>NC_045719.1:3978087-5220119 GCF_009834535.1 Camelus ferus
CAAGAGCCCTAGAAGACAGAGAATGTCATTGTCACCCCTGCTTTATAGATGGGGGACCGACGTGCTAAGTGGGGAAGCTGAGAATTCACATCAGACGATCAGAAGCCGGAGCCCCTGTGTAACCACCACTTTGGGCCATGACTGGCCACCACAAATGGCCCAAGTCCCTCTGTGACTGGTGGGCTCAGCGATGGCAGGAGACATTTTCACTAGTTTCCCAAAATGCCCAGGAACTGACCTATTGATGTCAGGAAAAGGGAGGGGAAGTGAGGAGAGGAGGACAAGACTGGAGTCGCAGAGCGGAGAGCCTGCTGAGCCCCGAGCCCAGCTGGGGCCAGGCCCCACCCAAAGAGCTGCTGGAGTGGGGGCGAGGGGTCACATCGGCTGGTGGCCCCTGATTTAGGCAGAGCTCCTGCAGGCCTGCCCAAGGGGCAGACGGGGAGCCCCCATCCGTCAGAAGTCCCTCCACGGTGGAAATGTAAGCAGTCTCAGGTTTCCTCCTGGCCCCTCCACTGTTTTCTCAGCACACAGCCAATTTTAGCTGTTAGGGAAAAATTACTTTTTCATGGAAGGACTTAGCTTCTCATTCTTTCCAAAAGGTTTTTGTTCATGTTACCTGATGTTCCTGAACACTCTAAGCCTTTTCTTTCATACTCACTCTCTCACAGAAATGCGAGATGAACACTGTCACAACAGACTCTACGGGGATGCTTTGCTTGTTTTTAACGTGTGTTACGGAAAGCATTGGGGTGCTGCATTATTTTATTATAAAGTATAAAAGTAATCAGGTCACATGACAAAAGATAGAAAAATAAAGGAAAAACCCATCCATAATTTCAAGTTACTAATATAAAGACTGTTTTACTTTTGCTCTTCTCATTCCAGTCTGTTTTTTTACATGTTGGTCATCATAGCAGTCGTATAATTTTATACCCTCCTTTTTTTCCACTTACTGTTTTGAAGGCAGTCTTTTGGTCATCATTTTCGATTGCTTAATATACCATTAAGAAGCTACAGCATATTTTTCTCAACTCTTCTATAATTGGACATTAACTGGTGAAGCAATTTTGATTAATAAGACTTTCAGCACAAAAGAAGACATGATGACTTTAAGTCAGAAGGCAAAAAAATTCTGTTAGCTATGGTAGATAGCTGGTATAGAAATGCTTTTGAAAATAAAACCATGGAACAATTCTACAGTGACTACTGTTTTTCATTAATGTGTTACTAGAAAGGATAGCAGCTAATATTTATCCATCCCCTCCTATGTGTCAGGAAGAAGTCTAAGGGCTTTACAAAATTAGATAGCTGCTAGTTAATTTCACCCACACCCTACGCGAGGGAAGGACTATTTGTAGCCCTATTTCATCAATAACGCCACTGAGACTCTGAAGGATGAGCTGTTGCTTGAATGCGTGGGTGCAAAACGCGCAGATGCAAAACCCACGGATGCAAAACCCGCGAATACAAAACCCGTGAATACTGAGAGTCGCCTGTACTCACTGTGCCTCACCATTTCATACAAGGAACTTGAACATCCGCGGGTTTTGGTGACTACAGGCGTCCTGATTGAAACAGACATCTGTACAGGCTCTTTTCGTGCCATGCCCCTCTCTTCTTGGGGAATTTGCATATTCCCTAACTAAAATGATAGGTATAAAGTATCCTGAAAACTGTTAAGTAAACCTTTGCATGACGCCCTTAGCTTTGGATAGTAAGAACCTTATTTTCTCATTTCCTTTGGAAATGAAATTGAATAGTCCTTATGAAAAATTGCTCAAGGATAAGCACTTAAAATACATGGCTACCAGCCACGCTCCTAACGTTTCCTCGTCATTATTTACCTACGTGGGAAGCGCGTAGATCATGATGAAGACCCTGTCGCTGCCAAGTGAAAGGATGTTAAGATTATTTTGATTCATTATATTGAATATGCTTTCACTTTTACTGTAAAAGAGATTACCGAGACCCAAATGATTACCCAAAAGTCACTAAGTCTTTTAACATAAGGATGGTAAAGTCTTTTGAAATAGATGATAGAGTAAGACCAAGGATACAGTGAGTTCAACAAAAATCAATTGCTATGAAATTTAGTTTGTCTAGTTTGATTATCCTTGTCTTTCCTGCTGGAGAGAAGAGCTAATGCTGCACCAAACCTAGGGCTGGGAAAACCGTCAGGGAGGCCGTTCTTTTGTTTTCTTCCACACAGGTCTCTACTTGGACCTCCTCCCCAACATGTGGGCTTGGGGCTTGCCCGGTCCTAAGGGGAGGAGAGTTCTGTGTTCCTCTCTGGGGGGAAGGGGTGGGGAAGGATGTATAAGGAGATAGTGTTCATGCCAGTTAGTGAAGGTGAGTGGGGGGATGGCAAATTATATTATATTCTCAGCAGGTGTTTATTAAATTTAAATCGAATTGTGGCCAAACACTTGTCCAGGTAGTTCCTGTACCATCACAACACTCGGGGACTCCTTGCAGCAAAGTTGCTCAGTGCTGTGAGTGACAGTGACTGCTTTTGTTAGGCCTATAAATGCGTTGGAGGAGCCCAGTGCAGGTTTTTCTATTATTCCCGAATCTCATGTCTCATCACTTCTGAGATGGCTGTTCCAAACTGAGATCTGAAGTCATGTCGGTGCCAGAACGGTTCCACCGATTCACTCTCCTCGTAATAGGACTTCAATCCCATCAGCAGTCTGCTTATCTCTGATTCTGTCTTCCCTTTCGTTTCTCCTTCCAGCTCCTATAAAATGTTTTGAGGCACTCTATAGTGAACTCTCTTTGAACTTTCTCCTTATCTCTGTTTCAGAGTGAAACTTCTTACTGTGCAGAGAACTAGCATCCATCCATGGCTGCTGACAGGGAACTTGGGGAAGCCTTATAAAGTGATGGTCAGGAACGGAGGCTCTGGGGTCTGACTGTCTCCATCTTCACCCCAGCTCTGCCTCAGTGGCTGTGTGAACTTGGGTGAGTGTGCTGACCTCTCCAGGTCTCTATGTCTTATGTCTTCCTTTGCAAACTGAAGATTATCATCACAGTGCCTTTCCCACGGGCTCGTTGAAGATGAGAGTTGTTTCATGTGAACAGAGTGCTTAGTGTAGCTCCTGTCTTGCAGTGAGATCTCAGTGACCACTACTGCCCTTAAGAAAAGGTAAGGAAAGGGCTGCTAAGTGACACTGTGACCCTTTCAGACCACACCCACACCCCCACCAGCATCGACAGTTTTTGTGTCTATTGGAAAAATGGAAACATTTTACAAAAATGCAACATTTTCAGCTAGAAGAGATAAACAGATTTCGGTGTCCAAGGCTTCCATTTTGAAAGAGACAGGAGGCCGAGATATTAATGGCCAGGAAAGTCACACAGTGGCTAGGCCGAGACCTCGGGGCTCCCCCACCCCTCCGCACCCATGTTAAGGCACAGCTGGCCCATCTCCCCCCAGGACAGCTCTGAGTCCACACCCAGCCAGCAGCAGCCTTGCCATCATTGCTCAAGGTCCTGAGAAGTCCAAGGCACAATTATCCCCATTCTCCCTGTGATTCTAAGTGGCTTCGAACTGACCCCCACTGCCCTTACATTGTACTGTTTACCTGCTTATGGTGTCAACTTCATCACTAGAATCTTCTTCAAGAAAAGACAATTTCTCAATCCTTTATGTCATTAGCTCAATGCAGGCACCAGGGAAAAAGCTAATACATAATTGTTAAACATTGGACACCATACCCACAATTTGCTCAAAATCTGAGTGGTGGAGTGGAGGTAAGACCCGAACCTATGACCCAACAAGTAACTCCAAGAGCCCGGGGCCATCAGGAGGTGTTGGCAGGGTTCTGAGTCACAGGGAGGCCTGAGCTGTCCCACGGACTGGGGCTCTCTCTCTCTCTGCGTTCCCGCGTTGGCTCCGAGCCCTTGGGAATCGCTGTCCTTGTCACCTCTGGATGTAACGGAAACGAGTGCAGCTGGTTAAGCCCTCAGCTGTCAGGCGGCCGAGCAGCTGCCGCACAGGAGGCCGGCCAGGAAGTGCCTGTGCCCGGGAAGGAGGGAACGTGGGCCCCGCAGGAATGCGTTGTATGTAAGTGGCCTGCTCCTTGCCATACTTTCTCATTGTCTCCAGAACAATGTGACTGCTAGCTGCTGATTCTCTTGGTGACCATTGTGGGGGGTTAGTGACATCTCAGTTAACCAGCCAGGCTAGGGAGTGAGTGTCTTCTGGTAACGACGTTCCTCGGCTCGTAGAAGGAGTAAATACTCATCCTGCAGTGGCCCCTTCCCAGCACGGCTGCCTCTTCTCACCGGCACCACTGCTCTAGTTCATGTTCCATTGTATATTCCCTTCCCTTTCCTTTCCTTCCCTTTCTTCAGTCTTTTAATCAGAGGAAACCTTTGCTACATCATCAACATATTTTTAAAGGCCTCATAACAGAATGATGTTGGTTTTTCCTGGGTAACTTTGGGGTAACAGAATCTTTCTGAGGGAAACCAGTTATCATTTCTCAGTAGGCAGGAAGAGAAAACAGTCCTGGAGGAGAAACACTGATTGGAAGCCAAGCACTTGCAGGAATTTGGGGAAACAATGGGGGAATTTTTTAACATGTTGAGCAGTTAAAACATAAATGTCAAGTCGCCTACTAACCCCTCTGCCCAGCCTGGGTGAATAAATAAAATGGAAAAGTTGGAATTATTTCCCTCTTTGAAACCAGAGCTTGAAAGGTAGCCAGCAGAAAACCCCAGAAGTCGTGGAGAAATGTGTTACGTACATCATTCATCATCCAATCTGCTGTCCGAAACAGCTACAGGAGCTGCAGGAGCTGCTTTCTGTTCTCTGTAGCTTGTAGACCAAGAGCTTCTTAGCTGCCACTGGGGGGCTATGGCTTTGCCCAGCTTCCACACTGGGGCGGGGGGTGTGAGGTCCTGGTGGTGGAGATCAATTCAAGAATATTTGTAAGCTGCATACGCAGTCGTGGGGGAAGTTACCAAGCTTTATTTTTGCCCTACTCTAGCAAATTCCAAATGGCCCTGTGGTTTAGTCACAAATTCTTGTTTCTTTTGGATTCTCTAAAGAGCCTGATAGGCACCAATTAAGTACTCACTGTGCGGCAGCTGTCTTGCTATGACCAAACAAGTAACTTGGATGGCTTTGGACACGATTGTAGTTTTGTTGTTGTTGTTGTTTTGGGTTTTTTTGTTTGTTTGTTTGTTTTTAACTTTAAAAAAAAGTTTGGGGGGGGAGTAATTAAGTTTACTTATCTATTTACTTTTATTCAACTTTTTTTTTTTTTTAAATGGAGGCACTGGGGATTGAACCCAGGACCTTGTGCATGCTAAGCAGGTGCTCTACCACTGAGCTGTACCTCCTGCCAACACAAGTATAGTTATCAGAAGAAGCAGCAGGCTCATCCCGAGGTCCTTGTTGCAGTGAGGAAGGGCTAGACCATCTCTCGGCCTCTTTGGGGACTGACCTCAACTGTTATTTAGACCCTGACGCCTAACTCGGTGCCTGGTCCTGAGGAGGCACTCACTGACCCCAAACCTGCAGAGATTCCTCTTCCCTGCTGACATGGGAGGACAGAAGGGGCTGCCCTCGTGAATAATTCGTAAGAGGTAAATCGTCAGACCTGGGTGCTCACCTAGCTATGGGAGTAACTTTGGGCAACTCATCCCACCTTTCCGAGCTGAAGTTTCCCAGTCTGTAAACTGAGAATTCTGAAACCCGGCTTCTAAGGTTATTACGAGAGGTGAATGAGGCAAGGTTTACAAAGCCGTTGGTACACAGTAAGTGCTCAATAAATGGTCATTCTCTTCCCTTTTATTCTATCTGATAATTCTTTTCCATCTTCAGTTTCACCTGGGTTTGGGTGATAGTCACTTTTCCTGTTAGAACTTTAAAACGCCAGCTGCCCCGGTGACCATGGCTTCTCTGTAGCACATGGACTAGTGAGGATTTGGGCGGCCCAGAGGGAAGTTTCTGCAGCCAAGAGTCCAGGTACCAGGTACCAGGTTTTACACATCGTGTTTACAAAACAGTGTACATTTTTATGCTAGCTTTCATTTGGAAATGATTTTTTTTAATGGGAAGACAAGATTCTGGCCAACTCTAACTACCATGTTATGATTTATTCATCCCAAATCTATTCTCTAACTACAGTTCTGATATTTTAAAAATACATCTTGCTCTCAGGAAATCTGCAGCTACTTTAGGGATTTCAGAGAACTAGAAAATGCAGATGAAGTGTGGGCGAGGATTACAAACCCAGCCGTCCCGCCCTGCCCACTCCGTGATGCTGGATGGAAGTCCCCTGCGGTGTCCACCACGTGACTGCCAAGCTGTCACTTTCAGGGGCTGTTGACTCATTCCAGGGAAGCTTCTTTAATTCCCAACCTGTAGCTGGCAAATATTACAGGCAGCTTCTAGTGAATCCTCATTATATTTTATAAAGTATGTTATTATTCAGTTATTCAAAAATTTTTTAGTCATCTCAACCAATACAATAGTAATCATCTAATGGAAAATTTGATGGGTTGAAAAATAACTAACGAGGTTTTTTTGCCTTAAAGGAGCGTTGGCCTGGGCTGCGGGCAGGTGAGGTATTTGTGCAGGCTTCCAGAATCTTCCTTTTTAGTGCTTCTCTGAGGAAATGTCTTCATGGAGAAGATAGCCAATATGTCAGCATAGTATGCATCTCTAACGGTGGAGAAAGGAAACTAGCCTGTCCCCTCAGTGTGTTCTGAAGGGACAGGTCATTATCCACATGCCTATATAAGTAGGATCCTATTTTACTTATAGTATATGCTTGACAGTGCAAAGCGTACAGTGCCTTTTGTCTGACTTTTCTTCTAAAGGACTATCACTATTCTTCCATATTATCTGGTGGCTATCAGCTCTCTTAAAAAAAGTACAAATCCTCAAAAACTCTTTCTTAAGTGACATTGACGAACTGACTCTCAAAGTTTTCAGGACTGTCCCAGTATTTCACAGCAGGAGGTGTAAAACCTATTTACTTTCCACTGCTACACAGTGTGTTATAGTTTTATTTTTCTGGCATAGCAGATGCTGATAAAAATATGGTGTTCTCACAGTGCTTGCTGAGTTTTCCGCATTGTGCAAACTTTACTGCATTACACGATTTTAACCATAAACGCCAAGACATCCACGAGGGAAGTCCAATCAGGTTTATTTTACAGGGTACTCATAAACATCTCAAATTCATCCATCTTGGGAATTTATCAGCACACATCATAAAATATTCCCTAGTGGCTGCTAATGCCAATCTAATGGTGCCTACGGTACACGAGGTGGTGATGTTCATGGTGCAGGATTAGAATAATGTTCAGTGAACAGCTACATACATAAAGATTAATTAGTCGGAGAACAAACTTTCCAAGCTCGAAACAACTTAATTACTTGCTGGCTCTCAGTGCAATAACTGCTTCCCAAGCAGCAGCACCTCCAGGGAGAATGCCCAAGGACAGACAGGAAACACAGCCCGGCTGAATTTCTGGAGCATTAAACTTCCCACCCTGAGCAATAGCTCCCTACCCCCTGCCCCCACGCCTCCCCTCCTGCCGTCCGCTGCATCCTGTGGAGGTGCAGGCCTTTCCCCTAGGACCATTTGTCACCCTGTCTAGCCTCCATTCACTCCTGCCCTCCTGCATTCACTCCACAGAAATTTATAGAGCATCTACCTTGTGCCGACTCCCTGTTCCCGACCTTGGGTGACTGACAATGCAGTGCTGGTCCCCTTCAGTCATCCCACCTGAGAGCTGCTCAGCCTCCTGTCCCTGCATCCTTGACTAGGTCTGAAGGATGCTGCACAGTCATCAGTGGTCAAGCGGAGAACGGATGCCCTTGCATTGCTGTGTTGAGCCCTACAGCCCTCATGCTGCAGTAGTGTATCCTCAGTATATCCTATTGGCTAAATTATACATATATATAATACAAATTATGTAAATTACACATAAATTATGCATATATAATAAGGGATTGGATCCTGCAATTGCGAACACTGAGAAGTCCCAGGATCTGCAGTCAGCCGGCAAGCTGGAGACCCACCTTCCCCACCCACCTCCATGCCGTGTGACTGCTTCCGGCGCGGATGCCACTTCCCCATCCTGGGCATCCTCTCACCTGCCACCGGAACTGTTATCATGTTCGACCGTATAAATGAACACGATTATTTTTTGGAAAAACTGGTTTCCTTTTAGCGTCTCTTCCCCTTATAATGTTCTAAGGTACAGCCCCTAGATTTATCATTCTGAACAACAGAAAGGACAGTGCACCCAACAGCCTCCTAAGAAACTTTCCAGGGTTTGAGGAAAACAAATCAGTAATATTAAAGTCTTTAATAATGTATAACATAGATTTTTGAATTTCGAACATAAATACTTTTTTGTAAAGAGAGTTGCTTATTTTGAAACTAGTGGCCTCTGGTGAATGATATCGTTTAGCTAAAGGGACAAGACAGCAGGCACGAGGCAGAGGAAGATACTCCACGCCCAGAATCTTTGGGCCACCTGCCTGTCTCCCTGAGCTCCCACTCCAACCCCGCCCCTAGCCAGGTGCATATCCACAAACTGCACGGATAGCTGCTGCTCTGATTAACCCAGACTCTTTCTGCTCTTTATTTATACCAACCCTAGTTCCTTCTCCTGACTTCCCAGCCAGATATGGTCGTAGTGTCTGGGTTCCACCCTTTTTCTGTCTATTTATTCATCCGCTCTTAGCTCACTAAGATTTGTAATCCCCATACCTGCATTCCCCAAGGCCACACTTATAACACATACATGAGATCTGCCTTGTCAAAAGCATGTAACTCAGATGAACACACGATTGGGGGAGTGCCAAACACTGCCCTAACATACATCAAATCAGACACACTGGCCATTAGTAACCATAAACATACAACTTTATCAGAAGTCCAAGTAGGTGTTACAAAACAGGATTCTTCTGGCTGCAAATATTTTATGAGAGAGTTTGTTAACTGATGCCAAATTGTTGATTTTCAAACAGTATCATTTTAAATAAATAAAGATCTCTTTCTTAACATAAGTATATGCATAAGGAATGTATGGTAGATAAGACAGAGAATGAAACACGAAGCAGATTATCTGTGAAGGATGTCTCAACTCCCACAGGATATAATGGAAATTCCTGAAACTTCTAGGCAAAGAGATAAAAACAATGTGTTCTCTACTTTGATGGATAGGATGCTAATGTTTTCTCTTCCGGAACACACATCCCTAAGGAAACAGAAGCACATGGTAATTGGTTGAATTTTCACCTAAGTTTTAGGCACACACAGCTTTGGGAGTTCAGATTTGTTTTGATTACCTGTTTGTAGAGGAAATCCACTTTCCTGGAGATAGGAGTTTAAATGGCCTTGAGAACTCTCTTTAGGTCTGTATTACCACATCCCTGTATGTGTACACAAGGCACACACACCCCTGCAGACACTCACATGTGCACACCCAGGGGCTCAGATAAACAGGGGCTGCCTTGGACTTACACTGGGAGGTTGTAGAAGGCGTATGATCACAGGTTCCCGACCTGGGTTTATGCTTGTTAAACAGATGAGGAACACGTGGCTCAATTATGTAAACAGCTGGGCACAAGACACTGTAAAACACAAGTGCGAGTGCCTGGGAGTCCAAGAAGAAGGTGACCTCATCGGTGGCAGGGACTGGATTACGTACTTTCTCTCTGCAGGACACCCTGCAGACTGAGTACCGCAGGGAGTAAGTCACCCAAATGTATCCCCACCCGCCTCCCGTGGCCTCACTTTCACTGGCCGTGAGCACCTGGGCTTCCGGAGGTTTCTGGAGGCCTTCTTGTTCCTCGTGCACATCGTGCCTGTGTTGTGGGGCACCCAGTTCTGAGCAGCATTCAGCACCAGGATTGGGCACACTGCGGCATTCAGAAACCCTGAGACCCGGAGAGCGTCCCCAGTAACTCATCTGCCGGCACCAACCCCAGTCCCCCATCTCCCCAGCGCGGGGGCAGAAAGAGAAATCCTTGGGGGTTAATGGGCTAAGGTGAAACAAAAAACAGTCACAGGGAGCATGCGGCTATGCTTGGATAGCACTGCCCACGTAGAAGGCGTTTGTGTATGTACACCTCCAGCACGAAGACTCCTCTGCAGTAGAGGCGTCCGTCTATGGCATTCTGTTTCAGCTGGATCATCTTCAGCTTTAAAAATCAGAGTCCTGTTAGACATTAAAGGACAACCCCAAGTGCAGCTTCTCACAGCCCGATTCTGAGGATACATTAGGAGCCAAGATAACGGGTAGAAAGTACAGCAGGATCCTCTTCTATGCTGAATTCCTTCCGTGGGTTGTGCAGTAACAACCGTCTCCTTTCCCTCTGGCTGGTGAGTATCCCCTCTGTGTGAAGCAGTGTCTACTCCGCAGTAACGAGTTTTGACAGCGAGCCCTTCTGCGACCCAGCGCCATTACCTCCCCACTGCGTGTTTGGTGCCAAAGCCATTTTAATGGATTCACTCACACTCTTCATATTAGCTGAGGAGTGGATTCCGGAATGACGGCATTTCCAGGAGTAACTATTGACTCAGAAAGTGACTAATGGACCATTAGTGTTTTCTCAGTTTGAGATTTATTCCCTCTGACTTCTGATCAAATTCTCATAGGTGGTGAGGAGCTGGGGCTGAGAAAGTGCAGAGTCCAAGGAAAGACCTAAGCTCTCCAGTCATCAAAGATGGATTAAAACGTCAAACCCATGTGACAAAGCGGTTTAAAAAAAGAGAGAAGAGAAAAAAAGTTATAAGAAAGAGGTAAAATCTGTGATGTCCCTCTAAATTGTTGGGTGTTTTAATTAAGAAATTGAATGTGGACTCTAGGCAGGGTGTACAGAAGAGAAATGCCTCCACTGACCTGGAGTCAGGGAAGAAAGTCAGAGGCAGGCAGCCAGCATTTCTGCAAAGGGAAGTTTCAGCTCTGCGGGGTCCTAGCTCTCTGGCCTTAAGCAAGCTTCTTAATTGCTCAGCACCTTAGCTTCTCCACGATCAAAGGGGCATGTGATACCTACTCTACCTACTCTCAGAGTTCCTGGAAGGAATGGATGAAAAAACCCCAGCAGAATGCCTCGTTCATGCCTGGTACACGATTGATTTGGGAACAAAGCAGGGAGAGAACAAATATGCACAGCAGGCACCGGACTGCAGTCACGGGGAAGATCAGAGCAGTGGGGGCTGAGTAACTGCCCTGTCCCAGGACAGAAGCAGATTCCCCAGCATCAAAGACAGATGAAGATGAAAAAGCCTTAGGCTTTCCGTACAAGAAAACACACGGTTGTTTAGAAAATTACTCTGCTCTCTACCAAGGTTTCGTGGAGGTTATTTTCTCCTCCGTTTCTATAAACAAGACAGAGCTTCCATCCTTCTGGGGAGTCTACATGGACCTGCAGTTACTGGCTGCCGTAACCTTCCCCCAGATCTGCTACAAAGGCACGAGGATCTTCCTACTAGCTGTTCCTCCCCGATAACAGACATGGCTTTTCCACACCTTACTTGTTATGTTTTTCATTGGGCAGCTTCTGAGTTTTGATGGACAAATTAATGAAGCATATTTTATGTAGCACAAGAACCTCCCAGTATCAGTCCACCTACATTTCTATTGTGGCTGGTGCCCTTACGGTATCTTTAACCCAGGGCACGGATAAGATGTGGGCCTTCAGCGTCTACTGATGAGAGAATGGTTTAAATCCCACCACAGTGTCCACTCATCGCTCGTTGCCCGTGTAGTCACTCACTCCTTGTGTCATCAATAAGTTGCTTGTTTCTGGCTCTGACAAAATGCTAGGGAGCAAACTGAAACTGAGTGGAGAAAAACACAAGAGAAGATTTTAGTGTTACATCAGATTGGAGTTAACTGAATCAATATACTGTTAGGCATATTCCAGAAAAACAATTATTTAAACAGGTTTAAGTTGAAGTCAAATAGAACACCGAAGCAGTGAACTCGGGCTGTGGAGGCAAATTCACCTGGGCTCTGATCTTATTTTAAACTCTTGTAATTTCTTTTAATTGCCTCCTTTTCATAATACCTGAGTTGAGTCTGGCGGATAGTATAGAAAGTCAATGCCACATTTCCTGAAAAGGTAGAGTTATCCATCCCAACACCAGGACTATAAATATCACCTGGGTTTTGGTTCAAATACAAGTTCATGTTTAATAACGATCTTTAAAAAAATAAGTGAGAGTATGGGAGTTTAATTGCTTGAGATGTTTACTTTCTCCAGAAGAGAAGTGAAACCATAAACAGAACAAATGTGAATTCACTAACCACTCAGGCTGTTTGTGGATCCCCCTACCCAAGGCTCCAGGTAGTGGTGATAACCAGCTCTCCAGGAGAAAAAAAAAGAAGCCCCAATAAATTCATGTTAAACAGCTTTGATAGTCCAACAGACTGGAGGAGACTGTTCTTTATTCTATCCCCTGTCTTCGCTTCTTTACTTGGGAATTTCCCCCTGACATTTGAGGTAAGTGTTTCTGTGGTTTATAATTCACATTATTTTAGCCCTGATCCCAATTCAAAACTTCTGAAACTGCATAACCTTATTCTTACTCGGGGTTAAATTGCAGATTTCCTTCCTGCATGATACTAGAAACAAAGTTCAAGATATCTGGCCTGGGGACACTGAACCATCTTTGAAAAAAAGTTATTTTTAAATAAAGAGTCGGTTTCATATACCTGGGATACTTCCACTTTGGATGGAAATCTTTTACTAAAAAAAAAAATTGTCTTTGAGTTTCCTTATTTAAATTGGAAAATAAAGATCAAGTAAGGATTTTTATTCAATAATTTTTGCCATTGGTCATACAATTTCAGGCAAATTAAATATCTGCATGAAAGGAAAGGAATGTGTAAGTGGCTAAGAGAATGCATCTCAGGGGAAGATAATTGATATGCCAAACTAGTTTTCCAACCGTTTCTAAAGACAATGGGAAACCAGTCCACCCAGTGACATCACATCCAGCGTGCGCCATCCTGTTCTGCTGGGCTGCGTGAAGTCCTCCCAGCCTCCCTCCCCCACGTTCAAGGTGTGCTTGGAGAAGTTAAGTCCTCCTGTGCTGTCTGCGGAAAGGAATCTGAAAACAACCGGGCTCATAGCCCTATGACTGCCTCGGAAGGCATCACCACACTCTCCTATCAAATAGAGATGAAGAGCTTCCAGATTATTATTACAAAAGGATTTGGGCTTTCAAGTTCATTTATTCCCCTGGAAATCATATTCTGCAGTGCGATGACAATATGGGAGGTTTTCTGGAAAGACAAAGCTTGGGACTTGGTACCGTTTCAGACTTTTCATGAAGAGAACAGTACTCAAAACAGAGACTGGCTTTTCCCCTTAGATAATCTGCCGCAGTTTTCTAAGGACAACTTCATTCTTCCTTTCACGGAATTAAATTGTAGCAGAATTACTTCTTAGAAGGACAAACATTGGGTGGGCTGTCATTTTTTTGCCTAGATAAAGACTCCTCGTTTCTCCAAGTACCCAGGACTCCCCCTCCACTGCTTCTGCCTGTCACGTGACCCCTCAGCAGGTCGCACAGAGCTTCTGCTTACAAGGGTCTGCACTCTGCCTGAGCCTGGGGAGTGTGTGGTAGAGCAAATACGTCACACCCAGGCAATCAAAACCATCTGGCTTTTTCTAGCGGACCACCAGCTTCTCACATATCCTTTATTACTTAAAACTGGTTCTTTTCTTTTCTTCAGTGGAGAGGCACCCCGCTGGTAAAAAAAATGTTTTAAGCATCTCCAATACATGTGTATTTGTTTATAAGTTATAAATATGTATAACTCTCTGAATATATTTTGTGTATTTTTAGGTATACACAAAAATTGAACTTAAAAACTACTAAAGTAGCCTTAAAGAGAAGTTCTAAGATTTTCTTTCTCACACTCCTGCTGGGATCTGGGCAGCTGACTTTGCCCACCCCTGGATGGTAGATGGTGGATGGTAACTCCAGAACCCGGAGGTGACACGGATGACGGAGGTGTTGGCAGGGATGTGGCACATAACTGCAGACTGAAAGGACTGAGACAGTCTAACTGAGACAGGTTTTGTGATGTGCCTACATCCGGATTCACTCTGAGTCAGTTTTGATAATCCCAGCTCCCACTAAGCTCAGCCGTGTCGTGCATCAGAATGACTAACGACTGAGCTAATAATAAATCTATCGAGCGATGCATTCCCCAGAACTGCTTCCGCAATACTGAGAGAAGTTGGGAAACTACTGACAGTCCTCAACTCTGTCTGCTAGAAACGCACAGTGCCCCCAGCTCTTTCTAAGGTACGATGGAAAATTAGATGGTAAGAACACCGGAGGGTCATTCCTGGAAACAGCAAATCACATCATGCAAATGATCCCAACTCATTGGAGAAATGTCCTGACCCTGCAGAGATAAACACTGTGAACTTTCAGGAATTTATTATCTGTGTTTTAGATCAGACATTTGAAGAAATCTATTTTGTTTTCATTAATATTAGGGAAAAAGTCATTAAAACATCAGTTGTTTTTAAAACAACAAAACACAGAGCTTCACTAGTTAAATGTTGAGTTTGCAGTTGGTTAGAAAAAAGATATGATCACAGATCTGCTTGTCTCTATTACCTCTAATATCACCTCTAATCTCCACAAGATGACGGCCGAGATGTGCTCAGGCAAGGGCTTACTTCAAAGAGAAATTTGGACACGACTACTTGCTGCAGAGAAAGATCAAAGAAAGAGAACTGTTTCATTGACCACACTTTCGTGCGTTCCCTCATTCTTCAGGTGTCTACTGAAATCCTAAACTGCATGAGGCAGTTAGGGTGCAGAGCAGAGAGACGCCCTCCCATCTGCAGTGAATGGACAGGCCAGTGGGAGAGGCCGGGAAACTAGCAGTCACTTAGTTCCCTGGGAGAAGACCTTCCTCACAGGAAGGCCTGGGCGCCACGATGGCTCAGAGTGGCTTGGAACACCCGCAGCGTCTGGGTGGACCTCCACTCTTGCTGCCTGGGTAGAATTCTAAAAAAATTGAATGGAGTGATGAAAGAAGAAGATAACAATAAATAACAAACATTTACCCAGCAAGCGCTGTGTGCCCCAGGCTCTGCTACAAATTTAATGACAGGAATGCCGTGAGGAAATATAGGAGGGAGGGCCTGAGAGTCAGACGTCTTGAATTCACATCCCAGCTGGTTGTATTGGGTGAATTAGCCCATCTCTCCAAATGTCAATTTTCCCATGAGTTAAAGGGGATAATAGTAGCCTTATAAATGCTATAGTTATGAGGAATAAACCAGGTAATTTGGTAAAGCGTTTAGGACTATGCCTGACACAGCAGATGTTGGATAAATATTATGTATCTGTTCCTTTTAATGACCCATAAACTAGTTGTTATCTATCCTTTTTCTCCATGTTATGGATGTAGGAACCAAGGCCTAGAGAACCACAGTAATGTGCAATGTTGCTAGCGCGGTGTGGAAGCCGGGATTCACTGAGTCTGGCAAGCAGAGGCACTATTCCAGGAAACAGAGTGACAATGTGCATAACATGGTGATTCAGGGAAGAAGGGAGGAGAGGATGCTTCCAAAGGAATGGCTACTTTATTTCAGAAAGAGGAAGCCAGCATTTGTAGAGTGCCCAAGAGAAGCAGATTGGAGATACTTTTCATTATGCGGATGTTAATAGATTATATGGGTAGATGACCTGCATGAGTAGGTAAGAGGCATTATCCTGGATTCTCAGGATTTGAAGTGGATTTTGGCTTTTATGCACAAATCAAATAGGAAGAGGGAGAGGGAAAGAGACTTAAGATGTGCAGCTGGGAGAGGCCAAAGTTGCAGTGTTAGGATTAGAAAGTTAATACGTGGTATATACTGAGCTTTGTTTTGTTTTTCCCATTGTTTCCATATATTGTTTCTACTTGACATTTAATTGTAAAGAGTATATTACATACTACCTTGTTTTGCCATACCAAGATATTTTCTTTTTTGTTTATAAAACACTGGTCCCTAGAATTTCTTCTCGTCTAGTCCTAAGGCTCAATTTTCTATATTTGATTTGATGAGAGAGGCATAAATCCTAGTGTTACCCCATCCAGAACTCTTTCAAATCATTTTTTCCCTTGTGAAGCAGTTTGACTAAGCTGCAGTTTTTCTTAAAAATATATTTCATCCGTGACCCATACAACTAGACTGAGTTGATAGGAAAGAATTCAAGGCATTTTCCAAGTTGGGACCTGGGGTAGGGGACCTGGAACAGAGAATTATTATTTTTTTAAGTCTTGCTTATGTAATACAAGGAATATTGAATTGTTTCTTGTTTCAGAAATTTCAGTCACATTAATATTTCATACCACTAAGGATTTAGTTGGTTGGCTCTATTGAAGGAGAAGGAAACGAACTGACTTCCCTTATGCTAAAACTGCTAATTCTTTCTGACCAAGAATCTTGCCATTTGCTTTCTCTCCCCCTTACTGCTTTCGTGCTAAGTAACCTCCAAACTTCTCCCTGACACTCTTTACATAGTTTTAACCCAGAGGCTTTGCTCCAGGAAGAAGGTAATGGGCCAGTAATCTCAGAAGAATGGAAAGACCCTCTGCAGTTCCCCTGTGACACCAGAAAGATTCCTGGAGGTTAAGGGGAAGGTAGCAGCACCCTGGAAAGCGCCCTGATTGTTCTCACCTTTCCTGTTCCATTCAGTTTTTTTCTATAAAACTTCAAGACCCCAGCTCCAAGAGGGGTTGATTCACATTCTCTAAGGCATGAGCCAGCTGTAACTCCCCTTTGCCTGGCAAAGCAATAAAGCTGTACTTTTTCTCCCAAAACTCTGTCCCAGCCTCAATCCATTTTTGAAGCACAGAGGCTGGTTTTGTGGCAACAACCTTGGTGACCTAGCGCTGGGCTGGACTCCCTTTCCTCTTTCCTATCCCTGGACACCTTGGCTTGACCGGACGCTCTAAAGGCAACCTTTGCGCCAGCCTCCTTTGGGATGGCTGAGGGTCGGGGAGGACGGGGAGGCCAGATCGCTGGGGAGATCTGGAGCAGGAGAGAATTGGGTCTGCGTCTGAGCCATGTGGGCCGCCATAGCCGATGGGCGGGGCTTCCAGGCGGAAGTCCGAGGCGGGACTCTGAGGCGGAAGGAAGGAAGCAGAGGAAGCTGGTACCAGCAGCTGCGAAGGCCTTTTTGCTTCTGGATTCTTTTCCTTCTTCCTTCCAACCTCAGTGAGGCCTCTGGGTACTTGGAAACGCAGGAGAGACAAGAACGCTGCTGGGGACGCCGCGACTCCTTGGCAAGGACTAGGGTGAGTTTTTCGGGGCGCCCGAGACCCCTCCGACCCTCTCCGGGCCTCCCTAAGGCGGGGGAGACTCCAGTTCGTCAGGGCCTTTCCCTGAGAGACGACGTCCCATTTCACAGGCACGGGTTGGATGGCGGTCCCGGGCCTAGTGAAACTAGGAAGCTGTTGTTTTGACTTTGAAGTTTGAATTTGTGCCTGCTTTGAATTTTGAGGCCTCCATTTGCTGGCCGAGGTTTGAATTTCGTGTTGCGTGCTCACGAATGGGCGGTACTGTTTCAGTTCCATCAGACAGTTACTTAGGGAAAATCCTGACCCACTAGTCAAACTACAAAGCCTTTGAGATACAAATATTCTGCCTGGTCTTCAGGAACCCTAATCTCCCCATCATTTTTTTAAATGCAAATTTTGAGAAAGGGGTTAATAATTTTGAGCTTGACTCGTTAAAGACAAATAGAAATCTTGTCTCTTTCATAGATCTTAGTAACAAGGTTTAGCCACCTAGACAGGTGACTTCGATTTGTTCCATCTGCCAGAAACCCAACTTGAATCCAACCTCTTTTGTAACTGATGGGTTTTACATTGTTGTACCATATTCATGGCTAAAATTTCGGAATGGGAACTCTGAAGTCTCTGTGTTTTGTGTGTTTGTGTGTCACGAATGTATGGCATTGCCAAATTAATTCGTAAAATGGTTCTATTTAATTGGCTTAAAGAAACTTAAGTGCTTATATGAATGCTCAGAAATATAAAGAAAAACAATCAAAATAAATTTCAGATTCACATGACCTTGGAAACTTCCAGTACTAAATCAATATCTGGTACTAAATCTAGTTTAAGCTTGTTGGTTTAATTAATACAGATACGTCTTTAGAATCATCAATGTTAAGTATAATACTTATGTTGTACTTAGGCTTACTGGAGGTCAAATAAGACCTTATATCTGTTGCACATTTTTCAGCAAGGAAGGTAACTCAATGTGAAAAAAACTTTCAAGAAAATTAAAAGTAAACAAAATAAGGACTTTTTTTTTTAAGGTAAACTCTATAGGAATAATTATTGTTTTGAGAATGTCTATCTAAAGTTGTTTCTCCAGATTTTGGTAACTTGAAACTAAGTTAAATGAAGAGAACTCTCTGTCTATTTCATTCATGAAATATTGAAACCTTAATTGCTGGGAAGGTCTAAGTTTACCTACCTTTTGCCTTCTTGGGAGGAAAAAACTTACGGAAGCATAAGTTTCTAATCAGGAAATACTGGTATGACAGCTGATTCACAATTACTTGCTTCTTGATTTTTGCCAGAGTATTAAGGTTTTTAAGGTTTAAAATTATAATGTAAGTAATTAAAGCTACTAAAATAATAAGGGACAAACTCATATGGATACAGAAAGTAATGGGAGGTTTATAAAAGAGGAACCCTGAGGAGTTTTATGTTTAATTGGAATTGGCCTAATTTAAGAGAAATTTAGTAAGTAAATGGCTTTTAAAAATAAGCTAGTGCAAAACAGGAATTGATTCTCTCCGCAAAAAAAAAAAAAAAAAAAAAAGACTTAAAAGTCCTGATGCTAAAGCTGTTAAAACTGCTGATTCTAAGAAATCTTGCAGTTTGCTTTCCCTCCCTTACTGCTTTCGTGCTAAGTAACCTCCAAACTTCTCCCTGACACTCTTTACATAGTTTTAACCCAGAGGCTTTGCTCCAGGAAGAAGGTAATGGGCCAGTAATCTCAGAAGAATGGAAAGACCCTCTGCAGTTCCCCTGTGACACCAGAAAGATTCCTGGAGGTTAAGGGGAAGGCAGCAGCACCCTGGAAAGCGCCCTGATTGTTCTCACCTTTCCTGTTCCATTCAGTTTTTTTCTATAAAACTTCAAGACCCCAACTCCAAGAGGGGTGAATTCACAGTCTAAGGCATGAGCCAGCTGTGACTCCCCTCTGCCTGGCAAAGCAATAAAGCTGTTCTTTTCTAATTCTTCCAAAACCCTGCCTCCAAATCTCAAATCATTTTCGGGGTACAGAGTCCGGTTGCGGCAACACTGTTTTGAGGTAGTTTTCTAAAGACTCTGTCCTTAACTTACAGGGTGTTCTCTGGGTAGTGCAGGGCAGGTGAAGTAAAGGTTCACAGGCAGGCCCCTGGGGCCCTCATGGCTTTCTCTGCTTCAGAGGATTGTGCTGTCGAAAGCCCTTCTGTGGCGTTGCGTCTTTAAGCAGGATTCTTTCACCGCAGCCTTCACAGCGCACCCATAGAAGTGAACAAGGGAACTTTCTGTGTGACAGCTACTAGGGCAATGAATCTGTTACATGTTTAAATGTCCATGGCAAGAAAAATTCCAAATCTGCCAAACGTTCAGACAAGGTTGTTGTTTGGCCTTCCCTTTGCTATGATTTGGTTGCCTAAAATCCAACTTCACATCTTTGTATCATGATTTGCAGGGAAATTCAAGGGACCTTTGCCTCTGGCTCAGAAAACCTAATGAAGTGAGAGGCATTGCTGCCAGTTTTTGAAACTCATAAAAGAAGGATTATAAATATTCACTTTCCCTCAGTTCATATTTAGTAAGTCTCATCTAAATTAAAACCAATTTCTTATAAGGGCCTGAACACTTTCAAATTATACTTTCTGATCTGATCCTCTTATGGTCTGCTGCATGAGTGAATTTTGATTGTCACAAATACATAATTTGTTGTTTTAAAAAGATCCTAAACTTTTTAGATACAACACCAAAGGCACGGTCCATGAAAGAAATAATTGATAAGCTGAATTTCATTAAAATTTAAAACTTCTACTCTGTGAAAGAGACTGTCAAGAGAATAAGATAAGCCACAGGCTGGGAGAAAGTATTTGCAAAGACATCTGATGAAGGATTATTATCCAAAATATACAAAGAACTCATAAAATACAGCAATAAGAAAATGAACAACCTGATGGGAAAATGGGTGAAAGACCTGAATAGATATCTCAACAAAGAAGATACCCAGATGACAAATAATCCCATGAAAAGATGCTCCACTCATAGATCACCAGGGAGATGCAGATTAAAATAAGAGCAAGATATCCTGTCTTGCCTATTAAAGTGGCCAAAATCTGTAACACTAACACCATCAAATGCCAGGGTGGATGTGGAGCAGCAGGAGCTCTCATTCATGGCTGATGGGAATGCAAAATAGTGCAGCCACTTTGGAAGACAATTTAGCGTTTTCTTACAAAACTAAGCATGCTCTTACCATATATTCCAGCAGTCTTTCTCCTTGGTATTCACCTAAATGAATTGAAAATTATGTCCACACAAAAGCCTGTACATGGATATTTATAACAACTTCATTCATAATTACCAAACATAGGAAGGAACCAAGATGTCCTTTAGTAGGTGAATAGATAAATAACCCATGGTCTATCCAGACAATGGACTGTTACTCTAAAAAGAAATGAGCCATCAAGCCATGAAAAGCCATAGAGAAACCATCAGTACATATTACTAGTAGAAGAAATCAATCTGAAGAGGCTGAAAACTGTATGATTCCAACTATATGACATTCTGGAAAAGGCAAAGCTATGGGGCCAATTAAAAGATCAGTGGTTGCCAGAGGTAAGGAAGTGGGGAGGGATGAACAGATGGAACACAGGATTTTTGGGGAAATGAAAATACTCCATATGATACTATAATTTTGGATACGTGTCATTATACATTTGTCCAAACCTATAGAATGTACAGCTCTATAGGAATGAACCTAATGTAAGCTATGGACTTTGGTTGGTAAGGATGTGTCAGTGCAGGTTCCTAGACCGTCAGAAATGCACCACTGTGGTGCTGGGATGTTCATAATGGGGGAGGCTGTGCGAGTGTGGTGGGAGGGTGTGTCTGGGAAATCTCTGTATCTTCCCCTCAAGTTTTCTGTGAACCTAAAACTTCCCTAGAAGTAAAGTCTATTTGAAAGGAAAAAAGAAAATCCTAAGTCTTAAGCAAGTGCATAAGGCACCAAGGCTCTCCCACATAGTCATGACTTATTATTTTACTTTTCTCAGAGAGAAAAGAAAAAAAGGTAGACTACTAGTGATGCAGCCCTGTGGCAAAGATGTTAAGGTTTTTGTCATCAGTGGAATCAGTGAAATTATCATACTGAAATAACAAGTAATAATTCATAAGGATATTTTAAGTTGTCCAACAAATATGAGTTTTAAAGAACAGTTATTCCCCCACATCTTGGGGTGCAGGAGATCCAGCACTAGATATGAGTCAGCACCGAGTCCCAGCCTGCACCCCGGAACCATGGGTGACGAGGACAAGTGAGTCATTTTCTCTGAGCCTCTGAGCCTTTCGTTTCTTAGGGAATGGAAATACTAATACCCTCAAGATTGTTGAAGGAATTAACTGAGATAATGGTGTTAATTTCTTTTCCCAGTTTTCATCTCTTAGAAACACTTCCAAAGAAAGAAAATTGAGGTTTCTTGATTTTCGAGGTTTCTTGCTCTCCTGCCGTTGCTGGTAGATGTAGCCAGTGTCCAGGTTCTTGTGCCATCTCGGAAAGAATTCAGAGATGAGACGTGGAGGTTAAGAAAGTAAAGTGGGGATTTATTAAGGGATGGATAGTACACTCTCAGGGGGAGAGAGGGCAGGCTCAGGTGAGCGGCTGCCCTGAGTTTCTTTGGCAAGTTGGTTACACAGGGTGTAAAAATGAGTGGGTGGAATATTCATTAGGAAGGGAAGGGTCTGGGATCGTATTTCCTGATTTTCATCCCAACTCCACCTTCCTGAGGGGAAGAGGGATTTTTGTCCTTATTTAGTCTGGATTGGAAGTGTCATGGTGTTGGTGCATGATGGGTACTTCTAATCTGGAAGGCTAATTTTATTGAAATGAGGGCCTAATGAGCAAAAGGTTACATTCCGACAGTGGAGATTTCTGCCTTTTCCCACCTTTCTTTGTTGGCCTCTAGGCCACTCATCATCCCAAAAAGTGTGACCACTTATCAGCCCAAAGGTTCCTGCTTTTCTTTCTCTGCTCAGGGCCCCCTGGTGCTTTTATGATGCATGGTTCCTGTGTTTGGCCTGTGCCTCTCCTTTCTGCCCAATTCCTGCTGTTTGGTCTGTGTCCCCCTTTCTCTGCTCATACATAGCTGTCTGCTCTAAGAATACCATGCCCTTCCATCATGCTCCCTGGCAAGTCATGTTCTGCACACAGAGGATTATTGCAGGATTGGAAACCAGCAGCTGGGTCGACTTGATTTTGAGATGTTTTCTAAGACCATCAACCGGCTGCCCAAATTAGGTATGTGCAGACTAAACCTTGTGTTTGGCAAACAAGTGTGTTAGAGACTAAACAGGATATGAGACGACTGCCCTTCTAGGACTTGAATATATTTCTTTTAAAGCTTTACCGTGACAAAGACCTTCTTAAAAAGAAGTTTTGTCATCAACCGACTATATAACGTGTACATTTTAAAGTGTTCTAAAAAGTTTTTTTTTAAAGCAAAAGACTGGACCATGTTACTTGGACTAACAATCAGGTCTCGGGCTGGAATTACTGCTTCTCTTTCTTTTCCTCTTTTCAGACACTAGCTCCTGCTCTTGGCTTTGCTCTGCTTGAGTGTTTTTGTGACTTTGTCTGGAAATCGTATGAAACAAGCATCTCAGTAGAAGGTTCAAAGCCTTCTTTTCAAAGAGTTAAAATACTCTTAATCAGTCACCTATCAGGAGATTGTGACCCTTAGTACCAATGACAGTGTGTCAAGTAGTTAAGACTGCACCATCTGCAGTCAGATGCAAAGTCTCCAAAGTCTCTTGGCTTTGGGCAAGTTGTCTAAACTTTCTAGAAAATGGAACTAATAATATTGCCTGATGCACCATGTTATTATGGGGACTAAGCAAAGAAATGTACATGGAATACGTGATGCAGTGGCCGGAACATGAAGAGGCCTCAGTGCATGTCAGTCTGTGACCATGTGTAAATGGATAGTTCCTATCTGTCTGGGTGCCTGGGGTGGATTTACCACCATCAGGCTGGAGTTGAGCTACAGAAAAGTCCAAGCAGAGTTCTTTGCTACCTGATGGCTCTTGGAGTCAATCCCCCTTACAGGCAGATACTTCAGAAGCTCATTAGGGAATGATTCTTTCTGCCTCTTCTGGGCTGTGCTCAGGGATCATTTGGGAGTTTTGGAAGCTGGGCAGAACCTCCCTAAAGGGAAAGTTTGAAAACAATATAGGGCAACGTCAAGGAGAAAGGCTGTGGGCTTCTCCCATGTGGGCAAAATAAGTCATGAGTCAGACTTACACAAGTCCATCAGATTTTGATGTTTTTATGACACATTCTAATAATGAACTTTGAAAAGAATAGCCTGGGTTCCAGGAATGAGCCTCCTTCCACTTCAGATGGGTCTTTCCCTCAGTGCTTCCCATTCAGAAACCAGAGACCCCGGATAAGGTACGAGGGAGTCGTTTGAGAAGAACTGAGAAGGTGTGTCCTTGTGACGCAGGTTTGTGCAGGTTCCACGCTTCGAACTGTGTGGGCAGAAGAGAGCCCTGGGGGACAGTTGTCACCGTTTTTCACTTGCCAGATAGATAGGATCTCACTGATCTCACTGATAACCTGCAATGTCAGCACTTAACTCTCCTTGTGGACTTGGGGAAAGCTTACTTTCGTTTCCTTCCTCAGTCTACTGTGAAGCCTTGGGTTCTTTCTTCTAAGACAGATACCAGATGTGGGTAATTGTAGTCTGTAAAGGCTGGCAGTGCCTTCACTGTCATCATGGGGACCTGGTGGCTGGTGCTAATGGGAGCGTTTAGATTTAATCGATGAAGGAAAAGCACTTTTACTTTCTGATGGCTTTCCTGTGTCTAGAGGAAATCCACTTTGGACACTCAAATTCAGTGAACTGTCCTTGCCCGGATAGCAGTCGCTTCACATGACAAAAGTGTCTTCACAAAATGAAGCTGTCTGGTGAGCTGCAGTTTTCTGAATGGTAGGATGCTGATACAGGAACAGCGTTGAATGGGGGTCAAGTGAGCCAGGATTTAATTTCCTCTGTGCCACTTAATAGTTTTAGATGCTTTTCCTACTCGTATCAGCTCCATCTCTATGGTTCACAGTTTACTCCTTTGCAAATCAAGAGTAGAATGAATTGAATCTAGAATTAAATGATTTTTATGGACTCTAGATAAACAACTTTTGGGGGATTGACTTCTAGACTTAGGAATGCATTTTGCATTTATTGAAATGCATAATCCAAGCAATAAAAGTAATAAGGAAAAGGACTTTGCTAAGATGGAAGTGGTTGGTTTTCATTTCCCTTTTATGTTTGCAGCTGGCTAGGGCAGGAAGGTCTGTGTATTCTTGTGTGGGCACACACCTGGTAATGGATTTGAGATGAAAAATCAATCTCTTTTAAGAAACCACCCCCTTATAACATTTTGGGTACATCTATACCCTCTTTCACTCTGGATCCAACTTTGAATAAACACTGTGCTCTCTGCCAAGGACCAGCAAATCCAGCATTAGTCATCACTGTCTTATTTCGCCCACATGGGAGAAGCACACACCCTTTCTCCTCAGCGTTGCCCTATATTGTTTTCAAACTTTCCCTTTAGGGAGGTTCTGCCCAGCTTCCAAGACTCCCAAATGATCCCTGAGCACAGCCCAGAAGAGGCAGAAGACTCTTTCTCTAATGAGCTTCTGAAGTATCTGCCTGTAAGGGGGATTGACTCTAAGAGCCATCAGGTAGCAAAGAACTCTGCTTGGAATTTTCTGTAGCTGCAATCCCTGTTGGTAGTAAATCCACCCCAGGCACCCAGACGGATAGGCACTGCCTCCATCTGTATATGGTCAATATTGACTTGTACTGACCTTTCCATGTTCTAGTGATTGTATCAGGCATTTCACGTACGTTTTCCTTCTCAGGAGAACTTTGGAATCTTAAGTCTCATTAAAAGTCCTTGATCATTCACATATACACACACACACAGGCTAGACTTTTCCTCTGTTTTAGAGTGCTGACCTTAACCTTCTTTTGCATTTTTACCACCTGAATTTCATTGGACTAACCTTTTGCCTCTGTTCCCTCTGCCAGAAAATTGTTGAGCAATGATGATGCTTTTCGGTAACAATAAAGAGGCTTGTCTATCTCTGATTTCAAAAATGTTGAAGCTTTTCATTTCATCAGAGAAAAGGATCTCCAACAATGTATGTCCAGAATTTCTTTTTGGTGTCACCTTAGGGATCTCTGTGGATGGAATTTTTGCTGCTTCTCTGTAGAAACTTGCTCAATCTCTTACCTCATTTTTGGTCTAATGACTGGAAGGAAAGATCCCAGGAATATGAAGCAATGGATTAGTTGTTTACAGCACAATGCAACTTTCCTGGTTGCATGCAACTGTTGATAAGCTACGCAAGGGTTTAAACCAAACACTCCTTTATGTTTGTGTAGCAGAATTTATTATCTCTGGGACTTCATTCTCAAGTTAAAGGTTGTTGCCTTATGTAGGAGAAAAGCTAAATTTTCAGCATACTTGGAAGCATTTCGCTTGCCTTGTTTGTTTACATGACTGAGTCAAGTATTGGACTTTGCATAACATTCTCTTGATTGAAAATAACTAGCTCAACTGGTTGCATTACAAGTTGTAAACATGACGCATGAATTCATGAGAAACGTGCATTTTTTCGTCTTAAGACTTTTTAAAAAGAAAGCTTTAAAATATTTTAGTGCTGATTTTCCTTTTATGCAATTAAGAAACAGTGCACCCTTGAGCACAGTTTGAAATTTAAATTCCCCTCAACGGGACAAAATCCTGATTTGCTTATCAAATGGGACAAAACGTATCTGGGGCAGGGGACCTGGTTCTTAGTTCATCATTTAGTTTTGAAATCAGAAACAGCGACCAACCATGCTGGCACTTTACCCTTAGGAAAGTCGTGATCTAGATGTGTTTGTACAACCTTGAGTAGGTGGAATAAGGCTGAAGACATAACTTGACAAAAGGTTGGATTCATCTCATGAATCTGGTTCTGCCCTACCTGGCCTTCGTTCTCTCTGGCCTTGTTCTCACTGGTTTTTCATTCTCAAATCACAGGGGAGGAGATTATTTCAGGGCATTCATCACCACTCCCCCCCTCCAAATCTATTCTTGAGAGATTGCACAAAACCCCCAGTTTTCCATTCCAACAAGGCTTGAGTCTTTTTGCCTCTCTCTGTAGGAAAGGAGGTTAATATCTTTTTCCCAGACACATTAAATGTGACTTGCAAATGGTTCCCACTGTTCCATTTACATAATCCATGAAACAGTCACAGTATTTGTATCTCAAGGGAAAACAGAAATTCAGTTATACTCAAAATTTCCATCAGGGCATTATATAATAAGTTAATGATTTTCCTATTGCTTTTTACTTATTAGTAGAATAATAGGTCAGAAAAAGCAATTCGGTGAACATACAGCAGAATAATTGTCACAACTGTAATGCTTAATAAATCTGATTTCTCATCTTTTACTGGAATTCTCACAATTTGAATTAACCCTGTGATTTCGGTGAGCTTACAGGTGATATTTCAAATGATTTTCCCTAAACCAACAGGTACCCAAAATTGTAACTTAAAGCACACAAAAATCTTGGGAAGCACACTTTTGTATGGCCTTTTGTTTCCTGTCATGATTTGCATGAGATCTGCTTTAGGCCTGTTCCCCGGAAAAGATTCTCTGCAGTTTGTGTGCTGGAAATTTTTTGAGAAGGGTACTCAAGTCAATACTGTGGGGGACAGAAGGGAGGTTCGGGCAGAGGAAGGAGCTGAACTGTGATGTCGGTGCCAAAAAGGCAGAAAGTTTGAGTCTCTCCCACAGCAAGCCCTGGAGTTACACAGAGTTGTCCCACCTTGAAGCAAAGGCACTGGACATCATGTGCTCCTGCTCCTGCCCTGCCCCCACCCCGCCCTGTCCCCTGGACCCACAGAACGGGGCTTGTCTCTGGGTAAGGCAGCAGTCTCCAGCCTGACAGTTTATGGGCGGGACTCAGATGAGGGCCTTTAGCTGCTAATACCTCCAGCAGCGGGGACGAGAGTATCTCAGTCCTGAAGGGGAGATCTGGGTGGAGCGCCCCAGCGTCCATTACAAAATCCACATGAAAATAGCTGATTGGACGAGTGATTTGGGCCAGGAGCCCAGAGGGTTCTCTCATCTGCATTAAACTTTTCTCTGCTTCCCTCTGGGAGTCACGAGATCATCTCCATAGAGTCCATGGGCAGTTTTCCTTCCCTTTTCTCATCTGGCCCCTTTCTGCTCTCATGAAATAGTGGGTACAGGGCATGCTTTGGATGGAGGCAGACCTGAGTTTCTTTTTTCTTGCTTTTTCTTTTTTAAATTGGTGTAGTCAGTTTACACTGTTGTGCCAACTTCCAGTGTACAGCACAGTGTCCCAGTCATACATATAGATACATATATTTGTTTTCATATTCTCTTTCATTATGGATATTGAATATAGTCCCCTGTGCTCTACAACAGGACCTTGCTGTTTATCTATTTTATATATAGTAGTTAGTATCTGCTAGTCCCAAACTCATGATTTATCCCTTCCCACTCTCTGTCCCCCCTGGTAACTTAAGTTTGTTTTCTATGTTAAGACAGACCTGAGTTTAAATCCCACCTCTGTCTTTTACTGGCTGTGCGTGGCCTCTCTGAACCTCAGTTTACCTGTCTATATAATGGAGATAATAGCACCTGTCAAGAACTGTGAAGAGGCTTCTATTTTACCCTTCTTTCAAGCTAGGTTAGCCTGCCACCACTTTGTGGATGCTTTTAAAAGACATGGGACTCGGGTCAGAGACAAAGGGCAGTTTATTTTTCACAGCGATACTTTAGCTGGAGTGCTAGCATTTGTTTGGGTTCTCCAAGCACCAGTTCTGACCACAGGGCAGTGCAGAGAGGGCCAGAGATACCTGCAGATGTAGCAGGTTTGGATACAGCAGTGCAACCTTGAGCATCAGGAACTCAGTTCTTTTATACCAGGCACTAAGCAGGGTTGCCAGTGGCTATGGGCAGAGACACTGTCTCTCTGTGGTACAAGACTGCTGTAAAACATCCTTGAAAACATAGTCTGAAACAAAGGCAGTTAGTGCCTCTACTAGAAAGATGTGCAGGATTGCTAGAGACCCAAGAAGAATTATCTGTCACTCCAGCAGGACCCACTTCATTAATTGACAGAGAGGGCAGCTACCATCAAGTTAAGAGTGTGATATCTGAGGCTGGCTGCTTGAGTTTAACCACTGCTTATACAACTTTAAAGAATGGGACTTGAGGCAAGTTCCTCAACCTCTGTAAGCCTCAGTTTACCCATCTGTGAAATGGGAGTAATGATAGTACCTGCGACATAGGGTTCTTGTAGGATAAACCGAGACAAGCCATGTGGAAGGGCTGATGTGAGCAGATGCCCGGTAGATGGTGACGCTATTACAGCAGCCTGGACACTGACCAACTGCCTGGTTATTCTCCCCAAGTGGCACCAGGAATAGGAAAAAGCCTTATCTGTGGGCTCAGCCTCACCACAGTGACTCGGGCTCATCCTAACCTTGCAAAGGAGGACTACGAAGAGCCCGAGGCAGGTCGCTCAGGGACTCACGCCTCACCAGCCTTACATGTAGTCTTGCTCTGCCCTTGGGAGGAGGTGACGTCCAGGCCACATCTGTAACATGGGGCATGTAAAGGCCGAATGACCTACAGGTTTCCTGCCAACCCTCAGGTACCATGGCCTTAACCTTCACAAAAGGGGGACATATCCCCATGAAGGAGGTTAGCTGAGGTAGCAGAGAATGAAAAGAAGAAATGTGTGCATGGAAACCAGGACAGTCAGAACTCCTGGGCTTAAGTCCTGGATCTTCTTGACCACCAAATGTATCAGCCCGACCCCGTCCGCTGCCTCCTGTGTTTACAGCATCTCTCCTCCTACCCTAGGCTGGTCCCCTCATGGGTATTGGCCTCCCATCCCTTTTCTTGGGTTCAGTCCTCTCCTGCAGCTTGAACCTCTTTCCCTCCTGGATAACTGCCATCGAATGTCCTGCAGCTCCAGGAAGCAGCAGCATCACCAGGGAGCTTATTAGAGATTCAGAACCTTGGGCCCCACCCAGACCTCTGACTCAGAATCTGCATTTGAACCAGCTCCTCCAGGGACTGAAAACCACGTCTAGTCTACTGGTTCTCAAATGTGCTTGCACACTGGACTGACCTGTTGTGCTTCCAAAAAAACCCACGGATGCCTGGGCTCCAGCTTGCAAAGGGTTTTAATTTAATTGTAAAGGAAGGCGGCCTGAGCATCAGAATTTTAAAATTCCTTCCAGGTCATTCTAATGTATAATCTAGGTTAAGAACAACTGCTTTAGTATCTCATATCTAAAAAGAAAAAAAAGCTATACTTGAAATGATTTCTTCCTTCAGGTATTTATTTTTCCACTTGCTCTTTCTTTACTTCCTTTGTTTTATAGGCAAAACCCACTTTCTTCACGACTTTATCTCACATTCATTCCGCGACCCATTCTAATCTGACTTCTCCACAGACCACTGGAATTGCCTGTGCTGAACCGCCCATGAGCTCTGTTTGGCTAAAGGGGCTCTTTGAGCTCAAGTCCTCACCTGGGCTCTTGTTCTGTCGCCTACACAGTGGCCTCCCTCTCTCTCCAGTTTCTTCTTTGTCCAGGCTTCCCTCCTCGTTTCTCTTCCAACTTTGTCCTTGACCTCTCCACTGGGATGTCCTATGGGCTTCTCAGACTTGGCATGTCCAAAGCTGAACTCTGATTTTCCCCACCAGAATGAGTCCCTCCTTCTGTCTCCTTCTCAATAAATGCTGCCTTCTTTTTCCATCTCATTAAGTGGCATTTAAATCTATCTGGTCATTCATGCAAGAAATCCAGAGACACTTTTCAACATCTCCCTCTATCATTCTATCACCAAATCTAACAGATCTGACCACCATGATTTGTCCCAAATTTGTCCACTTTCTTTTTCCATCTCCACTGGTATCACTTCAACCCAGCCAGCATCTCTCACCTGGACCACTGTCATCGCTTTCAGAATGACATCCCTGCTTATTCTCTTGCCTCTTCCATCCATTATAGTCATAATGTAAATTATTCCGTCATCTGATGCTTAAAACCCTTCAAGTTTTACCACTGTACTCGAGTGAAGGGAGCCTTTTCTTACCTTTCCAGTCCTGTTCCTTCCCCTCTTGTAAGTTCTCTTTCCTCTCAACGCTGTCAAGTGCCAGGTTCTCTCTTACTGGGACCATCCTGTCATGTGGACAGCTGCCATTACTTGGAAATGCCTCTTAGAAGGCCATCTGAATTGGATGGAAAGGAGACTGAATCTCCTGCTCCAAACCACTTTCTTAAGGAAAACACTGCATTTTAAAGGGAAACCCCTTTGCTTTCAACAACATTGCCTTCTCCAAACCTTGCAAAATAACACATCAAAACCAAATCTCAGGTTCAGGTTGTCTGTGCAGCTTTGTTATGCTGTAGTAGAGATTTAATAACTCCAAGGCTTTGACAAGCTGTTAGATAGTAACGTATCTTTTGTGGGGAATTAAGTTATTCCTTTTCTATGAAGTCTGGTCTCTGAAAATGTCACCACAGATAATCTGTCTCTCAGCTTTATAATGACATAAATGTATGTCAGAAAATATCCAAAGCAATTTGTTCTTACTATATGATCATCTGTTTAAAAAAGCATAAAAAAAAGGAGAACAAGCAAAAAGGTAGGAAGGGCAAGAATAAGGAGAGAAAAAGCCTCAGAATCTGTAAAATTTGAATCAAACTTTAGAAAAATAGTTAATGCAGGGTGTAGGATGTGTTTTTTGGAAAATATACTAGTAGTTATCTGCTGTTTCAGCAACTTTCAAACTGCAGTTTTTTGTTTAAAAAGCATCATTTGTCAGTAAGATCAGTGGCTTGTGTCAGTGTCAGTTTCCCGTTTGTGATGTTGTACCGTGTTGTGTAAGGAGTTATCTTTGGGGAAACTGAGGGAAGGGTACGTGGGGTCTCTTGGTATTCTTTCTTTCAAATGCATCTTGTGTGTGTGTGTGTGTGTGTGTGTGTGTGTGTGTGTGTGTGTGTGTGTGTGTGCATACACATATACAATTCATTTATCTCAAAAGAAAAGGTTTTAAAAGTTGCATCTAAATAAGGCAGTAGGAGTTTGATAGACAGAAAGATGGATCTACAGAGACTTCGCTTTTTTCATCCTCTCCATCCACTGCAAAGGCCCACATGATTTGTTAGTTAAATGTGCAATTGTTGTCTTTTCATCTCAAACCCACATTTTACTCTGAAGCATCAACAGTTATTCTTAGAACTGTCTCTCATCCCTGAAGAGCAAACGTACTATGGTTTTGTACTGGCAAAGACCTTTTTAATAGCCATTAAGGCTAATGGACTTATCTGATTCCACTATTTTTTCCATCCAAAGTTACAAAATTTTCAGTGTTCCCTAAATGTTGCCCATGAAGGTAAAATGCATCTTCCATGTGAATTACACAAAAATTGGTAAAAACTTTCCTTCATATTTCTCCGTATAACTTAGTTTGTTGGTTTAATATACCAAAAATATATTAAGCTCTGAACTAACAAATTAAAGTATACTGTATCTGGGGTTTTTTCTTTGATTTTTATAGGTGTTATAAGAGACAAATAATGTATAAAATAAATATTTTAAAAAGGAGACTTTGTCTTTTAAATACTTTTAATTTAATTATTTTCAAATACAAATGTTGAATTTTTTTATTTTTAAAGTAATATAAAATTTTTTCACTTGGCATTTTTCTAAGTTTTTAAAAATTAAGGAAACTTTTAACTTTGAGATATAGATTTATAGGCAATTATAAGAAATAATACAGAGAGGTCCCATGTACTTATTACTGTTTCTCCCAATGTTAACATCTCATAAAACCACAGTACAGTATCACAGCCAGGAAACTGAGACCGACATGCTCCACTGATCTCATCCAGATTTTCTCGTTTCACTCGTATTCATTTGTTTGTGTGTATGTGTTTATTTCCAAGCACAAATTATATATTTTCTCTTCCATTAAGTTTTCAACCAGGAGGACATGGGACTTCATTTGTGTTTCTGCTTCTGGAAATAGGAGATAGAGATTTTAGCCATAGAAAACAGAATCCACCCTGGACTGTGCTGTTTCCCTGTGATAGTGTGAAAGTGTTCCACAGAGCCCCACAAAGAGCCATCAGCAACCGCGGAAAACACATGCCGGTTTCGGTGGTTTTTCCGTCTTAGTCATTTATTTCAGGATTCTAGACGCTGAAAGGGCAGATCTCCCTCGTCTTCTCTACCCCCTGCCAACCCCCTCATCTCTCTCCCTATTTTCTTTCTCTTTGTTTTTAACAGATAAACTAAAAACAGCCTTTGGAAAACCACAACTTAAGTAAGCAAATCTACTTTTTATAGAGTTATAGGCAAATGATTCACTTAAGAGAAAACCGTTTAATGACAAGTACTAAATAGATCTAATCTTTCCAATGAACAAATCCAAATGATTTTTTAAAAATAGTATGTTGTCAATAGTTTAATACAAAATGAAAAACACACAATTATGAAGGTCTATAGAATAAAAATGAAGAACTCACCCCCTGTCAACAGTTGTGATGATTTCTTACACCTCTGACAGTGTCCTCACCTCAGATTAATACACACACACACCCATACACACACAAACACACACACACACACACACGTACACATCTCACACAAAAAACCCAAGGGTCAAAGACAAAATCAAACAATACCCCAGCTAGAGTGGTGGTTTTCCCAAGTTACAGATACTGCAACTCCTATCATAAATGGGGAAAAAAAAAGGGATTTTTGTTGGCAAAGCATGAAGGATGGTGATTATTTTCTCAGGAAAAAAGGGTTAGATGTCATATTTCCCCCTGTTTTAACACAAATGAAAGAGCATTTATAAAAACAAGATGCTTAAATCTTGTTAGGATAGGTAATCTCGTGTTAGTTTAACAGTAAAACCCCGAATCTGTTTGCCCCAGAACTTTTTCCACTAGGACGTGTCATTATCACTTGATACGTTTTTCCCACCAGGCTCTTTTCTCTCCACACTTCCTGAAGTAGATATGCTTGAGAGGAAAAAAATAGGAAGAAATAATAAAAAAAGAATTGATCTAGAGTGATCTATTCACATAAGCCAGCCCATTTAAACTTTTCATTCATCTTGAAACAATCTGAGAATTTATGCCACGTCTTCTAGGAGCATTAACCACAGAAGACAGACCAATGGGCTATGAAAGTGCCTGCAAAATGATGGGAGTTTCATGCAGGATTCATGACATATTTGCTCACAGTGCTGGGTCCTGATCTTTCTCTCTGTGATCCTTTGTTGTTTTGTGCTTGAGCTTTTAGTTGAAAGCTGAACGAGAGAAGCCCTTAGGTGTTACGAATTCCAGGTATCTGTGAAGTGGGACTGGGAACTCTTCTCCCCCCGCTGTGCAAGAGTTTTCCAGCCAGGAAAGGTATTCTGAAACCTACAGAGAGATTCACAGGATGGAAGCCAAAGAGTTCAGTGGATTTTCTCCTTGCTGTCAGAGATGGACACCCACTAGCACCCAGGTCATGGGAGCCATGCGCTGAAGGGGAGGCGTGCTGTACCTGAACACTGATGGCTGAGAAGGACTGTGTTAGCACAGAAACCGGATAAAAATCAGAATTTGTCAGCAGGAAGCCATTTGGCATCAATAATGAAAGAGTGGAACCTTTAGAAACCATCTGTTCCTCTTAATTCAGAAACATCACAGAGACAGAAATTTATGAGCCAACAGTTATGCAGACCTGGAGGCCTTCCTGGAGGTGACAAAACCGAGCATAATCTTACTGTTGCCAAGCAGTGCGTGGGACCCGCCTGATGTCAGGGTTTTCCCCCTGGTAGAACCGGCTGGGGAATGAGATGGACCTGTTTCTAATTAGCCCAGTTTACCCAGTTCCAAAGAGGATCCTGGCTCCTGCTCAATCTGGCAACACAATTCATTAGAAACATAATTTGGGGCAGCATCCTGGGAGGAGCGGCACTCAGAAGGAGCTCTTGTGGGGAGGTCAGAGGAGAGAAAACGCCGCTTTCTGTGCAAACAGCACCTCCTGGTGAGAATTCAGCCTCTGGCCTGAAGGACAAAAATTCACAGCTCACCTCTGAGATAGAAAGTGCCCTGTGTCTTTTATGTTCTCTCACCGGGACCCTCCAACCAAACTGATCTGATTAATAAATCAAAGTAAGAGGTTCCTAGTTCCCTAGTCACTGCCACTGAAAATGATCAGTCTCTTCACTGGAAGTCCTCCTTAGTGTCTGAAGTCAAAGGCTAGATTTAGACTTATCTCTGCCCCACAGGTTGGACAGGCTCTCATGATGCCAGACCAGGAGCCGCATTCCCAGGGATGGGGGATGTTTAAGGTCAGTATGGGATCAGTAGGGCCAGGCTCAGAAGCCTGGCACTGACGGCTGAGCCACTGGTCTCGTCTCTCCTTGGATTTCCTTTTATGTTCCTGAACAACCACATCTTAACTCCTGCTAGGGAGGCAGTATCTCTCTTTGAAGCTTTCGTGGGTGAACACACACACACGCACACACCAGAAAACCTTCTCACAGTCCATACGCTTCAAAGGTAACAATCCTTCCTTGAAGTGACTTGCGATGACATTCTTCTTTCCACAAAAATGTGCAAAAAAAGTAAAATTTTTTCTTCACTGATTATTCTCAAATAAGCATTTAATTGGCAAAGACACCTAATGCTACAGGAAACTTGATAAATGCTCAGATGCATTAGTATAAAATTCTGGTTTCTGCCTTCGTTAAATAGGGAGTATAGCATAGTAGTTAAGCATCCAGGCACGAGAACCAGACTTCCTGAGTTCCAGCCTAATTCTGCCACCGCCTAGAGAGAGGACTTTGGTAACCTACTTGTTACTAGGTTGCCTGGTACCTTGATTTCTCATTTGCCAAAAGGGGCCAGTTTCACCAATACTCACTGATAGGGCTATTATGAAGACTAAGTGAGTGAATCCAGGCTGAGGGCTCCGGCCCAGTGTGACATGGGGTGAGCAGCCAGTGACTGAGCTTGCCCCAGTTGCTGCTATTTACTGATGCTTATTGATTCATGCTCTGCAGACAGGCTCCTAGGGGAACACCTAAGTCACAATTTGCTGTTGATAGCATTCCACTGTTTGCAAACTACAGCCACATCCAATACGCTATTATCCAACCCTCATCGCAAGCCTCCAGCTGGGTGTGTTGTCCGTTGTTACCTTCATTTACTGGCTGTGAACGTGAATCTCGGAAAAGGTGTTTCAGATGCTGGGTTCAGAGTTAAAATTAACCCCTGCTTTCCAACCTTTGGACCAGCACTCTTCCAGTAACACTGAGACATCAACATACTTTGCTGATGAGATAATTATGATTTTATTTTGTTTTTAGTGAGATGTCTTCTAGGACTCAAAAGGAAATTGTTCCTATTTTGCATATAAATACAGGAGAGCTCCTAGAAAAATTTGTACGTAGAAATTGAGCAATGATTTTGAAATGGTGGATCACGACTCTTTAGTGGATAATGAAATCAGTTTAGTGAGTTGCAACCAGCATTTTTTAAGATAAATGAAATAAGATAGATGATACTATGACATGGAAAATATCAGAGCATTGTATTATTTTGTGAAGCTCTTATTTCAGTTATTTTTTCCCTGTGTGATTACTAGGTTGTGATATAAAATGTAAATAATTTTTAAGTGTATTTTTCATACCCATTAAGATGGCTATATTTGGGAAAAAAAAACCTATGGAAAATTGCAAGTGTTGGCAAGGATGTGAAGAAACCGGAACACTACATAACTGGTGGGAACGTACAATGATGTAGTAGTTGTGAAAAACAGTTTGGCATTTTCTCAAAAATTAAACATAGAATTATCATACAACCCAGTGATTCCACTCCCAGGAGGTATTGAAAATTGGTATTCAAGCAACTACTTTTACACAAATATTCAGAGACCCACTTGTCACAATAGCAAAAGGTAGAGACAAAGTCAAAGTCATCAATGGATGAATGGCGAAACAAGATGTGGTATATCCATGCGCTGAAATACTATTCAGCCCCACAAGGGAATGAAGTAGTGTTAGGTGAGCCTCGAAAACCTTACGCCAAGTGAAAGAGGCCAGATATCAAAGTTCGCATAATGTGTGATTCCATTTATGTGGATTATCCAGAAGAGGTAAGTGCGTAGGATTGGAAGCTGATTGGTGGTTGTTAGGGGCGAGAAGTTACAGGGAATGGCGAATGACTGTTTAATTGGTGTACAATGTCCTTGGGGTGATGACAGTGTGTTGAAACTAGAGAGAAGTGATGGTTGCACAACACTGTGACACTATTAAATACCACTGAATTACACACTTTAAGATGGTTACTTTTCTGTTATATGAATTTCATCTCAATTTTTTAAAATAAAAAATTGTATTTCCCCTTCTGGGTCATAGTCAAAAAAAGTTTGAAAGCCACTGAAATGGAAGGTCCTGTTTGGTCAGATGTGACTGTTCTGGTGCAGCGCTGAGACCTCTCCTTGTGTTTTGAGCTGAGGGAGGAAGCCCCTTCCTCAGCTCCTTTCTAGAGGAAAGAATCAAGCATTTACCCTGTCTTTCCAAGGGTCCAGGCATGATCATCCATATAGTAAACACTAAACGGAGAGAGTCAACCAGACAGTGTCCACCTCCTGATGGGCGTATGGGGTACTGTCTGTGAAGAACTCTTCTCAGGGGAGGCAGGGAAAGAAAGAAAATAACTGAAATCTAATCAGGCATCTAGATACAGCTTCTGTTTTACTGGGAGTACAGGTGATGGAGGAACAAGCCTGTTAAATGACACCATGGGGGTATAATCAGCAAATCTACAGTGTGAGAAACTGCAGGACAAACAACCCTGTTTATGAGATAAGGCGTGGGGGTGGGGAAGGGTGGGACAGCCTATGAACAGAGATTTCAGTAACTGATAAATCAGCTATTATGTGTGAACCTTGCCTGGATCCTGATTCAAAGAAACAAACTACAAAAACCATGAACAGTACAATTAGGGAAATGTGAATACTAACTGGGTATTTGACCATGTTGTGGAATTACTCTTTGATGGGGGCGAGGGAAGGTGGTGGTTATTGATATTGTGATTATATTTAAAAAGGGAAGTCCTTGTTTTTTTTTAAAGATACATAGAGAAATATTCACAGATAATATGATACGACATCTGAAATTTGCTTCAAAATAATTCAAGGGGGTAGGTGTTGGGTGGAAGGACAGAGGAGAAAAGCTTGACCATGAGCTGATAATTATTGAAGCAAAATAATTAGTGAATGATGGCTTATTGTGTCTACTTTTGATCATATTTGGGTTTTTCCATGATAAATTATGTCAAATGTGTGAAAACAAAAATCTGTAAATAAAGCATTCAAAGAAGAAGCTACTGATAGCAGTTAACTAAAAGATAAAATACATTAAAATAGCCATAGGAAAATATCACAGATTTTCAGAAAAATAGTTTTGAGAATGACAAACCATATGGTGAACAAAATTTATCCATCTAAGAAACACAATGAAACCTTTGTTTATGTTAACTGTGGGCCTGTTGGCTGACTTTTTGGAAAAGTCATTTAGAAAAAGCCTCACAAGTAACTTGAGAATTGAATATGGCAAAAATTGAGACAAAGTATAAAGTTGGACTGTTACCAAGTTAGACGTAAGATAGATAATCTTCACTGTAGCCAAACTCAGGCTGGAAAATTAGCCTAATCACCCAAAGGGATGAGAAATGTGATATTTTCTGTTATATTTGCACATCAACATTTTTAAACAGATGTATTTATTTGTACCGTTTCCTTTGTAATTAATGGGAAAAACACAGAAGAACTTGAGTATGCACCCCTGACATAAATTTGTTCTCAGAGTCGAGGGAATCTCTTGGATTTCTGCAGATACAAGGAAGTCATTGATTCACCCATCCTTGGTCAGCAAATCCCTTGAAAAGTGGCCACCAGGATTACATGAATCTTACAGAGCAAAACCTCTGAAAACAGCCCATCCCCACTGAAGTTTAGCAAACTAAACTTCCTTTACTAATTCTCTCATATGCCTGAATAATTCCCTCTGGAATATTAACTTGTCCAGTTAATGGAGAAAAAGAAAGACCAGCATGCCATATTTCATATTTATCTAGAGCCACTTAGAAAACCGTTAAATGGTGCCACATGGTATGCTGAGACACTACAGTGCAGTGGCCTTTGCGCCTTTACCTTTGTAGGAGGCTGAGCCGTGGAAAGTGTTGGATTGGCAGTTGGATACTTGACAAAGGGCAAGACTCCACCACTTATTAGCTACATGACCTTGAGCTGGTCTCACTTTCCTTTCTCCTCGTCTGTAAATTAGGACTCCAAGAGCAGAGCAGGATGACAGAGGGAGGGTCTTGTACTTTTTAAACATTCACCAAATTTAAAATAAAGTAGAATTCACCATTTTATGCCAATGCTTGACTCAACTTTTCAATCAATAAGTAGCAAACACTGACTCAATGTCCATGAATTTCTGAGTTCAGTGTTCAGTACTAGGACAGAAGGATACATAAAAAGCACTCCTTCCCTCACACCCATTAGGATTCACACGTGAGCAGATAGATAATACAGAGCAATGTTTTTAAATAGCATGTGCCTTGGCAGCCCAGAAGGTCTCTTGGGTTAGTGTTTATTTGCTCCAGGTCTCAAAGAGGGGAGAGAAGAGGGGAGAGGCACAGGGTGGGCAAAACAACATTCAGGGCAAAGGAAAGGCCCAGAGACAGAGTTTAAGAAAATCCAAAGGCATTGAGTAAATATCCCAAAGTGGCTTACAAAGGAGGAGTAGAGACTGCGAAGGAGTGGGTTGAGAACATCACCAAGGAGCACGGCTGCCCCGGTGAGGAATTTGGGCTTTATCCTGTGGGCTCTTGGGGACCCACTGAGATTTTTCACCCAGCGAAGCCCACGATCGGTTTCTTGTTCCTCTGCTGTTGTCAGCTTCCACAGATGGAGTTGTCCTCTTCCCAGCAGCAACGCCAACGCGGTCTGAACGTTCTTATTCAGAAAGGTCACAGGCAACTTAATACAGAGGCACTGTGATCATGGTTCCCATGCTACTTATCTTGATAAAATGTAGCTGCAGCCCCTCAATGTATGCAACTACTATTTACAACTGGTTTTCACTGTAGACCTTATGTACACAAAATACAGGAGAATTCAGATTATATCTGGGCAGATTTGTTCATTGCATAAGGTCTGTCTCCAGATCAGTTTCTTTTCCTGGGCTATATGTGACGTGTTTGTTTTCTGAAAGAGCTAATGTGACTCCCCAAATTGTCGTAACTTACTCACTGAGAGAGGATCTGAATTATGGTGGAATGCTGCCCCATCCCCCACTGAGCACAGATACATAATTTATGCTTTACTGTTTGAAAATTCTGAAACGAATTTGGCCCCAATGGTTTCAGAGAAGAAATCATGGCCCTGGAATGGCAGAGACTGATTCAGCACCATTCACATGTAAGGTGCTGTACATCCATCACCTCACTTGGTTCTCACTGTGCCCTACAAATGAGGTATTATTACTACCGTTCTAATGATGGATAAGCTGAGGCCCAGCAAAGTCCAATAATTCATCCAAGGTCCCACATCTCACAAGAGGTAGAGCCAAGACTCAGACCCAGGGCTGTTGGATTCCAAAGCCCACGTTCATTTCACCATGTCTGAGGCTTCCCTGAATCCCTTCTCAGCACGTCCCTACTCCCCAGCCCCATCAAGCCCCCGCCACCAGCCCCCACAGTGGCTGTGGATTCTAGGATCCTTCCAGGCTGTATAGATGCCAAGGAGGAGAAAGGTGTTGAGTGTCATTTCTCTTCTTGCCCCTTTGAACTCACAATGGGTGTCTTCCTGCAAGACCTACATTTTTATGCTGATTCATTGCCATCTAGTGGTCATTTTAAAAATGAGTTTTACATAAAATATTAGGATGACATAGCATCATTTTTAACAGTGGGGGAGTTGGTCCTCAGTTGCTGTTGAAAAAAATAACATGATTTGCAGTAAAAAGGAAACTAACCGCTTGCTTCGCGGCAGCACATATACTAAAATTGGAACGATACAGAGAAGATTAGCATGGCCCCTGCGCAAGGATGACACGCAAATTCGTGAAGCGTTCCATGTTTTTTACACAAACCGTTATGGTAGCTTACAGAGAAAAAAATGTGACAATGAGTGTGTATATGTCCATGTATGACTGAAAAATTGTGCTGAACACTGGAATTTGACACAACATTGTAAAATGATTATAAATCAATAAAAAATGTTAAAAAAAAAAAAAAGGAAACTAACCAAAGTAAATACCTATAAAGAGAAATACATTTTAATTTTTACATTCTTGAGGTGAATGACTAACACAGTGGATGAGTTTTGCTATGGCTTTATAAAATCTCATCTATAAAAACTGACCTAAATAATCAGATTAAATCTCTGCGTAGGCAGCTTAGGGAAATAGAAGCTTTCTCTAAAACCGTTTTTTCAGCCTTGCTCTAAAGATTGCTAGGGACTGTCTCTGTTCTAATTACAATATTTACAATGCAGATTAACAGTTGCAGTGTGCTCCTCTTCATGAAATTAAAAACAGCCATACGCATCCTCATTTACATACGTTCTTCTCCAAAACAGATGAACTCTGACTCATCTTTGGTAACAATGGTAAGATTTATAAACTTGAAGGTGGATTAAAGGAAATCAAAGCATTGTCCATCAAAAGAAAAAATTTTAGGTATTGTAAATACTAATTTAGTGTATTTCAGTTTAATATTTATTGAGCTTCTGGAAATTCCTGTAATAGATTCAAATATGGACTCTGCAGTTTCTTGGCTTCAAGTTGTTTAGAATCTAGAGCCAGGAGATTGGCAAATACACGTTAAGGCAAAATTCAGAATGTGATATAAGAGAATCTGTCCAGTATATTTGGAAATGGGTATAGTCCAGGATTAAAATCCTCAAGACACACACTAGCTTGCTAGTTTCAGCGGCCAGGTCCTGGGAACTTCGTGACACCAAAGAGTTCTCAGATAAATTGAAATCAGCTACCTAATTAGTGGACCAGTAGGGGAGTTAAAGTTGCTTTGGGGTTAAAATGGGTACCTTTGGTGACCACGGTGCAGCCTTGCACCTGTTGTTCCAGCCTGAACCATCAGAAGGAGAGTCCTGTGAATGTCAGAATTGGGTGTGTCTTCCCGTCTACGCTGCCTGCAGGTTAAATGAATCTTGCAAGGAGGGAACATAAAATGAAGCCGATTCCAAAAATACACTTAATTTCAACATTATGTGGCTTGGAAGAAAGGAAGGAAAAGAAGTCTTCTACTTGCTGTTAAGTGTAGGGATACAATGGGGGGTCGCCAGCCAGGCACCCAGGGTCCTTTCTTTTTGAAACTTAATAAGCCTCATCACGACTCAGAGGTAGATTTTTCCCATCAGCAGGTCTCTCTTGTGCTTCTTAATCTTCTAACTGTGAATTGTGACCGTGTCTTCCTTTCCTCAGGAAAGGCCAGCATGGAATGCATCCCTTGGCCCATGTGGAAAATTAAAGTGATAAAATCACCAACACAAGGTGCAGAACTCCAATATATATAAATGTCAAGTGAGCCTTTAAAAAAGCCAGGCTTTTGATGAGGGACGAAGCTCCCCAGGATGTGGGTTCTCAGCACGGGGTCTGTTGGAAGGCACTAACAGGATGGTGCTGGAGGGCCCCCACCGACCCCAAAGCCAGAGTGCTCGGGTTCAGACAGGATGGGCTCCCATGACCCTGGGCACGTTCCTCAGCCCTTCTGCCTAGATTCGCATTATCTATAAAGAGGGCCAGTAGTAGGACTTCCCTCACAGGATTATTCCAAGGATAGAAGGGATGAAGACATAGAAGGCATTCAGCATAGTGCCTGGAACAGAGTCCCTCAATAAGCATTAGGCCTTATTATTGCTTATTTACAATGAAATTTTGAATTGGCTTTCAACAATTCTGTGTAAAAGTATTTGTCAAGTGACTCTTACATGCAATATATATTACGTAGAAGAAGAAAAGTTCCATGTTATCTATATGGAAAGAAAAATAAATAAGAATTAGTCAAGTACGATGGAAATGCTTTGCATATTTTAACTAATTTAATATCCCCTGGGGGAGAAACTTTATGTCCATTTCACAGGCAAGAAGACAGAGACTCAGAAAAGTTAAATAATAGGTCATACAATAAGCTGATTGGAATTTAAAACCAGGGATAGCTGATTCCAAATTATGGGTTATTTGTACTTCATCCCAAAGTTGGGTTTAATTGTTGAAATACGGTAGGCATTAATTTTCCTCTTAGCCACTTGGAATCCAAGGTAAAATAGAAACAGAATTGATGAATGCCCTTCTTTGACAGAATCAGACTACTCTATCAGAAAAACAGTAATGACCAGGGGGCCAAATCTAAAAGAAATTCGTAAATATTTACTGAAAACTTCAAAGGGCAATATTCTCAAATGCAGTACTGTGAAAAAACAAACAAAAAAGGTTCTTTGAGTAATTGATTTTTTGGGTGAGTGCCCCTTGCTGAACTCCAGCTTACCCAAGATATTTCTAGAGGCGGTACTGGATAATAACATATAGATAGTGTGTAGCTGTCACGTGATCTAGCTTGTTTCAGAAATCTTGGAAAATGTAAAAGAATGATTGTGGAGCACATCCTTTGGAGAATTTCTCCTTATATATCAATTTCTTGACAGTTTCTCCAGAAGTTAGTAATTAATTTAGCATTGAGCTCGCAGAAAATGGCCAAAGTACTAAAGAACCAGGGCATAACTATATTCAGGATTCAGTGTAACTTTTTCCTTTTTTTTAATTAAAAAATATTTTTTAAATGCCAGCATTCACCAACTGTGCAAAGAAAAAGTCATAAAAATAAAACTCCCGACCCTCAGTGTATACAGGAAATAGAGAAAAAATTCAATAAAAAAAACCAATTTTAGGTTTTGGCTTCTGTGGAGTTCCAGCCATATGTACTTGGAAATCTTTTTAAATGATGAAATCAGCAATTTAGGAGAGATTCCAAGTAATTCACTGGTCTATTGGAAACCCAGGGCAGTACGGAAACAGTGGAGGAACTGTCACATTGAGATGTGATGGTAGAGTTAATGTGTGTGAAATGTTTAGAACCTTGGTGAAGGCTAGAAAAATGATAGAAACTAAGCACTAGTGCTCTGCCTAGTTTTGGGCTTGTTTTGTCATTTTAGCTCCTCTCCGACCTTGGAGAAAGTTGTTCACATGTACACACTGCCACACACGTGAAAAGCCTCTTCCATCTCTCCAGCCACATGGCCCTCCTGAGCTCGTATATCCAACGACCTACTTGACATCACTTCAAGTTTAGCATGATGAGAACCGAGCAGGCTACTTTTACCCATTTCAATAAATGGCAACTTGATGCTTCCAAGTTCAATTCGTGGTGACAAAAACCTCTGGAATCATCCTTGGTTCCTTTCCTTCTCTCAGACCCCCATCTATGACGTCTGCACCCTCTCAGCTCTGCCTTCAGAATCTATCTGGCACACAGCCGTTCTTACCAGCTGCGCAGCCACCATGGTCCACAGCCCCACACCACTCTCCCCAGCTCAGTGCAGTGATTTCCAGCTGCTTTCCCAGCTGCCTCACTTGTTGCCTTTGGTCTGTCTTCAAAACAGCATTTGGAGTGACGCTATGACCATGTTAAGACAGATCATGTCAATCTGTTGCCTGAAACCTTCCAATGAGTTCCCTTCCCACTCAGTAACAGCCAGCATCCGGATGACAGCCAGAGGCCCTGCGCCATGTCTGGGTCCTGCCCCTTTGACTCTGACCGGACCGTCCCTCCTGCTCTATTCCTCTCTCTCTCACTCTCCACTCCAGATACTCCGAACTGTACCACACAACCAGTAGACACCATGGCAGCCACCATGGTGGTGGTGGTTGTCAGGAGAAGGCTGCTCTGATACAAGAATTGATTCATCACTTCAACTTCCTCTGGCCACCTTTCCTGATCCTGCCATCCCTTCTTCTTTAAACCAAAACAGAGGAGATGGGTGGCCCATATCTGGCTATCCCCAGAGCTGTGGGAGTAGGAAGGGCCTCTCACGAGTCCTGAAGTCAGTCATTAAAGTCATTGTCCTCACTAGTTCTGTCTTTTGCCTTGTTCTGTTTGCTTTGCCGTGTAGCTAAGAGATTTTTCTGAAGCCAACCTCCCCCCTGGCTGCCTTAGCTCAGTCCGCTTTTGTCCTCTTTAAGAAGTTAGAATGATACTAGAGGAGGAAGAAAATATTTAAACCAAAATATTTTTTCTACCATATCTGAAAGAATGTTAAGACTGCAGGGTTAACGAGTTGTGGGTAGTTACGGTGTGTTCAGCATTGGCTCATCATTAGAATTAAGTTTTGAAAAATGAAATAATATCGATGACATATGATCTGTAATCACAGACAAAATATCACAGCGATGAAGAGCAATAGGAAAAGATGCCCTCTCTCAAAGTCAGTGCTGTTCATTGTGAAAGCTAAAAGTCTCTTTTCAAATAATTGCATTCAAAGTGCTTTATTCATTTCTTTCTTGTGGTGGAACGATAATCCCAAGCTTACATAGACGGGGTTTAGTCTGGTGGCCAGTGCAGTGGGAAAGAAGGGAAATGACCACTCCGTAGGCAAACGTGGCGCCATGGCCAGCAGCAGGGTCAGATGGGTGGCTCCCTTCTGTTCTGGTTATGGTGCAACTTTCCTGGCACATGTAGAGCTGTGTTGTCACGGGCTGTATGTGTACACAAACCCCTTGAGAAAGAGATTTGGGGGTCCTCTCTTGGTGATGAAAGTAAATACCATCTAATGAGTACATCAAATGGGCAGGAGTAATGTGAAGATTTAATAAGAAGACAAATTATTTTTAAAGCAGAAATGTGTGCTCTTGAAATCGTCCCTGGAATTTATATGGATTTTGAAGCTGATATAGAAATCTATTTCAATCAGTGTCAATTGTGTCCACCAGGAGTTTTAAATTGAAATAATCCTTTCCTTTAGAACATTTGATGTCTGTCCATTAAGTCTCTAATTTCCTTATGCAATTCTGTGCCTGCCAGCTGGCCTATAACTGCACAGTGACTTGACATTGACAGTTGCTCATGTTCATTCTCAAGGCAGGTGCTTTTTTCCAGGTCCATTTTTTGTTTGGTTTTTAGCCCGTTTCATGATCAGCTTTGACCTTAATTATCCACTTTCTAAAATCAATGAGAAGCAGTTATTGCTGCCTTCTCCAGATGTGGCACACAGATGAGTGAGACAACACTCTTGTCTCGTTTTATGTTTTTTCTTTCCAGTAATATTGATCGCCCCAATTTTCTCACTTCTCTCTGTGAAAGCCCATGACTGGGGCTGGGGGCTGGGGACAGCTCATTTGTTAAATGAGCCCCACAGCAAATGAAATCAGTTCACACTCCTTTCCAGAGGCTAGCTAAAAGGGATATTCGCCCTCATGGGCCTGACCTAATCAGGTGAGCCTTTTAAAAGAGAGCTGAGGCCTTCCCTAAGTTTGTGCATGTGGGGCTCCTCCCTGTTCACCATGCTCTTCTCCTGACCATCTGCACTGCAGCCTTCAGACTTCCTTACCTAGCCCCGCAATAGCATTATATGTAACATCTCCTACTGGTTCTACTCTTTGAGCTCTGACGGGTACAAGTTCAGTTTAAAAAAAACACACACACACAAACTATGTATCTGTGTACGTATCTTTCCTTCTAAAGAACTGCTTACAGAAGTTCACTTAGCAAACCACGAATTGCTCTAAGACAACTTGTCATCCAGGAAAGGTCCTGTTCCCCCCCAACAGCTTATTTTTCTTTTAACTTTAGACCAGTGGTCCTCAAAGTGTGCCCACCTCCATCCCACCAGTAGCATCCATATCAGTGCAGAGCATGTTACCAATGCAACTTTCTCCTGCCCCATCCCAGGCCCACTGGACCAGGAACTTTGGGTCTGCAGTCCAGCGGTCTCACAAGCCGTCTGTGTGATTCTGATGCGTGTAGAAGTGTGAGAGCCAACTTAAGCCGTGGTGTCAGTTACAGGTATTTGCCAAAGTTTCTTAAATCATGTAATATGAAATAAAACAAAGCTGAAAAATTCCTAAATTTATGAAACTCATGTGTCATTGGTCCACTTTAGAGCCTGCTCCGTCTCTCCCTTGGAAGGGAGCTCTTCCAAATGGAGTGCTTGAGTTTTGCCCACAGGACAGTGACAGTGCAGACCGCCAGTCTCTCATCCCATAGTTCTGTCACCAACCTCCCGGTGGCCTTAGGACTTCACGTGTCATTGCTCACTGCCTAACTCTTTGCTGGCTGGAACGTTGTTACTTGGGACTTGAAAGTTGTTCCAAGGTCAGATAATGGTTGATTCCACGCGGAATCAGTCCTCTTCCTTGCTTCCCAACTTTGCATCCCAATCTGTCAGGCCTGGCTTTTGTCCCAGCGACTGTCCTGTCTGTTCAGGAGTAATTAGATTAGTCTCCCAAATTAGCTTCGCTGATGACAAGTTGGTGCCCATGGAATTATTTAGTGCATTTGATGCTGACTTTGATCTTTTTGCTTTATTTGACCCCATAGCCACAAGTTGGACTCCTTCCTCCAGCCAACCATGTCAGAAATATGTGGGTTTTTTGTCCCAACTGAAACTGGATGAGACCAGCCATTGGAAATACACCACTCCTTAGAAAATTAACTCAAGGTGCTCAACCAGTGGTGGGCCAATGGGATCAACACAAGCCCTCCTTAAACACGGAAGGGAGTCCACTCTGCACATCCTCTCAGCCCTCAGTTAGCATCTCTGCATCCTCACAGGAAGTAGAACTTTTAGTGGTACTTACTTGTGTGCTTAGTTTTCTATTCTGAAGCAATATCATCTTGCTGTCTCACTATGAGGAAAAAGACCAAAGATGACGGGGTTGCTGCAAACTTGAATAACCTAATTTACTCAAGTTTAACATCTCTGCATTTCCAAATTCAGCTCCATTTAAATAAGAATATTTTATTTCTTCTCTAAGATAAGAATTCACGCACAATGCTCTTATCACAACCCAAGCTTCCTAGATGGCCTGGGGCCAAACAGAAAGGTAGCCAAGTAGTAGCATTATTCTAAAAATCATTCTAAAAACACTATTCTTTTTTAAAGTTCATGGTAATTTTTATAATATATATTCATATCACACCCTCATTTGATACGGGTAAAAACTGTTTTCTCTAAATAGATTTGGGGGTGGGAGGTGCAGAAGGAAGAAAACCTAAGCTGAAATAGTTAAGTCAAACCGCGTACCCTGGTAGGTTAGGTCGACTTCATTCATTCACTCTTCCATTTATGTCTTCATCCATCCATTTCTTCATTCATTCGTCTGGTTGAGTGCCTCCAGTACATGAGCCAGGGTCCAGTTATGAAATAATTTGTGTATGTGTGTGTGTGTGTGTGTGTGTGTGTGTGTGTGTATACATGTATAGGCTATACTCTAAAAATGCTTTTAACTGTTAACATAGCTGTTATTTTATAGTCTCATGTGTGCGTTATTTTTATCGTTTTACCATTAGGAATAATTGACTTAACCTTCCCACATACATGAAGTAAAGAGAATCTCATACTCTTAGAAAAGAAGCTTCAGCCAGCTACTCGTTCCAAAATGTCAATGTAGTGTGTTAAAATGCCAAAGATTCGTATTGGGAGGGTGAAAGCAAACATCACGGCGGCACAAAACAAACAATATTACCAGACTGATGCATATTTCATCGATTCTTACTGTTTTCCTGTTCCTTTAGGTTGGCTGGTGCCTGTGTATGTGGCTGACTCTGAGTGAATAAACTCGGTGTAGGGGATGTTAGCACTTTAATCAAGGGAGAAATCCTGCCTGAGTAACACTTGGGCTATTGGGTCTCAGGCCATCAGCACAGTCCAGTCTGTAAAACAAAATATTCTTGAGTTTCTCAAGTGTTTGTAAACTGGTTCTAACCTGACTTTTTTGAGCAAAGCCTTCCCCTTGGTAAAATAAGCAGCCCTTTTACCCCTTTTCTGTTCGTTCATCTCTGTTATCCTCAGACCTTAATCAGAAAGATGAGCTCTCTAGGCAACATTTGACCTAACTCTGATTTTTGCTTTGCTCAGCGCACACGGTGACTTGCCTAACGTGCTGATTCCTTTCCTGGATTAGAAGGAGTGAGAATGAAGTAGTTGAAGAATGGCTGACTCTCTACTCCCCTCTCCCCTCTTAGTAAATTTGCAGGCAGACCACGTAGGCAAGACAGCATCTGAAAGAAGGTCAGGAGAAGTCAGCGGGTCTGCACATGATGGGAAAATGACAAAGAATTTGACCTCCTACCCTAATGAGCTGAGATTGTATCCCCCTTTCCCCTTTAAAAATTGTCATGGCTGAGCAGAATCTTGGAGATGGTCTCTGGACGGAAGTCTGCCTTCTCCCTGGATTGCCAGCTTTTCTGAATAAAGCAACTTTCCTTTCCACTGACACTTACCTCCCAATTATGGTCTTTTGAGCGATGAGCAGGAGAACCTGAGCTCCATCACAGTAAGCCTGGTCACAGAAAGACAATTCCCAGCAAGAAGATGGAACCTTAATTAGGCAGCAGGATGGGGTACGGTGCTTTCTTCAAACCTTGAGTTGTGAAATCAGTTTAGTGTGGCGTGTCCAGCAGGGAATGGACCAGAACAGAGCAAACTGGAAAAGACTAGGAAGTATCAGAATGGATCGCATGGCATGTCATATGGGTAGGAATTGCTTGGGGAAACCTTTTCCGTAATATGGCATCATTTATATCTATTTATATCATCAGCCTTTCTCTCTGTACCAAATCTTCCCACGATTATACACATGCAATTATTTCATTTTAAAACAAAACCAAACCTCGCCTGACTCCACTATTCACCCTGACTGTTGCTCCAGTGCATTCTCTTTAAAGCAGTTTCCTGAAAGGGGTGTCTGTACGTTCTCATTTCTCTCCTTCCCTTCTGTCTTGACTGCCCTGCCCTCAGCCTTGTAAGCCCACCACTCCAGCAGGACTGCTACAGTCAGAGTCACCAGTGGTGAGCACATTTCCGAGTCCAGTGGTACCTTCTCAGCCCTCCTCTTGCTTGGCCAGCCGTCAGCCCTGACCATGGTGGTTCACCCTCCCCTCTGTGAAACAGCTCCTCGCAGCCCTCCAGTGCACCTAGTCTGGTCCAAGTCACTCTCCTTCGTCCTGTTCTGTTGCGCTAGTGTCCTAGCTGGTCTTCTTGCTTAATGCTCTCACCCACTAACCACCCCCTACAGTCTGTGCTCAACATAACAGTTAAATCATGTCACTTCTTTGCTTTAAAATCTCTGTTGACTTCACATGTCATTCAAGGTTAAGGTCAACAACTTTACAGCAGCCCCTGCCCAGTCGCCTGCCCACCTCCCCGCCCAGCCTTATTGTCCACTGCTCTCATTCACCTCCACCATCTCTGCCCACACTGCCCTTCTCCATGTTTCCCAAACCCACCAGGCTGCTCCTCTTGCTGGACCTCTGCACTTGCCATTCCTCTGCCTGGAACACTCTCCCCCAGATCCTTGCTCAACCTGGTCCTTCACTTCCTCCAGGTCCTGGCTCAAATTGGCCATCTCAGAGATGCTTTCCCTGGACACTGATATCAACTTTACACACACACAATGAGATAGCACCTCACACCCATGAGGATGGCTACTATCAAAAACCCAGAAAATAACAAGTGTTGGTGAGCATGTGGAGAAATTGGAACTCTTGTGCATGCTCTGTTGGTAGGATTCTAAATGGTGCAACTGCTATGAAAAACAGTTTGGAGGGTCCTCAATAAATTAAGAATAGAAATGCCATAGAATCCAGCAGTCCCACATCTGGGATTCTGCAAAGACTTGAAAGCAAGGACTTGAAGAGATATTTGCACACCTATGTTCATAGCAGCACTGTTTACAATAGCCAAGAAGTGGAAGCAACCCAAATGTCCATCAACGGATGAACAGATAAAATATGGTCTATTACCTACAATGGAATATTATTCAGCTTTGAAAAGGAAGGCAATTCTCTTATCTGCTACAGCATGGATGAACCTTGAAAACATTATGTAAATGAACTAAGCCAGACACACACACACAAAACCCAAAAACTGCATGATTCCACTTATATAAGGAGCCTAGAGTGGTCATAGAGACTGAAAGTAGAATGGTTGGTGCCAGGAATAAGGGGTTTGGGAAAAAAGGGAAGTCCTTGTTTAAAGGGAACAGAGTTTCAGTGTTACAAGATGAAAACATTCTGGAAATCTGTTTCACAACAATGTGAATGTGCTTAACACAACTAAACTGTACACTTAAAAATGGGTAAGATGATAAATCTTATGTTATGCAGTTTTTACCACAATAAGAAAAACTCCAAAAGAAACTATATCTTCAAGGAACTAACACTGGGTTATGATTTCTCTTTCGAAAGCAAACAGGGAAGAGAGGCAGATGTTCTCTGAAACAACGGTTTTGCCTCACTCTTAACAGCCCCTGATTCTTTCCAGTCACTCTTACTCTGTTTCTGTACCTTTGGGGTCACTTTTGGGGTCATCAGCTTCCACGATTCAGCTTACAGCCCTCAGGCACCTCATGATTTTGTGTCAACTTCTGGGAGCACATGGAGAAGCATGCTGCTAATTCTGGACGTCTTGGGTGCACAAAGTAAACACAAGCAGACGTTGCTGTAGAAGGACTGGATGTAGCACCAGGACCACCTCGCGTTGGGCGAGTTCCCACCAGACCGTGGGGGCTCAGCGCTGCCAGGAGTCTGAAGGAGCAGCACCAGTGTGTCTTGGACAGTCCCTCGGTGTCTCAGGGGTGGGCAGCTGCCTGTCGTTTTCCTCTGCAGTAACCATCGCTGTAAATCTGCCTGCTGCTAAGGCTGCTTGAGCGGAGCCAAGGCAAACACCAAGCTCTTTGCCAAGTATGTAAAATGAATCCTTTACTTCTGACGGTCAGCCTGTGGACTTTTTCCTGGAGTGAGTAGGCTGGTGTACCTGGTGGCAACTGCTGTTTAATTCACTTTTTCTCCTCTGGGGAAGGGCAGCTTTGCCAAGAGGCTAAATTCTGAGGAGATTAAATTAGTTTGCACAGAAGGCAGTCAATTTCTGGGTAATTTGTTCAGGCACTGGTGTGTGCCACGTGGATGACTTCCCCAATTATGCAGGGCAGTCTTAGAGGTCCTTGGGGGACTGTGTTCCAATATCCTCCCTCTCCTAATGACACCATCCTGGGCTGGATGGTTCCTTCCAAAGGAAACGCTGCTTTAGCAGATTTTTGGATGAGTTCATGCTGGTTAGAAAGTTTTGAGTGTTGAGTAAACTCTTCCTTATTCCAAAGGCATGTATGACACTTCCGATCTAGTGTCTAACCACCATAGATTTGTGTGGGTTTCTGCTGCTTTCAGAGGGTGCTTACAAAATATTTTCATCTGGTAGCTCTTTATCCTCCGTGTGAATCATTTACCTTTCTTAACATCCAACTACATTAGAAACAGACGAAAATAAAACGTGTGATTGACCTGCTTGCTGTACCGCCCATCCACTGCCTCTTATGTCTCGGCTTCACAACCAGGTGTGTTTTAGTTGGGAAACGTGAGGATCTGATGTGAAACATGAGCCGTATGTTGTCTTCCAGTGCTCCCACCCGCATCCCCATGGTGTGTAGTCCCTTGGGTATCCCTTTCCTGACCCTCCTACGCAGAGGCCAGAATGGACTTCTCCCGCCTGCACTTGGGAATGTAACAAATGCCCCTCCTGCACTCCTGCTTCGGTTGGAAGCCTGCTGCCCTGTGGGTAGAGGTCAGGGTGAGAAGGGGGCCCAGATACTAATTGGAAACAAATAAAGACTGGGTTTTAAGATTTAGGACAGAGAAAAGGGAAAGTTTCAGGAGTGTGAGGTTGAGAAGTGTGGGTTGGATGGGAGGGGGAGGGATGAAAGTTACGAGATGCAGGAGAAATAAAACCTGGAGCCATCGTGCACATCATTGGTCCTCCACGGGGATGATGAGGTAGTGGGTTCTTCCCCCACCTCCCTGCCCTGTTACCACCCATCCCCTAGGCTTCCCCGCACTGTACTGTCAGCAGAGAAAGAGTGCGTTCATGGTGAGGGAGAGACCTGTTCAAACAAAACCCACCCTCCCGGGATTGCCATGGACACAGACTGTCGGCAGCTGCAGTTCAGAGGGTGCAGCCCCAAGTGTCTCAAGGCCAGGCTGGAGCTGGGCTCCCTCCTGCTACGATCTGGATGACTGGCAACCTGGAGCCCCCACTCCCACTGCCATTCGATTACGAACAGTCTGCTCAGCAAACAAAGTGTGTCTCTGGATTGCCTATCTTCAAACCCTGTTGGGTCCACAACACCCTCCAAACAACCAGCCAGAGTCCCCACATTAACAGAGTCTGGTGCACCCTCACTGGTTAGACTAAACGCTGTGGCAAACACGCGTACCTGGACACTGCTCAGCACATGGTAGTTTCCTGGAGAAGGTTCTGTAAGATCTGAACATCATCACCAAGCATTCTTCCGCTGTGGCAGGTCTATCCCTGAAAACATCCGAGCTTAACATGCCCTGGACTTCGGTGTGAGAAATGCTAATCTCTCTTGGTCTAAGGATTCCACTGTTGGATCCCTTGTTAGAGCCCATCGTTGCATCAGGTTTCCCAAAATCTTGAAGGAAGGCCCCTACACCTGCCTATGCATCATCGTGGTGTCCACAGCTATTTCAGGATGGCCGGGTACCACCTGTCTTGAGGGCTCAGAGATCTCTGAAATACTTACCATAGCAGCTGTTGGGCAGTTTGAATTTAGTTGCATATGGAAAAAAAGGAAGAACCCAGGAAGCAAAGTCACATCATTTCGGCTTATATAAAAGTCAATTCTTCACTCATTCCTTTGATGAGCAACTTGGTTTGAATTCCTAAATGCCAGGCATGGTCCAGGTGCTGGTGAAGTGGTGCAAACAGAGCGTGTGGAGGTGAGTGAGGGGAGGGAGAAGCCTCGTGGATGGAGCACGGTCTTGTCATCTTCCAATGACTTGTGCTACCTGTGCAGTGACCATATGTAGCACCATGATGGGTGCCTTGTCCACCCCTCTGCCCCTCTCCTCTTCTTGGCAAACACCTGTGACAATGCCTGAGAGAATTTTTTCTGACTGCAGGGACATACTTGGCTCTCAGCTCGCTCTCAGAGCAAGCCAGAGTGCTGGGAAGGTAAACTCCTGGAAGCAGCCCTCAACCAATGAAGATGAGCAGCTGGTGGATCAGTACCCTCACTGTCTCACACCTCGGCCAGAACTCCAGACACGCTCTCTGCTGCCTCCTAGTGGCTTGAGAACTTTATTGCTTTCCACCCTTTCTTTATCTCCCTTCCCCATTTCCCTACCTGTATTTCTTGGCTTCACCTTCCTCGTGTGCCTCTGAGGAACGCAAAACAAAGAACCTGGTTACTTAGGTTTTTTTTCCAGATAGTTTCAGTTTTAACCATCGCATCCCACCAGTATATGGTTTGCCGTTTTTATGGGCTACGTAAGATGTCAACCAAAGGGTGATTTTTCTTTGTTTGGAACCAATTAGAGCTCCCCAACCCCCACTGTTCCATCTGCATCTATGGATGCTAGAAATGAAAATAGGATAAAGAGAAAAGAGTGTTTTAAATTTCCATTTTATTCAGACATTTTCTTTATATATTAATTTCTAAAAAGGTTGTTGATTTATTTTTCTTGACACTTAGAACTGTAGGAAGTTTTCTGGTATAAATTTCAAGGCTCACCCCCAGCCACGTGAATGGCTGGGTGAATCAGTCCCAGGTTGCCGGCTCCACACAGACCTGCCTCCTCTCAGCGAGCCCCTCCGTCTCCGGGGTGGCTGTTGCTAGCAAGCACTGTGCTTACAGAATATCCTTGGAGGCAAAAAAAAAAAAAAAAAAAAATCATCAGCTGGATTGTAGACAATCTAGAAAGAAGGACACATCTGGGATCCAAAATGGAAAAAAATGATAAACAATGAGCTTCAGAATGTATTGCATGTCATGTCACTTGTCTCCCCAAAGTCTTGATTTTAGCCAGACTTCCCTCAGGCCAGTTTAAATGGAGGACATTTTGAACTGTTGAATCAAAACCAAACTGCATAAAAAGGCGGCTGATTTGTTGTTTCGATATTTTATGCAAGGGATAGTAGGGGGAGAGCGTTTTAAAAATCAGCTGTATGAAACTGTAGCTTAAGGGAATTACAAAACTTTATGAGAATCTGCTAGATTTTGGCCAATTGCCTTGGCCTGTAAGAATTTTATATATCAGAGAAAACACACGCGCACACACACACGCACACACCACATCAAACACCCCACCTGGTGTAACATTTTCTCAGATGCACATATAAGCTAGTAGCACGTTGCATAATTGTCTCACAACAGACACATTAAGCTACAATAGTCATGTACTGGGCATCTGGAATTTGCTGATATTTCCAAACTGGCTTTTGCCTTGCAGGTGATGTGAGGCCCCATCTCACGGGATTACACCGGGAAGTGACAGAAGCAGACAATTTTAACAGCAGTGACTTAGCAATCTCAGCCCCTGGGAAAACGAAAAGAAAGAAGAGGTTACAGAGAAAGGACTAACGTTTTTTTCTTAAAGTAAAATTACCATCTAACAGAACATGAAATATACTTAGAAGGCAGAGACTCAAAAGTGAAATTTTGTTATTATGATAAACCAAAACCATTAGAAATAGAGTAAACATTAGAAACAGTCACATATATAGCACAAGAGTTCTTTTTAATATTTTAATGTTTTGAAATCATCCTGTGCCAGCCTTCAAATAAACATTATGGAAAACACCTTAATTTCTGAAACAAAAATCAGAATAGGAATATATTTTTTATGTATGTTAAAGTCATAGTAACACATATCACTGAGCCTTTTTCAAAAGAGTAATATTCAATTCAATCTAGCAAATAGTTACCAAAAACTAACCAGAAACAGGATACTGTATTTTTCCTCTTCTTACTTCAGTTTCCTTACCTGTAAAATGAGGATAATCATAATACCACCTCAAAAGGTTGTCGTGAGTATTAAAAGGGTTAATCAATGTAAAATACTTAGAACAATGCCTGGTAAATAGTGAGCACTAGGTGAGTTAGTTTTCATCATCATCACCACCATCATCACCACCATCATCATCATCACCATCATCACCACCATCACCACCATCATCACCACCATCACCACCATCACCATCATCGCCATCATCATCATCATCATCATCACCATCATCATCACCATCATCACCATCATAGTCACCATCACCACCATCACCATCATCACCACCATCACCAACATCATCACCACCATCACCACCATCATCACCACCATCACCACCATCACCATCATCATCATCATCACCATCATCGTCACCATCATCACCATCACCACCATCACCATCATCACCACCATCATCATCACCATCATCACCACCATCATCACCACCATCATCATCACCATCATCATCATCACCATCATCACCATCATAGTCACCATCACCACCATCTCATCACCACCATCTTTAGTGTTCTGTTCACTACAGAGGTAGAAAGTTGAGGTAGTCCTGTCCACATTGGGTTTGGCATGTTTGCGAGGAAATGTAGCTAGTAACTATAACACAAAGTCACATGTGGAAATTTCCCTCAAAAGCTACCAGAGCACGCTCAGATGTGGAAACTTGGTTCATTAAGATAAAATTATGGAGGGGAGATTACCCACCTGATACCACTCACTCTGGGTATCAGAACTTTGACTCTTACTCTCAAAGGGTCCACCCACTACAGGTGTCTAACACCTAGAAATGTTCTTTTAACTTGCAAAAGGAAAGGGGAGTTGTTTAGAATGAATAAACCTATATTCTGTGATAAGAACCACATCCTTATGCACAAGGAGTCATAGTGTCTGTCTCCAGGCCACAGTCACTGAAGGGTGGGAGCTCTTTTCCAGAGTGCTCACTGGCCCCTTGTATCCTCTTCTGTGATGCCCATACTCTGGGATGTCTGCGTCTTACTTCACGGTACTCACAGTTGACCACAGATGGTTTCAGAGCTTGCTTTTAGCCCAGAGATGGCTGCATAACGAACACTGCGTCTAGGTCGCCACTCTGATCCACCTGCAGGATGAGCAGTGGCCCATCCTAACCCCTGGGTCTTCTGCCTCTTGTGGCCCTGGGGGATGTCTTTAAGTCCCCAGAGGAAGACCTGCTTCTAACTTGGGGTTAGAACCGAACGTATACCCCTCATTTTTGCCATGCCACGAAACTCCCTGTTAATTCCCCTAAAACATTTCCCAGGCAACAGGAGCTCGGGGCACTGCTGTGAGTCATTTAGGGCTTGGTACCATGTGGGCTGTGATGTGAGAGCTGTGGCTAAGCTATCGGGTGTTGAGGTGAGAGAGGTCACTGGAGGGCGGGTTGGTAGATGAGGATGGAGGTTGAACACAGGTCAGGAAAGGTGAGGAATGGCTTTTGATAAGGTTTTAGAAAAATGGGTCTGAGGATGGAGAAGAGGTGTTAGGGGAAGGAGAGAACCTTCCAGACCCGGGAGCAGCGCCTTCTCCACTGTACAATAGCGCCTTGCACAGTGTCTGGGCACATTGCAGGTGCTCAGTAAACACTGAATGGATGAGCGAATGAATGAATGAGTCAGGGAAGAGCACTTGCACTGTGCAAAGGTGAATCATGATAAGGCAGATTTTCACCGCTGTTTAATTATTTTGTTTTGACTCTAGTATGAAACCCAAGTTGGAGTGCGACGGGAGACAGAAGGTTTCTGTGTTGTTTAATAGTGATGCAGCAGTACACGAAAGTCATTTACTAGCTTAATGTCCAGGCTTTTGTTTTAGATTTAACTAGAATGTCTTTTTTTGGCCTCAATCTCCATCCTCCTTCTTCCCTCTCCCTTTCTGTTACCCTTTCCCCTTCTTTCTCTCTCTCCCTTTCCTTCTGAAAATGCCTCCTATATATTACTTCACTTATAAAGCATACTTCATTTATCTCTTAAAAAAAATTAAAAACAGAACCTACACAGTAATGTATTAGTCGCCATAATTTCATAACAGATGTGACTGTTCCAAACCATGAGACAGAGATGACTTTTTGCTGGCCTTCCCATCACTGTCTTAGAGTCAGCCAAATGGAACAGGGCCCCTAGGATAGATGATCTTCAAGGTTAGACACCCGCTGCGGTGGTTACAAATCTGCGTGTCATAAATAATATTTCATATACAAATAGACTTGAAAAAGGTCAGTGCATTTTCTCTGCTCTTTTAAAGCTCTTCTCTTTATTTATTAAAGGGTTTGTGTTACAGATTAGCTTTCTGCCTTTATTAATGTCTCTCCTGCCTGGAACCAAAACTGGGTTTGGAAAGAAACAAGAAATGACTGGCTTATTTTATTGCATTTTTGCACAGCTTGAAATATCATTTCATTTGTGAATTTGATTACTGTCTCTGGGGAAAACATTTACCAGCCAAGGAGAGGAATTAAAAAGGGACAGAACTTTGGGATTTGTAGATACACACTACTGTACATAAACTAGATAAACAATAATGTCCTACTGTACAGCACAGGGAACTATATTCAATACCTTGTAATAGCCTGTAATGAAAAAGAATTTGAAAAGGAATATATATATGCATGTATAACTGAATCACTGCTGTACACTGGAAATTGTACAACATTTTAAACTGACTACACTTCCATAAAAATAAAAAGAGACAGAACCTAACATTCAAGTAGAAGTAAAGTCTTGTCCTAGGGAAATATTGGATACCATTTTAATCTCACCTCTTAGAAAAAGAGAATTCATTTTTTGAAGGACTCAGTGTTCTGAGAAAAAAATTATATTATGAATAATTAATAGTAGAAGTTGAAGTTTCCACTTTTTTTTTTTTTAGCCATAGTTGATTAACATGTTTTTGAAGAAACACCTTGAAAGCCAAAAAAAGGTGGTTCCATTGAATACCTAGCCTCAGGTTTTTCTTCCTTTCCTGGGACCGGCTGACTCACCCAGCCTCTGAGTCACTCAAACCCTCCTCCACCGCCCTCACCTGGAAGCAGAGGAGGTTGCTTCTCCTAGAGGTGACTGAGTCGTCCTCCCTGGGGAGGCCAAGGACACTGAGCTATGACCTGGAGGTGGCTCTGGGTTCTCAGGTCTGCCCAGCCCAGCCGTGGGGGCAGCTACCCTGTAGTTTTGTTACCCCAAAAGGTAAAGACTCCAGTTCTTGTCATATCTGGAAAATAAGTTTACAGTCGGGAGATGGTGCATTGTGTAGCGAAAGATCTTAACAATTTATTTTAAAAAGGAAAAGTACACCTCAAGGAATGGGAGGCGGGCTGACCCAAGGGAGGAAACCGTCAGTTTTGTCTCCCCTTTTTCTCATACCCTCGCTTCGAAGTGGTCTCTTGATTGATTGATGGCTCTTGTCCCTGGAGTGCTTGGTCATGTTTGGCGCCTTTGTGCATGTCCTTACCTGTGATGCACACAGAAAAACCCATGGAGGGGGCCTAAACCGCAATGCTAATTATAATACAGTGAACACTGGGCCGTGTCCGGTTAAGCCCTTTCTGCTGCGGCTCTGTCCTGGCTGCTGGGTTCTAATCGGTTTCTTCCTGGCATCATTTAGAAGTAAAGTCCCTTTATGCTGGATGCGGGCACAACGCCATCTTCCAGAGCATCCTCCCTCTCCACCTGTCTGCCTGGTGCCCCTGCTTATCTAACCACCTAACAGTTTCTTCTCCCTTCACCAGGCATGTCGTGTGAACTGTTTGTTTCCTACCTGTCTTCCTTCCTTCACTCCCCCTCCCTCTCTCAGCCCTTGCTACCCTCTCCCATCCTCCTCCCTCTTTCTTTCAAATTCTCTTCAAATTTCTATAATCAATTTTAATGACACAATTATTATGAAAAGTACATGCTCAATGGAGAAACTACAAAAACAAAGTGATACCCAACTTTTGCTCCCGCCCTGTCTACACCGCAGTGTTTTCCACAGTGTGAACAGCACTTCTGGACACTCACAGATGATATGGTTTTCCTGGGTGACTGTCAATGTCAAGGTGTCTGCATGTTATTTTCTGCAATTTGATTTTTTAAAAATATTTTAATAGTCTATAATCTCGAAGAGATGTAAGTTAATCTGTAATATGTGTAAAGTGTACAGAATAACAGGACCTATGCATCTCACACTCCATTTAAGAAGTGGGATCTTTCAGGGGGAGGGTATAGCTTAGTGGTAGAGCGAATGCCTAGCAGGCAGGAGGCCAGGGGTTCAATCTCCAGTACCTCCATTAAAAAAATTAGTAACTAAATAAACCTAATTACCTTCCCCCACAAAAAAAAAGTTAAAAATAAATGGAATCTTTCCTTTGATTTATAGGCTGCTTTAATCTCATCCCCCACCCTCCTCTGTCTAGTAACCACTCACCTGCGTTTTGTGTTTAGCATTCTTTTACTTTTCTTTATAGTTTCTTCATATGTGTATTATCCCTGTAACTGTGTGATGTAATCTTTCATGTTTTTGCACTTTATGTAAATGGAATCAAATCCAAGTGTGTGTGTGTGTAGATGATGCTCACTTATTTTCATTTTTCTACAATAGCCCTGTATATGATTAGATCACCATTGATGTGCACGGTGTGTACATTACATTTCTGTCTGCAAATCAGATCACTGCCTATTTTTTGCTTTTGATTTCCTTGATCATATCCCTTGATGTACATGTACCCAAGTGCATCGAGGGCATATGCCCAGGACTGGCCTGGCCGATGGGTGTGCACATTTTCAACTTAATGGGTAACGCCACAGTGTCTTCCAGATTGGCCGTTCCAAGTCCCACTCCTGCAAAGAGCGTGGAAAGGTTCTGGCTGCTCCACATCCTGCTCAAGGCTGGGTCCTTATTGGAGTTTTAGATCTGGGGATTTTTAAATCAGGTGGCTGTGAAACAGACCTCACTGCTTTCATTTTCATTTCCCTGATGGACAGTGTGGCTGATAATCTTTTCCTCTTGGATGAACAGCTTATTCACATTTGGGGTCCATTTTTCTAGGTGGGTATTTGTCTTTGGGGAGATCATAAGCGGGGGATCATGAGAGTCCCTTCTGTAAGCATCACACTAACCCCTCGGTTGTATTACAACTATCTTCTCCCTCCGGCTCCGTTCTCCTCTGGCTTCTCTTTTCCCCTTTTTTCACTGTCTTGTAATACACAGAAGTTCTTAATTTGAATGTAGCCCAATGTGTCAGTATTTCCCTTTCAAATTTTTGATGTTTTGCCTATTTTAAAGAACTCTTTCTTTCCCCTGAGATTATAAAAGGACTCTCCTTTTTATCTTCTATGAATTTATGGTTTTGCCTTTCACATTTAAGTTTTTAATTTACCTGGAGTCGTTTCTGTCTGATGAAAACAAGATTCAATTTTCACTGTTTCCATATGGATAATCACTTGACACTACTCCATTTAAGTCCATTCTTTTCCCATTGATTTGCAAAGCTAGCTCTGCAGTAACTCACTTTTTTTCATATACAGATTCCTGGGCCTGACATTTTGTTCCATAGGGTTTTTCCTATGTAAAAACCACTGAGTCCTCTAATTGTTATAGGCTGATATTAAGTGCTGATATTTATAAGACAAATCTCCCATCTTCTGTCTCAGGGGATGTTGTAATTTTGTTTATTCTCTATTTTAGAATTATCTTATCAAGTTCCAGCAAAAGAATGACCTCCCTCCCTCCCTCCACACACACACAGGATTTTGATTGGAATGCACTGAATCTAGGTTATATGGGTGAGAACTGGTATGCTTATGTTACTAAGGATACCAATTTATGGACATGGAGTACAGCTGTATTTATTTTGGTCTGCTTTAACATCTCTCACTAATGTTTTACACCGTTTTCATAAATTCTTTCACATCTTTTGTTAGATTTACTTATATATAGTTGGTATTTTAATGGTTTTAAAATGGTATTTTATACTTTATATTTCCCACTAAAGTATAGACATCCCATTTTTAAAAATTGAGTTATAATTGATATACATTATATTAGTTTCAGGTGTGTAACATAATTGTTTGACATTTGTATATACTTTGAAATGACGGTCAAAATAAGTGTAGTTAACATTCATCTACACATGCCATTGGTTTTCTATATATACAAATAAATATATACTATATATATTTGCTAAGAATCCCATTCAGTTCATTAATTGTTAAAATGTATCTATTGATTCTTTTTTATTTTTTAATTTTTTTCCTGTTGATTCTTTTGAGTTCTCTATGTACAGCAGGGTTATTTGATTATTTATTTTGTTAATAGAGATTCCCTGAAAAGCCTGCAAGAGAAAATGAAATTACAGTGGTTAAGGATATGAGCCTGTTTAGGTTTGAATTCACAGGGGGCTGCTTCCCAGCTGTGTAACCATGAGCAAGTCATTAAATCTCTAGCCTTCATTGTCCTCATCTGTAAAATGGGAATAATAATAAGGCTGTGTTCCTCACAGGATTAACTGAGATGCTGTATATAGTGACCGAGCCCACTTTCTTGGCCCATAGTACGTGCTCAGTAATCATTAGTTCAGTGGATATAACTCTACAGGAATGAGGTTGGGTATGCAAAAAAATGCAGCTTTCGTCATTTCAAATTTTAGTCACTTCAGTCCTTGACTCCAAAATCCCAGTGCAGGTACAGACTGGGTAGGTGAGTCAGCATCTCTTCCGGGGTTGGCCTCGTACAGGTGTCTGCAGCGGACTGGTGGTTGTGTGCATGGATGATGCCAACTGTTCCCGCTGGCAGAGCTCAGAGGTGTCCTTTTGCAAACGCTGATCCCACCTGGCTCCTGCATCTGCTGGTGTCTAGCTCCCTTAGTCCGTGCTGGTCCATGTTGCTTCATTTCGAGAGGCCCCTGTAAAGGTGATGGTCCTCTCCTGAGCTGACCTCCAGGTCCCCAGTCAGAACCAAGGGAAACATTCCTGTCCTCGGTCACCCCGTGTGGGAGCCGTGGGCAGGGGGTTATTCTTAAACTCCTCTCCCGTCCTCCATCCCCCAGGACTGGCCTGGGTATTCACTTCTGTGCCCATAAGCTCACAAAACAAAAGCAAAACAAGGCCAACAAGCATGCTCTCAGTGCAAAGCCTCACTCCCTGCTCCGTTGCCCCCTCCGGGTTCCCACTTCCACCAAGCCTTTAGGTCAGGGCTTTTTCACTCTTACAGGCTCATCAGTACCATTTAAAACATGTATCTCTGTAGTTTTGGGGGATGGTGTAGTTGTTCTTGGCAGAGGGATGGGGGCGGTGCTGCCTTGTACACTGCGGGGCTTCAGTCTGCCAGGACCATGCTCTGTGATTCTCTCACGTAATCCTCACACCAGACCCAGGACACAGGGTACAAGTACTCAGATTGAAGGGTCTCATCATAATGTAAGTTCAGCTGTAAAATAGGTTTAGAAAATGTGATTCCTGGGCATAATTCTCTGTTCGGAATTATCTTCCAACATGGAAACTGCAGCTTAAAGATGAATGTAAATCCTGGCAGAGTATCATCTCAGAGTGCTTTCATGTTGTGTGTTTGCTTGTGAGAATTATTTGACTAGAGGCAAAGGAAAGGCCCTCCCTGAGTTAGTAACATGATACAAATACCGCATCTGAGGAGGGGGCATCCAAGCCTGTTCACAGCCATCACACGGAAGGAAGAACTTAACATTCTTGCCATTACGTGGGGGAGCCGTGTAATCCTGTGTACACCTGGCAAAGTGAATGGGGGGGGGCCTTACATTCTTGCCATTACGTGGGGGAGCTGTGTGATCCTGTGTGTACCTGGCAAAGTGAGGGGGGGTGCCTTTGCACCAGAGCAATCTGTGGGTGAATGGCAGCCATTAGCAGGGAGGTGCCAAGGGAAGTCCAGTCTTCAGTCAATGGCTGTGAGTGCATTTCCTCAAAAGGTGAGGGGTAAAGGCAAGCAGGATTGCAAATTCTTTTCAGGGAAAGAGGGAGAAACTGCATTTAGCCTCGAGACTGCTTGAGTGGTAGGTAGCCTACTTCACATGGGAGAAGAGGAGTCTAGAAAGAGCAGAGTCAAGAAGTTAGCAGTACAGATGGAAGCTGGTTTTCCAGATTCGCTCAGGAGTCATCACTGAGAGGAGAAATGGAGAGAGGGTGATGAGGGAGGAGAGAGAAGGAGAGAGAGGAGGCAACTCCCTCCCCAAGCAATAGACAAGGGTTTCAAAACAGCGTGAAATCACAGAGCCTAGAGCTGTACCGAAGTGGAGAGGTTGTTGCTAAGGCCTGGGAGATGTTGCTAAGGACTTCTCTTTTTGAAGCCATAAAGGAGGAAAAGGAGGAATCATAATACTTAAGGATCAGTGAGCGAGGTACCAAGTTCTGGCTCAGACCAGGGACGCTCAAGTGATAACGTGCACTCTTCCCTGGAGGAAGAATCAGAAAGTTTCAGATCATGTAGCTCCTGGAGTGACTTAAAAATCCTTCAGCGGTTTCCTATTGCTTTTGAAATAAAATCCAAACTCTCCATTGTGGCCTCTGGGCTGAGCAGGAGCTGGTTCTAACCTTCCTCCCAGTCTCCTCCCTTCTCCTCTCCAGGGGCTCAGAATGAGCCTCACCGGCCACCTTCCCCCTGGACACTTGTCCCTCCCTCTTCTCCAGGGCTCGCTCTTGGCTGCATCGCTTGGAAAGCACATGCTGTGACACTGTCATCCTTGGTCTGGGCTTGTCACCTCTCCAGGAAGATCCCCCTCCCTTTGGGGCCCTCCCTAATTACTCTCTCATCACTCAGCTTTTGTTACAGCCTGTAATTATCTGGTGTATCCATTCGTTTGTTTGTTTATTTTTCCCCATTAGAATAGTCACCCATTCAAATCGTTATTCTTTCCAGTGATGTTTACGGAGCCTATTTTGTGCCTAGAACAACTCTGCTTTTAGGGTTTATCAGTGAGCCTAACAAAGATTTCCTCCCTCGGGGGCCTTGCTGGAGAGCGAGGGGAGGCCACAATAAGTAAGTGAAGCATCTCATAAGTCAGGTCGTGACGTTTGCAGTGGACGATGTAGAGTGGGGAAGGCGAGTGCCCAGGGCTGGGGAGGCACTGCGATTTGAGCAGATTTGTAATGTTTAAGGCCCGGCGTGCTGCCCAGTGCAGCTGTTCCACGAGTGTGGGAGGGGAGTGAGGGAGGGAGAAAAAAGAAAAAAGCAAACACCAACCTAGGAGTCTTTGTAAATTTCCACCATGCCTGTAATCCTGGTCACATCCTAAAGGTGTGCTGGACGGGAGAAACCTTGAGAAAGCTCTGCCTTAAACATCGTTACTTTCGAACTCTCTCTGCGCCCTCCTGCAAGACAGTGATCTGTGTGCTGTTTCTCTGCTTTAATGCCGTGTTTCCTTGGTTGTAGGAGAGAATTGATTGCAGAGCTTGGCTGACAACATATTAAATATGCACGTCAAATCTAAGACGCATTTTGATTTGAGACACATTAAAACGTTGAAAACTGTTGATCTTTTAATCAAGGAACTCTTTTAATTATATCTTTCCAGGTGATTAGTGGGGGAAACCATGATTTTAATTTGGATTTTGGCCAAAGCACTTGCCTTGTAATTCAATCCACCAGAAACTCTTGTTGCCTGCAGGCAGTAAATAGTCATTACAGGAAAAAGTGCTTAAGGAGGGAGAAACAGCCTTGGTGCTTTACGTGAAAACCCAGAGAAGTGCCAGCAGCAGATGTGAGGTCTCACGGTGCCATAAACCAGCCTGACCGTGCGGTACAGGACCCTCACTATTACAGCAGAAGGTGAAGTCTGCTTGTAGAAGGGAGTTTTAGATACTAAATTACACAGAGGAACCTGTACAGGGAATGATGCTCATTACAGAAAAACTCCAGTGTATTTTGCATGTAAAATGTGCTATTTGCATTTAAAACCAGTATAATAATCTCCAGAAATATGCAGGATAAATAAGTGAATAACTTTGCCTCCCCCTCACCAACAAATGTCACACTGACAACAAAGCAATGCGATTTGCTCCTGGAATAACATGCCTTGTCCTCCTGAACCAGAGACGAACAGACCACAGAATGTATCCTGCCTAACATGGCGATACTGAAAAATCCAGTGATTATTGCTTAGGGTCAAAAATTCTTACCTCCATCTTCAGGTGAATGTTTTGTGTATCCTTCTGGTTAGGTGCATGGAATGTTGCTTTCGCTGTGCACCGGTATTGGCCCAGAAGCCTTTCGCTGTAATGGAATTCAGCCTGTACTACCTGTGGACTTCTGAATTATTCATGCTAAATAGAATGGGCTATTAACTATTCAATTAATCCCTCTCCGTGGCAAAATGCTCTTTGGATCTTTATTATGCATTTTAGCTACCTATTTAAATGTAATTAGCCACATAAATGATAACTCCCTGTTTTTTAGGGACCATTCATGCATAGCCTTAGTTTCAAGAATGGATTTCTAAATATAATATCATTATTCACAGCAAGACTGTTGAAGTCAGAGTCCGGTCACACACTGATCGTCAAAATTGACCAGAAGTACCCTTTTACAGGCTATACAGGCTGAAAGGAGCGTGTATATTTTTCTACCTACTCAGTGAATCAGTAATGTTTTAATAACTTAGGTGGGGGTCATGCATCATCTGTGACATGTCCAAAATGTTTTACTGCTGAGCCAAAACAGGATCACACTTCCCAGCCTTCCAAGGCCAGCTCTCTGAGGGCTCCGACTGCTCCTTGCAGGTGCAGTCTCACACCTCTGCACACGTGTTCTCTTCCTCTCTGCCCTGGGCTTGCCAGAGGCCGCAGTGCAGGATGCAGGTAGGGGCCCACTCTGTGTTTGCACCTGCACGATCCAGACTTTGGGAGACCTGGGGTGGGGTCCTGCCTCTATTTCCTGCAGCAGACATTTCTGAGATGCATCCCATAAGGCCCCTCAGGAGGTCCGGGCTGGACAGAGGGTCAGAGGGCACAGCAGAGACCCTGGGAGGGCACATTCTGGCATTAACGTTCCCTCTTCCTTGCTTTGTGCTCCTTGGGCCAGAACCCCTCCTGGGAAATAAGCCACCCACATGCAAGCCTCTGACTCAGGCTCTGCTTGGTGGAGGAACGCAGACAGCACATCACTATTTAGTCTCTGTCTTCCTGCGGGAACAAATATTCCATTTTCTCTTCAAAGCCCAAATGGATACAGTCCTGATAGAAAATCACTAAGCCAATATATAGCTAGGTTGAGTGCTAAGAACAGCCTTAAGGATCAGAAAAGGGGCCCAAGGGCTGCCTTGGCCACCATCTACCAGGCGTCTCCGTAAAGGAACACATGTAGGATGGGGAGCCAGAGGCCAGGGCTGGAGTTTTGTCTCTAGGTGATGTGATCTTGTTACTGTTACCCAGATTAGATCTCAGACTCAAACAGAAGAGTGATTCCTGTTTTATTATACTGAGAGCATTCATATTGTTTTGCTTGTGTGTGGTCCTGCCTATGAGGCTGGGAAGCTGTGTCAACCCTTCAGGCCTTGAGTTCCACCCAGCTGTCCACACCACCATGGCCCCACCCCTCTGCCAGCGAGGTGAAGCTGTGGGCTGGGCTGGGTGGGTCGACGTTCCCCGGGGAGCCAGTAGGTGGTGCTGAGTCTGCACGGGACCCTGGGCTCCTCAGCGTTCAGCACTTCCTACGCAGGAGAAATGAAAGACGATTCTTCCTACGATGTTAACAGGGAGTGGATATGTAATCTTTACTGTTTTGCAACTAAGATCTCCAGGTCATTTGTCTTGAACTCATCTCTGGCTTTATTCACCCCCAAACTCCAGCATAGCTTCAAAGTTCTTTGATAACCTATTAAGTCAGAGGTTGTACCTCTGTGTGGTCCAGCCCTAGCAAGTTAGTAGGAGCTCTAGAAATGCTTCTGAAGCGAACACAGCATCCACATAGGTGATTCACTCATAGATGAGTTAGTCAAGGCCCTTGGGAGCAAAGTGCCTTGTTCAAGGCCACAGTCACAGCCTGGACCAGCTCCTGCCTCCACCCAGGGCCCGTAGTTCTTTCTGCTGTCCACCCACCTGACTGCCAACTCTGAGAAGAGCTGGATTGTTCTTTTTAGTGTATTACTGTTTACAAGGCAGTTTTTAAAGTTTTTAAATATATAAATCAAATTTTAATTCCGTCTACAAAGAAATTAATCTTACAGGCATATCTGTTAATACGTATGTGCCATATTTAATTAAAAAAGAAGCCTTCATGTCAAGGTTCAGAAATTTCAATTTCCATCTATTTCCAATTATTCAGTGAGGCATCATTACACTCAGCAGGGGAACTGTACGACAGTAAAACTTCCTTTATCCAACATTAGTTGGGGGTACAATAAGCTAATTCAAAATGTGAAGTCATCAAATTGTACTTGTCCGGGCCACAACATATTTTTGGAAAATGCTAAAACATTTGGATGGATAATTTCTTAAATATAGAATAAATTTCATGCCAGGAAAATTATGGCATATAATTTAAGTGAATATGGTTGAGGGTCCCCACTGAACTTGAGTTTTGTGCTGTGCAGTGATACCTTTCGAGCGACAGATGTCATGTTTGACAACCAAGCCTGTTCGCTGTGGTAGTAAGGGACTCTGGGCTTCTCTTCTCGTATTAGTCCTTCTTTCTGTTTGTTTGGGCATCTCCTGTTTTCTTCACCATCACACTGTCTGCTCTATTTCTCCCTGCCCTGCCTGTCTTCTTCCTGCCTTGGTCTCTAAGGGGTTTCTCCATCCTGGCTGCAGTCACCCAAAGCCACATGGACACAAGTAACTACTTTCAACTGATTGTGGGTTGGGACATAATTGTCTGTAAAACCAGAACAAAAGTAAAATCCCCAAACTGTGTCTTGCATTAGAACACAGTGTAAGAATTATCAATAGGATTATTGACATGCTTGGTCTTTGAATATATATTCTGTCCCCAGTTCCAGTGAGGTGAGGGGACTTCCCACACCACCAAGCAATGCTCAGACACCAGCTGGGTGGCCCACAACTCAACTCATTTCTGGCACTGTCTATCTGGAGGTCGCATCAGATCCCTCAGGTTAAGGGCTCAGTCCTACGAAACTGCCCCTCGACCCCCACCTTCAGATGCCAGTCACAAGAGCAGGTTGCCACCTGTGCTTCTGACCAACTGGCTGTAGATCGGAGGTTCCCATGACCCCCTCTTTAGGTTTCATTAATTTGCTAGCGTGGCTCACAGAACTCAGAGAAATATTTTACTTACTAGATTACTGGTTTCTTATGAGAGGATCTAACTCAGGAACAGCCAGAGGGAAGAGATGCCTGTGGTGAGGTATGGGGAAAGTGGGCGGAGCTCCTATGCTCTCTCCAGATGCGCTCCTCTCCCCAGATCTCCACAGGTTCACCAATCCAGAAGTTCTCCAAACCCCGTCCTTTTGGGTTTTGGTGGGGGCATCATTACATAGGCAGGATTGATTAAGTCATCCACATTGGGGATGAATTCAACCTCCAGCCCCTCTCCCTCTCCTGAGTTCGGAGGGTAGGACTGAAAGTTCCAAGTCACTTCATTAACACAAACTCAGGTGTTGTGGAAAGGGGTTCACTGAGAATATCAGCCCTGCCAGAAACAGGGACAAAGACCAAATACCTATTTCTCCTTATCTGCCTGCTTTTGTAGCACAGACCTTTTTCTGGGCTGACTGTGCTCTGTGTAGTGAGATTGTTTGACAAACCTCCAGCTCTGTGAGATTTTCATGTCTTATTTATTACGTGGAATGTACTTGGCGAAAACCTTAAGCTGATTTTTAACTTTGGTGAGATCTCGTGTAAGCCTTTGACAGGGGCAGCACAGCATGGGGCAGGCAGTTTAAATACCAGCAAGGACTGTGAGAGTGTCAAGCCCTTAAAAGAAATAAAATCCCACAATTTTCAAAGAAAAGAAACCAAGCAGTACTGCCACAATCCTGGAGGAAAGCCAGTGTTTTGAGGATAGCTATCTCCTGGGCTGCAATTTTCGAGAAAGGGATGGGAGTCAACTTGGCTGGCTGAGGACAGGATGTCCTCAAAGTATCCATACTTTCAGGAACTTGAGTGCATGTGTGGCCTGGCTCCAAACACCTTCCTTCTGAGCAGGACTCCTCTTTGTCTGAAGACTGAGCTGGCTGTCCTATAATTACCGGCCTTTGTATCTAGATTGTGGGACCATGTCTAGTTTTTCTCATTGTGGGACATGTCACATCCCTGGCTTAGTTGCAAATTTTCCATTGTAAAAAAAAAAAAAAGCCCTATTATTAATGATATTATTCAGCCAAACATGCTAAATTGAATATTGTCTATACTGCCCTTAATTTTAAATACTCTGGAGAACATAAAAATCTTTGAAATAACATGAGTTGAATACCATACCCTTAGCTTTTCTGGTCCTTCCCTGACTGGTTCTCATCCAGTCTTTCCTTTGGCTCTTTGCTTTGATTTGGCGTCTCTGGTCTCCCTCCCTCCGCCTTCTGTATGGGGAGGCTCCCCAGAGCATGGCCTCTGGCCCTTTGCCTTCCCCGCCCACGGCCTCTTTGGAACCTTCCTCCACATTTGAGACTCCACCAGCAATCCATGCACAAAACTCCAAAGTGTTCCGCTCGCACCATCTTTTCAAGGTCAACCCAGTTGACTGGTCTCCCAGCCTCAAAATCTGGACTAAATGTTGACTGTTGTGAACTCTTTCAATAGCCTTGGCATGTCAAGAAAAAAACCTTCCCATCAGTGTCCTCTTCAGAATGTCTCCAGATCCTGCCCCTTTCTCTTTATTCTTGGCTGCATCTGGGCCCCCAGAGGAGCCTCTGGATGACTGGGCTTGCCTTCCAAACCATCTCTCTGACCTCGGTTTCATCCCACCTGAATACTGCCATCAAACTCATTTTTAAAATATACTCCCTCAATTATATTACTTCCCTAGTTGAAAATCACCATTGGTTCCTTTTAGCTTAGTGAATTGGTTCCTGTTTTAGTTCCACCGAGTGCCCATCCCTCTGACAGGCTGCTTCCCTTACCTGGGAGTGGGCTCCAGCGTCAGCAGACATGGCCCTGGCGCCTACTATCTGGAAAGTAGGGACAGTCGTGCCTGCCTCAGAGGATGTCCTGAACAGGAAATAAGATTTGCAGCGTCAAGAACAGAATCTGCAAGATGGCAAATGCTAAAGAAATACATCCTATTTCCCACCCAATTTGTTTCTTGATGAGATTGAAAGCAGGTACTTTATTGACCCTGGAGCAAACCAGGCAGAACCTTTGTGAAGTGTGCTTGATCGATGGATCCAGGAGGCTGGGGATGTCCACTCGAGTGAGTGTTTTGGTGTGGTTTTAGAGATGACACGTTGCACGTGAAGACGGTGGTCACAGGTGGCTAGGAGGGCGAGGGAGTAGGGAGGTCACCAGTGGGGAAGATCGTGACCCAGGTAGACAGCGCTTCAATGGTGGGACTGTTGCTGCCCAAACCCAGGGGTCAGGATGAGCATCACTAATTGCAGGAATACCAGACGCCTCACACTTTCTAAACTGATGCAGTGTGAAGTCCCAGCATCACCAGTGATGTGCTCTAGCCAAAAATTCTTAAATTTGATCCATTCAGTCTTTAGATATAATTTCTTTTAGATATAATTTAGGTTCAATTTCCAGGAAACACAGGTGTGGACACCATGCAACAGGAGGCTCAGATTGCCTGCTGTAGGGGTTGTGATGGAGTCCTGGGCTCTAGCGACGCCTAAGTGCTCGGCCAGGTCTCGTATGGCTCCGGGCAGGGCCAGTGGTGCGCCAGGCCCAGCTGTTCCTAGTTCCCAGGACCTGATCACTAGTGTCTCTTTAGAGCACCACGTTCAATGACGGCATATGTATTTGTAGCTTGAAATCAGCCACGCAGGACAGTTTATACCAGAGAAATCAGCAAATACTAGGATTTAGGTGGGGGGATTTTTTTCCCCCTCCTTTTCAGAGGGTTGATTGTTAAACACTTCTCAGCACACCGTTAGTGAGGGCCTAGGTGGCAAAGCCTGAGATTCTGAAACATGGGCTGGAGACATCTGGGTGCAAATTCCAGAAGAGGTTGGCTCTGCAGACCACCTGAACCCAAGAACGTGCAGAGGTGACCCCCTTCCGTGGGAAGAGTGGTATTTCCCACACTCAAAGGTGCTGCAGACCCCCAGAAGGATTATGGGAAGTAACTAGTTCCTAATTTTAGCAAAGGTGAGTATAGTGACGCATTTCTAGTAAGAGTCACGATATCATTTTATTCTAATTAATTTTGTCACTGACATTTTACTTGAGATACAAAAAATGCTTTCTAGTCTATACATGACTCATAAGAAAACTCCATGGGCTTCTATAAGAGGACAGAGGTTAGTGCTGATTGCACACTGAAGATCTATACAAGATTTAATCATAAAACTAATTAGAAAGATAATTAACAAATCATTATTAGGCCCATATAAGAGACAACTGAAAATATTTCTCACTTTTTATGGTGACTGAAGTCTAGGGGTTCCCTATCCATGGATTAGTATTTTTTTTTCTGATCTGGTTGAGTAAACCAATAATAAATGCATAAAATTGAGTGTCAGCAGAGTATTCTAAGAGGGCAGTGTTTATAGGACATGCATAAGAGTGAGTCAACAGCCCAGTGATCTGGGATCATCCACATTTAATATTAACTATTAAGATCCAAGGGTTGTATGTTTTTTTAGCTGTAGGCTGAATAACTCCCCATTCATTCATCTTTGTTCTCCTACAACACACAGAAGAATCTAAGTTTACTCCAAAGTAACAAACCCCAAATCCTACTCCATGAGGCGAGGGCAAGGTTACACCAGCCATGACATTGAGCTTATTTCAGTCCTGTTGAGTGATTGTCCCTGGATGGGGATAAAAGGGGCATCCTAGTGGGTCTTCAGTGTTGACAAAATTTGCTCTGAAGCATTTCCTTTTAAGTTGATCATCTGTTACGGACTGAATGTCTGTGTCCCCCCCACCCCCATCATTCATATGTTGATATCTAACCCCCAATGTGATGGTGTTAGGAGATGGGGCCTTTGAGGGGTGTTAGTGTGAGGGTGGAGCCCTCAGGAATGTGGGCTTCTTATAAGAAGAGGCCAGGGAGCTGACTTCTCTCTATCACGTGAGAAAACAGCAAGAAAGCAGCCATTTGTAAACCGAGATGAGGGCTCTCATTAGATACCACGTCAGCCAGGATCTTGATCTTGGACTTCTCAAGTAACTGTAAGAAATAAATTTCTGTCATTGACAACCCACCCAGTCTATGGTATTTTGTTACAGCAGCCTGAGCGAAGAGATCTTCCCTCACTTTATTTTTTTTATTTTAATTTTTGACTTTAGTTTATCTTGTATTCTCATTCTGCATAACTAAAACAGCATGGTAGATGAATTTTCTACTTTTCAGGTCTTGACTTTTGGTTTGTTTTACTTGAATACACCTCTGACTGCTGTAACAAAGGCCAAAATAACACTGGCTTTAACAGAGTAGGGTGTATGTCTGCCTCACATAGCAGTGTGAGTGCAGTTGCCCAGAGCTGGTATGGTGCCTCAGTGGGGTTGGGGGAGCGGCTAGATTTCTCACTAGCTGTTCCTCTTTGCTCAGTTCATGTTTTCCAGCTTGTGGTCCATGATGCTGCTTCTTGCTTCTGCTTCTGTCCACTTTCCAGCCGGTGGGGAGGGGAGAAGAGAAAATGGAAAACATCCCTGCCTCCCCCTAGGCAAACAACGCAGAAGTTGTGTGCACCGCTTCAAGTCGTATTTCATTGGCCAGAAGTGAGTTGCAGGGCCACATATGGCTAACGAGGCTCAAGAAGTTATCACCTGGACATGGAATTTAGTTGTGGGTCACTGATGTGAGATCAAGTTCTAATCATGCAGAATATCCTAACATATGCTCTGACATTTCTGTCTTGGACTTTTAGATACTGCTTTAGGATAAACGTGTGATAGCTTTTCTGATGGGAATGCAGCCAAGCAAACATCTTCTGGCCAGCTTACTTTGCCAGGATATTACATCATGAGCTCTTTGGGGCTAAGAGAACAGAGGAAGGAGTCAGGACCCCACAAAGTGATCTTGATGGGGCTCGTGTGGGTCACTGAAGAGAAATGTACAAACAGTTGTCCGGGAACTGACAGCCTCAGGCACTTTCTGCCACTTGGACTGTGCTTAGAGCAGGAAGACAGCTGCCAATTTAATTTTTGGTTGAGTGGGAGCGTCTGGTGTTTCTGAAAGGTTAAGAAGTCCTTTCGTGAAGGCTATGAGATCACCTAATTCCAGAAGTGCCTGGACTTGGCCTGGTAGTAAATCTTGATCAATTCCAGAAAAATGTAGAAATGACAAGCCATAAACCTTTTAATAAAATTAAACTAAGCTATCATATAAACTTTTATTCCCAGGCCATAATCACCAGGTTGTAATCCAAACTTAATGAGACTGTCTGGGGTCTTTCTTGGGAACCAGAATGGGGCCAAGATTTCCCTTCTTAGGGATGCCTTCACGTATACTGAAGGAGAATGGCTGGAAATAAGCCCCAAGGCCCTTTTCATGGAAATATTCCTGAGGCTAAGGATCCTCACATTAAAATATTCCAAAATATTCCATACATACTAAGAATTCTGCCAAGCAATTAGGTGACTAGTTTCTAAACTGACCCTTATGTGTACAAAAATCAAGGGCCTTTTTCTTCAAGAGTTACTGGTAACCATCATCAACTGTCTTATCTGAGCTCAATCCCAAACGTTTCTTAAAGCAGCCACCTAACAAATGATTTTAATTTTTAGTAACTCAATTTAAAATATAACAATCCAAAAATGTGTGTTAGTGCTAAGAGTGAGTCGGCTTTTAAAAAAACAATAGATCCAGCAGCTGTGATGAAACTAAAGCAGAAAATTCACTGAGTATTAATAATAAAAGAAGGAATTCACTTGAAAGAAAGGGGTACACATTTAAGAACATTTTGATGAAGTGCAATTAATCTTACTAGCTAATTTCAGTTTGGGATTACCTGGAGGAAGAGTTTGATCCGTGTAAAAGAAGAGATGGTAATTAAAGGGTGAAGATAAAAATGTGGTCTCAAGACACAGATAACAGAGTTAAGAACATTTCAAGACTTAAAACAATGAAAGTGAACGGAGGCCGAATGGAAACAGATTGCCTGCTTGTTTGTGTTGTTAACCTCTGTGGTGCGCCTGTCTGCTTCCTGTGCATTCCTGTTTCCCAGTAAACAACTTGGGAAATGAACTAGCTAGGCAGAAGAAGAATCCTTTTAAAATATACATTTATTTTTAATAATTAAAGGTAATAACCCAAGCTTACAGATAGTTTGGAAAATAAAAGAAAAATGGTCACTCTTCATGTCATTCCCATAGCATATTTAATGTTTTCTTTCTGGTGTTTTTCTTTGTTTTATGTTTATGCCAATTTTGTTTCATTCATTCATTGATGCGTTCATCCAGCAGTGAACACTATGGGCTGAAAACCCCCTGCTCTCATGGAGCTGAGATTAGTAGGAAGAGACAGCAAGTAACTGAATTGATGATGTAGGATGTTTGAAGGTGATGAGTGAAGTGGGGAAGAGAAAGCAGGGCAAGGGGGTAGGTCTGGGGGGAGCTGGACCACGTTAATGGAGTGGTCAGAGGGAGGCTCAGCGACAAGGCAGCTTCTGAGGCAAGGCAGGGAGCAGGTGGGGAGGGAGCCCTGAGGATGCCTGGGGATCCAGGGGCCAGGAGGAGGAACCAGAGAATCCAGAGCCCTGTGGGGAGGCCTGCCTGGCACGTCAGAGGAGCTCCACCACCTCCTGGACCAGCTCCAGGCTTCTCTGCTGGCCAGGCTGCCATCTGACCGGAGACCCCCACCCCCTCTCTAATGCCTCATTTATTCTCATCTCATGTTTTGCCTTTTTTCCATTCAGGCCCAAGTTACTGTCTAAGTTACCATTATGAAAGGAAAATTTTTACATTACAATAAAAAAAAAGCAGTTATGGCTGATACATAGGTACATTATTGATTTTAGTATATTTACTTTTTAATCACTTTGTTGACTATTCTTTGGCTGCTTCTAGGCTTAAAATGATGCCATCCACAAAGTAGAATAACCTTATCTTTTTCTTTTCTATACCTGTGCACCAAACTTTTGTTTCATGACCTCTTGTAATTGTCAAAACCTACCAAAAATATTAAATGATTATCATAATAGTGGGCTCTTTTATTTTATTCTGGATTTTCATGAGAATGTTTCTAGCAGTTACCCCCAAGTATGGTATTCACTTCTGATTTAAACTACGTATTGTTCATCACTGAGAGACAGCATCCTCAAATTCCCGTTTCCATGGATGGCTTTATTAGGGTTAGGTACTGATATTGGTCAATTTTTCAATATACAGCTGGATTATTATTTTTAAAAGGTCAATCCATTGAGGTGATGTGCCAGTATGTAAGCATCTTCTGAAACTGAACTATCCTTACCTTCTTGAGATGACTGGTCAGAAGGGGGCTTATGACATGGTGTTGGGTTACATCACTAGTGTTACAGGTAAACATTCACATCTGTGTTGATACCATAGTTTTCTCTGGGAAGCAGGAATCTAAGCAGCAAACAAGCAGGACTTTTATACATATGAAGACAGAAACGGCGTAAGTGAAGGACATATCGTTGTGTTGCAGGCAGAACCATCAGAGCGGCCCCAGGAGACCAGAGCGAGGGAGGAGGTGGTCCATGCTCTCCTCGATCCCGGGCTGGGTGCTGAGCTGTCAGATCTCAGCCATATGGCCCTGCCACTCCACAGAAGCAGAGCGTGTGAGGATGGCCAAGTGACACGACAAAGTCTTGCCATCCTGTTTGTGCAGCTGCTTTGTGATCAGTTTAGGGTCTTTGTGCTGCTTTGGGCACTTTGAGTCATCATCAATCTGGTGTGATACAGCTTCTGAACATTTAAGTTTGGAATGCTGCATTCTGAGCACATGTGGAGATATTTGTCATTGATACAAGGCCTTGTCACCTGCAGCATCTGCAGACAGACCCTGGGCTGGGAGGTATGTACGATTCTTCTAGCAACAATTCTAGAGTTTCCGAAAACTGCTTATAAAAATGCTGTCCTGGGGGAAGAGTTCGCCAAGGAAGTCCATTCCAGAGAGACATTTAGTTTGTTCTGTGGTCATTTAACAGATGAAAAAAAAAGTTGCTTGCTAAAAATAAGGAAAGAAAAAAAATCCCATTTCTCCATAGTTGGAATTCCACAGTGGCTCCTACTAGTATCTGTTAGACACTAAGATCAGTGGGGAATATGTAAAACATTCTTTACTGAAACCTTTGGAGAGAGAACTTCTCAGGCTGTGTAAGTTCACTTCCTGGGGACATCGCTCTGTCTCTGCTGTGCGTTGTGTAACAATAATATCCGAGCACATTCCTGAACACATATGAAATACCAAGAACATTATCTTGCTTAATTTTCACTTCAATCTGTGAGTCTATAATCATAATCAATTGATATATGATGACTCAGAAACTAAGGTGTGTCCATAACGTTTCCCTTAATCACATGGCTGGCAAGTGAGAAAACTTGCATTAGAAAACAAGTTGATTGCTGAGAGAGAGGTTATGTAAATGGTGAGAGGGTAAATCGTCCAAAGAGAACTTACTGAACACCTAACACAAACCAGGCACCATGCTAGACTTGGTGATAAGAATCCAGGCTCAGTTAATGAAGTGGGCAAGAATCTTCAAAGTCTCCACTCACCTTGAATCTACAACCTCTTTTCTCTCTCCCCTACTGCAGGCTCCCTGTGACTTAACACACCTTAAATTTCTTTTGAGTGGTTTATGACTGAAAGGTAACACTAATAAGGACCACAAGAACAGAAATAATCACTAATACTTACGGATGCATACTTTGTTTCAGCCACTGTTCTAAACACCTTAACTCATTCACCCCCTAACAACCGGCCAAGGTCAGTGCTATGACTGCTGCACAAAATTAAGTCACGCGCTTAAGTTCCCACGGACGGCAGTGTCCGAGCCAGGCCTTGAACTTGATCTCAGCTTTTCTTGTGAATACTCTAAGAGCCAGGCCCCAGCCATCCATGTGCTGTGAGCACCTGCTAGTATGTTTTCCAGAAGGAATGCAGAGCAAAGGTTAATTCACGGAGAATGATATAATTAATTACATAGAATGAATAACATGAAGAAATTTGGCTGAAACCAGAGAAAAAATAACAGTCAAAATTATAAAGTAATGAAAAATTAGATTTGTGGGAAAAAAAAAGCATTAAGAGTTTGAATTATCTGGTGCAAGGAAGAGTTGGCAGAGGGATGACCTCAGTGTTTTCAAGTACACAGAGAACTGTGTGAAAGGGTTATGAGCGGTGGTCAGCCATCTCTACAGAAGGCAAGAAGAAATAGCCATCCTTAAATAGAACAGTTAGAGAAGATACAAGGTAATACTCACTGACAGTTAAGAGAGAACCGTCAGAAAAATCTGCACAGGGACGGGGGGATTTCGTGAGATTTAGAGAACAAGGTGTACATTCCAGGTGGTTAAAGTGTCATTCTGTCAAAGATTTGGACAAATGCGTGTTTTTCAGAGCGTCCTCTGCATGGCTCCAGCAGGTAATTTATTCCCCCTATCCTTACTGAGTATCTACCATTTGCCAGTTACTGTGTGAGCTGTCTGGTTACAGCGGGGAAGGGGAAACCAATGTGGGCTCAGCCTCTGCGGAATTTACAGTCTAACTGAGCAGACGGATAAGAAATCAAACCGCCGCCTCATAAATAGAAAACTGCTTGGCTAGATATCTTTTCTTTTTAATTGAAGTCTAGTTGATTTACAATGTTGTGCTAGTTTCAGATGTGCAGCATAATGATTTGGTTATACATACATATATATATATTCTTTTTCATATTCTTTTTCATTATAGGTTATTATAATATATTGAATGTAGTTCCCTGTGCTATACAGTGGGGCCTTGTTGTTTATCTGTTTTATTTTATTTTTTTTATTGAAGTATAGTTGATTTACAATATTGTGTTAGTTTCAAGTGTACAGCATAATGATTTGGTTATACATACATTATATATATTCTTTTTCATATTCTTTTTCATTATAGGTTATTACAAGGTATTGAATATTGTTCTCTGTGCTCTACAGTAGGACCTTGTTGTTTATCTATTTTGTATACAGTAGTTAGTATCTGTTAATCCCAAATACCCAATTTATCCCTACCCCCTTTCCTCTTTGGTAACTGTAAGTTTGATTTCTATGTCTGAGAGTCTGTTTCTGTTTTGTAAATAAGTTCATTTGTGTCTTTTTTTTTTTTGATTCCACATATAAGTGATATCGTATGATATGTCTTTGTCTGACTTACTTCATTTAGGATGATAACCTCTAGGAAAAATATTTCTAATATGTGGGATTGACACTGAAATAATAGATACAAAGTAAAGTGGAAAGGTGGTTCAATTGCCTATTGAATTCAAATCCAAAACACTTATTTCATATCAAATATGTACCTAATTCAGAAAAAAGTATATATTTGAAATGTACAATACATGGACTGAGTTTTTCACTCACCTTGGACAGCTAGTTTATCCCTTTGCTTCTCAGAAGTAGCACATGCTTATGTTTCTTTTTGGTAATGAAGCTAGAACACAGTTAAGTACGGTGCCAAGATTGTATTACGCTTTACAGTTCATAAAACCTTTTCACACACGTGATTTCCTTTAGGCATAAAACTAGGGCTACGTGGTCAGCATAAGGGCCATAATGCTGAGCCTCATTTTAAACCTGTTTCATTCCTCTAAATCTGGTGCTCTTTCTAACATTACATAGCCTTTCTGTATGTTGGACTTCAGCTTTTTTAAAAAAATATTTCATTTTATAGTCTGATATTTTGTTTAAAATGTCCCTTCATCTGCAAGATCATAAGACCAAAGGTTCTTACTGTGGGGTACATAGGACTTCAGGGGACCCAGGTAGGTGGGGAGCCACTGGGCTCTGTGACCCTCATAACATCAGATGCAGCTTGTACTGTGTGTATGCAGATAAGCATTTGTTTGAGGAAATAACTAGTAGTTTTCAAAACATTCTTAAGTCTGTGGATGCCCTTGCTTCCAAAAAGACAAAACCGTTGAGTTAGATATTCCCCAGTCAGCCTCTGCTTTCCTGATCGTGTGCTGTGCTCATAATTGTGATGTGGTCACGTTGTGAAGGTGATACCTTCTGAATGAGTTTATAACAGCATGTAGAGTCAGGCCCATTGCTTTCCCTGCGTTGTTGGGTGGCTGAGAGATTGCCCTTTGGTTCTGACCAATATTTGGAGGAGAACCTCACCATTCCACTGCTCACATATGTTCGAAAGTGGAATTTTCAAAATACAAATTTTCCTTGTGATATGGCTCAAAACCACCCCCTCAAAGAAAATGACTTCTAAATTTGTCTCTAGAATTTATAACTGTGTAAAGATTTACTGAATCTCTCTATGCCAGGTGTCCTTTTTTTATTGTGGTAACTGTATGTAACATTAAATTTACCATTTTGATGATTTTTAAGTTTACAGTGTACAGTTCGGTGGCATTAAGTACATTCACGTCGTTGTGCAACCATCACCACCATCCAGCTCCAGAACTTTCTCATCTCTGCAAATTGAAACTCTGTTCCCATTAAACACTAACTTTCCCCACTCTCCCCAGCCCCTGGCCACCACCACCCTACCTTATGTCTCTACTTCAGGCAGAGACATACTAAGTGGAATTGTGTAATATTTGTCCCTTTATAACTTGTTTATAGCCCTGGCAAACTAGTACAATCAAAATTTAAAAACTATGGTTTGTTAATTTGTGATGAGAGAGATGTATATCTAATGGTTTAAACTCCAAAAGACTCACAAAAGCATGTTCCTTACGTCATGGTTATTGTCACCATTGGATAAAAATCTGTCCTTAAGATAGCCACTCAAGTTCTAGAATTTGTCTCCAGAGCTGTGCAGACAACATACATTTGTACCTTGTGTGTAGTGTCTACATCCCACATCTGCAGGTATGTCCACATGTACATCTTTCGTTATTTTTCTAATCGTGAGACTTAACCTACCGTTCCAGGCATCATTCTGCCTCATGACAAAAATGGTGGCCATTTAGCTAGTAACTCAGATTTAAACTTCAGCTGAGTTGTGATTTTACTTTCTTTCTAAAGGACCGTCCATTCTCAAGTGGGCTGAGGAGTCATGGGACTGGGGGTGGAGGGGTGGACAGATGCATTATATTTAATGCATATAATTTAGTGTTTCTTTTAAAAACATAGTTTTGGTCACACTGAACAACTTTAGAGTTAGCAGAGCCTTTAAATCTTTTAGTTCTCATTTTCTAATTTGATAGGATAAATTGAAGGTCAGAGAATTTAAATGACTTGCCCCAGGTTGTTCAGAAACCAAGATCTTCTATTTCCCTGTGCTGCCTCTTATACCAGAGGTAGGATGCTATTTATGAGGAAATGTTGTTCAAGGTATGTCTGAATATATCTGCCAAAACAGTAGTGGTGTGGGGACTTAAAATTGGGACAGAATCCAATTTATTAGCATGCTTTGGCAGCCATATATTATTCCACTGACAAAAAAATTCCTCAGAAATATGGTTCATGGCCTTTCTGAGACATATTTCTGGTCTGTAGAAAAGATAGGATAAGCACTTAATGGTATTTTTAAAAGCACAGCCTATAGTAAAACAAAATTGAGTCATTCTCATTTTCTCCAGACATGAAAGTAAACTAGATTGAGCTATTTGATGTTTTCATCCACTTTGAAAAATCCCGTGAGGCAGCTCTGAGACTGAGGAGTAGACCATGTATTACAGTATCATTATTTCTGGAAGAATTGGAAGCATATCCGATAATGTAACTCAGGAAGCATAAATCCACTTGTTTAAAAAAAAATGGGAGGGAGGATTCTATTTACATGTACGAAAATTGGAAATGCTGTGAGGAGCTCCGGGGAGCTGATGGGCAGTGAGGTTTCTGAGATGGTTATCATACTTCCAAAAGTTGTAAATTTTGAGTAACGATAACCCATACGTAGCTGGAGGGGAAAGAGTTCAAGGATTTCAAATGATGGAAAGGATGTGTCCTGCCAAGGAGACAACAGTTTGAATGCAAGACGCATCTTTTCTAAAACAGCAAAGCCCTTTGCCCCCTACTCAGCGGGTGAAGGAGCATCTTTGTGAAAGAAGGAGCAGGGCAGACAGGAAGGCAGGCAGCTAGTGTAAGGATGCTCAGTGGGAGGACACACTCCACAGCAGAGGAGGGGGCACACGTGGCAACCCCAGACCCTCCCAGGGAGAGCGGAGGTGGGAGGGGCATCACTGCGCAGGGGCTGTGCCCTCAGACTACCTGCCTTCAAATCTGGCTCCACGACTTTCTAAGCTGTGGGACTTTAGTAGATCACTTTCCTTGCAGGTTTCAGTGGAGGATTTAATGAAATAATCTCTGTAAGGTGCTTAGCTGAACACATAAGTTCTCAATAAATGTTAACTCTTATTAGCATCCAGCAGAAAATAGGCATTTTGTGAATGTTTATTTCCCTCCTGAACTTCTTGGGGGGTTTCTGTAACACCGCCTGGGGGCAGTCTTGCAGGCCCAGCTCTGAAGCTGGGCCCTTGGAAAAGAGAATTTATCAGTCACATGCAGTGGGATTGCTACTTTAAGGACTTGTACTGCATTAGTTTACCAGAGTTGCTGTAACAAAATACCACTGACTGGGTGGCTAAAATAACAAATTTCTTTTCTCCACAGATCTGGAGGCTGGAATTCCATCTGATAACGTAACCCAGGGAGCACGAAACAGGGAGAGAAGGTGTCACACGGTAGGTTTCTCCCGAGGCTGGCAAATGGCCACCTTCTCTCTGTCCTCACATGGTCACCAGTTGGTCTGTGTGATGTTTCCTGACCTCTTCTTTTAAGGGTACTGGTCATACTGGACTAGGGTCCACTGTATGAACTCATTCTGCTTTAATTATCTCTTTAAAGGTCCCATCTCTAAGTGCAGTCACATTCTGGGATACTGGGCTAGGACTTCAACATAGGAATCCCTGAGGACACAATTCAGCACATGTGGATTCAACACTTGAGCATGAAAACTCAAACATGGGAAAGAAGCTTTAGGACCTCAAGTTTCTTAGAAGGGATACCCAAAACACAGAACGTACTTAAGACAAGATGGGAAACGTGTATGTGTTATGTTTACATACATATGCAGGAAGAGTGTAAAAATGCATGTGATGGGAGTGATGGTTCACTCTAGACAGGGAGGGATGGGACAAGAGTCCAGGAGGGTACATATGGGCTTCAGTGACTTCAGTTGTATTTTATTTCCCCTCCATGTGGTGTTTGCAAGGTATATTGTGTATTTTTTTTTTCTGTATGTTTCCATATGCTTGATACATTTGATACTTTTTTTAAAAATTTGTGTTCTAAAATATGCAGATAATTGGAACAAAGTTATAACAGCTAACGCAAATTGCATCTGACAATTGGTTAACGGAAGTAAATTGAGCATTCAATAATAGAGAACTACACTTAAGAAATCATCACACTGATTAATCTGCTTCTCTCACATTATTTAATAAATATAAAGTTTAGCAACATTAAGATACCTTTATACACCTATTTACTAAATAAATAGAAATTATAAAATGTCAATTTTGGGATCTGCTGGATCTGAGAATGACATAAATTTAAAATGTTTCACATGACATTAAATTTTAAATGTTCTGTTCACATTTTCAATTGTTTTAGTTTCTCTGGGGGAAAAAAAGACATGGTGAACTATGAAACTATTGGATATGATTTGGCATAATATCCTACTCTATACAATATTCTCCTAGGAAGTAAATCGATTAAATAGAAATATTTATAGTAATGCTATTATTTATGATTGCAAAAACAAAAACATAACTGGGAAAACCCATGTGGCTAAGAATAGGAGATGGCTAGGCAAAATCTGTCCCATTACGACAGAAGATAACTGTGGAGCTATAAAAGTATCAACTGTGTGGCTGATGCATGAAAATATGGAATAAAATTAATTTGATAAAGCAGAGTGATAAAAATGTCAACTGTGAAAACCATGTTGACTTATGGAAATAAAAATTAAAATTAATTTGAAAGAACAGAACACACCACTTCCCGATTTCCTCTGTGAAAAAACAGCAATATCTGGCAAAGATTAGAAGAGAATTTGAAGGGAAATATATGAATTGAGTTGGGTTCATTGGATTCTTATTCTTTCCTTTAGAGTTGCCTAAGTTGACCTGTATCCATTAAGAAAACAAGACTGCTGGGATTTTATCAGCAGCACATGATTTTATGAATAAACAGACACGTCTGTGCCTGTGTGGTGTGATTAGAAACCACCTGCCTTTTCTCTTCTGACATGGTTCATCCTCAGGGCAAGTGACCACGTGATGTACTGGGACAACACTTCTCCCTGATAGATACACTCAGGCTGAAGCATGTTAAATTTTTACAACGGTAATAGTTGTTTGTTAGTTTCTTATTTTGTAAAGAGTATAGCCGATACACAATCATATATTAAATCCATTCATATGCAGCTAAAATAGTTTATAACAATCATGTCATCATGAACCACAAACCTGTATTTCAGGTACGATTCTGTAGGTCATTCTTAGGCCAAGGCTAAGGTTGATCTTCCACCCGGGTCAGGATACATAAAGTCAAAGGAGCAAATAACTCACCAACAATCCAGCTCAGTCCCCCTCTTAGAAATCTTTTGTTATAAATGAATACATGAATGAAATTATGGAGGAAGTAAAATTCTAACAAAAAATAATAAAAAAAATTATTATTAGAAAAATAAAATTAACTCTCTGGCATACAGAAGAGGTGAATAATTTTTTAGAAGAACAAAATTATTTTTGAAGTCACCTGTTTGATCTTAAAGATTCAGGCACATTTTGTCTCTACTCCTTAATAGAGCCATGTTTATTTTAACATAAAAATAACATAAAAATGCTTTTTTTGCGTGAAATTTCCTGCTTTTATTTTTATTATTTAAAAATTTTTTTAATTGAGTTTCAGTCAGTTTACAGTGTTGTATCAATTCCTGGTGTACAGCACAATTTTTTAATTTTTTCAGAAAAATTGAAAAAGTACTTCATATTCTTTTTCATAATGAGCTACTACAAGATCTTGTGTATATTTCCCTGTGCTATAGAGTATAAACTTATTTATCTATTCTATATATACCTGTCAGTATCTAAAAATCTCACATTCCCAGTCTGTCCCTTCCTATCCCCAACCCCCTGGCAACCACAAGTTTGTATTCTATGTCTGTGAGTCTGCTTCTGTTTCATATTTAATTTCATTTGTCTTCTTTTTATTTATTTATTTTTTAGATTCCACATATAAGTGATATCATATGGTATTTTTCTCTTTTTGGCTTACTTCACTTAGAATGGTAATCTCCAGGGACATCCATGTTGCTGCCAATGGCATTACTTTATTATTTTTTATGGCTGAATAGTATTCCATTGTACAAATATACCACAACTTCTTTATCCAGTCATCTGTCAATGGACATTTAGGTTGTTTCCATGTCTTGGCTATTGTAAATAGTGCTGCTGTGAACAATGGGGTGCATGTATCTTTTTGAATTAAAATTTCCTCTGGATATATGCCCAGAAGTGGGATTGCTGGATCATGTAGTAAGTCTATTTTTAGTCTTTTGAGACATCTCCTTACGGTTTTCCATAATGGCTGCACCAAACTACATTCCCACCAGCAGTGCAGGAGGGTTCCCTTTTCTCCACAGCCTCTCCAGCATTTATTGTTTGTGGACTTTAGAATGCTAGCCATTCTGACAGATGTGAGGTGATATCTCATTGTAGTTTTGATTTGCATTTCTCTGATAATTAGCAATATTGAGCATTTTTTCGTGTGCCTGTTGACCATTTGTATGTCTTCACTGGAGAATTGCTTCTTGAGGTCTTCTGCCCATTTTTGAATTGGGGTTTTTTTTTTTTTTGTTATTATGTTGTATGAGCTGTTTATATATTCCAGAAATTAAGTCCTTGTCAGTCTCATCTTTTTAATCATCAGCAAAATAATTTAATTTTCCCACCTGCCAAACCTATAGACAAACCAATGTTCCAGGAAAATGCCCTGCGGTTGCCCACTCCTGGGTCAGGGAAGTAACCTCCATTTGTGAAACAGGGCTCATCTGAGCAGGAGGATTTGGATAAGGGCATTAAAGTCGTGAAAAGAGGGAGACAGGCTGATGTTTGCTTTGCACTTAAATTTGTTTTATTTCAAAAAGAAAATGAAATCAGTAAATCTTTTTCAAGGTAAAGGATGTATATACTTATTATTAGAAAGGAGTTTGTACGTAGTTTAATAAATTCTTTTCCAAACATTAGACTCACACTTGGTAAAAAATAATATATATTATTAAGTTTTGCTTTATAATAACCTTATTTGTTGTTCTACAAAAAAAAAATCCACTAAATGTTTTCCTATCAGATATCCGGTTATTTAAGATCGGATGTTCTCAAGGCTGGGTTGTCAGAAATCAGTGAAACCCAATTAATGATACTGTAGGGAAAAAAAGAAAAACCATAGAAATAATAATTATTTTTCCATTTATAAACTGAGAAGAATGATACTAATTACTCAGTGTGGTGAGAGATTATATTAAGAGTGAGTGAAATACTTAGAAAAACGCACAAAAGGTGGCATTGACAGTATGATAAAAAGCCAATATTGTGCAACTGTAATTTGCATCATTTGCTACTTAAAATGTTCCCCTCTGAGCTTAAAATGGAATGGAACAATGATGAAGAAGAACCACATGGATAAAGATTGACCGAAGCCTCTGATGAAGATTATTGCACAAAAAATTTGAAAATACTATTGGGATATAGTACAAGTGCAGCAAAATGTAAGTGGAGGGTAAGACCTTGCCTACCCACTGCGCAGACAGTGAAGCAATTCAGTGGACACAAACCAACACCCAGGCTCTGGTTTATTGGTGGTTGTACACGTGAAAAGTTTAGTTTGGTTATTAAGACTGCTAGTGACAAAGCAGAAGTCCCACCTTTCTTTTTTGGGGGGATGGGTAACTAGGTTTATTTAATGGAAGTACAGGGGATTGAACCCAGGACCTTGTGCATGCTAAGCACATGCTCTACCACTGAGCTGTACCCTCCCCCTAGAAGTCCCACCTTTTGACTCTTGTTCGCTGTTCATTTATCTTGGTGGTGGTTCATTTCCAGGCTTAAATTAAAGCCTGTGGAAGAAAGATGAGAACAGAGGACTGGCCTATGAATTGGAACTCTATAATGGAAACCAGCGTGAGTGTCAAGATTTATGTGTTGAGTTGGAACCCAAGGTAAGATAACATAGGATTCAAAAGGGTAATCAGATTTTTTGTTTTTGTTGTTGTTGAAGATGGAGGTTATCAAGTTGCATGTCTAGAGCTCTATTTAATAGCCTCTCTGGGTCATTTTATAATGTCAGAGTCCAAAGACTTGGCACTAAACTGAGATAAGAACTAAAGTAAAAGGATGTAAGAAAGTGGGCAGGAGGGGAAGTTACTTTAGCCTGGGAAATGAGATGATGATTAAAGAGTGGATGATAACCCCAGATGAATAGGCTGGTTACTTGCATATATTTTACCATAACAGTGATTAGTGAAGGCAGACAGGAAAATCTGAAGATAATAATGAAAACATACATAGGGTGTATTAAGTAGCCTCCTTAGGGTTGAATTGTAGACAAGGCAACTCCTCTGGTATCACCCTGGTCACCCTCAAGTATTTATGAGCAGTTGGTAATTGTTTTTTCTGGCAGTGGTTTGAATGTGCCCACCCCTCTTCAGAGCCACTCCATGCACGTAAACAGGGATGAAATCTTGCGATCCTTGACACAGAAAGGCGATGGCGGCTGAGGCATCGAGGGCTCGGGGTGCCCCGTCTTTCTGCGGGCAGGTGGAGAGGCAGGCCCAAGCCCAGGGCACCGGGGAGGCCCTGTGCGCCCAGTGTGGAGGAAGGGCGCCCGGAGCTTCCGGTCACCATCATGAACTTCAGTGTGGACATGCTTTTTGTGAACTGTGCTGGTTAATAACTGAAGAGTACAGCACGATTATATGCCCTGATTGTGAGATTTGTACCTGCATTTTCCACACCAACACCATGCAAGCAAATTATGAACTTTGGCCTGCCCCTCAACCTTTGTGTGTCATCAAATTTACATTCATAGGGATGCTAGAATGAAAAAATAAAAACACAGAAGGAAAACTGTGGCTTAAAGTTAACATGAACTTCAGAAGCACTTAAAGTATTACACTTGCAGGTGGACCCATACTAAAGTTCATCCAGGTCAAGCCTGTATCCAGTGAATCTCCTCCCGCAGGATATTTCTGCAAGGAGCCTCTCCCTGAAGGTGACGAAGTGCTTTCAACTCCAGAAATTTTTTTTCGAGCACTTCTCCTCTGCCAAGACTGTGGGAAGTAAAGTCACTTGAGAAATGGAAACTTGGGAAAGTCACTGAGCTCAGCTTTGAAGGACCCATCCTGATCCAAACAAAGCCCCTGAAACCAATTAACATGATAAGGCAGTCATTTCTATGTTTTAGACACACACACGCACATGGTGGGACGATGCCAGAACCAAACCTGGGAGTTTCTGGGTCGGAAATTATCAGAGATGAAAGGCAGTTGCATTTCTGTCGAAAAAGAAACATCTCATGCCTGGCAGAGGTCTGGAGCCAGAGTCAGTCTCTAAAACTGGGGCTGGATGCGCTCTCCTAGCCCGTAATGAGCCGGAAAAAAGCTACTGCTGCTGCATTTTTGCAGGGTGGCCAGGAGGAGGAAGGCCTGGGACCTGCGCCAAGTTGCTCTTGGCCCCGATGACTGTGTCTGCAGTCTCCTCACATCACTGTAGGATGGAAGGCCAAGAGGAGACCTGAATCTGGATGAGGAGTGAGGCTCAGGCAGAGGCAAAAGAGGGAGGGCAGTGAGGGGAGGAGGAGAGAGATCTCACTCAGAGTCTCTGAGGATGCTTAACACCGACAAAAACCGCCAACGACCCCAGACTGGAAGATGAATCTACCAGTAGTAAAGCACAGATAAGAGAACCACATCAAAATGACTTTTAAATAAGTATGTTTCAGATCCTCCCAGAAATAAAAGAAAAAGTTCTGTAAAATAAGTCATTATGAAAGAGAAAAAAAATTGACTATCTCAACAGACCTTGAATGACATCAGATAATATCCAAAGTTGTTTATGTAAAAACAGAGAGACAAAAAACACTTAGTAACAAAAGAGAATGGAACTATTTAACTTGAAAAAGGGTCTGTACAAAAGCCTACAGTAAATACGGTAAATTTATTTATTTATTTAGCTTTTTGTTTGTTTATTTATTTTTATTGAAGTATGGTCATTTTACAGTGTGTCAATGTCTGGTGTACAGCATCATGTTTCAGTCATATATATGCATACGTATGTTCGTTTTCATATTCTTTTTCATTGTAGGTTATTACAAGATACTGAGTATAGTTCCCTGTGCTACACAGTAGAACGTTGTTGTTTATCTGTTTTATACACAATAGTTAGTACCTGCAAATCATTATTTCAATATTCAGAAAAAGCTGTGAGAGAAGAGTGCTCCCATATAAGGCTCCAGGACAAAGTGATAGAACTTGCAGCCATTCTGGGACAGGGCGTGTCCTGGTCACAGTGATGGAGTGGAGATGGAGCTGGCTGTGTCTTTCGGGGTAAAGTGTGGTACCTGGAAGGGTTTAGGATAATATCTAGACTTGAAAGTGTAGGCCAAAGAGACCCAGAGAAGTTTCTTGAGGCTTTGGAGGGATACAGCTTTTGGGGTGTCTGCCCCTCCTATACTACACCTGTGCCAGGTGTGGGCATCTGTCCCCTTCTGAACATGTGTCTCTGCCCCCTTACAAGGTTAAGAGTAGACTTGTGAGTCAAGATGAGCCAAATAATCTTTCTCTCCCAGGAATGAGAAACTGGAATTCAGCAGAGTGAACCAGTCTGCTAGCTGCCTGAACTGGAAGTGAGGTTGGGCCAGGGGCCGGGGCAGGTTAGGGGGAGCTGCGTTATATCTGCTGAGACAGAGGATGTGTACAGACAGCAGAAAGGACTCGAGAGACCAGAGTGCCCGGAGTGATGGGTCCTGGTGCATTGTAACCTCAGACAGTGCTTCTGGACTTTGATTTCTGGAAAGACCCCTGATTCTGTCTGATGATGTTGCCTTTTTTTAAAAAAAAAAGTGACCCCAAAGAGGTTTTGTCCTTGACCTAGGCCAAAGGACAGGATTTGAATGAGGTCAGGCTGAATGTACTCAGAAGTTACAGATGAGTCCAGGAAGTGGATACCCAGATAATGAAATGATTTTGGACCATTCTAGGGCCATTTATAACCTTTAAGAGAACTGTTTCATAGAGCACTGGGGGCAGATGTCAGACTTCAAGAGACCATTCATGGAGAGTGGTGATAATACAGTGCTGACCACAGCCGTGCAAAGCATAAGCAGCTGCATTTGCCTCCTATGACTACTGGGTACGAGGCCCAGTAAAGCCGTGCCTAAATTCCTCATTTGGCATCTTACCGACTTCGATTAATTGAAGAGTCCAAGGACCCCGAGTGGGTAACAGTTATATCTATCAGTATAATCAGCATTCTTGTCTTTGGCTGGTTCCTTTACTTCCGGGAGCATTAACAATGGACCTACAATGTTGAGAACAAGACCCAGACCGTGAACTTGATGATCCCCAGAGTAAGTGCTGTGCCATGAAACACGTCCCGTGGAGCCAGCTTGTTTTTTCCAAGGTGGGTCAAAGGCAGAGGTGGGAATAACAACCACCTTTCCTGACACCTAGCATGTGTTCACCGTGCTCTACCACCTGGTAATTTTTAGAGAAGGCATGACCAGCTACAAGTTATTTTGGGCGCATTGCTATTCAAGAAAGTAAGAACTGCTTAGCTCTGAATTTTCCGTTCTTCTTTTTCTATGTCTCTAACGTTGGAAATGGTATAGTGTGTCATCAATACTTATGAAAATAAGATTAAAGGATTGATAGCTTTCCTTCTGCAGTTTTCAAGCCCTTCTCCAGATCCTATTAGTTTACTCAGTGATGGTTGTACTGGGAAGTTTGCATATGATGTGAGTCCTTGTCCTGTTCAGTTTATATAGACTCTAAACATCACCAGAAATACTGCGAATAAGTTGGATTTTTAAAAATTCAAGGGAGTATACCTGGAAACAGTGTTTTTCTGCTACTTTATGATAGCTTTGTTCAACTAAAAGTACAAACATAAAAATAAAAAGATTTCTATACAGATTTTAAGTTATTACTTCAAAATAGTATAATGTCTATGTTATCTTCTTTTTGAAGCTTTTGGTATAATTTCTTTAAAATTGGTTTTAATTCTTCAAAACTGTTTGTACCATGTCTTTCTAAACGAACGTTTACATTTAAATAGAACTGTGCAATAACTTTTATCTAAAGCCATTAAAGGAAGTCTAATGTCGGACAGTCCACTTAGGAAAATATTGCTGTAACAGATAAAATGTAACAGAGAAAATACAGTTCTGTGTGGGTAAAGTGATTAACAATGGCATTAATATAAAAATAAACTTTATGGAAATAACTACTGAAGATAAATGGTGACCAGAAATAATTTTAGCTGCAATTGACAGTTTGCTTGGGGAGCAAGCACAGAACGCTATTAAGATTAAGACCTCTTCAATTACACTGACAGGTGTAAAGGAATTCACTCTGTGCTTAACTCTTGCAGATGGCCCCAAGTATAAGTTAGGAAATAATCTTGAGTTTTAAAAACAAATTTATGTCAAAGGCCAATCTTGCTATTGATGAGGTAATACAGCAATGTAATTTAATTTTCATTGGAAAAAATAACATGTATGCTTATAAAAATAACATATATAACATATAAAATGAAATAAAAACACCCAATCAGGAAAAATAAATAAATTTAGCAAATTTTAAAATGGAGTGTTAACTCTAATTTGAAAAGATACATGGGACCCAATATTCATAGTAGCACTATTTACAGTAGCCAAGACATGGAAGCAACCTAATATCCAATGACAGATGACTGGATAAAGAAGTTGTGGTATATTTATACAATGGAATACTACTCATTCATAAAAAGGAGTAAAATAATGCCATTTGCAGCAATATGGATGGACCCGGAGATCATCATAGTAAGTGAAGTAAGCCAGAAGGAGAAAGAAAAATACCGTATGATATCACTTTTATGTGGAATCTAAAAATATGACACAAATGAATTTATTTACAAAACAGAAACAGACTCACAGACATAGAAAACAAAATTATGGTTACCAGCGGGGAAAGAGAGGGGTGGAGGGATAAATTGGGAGTTCAGGATTTGCAGATACTAACTATTACATATAAAATAGATAAACAACATGATCCTACTGTATAGCACAGGGAACTATATTTAATACCATGTAATAGCCTATAATGAAAAAGAATGTATGTATATATATACATAATATATATATTATGTATAACTGAACCACTATGCTGTACACCAGAAAGTAACACAACATTGTAAACCAACTATACTTCAATTAAAAAATAAAATAAAATGGAGTGTTCCTTGAATAAAGCCAGTTACTATCTTAGCAAATGGGAAGGTTATGTTTCCACCTAAAATAGATAAAGACACATTACACAGAACTGTGACTGTTACATTTTGATGACCTACAGAAAAGAGTTCTTGGGTGTTTACCATGTCACCAGAGGGTCCTGTCCCAACAATAAACCGACCGTATCTATCTGGTCAGCATCAGCTTTGCTACTTAAGAGTCTGTCAGATTCAACTGAATTATAAAAATAAAATACCTGGTAACCATCAGTGTTCTAAACCCCATGGCTCATAACGGACCATTGGTAATGTTATAGTAATCAACAATGTGGCTGTTTCGTTTTAATCTGCAGCTGTTCAAAATAAAGGGCTTTACTACAACAGCTTTTGAAAAATTCTGTAATCAGTGTAGCTAAGCATTCCTGCTGATATTTCCATATAATTTGAATAACAGGATTGTTTAAAACAGATGTCACTTCTTTGAATATGTTGTTGTCAGCAATGTGCACCCATAGAGTTACTTTTAAGTAACTTAGGATGAGGTCCTCTGCCTGTGTTACCTATTTTATTGGTGCATCCTTTCCCTTATTTAAACCTAGCCAATGAAGTGTTTCTGTTTTCATAAATATAAGGCAAATATATTCAATAAACATGTAATAACTGTTTCTCCCCAAAAGTGTAGACAAGGTGATGTAAATTCACTGTTTCGATTTCAATCCAATTTTTTTTTATTTTGTATAATATTAATATTGGTATTTCTAAGAGACAAGTGAAACCAGGAGTGTCCTTAACTCTTTCTGTGCTGGGAACATTTTGATGTTTATATCATGAAGACTTAAGATTATTTAAAGACAAATGAACACCGCTGGGAAGGACTGGGTTACACTGCAGTAATCAAAGTCGTGTCCTTCACCAAAAATGCTATCTGTCCTCAGGCAAGTAGTAGGGAGAGGGGATTCTCATTCACCCATTGAGTCCCACACTAATATTATGCAGTCAGGTGAGTAAGTAAGCAAAGGTCCTACCCTGAAGTGTGCCTGTTGTCACAGAAATACATCACAACTCTATAAGGTTTTTAGGACAAGCTCAGAAGAATGGAATGAAAACAGGTGCCTCACTTCATTAGATCTACTTTAAATGTTCTCTCTATACTGATGCTTTCTGCTTCTCTTTTCTTTTGTCTTTGATTCAAATCTCTTTTTCTTAACTGATTAGAGCACAGCACAGTTTGTGTGTGTGTTTGTACTTTAAAATGTCTGAACATGGTTCCTAATTTAAAGACTACATTAGCAAAGGGTTTTATATTTCTCTATTCAATAACACTACATTATGTCTACCAAACGACCAGTCTCACCTGGAAAACAAAATAGTTTTAGTTTTTGATTTATGGTCGTCAACAACAAATCCAAAAAAAAAAGTCAAAACAACATTTTGGAAATTATTGTTAATTGTGTTAAATTACTTGCTGAAAGCAACAAACTAATATGAAGTACCAGCTACTATTTGCATACTAGAATTTATACACAAGAAACCTTCATGAAAGAAAATCCCATTAAAAGTCACAAAATACAGTCTTCAGTTACTGGCTACTTTTAATTACGTGCCAAAATAAATGATTTAATTAGTTCCTCCCCAAACCGGAGATGAAGCTTCGTGAAAGCCTCACGTTAACCACTAAGACTGTTAAATTTCACGAGGACAGGAACTCAGCGGAATCTTGTTTCCCTCTCCATCTCGAGCAGAACAGGATCCTTCAATATTGGTTGCGGCCACCTGAAAAAAGTATTCTTTCAATTTGAAATGATACCCGCCGACGCGTGCATAGCCAAGAGTGGGAAAGGGACATCTGAGAGGAGGTAGCCAAGTCGGAAGGAACAGCAGGACGGAGAAGAATCTGGAGGAGGGAGAACATTCGGCACGTGGACCCTGGGAGCCAGGTGAGGCAGGGGCGAGAGCCCCGGGACGCGGCGGGATGCGGGGCGGGCAGGAGCAAGGCTGCGGGTTCCTTCCCAGGGAGCGGGTCAGGAGGCAGCTGTCCCCGCCCCCTCGCTCACTGGAGAGCCGGGCCCCCGCGTGCCCCGTGCTGCCCTGGAGCACACGGGAGCGCACGCCAGGCGGCAGGTGTGGCGGGAGCATGCGCGCCGGGCGGCCCCGAGGCTCCACGCCCCTCCCGCCCTGCGCCGCCTGGCCCGAGGCGCCGCAGCTGAGCCGCCAAAACCTCGCTGCTCCGGCTCGCGCCCCCGCCAGTCGCCGAGTCGGCGTTGCAGACGGCACTGCTCTGCTCCGGGTAAGGAGGACGCCGCCGCCGGTGGCCTCTGCCCCGCGCGCAGCCCGAGGGGGAGCGCGTCGCCCGCTGCGGGCTGGGTCGGGGGCGGCGGCGGTCGGGAGTTGCCTCGCCCGGCGCCGGCTCTTGCTCTCGCTCTTTCGCCGCCGGGCGCGCGCCGGGCTCCCCCGCGAGGCGCTGCCCACATGTCGCCCACTTCGGACGAGTCGGGCTGGCCGCGGGGGCCGGCGTGACTCCCGGGGCCCCACCCGCCCTCAGGCCCGGCCGGGGGCCCCGCGGCTCCCGCTCCCCACCGCCGCCGGCAACCGTCGTGCGAGCCGGGTGAGGCCTGCGGCCGGGACACCCGGGCGCCGAGCCCCTCCGCCCGGCTCCCCGCCTTCCGCGCGCCCCCGCCCGCCGGGCCCTGGAGCACGAGCTGACCGCTCTCTCCCGCGCCCCGCCCGGAACCGCGGCCTGGCCGGGCTCACCTGGGCGGCTCGCGGTCACCTGCCGGGTCCGCGCGGGCGTTACTGGGAGGTCGGGGCGCTCTGCTGGGTTCCGTCCCCTACATTGATGCAAGTCCGCAGAATGTGCTTTATTTTACATATGTCTGTTTCCACTTAGAGGGGCATTCTTAATCCGTCCATGCCCCGAAGCGGAAACTGCATAAAAGGACGGTCTGGTCATAGTTACTTTGAAACTAGCGCACGAGAAAGCCCGGCGATCCCAGCCTGGGGACCGGACCTGCTCGGCTGGGCCGTTTCGGTGCCCACGACTCAGTCTCACTGCAGGGCGACGCTGTCTCCACTAGGACTTGCCCGTGGCACTGTCTTCTGGATCCCGTCTTTGGAGTAGATCCAGAAGATGACCCTGGCAGGCTCTGGTTTGAGTACTTGGCAGAATAAGTGTAGTGGGGTCTCTTGGTGTTTTCAAAAAAGGTTAAAGTGGCAAACGGTGGTGGGTTGCGGTTTGTTCTTGATGTTTGGTAATATAAAGACTTTGAATGCCTTTAGCTCTTCATAAGATGCTGAGTAACTTCAGTTACTCCTTATTGTAGCTAAGAATCTGGAGAAAGGGTTGAAAGAGTAGAGATTTTCGGAGCATCCAGATGGATTGGATTTTGCTATACTCAGTGTGTAATTGCTGAGTAACAAGAAAGATGAGCTTAAAACTGCTATTTATTATGTTCTCAGATTGTAAGGCGCACTGATGGGTTTGTATTGCAGGTGACCTTGACTGTGGAGTTGTTACTTAGCACTTTGCTGGACTGTGTTGGGGTCAGAATTATTGAGCTTGGTCTGCATCTTCAGTGAGCTCCCGTTCTGTTTCCTGAGAAAGAATATTGGTGGGAAGGTGATCTGGTGAAGGTAGAATTAAGGAAAGTTAAGGAACTGTGCTTTCACTTTAAAGAGAAGTTAAATGTATTTTTAATTTCTTTTAGGAATCTTGGGTGAGCTCTGCTATTTGTAGATTTCATTGCAGTCAATACCTGTGTGATTTGTATCTTACACTTCTAACTCATCTTTACTTTTCTTAAAAAATGTTACTTCTATGGTAAACCATCTTCTATGTTTATACATTCATATGAGAAACCACTAACAGCTTGACTTTTGGTTTGTTGAAGAGATAAAACACACAAGCCAAGCCACTTGAGTAGAAAACAGTATGACAAGGAACTAAATAGGATCTGAGACTAAAACAATCTAAAATAAAATGGCAGCGTTATAAAACAGACAGTGGTCAGAGGGTTTGGCAAGGAGACGGTCTTTGGGGTTTGGAGTGATCAGAAAAGGACCCAGAAGGAGTCAGGCCTTGGGCTGAGTCTTGAGGAATGACTATTGTGTAGATGGAAGAATGTGGGAACCTGAGGGGGGACAGGGCTCATGCCTCAAAAGGGATGATTATGGTTTCTTTAGAGCTAAGAGAAATTATTTGCCGTGCCAGGTGTGGGCTCTCCCCACTAGCTCCTGTTTATCTAATAGACTAGAAAACACTTATTCATTTTTCATGATTGAGCATAATTTCTCTTCTGTGAAGGCTTCTTTGATTCTCACAACCAAAGTTCCTTCTTTTGACTTAGACTTTTCTTGGTTCACCTATCAGTGCATATAAGTATAAACAGTTTTTTTTTTAATGGCCCAGACCTTAGATTTTGGCATTTCCTTTTTATTAAGTTTTTGGTTGACATATAACATTGTTTTGTGTCTCAGGTGTGCAACACAGTGATTTGATAGATGTGTAGTAATTACCACAATAAGTTTAGTTAACATCCATCATCTCACAGTTAAATTTTGTTTTCTTGTGATTGAGGACTTTTAAGAACTACTCTTAGTAAGTTTCCAATATACAATACACTGTTGTTAACTATAGTCATCAAGAAAAAGTTTGCTATGTTTTTCAAGACTTAAGTTTCGGTCTTTAAGTAACCCATATAGGTCCTTCAAGGGCAGGAACATGTCCTTAGTTCTCTTTATTCAGGGTGTTTTTGTGCTGAGGTCAGAACTTGTCAAGGAAATGCTAATAGCCCTCTGATGCCTGACCTGGTCCTTGGCAGTTAGTTAAGAGCATACTCAGCAGGTGTCTGCAGGACTGAACCCAGGGGTGAGCAGAGGCTGGGTGGGGAAGCAGCTGCTGCTGGGAAGCCCATCTGATCATGAAGGAGGGTTTTCAGCTGGAAGGCCTGGTGTTGTCACCTGGAAGAGGAGGGAGAGCTGTGTCTTAGGGTCCTCTTCTTCAGAGTTAAAGGACAGTTTCAAAACCACGGTTAGACACGTGTTAATTATTTCAATTAATTGTTTTAATTAAAGATCGCTGCTACTGTGAAATGCGGGGGTTGGCTGGAGAGCCAGGTTGGCGAGTTGAGATCAGAGTGGAGCTGGGAAGGGGAGTGCAATTTCTGAAATCCTACATTCGAGAGATGCTGAGGTGGCGAGTTTGGAGAGAGGAGCTCTGGTGCTGGGCCAGGAGACAAGCCAGCAGGGAAACAGCCCGCCGCTACGGGGGTGACGGAGGTAAAAAGCATGAGGCAGGGAATAAATTATACCGAGAGAAAAGGGCAGGGCCGAGACTGGTGACTGTGTCCACAGCCAGCGAAGGATCCCTGAGAAACCAGAAAGTGGTCAGATGGGGGGAGGAAAAGGGGCGAAGCCAGTGCAGGACCAGAGGGGGACCTCGGGTCAGGTCTCATCTGTTGCTGATGAAAAGCCGAAACAGAGGAGATGGAGTTGAACTTGGCTAGAGAGAGGTTTCCTGGTGGGAAGCCTTCAGTGTGAGCTTTCTGTTTGATATATAGAGATGTCCCCTTTCATTTGAGTGGTGTTTTGTGGCTTACAGAGCGTTCTCACCTTGCAGCAGTGGAGAGCATTTTGGGGATAGTTTATTATAGGAGCATACTTCCAGCTGAAGAAAACTGTTTAGGTCCATGGACTGTTGACGTACTTCCACAGGGCCCTTGCAGCAAGTAGTGCAAATATAGATGTTATCTTGTTTGTCTAAGCAAAATAAAGCAAAAACAATGAATTAGAATGTACTTGGGAGAAATGAAACTCCAATTAATTCACACACGTGATACCATTTTTTTATTTAAGCACTTGCGCTGAATGTTTCCCTATTTTATTTTGCAAATACAGTTTTCCACAGTGGCCGTGGGAAAATGCAACCTTTTCTCTGAGCCCGTCAGAGCTATCATTCCCCACCCCCGACCCCCCACCCGCGTGCGCCTTTTTGGGGGGAGGACATCACTGCAGTAGGCCCCCTGCTCAGCAGACCTGCTGAACCGTTCTTCTCTGTGCTCTGTTGATTGCAGCTCACGTGTGAAGCATTTTCTTAATGAAACTAGACGTTGTGGAGAGGTCTTGTGTGTCCCTTCTGACAAGGGGTCTTAAGTGATGAGCATGTGGCAGCTGCCACAATTAATAATTGATTAATTGCTTGTTTGGAGGGCCAGGTCGGGGACGTGGGAGCTGAGCAGCAGTGTTGAGTCTTGTCCCCGTACCTGGCTAGAGAGGAGGTATTTACCTAGAGGGACAGATGGGCGGCAGGACACTGTCATAAACAGCGTTTTGGTGTGTGGGTGTTAGGATAACTTTTACGACTGTGATAGCCTTTGAGATTAAACCATTGTTGCCCGGCGCCCTGTTTTTCTGAGGGAAGTGTGTTAAGGGACCTAAACGGGGCCGAGGCATCTTTGCTGGGCATCCATTTGTGTCTGTGCTGTGTGTCTGGGGTGACTGATACCGATGCAACCCCCCCTTCATGGAGCACAGAGTCCAGCAAGCGGACAGACATTAAAGACTCCTCCACTTCATGTCTAAGGACGAACTCTAAGTATATTATGGGAAAGACCCACAGAAGTGCCTAATGCGGGTTTGTGGGTAGAAGAGGCTTCTCCCAGGAGAGGAGCCACCAGCCAAGTGGGGAGCGGGGCAGAAAGTTCAGGGAGAAGGAAGCATGTGTGTGAGGCCCTGAGGTGGGAGAGAGCTTGGTGCCCGGGGGACGGGAAGGGCCCGGCCTGGGTGAGCGAGGGGCTGGGGGCAGTCAGGCCCAGAGAGGAAGCCCCAGGAAGGCCACATTGTGCATTTCACATTCTGTTTTTCTTGCCACAGGAAGGCTTTGCAGAGTCTGAGCAAGGCACAGCATGGTCTGTGATCTGCCTTGTGTTGGGAGGGGCCCCCTCGGGCTGTGGTCTGCAGAGCACTGTGCAGGTGCCCAGAGCTGTTGGGAGGCCTCTGCGGGTGTCCAGGCAGGGGAGGCAGGTGTGCAGATGGGCATAAGTCGGGGGACTCCAGGAGTATTTTGGAGGTAGAATTGACAAAATTGCTTATGGACAAGAGGGTAAGATTGCTACCCTGGATTTTAGCATGAGAAGAGGGTAAATTTTTGATGATGGGGAGAGACTGGGATGAAGCACACCTCGTAACTTGGCTTTGATCGTGCTGCCAGTGTGAAATCTGCTGCATGTGGGTTATTTTCCAGGAGACAGCTTGGTGTGTTTGTGATACCTGCATGTCGAGCACCCAGCTTCGTGCTTGGTACATGGTTTTGGAGTTTAACAAATGTGGACTTTCTTTTCCTTTTCTGTGGCCATGGGTTTTTTTGTATTCTGCTTAGCTTGTACCAGATCTGACAGCTCTCCTGAATTTGAGCTGTCAGTCTGTCCGCAGGTGGACTGACACGTGCATCCAAGTGCATGTGGTCTTAGTGCGGCCATCCAGCCGCCCCAGGGGAAGCATTTTCAGTCCTGAACAAAAAGGTCTAAAATGACACGATACACTGCGGGGACCGTCTGTTACTGGGTTTCCCCACAACCTGGCATCCCACACTGATCTCAGCGCTGGAAGACTCTCCCAGCCCCTGAGAGGTCTCCGGCCCTGCAGTTATGAGCCATGGCTTACGCTTCATGGTTCCTTCTTTTGTGAGTATGTCAAACTTAAAAATGGGGCTTTCTGGAGTGACGGTGTTTACAGAATTGCCCTTGGTCATCATTATTATTGTTACAACTTCTTTCTAAATAAAAACGAAGGCGCAGATTACAGACATGATTCCAGGCCAGTATACATGGACCCAAGTCAGCACTGGTCCAGTCCCAAGACCCAGTTCATAGATGAGCAAGTGTTCTGTTCTTGCATTTGGTTTTCTAGATCTCGCCATGCGTGGTGCCCTGACTTGGAGCTGTTTGGCATGGCGCTCTGGTAAATGGGGTTCAGGCCTAAATCCAGGGTCCCCGGTTTGGATGTCTAAAGGGGCTAGGCAGGTAAGGGAACTGAATGAGGCCGGCAGGGAGAGGAAAACTCAGAGGTCTCCTGATTTCACCTTCATTTTCTCACCTTTGGAAACTGAGCACAGGTGCTTGTTTAGTGTAAGAAGTTCTGTGAGTACGAGCGAAGTGAGGGGAGGAACAGCCCCTCGGTACCATGGAGACAGGAGGGCCTGGTAGAGACTGGCAGACTAGTGATCTTACATGTTCTAAAGGGGTCGTTACGATTTTATAAAAAAAAATCCTAAATTGGAAATCTGCATTTTTAAAAGGTGTGAAACTTCCCTATGTAAAAATGCTGGCTCCCTCGGAGGTGCTGGGACACCGCCAAGGTATGCAGGGCACGTGTGCGGGGCTGGGAGACCGCGTGCGGGCTCTGACGGCGGGTCCGCTCCGTGATTAGCTGACCGCACCTGCCTTTGACTCGGGCGGGTTTCTCTGACTTGTCAGAATGGCTCTCATTTATCCTGATGCAGAGTGCCAGCAGACACACCAGCTTCCTCCTCGCCTGGTTCCTGCCCCGTTAGGTCTGGCTTGGTGAAATCCGGGAAGGAGGTGGGGGCGGCTGGGCCTGGGCAGCCCCGGGACCCGTGAACGCACATGCTTGTATAAGGAGCTAGAGTTTTCAAAATTTGGGTAGAACCTGGACTTTTTAAAGCTTTCAGTTATGTTTCTGTGGAATTTCTAAAACATATTCCTCTTGGTTAAGTGTATCTTTTTACCCAGCTAAGAGTTTGTGGGACTTAAGTACACTAATTTTTGTGTGATGGGAGGGACAGTGTCTTCCTCCGCTTGTGGGCTTTTGTTCATTTGTATCTGCTTTTCTCCTTGTGGTTTTTCCTCCTCCAGGAAGCTGCCACGTCTCCCTAAAACTGGCTTCCACGTCCCCACTGCATGCTTTCCTACCACAATGGCCTGTTTCCGCTGTTTCACTCTGAAGGGTAGGGCCTGCCTTCTCTGTGTGCCCTTGAACATTTTGGGTTAAGGGATAGCTCACTACGTCTTTCCAAAACCCAGCAGTAGCCTGACGCGTGTTAGACGCCAGTAAATAAAGGTTGAGTGATTTTGAGTCGGTTAGGCTCATACAGGAAAGAAATTCCACAAAGTCCCTCGCATTTTGGAATTCTTGGCTATCCAGCTTAGACTCTGGGTTTGATTGAAAATGTAAGCACTGACCTTTCAGCCACTCATTTTATTATTACTGTGGTCACATATCAAATAAAATGTAAAGGTGTTCTTTTCTTTGCTTTATGGAAAATAATATTCTTTAATTTCTGACCATTACACCCTTTAGTCCTGGAGCTAGCCATCATCAAGGTGAATTATTAGAGATGCCGGCATGGTGCAGGCAAACCTATATTTTATGTACTCAATTTCTAAGGATGCTTAGAACAAAGACTTTTTCACCCTCTTCTCTTCCAAAACACTGAGCTTGCTGTGATTTTTATTCCCGGAAGATATGTGGATGTTTTTCAGGCAGCTTAACACATACAGTTGAGCTTAGAGTAGGAACCCTTGAGGCCAACAGCCCAGGAAGTGAGATGTCTTCACCAGCACAGGAGAGCAAAGTGTGTACTTAGAAAACTCCACTTTCAGGTGATTTCCAGGTTGGTAGAGGTGTGAGTTTGTTTCGTTTGTTCTGTTAATTGAATGCCACCAGTACTTGGTCCTTTTCAGGAAGGTCATAGGGTAAGTCTGGCGCTGGCTTCCGCAGCCCATGTAACTCAGCAGCTGTCAGGGGCATCTGTCCTGGGGACGGACCCCGTGTGCAGAGCGGACGCATCCTCTGCCAGCCGTTGTCATCTTCCTGTTTGGTGTGAATTTGATGCCCACCCACTCTACTGCAGTCGATCATTCGTGATCTTTCGGGTCACTTTATTCTTTTACTGTGCGGACGAGGAGAATATCCCTGTCAGTCTTTTCAGAACCGGCATTCATCTGTGTCCAGAACAAACAGTGCCCATTGCTGCGGAGTAAATAGAGAGAGAAAGAAGAAAGGAGGCTGTGCAGAGTGCAGTCAGACCTGAATCACCAGCGCGATTTGCACAGTGTGAGGTCACTGGGCCTGGTTTTAAACTGGATCTATGTCCAAGTAAGGTGTCTTTCAGGTTTCTAGAACTTTCAGCTCAGAGCAGCTGTAGCTACTGCCACAGGTCCACGGTGGCTTATGAAGAGGCTTCTCTTGTCTCGCGTTTAGCAACTGAGACTCAGCGTTTTCTTGAACTTTAGGGAGTTTGGAAGGAATCTAATCCAGATTTTCTCAGTGTCTCCTCCTAACAAGTAACTTTTGTCCTGTGGGACTGTCCTGTGCATTAGAGGACACCCAGCAACCCCCCTGGGACTTGTGGCCCCTCCTGCACTTAGTTGGGTCGACTGAAAAAAAAAAAAAAGCACAGTTAAGTTTTATTTGGGGCAAAATGAGGACCATAGCCCGGGAGACAGCCTTTCAGGGAGCTCTGAGGAGCAGGGGGAGGTCAGTATGTGTGTGATTCTGGCGGAGGGGCCACGTGCACTCAGGCACACACCTCCCTGGAGGCTGCTGCTGGTCACCAGGAGCATGTGTCTCTGCTGGTGGTTTCAGTGCCTTGCTAGGTATGAGAGGATGCAAGAAATTTGGCTTATAAAATATATATACAACTGTCAGGTGGGACTATCACCTTTAAAAAGTGAGCGCCTTTGCAGTAAGTACCCTATTTCATATTTTTAATTTAAAAATAGGAATTGAGAATGAATTTTAGTGTGTGGGGTTTACCCTCATGTGGGCTAATGCTCTAGTCCTTGTGTGCACACCGGTTTTCCTCCCACATCATCTGCGTGTTAGAAGCGGTGTTCTTCCCAGTGCAGGTGTTGTTCTGGGCTTGTTTTGGGGTTGGGGGTGAGAGTGGAGGTGGGATTGGATTCCAGTACATTCTTACAGCTTGAATACGACATAAGGAGCCACAGGGACGTAAATTTCCACAAAGTAATGTTTTAATGGTGTTGGAAAACTAGTCAAAATTCAGAGAATGGAAAGAAATATAATACATAAAATGAATATAGAGTGATGTCTGTGAATGGAGCTTGGAGGCACTAAAAGTTAAATCGGTGCCATGTACACAGCCACTCACCTAATGCTCACACTCATACATGACGACTTGGGGTTTGCTATTGACTTAGTAGCTGTTACTCTCTGTGAAGATGTAAAGACATGCTCTTTTCGAGTTCAGTTTGTTGCACGGTATAGTTAGAGTCAGATATAATGTGAAGTTGTGCTTAAAGGGTAGGGAATGTGGTTTTATGAGGTCTTTTTCTAATGACACAAGCTAGAGGAGAGAGTTGGCTAACGCATCAGGTAACTTAAAATCGCATCCTAGTCCAGAGGGCAGATGGAGGGCACATTGTGAGTCTTCTCTCTGACCCTCAGCAGAGAGGGTGGCAGGAGACACGGGCTCCGAGGCGGGGTGGCCCGCTGGGTTTGGCCTCTGTCTGCAGGGACGATGGAGCGCCGAGGCTGGTGTCTCTCAGGACCTGTCCGTCTGGCTCACAGTTCTCAGGAGCTGTGTATTGATGTGAGGGTGAGCATTAGTCCATTTTCTTGATTATCATAATTGCAGAGCTTTTGATCAGCTTCCGAAGCAGTTTACACAGATCAGACCCACAGGTTTTTACAGTCATTCTTCTTTGATATCGTCTCTGGCCTTTCTGTCACTTTTGTCTTTTGTTTCACTCTGCACCTATGGGCTGAGTGTGGGAACCCTGGGGCAAATGCATTCAATGGTTTATCAACTTCATATGTGAAGGAGCCAGAGGAAAATCGATGTATTAAGTTGTTTAAGGCTCACTCTGTGTATTGATAGCATATTTTTTGGTAGACTTAACAGAAAAGAACTTTTCAAGGTCAGATGCAGAACATCGTAACTTAGTGTTCCCCCATATTTCTCGTTAGCACTATGTAAAGTATATTTTTGAAATTTATTTGGTATTGCCACAGTACTTAGTGCTTTTAGAACATATCCATATGGATTTCAGTTTCTACTTTTTAAAAACGTGCTGATTTTGCTACAGTGATTTCTCAAGGTCAAGAGTTATTAGTGGCAGTTAATTCCAAGCCAGAGTTTTTGAGATATCTTTGTTCTTATTAAAATTTTTTCTAATTGGGTAAAACATTATGTTTTACAGGTCATCAGCTATTGAGAATTTCTGTAATAGAAGAAATGGTTATGTGAGGAAACTAAAATGATTAATATTCTGAATATTTCAGTGCATCATATAAAGAAAATTCATACAAAAGGTTTTAAGGTTAACCGAATAAAATTTACTATGTTAATTCTCCATTAGTTATATTACCTAGAAGAGTCAGAGTTTGTTATTTTCTAAGATGTAAGAACAGTGAAACTTGACATCTCGTTAGCTTTTGAGAATGTGGCAACTGCTGAACTTGCTTTGATAAATTAGATCCAGTCAGTTAAGATAAAAATGAGTAAGAAATAGGGGCGGAGGGCATAGCTCAAGTGGTAGAGTGCGTGCTTAACATGCACAAGGTCATGGGTTCAATTCCCAGTACCTCCTCTAAAAAAATTAATACACCTAATTACCTCATCCCCCCAAACAAAAAAGAATTAAAAAATAATACAGTAAGAAATAAATGATCTATGGCTGATAATTAACATGTGTCAAGAAAACCCTTAATAAGAAAGCCACTTATACAGTTAGGTGGCACTATTTCCTTTTTCTTTTCAAAGATCTAAGTGTAATTAACAAATAAGGAGGTTTCATGTGGCCACATTTAGATCTAGCCAGATTAAAGACAAATAGGAAGAGTAGGATAGAAACCAGTGTTAAGTGAAGAAGATCCAGCCCCCAGATGTTACTGAAACATACCTTTAACCCACAAGTAAAAAGCAACTGATTATTGAACAGACATTGGGGTCCTCTCAGGGGTTCCTTAAGGCAAGCTTCAGGGGTCAGGAACCTTAGGGCAGGTAGGTCAGTTGAGTAGGTGAAGTGGCCTGGGTTGAAGATGGGAGGGATTCATGTACTTGTGGTGCCCTGGTGCACACCTGTGTCTGTGTGATGCGTTGGTGCCTTCGGGAGTCTGAGTCCTTTGTTGCCAGGCCTACTGTTCCTTTCTCCCCTCCTCGCCCCAGTAGAAGTCAGAAATCGAATTACGTAAAATTGTGTGTGTGTAATTTCCTGGGTTGTATGTATCTGTGTGTTGTTTTTTTTTTCTTTTTTATCGAAATATAGTTGACATACAATATTATGTTAGTTTCAGGTGTGCAACATGTAATCGTCTGTCACCATTCAGAGTTATTCTGATATTATTTAGTATAGTCCTTGTGCTATACATTGCATCCCCATGGCTTATTTGTTTTATAATTGGAAGTTTGTACCTGTAAACCTTCTTCACCTATTTTGCTCAATCCCTCACCAACCTCCCCTCTGGCAACCACTGGCTTGTTTCCTAAATCTGTGAGTCTGTTTCTGTTTTGTTTTGTTTTTGTATTTTAGAATCCACAAATAAGTGAAATTATACTGTGTTTGGCTTTCTCTGATTTGTTTCACTAAGTGTAACACCCTCTAGATCCATTCATGGTGACACAAATGGTGAAATATCATTCTTTTTTATGGCTAAGTAATATTCCACTGTGTGTGGGTGTGTGTATTTATTGAAACTTGCTTTGTGGCCTAACACGTGATCTCCCCTGGGGAACGTTGCATGTGCACTTGAAAAGAATGTATTGTATTATGCTCTTTTTGGGTAGTGTTCTGTATTTATCTGTTAAGTTTATCTGGTCTAATGTGTTACATTTAAGCCAACGTTTCCTTACTGATTTTTGCTTGGGTGGTCTATCCATTGATGTAAGTGGGATGTCCAAGTTCCCTGCTCTCATTGTATTACTGGCAATATCTGCCTTTATATCTGTTAATATTTGCCCTATGTATTCAGGTGCCCCTGTACTGGGTACATAGATGAATAATCACAAATGTTATATTCTCTTGTTGGATTGATCCTTTTATCATTACGTAATATCCTTGTCTCTTGTTACAGTCTTTGTTTTAAAGTCTGTTTTGTTTGATGTTAGTATTGCCACCCAGCCTTTTTGTTTTCATTTGCATGGAATATCTGTTTCCATCCTTTCACTTTCAGTCTGTCTCTCTTTAGATCTGAAGTGAGTCTCTCGTAGGCAGCAGGTATATGGGTTTTGTTTTTCTTACCCATTCAGCCATCCTGTGTCTTTAGAGCACTTAGTCCATTTACATTTAAAGTAATTGTTGACAGGTATGTACTTACTGTCATTTTGTTAATTGGTTTCTTTCTTCTATTGTCATTCTTCTCTATTCCTTTCTTGTTCTCTTCACTTGTGATTTGATGACACTCTTTACTGTGATTTTTGTAATTATGCTCTTTTTTGGGTATATGTTACTGATTTTTGGCTTATGGTTACCACAAAGTTCATATGTAACAACCTAGATATGTAGCAGCGTGTTTTATACTGATGGGTGCTTACGTTTGAGGGCATTCTAAAAGCACTCCGCTTTCACTCCCCTCTTTCACATTTTGTGTTTTTGACATCATATTTTGCATTTTTGTGTTTTGTGTGTTGCTTAAGTAATTATTTTAAATATAGGTCATTTTGCTACTTTTGCTACTTCTAACTTTCATACCAGCTTTATAGATGGTTTATCCACTGCCTTTACTATGTATTTGCCTTTGCCAGTGAGTTTTTCTTTCATAATTGTTTCTGGTTATGGACTTTTTAAGGAAATCCCTTTAACATTTCTTGCAAGGCTGGTTTGATGATGGTGAAGTACTTTAGCTTTTACTTGTCTGAGAAACTCTTTATCTCCCCTTCAATTTTGAATGATAAACTTGCTGGATAGTGTTCTTGGTTGTAAGTTTTTTCCTTTTGGTACTTTGAATATATTGTTTCAGTCTCTTCTTGGAGATTTTCTGCTGAAAAACCAGCTGATAGTCTCATGGCAGTTTCCTTGTACGTAACTGTGTGTGTACGTGTGTGTGTGCGCGCGCACGCTGCTCATAAGATTCTCTCATTATCTTTAACTTTTGATATTTAATTGAAATATGTCTTGGTGTGGGTCTCTGGGTTCATCTTGCTTTTGACACAGGAGTGGTTTTCACCCTTGCTCGCGGGCTGCACCCTGATGGTGGCGGCAGCATGAGCAGGAAGTCCACACCGTCTGAGCCTTATTTGTAGAGAGCAGTTTGGCGCCTTCTGGGTGGGACAGGACATGCCAGTGAGGGCCGGCCAGGTGGGTGGTGCAGACCAGGTGCAGGGTGTCTGGGCTGCAGAGTGGCTGCTCTGTCCCTCACCTGTGTCACCTGGCTCAGGGCTGTGCCGTCCAGCTCCTGGTCTGAGTCATCAGCCGCTGTGCAGTCAAGGATTTCTCTAGGGGAGTGTGGCAGGCCAAACCAGTTTGCATGATGGGTGCCTCAAGGCTGCACAGTGATTGTTTATAAATTGTATGAATGACATTAAAAGAATTGTGTAATCTTAAGAAAAGGGAGGCTCTGTTTGAATCTTCATTTGGGAGATCCTTTCTCATTAGTTAATGCTTAGACATCAGAAATTCAGTGTCAGAATTCGAGCCATCTTCATTTAGTATAACATCAAAATTATATGCTTCTTAATATGGATCAGATTTTTTTTAACCCAAATAAAGAAAAAAACATTAACATACTTTATGACTGTGCCAGTTGTAGTAGCAGAAGTACTTGGGTTCAAGCCCTGGTCTTGCTCTGCTTACTACATTTGTGATGAGTCCTTGGGAAAGAGGTAATTGTACGATGCCTTGTTCTTTTCTGATGCTTTATCACAGATGGTATCCCTGGGCGTTAAATTATAATAATAATCAGAAGGAAAACTGATTACAGAATACCCACGTGATATGATAATGTATTTAGCTGTTGTGGAGCCAAGATAATAGTCACATTTCGATTTTTTACAGTGTTTAATTGTGATTATACTCCCCCAGAGTGAATGTTAGTGGGGGAAGTGTCACCTCGTGGTGGGGCAGCACTCAGCCCCCGCTTCACCGCCCCGGTCATGTGAATTTGATCAGCTGTTTGAATTTTAGACAGAATCGTGGAAGAGCTGGCTGGCTTCTGCCCTTGTTCTGCTTCTTGCATCTACCTGTCCTGCACGCATTTGCTGATGCCACGTGGTAGGCACCACCCTACACAAAAGTAAGGATTTTGCAAATAAGCAGGCGTCAGCCCTGCCTTTTGTCTAAAGGGGGGATGTTGTGAGGGATTTTATTTTGTAGCTTCTTCATAACTGTTTAACAGACACCTGCGTGCCAGGCTTTGTTCTAAGACGTTTACCAATATTGACCCGTTTAATCCTCATGACAGCTCCACGCGTGACCTGTGCCATGATTACTAGTATTTTGCACGTCATGGACCTGCACACAGAATGACTAACTTGCCATAGTCACGGGGCTCTTCGGTGGTGGAGCTGGATTTACACCCAGAGGTGCTGGGTGCAGACAAAGCCGGAGGGTGAAAGGAGGCCTCGTGCACCTGGCGTGTGTTCACGGGGTAAATGGGGAGACCAGGTAGGGCTTTGGTTCTACTTTCATGCTTTGGGAGACCACTGATGCACGTGGAAAACAAAAGATTAGATAATTTTAAAAATCCCCCGTTTAGACACATTTTTGTTTCTGCTGTGAATTTCTAAGATCTTCCTTTAAAGAAGAAAATAGTTTAGCTTTGTCTGTCACCTAGGAAAATGGACACACACAGATTCTGCTTTGATTAGTCCATTACTTTCAAGTTTATTTAAAAAATACTTCGGTCTGTAGAAGTGGTGGAGAGGGTGCGTTTTTTTATTGAGTCGCTTGACGCTTGGGCACATCTGAAGCAGTTTGTAAACTGGGCCCGGCACTGTAATTCCCTCTGTGCCCCCTGCGAAGATGCGTTTTGTACAGTGACTCAGCTGTTAACCGAGGGCTTGCTCCGCCGACACTGGGTCGGTTCCTTCTGTGTGGCAGGAATCACCACGGTTTTGGGTAGGGGGACTTCTTTCACTCCGTCTCATCTTCAGCTCTGGTTGTGTGTGGGGAGTGGGTTGTGGGGCGGGTGGAAGGATGTGCGGTTTGGTGGAGCTGGTGCAGACTGGAGGGGGACCTATGTCCTGTCAGGGACACTGAGTCCAGTGACTGCCTGGTTTCTGTGTAAGGAGCTGACAGAAGGATCTCACTCTGCTAAGGCTGGAGGAGGGGGTGCAGAAAGCTGCTGAAAGGGGAAACGTTTTGGTTGCCCATTGGGAAGGCTTATAAAGGACCACTCTGTTCAGGTTATTTCTTTGCTGCATATGAAACAGGCTGTCCAATTCCCAGCAGGGAGGGGGCTGCAGAGACAGAGATTTGGAACCTGGACAGCATCCCGGAATCTACAAAGTCACATCTTCCTGGTGTGGCCTCATTATTTCTCTTCGAGGATTTTTTCTCCACAGTATTGTGGGTGAAGGGACCATGTTTAAATCTTAGCACAAAATGTAATCAAATGTAGGGGATTTTGCCTCATTTCCAGTTTTAGATGATGGTTTCCTAAAAGGAAAAATAGTGCATATATAAATATGCTCTGTAACGATAAAGCCCTTACTGAGCATTCTGTTTTGTGGCAGGACACTGAATTTAAAATTTCCTTCCCATTATTTGCAAGATGTGATTATAGTGGGTTAAATTCTTAGCACAGAAGAGTTTTTAAGTGAAAGAAGGGAAGTCAGACCACTTTCCATTTTTTTAAGAAAAAATCACAAACAAAAAATTGAAGCAATTTATATATTTGCAAAAATATATCCATTGGTTTATAACTAGGGTGATTGTGTATTTTAATACACAGGCCAGAACGCTTTGGAGAGTGATGGAATCCGCCATGGTCGGGGTCTTGGTGAAATTTCAGAGGGTTATTTGCTGGGCAGGGTTAGCACTCCTTAGCTTGTGGAGTGCCTTCTGCTTGCGTTTCCTGGGTGTGCCCCTCATTCCTGACTGAGGCTGTGCTGCCCTCGGGCCTGAGTGTCCTCATGGCCACCTGGTTCTTTGCCACTGGGTGCTCTTCACGTGCACCTGCCAAGTGCTCTGATAGTTTGTTTTCTGGTCAGTCTGCTCACAGAAACGTGTAAGCCAGGGGTTGGCAGACTGTGCTCCTTGACCAGCTCTGACCCACCGCCTGTTTTTGTAAATATTTTTATTGGATCCCAGCCATGCCCACCTGTGTACCTGTTGTCTGTGGCTCCGTTCACACAGCATCAGCAGAGTGGTTGCAGCAGGACTGCGTGGCCCTCAAAGCCTCAGTGTGTACTCTGTGGCCTTGTAAAGGACGAGTTCGCCGACCCCTGGTCTGAGTTAGCAAAGGCACCAGGCAGCGCTCTCCCTGACGCGTCTGGGTCTCTCCTGCTCGTGTGCCTGTGCACAGTGCTCTGTGCATACAAAGTGCTTTGTCTCTATTTTATAAAAAAGAATGATAAGCATGACATTTAGTGAAAGGCCCGGTCCACGGTCACACAGCTGAAGGGTGGGTTTTGTTGGGGGCAGTGCCATAGCCCAGACGACTCACCTGGGGAGCCAGTGGGAGGCAGCCACCGGTCACCTCCCTCAGTCTTCCCGCCTCTTGTCCCCACACCCCTGAGCCTCAGCATCACACGTGAAGTTAACCTTCGGGGACTTCATCTCTTTTGGCCAGTAGTGGGTGTCGTCTGCCCCCGGCCCCTGCAGTGGGAGCTGGAATCCACTGCCCTGCCTGGGCCCCGAGTGCTGCGCCAGCCCGCATACACGGGCCAGCCCTCCCTGGTGTCGCCTGAAAAGCCAGCATGGCCTCCCCTTGCTGGAGGAAGATCTCATTTAGAGGCACTTCTGTCATTTTCCTGTTACACTTCTCCTTTAACCCAACTTCCCTGTGACGTGCATGGATCAGACATTTATGCATCTCTCTGCTGGGCATGGTCCTGGGCGCCACGCTGGGTGCACAGGTGAGAGGTGGGACAGGAAGAACCTTGACCTGCACCCCTGTGTCCTCAGTGAGCTGGGTCCTTCCCTTCTAGCGTACTTTGCTACGTTCTCTCCTCTCTGCTCAGATCCCTCTTGTCACTTTACCCCGGGCTGCTGTATGAGCCCTTCTCGCTGGGCTCTGGGCCGCCCTGACCCTGATTCTCATCCTGTGAGTGTCATCACGAGTCTATTACCTATTCCCATTTCCTGCCAAATCCGGCTGTAACTCCTCCGCTTGGCTTTCAGAGCCCTCCAAGAAGCCATCCTAAGCAACGGTAATTCCTCAAGTCCCCATGATATATTGCTTCCTGTGGAGTGAGCTCTTTCCTGTGTCTGAGCCATGGCTCTGTTACCCCCTGGCCTGGAATCACCCCGTCTAAGTGCCCTTCGTGCTGCTAGTTCGGAGCGTCTACACCTCGGCTCTGTGGACACTTGAGGCCAGGCAGTTCTTTGTCGTGGGAGGTTGCCCTGTGCTTTGTCAGATGTTAGCGGCATCCCTGCCTCCACTCAGTAGCACGCCTGCTCCCGTCCCCTGGGACACAGTTGTCCTGTTGAGGACCACCGCCCGTGTGGAGTCGTAGCCCTGCTCCATCCACTCCCTGGACTGCGGCAGGGCTTGTCCATGTGCTGCACTGAACTTTCTGTTACACTTTTGTTTGTCATTTGTTTTAAGTGAATTGATCCTGTTTCCATAACTGGGTTATAAGCCCCTGAAGTCAGGGACTATGAGGTATAATACTTTTGTGGCTTTGAGGAAGTCAATCTCTCTATACCTCAGTCTTCTCATCTAAAAAATGGGAATAATAAAACTTATTCCTTGAGGTTGACCTGTAAAGTGCTTGGAAGGAAGGGTTCTTGGAGGGTGGTGATCACACTGATTGTGTGTTTAGGGCTGTCAGTCTCTGACACTTGCTGCTTGTAGCTGAACAGGTAACCTGGTGGGTGGCCAGGTTGTTCTGCTTCTGCTTCTTTGGGGGGTGACCGGGAGGGGAGTCTGTTGGCTGTGGCCTGAACAAAGGTGGCTTGGTGTTTCTCTCCCACATTTCGACGTCACATACTTCTGTGCTGGTGACGTCGGAAAAAAATACGTATCAAGTAAGTACCTCACTCCTGGTCACCAAAGAGCAACACAAAGCAGTTGGCAGATGGGCTGGGGCTGCAGGGATCTGAGGTTGTGGGAGGGGAGGTTACCCTGCCCGCCCTGAGGGAGGCAGGCCTGTGGTCTCCATGGGTGTGTGTGCGTGTGTGTATGTATATGTATGTGTGTGTGTTTGTGTACGTGTATTTATGTTTGTATGTGTATATGTGTGTGTGTTTATGTGTATTGTGTGTGTATGTGTGTATGTATATGTGTTTGTGTGTCTTTGTATTTATGTGTGTGTGTGTGTGTGTCTAGTAGAACTTTGCTGATGTAGCATCCTTGGGCAGCTCAAGGAACAGTTTTTCCAACCAAATCCTTCCTCTGTGTTGCTCCCAGAGCTTGGATTTGAATTCTGCTTTCACTGCTTACTAGCCGGTGACCAGCTCTGTGAACCGCGTAGCCCGGCTCCTGTGTAAAGTGGGGCACGATGCTGTCACCTGCCCTGCAGGTTGTGGTCAGGACGAACTCATCTTGTTCTGTAAGTGGAGCTCATGGCCGCTGTTGATGGGCAGCCCGGTGTCCGCTGCGAGCCTCGCCTGCATTCCCAGAGGCGGCGGGACATGGGGGGGTGTCCTGGTGGCAGCCTGGCCCGCAGGGCGCCTTATCCAAGAACGTCCTGCCCTGGGACAGGCAGCGTCGGGTGTGGGAGTGACCGTCCTGTGTCCCCTCTGCAGAGAAGTCTCCGCTCGTGTGTCTGATTCAAAGAGGCCGAGGGGTGACACTGCCTCTGCTGGACCAGGACGGAGCCCACCCGGGAGGAGGCAGTGCCCTGATGGTGGACTTGGAGGGGCACCTGCTCCCTGCAGGAGGGCACTCATTTTCCAGGAAGGGCCCCTTGGCCAAGGGCTTGGCCTCGTATGAGAGTTTCATTTGGATGAGGCTAAACTGTTAGTGGTGTGGGGCTTCTGGGCACCTGTTTGCCCGGCCTTCCCACTGACTGTTTCACCTGAGTTTGGAAGTGAAAACAGTCCATAATGTGCTGGAGCCCGAGGGGTGTTCTGGGTATGTACTTGAAGAATAAGTCTTGATGGCGTTTCAGGACCTTTATGGGAGGGATGAACTCCAGGCGGGACGCACCAGGGCTCTGTCCTCTCAGCTGCTCCGGGCGAGCCTCCCTCCCGGCCTGGGCCTGCTGTCCTGGGCCTCGGGGGATGGTGCCTCAGCCTGGCTGGGGCTTTGTTAGCCACCTCGCTGCCCCTTACTGCCGCCTCGTCTCTGTTTAGTGCAGAGATTTGCTCCACAGATAGTAGTTTCTTTGGCTCAAATGGAATGAGATCTTCCGTTGTTACAGGGGTACAGTTAATTCATGAATTTCCTTCAAAAACAATAATTTAACATTCTTGAACCTTTTGGAAAAAGACAGGCAAACTATGGTAGGAAATCCAGCATTCTGACGGCTTCCCGGCACCCTTGGGCATGAAGCAAACCTCTGTGTTCACCAGAATATTAATGTCACAGCACAATCTATTCAGCTAGATTTTCTTTCTGGGAATATTCTTTGGGGGGACATATGAAATCAGACACCCATTTAAAGTTGTATTTATAACTTTGCTTTGGGATATTTTGGAACCTGTGAATATCACTTCTCTTGCATCATGAACTTACCAGTGATCTGTTTTATGTAGAAAGACTCATAAATCTTCCCCAGCCTCTGTTCTATGCACTTTCTTTTTTTCATTCTAAAACAGCTATTCTTAATGTCATTGTTTTAAAATCTCAACTTTTCTGTCTTAAGCATTCGGTGACACTGTGAACGCTTTCAGATGTTGGAGGATGACCTGAGAATGACAAAATGCGATGCCTTTGTGCAGATGCAGTAGCCGCAGGTCGTGCTCTGACGTGACGGCCTCTATCTGTACCCACGTCTGGCTGCATTTTGGGGGGTTCTGTCCATTTCACGGTTGTTCAGTGAGGACTGCACTGCTCGTCTGCGGACAGGAAACGTCAGCTTAATACTTTGTCAGAAAATACATATTAAATTGTTCGCCTGTCCTGTGCGGAGAAATGACAGTTTAGTTACCAAGTTTATGAAGTTTATACATTTAGAGAAGGGAAGACTGTAGAGTTAAAAGGTGGAAGGTTACTTTCCTCAGTTGAGCCCCCGTGTGTATGTAATGAAGTCACAGAAGGTCGCACCACCTTTCACCCCAACAGAAGGGCCCCTGGCGGTGCCCCTCATGGGTGTCCTGGGCCGAGGTGGGTGGCGGTTCCAAAGCTAGTCTGTGGACAGTCTCCTTATTGTTTAACACAGGGGAGCAACCTTGATGAAGCCTGTTTAGCCTAGTAATGATAAAAAACAGGTGACTGACGGCAAAATCTGACATCCCTCGAGGAACTAGTGATAATGTGGTGGAAGACCTTTTTGTCTACAGACAGGGCGGCGTTCCAAGTAACACTGTAAAAGCTGGCGTTTTTGCAGCAGGTGGAAGGCAGTTTATACTAGGAGACGGTGGCCTGGGTTTGTTCTTTCTTCGACTTTACAGGCTTTTCTTGCTCTGTGGGCATTGTTTTCTCTGTCTGAAATGTGGGACCTGGTGATTCAAACCATTGTTGCTGCCTTATCTTTGTAAGAGGAGTCTGAATAATTTTCTTTGTTAGGTGGCTAAATGTCCTCAAATAGGAAGGTGACAGTAGGAGGAAGCCTCCGCTGCTTTCTCCTGAGCAGGAAGCAGACAGAGCACTTTAAGCCCGTCTAAAAGAGTCTAAATAGGTGTTATCATGTGTGTTTACGATTAACTATGTTTCTTTTTAACTTTGTAAAGTGTATGTTTACTTTGCAAAGCTAAAGGGAAAAGAACAGCTCCTTCAGCATTCCACTGGGCAGTGTGTTTCTTTGATCTCTTTGTCTTTTTGTCTGTGTGTCTCTTTTTCTTTCTGCCTCCTTTTTTTGCCTATATGAAACATTTGTGTTTATGTGTTTGGTTATTTTTATAAACTTTTTGTCTAGAAGGAAGGTGCTGAGGTGTCACAGGGTGTCGTCAGAACATCAGTAAGGGCGTTGCTCTCGCTGCTGCTGCTGCTGCTTTTATTCCTCCCGGCATTGCTGGGCTCCCCCCACCATCCAGGCTGCCCACCCCGTGTCACTCCTGCGAGCACTCAGTCCGCTCGCGTTGTGATGGTGTGCTAACCACACAATACACTTTAAGGTATTATTATTTAATCACTATCGTGGTCTAATGGCGTTCTTTTCACCCAGCCTTGGATTTCTCAGTTTCCCCTTTTAGATCATTAAAGTGATAAATCCCCTCCCAGCACTGGTTAGCTTTTGTAAAGGTTCTGGTTGTTTGATATACAAGATCCTAGGAAGGTGAAAACCTCTAGAGGAGTGACTGGTTTAACCTCCTGCCAGATTTGGCCTTTTAAACATTCTCCTTCGAGAGTTCTGCTTCTGTTTTAAGTACTGTATTTATGAGACAGAGCATTACCTTTTCCTCGTCAAGTTGTTATTAATATGACACTTGGTGGCCCTGAATTATCAACTCATACTTCAGTGGTTACGAAACGCAACCAGAGGGAAGAAGGAAAGCTCACAGTCGCCTGGTTCACGTTTCCCATTAACCCGCCGTGTTTGCCACACACGTGGACAAAGTATGTGGAGCCTGGGATGCGGAGAAGGCCCGGCCTCTGGGATGGAAAAGCAGACCCGTGAACAGTCTCAAGCCCTCCTTTTCCAAGGCGATCTGCTGTGGTCACCTGGTGCTGCAACACGGCCTTGGGGCCTCATTCGCTCCTGTTCTCTGGGGATGCTTTCTGAGATTAAAACTGTTTCATTGTAACATCCTTCTCAGAATTCCCAAGAATAAAAGATTTATTTAGAGTGTTCTATAAAAATAATTTCCCCCCAAATATGTCATGACTTGCCCCTCCCGTTTTGAAGGGTTATACATGTGCAAATGAAAAAAAAAAAAAAAAACAACAACTCAGTGAACCTGTATTTCAGCTCAGGAATATAGTAAGGAATTGTTTGAGGTTATGATGTATCCTTACATGTTGACCTGAGAATTAAGGATATCACACAATTTTATATTTTAAAACAATGTCAGTGTGTCTTAAATGGCTGATTAAATAAGCTCCCTTAGTTGTAGGACTGTGCTGTGGAGCTAACTGGCAGAAAATGGAAATAATAGGTTTTAATCAGTAAATATGGAAAGACCAAGATGCTTTACTTTGCAAGGCATTTTCATAACCTGAAATCCTACCAGGACTGTCAACTTGAATATTTTACAGCCTGGAAATGAAAATTGTGGTTTAACCCACTCAGTTTAATATCACTCTGCTTCCTGTGCTTTTGTGCTAAGACCCTCCTCGCGGAGGCCTGCGTGGGTGCACTGCAGTGTGCCCCCCCCCCCCGCCCCGACACCTGAATTCCCTTGGGACTGTCCTCTCATCCGCTTTCTGTGAAAAAAGGTCAGTCTGGTATTTGAAAAGCCAAGTTTGGTGAGTATAGAAATTGTGAGCTTACACTACCCATAGGCTTCTTGAACTTGAGCTGAGTAAGATCTCACAAGGATTGCCCTGGAGACGAGGCAGGAGGTGAGAGTGGCTGGTGTGGTGTGCGGCATAGTAACTTTCTTATCCGCATGGCCTTGACTTCGCCTACGGCTTTCTCTCTGGGGGTAAATCTTCTTTCGATACTGTGTTCTAAAATGTTGGTTTCGGAGGAATCTGCTTTGGAAATGTGGTAACATTCCTAGTGTCTTGCCTTTTAGAGGGAACTGCTACCCAGGCGGTGGGGCAGGAGAGGGAAGGCCGGAGTGGACTCGGGCCGGGTTTTCCAGACCCGAGCCCCTCGTCAGCCAGCGTGTGTGACCTTGTCTCTGACTGCTTTGAGCTTCAGTTTCTCTTTCTGTGAAATGAGCAGGTTGGATTGATTTGGCTCAGTATTTCATAAACTGTGTTTCCATCAAGCATCAATTCATTTAATAGGTGCTCTGAGGGAAAAAAGGATTTGTTTTCACTAAGATTAGAAGTACAGTTTGTGTTAAAGTTAAAACTTTTCTTTCAGTTACAGATCTCACTACTTTTACTTTGCTAAACTCATCAAGAGGCAGGATCTAGAGTCCTGGGTTCAGCGTTGTCCGGTCCTAGAGGATTGCGGTTAAGAACGTGCGATTTTGGGGAAAGTTCAGTTTGAATCCTGGCTGAGCCCTTTACTTGCCATATAATCTTGGGCAAGTGACTTACTCTCAGTTTTCCCATCTGTAAAGCAGGGGCCCTGAAGGTTGTATAATGCCTGTAAAACATTTTGTAAAATTTCTTGGAATTAGTAAATGCTTGGTATACGTCAGCAAGTCTTAGAAATAAGTCAATCATGGAATCATGATCGGTTATGTCTCACTTGATTCTTACATTTTTCAATGATGATGATAAAGAATTATTTCCATTTTGTAAAAAAAAGTGTGCTGAGAATTTCGAGTTTGAGTGTCTTGCTGAATTTGATAGTATGAACAAGGGGTGGAGCCAGGGCTGGACGAGAGCTTTGGATTCTGCGTCTGTAGAGCCCTCCCCCGGGGCCCCCCTCCCCCGGGGCTCGCTCTCCCCAGCGCGCCGGGAGGTCAGCCTCATAGGCCCGGGTGCTATGTCTGCAGCATTGTCCGCATTACAGACCTTCACAGGATGGGCTGGGGTGGAAGATGAAAGAAATTGCCCAGAGTAGAGTTACAGAAGTGTAAATTAGAAGGTCTTAAGGTCATCTTCTAGGGTAGGCTAACCCATTTATTTTACAGATGAGGTCATAACTCCCAGAGAAGTGACATCCCTGCCTTAAAGCTGCATAGTTCATAGTGAGTTTAGTTTTTCCACCTTGATGGAGGGGAAAGGGGGGGGGCGAGGCTGAGGAGGAGGACGGATACCTTCAGTGCCGTTTACCTGCTCTGTCTGGATCTGACCAGGGCTGAGTAGGGGAACTTTTTTAGTGGCTGCAGTTTTGTGTCTTCCCATGGCCAGCAAGAGAACAGTGAGATGAGATTATGTTCTGAACTTTGAAGCGCTGGACGAAGTCAGCCTGAGGATAAAGCTGTTCGTGGTTGGATGTGAGTCATTCCTCTTTGATGGCTGTATCACAACTTACGCGTCTTACATAACCTGTAATGGTGGGCAACTGACTGACCCATCAGGTGACCAGAAAGCCCTGCCATCTCTGTCCTTCATGCGTGTGGTTTGACTTTTCTCCAGTTATTTTTTTCTCAGAAGAACTGATTGTGATAATTGGGGCCCAGGAATTGAGGGGAATGTTCACAATTGCCAATGTGTTTGCAGCATTTTGATAAGGGCGATTTAAAATCAGGCAATCAGCATTTGGAGGACTCCAGCATTCATATTAAGAAGAGCAATCTCTTTTTCTGTCAAATCTTCACCACCTGGAATTAGAATAGTTCATTGGTTGAGGGTGATGAGGGGAGATGGTTTAATAGAAAAGATACCAAAGTCAGATGAGCTGCAGAAGGGAAAGAGGCACTCCTCGTCTCACTGCTCAGGGGATTTTGTTTCGTGCTCTCACATGTTAAATCTTCTCTTATCAAGTTCCACTCAGTACAGACTTGGAAATTGCACAGAAAGTTCCCAGGTTTGGTGAGAAAGTAACAAAATATAGTCTCAAAGACTCCAGCTTGTCACCACCATATGTGTTTAAGATAAATGGTGTTTCTTAATTGCAATTTTTTGGATACTCAGGCTAAAATGAAATTTCAAGTGGGAACTAATTTGATAAGCCATCCGTGCTTTGAATGAGGTACAGCAAAAATCAAACGTATTGAGATTGATCTAGAAAGTCAGAAAAAGTGTCTGTACACAAGGCTCTGCAGACAGACACTGAAGGTGCAGTGCACGTGGGGTTCGGCAGAAAGCCAGGTTCTGTTAGGTCCGAGGCCGGCCTGGGGCTGGCTCTGGAGAGGGGGCAGCGTCCTCTGCCCTCCCCCAGGCCTTCCCTGGGGAGTTACTGTCCTCTTGCGCCAGGTCCTGTGCAAACACATTTAACTATTTTGCATTTAAAACATATAGACACAGACAGTCCAGATGGCTCCTGTGGCTTTTATTAGTAACTAGAAAGAAGGCTTGGAGCAGATGGAATAGGGGGAGGTACAAGGAATGCTTTCTGAGGGCCGTGATCCAGCTGCATGGCAGTGGAGGGGCCGGAGGTCCCAGGCCTGCCGCTCACTTGCAGGGCCTTTGGTCGTGGTCCCATGAAACAGGACCCAGGGTGGTGACCCTGACAAGTACCAGTGAATCACTCTGTGTGCACCTATTTCTCAAATAAGACCTCACCACTCTGATCTTCATAGATGTGGATTTAAAACATAATTCGAATTAGGATAAGGTAAGGTTAATAAGGTTTATCTTTGCCTCACTGTTTAGTCATAGATGTTGTAAGTTAATGGAGTTTTATTATCGCTAGAGGTTGACTTGCATACGGGTGGTAGATTTGTAAGTCATTGGAATTAACTTATTAAAGCAAGCCCTATGTTCTTGAACGTAATCAGATGATAATTCTTTAGAACTGTTCCACTTTCCAGACTGTTTATGTTCAGGTGGTTGTTTCTAGGCGGTGGATTGTTCCTGTTGAAGCTGCTTTTTTTTTTCAGTGAAGTACTGTCAGTTCCAATGTGTCAATTTCTCATGTACAGCACAGTGTCCCGGTCATGCATATACATAACATATGTTCATTTTCATACTCTTTCATTAAAGGGTATTACAAGATATTGAATACAGTTCCCTGTGCTATACAGAAGAAACTTGTTTTTAATCTATTTTTACATATAGTAAACTTTCTTATGATAATCAATTTTTACCTGAGTTCTCAAGTGCTCTGTAGGCAAAATGGAAAGAGATTACTGTTACCCAGCGTTTTGGCTTTCTGCCTTCAAAACAAAACAAAACAAACCCCTAAATATCCTTGTCTTACCATAGTCTACTAAAAACATTGTGAGTGAATAAAGAGTTAATTTATTAAAAGTATTTTGAGAAACTTGCTTAGTGTGTTCTTGAAAAAATTCAGTTTTTGAAAGACCCATCTCATATTTCCGCACCATTTATTTCATCCCATCTGCTTAAGTGAGGTCCATAGAATCCCAGCCTCATCGTGCATAATATCAAAATTCTGTAGGAAGGATGCTTACTGAAAATAATGAGCAGAATACATCTGTGATGAGCAGCAAACACACGTGCATAGCCTTTTTGCTTTCATCATGTTCTTTTGAAAGCTGAGGTTCTGAGCCACCTCGTGAACAGCCATTCCTGCTGGTTTGTATTGTACTATGAGTTATGTCAGCAGCAGCAAGCCAGTGTATTTTCCATTGTAATTTTTCAAGTGTGTGTTTATTAGAGGCGAAATATGGAAAGCTTGTGAAACAGAATGTGCCTGTTAAAAAGATACTGCAGTAAGTTGTATTTGTGTAAGTTATAATTTATATGTGTTAGTTCAGTTTATCGATGAACTGTGATTTTGTTGGTTTGGTTTATTCTAGACGATTACAGGAGGTATTTAGGAGAAAATGAAACCTAAGAAAGAAGATAACTTGGACAGTTTAAAGTATTACCTGAAAGAAGTCTGTTTTCAGTTTCTTCCAGCTTTGAGGCCAACGACTGAGTCTCCTTTCCTTTAAGTCTTAAGCACCCAGGAGAGGAAGTGAAAGGTGGAAAAGCCTTACTGTCCATGAAGCTTCCCTGAGCCTTTTACTGGCAGAAGCCAGGTCACTGCCTGATCCTACTTTCAGGGGAGTCTGTGGTTCAAGGTTTTCTGGCCTCTGCCCTGGGGAAGACGAGACTTGTAATGCAGAAAATTACCCAGATGTTAGGGAACTACAAATGACAATCACAGAATTCATGTTCGTTTTGTCAACCACTTTATTTTTCCAGATCAGAAGACAGGACACATGATATGGAAATTTTCGTAGCTGTTGTGAGAATCTTTACCTTCTCCTTTTTATCATGATAGGTTCTCCACAAATTTTGAATGAATAATGATATTTAACATTTATTGAGCACCTCTTTGTGGAGTGGACTGTTGTAAGTGAGTGCACTGAGCAACAGCTATAAACTGAGCCCAGTGTTTAACTCCTTGGGTTGAGTGTGTTTGATTTGGGTAAGAGGACAGGACTGCTTAGAGGGGTGGTTTTGTTCCTGTCTTTCTAAGGCAGGATACAGGGGCCTCAGGCCCTGTCCCTTCCCACATTTGACATAGGGTTTGGATGTGTGTTGTGTTTGTTTTCGTTCTGAAATTAAAGTGTGCAAAATAAAGGAAAAAAATGGTGTGTGAGGTCTTCATTTGAGCTATTCCTGGGTAGATGCTCCCGATTTCAAGAGATCTGAAAGACAGTGCTTAGAGTGACCCCTTTTTTGAGTAATTATGAGGCATGGGAATACGTCACCGGAGAGGTGTCCATTCAGTCTTAGTATTTACGTCCAGATGGTTTTCTAAAGTCGTTGCACTAATGCGCATGCCTCCCTGTAGCAACGAAAGTTCTAATTGCTCCTCACCTTACCTGGCACTTGATGTTCTTTCCTTGTTCATTTTAGCCATTTTGGTGGCCATATGTACATTACCTGCCCCTCAGAAACCCCCTCATGTCTCCTTCTAGGTGTTACCTTCCAAAGGTGACAACTATCTTGACTTCCTGTGCTTTAGGGGAGTTTTGCCTATGGTTGCACTTCATGTAAATAGAATTGTATGGTACGTCTTCCTGTTTCTGGCTTCATTCAGTCAGCATTGTGTCTGCAAGATTCATCCGTGCTGATGCGTGCAGTTACAGTCACTGTCACTGCTGTACGTTACTGGTTCATTCTGTTGGATGACTGTCCTGTAATGTATCCACTCTACTGTCGATGGACATTTTGTTATCAGAAATGGTACAATGAAAATCCTTATATGTGACTTTTGCTTAATATTTGTATAAATTTCTGTTCCGGGAAAGTTGTTGTTAGGTCTTAAGATTCACAAAACTTCGAGAAGCTGTGGTTGTATGTTTTTCATCAGTTTTGGAAAATTCTGGCAATTTTCTCTACAAACGTTGCTTTTCGCTAGTTCTCTTACTCTCTTCCTTTTCGGGACCCCGATTACATTTTGTATCCTTTCACTGTGTCCTACTTATCTTTTGTGCTCTTTTCCTATATTTCTCACTCTTCCTCTCTGTTGCTTCCATCTGTATATTTTCTTTTGATTTGTAGTGTCAGTCTGCGTGTCTGTCAGTGTGCTTTCTATATTATCCAATTCTAGAATTTCTCCTTGGTTCTTGCTATATATTCCGAGTATCTGGTGACATTCTCTATCTTTTCTTTTCTTTTTTTTTTTTTTTTTTTTTTTACATCTTTTCCTTAATTTTCTTGAACATATTCATCATAATTGTTTTAATATCCTTGGCTATTAACTCCAGTGTATGTATCACCTGTGGGTCTGTTGTGGTTTTTTGGTCATATTACCTTATCTCTTATCATGCATAGTAATTGTTGATTGAATGCCGGACACTGTGTAAAAAGTCGTAGAAGCTCTGAATGTTACAAATTGATATTATCTTCCCCTGGAGAGGAATTACCCTTTCTTCTGCAGGGCAGAAGAATTGGGGATTGATCACCTTAATCTGGCAGAGCTGAAGCTGGATTGTCGTCCCTGAGAGTCCAGTCCACCTCTAGTTGGTCTCTGTCCCGTAGACGTGTCCCTCCAGGGCTTTAACTGAGAGTCTGTTTTCACCTCTTCCTTGTTGAGTCTTCAGTTCGGATCTTTGCCTTCACAGTGCCACGAGCCTCTAGACAGCTCTACGTTGCTCACAGACCCTTGTGGCTTAGCTTCTCCACTTTGCACGTTACTGCATGCCAGAGTGAAACGGGTCATGCGTTTGAGGGCCTTCAGTTCTCCGATTTTGACCTTGGAGCCCCGTAAGACACAGAAGCTCCATCCTGATTCCTCACATGGTCGAGTATAACCAGGAAAGTGTTGATGCCGGTCAACAAGTCATCTCTCTGATGTTTTCTTTTCTTTCTTTCCTTTTTTTTTTTTTTTGTAATTTTAGCCTTTCTAGTGCTCATTACCTTCATATGTCTCTCATGCCTTTATCAATTACTATTTTACTTAGCTTTTCTTGTTATTATGTAAGGAAGTATTAGTCTGTCGTAAAGCAGTTCATTCCACTTGGATATCCTCAATAAATGTTTATTTGCAAAACTGGATGACTTTTTGAACCACATGATAGCCTGATTCTGACCTATGGCTTTAATTTAAGCCTTTAACTACAAAATTTGATTTAGTAAGTGAATGCAGAGTATTAGGAATTAAATATTGACAACATATGGCCTTTTGGAGAATAACTCAAATTTGATAGATCTTTAGGGCATTTCATTAGAATAAAGGAAGATGCATTATTTTAGTTTGTCATCCCCTATTGATTTTCAAGCAGTCATGAAACTCTAATACCTGTATAATTAAAGTGCTGTGAGAGCACATTGTTGTCTTGAATGAGCAATTGATTTCTGAGAGCCTTGATACTTTAGAAAGAGAGATTGTGGAGAGAGAAAGGCAGTGGTTAAGGAGGGATACTAGCACCTGCTTTTTTAGCATCATTGAGATTATGTTGTCCCTTCAGTGCCTTTGACCTATGTATATAAAGGGGACACTTCAGAAATAAATAAAACGACCTTTTTTAACCCCAGGCACAACTTTGGCAGGTCGAAGTGCAAAGACACGTTAGCAGAGAGGTAAAACTACATGAGCGACACTGCAAGGAAGTCAGCACGTATCTTTTTGGTAGTCACAAGCAAAGCTCCTTACCCCCAAACAAGCCCTGCTTTCAGCGAACTAGAAGGTAGACTTGCTGTGGATGACTTCTTTGTAGAAACGACCGCGTTTCTTCTGATGCCCGGCACTGTTGCTTGTGAGCTGCTCTGTTGTGTCAAGGGCCCGTGGTGAGGAAAAGAAAGGCCAGAGCGGACAGTCATAGAATGTTTTCTTATCACAAAGAGTTCATTTAAGCACGTGTTTTTTATTATTTATTCCTACTGTACATATTCGAAAAAGAACATATTAGCTTATTAAGTTGGATTGGGCTTTTTAAAAATTAATCACCTGCAGAGTCCAGCTCTGCTGACTCACTTTTCCCTCCTCCTTCCCCCTCCGTTCTCCCCGCGTCAGCCTTGTGCTGCAGGAGTCTTCACATTGGCTCATTTCTTAAGAGCATGTCTCAGCACTGTCCTGGGATTTTCTTCCAAGCTGTTGACACACATTCTGCACATCTGATGGTATCATCACATGGTTTATCTGATGACTAGGACTCCTGTTCCTTCTTCAAATGATCTGCAAATTGTTTATTGACCACTTCTGACCATTAAAGGGTCACAGTTGTTCCGTCTAGACACCAGGAAACACAGCCACGCCTGTGCGTGGGCAGGCGGTCGTGAGTACGTAAGAATTGCTACCTGGCTGACCGTGCTGCGAGACCATCTGACTTCAGGTGTGATAAAACGCACAGGATGTGTTTTGCTCTCAATCGCATGTGGCACACATGGCATTCACTACGACCACTAAGTATCTGGCTGCCCTGTACCTGACGTGTTCTGTGTTCCTGGCCACAGATATCCCTGTCTTCTGGCAGACAGAGTGGAGAGAAAGGATGAGTTTAGCGCACTGCTTGACATTAATCTTTGATATTCAGGGGTTATGGGAAGGATCATTTTTACATTATTGAGTGACTAGGAACAGAAAGAGGCACAAGACACTCTGGAAGTGGATGACAGGAAAAAAGTCTTGTTCCCATTGGTTTGCCTGGGAGATCTCTGTTGTCTCTTCTCATTGACCTGGAGTCACACACAACATTATGTAAACACGTATGTCAGCATCACTCCCACCCCACCCTTTCCTTCCCCCTACATGCTAATCTCTTATTCATAAACAGGTGTTTTGTTTGCACCAGAGTCTCATCTGCTGTTGCCTCTGCAACTTCCAAAACCCATTTGTTATCATTATGATTGATTCCTAATCTTTTAAAGCTTTAATTGATACTTTTATTTCGTGCCATCTCTTAATTTCCCTGAAATTAAAAATGTCATTTTCTTAAATTCTAAATAATTAGCAATTATTTTGTTTTGAAATTGTTATTTATAATTTTGTGATGTCTTTTAAGGTAGCTGGAAGAGCTCTAAGGCATTATAAAATCTAGATTGGATTCACAGAGCATGATATGGTTGAGTTAATGTTCGGATTACAACCCAAATCTTTCTGTGTTTTAAGTTGGGGAACTGTTCCGAGAGCAGCTGTCCTGCTGCTGCTGCTGCTGCTGCTGTCAGTGCTGTTTCATTGCTTCTGAAATTTTTATTAGTCTTGACTCTTTTGGTTGTAGATGACAGAAATCCAGCTCAATCTGGCTTAAGTAGAAAAATAACTTTGTCATCTCATAGAACTAAGAAGTCCTGGTGTGGTGTTGGATCAGGTGTGGCTGGATCCAGGGGCTTGTCACTGTCAGCACTTGGTTTTGCCTTCTTGGTCTCAGTGAAGCTCTCTTTTACCTGGTGGCCTCTGCATTTCCAGACTTACTTATACTAATTTAACAATCTCAGAAGAAAAGTTCTTTTGCCCAGTATTTCCAGTCAGAGTCCTGGAATCGAATATCTCTGTGTTTTCTTAGTTTAGATATCTTACCCCTGAAGCAATTACCGTGGCCAAGAGGGTGGATTTTATTGAGTTGTCCTTTTCCGGGTTGTCTGCCTGCCCTGGAGCTGCGTGGACTTGGAACAAGGCTCTCCACAGTGAAACTCAAGTGGCAGGACGAAGAAGGAGGATGTTCGGCCGGCTAACCGGCGGGTTTTCTTACTGCCACTGTGAGCAGAAACCCAGGGGCCCTCAGCACGTGTGAACTTAACTGAACAAGGAGGGGAAGTGAAAACTACCATCGTGAACCTGGAGCTAGACCCATGGAAACAGATCTCTAACCTCAGCCCTGCCTCCGTCAGGCTTGTAGGGTGACATGACGTCCCCACTTCAACACTGTGTCAGTCAAGGCTGAAGGGGCAAGACGCTGAGGACACGCTAGGGAGGCGGAGCCTAGACTTCGGAGCATCCTTCCGGGAGGCGTGAGGACAGAGTTGTGAGCTCCTGGGCAGCAGGGATTATACTGGTTCTTGCTTTTTAGACATTTTGTCTCTAATTTTTTTTTTTTTCCTTGTCTCTCCTTCTGGATCTCCTTTTAGATGCATGTTGGGGCTTCTCAAGTTATCCACTGTCTCTTCTTTCTCATAATTTTTAGCATCTGCTTTTCTGTGCCTTATTTTGGGTGATTGTTTCAGCTCTGGACTCCAGTTTCCTAGTTTTTACTTGTAAGAACTGTGCTTACTGAACACAACCACAGCAGTTTTCCTACCATATTATGTATTTCATTTCCAAATTTTCCGATTTTTCAAATCTGGTTTTTTTTTTACTTGAACAATGTTCTGTTCTTAGAGTCTATTTTCATTTATTTCTTCAAGAGTGTACACATTCTTATTTTCGTGTCCTTGGAGGCTTTTTCTCTTATGAAGACTTCTGGGGTGTTCATTTTCTGGTTAGTTGCCTTTTTGTACTCTCATGGGTGTTCCTGTGTGTTCTGTAGTTTCCATCTGTGAGCTCATCTGCAGTGAGAATTTCATATCAGTTCTGAGAGGTCCCAGGTGGTTGAGATGTTGCCATGGGGCAGTTTTGCTGTCCCTGATTTGAGCTTCTGCATTGCTGGGTAGGGACAGTGGAGTCCCAGCCCTCCATGTGGTATCGGTTTGGGTTTCTGATTTCCCAGTGGTTATTTTTCCATGAGCGTTTGAGTGAAGGTGGCCTTCTGTGCTGCTACCTAGACTAGAGCGTGAAGGTTTATTAGACCTTAATCAAAGACAGGACCCCATTTTCCTGGCTCTTGGCTCTGTAAACAAACAGCAGACAATTTCTAGCCAAATTGCCTGCAGCTTATGGTTTCAGTTCTGATACCCAGATTGGAAGGAAAAGTTAAAGCTCTAATGTGTATGTGTGATTTAATTTCCTTAGTTCTTTCTTTGTTTCTGGCATCTAAAGATTTCATTTTTTTAATAGCTCAGAGCTCAGCTGTTTAACACAAATTTTAAAAAGTATTTTTCCAGTATTTCTTTTTTTCCTTGCATTTACTCACTTAGACCAGAAGTCACCTACTTGTTTTGCATTTCTGTAGCCCCTGGTACATTGTCTTTCACATAGTTGAAATTATATTATTTCCATGTATATAATTTTAAAATTTTTGAAAATTTTATTTTTATGCTTAGTAACTGCAGAAAGATTTTTCTAGTTGGAGAGGGTTACAAAGCAGGCAGAAGAAACTAGATCTGCTTGAGTTTGCCACAATGTCATCATGCAATGTTTGTAATACTTACAGGTTCTAAAAATGGTTTCAAAACATATGCATACTGCGTCCATACCCTAATCCCTAAAGCCTGTGAGAGTGAATGTCAAACAGGGCAAGGTGGGACTGAGGATGCAGGTAGACTTAAGGTTGCTAATCAGTGTACCTTAAAATAGGGAACTCATCCTGGATCACTCCATCACAGCTCTTAAATGTGGAGGAGAGAAGCAGAGGAGTCAGAGTCAGGGCGACTGGTTATCAGGAGGACTCGACTGGCCACAGCTGGCTTCACAGGTGGAGGAAGGGGCTTCGAGCCAAGGTGTGTGGGTGGCCTCTAGAAGCTGGGAAAAGCAAAAGAATGGGTCCCCTCTAGAGCCTCCAGAAAGGAACCAAGCCCTGTTGACAGCTCGATTTTAGTTGAGTGAGATCCATGTAGGATTTTTGACCTCCTCAACTGTGCAATGAATGTTACAGTTTTATTATGTAAAAAAAATATGATAAATATATAAAATAAATGTGTTGTTTTAAGGGACTGAGTCTGCGGTAGTTGGTTCCAGGGCAGCGGGAAGTGATGTGTATACCGTGTGATCAGCAGTTCTGCCCCAGCCACTGACCGGAAGCGTGCTGAGTGTGCATTTCAGCAGGAGACGTGCTGTAGAATGTTCCGGTAGCGCTGTGTGTGGTGCCCCATACCTGGAAATCACCCACATGCCCATCAGAAACAAGACAGAGAAGGAGGCTGCGACACCGTCCACGTGCTCTGCAGCAGTAAGAGGGAGCTGTGCCCGTGTGCACGCAACAGTGTGGGTGACTGTCACCGACCCCGAGCTGTTAGCAGAAGAAGCTGGACACAGACAACATGGACTGTGCAAGTGCTTCTATGTGGGAGTAAAAGGCACAGAAGTGACCTGCTGTGTAAGAAGTTGGGATACCCGTCCACGTTGTCCTTGCTGGGTAGTGACTGGAAGGGGACGTGCTTGTAATATCTGTTTCTTGATTTGGGAGCGAGTTGCACGTGTCAAATGTGTGAAAATTTACTGAGCTACACACTCATCTTTTATGCATTTTTCTGCGCGTATGTTATACTTCAGTTAAAATAAGCACACTTCCTAGCACACGGCGTCATTTTCCACGAGAGCCCTGCAGTCTGGCCAGTGTGGACGAGGCTGGGTCTCGTAGCCAGCGAGCTGGGGCGTCGGATGGAGAACTTGTGATTGGACGGCTTGTCCGCCGCTCTGGGCTGACATCGTCACCGTCACTGGATCAGATTAAAGAAAGTCTCAGGAGCGTTAGTTTTTGATTTGCCTGATGAAAATTCTGATTAGTGGAATTCACAAATACCTAATGCAGTCCTGAACTGCTCATAATAGTGACATGCTCTAGTAACGAAACAGTTTATTTCCGCAAATGATGTATTTTCATGGCATTTAATGTGGCAGGTCGTTTTAGGCAGCAGTACTCGTTGTCACGATTCGAGTGCCCATGTATTAAAGATACTCGTGGAGGGAAACTTACTGGAACGTGCTTAGTGGTGTGATACTAGGAATTTAATTTGGATAAGCCTGGAGAGAGGCGTCTGTTGGAAAATCTGCTGTAATGAGTGTAGTCTGTCCTCCTTGGTGAGATGTGATGTGCTCTGTTGCCTAAATCTTAGATTCTAGTTCCAGCTCCGCTCAGCTAGCCCCAAGAGCTTAGGCAAGTTTACGTACACATTTGCTCACCATCTCACAATCAAAAATGTATGTCACTGTTACTGCTATGCGTTAAATGCATGCTTTGCCTCCGAGTTGTAGCCAGAGGCAGCCGCAGTATGTGTTTGGAAATGGAGCCGTTAGTTAAGGTGCAAATTTTGGAGTTAAACAGATTGTGGCTTCGCACCGACTGGCCGTGTCACAGGGGCACATGCAGTCTCGGCGGGCTGTGCGGGGCTGCCCCCGCCCGCCCGGCACGGGGGGAGCCGGCCGGATCCACCGTGCTCACGGGGATGCTGGCGTTTGTGGTCTGCTCTGTGTCCCAGATGCTGTGAAAGGTTCCGAACAAATAGGTGATATTGAGGGGCTGTGTGACTTTGTTGTGGGTGGTAATATTCATGGGGTAATGAAACCCTTCTGGAAGGAAACAGGAGGATGTATAAAATTCCTTCTATAAAACTACCCCTGAATGCTGAATTTTTATTGCAAGTATTTCAAATATACAGTGAAGTATAGAGAGTAAGAAAATGAACAACTCCTGCTGGTCATCCAGATTTAACAGTCACAATATTTTGCCATATTTGCTTCCATTTTTTAAAAGAAATGAAAACATTGTAATTACAGTTGGACTCTCCTGTCTCCAGACCTATGAATTTTTACCCCTCCTGAGATGTTACTGCAAGGCTGTAGTATTGTATCATTCTCAGTCATGTTTTTATATTTTGCTTAGATGCTGGCGGATCTGTCAGTAGACATTATGTAAATGGTCTGCGGTACCCTGCAACGTGACCTTTTTGTGCAGATGTATGTTAAAGATGTGTCTGTGATGGAATATATATCACTCTGGTGCATTTATGTTAAATGCTGTGTTGTAATCCATTTTATTAATGTATCACAATTTATTTATCCATGAATATTTGGGGCATTCCCAGACTCTTTTTACTGCAAATAATGCCACAGTAAACGTGTTCCTTGAGCCCAGGTGCTAGACTTTTTCTCTGGCTTTGGGAACAGCGAGCCTAATTGGTGTTTGTACCAGTTTACAGTTCAGGGATACGTGACAGTTCTGCCACTTCACATTTGCTCTGACACTGGATAAAACTTACCTCTGCCAGTTGCGTTCATGGGTGTGAGAGGATACTTATTTTTAACGTGCATTTCTTTGTCTCTCTTTGATCCTGCCATGGATGTCAAGTCTCTGAGCCCTGGATAGTCTTGCAGCAGGTGCCTTGTTGCTGAAGGGAACCGGATTCAGTTTCTCTTACTTGAGATTTGCATGCCCATCTTTTGTCCCTGCTCACATTTCACTCGGGAGGTAGAGATGCTGGGGTTCAGCGTACACCCTGTGTCCCTGAAGGAGATTGAGCAGGCGACTTCATGACAGGTGTGGTAAGACTCCTTCCCTGACAACAGTGTGGTCTACTGCGGGTGGGTGGGAGCAGCGCGGCTCCTGGATGAGCTGCCTCTTGCTAACCACACACAGAACGTGCTCAGAAGGGGTCTAGAGAGAGTTTCCCCCCCAAATATAAGAGAAAAGCAGCGAGTCTCGTTGAAAGGATTTAGAGACAGGAAAAGATGGACTCAATGCAAAGAGAATACTGTATCTGTTCTTTTAAATCAGCTTTTCTCTTCTAGTGCATGACTAGGGTATACCATTTGAAATGACTAAAACAATCCTGTGACATTTTATATATACAAAACAACACAATTTATAAGTAAGTTATGATGCATAACAAAAAAGATACATGGAGCCAACATCCAAGTTAAGAATGAGAACATTACAATGCTGTTAATTTCCTTGTCTAACTGCTGTGCTGAGTTTTATGCTTATCGTTTCTTTGCTTCTTCAAAATAATTTCCCACTGAAGAATGTATGTCTAAGGCACATGTCGAATGCTTTTTCTTGGTTTCCTGTTTAAAAAATGGATGCAGGTTTCTGGTGTCCTTTGTTCATTCAACATTACTGCTCATATCTATTCTTCGAAATATAGTTGCAGTTGGCTTATTTTCACTGTGTAATGTGATATTGTGTGACTATAATACATTATTTTTTCAGACTCCTGCAGACAGATATTTGGATTGTTTCCAGTGCCCCCCCCCACCCGCCCTGGCCCGTTAATATGAACTTGTCTCCTAATGGGGTGTAATTGCTGGAGTCTTGGGTTGTGGGATTTGCTGGAATGTCTTCAGTTTCGAGTCTGTGCCAGATTATTTTCCAGTGGTGAAACCAGTTAATCTTGTGCCAGTGGAGTGTGAGTTCCCTGTGTTCCTTGACCTTGTCAGCATCTAGTATTGTCCAAGTTCTCAATTTTTATCACTTCAGTGGCCATGATTTGGTATCTCGTGTGGGTTTAGTCTTTATTTCCCTGATGACTAACAGGGTTGAGCAACTTCCCATGAAATTCTGTGTGAAATACTTACTCATGGTTTTGCCCTTTTTTTCCCTCTGTGGATTGTTACATCTGTCTGCTATTGCTACCAAAAATGCTGCCTCACAAACCTCCTCGAAACTCAGTGCCTTAAAACAGCACTTACTTATTTGTACAGTAATAAGTGCTGGGTGACTTGTGATCCGGCCGATCTAGACTGGGCTTGCCCTGGTGGTTTGTAAAAGGCTTCAGGCTTGGTATGCTGGGCTTGGCTGCAGGCTGCGAGTCAGGCTTAGGGTGCTCTACCTGTGTGCTTCCTGGGGCCACTCGGAAGGAGCAGGTGTAACTGAGGCGTGCTCAATGGTGGATAGGTGCGGTATAGTGCAGACTCATTCACAAGCACATTTTAGGGCTCAGCTCACGCTGCATCTGCTGATTGCTAGAGCAAGTCGTAGTCCAAGCCCAAGTCGAGTGCGTTTGGTCAAGATGGAGCTGTGGCAGGAGTGAGGATGGATCATTCTGTTACAGGAGAGTCGAGAATTCAGACTGAGAAAAGTGAGGGAGTGGGCAAAGATGTTTCATGTAAATGGTAAGCAAAACAGAGCAGGGTAGCTATATTTATATCAGATAAAATAGGCTCCAAGTCAGTAATTGTCACAAGGGACAAAGAAGAACATTATGTAATGATAAAAGGATCAATAACAGGAAGAGATAAAAATTATAAATATATATGTACCTAACTTCAGAGCAGCTGAATATGTAAAGCAAGCATTAACGGAACTGCAGGGAGAAATAGGCAGCAGTAATAGTAGGAGTAGGACACTTCAGTACCCCGCTGTCAGTAACGGATGGAAGATCTGACAGAAGGCCACCAAGGGTGCAGAGGACTTGAACAGCACTGTAGACCACGTGAACCTAACAGATAAATACAGAACATTCTACCCAACAGCAGCAGAGCACGCGTTCTTCTCAAATGCATACGGGACTTTCTCCAGGATAGGTCATATTTTAGTTCACAAAACAAGACTTGACAAATTTAAAAGGATTGAAGTCATACCATCATACCAAGTATTTTTGCTGGTCCCAGTGGAGTGAAGGTAGAAATCAGTAGCAGGAGGAAAACTGGAAAATTCACAAATACGTGGAAATTGAATAACACACTCTTGAACAACCATTGGGTCAAAGGAGAACTCTAAAAGGAAACTGGAAAATACCTTGAGACAAATGAAAATGAAAACACGATATACCAGAACTTAGGGGATCACGGCAAAGCAGTAGCAAGATGGAAGTTTATTGTGATAAATGCCTACATTAAAAAAGAAGTAAGATCTCAAATAAAGAAGCTAACTTTTCACCTCAAGGTGCTTGACAAAGAATAAATTAAGCCCAAAGTTAGCAGAAGGGAGAAAATATCAGAGATTAGGGCAGAAATAACTAAGATAGAAAATAGAAAAAAAAAAGTCAATGAAACTTAAAACTTATTTTTGAAAAGATAAAAGCTAAACAATATATTGACAGATCCTTAGCTTAACTTGTTAACAAACACTCAACGACTTCAGAGAGAAGAAACAAGGAGAGGACGCATTACAGCTGGTACCACAGAAATAGAAAGGATCGTAAGACACTACCAAGAACGATTATATACCAACAAACTGGATAACCTAGGAGAAATGATAAATTCCTAGAAACACACAACCTACCAAGACTAAATCATGAAGAAATAGAGTAAGTCTGAACAGATCTGTGACTATTATGGGGATTAAATCTATAAAAAACAAAACAACAAACAAACAAGAAAACAGCTGATAAAAGCCCAGGACCAGGTGGCTTCATGGGTGGATTCTACCAAACATTTAAATAAGAATTAATGCCATTCCTTCTTAGACTCTTCCGTGACACAGAGAAGAAGAGACTACTGCTTCCTTTCCCACCTGGATGCCCTTCGTTTCCTTTTCTTGCCTAACTGCGCTGTCTAGAACCTCCGCACATCGTTAAATAGAAAGGGTGAGAGCAGGCGTCCTTGTCTGTGATCGTAGGGGGAAGCTCTCAGTCTGTCACTGCTGAGTATGGTGTTAATTGTAGGTGTCTCATAAATGCTCTTTGTCAGTTTAGGAAGTTCCTTCTATTCCTGTTACTTTCATTGTGAATTTTTGTAATCATTAAAGGGTATCTCTTTTATCAAAAGCTTTTTCTGTATTAATGATGTGATTGTGTGGTTTTGTCCTTAATTCTCTTAATATGGTATAGTACATTCATTGATTTTCTGATGTTAAGCTAACTTTGCATTTCTGGTCACGTTGGATGATAATTTTATACGTTGCTAGATTCAGTTTGCTAGTGTTTTGTTGAAGATTTTTGAATCTATATTCATAAGGGATATTGGTCTGTAGTTTTCTTGTAATACCTTTGGTTTTGGATCGAGATTCTGCTAGTCTCCTAGGATGGGTTTAAAGTATTCCTTCCTCTTGCCTTTTTCTGAAGGAGTTTGTGAAGGATGGGTATTCTTTGAATATTTGGTATAAGTCATCTGAGCCTGGGCTTTTCTTTTAGGGAAGTCTTAAAATTATTACTTTTATCTCTTTACTTTTCATAGATATTTTCAGATTTTCTATTTCTTCTTCAGTCAGTTTCAGTAATTTGTGTCTTTAGGAATTCCATTTTAAGTTATCTAATTTGTTGGCATACAGTTTTCATAATATTCCCTTATAATCATTTTGACTTCTGTAAATCAGTACTGATGCAATCTGTCTCATTCTGATTTTAGTCATTTGAATCTGCTGGGTTTTTTTTTCTTGGTCTGTCTAGCTAAAAGTATGTCAGGCTTATTTATATTATTGACTGTCCTTTAAATTTCCAAGATCTTTAACTTCTTCATATCCAACTCTTCTTTTTTTTTTTTTTAACTTACTCGAATTATTGTTCATAAAGTCTTATTCTTTTGTTAAAGCTCTTTTCCTGTATCTTTTTGAACATCTTAAATTTATTTAAAAATAGTATAAATTTCATCAGGACTGAATTTTTCTCCCACTGGCTGATTCTGTTGACTGTCCTTAGCATTTGCTTTCTTTATGTCCTTGTGAGTTTTGATTTGCAGGTGCGCTGTGGGTGGGGGGACTTTGGTTTCTCACCTGTATGGGCCCACCGTCCCCTGACTCTTTGGTTTTGTGGTTGTTTTCACCCACTTCCTTGGGGCCCACTTCTTGGTGGGGACCAGTGTTTGCTCGTCCTGCCTCCTGAGACTCGCAGCATTTGTGCCGGAAGCTCCCTTTGCTCCCATGTGTGACTGGTGGAGCCTCCTGCCACTGCTTGGCTTCCAGGGGCAAGCCTGGCTCCGGCTCCCATCTCCTGATGACCTGACAGCTCACACCCACTTGGGGAGCTGGACTCCTGACCCCCCTGCTTTCTCCTGCTCTAGAGCCTGGAGCCCAGTGGACTCAGGATTAGCTTCACTCACCACTTTGTTTCTCATTTGCTGCTAGTTTACAGAGGAGGTCAATTGGTGTGTATTTTAATGGCTTTGTTCTGTGTTTAGGGCCAAGGGATGTCTCAGAGCAAGAATGTACTGTTCCATCCTGGCAGGAAGTTTTGAGAGGGAATTTTTAGCAACTTAGCTGGTTCAAGTTAGGAGACCTCAGCAGGGAACAGACCTCTTAAGAGATACTGTTGAAAGTGTCTGTGTATACTAGCCACCAGATACTTTTGAGTGGAGTGTAAATTGTTAAATATTGGTCTAGAAAGAATTGAGACAGGTAGGCCTTAAAATAGACTTACCAGACTTATTACTGTGCTAATGTTCTCTGGGACCTTTATGTTTGGTACTGCTGCTGTAATTGTGTGTGTGTGTTTGTGAGAGAGAGAGAGACAGAGACAGACAGAGACATGCACGCAAGGAAAGGGATTATGGTTCTGATTATCTGATTTTATTATACCTGTGATGGTGACAGAAAGAATTCAGATTTGAAGATATATCTAGTAAAGTATCTGTGTGTAATATTTTGAGTTCAGACAACCCTGAAGGCCCCCTTTAGACCCTGAATCTTGGGACTTCCTGTGCTGTGATCCTAAAGCGTCATGTCAGATATCTGAGTGCACAATCAGTACATGATTGTGGTTAATTCATTAAGATTCCAAAATAGATAATAAAGGTGAAATTTTAAAAAATTACGAGAGTAGGTGGCTGCCCTGATGTAAGTAAAGAGCCAGTACAGATCAGCCCTGGAGGTGGGCTCCATGACAGGGACTGTTGGTCCCTTTCTTGCTCAGATCCTTGTGGCTGCAAGAGTTTGGCTGGTGTCCCTCTGTGGTGACATCTCAGATGACTAAAGTTACAAGACAGTTGTGAAAGCTCAGCACAGTCTGGCATCTAAAGGAAGGGCTAGAATTGTCCTGGGCACCTGTTTGTTGTGTAACCTTGGCAGTGTTTCCTCATCTGTGAAATGGTGGTGACAATGGTAGGAAAAAAAAAAAGGAAAGAAAAAAGTTGCATTGTGCTAAATTTAATTAATAAGAATTAATGAAAGTCAATTTGTAGAGGAGTTCTGGCTGTGCTGGGTGTGTGTGGGTCCTCAGGTCACGTTAGCTGTGACTGTCAACGCGGTCCGTTGGGGTAGGGAGCAACAGTTCGTGCGGAAGTTGTCAAAATGTCTGCAGTTGTAATTACTTATTAACTTATTCCAACACCTACTACTATGTATTGCTGGTATTGAGCCGCAGCTGGATGAATACATTTTAGCCTGGTTACATCTTTGGAACAGTGGGAAATCAGTATAGTAATTGGATATATGCATTGGATATTTTGGTGCTAAATTCACTTTAAATTGTATGCAGTGTCCTAGATGCAGCTAGGATGCTTCTCCACACACATTTTCTGATCTATGTTGGACGTACTCTGTCTCTCTGTCTCTCCTGGTGTTGTCCTGGGAACACCACATGAATTACCCACTGGTAATTCTTATTATATTTCTTGTTAATTTATGTATGTTTCTTACCCATACAGTGACCATATGATTTATTGTTTAAAGGGGAACATTCTGGGGAGTGAAAGGCAGCGCTGTTAATAATTGCGCCAGGGTGGGAGGCGTACGGCAGAGCTGTGCTGGGCTCTCCAGGGCGTGTGGCTTCTTCAGGTGCCTCCCCCTTGAGAAGGTCTGATGGACCACCCTTACGTTCTGAAGGGCACCTGTGACCGTCCTGATGAGAGCAGATGATCAACACTTATTTTTGACAGAGTTACCAAATAGCGACTGGACATATTTTAGCAACTGTGCATAATTTTTGTTGTTTATAGACTAATTTAAAGTCTTGACACTGTTCTTACTTACGCCTTCTAAATAAGTCTGATTTCTCTGCTTAATTAGGAGGTCAGTAAGACAAGTGTTTGGGAATGTGCAGATAGACAGTTCTATTAACCACAAAGGGAAATCAAAATGATTAAGAGGATTAATTTGAAAAATCAGTGTACTGTTTCTTCACAGAAATACAAATCGTTATATATACTCATCTGTTTTTTGTTTAAATCTGAAATACTATTTAGAAGTTTCTTTAATTAAAATCACTTAAAATAACCTTTTCTGCCACAGCTAACAGTGTTAAAGGACGCGGGGGCCCAGCTCCCCCTGCAGCTGTTCACCCTTGCTTCTGTGATGTGTTTTGGAGTCTGACATTATTCTTCCTCGGCTCTAGGTTTTTTTTTATTTTTTTTTTTAATATCTTCAAAGCTCAGCAGGGAGGCATGTGGCTGACGTGACATTTGGGGCCCCTGGGAGTAGGCCAGTATCCTGGACAATCAAAATAATCTGGATATTGTGATACTGGGCCAAGGATATCTAGTTCATTTTATGTCAAAAGCAGTGTTCTCTTCGGTTGCTTAGAATGTGTCCTGTGAATTGACGTTTGAAGGGATTCTGTAAAACCTCTGCTGTGTGTCAGCATGTCTACCACCTGTCCGTCTGTCCATCTATCATCTGTCTACAGATCCTCCATCTCCTTTGTATTGTGTTTCATGGGACTTGTATCTAATTCTTTTTTTTTGGTCTGGCAGCAAAATTTTATATGGGCTGTTAGGTACCTTTTATATTTTTGTTTTATTTTTAAGTCTAAAGGAAATTTAATTTTTACTTAATTGTATTTGGAAACATCTCCTCAGCATTAAAAAATTTCATTTTTTCCCCAATACATAATAATATAAATTCAGGCTTGCTTTCTTTTTTAAACAAACCAGAGCTAGTGAGATAATTACCAGGTATTAGCAAGACAGATCTCTGACAGCAAGACGATCCCCAGCAGCCTGGTGACTGCGGTTTGACCAGCCGCCGGGTGTTGTTAGCCGCGGAGGACAGGCCCGCCTTGGCCCTGCTTGCCTGGTGCAGTGAGGCTTTGCTGAAGGCATCAGATCTAAGTTGCTCATTTGCATAGTGTTCAGAGTATTGCCGGGAGCCAGGCATGATAAACTGTATCTACATCCTACAAAATGAATGCAATGTTATTGAATTTAGCAGGAAAGTGCTTGTCTTAAGGGCATAAATATTATCTGACTGGAAGCAAACGGTATGAGGAAGTGTTTTTTGTTTGTTTGGGTTTTTTTTTTGTGTACGAAGGAGAAAGGGGAAGGAGTTACTAAGTCTGAGAGCTTGCTGGTTCTGCTGGTGTAGCATTCTAAAAGGAGCAGCGCGTGGATCGAGCACTAATATCCACTGGACTGGAGGCTTCTCTGTAACTGGGAGACGTGCTTCTGCAGTGCAGGGTAACAAATACATGTGGGAGTCTGCTGTGAGCCAGGCACTACGGAGACAGCAGAAAACTGGGGTCAGTTGTTCCCAGGCCTTGTCATCAGGATGCCCACAGCCTCACTGGGGAGACGTATCTGCAAATACAAACACGAGGCGTCCGAAGCGTTGGATGCTGTGGGAGAGGTCAGCATGGGTACGATGCGTTTTAGGGAAGATACACCTGGTCCCTTGGCAGCAGGCGGTAAGCAACGAAGGCTTTTCTCAAGGACACGAAGTCTCCTTCAGTTAAGTCGTGCAGGATGAGTAAGAATTAGGGTGAAAAGGAGGGGCAGTGTCCTGAGGCTATGGGATGAGCAAAGGTGCGTGGTGGAGAAGCTGTGGGCACGTCGTGCTCTGAGAACTCCAAGACCTGTGTGCAGATGGGCATGAGGCTGGAGGTGGTCCATTAATAAGAGTAGATGGAGAAGATGAATTCAAGGCGTGTTCCATAGGTTACACGCGGCACAGCCTGGTGACAGAGCGTGCGGTGGATGTAAGGATGAAATGCTGGTCACTACTCGGTCTCTGGCTCGGGCAAATCAGGGCTGCCATTGGCCCAAAAGGTGTATTTGTTTGAATTAGAAAAAGACATATTTTCTTTCTGGCAGATGGAAACCTTGTGGCGGGATGTGTGGCCTGTGTGCAGAGCCCAGGATAGATTTCAGCTTCCACTGGCCCCTTGATGCTCTTGTGCAGTGCCCAGTCAGAACAACTGTAACGGGCAGATGTAGGCAAATGGGTGGCCACTCATGTCATTAGTGTAAGTAGAAGAAGAGGGTAGAACTGGGAGGCAGTGAGGGGGAGTGATGAGCTCAGTGGTGAGTATGATCAGTTTGTGGTGTTTAGGGTCATTGTTCGGGTAGAAGTATAAAATAAGTTGACACATGATTCCAAAACACTGGGGACTTTAGGTGATTTAGGTCTATTAAACTTTTCAAAAATTACATGTCAATTGTAGTTAAAATAATTCAAAATGAATGACCTTTTGAATTATAGCCAGTGGGACTTGTATAATACTAGTGGTTGATTTTCCAAAATGGTTAACCTGCTCTATCAAAAAACTAATTCCAGGTAACTTGTTAAAGAATGCCTGCTACTGATTATTGATGTACCAAAGGACAGTCGTGATGGACTGGACTGGGGAAAAGCTGCCTTACTTTCTCTGTTGCAGATTGCTGTGCTGTGCCTTGTGTGACTGGGCCTCTCGCCAAGAGTACCTCTGCTTGACACTTGTGGAGGGTCAGACCATGTGAGTACGGAGCTGTATAGAGAAAGTGTGTTGGTCCTAACTGGTTGGGTCAGCTAAGCAAAAAATCCAGAAATGTCATAGAGGTGGGACCTAAGGAAATACCTGTTTTTTTTTGTGATATAAATTTTAGAAGAGATGGAAAATGCATCTTTTCCCCCCATTAATTTGTTATTATACTAGGGGCTATAAAATCAACAGTGGAATTTTTATGTCAGTTTATTCATCAGGGTATTTATGGCAACCAATTAAAAGAAGTATAATTGAAAGTGTGGGGTTTTTGTTTGTTTGTTTTCATAATTCTAAAGGGGAAGAGACCCGTCAACTTCAGTGTGGCACTATTTTGCAGAAAAACACTGCTAAGGAGTGCTCAAGTGGCCATGAAACAGCCCAGCAGGAAGAGGAAGCTTAATACGGATTCCAGAGAGCGTTTGGACCAGGATGGATGTTTGGTAAGGTGTCAGCTCCTGGACCCTTGCTCCTGGTCTGTGCTCACAGTGGGAGTTCACAGGGCAGTTGTGTACCTTGTACAAACACAGTGGAGGTGTTTTTTCAATCACTCGAAACTGGTTGCTTCCGGTTGGGTTGTATGTATAGTAGGATAGATTATATGTACTGTTAAGTCTGATACATTTTAAAAGGTAATCTTCATTTTAAAGGTGAAAGGGGGCCTTTTCTTTCAGAAAGATGGAGGTAATTGATCCTTATCAGGTAAGGAACAGATTGTGAACCGTAGAGGGTTGTATCTGTCAGGATCAGTACCAGTTGGAGTGCTTGACAGCCTTGTCACAGTCTCTGTTCACAATCTCTGTCCCTACTTGATGGTGATGAATTATATGTATATATATGTATTAATCTAGAGAGAGACTTATTTTAAGGAATTTAGTGCTGCAGTCATGGGGACTGGCAAGTCTGAAATCTCCAGGGCAGGCTGGCAGGCTGGGGACCCAGAAGAGAGTTGATGGTGCAGTCTTGAGTCCTGAGGCCGTCTGAAAGCAGATTCTGTCCTCTTGGGGAAGGTGAATCTTTTTTCTTATAAGGCCTTCAGCTGACTGGACGAGGCCCACCTCACTGTGGAGTGTAACCTGCTTTTCTCAAGAGTCTACTCTCTGAATGTTAATCACACCTAAGAAATCCCTCATCGTAATGTCTTGGCAGCCAGAGGGTGTAAATTGCATCACACCTCCGGTTCCCTGTGCTGTTTCCTTATGACAGCTGCTTGTATCCCTTCCTACAAGTGGCAAGGTGGGCGGAAGTGACCGGGAGACCTTCGTGATGACTGTTCTGGGGATGGTAGGCCGTTAGCGTGTGCTCGTCATTTCCTTGCGTGTGGGTTTTGGGGTCTCCATGTGGGTTGTAGTTATGCATTTACACGTCATGCAGTCAGTGAAGTGACTCAGTGTCACACACCCTTTGCTTTGATGCCAAGTGAGCTGTGGTTTGATGCCCCCCGGGCACCACGTGGGACTGGAAGCGATGATCTGGCCTGAGGTTAGTTTCAAGGTGTTAAATACAGGCCCGTGTCAAGTGTTCAGAGCTGTTTCCGCCGCATCAGCCCCACTGAAAGTGGGTGGTTCATGTGGGGCTGAGGCCCCGTCCCTGGAGGTCTAAGTTGTTTCACTCACAGACCATTTCCATGAGCAGGGAGGGCTCTGAGTGCACTTGGGGAGCTTGCTGTCTAGGGGGGTTGCCTGGACCAGCCTTGGGAGGCCTGTCCCGTCTGAGGCCAGTGAGGGTGCTGCTCCTCTCAGCAGTTTGGGTTTGCTGTGTCACGTCCTCTGAGGAGACAGGGTACTGGATATTCAGAGTTACCCTTGGACAGCGGTTCTTCTGCTGGGGGTCTGGACCAGTAGCGTCAGCATCACCTGGGGGTTTGTTAGAAATGCAGATTCCTTGGCCCCACTCCAGACCTACTGAACCAGGTACCCTGGGGGCAGGGCTCAGACACCTGTAGCTCTCCAGGCGCTCCAGGTGATTCGGATACGCCTGCGTGTTTTCCCCTGTCCCGGGGAAAAAGCTTGACACGTCTCACCTACTAAGAGTGCTGTAGTTAATATTGTCTGCTGCATGTTTAAAATACATTTTTAGTGTATAATTTGATACCACCTCTCCTGTCAGTTAAATGTCCTACCTTTTCTCGGTGTCATTTCCCTTTAAGTTGCTCAAGTGGTCACTGCCCCTGCTTGGGACTCTGGTTACCTTGCCCTCCAACATGAATACTGAACCTTCCGTCTCTTCTGGGTTGGCCCAAGTACCAGTTTTCACCTTTCTTTCTCTCCATTTCTGACTTCATGCTGGTGCTTTTACCATTATCTGTGTCCCACACCGGGGTCTCCACTTTCGTGGGCCCCGGGGATGTTCAGTGCTCACCACGCAAATGCTGTTTCAGCTTGGCGCCTTGCACGGCTGGATTCCTGAAAATACCTGGAAAATGATGTTCCTGGTGCTTAATGGCGTCTCCATGCAAATGGACTTCTCTGATCAGCAGTAAGAAAATGCTATTTCAAGAGCCATATTACTCATATGAAGTGTTGGGAACGTCTAATTATTTTAAAGGATATTCACGGAAGATAATTGGGAAGATGTGCATTTAGGATGAATTCCACACTGAACGGTCAGTTTGGGGCTCATTGCTAGTTACAGTGTCCATTTTCATTAGTTAAGTTCAATAGTTTAATGCACTAAGCAGGTTCACATCTGTGGCTGCATTCACCATGGAGAGAAAAGGGTTCAGTCACTAAAATCATGTTTGAATTTTGCTTGAAATATCAATAATAGCCTTTACTTTCTATGTTATTCTTCTAATTTTAAAGTGACATTTCAAGCCACGCAAGCCAAGTAGCACCGGCAGGTTAAGCACGTAAAACATCAAACTAATGAACAGTTGGGTGCTTTCTAAACATCTGCTTTTGAGACAGTAATTTCATATCTTGAATATGTAATACTTTTTTGGTGCTGGTATTAATATCTGTCAATGAATGTCTTTCTAGACTAATATTTTCTATGTATTTCCTTGCAGATTTAAAAAATATTCATTTGTACTTTTCAGTATACAGGCACCTAGTTAAAAAAAATCAAATAGTACAGACAGGTATTAAAATAATAAGTAAATTCTGTACTGTACTCACCCACACACACATGCTAAATCCCCAATCTTTTTGTAGAAGTGTGACCACTGTTTATAGTTTCTTGTGTATCTATACAGGAATCAACAAACAAGCAAAACAAAACCAAAAAAACAAAAAGAAAGCTAAAAATCCCAAACCCTTTATGCATGTGGACACAGTGCACACACTCACTGCCCCAGGTGGGCTCACGCTCTGGCGCTTGCTCTCTGCTTTGCAGTTTTGCACTTCAGCAGGTGTGTTTTGGAGATGCACATCTTCTCATTCTTTCAGTGCTGCGTAGTATTCCACCCTGTGGATGTCCCCTAAGTTATTCAAACAGTGCCCTCCTGTAGACATTTAGGTGGTTTTCATTCCTCGTCATCACACAGAAAGTTACAGCCAGTGTTCTCATTCATATTTCTTGTACTTTTACATTTGATTCACAGATAAAATCTTACCAGTAGAATCCTTGTACTAAAGAGTTTGTGCTTATACAATTTTGATGAGCCTTTCATATCATCCTCCAAAGAGGTCGCCCCGGGTGGTCCTCTCTGTGACGCCATCCTTGAGAGTGGTGTCAGTAAACCCTGCCGTGTGGATGACTCATTGCTGTGCTGGTCTCTTGGTGCCGCTGCAGACTTGGCGAGGAGTTTCCCCACCCCATCAGACTCCTTCTCACGTATGCTTTTCACAACATCCGGCACAAAGGCAAGTGTCATCGCAAGTGCCTTTGGTAGCCTTTTCCACCCACCACCTTTAGGATTGACTGGCAAAGTGTTGCCACAAGACAACTGGGGAAACTAAGCATTTTTTTCAAGGTGATTTCATAGATGTTTGGTGTGTATGTGGGTGTTCTGGGCATAAAACCCCAAGCCATATGTAGGCTATAAAATTTCAAATTTCCTTCATAAAAATGCAAGTTTCTCAAATAAAAAAGGGAAATTTTATTTCACTAGACAGGAATGAAAGATGTGTTGTCTAGTTGTGTATATAAAATATCTGATGCTGAATAAATGTTTGTTCCCATTCTTTCCCTCTGCAGCACCTAAAAATCTACCAATCCGCATCTAGTTAGTGAGTTATGAATGTTGAGAAATAGCAACATTTATTCTTAAGCATCTTAGAGTATTGCAGAATAAAAGAGAACTAGCTTATGCACCGTGTAGACTAAGCTCTAAGACTGAGCTTCAGGGGTAGGGGAGATCACGGTGGGGCTGGAGTCTGATCTTGAAGGATGAAGGGTATCTAAGACGTCCATATTTAATGCTTGATTTCATTTATTTAAAAAATAAAAATATCTAATGCATATTTAATGCTGTTGTAACAAATGTCTTTTAAAATCCAACCTGGTAAAATGCAAAATAAGGGAATGCAAATTATTTGCTTAAAATGTGGGTGTTCTGTAGGCGGCTAACCTTGAGAGAGAAGAGAGGGGAAGGGTCAGAGCAGGGGCGTCTGGCCAGGGAGGCAGCGCGAGGCTGAGTGTGGGGCTGGAACCCGCCGTGTGACCGACGGTGGGTTTAGAACGGCTGTTGTGACTTGTCTGACAGAGCTGGTGTTGCTGTTGGCCGTTTTGCAGAATGGGTGTTGGGCTGGGGGGTCAGGATATCTGGATGATGATTTGCTGTGTGACCAAGGACAAGAAAGAAACCCTGGGGCTGGGTTTCTTTCACAGAACAGATGCTTTATTTCAACACGTCTAAGTTTGGGCACATAATGAAATGGTGAGATGAATGGAGTGCATCTGGGTGGCCAAGCTCAGGGGGTCTTGATGGAAGAGCAGAGGGCGTTGTGCTTGGTACCGTGGCCCCCGGACTGGACAGAGCCACGGGAGGGGGCCGTGGTTGGCTTCAGCTTGGGTGTCGTGTAATGAAATCTTTGTTGTAATATCCTCAAATAGATACTGAAAAAATGTTTAGGATTGCTTTAGTTTCTTATTTTTCAGTGGTATCTAATTTTTTACGCATTTTGTTTTTCCCACACATGACTGGGATCAGTATGCATCAGCCAGTAGAGTACATCTGTACGTAAGCCATCAAGAGAAGATGTTCGTAAAGGTATTTTAGATTTTTCCCCCCTTTTTAGTTATACGTCTTAGCAAATACTGTTTTGAAGTATAGCTGGAATTTTGTTTTGGTTCAGGTATAGCGAGGTGAACAGATTGAGAGATGGCTGCCATTGAAAGGACAGTTTGTGTGAGTCACGTTCCCAAGAGGAGGGGCGCGTCGCACCAGGCAGGGCCCGTGGGGGAGGAGGCGGCAGGGAGAGGGGGAGTGTGGACAGAAGCCTCTACTTCACTTTTCTCGGAAGTGAGAGGGTGAGGCAGGGAAGCAGGTGAAGCAGCTTTGAGTAATTTCTCTGGTCTCTGGCTACAGGGGCTGTCGCTGATTGTCCAGCACCTGATCGTGGGGTGGTTTAGGGCAAGGGGACAGTGTCCCAGACTGCAGGGGCCTGACAAGGAGTGGGGACAGGGCCGTGGACTCAGCATTGGTGGGTTTGCACGTCGAAGGCGTGGTCCCAGGCATATAGTCTGCTGTCTCCAGGAGCTGGATCTCCCCTGTCCACAGGGTCCCCAAATGTCCGTCACAAAATACAGAAAATAAAAATCATGATTAATAAATACGGTGGACAGATTTCATTTAGAGTATTTGAACAAAACAAGGGCCTTTGCTTCTGTGTGTAGAGAAATAGGAACCCACCCTGCCCTGTATTTTTATCTGAAAGGTTAATTTCATTTATCGTCACGCTGTAAACCACATGGGATCAAAGCAAAAGAGAATATAAAAAGTGAACTTGAGACAGGAGGTGAAATTCTAATAGTACTTTATTACTGGGTCATTAAGTGGGATTTCAGTGTTTTCTGTAGTTTGTTAAACCAGAGGGCGTCACCCTCCATTCGTGCATAAGAGGAATAGCCAGGTGTTGGAAAATCCCTGTGTGTCCGAGGGACCTGTCAGACAGGGAGAGACAGGAGGGGCTTTATCTGACGGAGCCAAGGTGACGGCCAGAAATTGCCAAACACAAATTAGTGGGAGAAACTCCTTCTGTCTTGCTTCCTGGGTTGGAATTCTCAGACAGGGAACTGCGGGCGCTGATTAATTAGAAGACATCACTGAAACGTATCGTAAAGGCACATGGAGCGTCTGGGGCCATCGGGAAGGGCACGGTGTCAAGCCTTTTTGGTTATTTTCCCGCCTCATAATCCTCTCTTCCGAATCGGTGGATTTTAAGTTGGCTGATGGAAATGTACCATGGCAAACACTTATTTTATGTTCCTTACACTGTTATCTCCCCCCCTTTCTGAGCAATGTTCTTTATTCTTTTTTTTTAACATTTTTTATTGATTTATAAACATTTTACAATATTGTGTCAAATTCCAGTGATCAGCACAATTTTTCAGTCATTCATGGACATACACACACTCATTGTCACATTTTTTTCTCTGTGAGTTATCATAACATTTTGTGTATAGCAATGTTCTTTATTCTAAAAGCTCTGTTTTCAATTTTCAGAGCTAAACTTTGAAGCCCGAGAAGTCGCAGTAATGGTTTTATTTTTCTCAGTTCATACTGATTTCCTATAGTGTTCTGGTTGGGAGGATAAGGGAAAGTGCTCATTTTTTCCCTTAAAAAAAAAATGAACTCTCTATTCAGTAATAGCAGTGTGGATTTATTACTTTTACAAAATAATTAATTAGCCTGGACAAAAGCAGAGACTGTTACAGCTCTTAGGAGCTCTGGAGAACATTTAGTCCGGCCCCTTTATTTTGCAGACAAAAGAAATCAGGTCCAGAGAACACAAGTCATCTATTCACAGGTACCGACCGGGCTCTTTGTGGGTGGGGTTAGGATTTGGCCTTAGGTTACCTGACCCCAGATTCACCATTCTTGCAGTATCATTTGATATTAAATCACTTTTTTATTTATAAAAAAAATTGTTCTAAAAATGAGGTCAGTAAAAGAAATGTAGATTTATTCTGCAGTACAAAGTCATGGACTTTTATGTGTATCTCTACATTTCTGTACCTTTGTTCCATTTGAAAAACATGTGGACATAAGGAGCTTGGGTAATTTAACTTTGAAGCTAAAGGTAATGTTATTTTTGTGTGGAGTATGCTGCTTCTAACTAGGCAGAATTTCAATAGCAAATAAAGTGTGAACCAAACATCCTAATCCACCGAGTGAGTGACAGACAGCATATTATAAATTTCTTTTTATATTTGAATGATACGATGATTATAAAAATGCTTCGGTAGCTGTTCTGCTCACATAATCAACCCTTGAATACGGTTTCTTGTTACTGTCCCAGTTTTGCAGTAGAACCTTTATGGGAAGAGACTTATGTTGTTCTGAGTTATGTAAATTTCCTGTGCATTGAGTGAGCCAGGAGAGGTGAATTTGGGGTGAAGAGCTACCATAGAAAATCAGACCCCATTCAGTTCATGATTTCACATGCAGTGGAACAGAGGTAGGAGGGCTTGGATTGCTGCCTGCCACGCCCACTGCTGCCTGGCGAGCGTGGCACCTTGTGTGGTCCAGACCTTCAGCAGCGGCCTTGACTAGGGGCTTGTTGGAAACCCATACTCTTAGGCCCTCCCCCGACCTGCTGAATCCAGATTTGCCTTTCAGCAAGATTCTCACATGATTTATGTGCATGTTGAAGTTTGAGAAGTGCTGGGTTACAGTATGTTTTGTAAGGATGCAACTTTTATTAATTGCACAAAGGTATTCATGATAACTTTGGATGTGAAATCTGCCAGATGCAAAGGTACTAATCTTGAACCTTGCACTCATGCCTTCAGTCAGCAGGTATCTGTTAAGCTAGCCAAGCTATGTTTTGGAGAGGAAAGATGGTTAAGACACTGTCTGCCTTCAGTAAACTCAACAAAGCAGATGGGACCCAGTGTTAGACATCTGTATAGGATATTTCCAGGCTTCAGGAGTTATCCAGCTTAGCATGTGTGGAGCAGGGAGGAGGAAGTAGAGTCAAAGACAGCTTCCTGAGCTAACTCGTAAAGGAGAAATAAGCACATACTACTTTCTACTGATGATAACAGATCACCACAAACTTAGTGGCTTCCAACCATTTATGGTTCCGTCATTCTGTCTGTAGGTCAGATGTCCAGGCATGGCTTACATAGAGTGTCTGCTCAGAGTCTCAAAGGGTAAAATCAAATGGTTGGCCTGGCCAAGTTCATTTAGGAGCTCAATGGCCTCTTCCGAGCTCATTTGGTGGTCTGCAAAATTCAGTTCCTTGTGGTTGTAGGACTGAGGTTCCTGCTTTCCTGCTGGCTGTCCAGCAGGGGCTGGTCTGAGCTCCAGGAAGCCTGCAGGTCCTTGCTGCATGGCCCTCTCACAATGTGGCGCCCACTGTTACAGGCCAGCAGGAGACGCTCCTCCAGTCAGCTGAGGTGGAGACATACATCTTAATGCATTGAGGGGTGATGTCCCATCACCTTTGCCATGTTCTTGGCAATTTGAAATCTGGCAAAATACCTGTGATAGCTGCCATTAATTGTCTGCCATGAGGCACGTGCTTACTAAGGCTTTACCTGTGTATCTCTAATCCTTACATCTCAGTAAAGATGTTATTATCTCCAAGTCATAAATTAGGAAACCGAAACTCAGAGAAGTTAGATCACTTGCCCAGGGTCACACAGCTGGTGAGGGGAGGAGCAGGGGTGTGAACTCTCAGCTGACTAAAACTTGAACAGAACAGAACCCTCTTACTGTGTGTGAAACACTCAGCAGCCAAGGAAGCATATTTAAATCAGGCTGTAGTAAGTACAGCATCGTGGCTCCGGTACTTGGATTGACGGGTCAGCGACAGAAACAGAGGAGACAAGCCGCAGGCAGGAGCCAGTGCACCCGGGGATTTAATGTGCAGAACCCTTATCTTAGACTGATGAGGGTGGGGGCTGTCCCTTAAGTTGTCTTGGGACGGGTGAGTAGCCACCTGGGCAAAAATAGCGTGTCTTAACTTCACACCGTGTCCCGGCACAAATTCAGATTTGTCAAAGATGTAAGTGTAAGCAGTGAACCGTAAGTGTAACAGACACAAACAGAGAAGAAGGTTTTTATGTGGGAGTGGAGAAGGGTCTCACTATCACTCACCTCTAGAAGCCACGGAAGGGAGGTCTGATAATTTCATTTCTCAAAATAACAAACAACAAAAATCTCTGCATATTAAAAATCCTGTAAGAAAAGTGAAAAAGAGAAATGACTGACTTGGAAAAAAAATAAATAATGCCTCTCATATTGTAGACAGAAGACTAGTCTTCCTAATTTATCAAGACCGAAAGATGAGTAATCATTCAAACAGAAAAATGGGCCAAGGCTGTGAAGAGGTACTTCACGGAAGGGGAAATACCAGCAGCTTTAAAATATACAAAGGGATCTTCAACTTCTTCATAATGAAACAAATGCTAATAAAACTGTAGTGAGATACTACTTTTCTCTTCATCTGGGAAGAAAATCCAGAAATTTGGTAACATGCCCCGTTGGCAAGGCTCTGGGAAAACAGACCTGATCTGGGGCTTGTGGGGCTCATGTGGGGCCGGACTGGCAGGACATCTGACCCGGCACGTCTGCTTCTGAGAAGATTCTGTACACATCCCGGCACGTGTGCAAAATGCCACGTGTGCTAGTTTTTCACTGCAGTGTTATATGACTGGAAAAAAGACTGGGGACAATCTAGACGTGAAATACCCATTCAATGTGATACTGTGCAACCACATAAAGAAGGAGCATGCTCCCACTACCTGATAGCGATCTCCAGGCCATTTTAAGTGAAAAGAAAGATAGAAAACAGTATTATGATGCACTGTCTCTTGTGCACAAGAGCGGAAAAAAAAAGAATATATCTTTCTCTTTTTTGCATATTTATAAAGAAAACTTTGCAAGGCTATTTCCAAATCTAGTAATGATGATTACTGGGTAGAGGTATCTTGAGTTGACTGGATGGGGAAGGACAGAGAAGTAAGTTTTCATATGAACCTTGAACCATATGAACTTTAAAAATGAAATAAATTATATGCATAAGCTAAGGCATCTCAAGGAATCTATCACAATCAATTCTATTGAGTAAGCAAATGGCAGTTTGATGCAATCATCTTCAGTCTTGTTGGTTTGGTTTGCTCACCTCATCAGTAAAGAAACTGTAATCACATACTAGATATATGTGGATTGTTGAACATTTATATGATACACGACTGCACAAATTGTATTTCGTACCTTAAAGCCAGACTAAGAAGCAAGAAAGTACAATATAAAGATGAAATTTAATAGTGTACTTAATCACAAAATAAATTCTAATTAAACAGTTAAAAACTAGTTTGCACTCATTAAACTATTAATATGCATGATTCTTTTTTGAAACCTTGATTCAAAACTTTGTGTTACTGTCACCTGAAGTTTCCTTTTTGGGTTGGGTTTTGATGGTTGTCGGCTTTAGGGTGACCAGCCCTCCTGGTCTACCTTGGACCGAAGGGCTGCCCCGCTGTGTGACTTCAGTGCTGTGACCAGGCCAGTCCCAGGCAACCTGGGACAGCCAGTCACCCTCGCCCTGGCTTAAAGAGATGTGCCCCAGAGTTATGCAGGAGGGAGCTGAAGGGACAGCTGTTGGCCAGACGTACTAAGTCCTGGTAGTCCTTTGTCACCAACATCCATCAGTGAGGCAAAGGTTCTGTGTAATTCACTTGCTGAGTTTTCATCTTCTTTGATGACAGTCAGCTTTTCTTGGAAACTAATCAGAAGTATTGCATATTTACATTTCCTGGCTTCCTGCAGACAGGAAAGTTAGTTTTCAGTGTTCCACACAAATATCCAGAAATAGGGTCTCAACCACATTTTCTGTGTTCTAGGAGCAAGCTGGAGAAGAGAAGAAGCCCAGGGATGGTGGGACCCCCTTGAGTCACGGTAATAGTCACCACTCTTTAGTTTCATTTATGATGAATGACTTTTAAATGGCATTTTTATTAGGTAGCTGTAGTTGGTTTAGATTTATTGATGTAAATCTGTGATAATAGTACCATTTATTGACAGTGTTTCACATACTCAGAATTCTGAGACTATCAGTGTCATCTGAGATTTTCAAATGTATGTATGTCTCAAGAAAAAGTCTGAAGCCCTTATCTCATTTTTTTGCCTTTTAAAGAAGCTTTGAGTAAAACAGCTTCTGATTTGTGAACTTGTGCCTGTGAATGAGAAAATAAGTGATGCTACTTAGTTTATTTATAATGCTTTGCTTGAGCTTTTCCCAGATTGGTTTAATCTTCTAATGATCGCATTCGTACTCTTCTATGGAAGTTGTGCTTCAAAGGAGATTGTACATTTGCTCCAAGACGAATATCCCTAATTATGGGTATTAATATATCAATAGGTTTTACATAACAGCTTCTTAATATTCAACTAATTCTCTGATGCTTTAAATTTAAATCAACAAATACAGATGCCACTTCCCTGGAATATCTGTTCCACACACATTGTGATTAATGCTGCACAAACAGACAGCTGCTATTAAATTTTCTGTAAAACGTAGTTGAGTATGCAACATTTGTGCTGTTCTCGATGGGAAGGAAGCATGTAAATTTGATAATTCTCCCCTAATGACCTTATAAAGTCCCGTAAGTATGTGTTGAGCAAGCTTTTTCCCCTCCAATAATGGAAACAACTGAAAATGCCTTAAAGGATGATAACAAGTATTGAGGCTTTTAAAGACCATTTTATAATGCTTAGTCTTAGGACAGAATGTTGAAAATTTGTGATCTTCTACCTAAATGATTTTTGAAATGAAAGTTTTTGATTAGAGGCAAAATATTCTGCTTTAAATTTCTTTCTTTTTTTTGCTGTCACCCCAAGTCCCACCACGTTCTTTGCTGAAAAAGCAAAATAGAATACAGTAATCTGACAATTATGTAACTTGGTGTTCAGCTTCATTGAAGTGCACTCCTGTTATGCAACACTGGAATCGGGAAATAAATTTGGGCTGTACCTGGCCCTAACAGCAGGGTTTTTTCCGAAAGATTTTTCCCTCAGAGAGGTTGTGATTTATGGTGTTGTTTCTCCCCCGCGGCTGTATTTTCACACTAATGTAAATTGTTTTAGATTCTTTTATTTCATGGTTGAAGCATTTATTCTAGAAAAAGAAAAGCAGACTTAGGTCAACAAATTACAAATGTTCAGTCCCCCAACCTAAGGTTTTTTTTTTTTTTTTTAATGATTTAGTATTTATAGTTTTCATCGTAGCCAATTATATGTTTGTCTCGAATCATTTTCCTGTTTTACTAGAAAGCAACTTTTTGCTGTTGTTCAGCCCCATTTTATAGTCAGTTGTCCCTTCCCCAAAGGGCCCTTCTCCGGCTGACTCTTCTCCAGGCCTGGTGCCGGTGTTGTAGCTGTTTTCTCCGGCTGTGGCGCGCAGCCAGATGTTTAGAAGAAGGATGAGGGTTGCTTTGTGTATACAGATGCTACAAACTGCTCGTTGAATGCAGACTGAATTATTTGAGGGACTTTTGAGGTGATTTATATTTTTACCACTTTGAATGGGATAAAGGAAACCATTCCCTAAATTGCCTGTTGTTTTAGTAGTACAGTGGGGATCTTCCTCCTGTAGTTCTTGGAAATAGATTAATTTTTTTCTGTAGGCTGCTTGCAAAATGAGATTTAGCCACTTACCTTATGTCTTTAAAATAATAACAAAAGAAAAACAAAAACTATGGACTCATGCATATTTATATGTGAACAGAAACTTGTATCGAAAAATAAATGCTTAATTTTTAGTAGTGATTTTACAACAAGCAAGATATTTCTTTGAAAATCACTACAAAACAATTTACTGGATGCCCAGTCTGTGCTGCTGACACTGGCCCCTCCGTAACAGGTGAGGGAGCTTTGTCTGGCTTCCTCAGGGTCAGCCCGACTAGGGAACGGTGGCTGCGGGGACTGAAGCTGCAGCTGGGAGCTCTGAAGCCGTGGTGCTTTCCACTTCAGCTGTGGCCTTTCTACTTTATCATTTGGTAGCTCCATTTTTAGTTTTTTAAGGAACCTCTGTCCTGCTTTCCATAGTGGCTGCACCAGTTTACATTCCCACCAGCAGTGTAGGGCGTCCCCTTTTCTCCACAGCCTCTCCAGCATTTGTCATTTGTCGACTTTTTGATGATGGCCGTTCTGACTGCTGTGAGCTGATCCCTCATTGTGCTTTCGATTTGCGTTTCTCTGATAATTAGTGATGTTGAGCATCGTTTCATGTGCCTGTTGGCCATCTGTGTGTCTTCTTTGGAGAAATGTGTATTTAGCTCTTCTGTCTATTTTTTGATTGGATTGTTTGTTTCTTTGGTATTGAATTGTATGGGCTGTGTATGTATTTTGGATATTAACCCCTCGTCAGCTGCACTGTTTGCAGATACTTTTCTCCCATTCCATAGGTTGTCTTTTCATTTAATTTATAGTTTCCTTTGCTGTGTAAGAGCTTTTAAGTTTGATTAGGTCCCACTTGTTTATTGTTGCTTTTTTCTTCTGCCTTGGGAGGAGATTGCCTTGGGACTGATCTAAGAAAATAGTATGAAGATTTATGTCTGAGAATGTTTTGCTTTGTTCTCTTCTAGGAGTTTTGTGGTGTCAAGTCTTATATTTAGTCTTTAAACCATTCTGAGTTTATTTTTGTGTGTGGTCTTTTAATTCAGTTGGTATTTAATATCTTAATTATCCTTGTGTTACATCTCCTGTCATGGATTGTCATCTTTCAGTCTTGTAAAACCAAAACCATTTTTCAGAGATCTGTTAGTTTCTTGGTAATAAACTTTGCCAGTTTTATGTACTGAAAAAAATTCTTTAATTCCATGAATGCTTTAATAGTCCACGAAACAGACATCATACTAAACTTTCATCTCACTGAAGGGCTTTCCCTTCCTTCCCCTCCGCCTCATCCCACCCCGCACCAGCTCAGCTCTCGTGCTCTGACGGGCTGGCCCTGTTTCAGGTGCCGCCCTGGGTCCCTGCACCTCCTCTGTCTGCCTCCTGTGTGTCTGACTCAGTTGTGTGTGTGCTGCTCAGGCCCGCTGACCCTGGAGCCCCTGTTAGGAAGCCTTTCTCTGATGTCCCAGACGAGGCTGGGCTGTCTGCTCTGCACTCTCAAGGCCCTAAATGAGGCCCTAAATTCTATGAAAGCAGAGTGTAGTCTATAAGTATATTTTGGATTATTTGATTCTTCCCCACTAGACTTGGCAGTCTGCGAGTGAGGCCTCATGCCTGCTTTTGTCTGCTGCTGTGGCTGTGAAGCCCAGCCCAGGGTGGGTCCCCTGCGCATGTTGACTGCAGAGATGATTAGAGAAGGTGGCTGGTGAGGCTGCAGGCTGGTGGGGCCGTGTCTGCTGTGCTGAGCTGCCTGGACATTGAAGCAAAGTTAATAGACTTTGAGGCTTTGGGCAGGATGGTGGTGACCTCTCCTGTGGGGAGAGGACTCTGGGCTACCCCTGGAGCAGGGTGGGGAGGGCAGGGGACGGCGGAGGGCCGAGGAGACGGCTGCTTGACTGTTCCAGGTTCCGCACATGCTAGGAGGGAGGGGCCCCCGGGTCTGGTGAAGGGCCAACTTCAGGGGCTGGAGCAGGTGTCACTGGGCCTAGTGTGGGTGCCAGTCACCGGCCTCGGGAACGTGGGGACTGCACTTGAGGTGCAGTGCTGGGTCTTTGTCTGAAGATTGAGGGTCTGTGGAGCATTCAAAGAGTCTGGGTAGGAAGCTGGTGGGAGGGGCGGGAGGGGGCATCAGGTGTGTAGGCAGTAGGTGATCCTGTGATCCAGGGAGACCTCTCTGGGGGAGCAGATTGAGCAGAAGGCTGAGGAGACAGACCCCCGCCCCGCCTGGTGCAGAGAGGAGAGTCCTGTGCGGGACCAAGACGGAGCCCCAGGACCTGGCGGGAGCGCAGGCCGGTGGGCTCCAGGGACGGGCCTAGGGTGGTTCTCCCTGTGTCCCCTGGGGCCCCCAGCACTCTGTACCCGTCCGTTCTGCCTGCAAGGGATCTGCCTCTGTGATGGAGATTCTAGAGTAGAAACTTTTTTTCCCAATTAACCATAAAGCTGTATAAAGCCAGGATTTAGACGTTTATGACATTACTACTTTGATTTTCTTGTGTGTTGGACAGTATTCTCCCAAGATAAGCCTGTGGTTTGCCGTTTTCTTTGTGCTTTTAATTATCTGTAGTTGTCGTCACAGCACTCAGGACCTTGGGAGGAATTCTTTTTCTCTGATTGTTGTTACCATAATTAATTTTTTATGGATGGCAAATCTGAATTCAATAATTCAGGATTTAATTTGACAAGGAAGCTATATTTTATTGATGATTTTTAAAGCGCGGAAGGGATGCTTGGGAATTGGAACCAGTTATTTAAATTAGTGCACATTTATGGCTTATCAGTGTGATGGCTCCACAAAGTAAGACATTTATGCCAAAACTAAACCTTCTTTAGGGAAATCACTTCTTTCATATTTAAAATGATTAGCTGATTTATTGGATACGTCCCAGCCCTGACACTTTATGGCTATATTTAAAATTATTTTGGAAAGTTAGCATTATAAACTTTCTGCACAAAAATGCTAGGATGGTGAAATGTTTTTCTAGACAGCACGAGCTAATATAAATCAGATCCCTGAACATAAGCCTAAAGAGAGAGGAAACATTAACTCTAGATGCATTTTCAAAGTTATTTTATAATGTCTGTATTTTATGCAGTGAACCTTTGTTCAAATCAGAGAATACAATACCTACCATGTGATACTCGTGGTCCTAATCTCATTTATTATTTGTGAATTCCTTATTTTTTGTGTATTTAATTAAGTATGATTATTTGATCCATTTTCACAGTTGTTGAGCATTTAGAGACTTTTTGGTGGTGAGTCTGAGCCGTTTACTGTACTTGTTATTACACAGTACTTATTACTCCCGCCGCCCAGCTCGGTATCGCTTCCCGTAACCGTGACTTAGCAGCTCCAGCAGCAGAAGATTGTTCCCTTTGGTTCTTCAGGTTAGAAGTCTAAAGGCAGTGGGCAGAGCTGTGGCCCTTCGTTCCTTCCCAAGGCTCTTGGGGAGGCTCTGCTTCCGTGCCTTTTCCAGCTTCTAGGGGCACCTGCACTCCTTGGCTCATGGCCCTGTCCTCTGTCTTCAAACCAGCAAGGGAGCGTCTCTCTGACTTTTCTGTCATAGTCACATCTTCCTCTGACCACAGCCGGGAAAGCTTCTCCACTTTTAGGGACCCCTGTGATTATACTGGACCCACGTGGATGGTCCAAGATAATCTCCCCATCTCAAGAACCTTAACTTAATCACATCAGCAGAAGCACTTCTGCCGTGGAACATGGCGTGCAGTTTCTGGGGATTAGGGTGTGGACATCTTTAGAGGGCTGCTGCTCTGCCTCCACAAGTTCTCAGTTGCAGAATGACTCTGGGCTTCCTTGCAGGAAATGGAAATTATTTTGTGCCTGTTTCTAAGGGAACAGTGCCTTTATTGAGCGCCTTCAGTTTAGGGACTTTTAGTCGTGAGGTCTACAGTTCTGGCACTTTCTTGTTGCGTTTTTACACAACATAATTCAGGTCCACACCAAGGGCTCTCATCCCCAAACAGTCCTGAAGAGCCCAGAGGAGAAGAGGCCGGTGGCAGCGAATGAAATCTTCACTGCTGCTTTGAATGAATGTGCTTTTCAGGAATTTAATTCCTGAAGCTGTTCTAGATGTTTTTTACATTAAAAACTTTCCTTTAAACAGTGCTAGTTGTCTTTCAACTGATAGAAGTTCTGTCTTTTGCCCCAGATGGCCTGCTAGGAGAACTGAAATCCAGTGTTCCTTCATGGGTTTTCAACTTACATTCACTGACGATGATTCGTGTTTTGAAAGGCTGGCAAGCTGTGAGGTTAAGATATGATTTGGGAAATAATTCATTCTAGAGACTTTCAGTGTCGAGAGGAAAAACAGTCTTGAATAATATTCTAAGAATGTCCATTAATTGAAGCCCAGCAGGGGGTATCTTGAATAGAAGAAAGTCTAAATTCTGATTGACAGAGTTAAATTAATGAAAGGAGTGTTAACAACTGCAGCTCTGTTGTGTTCAGCGGACTCCGTTAGATGTCTCTAGGAGAAAAGATCAAGGGAAACATGCAGTTAATCACTTTAGGAGGAGGATACTGCCGTCTCATGTAGACCGACGTTAATTTGATGACTTACAGCGTGGTATTCCGAGGGGAGTATTTTAACATCAACCCGTAATTATGCGGGTCTTCTTTAAGGAGTCTCGGTGATGAAAGTTACTGTTGTAGACCTGCCTGCCCACATCTGCCTCATGTCAAGGGGGAAATCAGTTAACACGGGGAGATCTGCACACGGACGTCCCCTCCTGTAAATGTGCTCCTTGCTTCACCATCACCTGAGACTTCCCGTAAGAACTTCGGGGTTTCTTAGTTCTTTGTTCTCCTCCAGTGATGAACTGCACGCACTCAGGAAACCTGATCCACGTTCCAGCCCTGGGGCAAGTGCCCCTTCATCGGTTTGATTTCTTCTTGTCCCTGTCCCTGTGTTCCTGGTCTCCTATCGGATTCCGTCTCTCGGGTGAGGTGTTGACTCTTTCTCTCCTCCTCCTCCTCTTGCTCTTCCCTTGTGTCCTGATGCATCAGTCTGTCCTAGAGTTTCTCAGTGTCTTCCTGTCTACCTTCCACCGGGAAGGCTGAGATTCCTCTATGTCTCAGCTGTGATTCTCATTTTGCACCTTTAAAGTTTAAATTGGATACAGTTAATTCATACTGAAATCCCAGACATTCTGGTGGTCTAGACTAAGAACCGTGGAACATAAGAGAGAAACCAGAAAGAGATGTGAGAATGTGATCTGTTACACACAGGCTGATGCACACAGTACAGGTGGTAAGTCAGTTTAGGGGGATAAAGCTTAGATTATATGATAGGTTATGCTTGCCAAGCTGACCGTCTATCCGTTTGAAAATTAACTCCTAATAGATTGAAGACTGACTCTGATAAAGCCTTTTTTAAAAAAAAAAATTATCTCTAGGAGACAAAATGAATTCTTTAGGAGTGAGGAAGGACTCAGTCAAGAATGGGAACTGTATTTTATAAGAGAAAGTTGGACATATCAAACTCAGTTTTAGTGTATTAAAAAATTTCATTATTTCACTCCTTTTGGAGGATGTGTTTGTTGGTTGTTTAATTCTTCCCTGACAGTTTCATGGCTTTCATTGCATTGAAGATGCCACTCCGTTGTCTTCTTGCCTGTGTTCTTCCTGGTGAGACGTCAGCATGTCTTACAGTCTCAGAGCCCCTCCTGCTCGTGTTGCCTAGCCCCCATTTCTGCTTTATTTTCTCTGTAAAGCTTATTGCCATCTGACATGCTGCGTACTCTACTTATTTATCTCTGTCGTCACGTACTAGCATTCATGGTGGGTAAAGGTAGGGATTTGTTTTGTGCTGTATTATAAGCTTCTAGCATATCGTAAGCATTTGGTTAATATTTGTTGAATGAAAAATGAAAACAATGAATAATGCGCGGAAGACAGTGTTGACTGTTCTGTCTGCTGTGTTCTCGTGGCTCTTAGCGCCTGTCTCTGCAGTTAGATTTTCCTTGTGCAATGGTTACCTGGTTCCCCACTAAGCTGTAAGCTCCTGAAGGGAAAAAAAAAACAACTGTATCTTATTCATCTTTGACTCATGAGCACCTAACACAGTCTGTGACACAGAAGACCCTGTTTGTTGAATCAGTGGGCACACCTGGCTTGCATTGTTTTGTTTGTTTGTTTGTTTTGTTTTGTTTTACTGAAATACGGTAGATGTACAGGATTACGCGCATTTCAGGTGAACTGCATAGTGGTTTGACGTTTGTGTACCTCACGAAATGAGCACCACAGGGAATCCAGTACCTTTCTAGGTACAAAGTGGTGACGCTGAAATTGACCATGTTCGCGTTGGTTTCCTCTGTTTGGTCACTGTAATCTCACAGCTCGTTGAGCTGGTCACTCTGAAGGTTACTGTTTGCCATACACTTTTCCATATGCAGACCACAGACTCTGCCTCCAGCCGCTCCCTGTGCACCTCCAGGCTTCCTCGGACCAGCACCCTCTCCTTGTTTCCTTACAGAAACCACCCTGAGACTTATCCCACCACCTGGCTTTGGTTGCATCTCTTTCTCCAGCTTCAGGTCCCTGCCTTCTCCTATATCTTAGTCAACCTCTGTGTTCAGCGTCTCTCCAGGTACTGTAATTAGCGGCTTTGTAGAGTCCTCATGTCGTTTTACGTTTTGGTCTAGTTTGGTAAGGATTCCTCCTCTCTCCTTGAAAGAATACCCTCTCTCCTCCGTCCTGTTCTCTGGTTGCCCCTTCTCACTGTCCTTCACTGCTTGGCTTCCTTCCGTCCACGTCTGAAATACTGTGTTCCCTAGAATTCCGTTCTTGTCCCTGCCTGCTCTGTGCTCTGCATGCCCTCCCTGAGGTTCTCAGCCCCCCTGAATGCTAATGGCCACCAAATCCAAGTTCCCAGTCAGGATCTATCTCCTGAAAAATCTATTTTTAATGCCTCCTAGATAGTTCATCCTGCATATCCTTTAGAGTCCTTTGCATTTCGGAGATTTAGCCTCTCTGTGAATATGTTCATCCTGCTCTCTAAGCCTGTGCTGGCATAGTCATAAACTCAGCCTCCCGAGCTGGAAACGTCCACATCCAGGTCCTCTCTCCCTTCCCACCGACGTCCAGTGTGTCCAGCCCCACTCAGATGCCTACCCAGGTCCTTCTGCTCCCCTCAGTCCTCACGGCAGCTGTCTCAGATCCAGACTTCACCGTCTCCTGCCTGCTTGTTGCAACAGCCTCCTTTCTGCTCTATTATCTCCCTCCTTGTTCTGTTCCATCGTCTCTAAAACTGCAGCCCACGGTGTCTTTAAAAAAGAAATCTCAGGTGCCGCAAAACCAGCAACGGGCAGGGCAGAGAAGAAACAAGTCTAAAACTTCCCATGGCATTTCTTTACTGAAAAACTTCCACTGGTTTCACAGCACGTCTGTAGACTTAAGACTAAAATTCTTCCTGTGGTGTTCTATTAGATATTTGTTCTGCGAGAAAGAGAGATCACTCAGGGCTTCCTAGGGTAATGGGCTGTCCTGTAAAATTCACGTCAGGGGAGGATGGAGACGCTTGGAAGGCTGTGGTCAGAACATTGTCATCCTCCCTGTCTTTAGGGCCATCTGTGGCCAGAGTCTGGCCCTCACTCTGGGGCAGGAGGTCTCAAACATTAGCTGCGTCAGAGTCACCTGAAGGGCCTGTGACGACAGCTTGTTGGGCCCTACCCCCAGAGTTCCTGATTCAGTAGATGCCCCCAAATTTTAATTGCTGCCCCAAATTTGTATTTCTAATGATCTCCCAGGTGATACTGATGCTGCAGGTCTGGGTACCACACTTTGTTCCCAGACACATGGTTTGGGTTTCTTAACCGGTGCCTATGTATTCCCCAAAACACTGAGTCCCTCCAGATGTCAGATTGGAGTGATGTCTGTCTGTCTGCACATGTCTCCCCCCCTCGAGTAAGTGGCATGTGAGGACAAGAGGTGAGTTTCCTGTGTGGTGTCTCTACACCTGCTCTGCGCCAGGGAGGGAGCGATAACTGATTTTCGAATTCACTTGTCCTGAAATGAGACACAGCCTAAATGTGCAAATGAAGTGTTTCCGGCCTTGCTGCAGTGATGTGGCAGGTGGAATGTCAGTCTGGAGCTGCAGTTACATTCATGGAGCTGCTGTTCCGGGTTATCACCTCGTGGTGATAAGTCTTAACGGTAGGAAAGTTTTATCATCTCCAGTTGGTGCTGCAAAGAAAGGCGTTATTTATATCTGTGTGTAATAAAATGGGCTGGTTGCTACCGACATTGGTTTTTCCCATGTATTCTGAGGTTCTGCCCGACGAAGCCGTGTGCGGCGCGACTTTTGAAATGCAGTTGGAATACATTGTAAAGGGCTGTGTTCGTGGTTGATGGGATTGGAAAGGTGTTGCCCTGGGGCCCGAGTCACAGGACTGACTGACGCAGTTCTCTCCTTAAGAACGACAGTTATTCATTCTTCACCCCCTGACATTTGTAATTTTAGTCCAGAAAATCACTCATAAATATTGTGCAGCTTCCTAAGCTAGACATTCTTACTGCCAAGCGAGGGCTCCCCCTGTCGGCGAGTTCTCAGCCTGGGCTCTGCGCGGGGACAAGTGCGCAGGGCGGGGCCGGGCGCAGCAGCGTCCCTGGGGGCTTCTAGTGCTGGGGCTCCGAAAAAGACGTTTTTGTAGGTAAAAATGGGGCCATGCTAGAGAGAAATTTAAGGTCTGAAGAAGTCACCTAGCTAGATGAAACCAGGGCTTCTTTCCATATTTAAATAGCCTGATCTGCTTTCTTGTGATGGATTTTTACCAGAAGAGTTGAGAATAAAAATATACTAGCACACGCATATGGAAGACCATTCATATAAAGTCTTGGAGTAAAGGGTTCTTAAAAAAATTAATTTAAGTAAACTCAACTGTTCAGAACTTCAGGTCTGAAATGATAAAGCAGGGCACAGTGTGGTTCACAGAGTCTGAAAAGTCCCTCGGGTTGAGGCGGGCCTGGTCTGGGGTATATTGTACTCAACATGCGGACCTTTCTGCTGGTGGAGGGTCCTGCCTCGGTGTTGATGGTTACTGGCTGATCAGGGTGGTGGTTGCTGACGGTGGGAGTGGCCGTGGCGATTTCTTAAAATAAGACAGCAATGAAGTTCACTGCATCGAATGACTCTTTCTTTCACCAACAGTTTTTCTGTAGCATGCGATGCTGTTTGATAACATTTTACCCACAGTAGAACTTCTTTCAGAATTGGAGTCAGTTCTCTCTAACCCTGCCTCTGCTTTGTCAACTAAGGTTGTGTTCTGAATCCTTTGTTGTCATCTCAGCAATCTTCACAGCATCTTCACCAGGAGGAGATGCCATATCGAGAAACCACTTTCTCTGCTTATGTGTAAGAAGCAACTCCCCATCCCTCAGTTTTATCATGAGGTTGCAGCCATTCAGTCATGCCTCGTGCTTCTCTTCTAATGCAGGTTCTCTTGCTGTTCCTACCACATCGGCAGTGACTTCCTCCACTGACGTCTTGAACCCCTCAAAGTCATCCAGGAGGGGTGGAATCAACTTCTTACAAACTCCTGGTAACGCTGATATTTTGACCTCTTCCCATGAATCATGAATGTTCTTAAAGGCATCTGTAATCTGAGACCCACTCCAGAAGGTTTTCATTTGACTTTGCCCAGATGCCTCAGAGGAATCAGCTTCTATTGGAGCGATAAGTCTTACGAAATGTGTTTCTTTAACAGTAAGACTTGAAAGTTGGAATGACTCCTTGATCCATGGGCTGCAGAGTGGATGCTGTGTTTGCAGGTCTGAAAGCGGCATGAATCTCACAGTGCCTCTCCCTCAGGGCTCGTGGGTGACAAGGTGCATCAGCAGTGAGCAGTGATGTTTTAAAAGGAACAGTAGTTCTCAACAGTGGGCTTCAAATATTCAGTAAGTGATGTTGGAAACAGATGTGCTGTCATCCAGGCATTGTTGTTCCATTTTCAGGGCAAAGGAAGAATAGATTCAGCAAAATGCTGAAGGGCCCTAGGGTTTTTGAATGGAAAGTGAGCACTGGCTTCAGCTCAAAGACACCAGCTGCGTTAGCCCCTGACGAGAGTCAGCCTGTCCTTGGGAGCGCTGAGGCCTGGCGCTGACTTCTCCTCTCCGGCTGTGGGAGTCTCAGACGGCGTCTTCCTCCAGTGGAGGCTCTTCGTCTGCACTGAGCCCCGTTGTCTGGGGTGGCCTCCCTCAGGAGCGGTCTGAGCTGGAGCTTCTGGGTGACCCGCCGCTGCTCCTGCCTCAGCCCTTGCTGCCTCACCGGCGCCGGCGTGTTACGGGGGCGCTTCTTTCCTTAAACCTCGGGAGCCAGCGTCTAGCTTCAGACTTTCCTCCTGCAGCTTCCTCAGCTCCCTCTGCCCTCACAGAACTGAAGAGAGTTACGGCCTTGCTCTGGCTTAGGCTTTGGCTTCTGTCCCGACCACTAGGACTTTCTCCGTATCAGCAATAACGCGGTTTTGCTTGCCTGTAATTCGTGTGTTCACTGGAGCCGCACCTTTAACTTCCTTCAAGACCTTTTCCTGTGCGTTCACAGCTTGGTTAACCTTTTGGTAGAAGAGGCCTAGCTTTCAGCCTGTCTTGGCTTTCCACGTGACTGCCGCACTGAGCTTAATCAGCTCTAGCTTTTGATTTAAAGTAGAAGATGTGCGACTCTTCCTTTCACTTGGACACTTAGAGGCGATTGTAGGGTTATTAACAGGCCTAATTTCAGTATTGTATCTCAGGGAATAGGGAGGCCCTCAGAGAGGGAGAGAGATGGGGAAGGACCCGTCGGTGGAGCAGTCAGAGCACAGCTTTTGCCAGTGAAGTGTGGTACCGCGTATGGGTGTGGTTCACGGCTTCCCAAAACAATTACAATAATAATATCAAAGATTGCTGGTCACAGATCGTCATAACAAATATAATAGTAATGGAGAAGTTTGAAATATTGTGAGAATTACGAAAATATGGAGACATGAAATGAGCAAATACTGTTGGAAAAATGGCACCAATAGACTTGCTCCACTCAGGGTTACCACAAACCTTCCATTTGTTAAAAAAAAAAAAAAAAGCACAATAAAGCAAAGTGAAGAAAACCAGATATGCCTGTTTTTAAGTTTTTGAGAATCCTCCGTACTGTTTTCCATAGTGGCTGCATCAGTTTACAGCCTCACCGGCTGTGCACAAGGGCTCCCTTCCTCTACACCCTCACTAGCACTCATCTCGTCTTTTAGATGGTGGCCATTCAGCAGGTATGAGCTGAGATCTCATTTCTAGAAGGAAATTAAGGGCTACTCCAGTGAACACAAATGATAAGAAAGTGGAGCAGCCTTCTTGCTGATAGGGAGAAAGTTTGGGTGGTCTGGAGAGAGGGTCAGAACAGCCTGAAGGCGGGTCCGGTGGTCATGAACTCCCTCAGCTTTTGCTTGTTTGGGAAGGTCTTTATCCCTCTTGCGTTTCTGAAGGACAGGTTCCCAGGTAGAGAATTCTTGGTTGACAGTTATTTTCTTGTGATATTTTGAACAAACCATCCCATTCTCTCCTGGCCTGAAAGGTTTCTGTTGAGAAATTCACTGATAGTTTTATGAAGGTTCCCTTGTTCGTAACTTCTTTCTCTTGCTACTCTTAAAATTCTTTCTTTGTCTTTGAGTTTTGACAGTTTAATTACGGTGTGTCTCAGTGTAGTCCTGCCTGGGTTCAACCTATTTGGGATCCTTGGGGCCTCTTGGATCTGAAATGTCCATTTCTCTCCCCACATTTGGGAAGTTTTCAGCTGTTACTGCTTTAAGTATACTTTCTGTTCCTTTCTCTTTCTCTTCTCTTTCTGGAATTTCCATAATGTGAATATTGTTTCTTTTCGTTGTATCCCATAATTCCCGTAGGCTTTTTTCTCTCGTTTTCCTTTTTTTCTCGTGTTGCTCCTCTGACTGGGTGATTTCCCATGTCCTGTCCTCCAGGTTGCTGATTCTTTCCTCTGCACGGTTGAATCTACTTTTGAAACTCTCTATATTAAATTTTTCAGTTCAGCTGTTGTATTTTTGAACCATAGGGCCTTTGTTGTTTTGCTGGTTGCTGTTTCCTGATTAACTCGTTTTGTTCATGCATCGCTTTCCTAATTTTGTTTAGTTGTCTTTGTTTTCTTGTGGTTAATTAAACTTCCTTAAGAGAATTATTCTGAACTCTTTGTCTGACAGTTCATAATTCACCACTGGTTTAGGGTCAGGCATTGGAGCTTTGTCAGTTTCCTTTGCGGGTGTCACAGTTACCTGGTTTTTCATGATCCTGGATTCCTTATGTTGGTGTCTGTGCATCTGAGTAATGGGGCTCCTCTTCCAGACTGTGCAGCTTTGCTTTGTCAGAGAAAGTTCCTTACCAGTCAGCTCTGCTTGAGTTTCCAGTGTGTCTGCCAGTAAAGTCCTTGGGCAGTGGGGCCTGTTATTAGAGTTTATTTTGAGGTGAGGCACCTGTTCAAGCTCTGAGGATGAGGATGGGGGTGGGGGCTGGGCCAGTGGCAGGATGGGGGTGGGGGCTGGCCAGGAACAATTGGACAGGATGGCCGACTTGGTTCCTGCCCAGGGGAGGCTGGAGGATGGGCTCCACGGTTGCCCGGCCTCTGGTCAGGCCTGGTAGATGGTGGGGACGGGGTGCGCATTCCGTCGTGGATGGGCTGTGAGTTAGTGCCCTCCCTGGAGGAGGGCAGCCTGGGACCCAGGGCCTGTGCAGCTCCCTGTCTAGGGACCCACATCAGGCCCGAGTGTGTGCAGGTGGGGCCCTGGTTTTGCTCTGCAGACAGGCAGCTCCACGCTGTGCTGTCTGTTCAGGTGCCGATGGACACGGGACTGTTGAGTGGGCTTCTGGCTCCCTGTGTGCTCTGGCGGGTCCCTGGTGGGCAGGCTGTGTTCAGTGATGGGGTGGAGGCACTGTGAGTTAGATGCCCTGCCAGGGGCGGTGGGGGCAGCAGTCTAAAGCCAGTAAAGCTCTTTGTTGTCTCACCTCGAGCTGACCGGGCCCTGAGTTCCCTGGACGGGCCCCATTTCTCCCAGGAGCCGTCACCAGCCCTTATGGTCAGGTGGTCTGGAAGGCATGCGCCCCCAGCGACTGGGCTGTGACTCAGCACCCAAGGCTCGAGGGCCAGTAGCTGCCTCATCTCGGGATCTGATTCAGGCAGACCTGCACCCCATCAGTGTCTGGGCCAGAGTGTACCCCAACTTGGTCTGCAGCCGCACAGAACCGCTGGCTGGATCACTGCTTGCTTGGGTGATATAGGTGTGGGCTCAGTCTGTGGGGGCCCCCTGTGCCAGCGTTGCAGGCCCCACCCCGCCTCCACCAGCCAGTCCCCAGTGGTGAGCCCCGCAGGTGCCCCTGCAGCCCTTGTGGGGCAAGGTCAGAATAGGGGCTCCCGCGAAGTGACCCACGATGCTGGGGATGGGGGCTGGCGGGGCCCTGGCATCCTCTTTCTGGCATCCTCTTTCTGGCATCCTCTGGAGGAGCCTGGGACTCCGGGAGCCCAGGGTAGGGTGTGGCCCACAGTCAGGTGCAGCCTGTTCTCCCTTCTCCTGTGTCTGTCTTGGTCTCTCTGAGGTGCAGGGGGCTTCAGCCTCACCCCAGTCCCAGGGTTCTCTCAGGGTGTCCTGGTCTTGAATGATCATTAGTACTTGTGAGAGGAGCAGAGTCAGCAAGGACCTAGGTCACTGTCTTGGTGACATCACTGCTCACATACAAGTTTTTAAAGAACGCAGCTGTTGTAGAAAGTGAGATATTTACATTTGCTTTAGAGCCAACGGTGCTGTAATGTTTTCTTGTTGAGCTTATAATTGTCGTGAATTGCTTATATGAAAATAAGGCTGTTGAATAATCTTACCAGAGATTCTTTGGGGTTTGTCAAACTGCTTTGTCTGTTTAGCAGCATGAGACGTGTCACGTGTGGGGTAGGAGTGGCAGCGTCTCTCATGGCGTGACGGGCGGCAGCCTGCGCTCCTGGGTGTGATCACACAGAGTCTCACTGTTCCCAGACAGAGCAGGGAGCCCGCCAAGGACAGCTCTCTCAGCCTTGTTTGATGTCTGAGGTGCTTTCTGAAATTCTTATACCTTAGTAAGTGTATTTCTTAGCGAGAGCACATCAGTGTGCTCTGATAGATCAGTAGTAAATATTAATGGAAGAGCTCTGTGTATATAATTTAAACTAAAAGTTAATGATTTTTTCCTTACAGTCTGAGCTTAAATTACTCTTTTTTGTCAATTGTGTATACTACTGTCAAAGGGAAAAACAGTATATAGTATTCATTTATCTTTTGCTGACTAAACCAGGGACTGGGTTCTAGTTTTATTCCAGTGGACAGTATGCTTCTTGGTGCATTAAGAGGAGCTCAGAAAATATGTTTTTGACTGTTGAAAAGTCTGCATGAAATCTTCGTGCACAACTTGATGGATTTTTATGTTTGCTATTCCGTCAGGTGGCTCTGGTGTCCTGAGAGGTTTCAAATGTTGGACTTAGCGGTGGTCTGACCACCTGTCACCACCAGGGCTCTGGCAGCTCTGACCTTTCACTGTCTACCTTCTTCAGGCACATTCTGCAGCAAGATGAATGTTAGAATTAACACTCACAGACCACTTCTTACCAGTCTCCTCCAAGGATGTGTGTATGTGAGTGTGTGTGTTAGTGCAAGTGTGTGTGTGGTTAAATAATGCTTGTGAGGATTTTAAAACTGCAGAGAGTAACAAGTAAGAAAAGAATATTTACATTAATCCTACCACCCACGTGTAACCACCACTAATATTTTGCCGTTTCTTTCCAATTTCTTTTCTACACGTATGTTTGTATGTATGGATACATGTATACGCGTTGTGTCTTGCCCGAGGAAGGGGCTTTATGAGTATGTTGAAAACATGAATAGTTTAATATGTGTAATAATTTGTATTTTAAAATTTAGGGTAGTAAAATAATAAATAAATAGAAAAATAAATAAATAAATAAAACCCAGAAAATACTCAAGATATTTTATTATTTAAAAAGTGTACTTTTTGACATCTTTGTAATCATATATGTATATATGTGTATATGGTTGTATGTATATTTAAATATCATTTATTTAACTTTCTCCCATATTAATATTACTTCGCATTTTTGCTGTAACGATGTTGTGATGTACATTTTTGCCATCAACTTTAATCATGACTACTTCCTTAGCATATTAATCGTAGAGGAGGAATGACTGGACCATAGAATATAAACTTAAAATGTTACTAATCCTTTTGGCCAGATTTTTATTAATTAAAAATGATATTATTACTGAATTACAAAGGACAGCTGTTCATTTAGAAAATTTGGAAAGCAGAAAATTAAAGTACAAAGAAAACTGGGAAGAAATTATTTGTAATCCTGACACCTAAAGGTGACTTCATTTAAGATTCTGATTTACATAATTTTAGTCTTTTTTATTTCCATTATGTATTTTATCAAGAAGGATCATTGTGTTTCCTAAAACTGCTTTCTTTTTCATTTAGTAGTTTATCGTTGACATAGCCTTTCTCTACCATTAGACAGTCTGCTGCAGTGTAGTTTTATGGCCTTCTATTAAGATGACACGTCTGTTAGTGCATTTAATTAGCCCTCCCCTGGTGGACCTTCAGTTTGTTTCTGCTGTTTCCCTGTGATGAAGAGTTCTGTAACTGCATTAAGACAGATTCCTAGACGGAGAATTGCTGGTTCAAAGGATCTAAATAATTTTTAAGGCTTTTGACATACGTTTCCACAGTGCCTTTCACCAGGTTGTACCAGTTGACACTCACACCAAGAAGTATTAAACTGAGGGTATAACAAAAAAAGTATTCAAGTCTTTTGCCCTAAAATTACCCAGATCATCTTCAAGAAAGCCTGTGCCTGTTCCCTCGTCTTGGGAGGCGCGAGGAGTGCCTGTTCTGAGTGCCCCTCAGCAGGGTCCTGGGTGGGATGCATTCGCTGTCCCCTACGTTGTTCTGGCACAGGAAGCGCTGAGCACAGTGGTCACCCGATTTTACTAAACACTCGCAGAAGGTGGGCGATCAGGCTCTTCCTGTTAGTTGCAGGGTCTTCTGATGATCAGTTTAAGTACTGAGCCTGCTTCTTGGATTTACTGTCAGTTGCATTGTTATTCTGTCACTAATTGTCTCAAGAAGAGCCGCTGTGTTTCCCTTGCAGCCCCCACCGCAGCCGCGCAGGAAGCCTGGTCCTGGGAGCAGTACCTGCAGGAGCAGGAGGCGGTGGCCGCGCCCGTGGAGCTGTTTTCCAAGGTGAGCCGCTCGAGCTCATAGGTTCTCGCAGAATCAACACGTACGAGAATTCCTGAAGATGAAATCATCTGTCTTGGTGGAACCCAGCTTATCTGATCAGTAGGCTTTGCTGGAAAATGACATGACAAAGCTAATCACAGCCTCGCTGACTCCGTGTGTGCTCTGGGGCTGGCCCGCCTGGGTGGAAGCCCCGCGCCGCTACCTACCAGCTCTGTGACCTTGGGCAAGCCCTTCAGTCTCTCTGCGCCTCGTGTCCTCATTTGTAACATAGGGATGGCCGTACCTGCCTCCCTGGGTTGCTGTATGTGAGAAGGACACGGTGTAACAGGCACGTAATAAACACCAAGCGGGAGCCTTTCTTCTGCTTAGCTGATCTTACCTTGCACACGTCCACCCAAGGGCCTGGTGTGAGGCATCTGTTTTGATGTGTTGCATGGAGGTGTGGGTCAGGCAGCTTGTTAGGGAGACAGCGAACCCCTAAATCAGATCCTCCCTGACTGTAAGGGTGCCCAGAGCAGCCTCAGTGGACTTGCTGGACCCAGTGATGACTGGCCCCAGGGGCTTGCAGCTTTAGGGACCATCTCTACCCAAGGTACCCAACTCCAGAGGGCAAGGGTGGGATTTCTGTCCTGAGATAAACCCGATGGAGTGTAGTGACCGACTGTGGGCTGTGTAACTTGCACCTTGACGTTGTGAGGTGTGACAGAGCCCTGGGCACCGAGGGCAGGTTAAGGTAGCGGGTCCCCGTGGAGGGTGCGGGTGGCGTGGACGTGAGCGGGCTGGGCATGCAGGCCGCGTGGTTCTTTGGCTAAAGACAGGACTTAGAATTCCTGAACTCTGGTCTCTGTCTGCTGGGAAGGTGCCAGTGAAGCATGAGCACACGGGGAAGTAGACATGCCCGATGTGGTGGCTGCCTTCATCTTCACTCGTGATTTCATGGGCAGGCCACCCCTGCTTCTGGGCTTTCTGTGCAGAGTGCCACGTGAGACTGGGCTGAACCGCTAATGTGCTTATAACGTGGTTTCTCAAAAAGTCTTGCCGTCTCATTGGGGTGTGAGATATGCGCAGAAAACGTGATAACGGATAATGCTTTGAGGAAGAGTTGTCAGTTGTCCATGAATGTTCCTTGTCCTGCTCTGCGTGCCCGTGATGATGTCTGATTTGTCGTGAGGATGGGACATACAGTGCTTCCCTGACTGCACATTCTAATACACACGTATATGCATACATGCACTACATGTAGGCGATACATGTTACATTTATATGCCAAGATGAAGTCAGCATGATTCATAATTGGAAATTGGTTTCAGTAGACTAAAAAAGGCGGGTGGTTGATGCCAGCCCCCCAAGAAGTAAGATCAGACTGGACTCAGTTTTGTGTTGATTCTGTGCCCTTGACAGTGAATGTTCATCTCCATTATTGTAACAGTAATATTACGGTAAGTGTTCAGGTCAGCCAGCTGAGATGGAACTCTTCAGCTTTTAACACTGAGAATGTTGAAGGTAAAACTTTAAATAGTGTGCATATCCTGAATGGAAAGCTACTCGAAAGACAGTGAGTATTGTTTTACTTTTAGTGTGTAGTTTCCATCCTGATATTCAGCTTTTAGAAGATATGCCAGTGACACACACACACCGTGTTAATTGTCATGCAGATCAGAAACGGATTCTACCAAGAAAACGTGGACGTTTTTAAAGAAGAGTACACTTGTTTTATTTGCAGGCACGGTTTTTGCATGTTGAAGGTCTATTTTAAGTTTCTTTTTGTACAATTATTTTTTATAATTTATTTTACCATCTGGAGTAATGAACCTACAAGGATATAAACACCTTCTGTTGACATAGAAAATTTAAAAACATTTTTCTCTTCATTACTGGTGAAATGTGCCTATCTTGATTTGATTTAAACTTTAAAATGTTGTTTTCTTTTGCTTTGAGGCTGGCTTTCAAAACACCTCTCTGTCCTCTGAGTTCCTCCTGCCGTCTATGGGGAGGTTCTATTTCCTCATCCTTTCTAGCTTCTGGGGGCCACCTGCCTTCCTTGGGATGTGGGCCCACATCACTCCACTCTCTGTTTCTATCCTCACGTCTCCTGCCCTGGTCCTTCTGCCTCCCGCTTCTAAGGACGCTTATGATGGCACTAGGCCACCTGGACACTCCAGGACGTCCCCCCATCTCCAGATTCTCCACGTAATCACGCCCACGAGGTCTCTTTGGCCATGTAAGATACCAGAGTCACATGTTCAGGGTAGGATGTGCACGCCTTTGGGGGCCCCTGTTCTGCCGGCCTCAGGTGCCACCTCTTCCCCATGGCTGCTGCTGGTCCGTCCCCACCCCCAGCCTGAGCAACATCTTATGGGTCAGCTCCCTCCCGTTATTCTCCCAGGACCTCTGCTGCCCTCATCTGTGGTGAAACAAAAGAGTGTAACATCGTCCTTGGTCGCTCAAGACATTGGTCCCCCCTGGCCGTAGCCACAGTGCTCTCCTGCATGTCTTGAGAAAAATTACATTAAGTTGTTCGATGGGAATTTCAAACACAAGACATTCGAGGGCGGGGGAAAAGTGTGTTTAGAACCAGGACGTGCAGTCCTTTAGGCTGGTTGATGGCTGGGACTCTGGAGAGCAGAGCGAACGCCCGTTCATGTCCATTTCTCCTGTTCTCCAAAGCCCTGGATCTGGGGCAGAACTGAAGATGCGCCCTGATCTGTGGCTCAGAGCCCTCTCCCCCTCTGAGAACCCGCCCCTCTGAGCTGTGGGACTCAGAGCTCTGCGGCTGTGAGGCAGTTCAGCGGGTCTGAAGCAGTGGAGCCAGCAGACGGATCAGGGTGCTTTCTTCTTCTCGGGGCGGGGGGGCCTGAAGCCCCGGCACACAGCTTATCTGCAGCCCCAGCTGGAAGCAGAACGTCATGTTCAGAGGAAGGGAAATTAAAGGAAGAAAGTAGTGGCATTTGGAGTCAAAGGTGGACCGTCCCCGGCTCTTCTCCCGCAGTTAAAGGACATTGATGTTACACATATCCTCATCCCCTTTCCCCAGGAGAGTTTAGTTATTCAGGAAAAAATATATGGGTTCATTGTTTTAGACACTAGACTCAGAGGATTTGTAGGATCCACTCAGTGACGGCCAGTGAGTTGTCAGACAAGTTTAGGAGTTATTTTTAAAAGTTCTCTCTGAGCAGCTCTTTGTTTCATACTGTGTGGGTTCTTTTCCTTTGTTCATAAGGATCTTTGTTAGTCTAGAGCTGCCTGAACTCAGCAGTGCTTCACCCGCTCTGGTCTGTGCTTGCTTTCTGTTTCTGAGACTGTAGTTCAGTCAGTGGTTAGGTTAGGGCCCCTGGAGATACAGCATATGTACAGTCGTGCACACAGACGTGCACACACACGAGCCACACTGCTCGTCGTCAGTCGGTTCCAGGGGACTGGGAATTCTTGCCCTGAGATTATAGTAGATTCACGAGAACACAGTAGGAATTACGTTTACTAACTCATGGAAGAGCACTTCTGTTGTGCCGTGGATTCTGTGTTCCCTGTTTATAGAATGCCTCTCGGTCTAATCTTGACAGCAGTTTGGGATTCAGAATTAATCTATGGAAAATGTTCAAAATAACAAGGAAGTGGTCTCTAAAATGAGAGTTTAAAAATACACAAGCAGCCATCCTTCACTGCCATCCTCACTGAAGCATTGCAGCAGATTGTGTTTAATTATGTAGGTGATGATTTTTCTCCATCAGCCTAACAAATAGGTGGCAAAAATAGGCACCACTGTGAAGAGGCAGAATCTGAAGCCCGCCTCGCCGCCTGGCTGGGTCTTCATGATGAGCCACTGCGGTGAACCGCTGTGTTCTGCTTATTGAAGTCTCATAAAGAAAGAGGTCACTTAGTCACTGGGTTGGTCAGTGGTCGATTCCTGTAAAGGACAGCCATGTGGTTCTTACTGTTTTGTTTTTTTTTTTTAAGTCTTAGACCCACTTTGAACATTTAATGTGAACTATTGATATTCTCCTTAAAGAAGTGCTTATATTCATTTGCAGACTAAATTTTATATGAAATTTCGGTTTCTGGAGTCCTTGAAGTCATCATGGGCCCACCCCTGCTCCACTGTTGGAACAGCCGTATTAAATAAATAAGAGTACCAAGAAATAAACGTGTGTGCGTGTGTGCGTGTGTGTTTCAGGTTCTCCGTTTTCTCTGTGACTAAAGTGGTTCTAATATTCTTGATAATTTCCACTCTCAGCTCAGGCAGAAGTCATCGTTTCTTGAGGGAAAGGCGAGGAAGGTGTTTCCTGACCTCTCCTCGGGTGCCGGTGTCTCTCGGTGAATAGACTTTGACGATGAAGCTTCGTTACAGGGGACCCGGGAGGGCGCTGAAGCTGTAGCAGCACACCAGAAAGTTGGAATTGGTACAGAAATAGTAGTTTTCATGGCTGTTCATCAAGTCCTTGGAGGTATCAGTAGATAATAATACTACAGAAGTCAATGAAAATCTGGAAATTTCTTTCAAGTCTGAAAGCTGAGTGGTCCGTCTAAATTCCCAACCTTCCTCCTCCTCTGTCTCCAGCCGGCCAGGCGCATTTTGCCTCCTAAGCAGGTACTGAGCCTGCCCTGCCCCGGACTCCCAGCTCTTGCTCGGCATTGGTTGAGGTCCTTGTTATCATGTGTCCAGGCTGTTGCAGCATCCCAGAATACACTATAACTTTGCAGGTGCACGCACAGGCCAAGGTTTGAATTCGAATTCCAAGTTTTCACTGACTAGCTGTGGAAACGGAGCAGTCCCTGAACTTCTCTGAGCCTGTTTGCTCATATGTGAGGTGGGACCTGTGCCAGTTCCGATACAGGGCAACAGCCACTACAGCTTACATGAGCTGAATTGGAGGCTGTGCAGGGTCCACGGCAAGTTCTCAGTTACTAGTAGATATTAAAAGCCTCCTTTACTGTTTTTCCTATTTCTCATCTCGCTACTTTTCTAATCATTTTTCCATATCACCACTAACAAGATCTTAATAAAATGCAGTAATGTTTTTTTTTTTCCCTCCCCAGTGCCTAAAAACGTTTGCTAGTGCTTCGTTGACTAAGAATAAACTGAAAGATCCTTAACAGGACGTATAAGACTTCTCGGGACGGGGTCCTGCCTCCTTGTCGAGTTTCTTCATCACTTGATTGTGCGTGCGTGTGTGTGTGTGTGTGTGTGTGTGTGTGTTGATCTTTTTAAAAAAGATTGGAATGCCATTTAAAAATTGTAACAAGACAGAGGAGTATAAAGATAAATGGCTTTCTCCCTGCAGGCTCCCCACTCCAGGTGAACCACTCAGAGTAATTTGATGTGTGTGCTTCCAGATCTGTAGAGATGCGTCCTGCAAGTTTACACGGCCCTGTTTTCCTCTCCTGGTGCTTGCTCTGTGTCCATCAGCACCTCACGGCTGTGGCACACCACAGCAGACCAGGTCCGTGGCTTGCTGTTGTAATAGTTGCGTTGTATTCTGTTACACTGTGTCTGTTTTCTCTCCATCCAAAAAGTTATTTTTATATGTGCTGTTGTGGTAGAAATATGATTGTTTTCCTCCCCAAATGCATAGTCAGGGGTCCCGATGCCACGTATCCTTGCTCTCCTGATTTATTCCACAGTAAAGCCCCACATTCTCCGTGGCACTGTTTTCAGATGTTTGGTACCGGAGGCTCATTTATTGGTCGTATAGCATATACTCGGACCTCCAATTTTTCACATCTAAAAAACTCATCCTAAGTTTTGATTGTAAAGTAAAAGTTGAAAAATTATGAAGTCTTTAGTGTTGCACGTGACCTTTCAGAATGACCTAGCACAGCAATTAACTGTCCTTTAAATCCAGACACACACTGTGGCCTCAGGCACATACATAATCTCTTGGGCCCCAGTTTCATCTGTAAAATGTATATAGGGTTTCATAGGGTTTTTTGAGAATTTAATGAATTGGTATGTATAAAGGGGATGGTATTTGAACAGGACATGGCCCAGAGTCATGTGCTACAGAAGGGCCTGTCGCATCAGGGGCAGCCGTATACGGCTGGTAAAGGGTGGCTCATGCTCCGTACCAGCTCCCTCACTCTTTTGTCTTCATTTTTGTTTAGTGAGCAAGTTGTATCTAGCTGTCATAGGCTGTTGACGGTGAGAGCATGTGTTTGGTGGTTCTTCACGTAGACGTGGACTGTCTTGGGTGTTCAGATCAAACACAAACCCAGACTCATTGTGTTTTATCAAATGCTATGTTGACACATTATATGGAAACCCTGGCAGGCCAGGTCTCTCTACTTCAGAGAGAGCTGCAAATGCCTTTGTAACTTTCTCTTTGATTGTACTCATTTCAGGAAAATGTTTTTTTTTTTTTTCCCACCTTTCCTTCTGTAGTATTTGAATTATCTTTTTGCACTACCAATAACACAACTGATTTTTTTTCCCCATTGACTAAAGAAAATCATCAAGCGTCGAGAAAAAGTTAAATTCTCTGCAGTCGCGCTGTTTATATTACAGTTTGCCTGCATAAGGTTTCCTGATCGCTCCCCTCTTTCATTGAAAATTGTAACATTTCAGCCCTGGAGATACATAGTGAGATGATTTGAGATTTTGAAGATGTTGCTGAGATAAACCATTTAAGAAGGATGCTGAACTCATGGCAGTGATCTTTGGTGTTATAAGAAATTTTGTTTTTATCATCTGCATATAAAATTCCCGGGAACCTCTCCCTTTGACTGCCTTCATGTGAAGATAGGAAAACCGTAAGCCTGTGGCCCTGGCCTCAGTGGCTGTGATTCCATTGCCTACCCGGTTTCCCCCACTTCTTTTAACTAATGAATTAAGATCAGGGAAGTGTGGTTGGCTGCCAGCTCTGGCCCCGGGTAAAGTAGGAGGGAGCCTTGGCGTGTGGGCGCTCTTCCGCGCACATGGTTTCGTTAATGCTCTGCTGGTGTGGTGGCCGCTGCTCTTCTGCAGTCTGCGTAGCAGCTCAGAGCCATCAGTACAAGATAATCTCTGCTCTTGAATGGGGTTCTCAGTGATAAACAGTAAAATGCCCGGATTTTCTCACATGTGTCTACCAGCTCCCTGAGAGTTGTTCCTGCTGCACACTTGTGACTTTGTCACCCGAAGGAGCAGAAACCTGCTGGCACACACCTGTCAAAACGAGTGCCCGGATGCATTACATTTCTTAAAGGAGTTTTGTCACTGGCCTGTCTTCTTTACTCTAGACATGATGTTTCATTTTTGTTTGTTTTTTTCCTAATGCTCTGACTCATTTTATTTTTAAAGACTAGTATGTCATCTGTACCTGCTCTTGACATGAGGTCTGGAACTTTGGATAATCCTTCTTCTCCATCACTGTGGCACATTCATCACTTTCATCCTAGAAACCGTTATTTCGCAACAGTTGTGAGAAAACAAAACAACTGAACTTCTGTACCCAAGAGCATGTGGCGCGGGCCCTTCCGTGGAAGTGTCCTTGAGGCCTCTCGGCCTCGAGCCCAGTGAGGTTTCCCATATTGTTGCTGCTTCCGTCCCCTTCGTGGGAGAGATGGTTGGCAGGCTTTCGGGAGCCCCAAGTCCTAGGCTGTGCTCTGCCACTAAACTGGTGTGACCTTGAAAGTCTCTGAACTTGAGTTTATCTGTAAAAGTGTGTTTCAGGTCCACAACCCTTATGACTTTCTATGACTGAATTTAATGGGCTATTGTTTGCCTTAAAGTGTGTGATTCCAGGTCCCTTTTTTCATCCTAAAATACGATTTTATAAGGAGAGCTATCAACATTCATGTTCATAAAATGTAAGATTTTTTAGAAAGGGAAAGAATCTTTATCTGCTATGATTAAACCATTAACACAGAAAAGAGGTTGATGAAAGGCAGTGATATTTCTCGCTAGATGCTGCCTTTCGGATTGCTAACATGGCTGTTTTTTGGGTTTTACTTGAAACCCTCCCAAGGATACTGTGGCTGCTTTAGTCCTATAGCATTCCTCACAGTGTTACATAAAGCTCCCAAATGTTCAGTTCAGAAACCATGTGAAATGCTGGCAAGAACGATGTTGCATCCTAGCTGTCGACTGTGATCCATTACCAGGGTCTTGAATTTACCATTCATGTGTGGTAAGCGGATATAATACTGCTCAGTGTAACACTGGTTCCTCCCCATCCCCAGTTTTACATCTTTCAGTTTTGTTAAAACATGAAAAATGTTCTTTAATTTTCTGTAGCTTCTTAATTTCCTTTCAGCATCATTAACATCTTCTCCCCAGTCTCCCAGTCTCTTCCCCTTTGCCTTTTCTTTTCCGTGTTGTGTGTGTGCGTCTGGATATGTGTGTATGAGTGTGATGCTTTTTAAGTTAACTGAGGAATTTCAGAGCAGCGAGCAGGAGGTAGTCACAGAAAACTTGTTAAATACAATCTGCTGGGAAACAGAGCAGAAGTGAGAAGAAGGCTGGGAGAGTTAAATACACACATGACATTTATTTTTGTAGAAATAAAATATTCCCGAGAAATCATTTATTCTTGCCATTTCAGTTTTTTTGGTTTTTGTCATCTTCTAAGTTTTTTCTTGGAAGCATCTGAAATGATCTGTGAATGCAAGAAAGTTTTTAACTATATTTTACAAGCCAATTCATGAAGATGTGAAAACAATTTATGTTCTAAAAAAAGGCAGGCACCCAAGTCTGGAAGAAGGTTGAATGAACTATGTTCCTACACACAGTGGAGGGCAGGGCGGCTGTAAGGAGGGTGTGGACAGTTGCTGTGACCTGACTGTGACCTGACTTTGACTGGTTTCCAGGAGACACTAGGAAGTGAAAAAAGCCAAGTGCAACGCAGTGTGTAGTATGCTATCTTTTGTGTAAAAAGGAAGGAAAGGTAAGAAAAAGTATTAGCATAATTGCTAATTTTTTCAAGAAGAAAGCCAGATAGGATAAACCAGAAAAGAGCAAGGTTGGTTACCTGTCAGAGGTTGAATGGGGTGGGTAAGGTATGGAGGGCGAGATCCTTCCTTGAGTACCTTTGCATGTAGCTTTGACTTTTGAAAGCAGGTTCATATTCTGCATATTAAAAATCACAATAAATTATTAAGAACTGAAAGAAAATAGGAACAAATGAACTAAGTCATATCTCAAGTGACTACTATAGCTACCCTGAAGAGAAAAAAAAAAGAATGGATCCAAGTTGATTATGAGCAGAGTTTTTAACTGAGGACCCCATTCTTGGATGGCAGAGCAGGGAGAGAGAATTGCAGACAAATCCTGAGCTCTTTTTGCAGGCTTGTTTATTACAGCAGCAGGTAAAAGAGGTCTGAACGTGCAGTGGATGTGCCACAGGATTTAGGATATGAGTGAGTAAGGGTGCCAAGCTTGTTACAGGACAAGGACAAATACAGAGTGAAGAAGAGCAAGCCCTTTGGGGATGGACTGGAGTTAGATGTATCTGTTTGGACTTATTTATGGATATATGTGCACATATGTACGTATGTATAAGTGTTTGTGTGTGTGTGCTTTGTATGTAACTGTAGTGAAGGAACTGGAGAACGCTAATTTGTGATGGAAATGAACGTCACCAACGAACACGCTGCCATCTGTGGTTGCAGATGTGCTCTCCTGAGAAGGACCCGTCATCACCCATGTAGTGTGCTGGCCAAAAATGCATGTCCTGAATCTGATCACGGGGAAACATCAGGCAAATCCAAAATGAGGAACTTTCTATTTTGAAAAATAGAAGAGGGAAAAGAGTGTCTTCTTTGAAAATGTCAATGTTATAAAAGATAAAGAAATGCAATGGAAGATGTTCCAGATTAAGGGAGACTAAAGAGACAGGCCTATTTAATTGAATATTTGACCTTAAACTGAATCCTGCTCTGGAGGGGGAATGTGTTATAAAGTGCATTGTTGGATAAATTGGAAAAATTGGAATATGAATGGAAGATGAATTAAAAATACTGTATAAGTGTTAAATTTAGAGAAGTTGATAACTGAGCTGTTGCTAAGAGAACATTCCTGTTCTTGGGGAAAATAAACTACTCTTAGAGAAAAAATTAGTATTTAGGGGTAAAGAGCCCTCAAAGGGTAAAAACATCCCCTGTACGTATATGTGTATGTCTGTACATCCGTATCTGTACACACAGAGACACCTGAGGGCCAACAGAAATGATAAAGCAAATGGGGTGGAATGTTAACAGGAAATAAATCTGGGCAAAGGCTGTATGTGTACTCTGTACTGTTTTGTTCTTGCAGCTTTTCTCTATGTTTGATGTTTCCAGATAGAGATTTTTTTTCCAAAAGAATAAATTTTACCCTAAAAATAGGCATCCGTATGATAAGCAGTCATAAATATTAATACAACTAGTGATTAAAAAGCAGCTCTAGATCTAACCGTACTAGATCTTCCCCCTTCTCCATTAGTATACTTAGAAGTTTATTCTCAGTTAAGAATAAATTGACTGGTAATGCTGAATCATCTCAAAACTAGTAATAATACAGCAAGCCTATGGGAAACAAGACCAATATTAAAGAAAATAATGGAATAAATGAGGAAGTCTGTTAAGTAGATTCCATTTATAATAGCAATAAACATAAAAAGTACACAGAAATAAATGTTACGACGTCTACATGAAAATTAAAAAAAAAAAAAACAGACCAAATGATTAGAGTAAATTCAGAGGGAACAAGTTCCAGAATTTAAAATCTCAGTATGATATGGATTGCTCTCCAGATAGACTCGTTATCAGCAACTAACACAATGTGATATAGGCAAACATGCCAATAAATAGAATAAAAAAGGCCACAAATAGACCCGCAGACATGTAGAAACATGCTGTAACAGAGGACACTCTGCAGGTCAGTGAAAGTACGGACTGTTCAAAAAAGTTTTGTCGAACGATTTGTTTTCCATATGAAAAAATAGAGCCCTACCTCACACCATAAAAAAAAAAAATCAATTCCAGTCGTATTGTAGGTTTAAATATGAAGAATAAAAGCTTTAAAATAACCCTAGGAGACTATCCATGTAACTGCAGGGCTGCAAGGGATTTCATAGGCTAGACGTGCAGCCTGTAGAGGAAATAATTGATGTATTTTGTTACATTAAAATAAAATTCTCCACAAGGAAGTCATCATAAACAAAGTGAAGAGCCAAGTAATCATGCCAGTCAACACAGGATTGTTCCCAGAGTGCAGGAAGAGCTTCAGATCATTAAGGAAAAATGGGCAAGAGGAATAAACGGGGAGTTCACACACGCAGTTTGGCAGGTGAACTATTTCACAGCGCATACGACTGACCAAGCCGTCTTCGAGGCCAGATATGTGAGAGCAGCCTTCTGTCTTTAGCTGGATTACTGGGCTTCCAGGCTAGTATGATTTTGTGCACGGCCGCACCAAGTGTTTTAATATCAAATCGTGAAGGTATTTTAGTGGCTCATATTGTATCGTGGAATTTCACAGGACCAGTCCTTTCCGGAGCATGAAAATGGCTTTCAGGTTGGAATGAGATTAGAAGGCGTTGACCCCCGACATCCATCTGTGTTTTGTGTGCTTTCTGTAGCTGAGGTAAGACATGGTGTAATTGTCTTGGGCTAACTGCACAGTGACAGAAGAGAATTTTCCAGAGAATGATGAATTTGAGTGCTTTGTGTTGTAAACAAGTTCCATTACATTATGGATTTATTTTATTCAGTGATGGGTGAAATATGTTTTTTAATGATTTTTTTCCTTCTCTGAAGATTAATTTTCTAAGTCCCTCATCACAAGCAGTTATTCTTGATTTAATTGGTAAATAGTTTTCACCTGAGATTGATAAAAACCCGGGAATCCCACAATGTTGCTTTTGTCTGTTAAAGGAGACATAATTATTCAAGTTTAAGCTGCACTAATGGGAAATGTGTATGAAAAATATCTATGCATATGAGTTACATATTTATAGAAATACATGAATTTTATGAAAATTATATAGCATGAAGAGCCATTGATGGAAGTAAATGGCTTATAAAATGTAATATTTACCAAACATTTTATATTAAGTTGGTAAAATACCTCTATATTTTAATACTATCAAACATAGAAAATCTGTTCACTTAATTCACCGATCGTAGCTATTAAACGTGTATAGCATGTGTAGGAGATAGGTTTCTCAGACTGCTTTATTATTTACTGTGTATACTGGATTCATATGTTTTTGAAATAAAGCCACGCCCATTTTGGTTTTGCTCTGTACTTTAGCTTCCATGGCCTTGGGACATGAGTCTAAGCCAGACAGCAGGAGATGGTATTTCTGAAAGAAATGTTTGATAGGTATTGAACGAGTAAATAAACTTGTTGGTGAATGGATATGTTAATTGTCCTCAGATGCCTAGGCTGAGAAAACGGATAATTTTTCTGCAGAAAAATTTTCGCTTCTTGAAAGATAGTGTCAATTTTGTCAACATTTTGTGTTATCCAGATCATCTATAAATTTGTTCTCTAATACAAGCACATTTGGATGTAGGGATTGGCTCATCTACATTGATGGTGTTGACAGAATAAATGAACGTTTTGTTGACTTTGTGTACACTTCAAATGCATGACTCTTACTGAACAAATGCATACATCCCATTTTTCAGGTATGTGGTTACCGTCTAAGGCTTCATTTTGATGGTTATTTAAGCTGCTATGATTTTTGGATCAACGCTGGTTCCCCTGACATCCATCCAGTAGGCTGATGTGAAAAGACCAGGCACGAATTACACATCCCTAAGGGTGAGCCGGGATGGGAAGACAGTTTCATTTGAACGATATTTTATAAGATACTGACACGAGAGCCTGGTGTGAATTGATTTTCAAGATGAAAGTGTGATCCACGAAAAGCATTAAGACTGCAAGGATTCCATTTTTAGAAATAAATAAATATCTTTAAAAGAAAAGCATCAATGACTGTTGAGGTCAAATATTCTCAGGTTACATAGAGAAAAATTAAAATCTTATGAGAGCATTTTATTTTACATAAAGTTTATTAAACTTTATAAGGAATGAAGAAACTAATGTTTAAATTACAGTTGAAATAATGTTTTTCACTGAATCAGTAATGCTGTACAGTGAGGAATCTTGGTTCACATGTATAATTTTTTCAAAGAGGAATCATGGAGAACAGGGAGCTATCGAAGAGAAAATGTCGCTATTTTCTTTTGATGGGAATTAAAATCTCATCTTTGTCTTTCATTATGCACAAGAGGAACCGGGGTCTGGCAGATGGGATTGAGGCCCTTCTTACTTGCTGTGTGCTGGTCGCAGGGATGGTCGGCGGCATACTGAGGCCAGTGGGCCGGTTTCCTTGTCCAGCAAACCTTTGTATAAGGTCTCCTGCTCGGATATTAGGCTCCCGGGTGACCGTGGCAGCTTCTGGAATCAGTATATAGTCATTTTATTCTTAGCAACTAGGTCGGGGAGTGGGGGGTCCTTTGAGATCCCCTGAGATCACTGGGTTTCACGGAGGCTGGTGAGAGGCCACGGGCTGGATCACTCAGTAGGGAGTCCTAACCGTATGCAGTCACTGTGGGTAGAGCCGTGCATTCAGTAAACCGAATCTGTCCTCATGGAGCATCTGTTGCAGAGACAAGGAGGAGACACAGAGCTGCCAGCGTCCACAGCGATAGGGCTGGAGGGCTGAGCAGGGTCCCAGGGCTGCCCCAGCAGGAAGGGCGCTGAAAGAGGCCTGAGACAGGACATCTGACGGGTGCTGGGCGGACCACAGGGAGTTGAGGGTGGCGGAGCAGAGGCCAGGGCGGGCAGATAGGAGGGGAAGTTAGAGGTGCCACTGTGGCCTTGAAGGCTGTGTTCTGAGTGGGACACTCCATCAGGAATGTTTCTCAAGCCCATTGATGTGGGCCAGCCCCATCTGAGCCGTGGGCACGTGGGTGGGAGGGTGAGGCGTTCTGTCCTGCGGAGCCTGGCAGGACACGGAGCTGGAGTTGCCACGTGGCCCATGGCTCGTTCTGTCCCCGTCCCCAGTGTCTGGCTCCCTGGTCACCACCAGGGCCCACGCTGGTCTCAGTGACACAACTTCTTTGAGGGGGATGAGGGCCGTAGGGACTGTTGTCCCCTCCCTCTGTCTGAAGCCTTAACGGGAGGCAAGGCTCCCCTCAGGCTACCAGGGCACTGGTGCCGCATTTGAACGGCTTTTAACATTTGTCGGGAATGACATGCCCGGTGGGAAATCACTCTTAGTGGTTTCAATTCCATACATTCAAAACATTGAAACAGTTTAGAGATTTTAATTTGAGTCTTTTGTGTCTGCTAAAGGACATCGAATTTATGGCAGAAGATCGAATAAGAATAATATATTTATTATTCATGTGGTTACATCTTGGGGGTATTTTGAGTAATCAGTATTTTTTTTAGGTTATAGAAAAGATAAATTCGGTTGGATGGATTACTTAAAGGCCTGCAAATTGCAAAATGCTCCCAAGAGATTATTCAGAAACAGAAGTTCTGTAAGTATTTTCTTCCTTGGTATTAGTCAGATGTTTACTTCTGCTTAAATTTTAAAAAATTCACTGTATATTCTCTTTTATTTTAATCTTTTAAGAATCCTTAGCTTCCTATGACTTTTCTCACTGAATTTGTCAGTTTCCTATGAACTTTTTTTCCCCCTTTAAACATAGAATTAAGTACTTTAATGAGATGGAAGAGAGGAAAAAACTTTACGTTTAAAGCCTGCTATAATTTAAAATGCCTTTTAGAATGTTTTCTTTCTGCAGCTAGTGAGTTCGTTGTTTAATCTGAGTTTTGGTGTTTTGAGACCAGTTGACGCCCCGGATAAGCTTTGAATGCACCTGGTCCAGTGGTATTTGCATGTGGTGAGCGTGAGGGTGACCCTTCCGACAGACTCAGGGCTGTATGAGGACCCGTGTCTGAGCATCTAACAGGAGAGAAGAGAGGAGGTCGCAGCCCGGCCTCTGGGCCCTGTGGGGCCACGCACCAGGGCGGGGGCCTTGCCACCTGCTGGCTGTGTCCCTGTTTAGGACAGTCCCCCACTTCTCCAGGCTTCAGTGTCCTGCTCTTGAAATCAATGTTATACAAACTGTTCAACGGGTTTCGTAGAATTATATTAAGGAAAGAGAGTTATGGAAATGTGAAAATGCTTTTAAAAATGTAATGTGCTAAAGGAACACAAAAGTGAGGGTCAGTAGAGACAGTAAAGAAGTAGGAAGGCCCCCTTCCAGCCCCCAGATACTGCACGTGTGCTCTCTCAGTCCAGGAATGGCTAATTACAGCTGTAGGAGGCGTAGGGTTTTATCACTGTAATGTTACTGTAAATCATAGTCCTTGGCATTCTTAAATACTGAAAACAACGTGCGGGCACTAAAACAACCATTTGGTTTTTTTCGACTATGATTTATTCATGGATTAGTGCATGTGTTTTTTAAAAATATTTAGAAAGCCGCTAATTTCAGCTCTGGTCAAAGTAAATGATAATTTTAGTGCTGAAGAGCATATCTTTGCTAGTTTTCCAAATAGTGGTATTTGAAAATATACCACATATCAGAAGCCTGCAGGGAGCAGAGAAAGTGATCTGCTACCACTGTATTCAGTCAGCGCAGTATTTTAAAACTCATACAAATGACTCTTAATACTCTTAAGACATGAAGAGGGAAAAATGACAGTGATAAGGAAAATGAAACCTGCCTGCAGGACAAAAGAGAAAAAACACAAAGTGTTTTTCTTTTTTTTGAATGAACGTACACTTGGTGCCAGTCTGTTGGAGTATTTTCCCGGCCGGCTTTGTTCTGGAGGGTGAGTGTTGCTCCCCTGCAGACCTTCCTGATGCTGAATGAACGTCACAGACATTGTGCCCGCGGCTCAGCCCTGCTTCTCTTGGTGCCTCCCCCGGTGCTGTGTTAGAGCGGTCCAGCGCCTAAAGACCTTGAGGTTGGGATGAAGCTGGAGGCCGTAGACAGGAGCAACCCCTCCTTGGTGTGCGTGGCGACCATCGCAGATATTGCTGAAGACCGCTTGCTGGTACATTTTGACAGCTGGGATGACAGTCACGATTACTGGTGAGATGGCCCTGTGCGCCTTCCTTCCGCGCGCGCGTTTGGTGTTAGGAGCCGTGGTCCTCCTAGGAACTACCGGCAGGACTCTGGCGGCTGACCTGCCCGGCCGCGCTCCCTCGGGAGCCGCTCTCTGCGAGGTCACCTAACAAGGCCTCATCCGAGACAGTGTGTCCTGCCCCGGGCCCTTCACTCTGCTGTGGGTGGTTTGTAAGTGAGGAGGAAGTTAACAACTTGCAGTATTTTTTTTTTCCCTGAAAAATGTGGAACTCAGACTGGTGTATTTTTAAGAAAGGAAGATTCAGGGAGAATGGAGTGAATTGTTCGAAAACCTGTGGAGAGCAGAGAAAATGTGTGCTTACAATGCCATTGAGCTAACATTGCATGCTTTTAAAGGGCTTTCTGGGTGAAAAACCTGAAATACAGATGAGGGCGTGGTGAAAGTAATTTTTGTGGCATTTCTGGAGAGCAGGTCCTGAATAAAGGGCAGGTCCGGCCGGGGCTGTGGGTCTTCCCGTGCGAGGTGGGGGCTGTTTTCTTCTCTGAACCGAGAAGCAGGGCATCGATGAAGTGCTGTACGTGTCTTCGGGAGAATCGTCTGGGGTCCTGGAAAAGGAGAGGGAGGAAACTGTCGGCAGATGGAATCTGGTCTGTCCTATTAAAATCTGGACTGGCCTATTAATATTTTCCCTTGCCGCCGGCAAGAAGTGGTAGACGGGGCTCATTAAAATGTGCACTCTTTGGGGAGAGCGCTGGCAGTTCAGGCCCTAGTCAAACACTCTTTATAAAATTGCTTTTAAATTTCATGAAGCTTACATAAAAGAGGAGTTTGGCCCCTCAGCTTACAAAATAAAGTACTAAAATTACTTCTCATTCTCTCAAGCTATAAAATATTTTAGCTCCGAGGTAATATTTTCCATGGCATCTTTTAATATCCAGAATGATCATTACTGTTGGATTCTTTCTCTGGAGTTAATTTGGGATCTAAAAGAGAATCCTGTTTTTGCAGGTGTGATGTAAATAGTCCTTACGTCCAGCCAGTTGGTTGGTGTCGGGAGAATGGGAGAACTCTGGTAGCCCCTCAAGGTGAGTGGCCTGGCTGGGTCTTCTTTGAAGCTGTCTCTGGGATTGGCGATGCCTGGTCTTACTCTTGTTGGTGCAAACCACGTTGCAGTACAAAGTATCTGATCAAGATATTGTGCAAGATTCTGTTGACCACCGAGTGACCCAGATGTCTGAAATCTGCACATCCTTCCCCATAATGAAGATGGACTGTGTTTTTAAAGACATTAGGCATCCACTTTAAAAAATTGCTAATTTTTCTTTTATCTGGTGAAATGAGGGCAATCACTGTGAACTGACCTGTAAATCCAGCCATTTCCACCTATGTAATTTACTTTGTAACTTATAGTTAATTCAATAATTGACCATGAGATTATTAAATTCACCTAACTTTGGAGTTAAATGTAAGAAATGTGGAGACCTAAGAAGTGAGAATTTCACAGGGAGAGGCCAGATTGCCAGACCCCTTCACCGAGCCAGCTTAGTGGCTCAGCTGAGCACCGATCTAGGGACTTTCTTGTAATTTATCTGTTTTCCTATTACAGAAATAGTAAGAAACGTTTAGAGACCTGCTCTATAAAATCGGTTTTCTAATTTCAAAGTGAAGACGATATATAGTGGCTATGTAATTTAGCATTTTTAAAACAAGTTTTCTAGGAGAAACCTATTTATTTCAATAACAAATGCACAGGAAGGAATGTAGACTAAGGAATATGCCATTCTGGCATGGAGCAGGTGTTTAACCTTTTAAAATGGAATAATTCTGGAATTTTACTGTTTTTAAAATTTTTTTTATGTGGTTATTGGCCTTTTGTGTATCTTATTTCAAGAAATAGCTGTTTCAAATTCTTTGCCCTTTTAAAAATTGGGTTGTCTTTTTTATTATTGTGTGATAAGGGTTCTTTGTCTAGATGTAAAATCCTGTTGTCTTTTCTACTTTCTTGATTGTTTCTTTTAAAGCACAAAAGCTTTTAATTTTGATAATGTCCAGTTTATCTGTTTTTTCTTCTGTTGTGCTTTTGGTATCTAAGAAAGTGTTCCTTAATCTAAGGTCACAAAGACTTGTCACAGAAGACTGTTCTTTACCCATTGATTGGTCTTGGCAGATCCATCGAAAATAAGTTGTCTGCAGGTGTATGAATTTATTTCTGGACTGACAGTTCTATCCGACAGGTCTGTACGTCTGCCCTAATGCCAGAATCTAATGCCACTACGTTGATTACTGTAACTCTGGAGTAAATTTTGAAAATGTAAGTTAAGAGCCTTTCACTCTGGAATCTGTTCTTTCAAGATTGTTTTGGCTGCTCTGAGGCACTTGCGTTTCCCTATGAATTTTAGAGTTAGCTTGACAATTTCTGCCCTTCCTCTAAAAAAGCCAGCTTGGACTTTGATAGGGATTGATCTGTAGCTCAACCTTGGGAGTGCTGCCATCTTAAAAATACTAAGTTTTCTAGCCTGAGAATACAGGACATCCTTCCATTTATTTAGGTCTTCTTTAATTTTTAAATATCTTATGGTTTTCAGTCTGTAAGTCTTGCTCATTATTAAATTTGTTCCTAAGTATTCTATTCTTTTTTTAATTGAAGTGCAATTCATATAACATACAATGAACCATTTTAAAGTGACAGTTCAGTGGTAGTGTGTTCATGTTCTGCAGCCACCAGTTCTCTTTAATTTTAAAACTTTCCTGTCACTCCATGAAAACATCCTACACTTATTAAGTATACCCACCACCCACTCCCTGACACCAATCCCTGGTAACCTCTAATCTGCTTTCCATGGATTTGTCTATTCTGGAGATTTGCCTGTTCTGGATATATTATGTTAAAAGAATCATGCAATATGTGATCTTTTGTGCCTGGCTTCTTTCACTTACTATTATGTTTTAGAGGTTCACCCAAGCTGTAGCAGGTATACATAGTTCATTCCTTTTTATGACTGAATACTATCCCGTTGTATGGATATACCACAATTTATTTATCAAAGTTTTCTTTCTTTTTTCCCAGTCAGTATACCTTTTATTTCCTTTTCTTGTCATGTTACATTAGCTAATAGATACCAAGCCTTTAACCTTGTTTCTTGCCTCTTGTTCTGGCTAGGACTTCAGTACTATGTTGAATGTAGTGGTAAAAGTGGGCATTCTTGTCTTTTTCCTAATATTATGGTGGAAAGGTTTCAGTCTCCCATTATTGAGTATGATGTTAGCTGTATGGTTTTCATAAGTTCCCTGTATCATGTTGAGAAAGCGCCCCTTTACTCCTAGTTTTCTGAATGTTTTTATTGTGAAAGAGTGTTGGATTTTGTCCAGTGCTTTTTCTCAATCTATTGAGAAGATCATCTGGGAGTTTTTTTTCCCTTTGTTTCACTCAACGAGCTATTGAGTTCGGTTTGCTACTGTTGCATTATGGGGTTTTGTATCTGTATTCGTAAGGGAAATTGGTCTGTAGTTTTCTTATCATGTCCTTGTCTGGTCTGTTCTTTTTTGTGCTGTAAATGGAACTGTTTTCTTACTTTCATCTTTGGGTTATTCACTGCTATTATGTAGGAATACAGTTGATTTTTGTACAATGATCTTATATCCTGAATTCATTTATTAGCTCTAAGGTGTGTGTTCCTTAGGGTTTTCTATGTGCAAGATTCTGTCATCTCTAAGTAGAGATACTTCTACTTCTTCTCTTCAGGCTAAGCGTCTTTTCTTTCTCCCCGAAGTCCTCTGGATAGTGCTTCGCGTGCATTGTGGGACAGAACAGGACTGAACATCCTTTTCTTGTTCCTGACCTTAGGGAACGCTCAGTCTTTCCACATTAGACATGACATTTACTGTGGGATTTTTGTGGGGGTCTTTTATCAGATTGAGAAAGTTCTCTTCTATTCCTAGTTTGCTTTATCATGAAAGGGTGGTCCCTTATTCTGTTAATATGGTTTTATTATATTTATTGCTTTCCATATGCCGAACCAGTCTTGTCTTCCTGGGGTTAATCTCACAATTCTGTGTATGTGTGTGTGTATAAATATATTTTTTTCTTACATGTTGCTGCACTTGGTTTGCTAGTATTTTGTTGAGGAATTTTCTGTCTGTTTTCGTTAAACTCAACCACTCTTTTTAAATGTTTTTATTTCTGTTCGAGTACCTAAGGCTGCTCAAGAGTACTAAGGGAAAGTAGGATGAACAATTAAGTCAAGAAGTTCAATTATTTAAAACGTTCATCCATAGTATGATTACTTGTCTTTAGGAGGGACTCAACAGAGTCACAAAAGGGTCTCCTCTTGTGGTGTTGCAGGGGGCTGACCCTGTGTGGTGGCCTTCAGTGAACCCTAGAAGTGGCCCACTCGATTTAGTGATATATAAAGTGGAAATTCAGGTGGGCAGCCATTTCGTCACGGTACCAACAAGAGAGCAGAGTGCAATGAAAACATACGCAAAGAAGCTGTGACTGAAAACTGGGGGATGGCAGTTAACGCTCATTAGTACTTTCAAGTAGAATTTAAACCTGTGGGAAGCTTCTGTCGCTGTGTTGGCCCACCACTGTGTGAGGGGGTCTGTCCCTGTCCCTTCCCCCGTTACTGTGCTTCTGCCCTGAGCCTGGCAGGGCTCAGGGCCAGGCTGAGAGGAGTACAAAAGCTGGGTAAAATTTTATCAGACAAACATAAATAAACAGAAAATAGCAGAATGGCATACCATTTAACTTTTAGTAAAAAGAAGAATTTGAGGCAGGAGGCTATCAGTGTGTCCAAAAGGTAAATTTTCTCTATTAATATGAAGTAAGAAGTGCAATTAATAGTGAATGTCACATATGCTTTCATATGCTAAATGTTGTAACATCAGCATGTGACACAAAATACCTCAAGATCCAGCAGTTTTACTCCTGGATACATTCCAACAGAAATGTGTACTTCTGGTCTCTGCAAAAACTGTGCTAGAATGTTCATAACAGCACTGTCTGTACCAGTCCCCAAATCAGAGCTACTCAAATGACCATCACCAGTAGAATGGGTAGATTGTGGCATCCTCCCCTCACGGAATACTATGCAGCACTGAAAATGAAAGGTCTGCACGCAGAGGTCTGCAAGAACCTCACAGCTAGAATGCTGAGCAGAAGCCGAGGACTGCAGATGAGCCAGTGCTGTACGATTCCATTTATACAGAGAGAAACCAGAAGGAGAAGAGCTGGTCTCTGCAGAAGGCAGGACAGGCAGCTCCCTTTGAGGAGAGCAGCAGTGACCAAAAGGGGGCAGGCTGGGGATGGGGGTGTCCTGCCTCCTGGTTATGTGGAAAAGTGTAGGCAAATTTTTCAGTCTGTCCACTTGATTTGTATATCTTTCTTTAATGCATTTTATTTTGGCAAAACATTTAAATGTGAAGAAAAAATTATGAGAAATACTGAAAAACTCTACAGAAAAAGTTATTTTAGAGATTTTAGCATATTGCTTCAGGCTTTTTGCTTAAATAAAAAATAAACAGGTTTTTGAATAATATAGCTATTTAGATTGAATAAATGCATAGTGAGATCTTAAAATACATCTCTGTGTATATGTACATAGTTAAAAATTTTTTAAACACATCCTATGTTGCACCAAAAAGAAATCTTAGTTTAAGTTCCCCAAGCAGGCATTGTACAGACCATGTGACATTCTGAGATGATCATGTAGTAAACTAGCTATTGTTATTAATGTTTTAAACAACTGCAAAAATTAACCACTTAGGATATCTCTTAAATATTTGGCCAATGATTTAATCAAGGTGGCAATGAAAGATTATAATTCTTTTAGAAAGTAAAAATAAGAAAGATAAATATTTCCTAAAAGTTTGCCCAAATAGCTAAAGCACTATTCAGGGACAGCAATGGGAAGTTCATAGTCTTAAATGCTTATATGATTTTTTATATGAAAATAAATTAAGTATGTTTACAATTCAGTTTGCAAGTATAAAACAAACCTAAGGGAAGCATGAGGAAAGAAGTGATAAGAATAAAAGCAGCAAACAAAATAATTAGAAAAGACAAAAGAAAACAGTAGATGTGATGGATAAATATGAGTACTCATTTCTTGAAAGGAAAACGAGAACAACACAATATAGACAGCCCACCTCTGGCAAATGTAATGAGGAATAAAATAACACAAACATAAAGAGAAACAAGAAACCCAATTAGACAAATTTTGTAAACATAAAGAGTGCTTTATACCATGTTATACCAATGCATATTTTTAAATTGCAGTGATAAATAGCAGACTTGGAAACTGTAATTACAAACATGTGATTATGAGAATAAAACCCTAATATATGCAGAGTCATTGGAGAGACTGTCAGTTCATGATTTGAGGTCAGACAGTGATTATGAGTTTTTTCAAACATCCAACGAGCCCTTCTGGGCTTGAGCTGGCTCTGCCGTGCACTCACACCGCCGTTCGACCTTGGTCAACCTGCTTTACCTTGTGGAGGGAGTGCACGAACCAGTGAGAGTGTGCTCGTGTCTTAGCAGGGCAAACCGCCCTCAGGCTGTCGTAGACCTATGTCAGGGAGTGTATGTGAAGTTCTTAAAAGGGCTGTTAAATAGTGAGCATTCAGTTAATAGCGGGGGTTTTTATCATCTGATGTCTTCTAGTGTATGGGAATCAAGATAGCAGTGACTAATCTTTTGATATTTATGTTTTTTTTCAGGTTATCCTGATCCAGAAAAATTTTCCTGGACAGAATATCTGGAAGCTACTCAAACTTACGCAGTTCCTGCCAGAGTTTTTAAAATGGTAAGTTTGTATCTGTAGACACTCCCAACTTTTAAACAGTGCCTGTTTGTGTGGAATTGTGCCTTCATTTGGCAATTTAAAGTTATTTTAGTTTTTTTTCCTTTTAAATTCAAGAGTCATTTTCATTGCTTTTAGTTAAAAATGCAAAGGAGGGGACTCACTGTTGTTCCTACACACAAATGTGGATGACGATTTTCCTCTTTGGGGTGCTGTTGAAACCCCATCAGCCTCTGAAGACTGAGCCCTGGGTTTCCGGGTCTCTTGGTCCACTGAGTGGGAGCGCTGAGCTTTCCGTCTCCGGGCCCGTTAGACTGCCCGTGATGTCATAATAAAACGGGCGGTTTGTATGCAGCGCCTGTGTGTTACCGTTTCACCCATTTTGAGAGAACATGGCTGTGGGTGATTTGTTAGAACACCGATTTGTAAAGTTCAGATTTACACTTATAAATTTATTCAAGGATTAAACCAAGTGTAAATTATTTTGTAAAAGAGGGTGCACTGATAGCAGAGCTGGAGACACTTAAGTTCTGCACCAGGGGTTTGCAGGCTCGGTTCCCTTTCAGCTCTGTGTCCTCCGGGCTCCCTGACTCACCTTCTGTCAGAACTTACAGTGTGACTTCATTTACTGAAAGTTTTCTGAAGATCAGGAGTTCAAAACAAAGTGCTATTTCATTCTTTAAGACAGTTGGTTATAATAGGTTGGATTTAGAGGACTAGGCATCATCAAATGAAGAGGGGTTAGAAGTTGCAGGGTGCTAGAGAGAATTTTAAGAATTGTGGAAATTCCATGAGCAAAAATGCTGGCTGCTTGTGGTTTCATTTACTTTCTTACTTTATGTCAAGAAAATTCTACAGGAAAATAAAATTGTGAAAAGATATAGTTTAAAAGGCACCTCCCCACCAGGCTCTGTCACAGGGTTATTATGAGTTCCTCTCAAGCTGTCCGTCTTTGGCATCTGCAATGTGATACAGTTAACTTTTGTTAGCACAATGGCCGTTGGGGGAAGAGAAACATTTTCAAGGAACAGAGACCTAATTTTGATCAGTATCCTCCCATTTAGTAGACATAATAGTGAATTTTAGAAAGAAAATATGCTTCCACAAAACCCGGAGAGGAACAGACCCAGGACTGGAGAAAGGTGTGATTGTTTTATAAGTCATGTGCTATCAAACGTTTTATTTTCCTTCTGCCATTTCTAGACTTGAGAAAGTCAGTACACTTTCATTTTCAAGAAAGTCAACTGAACACTTGGGTGTGCAGCAGCTCTCAGAGTGAGACTTTTCGCCTCCCCTTAAACACCGTCATAGTTGTCTTTTGATTGATGTTTGATAAGTTTCCTTAGTTTCAATGATTGGGTAAATCCCAGTCCATCTTCCCCCCACTGCATTTTCCTAAATGTTTCCTGAGCGTCTGTCTTTCCAGACTTCTGGTCCCTGCATTTTAAAACTTGGAAGAAACCTTAAATCAATACAGTTTAGCATGCTTATGTTATAGATGGAGCAACAAAAACACAGGTCATGGCTTTAAATTACATTGTGCTATGATTTTAAAACAGCTTATCTATTATAATTATGACAGCTTTTATGTGTTTTGAAATTTAGACATAAAGGATCATGTTTATCCTTTGTAATTATTTGTTAATTTTGCCTCCTCTGTCATGCACTCCAAAGCTGGGCAGTGATAATAGTCAACAATTTCTTAATTTATTAAGAAAAAAATAAAAACAACTAAACCAATAGACAAAGTAGACTGAGATCCTTTTTTGAACCTTGTGATCATTAATGAATTTATGATTTAATCTGTCTTTATCTTTTAGCTGTCTTGAAAATTACCGTAATATTCTTCTTACAGGTTTTTATGAAACTGGATAAAATAATATGCATGAAGCTCTGTGTGTTCTGAAAACTAAATTCTAGTTGTATTAAAGATATGGTGTAAAATTGGAACAGTAACATTTCAGAAAACTTTAGTCGCTTGTCTGAATTGTTGGATATCTCTTGACTTGGCTGCTTTCGTGACGTTACAGCGGTTGCCCCATGGTTTTCTCCCGAATATGAAACTTGAAGTTGTGGATAAACGAAACCCCCGGTTAATCCGTGTTGCTACGATTGTGGATGTCGATGACCAAAGAATAAAGGTACACGTTCTGATTAGCACGATATCATCTTGGCGTTTTTGCTGCATTTGCTGTGAGGCTGACTTCAGAGGCTCTGGTTTCTTATCTCAGTAGGAGAGTCAGAATTGGACGGACCTCACTTCCAGTTGCGGGTCTCCAGTAGAGAGCTGTCCAGCTGGCGTGTGTGTGGAAGGGGAGTCTGCAGGCACGCCTGATTTTCAGAGGGCTTCTAATGCATCCGTGTTCAGATTTGCTGCTTACACTTTATAAATTTTGGTTCTTTTTTTTTTAAGCTTCTTTTTGTTGGTACTGTCAGATTTTTCTTGAAACAGTTGTCATTAAACACCTTAGCTAGAGCAATTAAGTCCTTATTCTCTGCTATTCAAACAAAAGGTTAGATTCTGCAGTGAAAATTTTATGCACAATTTGTGTACTATCCTTGTGACATCTGTTTTTTTTTAAATATACACATCTTTGAAATTAAATTATCCGTAAATGAAAGCTTTTCAGTTTTTTATACAGAGAGCTGGAAGTATCTGTGGAATCCAGTAAATCTTCCACAGTATATGGAAGTTCAGGAATCATTTTCTACCCAGGCACAGTTTATTTTCAACTTAATGAAAAGACTGAAGTCAAGGGATATTTGTAGGCATTATTACGGAAGATGTATTTAAGTTTGATATACAATTTCATATAATTTAAAAGAAATCTTACTTGCTCTTTGCCTCACTTGAAAACAACTTCTAATTCATCTGATAGGAAATAATCAGTGCATATATCGCGGTAAACATAGAGGTGAGTGTTTTGCTTGGCGGTAAGTTATCAAGACCCAATGTTGGCAACGCCCTTTATTCTCCTGACAAATGAAAACAGCAACTGTGCTAAACACTGTTCTGGAATAGTATGGTGTAGGTATTTTATCCCACATATATTACTGTTAATGGTTTATTTTAAATTTAATTTTGAGCGTATTGCCTAAGTTCTTACTTGTAGCTTTTTATTGTTCACTCTTACGGCACTTTCTGTGGGAATGATTTTTGGGTATCGTAATTACTTCACAAATTCAGTAGTATGTCAGTGTTGAAAATAAGCATCAGGTTTCCTTGGGTTCTTGTTTAACTTCCATTATGAAATTACTGCGTTTGTAGGAAAGGCTCAGTCTTAATAGTGCAGCCGGCGTTGTTTAGCATTATAGTCGTCAGATGATTTTCCTGTGGTTTGTGAGATACGTACAGCAGCATCGAGTTGAACTCACCGACCTTTGCCCAGTGCAGTCTGCTGTCCTTCCTCAGTGTGTTGATCATACTCTTCTGTAGTTTTCTCTTTTGAAGTCAGTGTCTTTTACAGAAGATCTTTATCACTGGCACGTAATAGATGCTTTGTACGTGTGTGAACGAATGAAGGGGTGAGTGGCATCGCGTGTGCTCTGCATCGTCCTGTTTGGATGTGTGAGACGGTTATGTCGGTCAAACAGCACCCTCCCCTCGACCTCAGCTCCTCTCCTAGTTGCTCTCCGACTCTTTCCCGGGCTCCCGCGGCCGTGGCGTTTGTGCAGAAGCCTGTGCTGCCCTCCCGGGGCCTTGGTGTTCTGTGCCTGTGCAGGGGCCTCGGGGAAGTGACTGTCCCCAGGAGAGGGGCGGAAGCAGCCCAGGGCTGCTCTGTGAGGAACTGAGCAGGGAGCCTGAGGGGACCCCGGGGATGCCCACGGGCGCACCCGCGCTGTGCGGCTCGCCTGGGTTTGCCTGCTGGACATGGAGAACCATCTTCCTGGTGGTGGTAACGGTGAGGACAGCACTCAGCTTCTGTCTGACACTCTTCTCAGGGCTTTACACGCATTAGTGTGTCCTCACAGCAGCCGCGTGACAGAAGGTGCTGTTACAGCCACATTACAGGTGAGGGACCCGAAGCCCAGAGAGGTTAAGCAGTTGTTCCAAGGTAACAAGTCAGTACATGGGAGAGCCAGGTTTTAAGCCCTGGCTTGCAGTCAGAGGTTTCCAACTCTGCAGCTTGAAGTCTTCCTACTTCTGCTCTCATGTTCCACTTTTTGTCATGAACGCTGCACTTCATGGAGGGGAGCAGACGTCCAGGGTGAGGAGCCCAGCGCAGTGGTACCCCCAGACTCCTTTGCCTTCTGCGCTGAGCCCATGCTGCGTGTCCTGCCTGGAGGTTTGTGGGGTCCCGGCGTTCCCGGGCAGGGCACCGCGGGACCAGCAAAGACTGACTGTCTTCCTTCCTGCCTCTCCCCCAAATCTGTAGTTGCCCTTGTGGACTTGACTAACTATTTTTATAAACAAACAGCTTTTTTGAGCTATAATTCACGCACCATAAGCTGTACTGGTTTTGCATATGTTCCCAGGATTGTGCGACCTTCACCACCACCTACATTTATAACGTTCTCACCCCCCAGGAGGAAAGCTCGTGTACATTAAGAATCACTGTTCATGTTGCACCTCCACTTAGCCAGAAATCCGCTTTCTGTGTCCATGGATTTGCCTGTTCTGAACGTTTCGCGTACGTGGAATGGCGGCACGTGACTGTCGTGTCTGGCTTCTTTCACTTACCACCGTGTTTTGAAGGTTTCGCTCATGTTGTAGCATGTATCGGTACTTTATTCCTGTTTCTTCCCATCATGTGAATGTATCACGTTTTATTTGTCCATAACTGATAGACTTTTGAGTTGCTTCTGCTTTTGGGCTGTTTTAAATAATGCTGCTGTGAACATTTTGGTGCACTTTTGAGTGGACATGTGTTTTCATTTCTCTTAGGTCTATATCTGGGAGTGGAGTTGCTGGGTCACGTGGTAATTTGTTGTTTAACATTGCTCTCCAAAGTGGCTGCACCAGTTTACATTCTCAACAGGGTGCAAAGGTTCCAGTTTCTCCAAATCCTCACTAACATTCACTATTGTCTGTTCTATCTATTTTTAAACTTCTAGCCATCCTAGTGGGCTTACGTGTTTAGGTCTGAAAGCCTGAGTTCTTGCATGTGACCGCTCACGATGTGTTGGCCAGGAGGAGGGGGCTGCGGTGATGGTGGCTGAGTGGTGGCTGTGCTCACAGCAGTAACAGCAGTGGGGGGGGGGGGTGTCGGCCTCAGAAGGCAGGCCGCAGTGCGGGCGGAGTAAGAAGGCCCGGCACTGAGCGTGCGCGCTGTTCCAGACAGCCAGTTAGTATGCTCTCACTGCGTCTTTATCTTCACAACATCTCTTTAATTTCTTTTTAATTTTTATTTTTTGATATTCATTATTTTTGTATGTATCTATTTTTATTGAAGTACAGTCAGTTTACAACGCTGTGTCAGTTTCTGGTGTGCAGCATAGTGCTTCAGTCATACATGAACACACATACAGCCATTTTCGTATTCTTTTTCATAAGTTACCACAAGGAATTGAACGTAGCTCCCTGTGCTCAACAGCATGACTTTGTATTGAGACATAGTGGACACACAGCACTGTATCAGTCTCAGATGTGCAGTGTGGCTGGGTGTTGTGTGCGTCGTGGAAGCGTCACCACAGTCAGTCTGGTTTTACAACAGCTCTTCTAGGTGGGTGTTGTTTCTTCTTTACAGTTGACGTGGAGAACTTAATTTGACCAAGGCTTCGCCACTAGTTGTGCAAGAGCAGGGTTCACGCTGAGATATTTCTGACTCCAGACCAGTGCGCTCTCATCTGAACGCTTACCCTGCAGCTGGGATAAGCCGTTGGAACCAGAGCCTCTCAGTTGCCAGGGTCGGGGAGTAGGGCGGTGGCAGCCTGATTCACAGTGTTCTCCTCGCTGGTGCTAGTCAGCCAGATGTTCTCATTCTCATACTGGAAATACTCATCTGGTTCTGCGTGGTCCATTGGTGGGTGCGCTGTGAAGTTTTTCTTCTAACGGTGAGGTTTTAAGATGCTGTTTCCCCCTTGTGTTGATGACCGTGTTTATTAATTACCATGGTTACTCTCTAATAAATATTTATGATGTACTCAGTGTGTATCTTGTTCAATTTATAGCCAGCTATCATGTTTAATAATTATTCTTTTGTCTGGCTGTACAGCGTCCTCTGTTATATCTGAAAGCCATTACTGTCACCTTATCAGGAATTGCACATTAAATTACAATAGACTGATGGATGTTTTTAGGAAGTTTAGCCTTTATTTGGGAAAAAAATGTTTTCTTCCACAAATAAATGTAAAGGGAGGACTTAGAGTAATATTTGATAAATATTTGCCCTGTGGGAACCGCAGCTAAGCTGTGAAATGAATTATAAATGAACTCCAAATAGATGCCTTAGAAAGTTCTACTGAATCATTAATAAATTGAGTCTCTTCAGCAAGTCTTTTCATATTTAATGCATTAACTGGATGTATTTGTGGCATTTCTAAATGAAGTAAGAGCACCGTGACAAGAGAAATGGGCATGGTAAGTTGTCTGTGTGTGAGACTTATTTTGAATTTTAGGTCAGATCACTAAGTTCAAAGCTTTTGTCTGGAAAAAGAGGAAAACTGCAGGTAGATTCATGCAAAGCAAAAGCCCAAATCCAAGTCGGTGAGCGTTCACTTTAATTAAGGGTCGTGAGCGCTTTGAGAAAGTTGCTTGACCCCTGTGTGTCTTGGTTTAATTATCTGTCAAAGAGGGAACAGACTCTGGAATATGTCATCTCACTTGCCAGGGTCTCCAACCCAGATGCATTTTTGAAAATGGTTTTGAAGTATGAGGTTAGAACAAGATACTAACATTAAAAATGACTGTCCTTTGAACTAAGCTTCTAATTAATGGCCATTACGGTGCCGCAGTGATTGGTGACTGTCTTCATTTGGGAAGGAGACTGGGGCAGTTTTCAAAAATATTATGACCAATTAATGAAAAGATAATTTTCAGAGTAGGTGAAACTATAAATTACTGTCCACCATGATTTCCAGGAAAGGTGAGGCCGGTAGGAGGCTCCACCTGGGAAAGGTGCGTCAGTGCGATCAGGTCACAGCGAACAGCAGTAGTAACGTCCCTGATGGCTGGCGCGGGGCGGGGCCACGCGGCTGTTTGCTGACTTGCGTTTCCTTCCTCTCCCAGTCCACACAGCAGCCGCGCAGACAGACGCCTTCAGCTACTCGCCCCAGGTTCCGCGGCTCCGAGGAGGGAGAGCCGGTGGGGACCAGGTGGCCCGGGTCAACAGCCCGAACTCTTAACCTTCAGGGCAGCATCTTTCTCTGTAAGAGGCAAGAGACTGACGCAGCCTTTGGGGGCCATGCCTCTGGCGCCCCGCTGGCTCTGTGGCTTAGCACAAACACAGCCTTAAACTGTGTGTAAGTGGGTGAGTGTGGCGGGTCCCTGTCAGCTTTATTCGTGGACACTGCAGTTTGAATTCCAGGTAATTTCATATGTCTTGAAATAGTCTTCTTTTGACTTTTTTTCAGCCATTTAAAAATGTAGAAACCATTTTAGCTACTGGTATGCACAAAAGCAGGTGGTGGGGCCCTGTTTGGCCCCTGGGCTATGATTTGCTGACTCCTGTCTGAACAGATACACTGCACTGAAGAGACTACGAGTGGACTGATGAAGTTGTTCCCTTAAGTATCAGCAGTTTTCTATCTTTGTCTTATTTTTTCAGATATTTGATTTTTGAACCAAACTAGGATCTGTGTTTGATTTTGAATCTAGTTTTAGGTGTGCTTTAGATGCTCAGTAAAGTGCAGTAGATAGAAGAGATTAGACCTTGCACGGAATCAGCAGCTTCTAGACCTGAGAGGAAGGCACATCCCGGTATCGGTGGGTTCTAGGAACCGTCCGTCTGTCCAGTCTGATTTTCAGATGTGTTCCTTCACGGAGCGGCCTCTCTGTCACTGGAGTTGTGTTCTCCAAGAACTGTGAGTCGAGTGTTAGCTTGAACACCTTTATGAAAGTCGGTGTATCCAGGACAGAAACTGGCCCCACAGCACTGCGTGGAGGCCTGCGGGGTTTCCAGGACCCCTGGGCCACCTCCCCAGCCGGTCTCAGCAGCCCCACCCGGAGATCTAGTGAGATCCTGCCATGGGATTCTTGCGCCAGAGGCGTCGGCTTAGTCATGAGCTCAGCAGACTGGAAATAGAACATTCCTCAGTTCCCATGCAGAACAGTGTGTGGAAACTCATAAATAAGTGAGGACGGCGTCATAGCACCAGTTGTCTGAACCCTTGTTTTAGGCTCATGTGGTTCTTTGAGTGTCTGAGGAGCGCTCAGCCTGCCCTGTGCACGGACCTGTGTGCAGAAATCCAGGGTGATGTTTGTGTTTCAGGGGTTAATGCACCTTTGACCAAGTTAGGAAAAGGCCTTCTGTTCTGAAGCCTGTCACTTCACCTGCCTTCGCAGCAAACGGGAGAGCATGGGGGCCCGTCTGAGCTTCAGACGAGATGCTCCTGTTCTGCACTCTTCTCTGGAGTAGGAGTGCTCCCCCTGCCCCGCCCCCAGCCAGCTGTGGTCTGGACGTCCCCAGCGCCCTTACCAGCAGCACTGCTGAGCTCATTATGCCGAGCAGCGTCTCTGTTTCTCACAGCCTGCTCTGCGGGCACTCTATTTTTACCACCGGAAGAATATCTATTAAAAATAAATAAGTGGGCGCAAACACCCCAGAATAAACTGATGAGGCAAGACTGTGAATACATTTTCCCCCGTGTTGCAAAATGTGTCATTTCTTGTGATACAGGAAAGGGCCACAGACTCAGGGAAAGGAGACTCTTCTGTGGGGAGGGAGTGGGTAGACTCTGACTCAGGTTCATGCACTTCCGGAAAGGAGTTGTGTGAGTGTCCCATCGCCTACTGTAACACGTGACGCCACACTTTAAAATAACACAGATGTATCACGGTGCACTTCTCCGCGTCACAGGCTGGAACCAAGGTTTCAGCAAGGCCGTCTTCCTCCGGGAAGCTCCGGGGGAGAACCCTCTTCCTGGCCTTGTCCAGTTTCCGGAGCTGCTTCCACTCCTTGCTTGTGGTCCTTTTCTCCATATTTAAGGTCAGAGTGTAGCCTCTTCCAGCCTCTGTCTGACAGGTCTGCCTCCCACGAATAGGGACCATTGTGGTTACCCTGGGCCCGCAGGGCGACCTGGGGTAGTCCCTGCCATCTCAAATTCCTTATCTTACATCTGCCAAGTCCCTCTTGCCATGTAAGGTAGCATTTTCCCGGGTTTTAGGGGTTAAGATGTGGACATTGTTGAGAACTATTACCCTCCCTACCGCAGTGGTATTTGGTGAAGTTAAGATACGTGTTAAAAACAGGAGAGGTGAGGCCCACTGTGCAATCAACAGCTTTTATTGACTGAGCACCCCAAGGTAGAAGAGACCACTCTGGGAGCTGGGGTCCCTGGGATGAGGTTCCGGCTTGGAACCTGCCCTCACAACCTAGTTGGGAGGTAAGTTAAATCACAGTTCCGTGTAGGGTACGTGGCATGGTCCGTCAAGTGCTGTGAAAGCGCATTGCAGATGCAGCGAGCATCAAGAGCAGAGGTGCCGCGGGCAGGTGGCTTCTCCAGAACAGTTTTCCTTTTCTTAGAGAAAGTATATGACATGCCTTGTTTTATTTGCATTTCCAAACACCAAATGCCTTTATTTACTATCAGGTAGAGACAAAGGAGTCTTCAGGTTTAATTTGTCTTCAGTTGTGTGCGTGTGTGCATGTGTGTAGGTATGTATTTGCACACACGCATATGTATGTATTTTAATTAAAAGCCACTCGGGCGGGCTGGCCAGACGAGGTCTGTGTTTGGCCCTGGGAGCAGAGGCGTCGTGGAGAGTGGCATGTCCGCACCAGCTCCGGGGCTCAGCAGTGGTAACAGGGGTCAGGGGTCTGCAGCTCAAGCAGTTGGGACGGCTGTTCTTTTTCTCTGTCTACTTCGTAGAGGCTTATTCCCTCTACCTCCTATCCTGGGCCTCACTCTTGGGTGTATGTGTCCTTGCTTCCTTGGCAGAACCAGCCTGGGGCCATGGGGACAGCGGGGCCAGGCTGCCTTCAGGGGGACTGTCTTCCCCTAACCCCGAGGGGGCATTTGATAGAGAAAGAACAGGTGTAGATCCTGTAAACTCGGAGGATAGATTGGTGTTTCAGGATCCTTGAACCGAAGTGGGGTCCAGAGGTGTGGTCTGGGCCGGGCGACAGCCACCGTGAGCAGGGCGATGGTCTGGGACGCAGGCCAGCACACACTGGAAACAGCACAGCTGGAAGTGGTCAGTCTCCTGGTGCCAGGGCAGAACTGGCCGTGGCATTTCCAGGGTCTGGTGCAGAGGAGGTGTCTCTGCAGCCGCAGATTGCAGGGTCACCGTCACCTGGGAGCACGTTAGGAATGGAGGCTCGGGCCCCTCCGCAGACCCGCTGGGTCAGAACCTGCATTTTAACAGAAGCCTGCTCCTCAGAGCTCCAGATATTTAACTGTAACTTGATAGTGTTTTTAATGTGTCAACGTTAATGTGTCCTGGACTGAACTTCTCAACACACAAGACCAAAACCTGTTTGGTCCCTAGGCATCTGCAACTTCATAAAGGCAGCTTACCCACCAGGTGCTCAATCCAGACCCCTGGGAGTCATTCCTAATGTCGGCCCGTCTCAGAACAGCCACGTGCAGTCAGCCACCATGCTCTGTAGATTCTCACTCCCGGCACTCTGTCCCTGGTCTCTTTACCTCTCTTCATCTCCATGACAGCCTCCCTAATGAAAGTTGACATCACCTCTCACATGGACCACGACAGTTCCCTTCCAGCTGGGCTCTCTGCACCCCGCCGAGACCCTGCCAGTCCACGCTGTGCAGAGATGCTAAAGTGAGCCAGAAACGTGGACCGGAACACAAGCATTTAGGTAAAAGGGAATCAACACTTAATGTGCCAGCTAGATCCTGCGTGACTACCCTCGACTGACCCCCCTCCCTGGCCTGTCTTCTTCCATGCTTTATCACCTTAGAGAGAGCTGTAAACTTTAGGAAAATACTGGGATTTGGCTAGTGACTTTGGGCTTAGTTTTAACAATTCTCGTCCAAGTGAAAGCAGTGTTGAGCTCTACCTGACATGAGTGGGCCCACGCTGGCCTCTCTCAAGCCTCTGAGAGCACACGTTCATTTCTTTCTTGGGGACCTAACCGTACTCAGAACCCACGTGGGCAGTGACAACTATCGAGTGATGGGCTTCGACTACCAGCTCTTGGCAGAGTTCTTCCACATGGATGGAAGCATCTGGATTTTATAATTGTTGAACTGTGTACAGGGTGGGGTGAGGGGTGGGCACGATAGAACCAGGGAAATTGAGGAATTCCATTTCCCTGTTGTTTTCAGCAAAGATTTGCTTTGCGAAGGCAGTAGACACGCTTTTCTAATACGTGGATTTCGCTCAGTTCTATGTGAATGTGCCGAAGTTCTGCATCAAGAACCTCCAGGCAAGCAGATGTTGCTGGCATGTCTGGCACCAGTGCTGCGAGGCTGGCACTTGCTTCCTCTTCTCCTGCTCTGAGTGGCCCTCTGTTGTGGCCCACTGCCCCGGGAAGGGGGCTTGTTCCCCATTCTCTAACAGTCTCCTGTTTACAAACTTCTTAGTAAGGGCAGGTTGAAGCCTGTGGCTGGAGAGGACAGAGAACCCCTCCGAGGGGTCTGACTGAATTTGTCTCCACGGGTGTCCAGAGACCCTGAGCCTGTTCTGGTGATTCTGCTCCATCCTCCAATTCCCCATCAGGTCCCATTCCTGTCCCCCAACGAGGCTCTTTCCCTGTCCCATCTGCCCACACCCTCCTCCTCCTCTCAGGGCCGTCCATGCCTCTCACTCACGGGGAGGGCAGAAGGATGCAGAGTGAGATGCCCCAGGCCCATGGCCCATCTGCCTCCCGTACGTGTCTGAACACATGCAGGGTTTCTGCCTGCTGTGCTGGGGGGAGCACCCCTGCTCCTTTAAAGTGTTCATTCCTCCCTTACACGAACTTAGTTCCCTGACCTTAGATTACACAGCCCTGTGTTTTTCTTTATCGTCTGTTTTGTGACTGGAATGTAAACTCACGGAGAAAGCACTTTTCTCTCTTGATCACACAAGTCCTCTCCATGTCCCTGTGCCTGTGGAATGGTCCTTGACATTTCCTGGTGGCCAAATAAACGCTTGCTGAATGAATGGATGAATAAATGAATGCGTGAAGGTTGTGAGTAAAAATGCACCGATAGGTTGTTTACTGGCAGTAAATTAGTTATTAAGAATTACTTATTCCTTATCGAAACAAATGTGCATTACCTCTTGGCATTAACTCAATGTCCTCTCCATAATTCCCCATAATAGAGTATTCATAATACCACATGGAACATTGGATTTTAATTGAAGCTTCTTTTACTACTAATACACTTTTAATAGGCAATGTGGCAGCTGTAACATGGCTGAGAATGATAGAACGTTTGAATAACTGAAATCATGCGTTATTTCATTGTATACGACGCGTTTTCCCGGGAATATTGACACAGTGAGTCACGGCAGCGATAACTGTCAGCGGAGCAGAGCCATTATGGGGCCATTATGCTAATGGCACATGGCAGACAGCGGGGCTGCGGGGGTGCTGGGTACGTAATGGATAATGAGCGATTGGACTTCTGAACAGTGATGGTTGCTAGTGATAATAACCTCATCCTCTCAAAGTAAATGTAGCTTCAGTGTCCAAGACGGCCAGCCGCACGAAGTGTTGCTTTTTGGGGACGGCTCCCTTCACGTGGCTTAAGCTCCTCCTTCCGGAAACCCAGTTTGATCTCCCTGCATCCCAGACATGGAGGCAGTTTCCTCGGACAGCCTGGGCCCAAGTGTTGCTCCGTCAGGGTGCTAGCCTGGCCGAACTCAGTGCATACAGCCCCCACCCCAGATGGTCCCACCTTGTGATGCACAGGCTACCTGTGGATCCTCTCATCCTCTGGGCTCCACACTGAGCGCTTCTCACTTGCATCCGTGGTTCCTGAAGGAACAGGCCGTGTGCACCACGTGCTCTGTGCTGCCCTCGGGAGCCTCACAGCCAGGCCTCTGCTCTCGGAGGCTCCTTCCCCACGCTTGCTGCTGTGAGGTTCCTTCCGAGGCATTGCCCCTGCAGGGTTGCTGTTCCCTCTGCCGGCACTCCCGCCAGGGGCTGAAGCTCCTTGACTGCCTTGAGGCCGAGTGTGGCAGTGAGAGCTCAGGGACAGGCTTTGCTCTGATCATTCATCATAATTCGTCCGTCACCACCGATGAGCCAGTTTGGTGCTGACCAGTGACCCCTTCTGCTGAGGCTCATTGTCATGTTTCCATTTCAGTTGTATCCAGAAACTTCATTTATTCAAGAATAAGGCCATAGAGGTCCCCCGTGTCTCCAGGGTGCGCCGCTTAGCCTTCAGATTCCCCCTCTGCTTAGGGCTGTGGGGAGCCTGGCTGAATCCAGTCCGCTGCTCCTACTGTCTCTTGGCGATAGGGCTCAGTGGACCTCTTTCAGGACCACACTGTCCCCTTGTCTGCGTGGGAAATTGCATCTGTATTCGCTGCCGCTGGGCTCTGCACAGGAAGCACGTCATCCAGGGTAGCGCCGTCCAGTGGAACTTTCTGTGATGGTGGAAGATTCTGTCTGCTGTCTTCAGTGAGGTGGCCTCACCCGGTGGGCCTGTTGTGCGCTGGAACTGTGGTGGGTGTGGCTGAGGAACTGAAGTTTTAATTATATTTAAGTTTAATTAATTTGAATGACATAGCCATGTGTGGAGTGGCTGCGGTCATGGCCGGTACATCCCTGGGGCATTTGGTGGCCAGTCCACCTGCACCTGGGAAAGCCCTCTCTCGGGCGTGGGGGGCCGAGCAGCTGCCCCAGGAGCCAGACAATCCCGCACTGGATTTGAGATCATCCGTCCTTCTCCCTGGCGTCTTCCCTGTCAGCTTGGCTCTGGCGGTCAGGTTTCTGCTGTCTTTAACATTACTGGCAAATAGCACAAGCCTGTTGAAGAGATTTTGGATCCTAGAACATGTCTTTAGAGCTGGGAAGGTCCACAGAACAGGGGCTGCTTTTACCAGACTGACAGGCTCTGTCTGCAGGTTAACAGTCACCCTCCAGGGCTGCGGGGACCAGCAGACTCCTCAGTCACTTAGGTGTCCTGTCCGCTGAGAAGGACGAGGGACCTTCATTTAATACTTCTTACAACACATGGTGGTCTCCTTTCAGTTTTTACTGATTTGTCGAATATTAAAGTTTGGACTCTTTGGAGTGGCTCTGAATTTACTGAAGCTCAAAGCAAGTGGCTGAAAGGGAGAAGCAGACCAAGGGACACATGAGACAAAAACACAATAGAAACTAGTGTTTTTAGACCCACAGTTACTCATTTCTTTAAAAATACTCACTTCACAGCCAGTGGTCAGAATATGACACAAGGAGCAGAAATAGGGCAAAAGACTCGAAATTTCAGTAAAGATTAGAGTATGTAATGTATATACTGAGAGTACTGCTGAGTTCCTGGGTTTTGAAGTGGGTCTCCAGGTTAGGACGGGTTGGGTAAGTCTTGCCCTTGGAGGGGGCGGGGTGGGGAGTAGCCATCACTGCAGTCACCAGTGATGCTGACCCCACGCTGTGTGCTCTGGGCGTGTCTTGGTCACCATGTGTCTGGGGAGCAGATACGGAGAAACGTGTGGCGGAGCCGGAGGGGAGTGAGGGCGCGGCAGAGGGGCGCGTGGGCTGGAGGAGGAGGCCAGCTGGGCCGCCTGCTGGGGCGAGGAGGAGGCCCGCGCGGCCTCTGGTCTGCTGGCCGTCAGTGTCCACCAGCGCGTATGGTCGTGCTGTCCGCTGTGGGGTGGTTTGCAACGCGTTCTTTAAAACTCCATTCTGTTTTTCTAGCGCAGGGAAAGCGGGCTTTACGGAATAGCTAATAAGTCCAGTCAGATAAGCAGTAGGCATCTGCAGAAACTCAACTGAGAAGGAGCGGGATTGTGTGGGATTTTAAAAATGTTTTCTCCTCAGCAACCAAATATTTTATCCCTAAAGTAATGTTTTCATAACAAAAATAAATTTCAGCCATTTTTCAACTGCAGAAGTGTCGCTGAGGCTTTTCTGATTTGCTGTCTGCATGCGCGGGTGTGTCTGTTTCTGCAGCAGTCTGAGAGGTAGGAGAGGTTGACTCATCCCAGGGTGTCTGCCCCAGACGGGTCCTGTCACGGCACCCGCTGCAGGGGCTTCTGGCCACGTGTGTCACTTACCGCCGGACAGAGAGCCCTGGCAGATCCGTTAGCTCAGCTTTACCCAGCGTTGTGCACGTGAGTGACCCAGCCCCCAGCCAGGGGAGAGGGTTAGACGCCCCATCTCCGAGTGCTCGGGTCCCAGGGCTTCCGCACATCCTGGGGACGGGGGGTCTGAGACCTGATGAGAACCTGCCCTCCCTCCCTGGACCCCCACCACTGCGGCCGGGAGCCTCTCACACAGCTCAGGTGGGCTTGCTCTCCGTTGCCTGAACAGGCATTGGTGGCTGATGGACTGAACCTCAGACCACGGTCTCCTGATGCACTGTATTCCCAACCTCATGTCACTGTCACTTCTAAAGAGTCCTTTTTTTCCCCCATCTTCACGATGATATTATCGTCCACGACCCCCCATTGCTGGTACCTGCTCTGTCCCAGCGCCTTCAGACGTGACAGCTTACAGCTAGGAAACCCTGCACTTGGGGAGGTTTGGCATCCTTCCCTCCATTCTGCAGTGAGGACTTCAAAGGCATCACACCCAAGGTCGCTTGGCCAGCAAGAAGCGGAACTTGGATTCCACGTGGGTCTGTTCTGCAAGGATGGCGGTGCTCCCACCGCCCCATATTGGGAGGAGCTGCTCTCTGCTTCGGTGGTGAGGGCTCCGCTCACCTGCCCACCTAGTGCCGGGGGTGATTGGGGTTCCTCATAGTTGTCCTGGTTGCCTGTGTCCGCTGTACCTTTACTGCAGATTTCTCGTCTGGGGGCCTCTGTCTTCCTTACTGGTCCTTCAGGGCTCTCCAACTTGGTGGTTCCAAGCTAAGATCAGGAGCACGTAGAGTGGAGAAATAGAAACCTTCCTGTTAGATGCTCTGTTTTGCTGGTGTGATTGGGATGCACCATTATTCAGGCTGTACAGCATGTGGACTGTAATTGATTAAATGGGCCACTTCCCACCGTGCTTGCTCTTAAACTGGTAATAACTATGATGCCATAGCTGTCACTTAACTGAAAAAAAAGTTTTTAAAGAAATGGCAAAGATGACTATGGTGGCACTCAGCAGCCTACGATGTGGCTTTCTGTCCCAAATATGGCATTTAGTCCAGTTTTTAGAGGTGAGTGGGCTGCTGCGACCATCTCCCACCCCCTCGAGGGGACCGGGCTTGTTTAGATAACCTCAGAGTCAGTTTCCTTACGTGAGTTACGGGGTATTTACTTGTTGCGGTGGCAGCGTGGGCGGGTGTGCTCCTGAGTTTCAGTAAAGTGTGAAGCTGCTCACTGTGTGTTGGGAATTTAACTCTTAACTGTTGCCTAAAATTCTTAAAAGGTAAAACTGCAGAATTTCTTGGATTTTTTCCAGTGGGAGGGATTTGAATAGGCACAAATCTTTTTTCATCTCTGTGACTTAATTTTGGAAAGCTCAACGGGAGGACACTGAGTGGGGTGCATGCCTTCTCTCCTCAGTCCCCAGAGCAGGGCAGCGAGCCCTGTAGGCTCCGGCCAAGGTGGGAGGGCTGCTTTGTCTTCGTTCTTTCCTGGTGTGCTTGCCGCCAAAGAGCAGGCGTCAGGCGCTGTCCGGCGAGTCTGTGCTGATCGGACAGGGTTTAAAGTGCGTTCACGAGCACTCCACATGCTGGGAGCGTGACCCGCCTGCGCACCCTGCCTCACCTTCACCCACAGGTTCTGAAAAGGAGACCCCAGTGTGACGCTTTAGTTCACGTTATGTTAAGCTATGTGGCGTGCAAAGTTTTATTAGAGGGCAAAAGCCAAGCTGTGAAAAATTTTTTTCTGTACCAGGAGCCCTGTGGGCAACTAATAAATTTCCAGCAGAAATAATTTAGATTTTTGATATTGAGTTACAAACAAAAATGTCAGAAAATGTGAGCAAACGTGTTAATTACAAACATTCATTCTCCTCTGTCACTTGAAAGTTATTCACTGGCTTGAATATTATTTATTTTCTCTGGAAATTTAACCTGTTTTCAGAATGCACTCATTGGGTTGAGCTAATTACTCAGTTCGACATGAAAAGAGGAGAAGGCTCCTGCAGCCAACTGGCTGGATTACCTGTTTCACAGCGGCCAGTACATGTAAATGTGAGCAAGTGATGCAGAATTGTAAATTCATAGCAGTGTTGAGCTCAGTCGCCTTGTTCCTTAGAAACCATGTACGTTTATTTGAATGACCCAGTGTACTTTGTAGGGCATGAACACGATCAGTATGGAAATGAAACCTAGTCGATGTAGATATTAATGTTGAAATAGAGCCAAGATCTTCATCTATTACGATTTGACTTTTTAGATAAAAAACCTTTGAACTGAGTAATGGAGTGAAATACAAGGTTTTTGTTTTTTGGTAAAGAGACTAAATAAACCATTTAAAAAATGATACCTCTAATGTATTTGCTAAAAATAAGCATCGGGGTCCCACAGGCGTTTGCTCTGAGTGTGAATAGACAGTAATATCAGTTTTCTGAACAGATGACTTTTCCACCCTGTCGTGGGTGACCCAGGTTGGAGCACAGAAGGCAGAACTGTTGATGCCAATGTTCCCAGCGTGTCCTGTCCCTGCTCCCTGCTCCCGGCCCCCATCGCTCTGCCCTGGCCTGTGGCATCATGCCTGTGGCTCTGTCTGTAAGGTTTTCAAGTCTGAAATCAGTCTGCGAGCAGGGTCTTCCATCTGTTTGGCAACCCCTGCTGGTTCCCGCTCTGCAGCCTCGCCCAGACCCCGCCCCTGCCCACCCTCCCTCCCTAGGGCTCCCCCTGCAGAGCCGGGAGGGCTGGCTTTTTCCTTAGGCCGTGTCTGTAGGCACTGGACCCTCTCCAGACTTCCGTCCCCTGACCAAGACCTCCACGGGAAAAACAGCGCCTTTGCCAGTTTGGTTTCCAATTTGCTGTCTGACGGGCCATTCTGTCTTGTTCCGTCCTCTCCCTCAGCAGATGACAGGGCCTCTGCTTTACCAGAGAATCTGGGGTCCCCTTTCTGATCACCCTGTGGCTTCTCAGCCCTGTGGCTGTGCCATACCAACCGCTCACAGGGGCCTCAGGGGACACTGCCTCTGACCTTTCCTGAGCTGGTCACTTGTGCGTCTGGCTCCCACACTGCCTCCCTGTGTCCATCTCTAGCCGTGTGTGCATGGGGGAGGGAAAGGAACCATTCTGAACTATCCTCATGCTGTCCTTACCAAGGCCGGCCTGCAGGGGAGACTAGCTAACCAGAGCCTAACCTACTGGGGCGTATCAGAACTTGGAGGCAGGGGACACCCAACTCCAGCCAGGTCTGGCCATCCTGACTCACCTGAGGAAGGGAACAAAGCTGAGGAACGTGGTGACGTTCACTGTCCAGGGGCTTGGGCTCTGAAAGATGAGATGAGATGAGATCACAGGACTGCAGGCTGCGGCCCTCCCTGCTGCCCCTCACCACCACAGTAGTTAAGGCCTGTTTACAGCAGTTTCTTTTATCTGATACGTATGGCTGAGTATGAAAAAATAGGTACACCAAAAGGCAAAAACCACAATTTGAAGAGATGAGCAAACATCAGAACCAGCCATGACTGGGATGTTAGAATTATCAGATTAGAAATTTAAAACAATCGTTGTTAATATGTCAGAGGTCCTACTGGATAAAGTAGACCACGTGCCAAAACAGCTGGGCAGCGGAAACCGAGAGATGGGAGGCCTAAGAACCAAAAAGTAGTACCAGAGATTACAAAAGCAGGGCAACAGGAGTGCAGGATGCCTTTGATGGGCCTGCTGGGGCCGGACCTTGCTAAGGGAAGAGTCTCTGGGCTGGAGGATATCTCAGTAGAAATCTCCAGAACTGGGAAGTGAAAAGAACAAAGAAAAAAACTAGAGTGACCCGAGGGCTGTGGGACAACCACAGGAGGAGTGATGGGAGCACCAGAAGGAGAGGAAAGAGAGAAGGAACAGAAGGCGTATTTGAAACAATTGGACTGAGAATTTTCCCAAATTAATGTTGAACAGCAAACCACAGATCCAGGAAGCACAGAGAACACCAAGCAGGATAAATGCCCAAAAAGCTGTGTCTAGGCATTTTCACTACAGAATATCAAAGATGAAAAAAAGTCCTGAAGGATGCCAGAGCGAAAAAAAAAAAATCCTTTACAAACAGAGAGACCAAGCTAAGAATCCCCTCTGACTTCTCTGAAACCACGCAAGAAAGAGGAGTGGTGCGTGAATAAAAACACCAGCATGGAGTTCTGCCCCCTGCAGAGTCAGCCCTCTGGAGGGAAGGGAAATAAAGACTTTCTCAGACAAACGACAACTGAGGGAATTCATTGCCAGGACACCTGCCTCGCAAGAGATGTTAGAAGAAACTCTTCAGAGAGAAGGAAAACCTCGGTAGAAGCTCTGCTCTACAAGGAAGGAAGGACATGGAAGAAGGAGTAAGCGAAGAGAAATCAAAACTTGCCTTTTCTCATTTTTAATTGATCTAACAGATGACGTTTGTTCGAATAGTAATAGCAACGCTGTATTCCATTTAATATATCACATCTGTATGTGTATGTGTCCTTACAGATAAATTAAGTGAATGAAGCGGTGACAGCAGGGGCAGGAGGAAGGCGTTAGGATTCTGTTGTACACTTAATAGACGACAATATAGTGCAAACACAAGTTTTATATGCACTGGGAAACCAGAAAATTGATGTGACTCCGTTTATTGCAGTACCCAGCTTTATTGCGGCGATCTGCGACTGAACCTGAAACACCTGCTGGGTAGCCTGCAGCGTGTGATTTCATGTCCGCAGTGGAAATCCATGTCAGGACAGAGGGGGGCGCACACTGAAGCAGAGTGTCCTGCGTGCGGCGGGGGTGCGGCCGGGGAAGGGGCTGAGGGACCGGCCTGTACAGGAGCGAGGACCGGGCAGCGGGGGCCACCTCTGTGCTTGACACTTTGTAAATCTTACGGCAGAGCTTCTGAGCATATTTGTTGGTTACAGCCGTAAACTGCTTTTGAGATTGTTTGTCCTCACCCTGTTCATGAAGGAGGTTTTTCTTCCTGAGACGTGACCCACACATCTGTGGTCCTGGAGCCCCGAATGGGGCTGTTTTATGCCCAACTCTGATAATATTTAAAGATTTCTTAAGGATTAAAGCCCTGGGGATTCTGTTAGAAATTTGGCATTTTTATTTCTTGTGGGAATCTTATGGGGAAAACATTTTATGGGAAAAACTAATTGTATTTGTTACAGTAACAGTAACCATAGAAATAGAGAAATGGAAACTTTATATAGACATATTTATCACAAATGGAAATATTTGGAGTTGAATGTCCTCTGCATTAGGCCTTCAGCCAGGTTTCTCTTGGACTCGTCTTAAAAATTAAAAATGTCTATGACTTTTTAAAAAATTAAGTTATTTTGATTGCTTTGGACATAATTGAGAGTTTGATGCCAAGTTCAGTTGATTAACAATGTGTTGCCATGGTGATGCCCTAAAGAAGCATTTCACAAAGTTTTATCCAAAAACCATCTTCAACAGAGTAATCTGGGATGTGCAGTTTTTTTTTTTTAATGTGATTTCCATAGAAGACAAACTTATGGTTGGTTACCAAAAGGGATGGTGAGGGTGGGGTGGGGAGAGAGAAGCCTTTAAAACAGATTTGATGCCTCTGACAATAAAGTACGCATATCCAATAAGTCTGTTAAAATGGAAATTAAAAATTTAAAAACCATATAGCAGGAGCAAACAAGTATAATAATCACTTAGGCTAATAAAATTGTTATGACTGAGCATTAAAGTTAGCTCTGGTGTTCCTCGATATCTAACTGCTTGTTTTCTAACTGTCCAAAGGAACAGCGAGGGGCGATAATTACCGTCCTGCATCTTATTCAGCTGATGGGTTTCGAGGGCTCACAGTGTGTAAACCAAGGTGCTAAGAATCGTGGGGGCAGCAGAGATGGGGTTTGGCTGTGTCCAGAGTGCTGACACATCACCATAAATAAATACAGTAAAGGATCAGAGCAGCCAGCCCTGTATGACAGCAGCTGAACGTAGAAACACTTTGAACGTTCGTAACTGTTGAGATGCGATTTACAAATGAGGAAATGTACAGATTTTAGGAGTGGGTTTTGATGAGGTTGAGAAATGCATATCCTATTCAGCCACCACCCCAGTCAAGACTTGGAGTGTTTCCCATACCACAGAAGGCTCCTTGGTGCTCCGTTGCAGTCAGTCCTGCTCCCCGCTCCCTCCCGGACAACCAGGGTGTGATTTCTGTGGCTGGTCAGACTTCATGTACACGGAAGCATACAGCACGTGTTCCCCTGTGTCTGCCCCCTTTTGCTCAACACGATGTCTCCGACGCATGCTCGTGTGTGTGTAAACAGTCCAGCCTTGTTTACTGGTGACTAGTGTTCGTTTTATGCATATACCACACCTGTTTGTGAATGGATAGTCACCTGTTGTTGGGCATTTGGGTTGTTTTCAGGTTTGGACTATTATGAATGAAGCTGCCAGGAACACTTGCTTACACAGCTTTGCATTTTCATCTGTTTTGGGTGGAATTTCCAGGAGTCACCGAGCAGGCACATGTTTAAATTTACAATTTAATAGTAGCAGACCGTCTTCTTAAGTGCTTGTACAGCGTTACAGCCCCACTGACGTTGTGTGCGTGTTCTCGGAGAGCCACAGCCTCGGCGGTAATGGATGTCGGTCATTTAAGTTGTCAGGTGGGTCATTTGGGTTCGTCTTATGAACAGGGATGTTGAGGAGTTTAAAAATTTCCTTATGGGCCATTCATGAATCTTCTTTTTTTTAAAGAGTCTTCAAGTTTTTTACCCATTATTTATTGGGTTGTCAGGTGTTTTCTAGGATAAAGGCCTTACAAATAAATGTCTGTGGCTTAGTTTTCCTTTTTATTAATGATGATTTTGAAGAATATGAGTTTTTATTATGATGAAAATTGAATTTATCAGTTTATTCTTTTGTGGCTAGTGCTGTTTGTGTGAAGTTCTTGAATATCTCAATATTGTGAATATTTTATCTGAAGTTTTCTTCTTGACTTTGTTGGTTTTAGCTTTTATGTTTAGATCTGTAATCCATTTCAGATTAATTTGTATGTGGGATGTGAGGTAGATGTCAGCTGGTTCATTTTTTCCCCACAAATGGGTATCCAGTGGCTCCAGGACCATTTGTCGAAAAGACCAACCTTTCCTCATTGACTGTCCTTGAAATACTTGTTGAAAAGCAATTGACTATATATATGTGGGTCAATTTATGTACAGTATTCTGTTCCAGTACAGATTTGCCTATCCTTGCGCCAGAACAGCACTGCCTTCACAATGATGCTTTGTAGTAATTGTAGAAATCAGATAGAATGGGTCTTCCAACTTTTGTTTTCCCCCCAAATTGTTGTTCCCTCTGGTAGTATTTACCTTTAGCCCGAAATACTTCCTGCAATATTTCTTGTAGTGCACAGCTATAGGCAACTACTTCTTCAGTTTTGGTTTTTCTGAAAATTCCTTTATTATACTCCTTTCTGAAGGATATTGTTGTAAGATTTTAAACCTTAGTTTGACAGTTTTTTTGTCTCAGTGCTTTGACGGTGTCATTTCACTGTCTGCCTCTGCTGTCTCTGATGTGAGGTTGGCTGACTCCCCTGTTACGGTTCCTCTGTATGTGACGTGTTGTGCTTCTCTGACTGTTTTCAGGGCTTTTTCCTTCATCTTTCATTTTCAGTAGTTTGATTGTGATTTGCCTGGTGTTTATTTCCTTTGTATTTATTATGCTTGGATTTTGCCATTCTTCTTAAGCTTGTAAATTGGCATCTTTGGCCAAAATAGGAAGGTTTTTGACATTACTCTTTCAACCTTTGTCTTGTTTGGCCATTATTTATACTCCTTTTTCTCTCCTCTCCTTCTGGACTCCAAATACATATGTGTTAGAAAAGTTGATATCTCACAAGTACCTATGCTCTACTCATTTTTAAAATATTTTATTGTGTGTACATGAGATGAATACTTGCTGTGAATCTGTTTTCGTGTTCACTCACCCTTTTTTCTGCCACTTCCAATCTGTGAAGCCCATCCAGAAACTTTTTTTCAGGTATTTTGCTTTTCAGTTGTAGACTTTCCATTGTTCCTCTTTTACAGTTTCCATTTCCCTGCCGAGGTTCCCGGTCTGTTCCCTCATCAAGACTGTTTTCTCTTTAAATCCTTGAACCTATCTTGACAGTTATTTGAAGTCCTTGTCTGCTAATTCCAACATTGGGGTCATCGTAGGGTCTCTTTCTATTGACTGCTTTTTGACAAACTAAGTGTGGCTCACGTTGCCTGCTCCTTTGCATGTCTGGTAAATTTTTATTCTGTGTTGGACATTATGAATGACACAGTGTACAGAGTTGGGAGTATTTATCTTCCTTAAAAAGGTAGTTTGTTTTATCAGACAGTTAATTACTGGTGGTTCTTAATCCTGTCAAGGCTTGATTTTAACCTTTTGTAGGGCTGATCTTAGCCCTTACTCCAGGACATGGTTCCTTCTCCAAAAGTATGGCCGCTTTGGTGCCTCAGTCGAATTCTCAGGGCATTATTGAGGTCTCTCTACTCTCCCAGTGATGTATGTCCTCTGCTGTCTTGTCTTATCTCAGCTTGGTGTCTGCTGCTCTCTGCTTGGCTTCACCTCGTCTCACCTTGCATATGTGCAGTCCAGCCGTTGGCCAGGGTCTGGTGGATAACCAACTTAGACTTCTGGGGCCTCTTCTTGTAGCCCTGTCATCTCCAGTCTTTGTCCTCCAATTCCCAGCTGCTTCACCAGCCCTGAACTGCAGGCTCTGTCTCCTTAGCGCAGCCTGACTGCTTTTTTATGTTTCTCTTCCCTGTGCTGCCCTGAAGACATGGTCTCCGGGCTGACATTCAGGGCTCATCCTAATGTGCACTTGGGAATTATGTTTTTATGCTGTTGTCCAGTGTCTAAAATCGTCATTTCAAGTATTTTGTCCACTTTTATAGTTATTTCTGGGAAAGGACACTCTGTCATGTCCAGAAGCCTAAGCCTGGTAAAAGTATTATTTTCAAAGTCACTCCTAAGATTACTGGTTCTCAAACTTCAGCACGCATCAGATGCTGAATTACACAGATTGTTAGGTTCCATCCGTTAGTGTTTCTGATTCAGTAGGATTGACTTGGGGCCCAGCCATTTGCATCTCTGACACATGTCCAAGTGACATTGATGCTACTGCTCTGGGAACCACACTTTGAGAACCACTCACTTAGAACGATGGAACTTGAGGAAAAATGTTGAGATTTTATTTGGCACTTACTCCATACGATTTTACTTTTTTTTTTTCCCAGTCCTATGCCCTGCGTAATAAACGTATATCTCAGTGAGTTTATTATAATGCGAGCCATCTTGCCCTTTTCATTCAAAGTATGCTTTTCAAAAAATTACGAGTTTTTTTTTTTTTTTTGCATTGAGAGCAATAGATTCTCCATTTAATTGACAGAAGCAGAAACTATGAAAGAAAATAAGGAGAGTTATGTAATAATGAAATGCCATCTTTCTTATTTTTTTGTCTTCACAAATTGATTCCTTCATGTTGGTAAGAAATTTCTTAAACATGGAGTTTGATAAGTTTCAGAAATAAGTAATTGCTTTTTGTTTCAGAAATTGGGCTTTATTTTAATTCTTCTCAGACTTCTTTGTATGTATAAACGTGAATTTTGCGTGTGTGTATGTGTTTTGTAGGTGAGATTTTATGAACAGTGATAACCAGGGGCGGACTGTACCTCGTCTGGTCCTCAGGTTTCCTGACAGCTTACACGTTGTCCTTTAATAGCTGTTAACATAGCTACTAATCCTTGTGCCTCCGTAGCACATTTTGTCTGCTTTCTTTGCCTCCATCATTCCACTGGCTCCATCTCTCCCTCGTTTATCAGGATTCTGAAATTTATTGCTTCCTTTTACTCTCTTCCATACAGTTCCCGCTTAGTCAGTATAAGGCTCATACTGACGTCAGCTGGTGCCTCCCGTGGTTGGCGATGCTGGCTTTGTTCTTGCAGTGCCTGCAGGATACGAAGTGTTCTCCCAGCAACGTGACAGAATTCCTTAGTTGGGAAAATGGACTGGTCTTGTCCCTTCAAATTCTAATCAGTCCTTAACAGATTTTTTTAATGTAACAACTTCTTTAATTTCTTGGAAAAATTGCCCTTTGGTGGCTTGATTAGAAAACTGTTCCATACTGCATTTTAAATACTGTTTCAGCTGTAATGTGAGATTAATACAATTTTAATCTCAGTTTCAGAGATCTGTTTTCTAATTATTTTGCTACAGGCATAGTAATATAGTAATGACTAAATATTAATTTTCAACAGGTTCATTTTGATGGCTGGGACCACAAGTACGACTACTGGACAGATGCAGACAGCCCTGACATTCACCCAGCTGGATGGTGCGACGTCACCGGGCATCCCCTGGAAGTGCCCTGTCGTGAGTATTTGCTCTTTAAATACTTCCCCTGAAGCCTGTTGTAATGCTGTCCTTTCATGTCATTGTAAGTATTTTAAAGATAAATATCAGATGAGCAGATTGATAAATCAGCACTGTAGCGGCACTGAAAGTCAGGTATTCACAAGTGAGCCTCAAAAGACATTTCATGGTTTGTATAAATGAAAAGTTACAATGGTTAAGGAGTTATTTTGATAACATTGTCTAGAAGAATCTTTATTTTCCACATTTTGGTTTGGAAAACTAAGCCAGGTCTAAATCCATCTAATTCTGGCCATTACTTTTAGCTGAAGTACTTTTTTTTTTTTTTAACATTCCATCTCAATTACTTTTGTTTTATAGAGTAGATCTCAGAAGGTTTTAAAAAATAGAAATATTTAAAATTTCAGTAGTTAAAAAAATTTAGCTGTAAAAGTTGGGGGAAAAAACCCAAAGTTCCATTATATGGTATATTCCTTATTTCTGTCTTTCTAGGTCCTTAAAGTTATGGATGAAATTAACCACTCTAAATTCTAGTAAACCTTGGACCAAAATACTGTATTCTTCTGTCTGCAGGAGTCGTCTGATCAGAGTAGGCTGACAGGGCTGATACCTCGATCCAGGCACTGTGTCCACACGCTCCTTTCCTGTTTGTTTTCTTTCCTCACGGCTGCGGTTGCCCCCCTTTGGCTTCTAGGGATGAAGCGAGCGTGTTGCTCTGTTAAGGACGGTGGGCCAGCCCAGTGACGCCTGAGCCTCAGATCTGAAAGGGCTCGCCGCACCCTTGGAAGAATTCCTTAACCTCTCGTAGAAGTGCGCAGAACTGCCGCGTTAATGACTTGACAGGCATTCTTACGTTGTGCTCGGTTCTTCAGACACTACACCTTGACAAGGCCCTCGCGCAAGTTACAGTGCCCTGGCCAGCGCAGGGTCCGCGCGCAGAGAATGCGAAGCGGGGCGAGTGAGGTCACTTCCGTGTAGAGGGAGGCGCGAGCGAGCGTTTTTGCTTTGTGACTTGTCTCTGACCCCCTTTTTCCCCTTGACTTCCCTCCCCTCCGTGCTGGGGGATGTTTCTCACTCAGGGTCACCACCCCTCCCGCCCACCAGCACGCCCTCATCTGTGCCGCATCCCAGCAACTTTCTCAGGTCGGGACGGTGTCCGCGGAGCGGGGACGGGCCAGCATTACAGTACTGAGACAGCGCACTTCACTCCACCTCGCCCACTGCCTGCTCCTGGGGCGGGCTGCCTACCAGGCTTCTCGACCCAAGTGGCTCAGAAGCATCCCAGGGTCTGTGGATCGAACCTCATCTCCATCCCAAGCTGGAGACTTACCTTTTCACTGTAGTTGCTGCTTGCTTCCAAAGTTGGTCGTTCTAGACTCCAGTCCTTCCTTCCCCTCCCTCACCCCACACATGTAGCCAGTCAGCAAGTCTTGTTGATTCTGTTTCCTAAATTTCTCCAGAACCCGTCTCTGACCCTTTCTCCCTCCCAAGGCCATTGCATTTGAGTTCTTACCATGGTTACAAATGATTTGCAGAGTCTGGTCTGCGGTTGGCTAGTGAGTGAGTCACAAAGTCCTCCTGATCTGAAAGCTCATGTTCTAGAGGCAGCATTGTCCAGTGGTTCAGAGTGTGAAATCCGGGGTCAGGATGCTTAGGTTGGAATCTCAGTTATACTGCCTGCTTCGCCCTGTGGCGCTCTGCCTGTTCCCTCATCTAGACAATGAAGATGATACTCGCGTGTCTGTCTCATAAGTTACGCTGATGAAATGGGACGAAGGTGTGCTTAACGCTGCAGACTGCCTGGCCCGAGGGAGGTGCCCAGCTAGTGTGAGCTGCTGTCAGGGAATGCTGTGACAGTCTGTAGATTTTCATTGTTACATAAAACCACGTGAGTTAGTAAGGATTACAAAATTTGAAATTGTGCCAGACTGAATATGTAACTAGAGTTTTCCAAATATTTTCATAGGATTTTTTCTTAAGTTTGACTTTGATGTGTTCCTGGCAATATTACAGGATGGCTGCTTTGTTTCCATATCCTTAGGTGATTAGACTCCCTGTAATTTGGGGGAATTGGGTGTCTTCAGTTGGTCATGATGTCCTGTCACTGCTCTGCTTGGTTTTTGTTGTAACTGTTTGGGTTAATTATTTTTGATATAGTTTGTTATTGGCTGCTTGGTTAACCTTATGGTTTGTAATTATTCATATTTATCATTATGCATCATTAATCTCCTTAATTTTTAAACACCTAGACTTTAGTACATGCTCAGAGTAGGTTCAACACGTACCATCCACACCCTGTGTCATTAAAGCAAAGACACACACACAGTCCTACCTCTGAGTTTGTTTTCTTTTTTATTTGACATAGAATCTTTTTCCACTGGAAAGTGGAAACCAACGGTTGTTCTCAGTCCTCCAGCAAAACGCAGTCTGAAGGTCTAGCATTGCCATTGCAACGGCGTCGTAACTCACTTCCTGCAGTAGTCTGTATAAAAAGCCAGCTCTCACCTTTACCGGTATCTTTAGACTTGAGACTCCTTGGCATGTACAAAGCCCTTCACAGTCTGCCCTTCCGTTACCCTTCCACCATTTTCCAGAAGAACAGAATTACTTCATTTATGCCCAACAGAATTACTCATAGTGCCTTGAACGCTGGCCTCATAAGGGTCTGAAGACAGTACGTCACCTTTCTACGCTTTCTCTCTGTCTGGGTCTCGTATGTGGAAGCTCACACCCACCGCTGGTGGCGGGTGCTGGCGTGGGGGGGCCAGCCAGGGCGCCTGCTCCGCGGCGGGCATGCCTGTACGGTCTCTTCTGGGTGTGTTGGTCCAAGCAGCCGCGTCAGGGCATCTCGTCTTCCCGGGGTGTTTTAAGTCAAAAGTGTTAATCTTATAACTCAGGTAATTAAAACTAAATTTGTATGTCTGATAGCCTTGATAATCAGATCAAAGTAATTACGTTTTGTAAGTAGATCTATAAAACCACACATAGCATTTTATCATCTACGAACAGATAAAGTTATCTTACCAACATTAATTTTCAGAGAGTTTTAAGGTGTTTTCAGATATTTTGTGTACTCTGTCATTTTACTTTTGTTATATTTATGTGATTCAACAATTGCCTTCAGTACTTTATTATATATATTATGAGTGCTTTATTGATCAAACATGGCAAAGATTATGAAAAGTTTAGGGCGTAGAAAGGGGCTTAGAGAGCATCTAATTTACCCTTTCATTTATGGGGCAGAACGTGACTTGAACTCGATCTATCTGAGTGATTTACTCTAGTGAATTCTTACAAAAGACATCACAGCAGGTTGTCTATGAGAAGTATTGCACGAAAACAAGAGCAATCAGAGAAAATATGAGGTAGGCAGTTTTTTAATTTTTCTTTTCATCTGTTTTGCTTTATGAATATTTTCCCTTAATCCTTTTCAACAGCCGTGTCACTCAGAATTATAATAAATATCTTGGAAACAAAGGAATGAGAAACATATAGACGTGATATATGAATCTTTTCTTTCTTCATTGACCTCCCAATTTACGTTTGAGGGGTCTGCAGTTTAGAAGTGTGTGAAATAGAATAAAATCACATAGCTGCCTACGAATGAGAAAAAACTAAATGTGGGTTGCTAATATGGTTTTGAAGACAGAGCAGGATGACAAAGGGCTAGTCCAGCCAGGCCCCTGAATGGGTACTGAGCTGGCTTCACAAGAGCACGGGGACTAGACCAGCCGAGGGAGAGTGGTAGCCTCTTTAAAGGTGGAAATGCCACAAGTGAGCAAAATTACAATTTGTCGGTCCTCACATAAATTTTATTAAAATTAATTAAAATGTCATCTTTGTAAATTAGTTTATTTTTCTAGTGCCATTTGATCAGTGTATTTATATTCACTGCAGAAACTGAGCGAACATGTGGTACTTGCTGTAGCTCCAAGCTTCTGTAGAAGTGTTTGTGCTGTGTATTTTGGCCAAGACCATATTATTTAGTACCTCATAATATTCAGTCACAAAGGCTGAATGTTAGTTCTTGAAAAGGTACCTGTGACAAGCCTCTTCAGAGTGAAACTTGAATGTCCCCGTGCAGCTGGGAAGCGCGCCAGCTGAGATGGCCAGGTGACGTCTCCTCTCAGCCGCCGTCACCAGCCAGAGGCTCACCCGCAGCTCACCTTGGATCCATGGCCGGATTGAGGTCCCTTTTCTCAGGTCATGAGGGCACAACTTGCTTGTCTTACCTGACGTGCAGTCCTGCAGGGTGGACGTTTTCTACACGTAGAATCAAAATTAAGTACTTAAGATTTAGCACTAGGGTGTCAGAATGTTTCTACTGTGCTTTGCATTCCCTGAATGTCTTAAAAAGATATAAAAAATAACAAAGCCGAAAGCCCATGCCCTCCCTAGACAGCTGCAGGATTGCCTTTTGGCCGTCTTCTCAGTCACGGCACTTGGAAACGAATCCCTGTCCCAGTGGTTGCTGAATTTGTTTCAGTAGAGCCCGTGTCTTTTATTACATTGTTGGTTCTTTACCCACGAACTATACCCTCTCCGGCACTGAGATGCTAGATGTCTTTTGCTTTGGAAATTAACCAAACTTGAGAAGCAAGACGATGGACTTTGGAGTTAGGAAACTTGGATTTAAGTTTCTATTCTGCTTGCCTGCCTGTGCCTTTGAGCAGGTTACTTCCCCTCTGAGACTGGCAGGCCTGTGAGATTAAATATCTTAAGTACCTTCATGGCTGCCTCAGGTGTCTGGTGCTCAGGGCCCTGCAGGAGGGAGCGGGGTGGGGGCTGGGGTGGTGCTCAGGGCCCTACAGGAGGGAGCGGGGTCGGGGCTGGGGTGATGTGCAGGCATATTTGTTTCCTGTGCTGCTGTTTCTCTTCACTGATCCAGAAAATTGAGAGTTGACTTTATTTCCTAAAACTTTAACAACCAGTATGGTTTTCCCCCCGGTACTTGTTATAATTGCATTGTCCATAAAGGGGTTGCTGATCTCTGAGCAAATTTTGAATAACACACAGGACAGTTTAAGACATTTAGAATTACTGGCTTAGACTTAAGATAAGCAGACTCTGTAAACCCCACTAAACTAAGAACTAAAGAACTTTGCTGTTCTTTAAATAAACAGTCTGTGTAGGAAGGAAGTTCTTACTGAGGCGAGAGGAGCTGGGTCCCTCTTGGGTCCCACACAAGCGGTGCCGAAGGGAAGGGGCAGCCTTGGGCTCATTAGCTTGGCCCCTGGCCATGGCTGCATTGTCACCTTCTGCTGCGTGGGCTCCTTTCCTGGAGGTGCACTGAAGGAAGCAAGTAGCTGGCCTTTGCCCCAGCCTTGTTTTACGGCTCCTCATTCATAAATCAATGTCCACTCCAGTGCCAGCGTGAGGCGTGGGTGGGATGAGACCAGAGGGGGAAGTGAAAGAAGAGAGAAGGTGACGTGGGTGCACACGCCGCTGGCCGCCTCGTCCTCCCTTCACTTCTCATCTGCTGCACTCACTCCTGCCTTTCAGTTGCTTAAACACGAATTCTTCCCACCCAGGGCCTTGGCATATGCTAGCTTCCCTGTCCAGAATGTTCTGTCTAACTCTTTCTCAGCCTTTAGAATTCATCTCAAGTGGTCCCTTCTGAGAAGAGCCTTCCCTGGTCATATTATCTAAAGAGCCACCATCACCGTTCTTTTCCATTCCACCACTTCCTTTTCTCTGTGGTGCATATCAGTGTGTGAGTAATCGTGTGACTCCTTGCTTTTTGTCACTAGTCCCTGTGAGACTGTAAGTTTCATGAGTGGAGCGTCTGTCAGCATTTCTCCAGTGTCTGGCTTCCAATAAATACTTACCTATTTCTCTATCTAAGAGTTGGTTACTCGCTTATGCCCAACAGCGCACATCCAGAGACCAGGTTAGGGTGTTGTCTGCAACCTTTATGGAGTGAATTCTTGAGTAGTAGTAATGGAATTGGTCTAGTCAGGCCTAGAGGGAAAGACATGGGCCAAACACCCCCCCCAAGATAACAAAGGAATTTTTCATTAATAGGAAGTTGGCAGGCAGAAAAAGGAGCTTTCCTAGCTGGCTTCCATGTCTAAATAATTTTATCATTGTTCCTTCTTTAGCTTCTGTTTGATTTACATTTGGAAGTAATTATAGTGGTTGATTACAAAGTAAATTAAATGAAACATTATTATGAAGTTGTAGTGTATGTTAGTAGAATAGTGGTACAAACTACAATAATAATATTTATAATCTTTATAATTTATATTAAAGACCTTGAGAGCATTGCTGATTTATTTAACTGTTAAACAAGCATAATAGAACATAATTTGATAAAAGGTATAGCTCATTTTTATCCCATTTAGTTCACTACACAGCATATGTACAAATACAACGGAATGACTTGTAAATTCACCATATGGCCTGGTGCATTGTTTATCCTGTTAAGTGAGATAAACGACTCAAATCTTCATTAAGAAATGGATGGTTAATAAAGCCCTATTTGGGACCTTTGGGATTAGAAACATTTGGGACCCAATTTCTAATTGAGATTAGAAAACTTACTCTGTCGAGATGGAGATTCAATTAGATGATAAAATAAGAGTTAACGTGATTATAGCCCAGATCTGGAATGATAAATATGATCATGATGGGTGGCATTCTGAGGGGAAAAATGAAGATTTTTAACTTAGCCAGGGAACGGCACATTTCCAATTTCATCCTATTTTAAGGAGGATTTCATAAGGGATCTTGAGTACTTGTTCCTCCAAAATACAGCGAGCAAATAATCAGCAGTTTAGGGTTCCCTGAGTGCTCATTGCCTTAATAGACAATTACAGCATATTGTGCTTTTAAAAAAAGTTAGCTATTTTAGAAGTCCCTAATTACAGATTTACGTGATAGACTTACCAGGGAAAAACAATACATTTCAAAATGTGCTTATAGTCTTAACGACGTTCATGTTTTAAATGTTCCTTGCTGAAGTGCTCATCTGTGCGCTCCGCCTTCCGCTGCTGTGAGGGCAGAACTCACCTGCTTTGTCCTAACGCCCCGTCCCTGGCGCCCAGCGCGGCCCCGAGCCCTGTGCACACCCTCTTCTCTGACGCTGCACGCTGTTCTTAGCTGCCCGGTGGCCAGGCGGTCTTAGCTGCCCACTGCAGACCCTGGTGGCTTGTGTGTAAACAAGGTGCAGCTCTGGGCAAAGCCGCTGATATTGAAACAAACGCACACTAACTCCCGAAAGCCACGGAGTGCTCAGTGGTTTGACAGTGGGTGAATCCAGCTCTTACCCTGTCCCAGGTTATGAGTCATGTCTGCCCAGATTTGTGGACGTGGAGACCTTTCAGGATTTCTCTGAGTTTTCACCCTATTCAGGAAGCCACACTGCCTTCAGGGGAAGGGGACGAGATGCAGCCATTGTGTATATGTGCCCCCCACAGGGCGTGACTGGGGGATTGACTGCCTGCCTGGGGGCAGCACTTGAAGGAGGGTCTGCCCGTCTTGGGTAATGTTGCTGTTGTCACTGAAGGAAGATTCACTTGGTATCTCAAATATAATGAGACCCATGTTAGAAATTAGAAAGTCCTGTGGGACCTAGCTCTGTGCTGGTGACCGCAGTGACGGAGCTTGTGGCATCTTGCCCACCCTGGAGCATTCTTTAGAACAGTCCTAATTTGCCTGGCATCACTCCTTCACAGACATTTCTCCTGTGCACGTTACTTCTGCCGTCACCAGAGAGTTGCTGGCATCAGGGCCGAGGACACAGCTGCTGCTCGTCCGTCCGCAGCTCCCACCCTCTCCGTCAAGGCACGGCGCCCCCGACTCCCCATCCGACGCTTCCCTTAGTGCTGCTTCACATGGCTGTTTTCCTGGGCATTAAAAGCTTTCATGTCCTGAGGAATCGTAAAACAGAGTAAAAGAAATACGGTTTTGTAAGTTTCCGTTACCTTAATGAGCAAGCTTGTGTTTTTTAGATTCACAGCCACATCCTCCATCATTTCCCTTAAAGTCATCATTTTCTTTTTCGTGTCCGTGGACCTGTTTCGTAATGCAGGTCATTAGAGTGCGGGAGGACGTTTTTATTTAAAAACCTGTGACCAAGTTTTACGTGACGCCAGGCAGCCAGGGGAAGTGTAGCGACACCGGGGGGTCACATCTTACGCGAGGATCAGCTTCTGAGCTTTGCAAGCAAGTCAAAGCACGTGTCACCGCAGGACCCGGTGGGATCACCCAGCCTTCATTCTGTCCCTCTGAGATATTTGTCTACTTTGATGCGTGTGGCTGTGCTGTCTTGCAAAGCTAGGGATCGTCAATTAAGTTTGTGTGTCTAGACACGTGGAGGTGGAGGGAGCGTACAGCACTTGCTTACTGGGCAGCGCAGCGGGGTGAGAAGCGCACAGGCCTGCGGCTCAGGGACCTTGAGCTCTTGTCCTGTCGCCAGAACGGGACGTGTGGTCTGGCACAGAGGATGCAGCCTTCTAGTCCTTTATGTCCTTAGTTGCAAAAATAGTCAGATAGACTCCGTGAGTGGTTCCCAACCTGACTTAACGGGGAGGACTTAAGAAATACGGTTGCCAAGCTTACCTCTAGAATTCTGATTATGTGGGGCCTGGAAATTTACATATTTGAACATCTTTGAGTTCTTCCCCACTGTGTGTGCGAGAAGTGGGACCTCTCTCCCCCTCTGGTGGGTCCCAGGCTCTCCGGGTCCTGCTGTGCCCACGACCTCTGCCCTTGCGGAGCCCTGTCTGCTCTTTAGATGGGACCGAAATGGCAGAGAGGGTGCAGGCACTGTGGACACCCACACGGCCGAGGGCAGGTTAGACTTGGGACGCTCGGACCCCACGTGGAGCACCTTCATGCCTGCAGTGAATGCCAGCTTCGTTGCCTGTGCCGTTGATCAGGCCGCACGAGGGAGGCTGGCCAATTGTGTCCCCTTTATGGGGCTCCCCCGGGGGCAGCTCTCCCACCTGACTTGTGAGGGCTTGTCCTCTTGTCAGGTCTGTAATCCAGACCAATCCAGGGCCCCCTGTGAATACACTGGGACCCAGGTCTTGGGGGGAGGGGGAGAGACTCCTTCAGATTCATCCGAGTGTCTCTGACCAACGTCAAGGGGAGGGTTCCCTTCCCGTTAGAAACAGGGCAGTTCTGCCAAGACTGGTCTCAGGTCATTCACTGCGGGAGCGTCATTCACTGCAGCAGAGTTAGGCTCAGAGAAGGAACCGCGGGGACACATCATTCTTCCTTAAATATTTAAAAGCGTTTCTCCAGTGGCTCCCAGAATTTTCTGTGACAAGTGGCCTAAAGCTTCTTGGTCATGAAAGTTCTTAGCGTGGCCACGAGATCCAGGCTGATTTGAGGAGGGGTTGCGGGCACCGTGGTCACTGCTTCAGGTGTGATTTCAGGTCATTGGAAAGATGCTCTTATCTCCCTACTTGGAGTCTAGATTTACAGAGGGTGCTCTGTGTTTATACACGTTTGGTTATGAGGACAGAGGACGTTTCTGGCAGCAACCAAGCAGTTTGATTTTTTTTGGTTGGCAAATTATGTGTGACACTTCAAATGAAAATGGAACTTAGTAACTAATTTTCTCTTTTAGTAAAAGGGGTAAAAAGCATTTTGAGGATTGGGGACGCTCAAAAACAAGCCATCAGTGACCACGATGCGCTGACAGTTTCAGGCCTGTCCCGTGTGTCCTGAGGAGACCAGCCTTGTGTCTTCTGTTTAGTCCTTTGTTGCCGCAGGCAGAGTGGAAGGAGTGAGGTGGGGAGGGGACCAGAGACAGAGAAAAAGAAACAGAGAAATGGAAATGGAGGCTGGGAGAGAGAATGAATGCAAGACAGAGGCAGAGAGGAGGGGGCGGGTTTGCAGCATTTTCACTTAAATTACATGGAAATAACCTATTCACATAAACCAAGTAACAAGTCATATTTTGAAAAACCTGCTTTTATATGAAAGCTAAGCCAAGGAGGTTCAGGAAGTAAGAAAGAGGTTTTGCTTTTTCATGTTATCTGTGAGGGAGTCTGTATGAAAGTTAAAGTGTAGAAGACAGCACACCTGCTTTGATTTCTCTCTTAAAAATAATGAAAAAAGAATAGGGCAGCCCAGTGAAGCAGTGTTTGTATTAAATGCTTTCAGATGCCATGTCGCCTTCGTGTCCTCACTGTAAGGTTATCTGTTAGATGCAGGTCTAGTGCAGTTTGCTTTAGTTACGTGTAAACCAGCTTCTCCGTGTGCCAACAGTCTGGAAAGGCTTTTCTGCCCTGAATCCTGTGCTTCTGCGTTACCTGTGTGGGCCTCTCCCAGCTTTCCCTTCCATAACCCAAGGGTGTCGTTTCCCTGATTTTTTGAAGGGTTAAAAATGGGTTACAAAGCAGGCTGGCATTTTACGAAGGCCTGTGCTGTTCGGTAATGTAAAGAGAGCCTGGATGTGTGTACTTCAGTAGTTATATAAACTGATGGTCCAAATTCTTTACTTCAGAGTGTGTGAATGGGAGGGGACTCAGGGTAGATCTGTATTTCTCCCTTCCCTCGGGTCGTGTACCACCACCTCCTCACGGCCTTGTCCCCCCGTGCTCACGGAGGCCAGGCCCCTCAGGGCTAAGGGGCTTCATGGCAGTACCTCGGGCCGAATCGCCCCGTTGTCCAGCAGAGCCCTGGTCTCCCCCATGCTGCACCCCTATAGACACGCCCCCTCCCTGCCCGGGACCCTCGCATGGTTACCCACTTACATCTGTACCATCCTGTCTCTCACTTAAAGCTGAACGTGCGATGAGAGCATCTTATTAAATTTTGCTAAGAAAATCTTCGCCAGCTGCTCCGCTGTCTCCTTTGAAAGATGGAGCGAAGCCCAGGGAAACACGTTCTGCTTTTCCCCTTGGCCGCTCAGGAGCTCTGCCAGGCCCACTCTGCCCAGGCCACTGCCCCCCCTGGCCCCAGGGCCCTGAGAGGAAGGGCCCGCGTGGTGAGCACCACGCCCACTGGCCCTCCCAACTCTGCCTTAGGGGGATGGTCAGCTCCCTTCCCTGCTAACACTGTCCTGGTCAGACTTCAGAGTTCTTCCCCATCAGCAAGTGAGTCTAACAGTCATGTTCTTAGAGTCCTTTTCTTCCTGCATTCTCACTTCACAAACCTGTTGTTCTCTTCCATTTTTACGTCATGAAACCCGACAGCCTGAAACCCAGTGCGGCAGCCGTGCTGTTTGCTTGCGCTGTTTTCTTCTTCTTTTTGAGAAGCTCATTATTATCGCCCAGCGGGGTTTATTGTCCCTAATTTCATTAGGAGATGGAGAATAGGTGTGGTTAACCTATAATTTCAGTTTGAAAGATATGCTAATTATTTGCATTCTCCAACATTTGGGGTAATTATTTCATTAAATCTTCTTGGCAAACTGTAATATAAATTTCCTGGGGCATGGGGGTGGGAAAAAAAGGATACTAACCTAAAAGTCTCCAATCCAAAATGAAGAAAGAGGAAGCTTAATTATTTGAAGTGAGGACATGCATACATTACCGGTTTGCTTTATTTTTTCATTTTTAGTTCTAGATTTACTCCGGTTGCTCTCTTTGCCCCATTCTCAGCTTCAGCCCATGACCTCACTGCCTGCGTGGCTGAGGAAGTAAGAGCTCTTAGTGGAGAAGTGGGTCCCTCCAACCCCAACTGCCTGCGCCCTCCCTGTCTAGTCCCCAGGGATTGCCTGCCTTCCACTGACCCGTCCGCGGTCCAGCCTCCCTGCCACCGTGGTGCCCTCGTGACTCAAGGACCTTTCCCCACAATTACACCCTCTCTTTCTACAGTCAGATTTCCTCTACTGCAACATTCCTGTCGTCACTCAGATAGAAACAGAAAGGAAAAAACCTTCTTGCCTACTTTTTTTTAAAAGGTTTTTCTTTTTACCTTCTTGCCCACTTTTATATCATCTTTTATAGTAAAATTCTTGTAAAAAGTAGTTTCTGCCATCATTTCCCCCTTTCTTCTCTTCCATTCTCCCTTGAACGTCAGTCTGGCTTGTTGGTGTCTGTCCACTGCAAGCCCCGGTCCTCCCAGCCCTGCTCTCGGCCACACGTGCAGCCCCGGGGCCCCGCTTCATGGCTTCTCCTGGCTTTCCTCATCCTTGCAGCCTGCTCCTTCCCGGCCTCCTTCCTCACTCCTCCTTTTTGGTCTCTATGTGTCGTGTTTCCCAGAGCTTGGTCCTCAGGCCTCTGCTCTTCTCCACAGACTCTGCCTCACTGCGGGATCTCTACACATCACTTTTCCCCACGCTGCCCCCCCAGACCTGGGTGCAGCTTGCAGGAGGGGACACGCTTTTACATGCTCTGTACTCCTCCGGCATCTCTCCCGGGTCCCGGCGCCTGATTGTGGCCTCCCTGGAGTCCTGTTCATTCATGGGTTGGGCTGCGTGAGTAGAACCTGGAACTCAGAAAGTTGCAGGTTCCTGGGCAACTTCACAGTTCCAGACATGCCTTCATTACCATCAGTTAAAAATCTCCGCATCCTAGTCACGGCTTTAATACCAGGTACGGATGTCCCAGCCGCAGTGCAGAAGCCTGCCCCAAGCTCTTGACAGGTTCCAAGTGGAAGTAAATGCTTCTCAAGGAACAGGGCTTCAGTGACTTATGTCCCCAATGGTTCCCTCCCCGCTCAGTGGTTAACAGCGTCTGCCATCAAACCCAGCACCCAAGGGAGAGACCCTCATTGTGGCCCTTGAGACCTTATCTCTTGCACCCTTTCCAGTGTCCATGGGGTTCCAGCCATGCTGGCCTTCCTGCGGTCATCCCAGGACTCCTCGAGCCTCCACTCCATAAAGGATCCTGTTGCAACATCGGACGTCTTCCTTGACGGCTCCGCCTTAAAACAGCATCGCTCCCCCACCCCCTCGCTTCCCCTCCCTCGCCCCAGCACTGTCACTGTCTGACTGTCACATAGTTTGTATTTGTTGTTTACTCCGTCTTGGGCCCCAGAGGGGCTGCTGAAAGGCACAGGTCTTTCTATTTAGTTTGCTACCATATCTCTGGCACCCGGAGCATGGTCTGGCACATAACAGCCACTGGGTTATCTCTTTAAGTGAATGAATAACCCGCAGTGGTTATTTTTATTTCAGAATTAAGAAGAAATAGTGTCTTACTTGTCTGTTATCAGTGACATTTGAATCTGTTTTACTTTTTTGTGCATCTTTGAGTGGATTTCCCACCATGCTAATGTCATTTCTCTATAAAACACTTGCTAAATGAAGCAGGTTGAATTGAATCCCTTTTCAGCAATGGGTAGTTAGTGCTGATAAGGATGCTGCTGCCTGGCCCTTACTTTTGATGCTGGCCAGCGCCAGTCTGTGTTTAAATGAATAGATCATCTTAATTTGCTTCAGTGTCCATGTTGTCATCCTGCTCCGGGTCACCTCTGTACCAAATAAAAGAACAACTCCACAGGAGACTGCCTCCAACTCAGAGGGAGGGAGATGAGCTCAGCCTCTGACCCGCTCTGGGCGGGATAATAAGCCTTTTCATTCCCATCCCTCAGGTCGCCAGTTTGGGTCATTTTGAAATAAGGGATGGTTTCCTTTCTCGTCTTCTTGAGGTGAGTGCAGTCTCTTTTATTTAATTTTTCCCATCAACTCTAGTTTTTGTTTTAGACCAATTGCTTGATTCCCCAAAGGAAACACACAGTAAAACTGCTGTTTTGTTCGAGGGATTCTTCAGCTGCAAGTAACATGAAAATCTGCTTACAACGGCTTCATCAAGGAGAGGGTTATTTTTCCTCCATGGCAGACACCGCTGTGGTCGGTCCTCCCTGGCGTGTCCCAGGTCCCAGCCCCGTCTTCCTTTATTCTCTGCTCTTGTCAACGCTGCTGCTTCTGTCCTTGGGCTTGTCGCCTCAGGAGCCCTCATACCCACGTCCCGTGAAGATCAAAGAGGGGAAACGGGCAAAGCGGCACCGGCGCCACCTGAAAATAGGCGAGAAAAGCCTTCTGGGCGTCCTTTCATTGCCTCTTCCTTAGGTCGTATGGTCTGGGACGGCATCGAATGGCCACATCTGGGTGTGAGAGAGGCTGGGAAAGCCAACAGTTTCCACTGGGCACGTTGCTGCCCACAACCGAATCTGGGCTCATTGGCAAGAAGGCATCCGGGGATAGGTCCTGGGTGGGCACCTGCAGCGTCTGCCCTGGCAGCTGATGGTACCCGTGGAGTTCTTGAGAAGGGGGTCCATGAGGACAGCTTGCTATAGTTTCATGCTGGCATAAACATCGTTCGTTGCTCAGATAATTTCCAATTTACAAAGGTATTTTCCATGTCATTTTTGGCCTCGTAGAAAGATCTCTGCCACTAGATTTACTCCTGCCCCAGTGAAATTGTCCTGGAAGACTTGGAATAAATCAGGAGCTACTTGTACTGCTGGTGTGGCAAGTAGCTCATGGGCTTAGCAGACTTGATTTTACCCAGTCTGAGCTCCGACATGAGATAAAATGAGATTATCTCACAGCATCGTGGTCAGGATGTACCAAAATAATGCTTAGCGGTGTGATTGCTTCTTGTCTTTCTGGTTATTTATTCATTCAGAAAACACTTATTCAGCACCTACTATGTGCCGGTGGCTCCTGTAGCGGAGGCTGGACGCGGTGGTGGACGCTTGGATGAGGCAGACGTCCTCACTCACTGTTCTCAGCTGACAGGCAGGAGGCAGGTCAACTAGTGAAGTGGTGAACAGAAGGCACGAAAGGGTAACGTGGTCGGGGACGGTCTCTGTAGAAGTAATTTCGAGTTGAGAACATTTATTCTTGAGTCCTAATTCTCCAAATATACAAGTTACAAGTCAGATATTCTTGGCGAAAATGCAGTTGTTTTTTGGGGAAAAACATCAATTTTATTATAGGTTCCCTTTATCCTAGAGGCAATAATCTGAACCATTATAGAATTTAGAAATTTCTTCTTCCCAGCAGATAGTTCTCTGTCTGAATCACCATTGGGTCAGCCCATTAAACTCCATCCTACAAAATTTACCAAGAAAATTGTGAGATTCTGTGGCGTTTTTATCACATGTTCTTCTCGAGTCCTTTTTTGTTGCGTCCTTGTCGCGGTTCTTAACGTGATAACTCTTCTCCCGAGAGTTGAGGTGGTGCCTCTCCTGATGGGTCTAACAAGGAGAGAATTGATAAATATTTAAAATATCACTTCAAATCTTAATTGAGCCACGCGCATCAAGACAGTCCTGAAGCAAACCCTCAGAAGCACCCACTGGGAAGCCGCTGGGCTGCTGTCCGCCCGGAGCCACGTCTGGGCGGCTGGCGGAGGGAGCTGGCCTGTGGGTTTGTTTGTGGGTCCAAGGTTCCAGGCCTTTGTGCTGGTGGCCTTGGAAACGTATTGTGAGGCACAGTTTGAAGAAGAGCCTGTTCATACCCTGTGTTTCTTCTTTTTCTCGTAAATTCTTATTTTTTTTTTTACTGACTGGCACAAGCATAGTTCTGAATTAGGACTTGTTGACAGTTTTTAAACATTAATTTTCAGGTATGTTTAAAAATCATTTTCTTTTTCAATGCCCTTTCCAAAAGCTACCTTTGGGTAGGGCAGGTCTTACTTTTATTTATCCCTGAAGGTGTTTTGCAAAGTTGTGAGGGTATAATAAGTGTCTAAGACATGACTTCTTATTGCTCAGTGAGTTTAATGAAAATGTACTTGAGGCATAAATATTTGTTCTACCATCACAACGCACTGGGACCCAGCCCCCATCAGTAGGTTTTTGCAACAGAATCACACGGGTATGCGAATTCCCAGTGTACACGTAAGCCTCCTTGCTAGACTCTGAGCACCTCGGGGGAGAAGGTGGGGCGCTCATCTGGTGAGCCAGTAAGCGTTTCCGAGCGCCAGCTGCGTGTCAGACCAGGGAGCGGTGACTCAAGGCTGGAATCCACTCAGGCTTGCCGCTCACAGCTCTAATAAGGGAGAGAGAGACGCGCACTAAACACATCAGCATGTAATTTGTAGTTGAAGTAAATAATATGAAAAACGGGGACCTAACCAACTCTTGGAAGTTAGCCTGAGGAAGTGGAATACACGCAGTGACCCGGAAGGTAAGGAGGAGTTGTCCAGGCTGAGAGGCGGGAAGCTCATTCCAGCAGGGAGCTGGATGAGGAGAAAACTCAAGCAAGACATGCCTGGAGAGGAGACAGGAGTCGGGCCAGATGGGCCGGGCTCAGGATTTGGGACCTAATCTCAGGAGCAGTGAGAAGCCACTGAGAGATGCTGATAGGAAAGTGTGTGGTGACGTGTTTTTGAATATGTCCCTCTGGTTACAAGACAGGGAGTTGGACTGAATGAGGGATGGTTCTCAGTCCTCCAAGGGGGTGACGATGGTGGCTTAGATGAGGCCACGCAGGAGTGATGGAGATAAGTTGACAGGTGAGATCAGTGTATGAGGTGGAGAACTGGTGGGACGTTGAGGTGGAGTAAAATGAGGGTGAGGAGACGTCAAGGATTAATGTGACTTATTGAGATGAACGGCCCAGAAGAGAAGAAGCTTGGGGGACAAGGTGACGACTTCAGTTTCGAACATGTCGAGTTTGAACTGCCTTTAAGAGATCCCAGTGGAGATGCTGAATGAAAGTTGGATGCGCTGGTCTAGAACTCAGAGCTGCCTGGGCTGTAGCCTCGGAGCATCTGTGGTATACAGTTGGTTGATGAAGAGATGGATGTCCCAGAAGCGAACCTTGGGGTTCTCTGACATTGTCAGTTCACTGAAGGGTGAACACCTGGCAAAGAAGAGGATGCCCGAATACAGAAGGCCGGAGCGCGATGTCACCAAGGCCTGGGGACAGTAACAGTTCAAGGTGGAGACAGCCAGCTGTAGTCGGTCTGGCACCAGGGCACTGCAGGTGGTGTGCTCTCAAGCAGTGCGTGCTGGGCTGAGGCAGAGAGGCCGTAGTGGCCTCAGAAGGTTGGCGGATGTATGTGGTTGGAGAAGTGGGCTGGAGCACGTGGGGATGTCATCCTGAGAGCTCTGGCCACCAAGGGGACAGTGAACAGCAGCTAAAAGGGGGTGTGGCTTCCAGGTAGAGTTTCAGGCATTTGGTTTCTGTTGTTTTGTCTTTGTTTCTTTTTCTGTTGAGGGAAACTGGAGTAGGTCTAAATGTTGGTGTGCTGACAGGATTCAGTAGTCAGGGAGCAATCCGAGCATTTGAGGGCCTGAAGCTCCTGGAGGATGGGAGGTAGCTGAGATCCAAACCTTGGTGCTCAGGGGGTTTCTGTGGAGAGGCCAGGGTGCTCCCCGCTTTGAGGCGGAAGAGGGGTATTGGAGGCACAGATGAGCAGGCCTCTGTTTTCTCAGTGAGCCAGCCGGCGAGCCAGCCACGGAGTCCCAGAGGGTGGAGGGCAGTGGGGGTCTGGGGCGTGCAGAGGACGCAGGCGACACCGAAGACAGTCGTTTTGGTAACACCTGATCTGCACTGCTGCACAATTTTCCCCGGAAGTTAGTCACGCAGAACACGGGGCAGCGGGTAGTCCAGTTGATGCGTGTTTTTTCCGTGATTTGGCTTTTTTTTCCCACAAGCAGGTGTGATGAAAGGTCAGAGAGGCAGGGAGTTATGTTATTTGCAATAAAGGGTGAAATACTGGTAGAATCTTAGACAAGGGAAGGGAGTTGGAAGAGAGTGGACCGATGATGGAAAAAGAAAGGAAGTCGGTGGCCTGGGAATTCCCGTGATGTTGAAGCAGCAGCAGCAGTTGGGATCCTGGGAAGGAGTCTGACTACAGTGTGATTTTGTGGCCAGGTGGGCTGTTTGCTTCGTGACTCTGGAAGCGGTGCCATTTGGGGTGACGACAAGGTCCAGAGGGTCTTCTTTGTGCATGTGGCTCAGATGGATTCAGGGAGGAGGCCACTGGGGACGAGCTGGTTAATGACCTGTGAGAGCGGCATATGGCGCAGGACAACCACATGGGTACCGGGGCTGCCTTGGTGACTTGCTGGGGCAGAGCACGGGGGCTGGCGACTTGGGGTGACAGAGGCCAGAGAGCGAGAGCAAGGAGGGGCCCGTGGTGATGGAGCCCCAGGGACCCCTCAAGGAACAGGCGTCTTAGAGGAGTAGGAAGGGAACAGTCTAGAAAAGGTGCAAGGAGAGGGCGCTGACTTCTCGCCAGTCCTGAGGCCCACAGGGTAGGAGAAAAGGAGCATTTGCTCCTGAAGAAGCTGCAGGGGACACTGTCGTCGCCCGGTGGGCAAATCCAGTCAGAGCTGGGGGCCAGGAGAGCGTGGACAAGGACGAGGGCAGAGGGGCTTGAGCAGGAGACGGAAGTCAGAGAGCCAGGGGGTGGGGGGACCAGACAGAAACGTCACACAGCGGAGCAGGGGGTTTCAGTCCTGGCGATCTTTAGGTTGTCTCTTGGGCTTCGGCTCTGGTCTGATCTGCAGCTCTGGTCTGTTGAATGGTCTAATCTAGAACAGATGGTATAATCTAGAATAGACAACATAGTCCAGAACAGACAGCACAGTGCGGTATGGTGGAGTATATGGAGTGTGTGCAGGGCAGTGTAACACAGCGCTGTGTGTTATAGTATATAAAGCAGAGTGTGTATAGTGTGCAATAGTGTGATACAGTACAGTACAGCGTATGTGCCGTGGTGCCGTGTGGCGTGGTCCACACGTCATGTGTCACACAGCACAGCACCGTACAGCACATAGATGATATGTAGTGCAGTGCAGTATGTATGCCGTGGTGCCGTGTGGCGTGGTCCACACGTCATGTGTCCCACAGCGCAGCACCGTACAGCACATAGATGATATGTAGTGCAGTGCAGTGTGTACGCCATGGTGCCGTGTGGCGTGGTCCACGCGTCGTGTGTCGCACAGCACTGTACAGCACCAGTGCAGCAGCACACCCTCAGCCATTCTGACACACTTGAGCAGCCCGGGTGGGGCCACGGTCATGTCTTTGGGGTACCCTATTTGCCAGTTCTCTGTCTGCCCAGCCTTTGGGGGGGCCTTGCTGTGGTTGGGGGGTGTTTGCTGGGGAAGCACAGCCCAGGACCACCCGCCCATGTTCTCGGCTTACGACCGCATGGCCTGGGCCAGTGTTCCTCTCCGGCAGAGACAGCGATGCTCCCCTGTCTGTTTCTCCTTTGACGCCCCCTCCTGCTGCTCTGCCTCTGATGGTAGTGGCTGTCACGTTACCTATTCCAGCCCTGATGGTCTCTGCTAAGTCATTTTACAAAACTTTTATAAAACTGCACAAGTACCCGAGAAGTGTTTTGGGTGATGGTTTGTTTCGATTGGTAAAGTCTTGTTAAGGATCATTTACGTAGCTTAGTCTAGTCTTTCCAGTTCTTCTTGACTGAGGGTGTTTCAAGGTATGTTCTTTTACTTCCTGAAGGAGCAAATGATGTGAAAATCCTTCCAGGTCAAGCTGTGTGTCCTACTCCGGGGTGCCGAGGAATAGGCCATATCCGGGGTCTGCGGTATTCAGGACATCACAGGTAAAATTTTTTTCTTATTTGAATTATTTCAGGGATGAACTAAAACATGATGCATATGAGTAGCTGTAGGAAGCATCACAGTCAACTCTCCTGGAGCTGGATGCGCCCCAGCATCCTTCTCTGTTTCCAAGGCCTCTCCTTGACCTTCCTGCTGCCTGCCCGCCCCGCCTTCTGGCCCAGACCAGCTCACTTCCCCGATCTCTGCTCTCTGACTTGTTCTGCACACACACATTCCCCCAGCACGCACCCCCCGGACCCCTCCCCAGGCCTGCACCCTCTCCACACAACTGCCCCGTCGTGCTTGCTTCTAGAGGAATTCCAGAGCCACGTGCCCTTCCCCTCCGGTTTTCACTTTGCCCCTATTTCTTTTTCTCTGTGTCTTACTGATTTGGAGATGAGATGGTTCTGTGATAGAAATAAAAATAGTAAGTGTTAAGTTGTATTACAAATATGTTTTAAACATATTTAACAATAGTGCAGAGAGGATAATGCTTGCAAGGAAAAACAAGTGTGAGTAAAGTGTCTACGTCCTTACTGCTGCTTCTGTCCCCATCAGTTGGTAAAATCATGTGTGGATAAATTATTCCTGCTGGTGATCAAGTTAGAGAACATGTAAATTAAAACTGAACAGAATTGACATCAAATTTGTCCAAATACACAAATATATAAAACAAATACACAGATAAGTATAAAGAGAAAAGGATAAACCACGTCGCATGTGAAGCAAGTAAACACTTGTTTGAGTAACAGATCCGAACAGAAGTCCTTGTGGACCAGGTGGGTGCCGTTCTGGAAACCAGTGCTTAGAACAGCTCTGAGCCAATCAAAGCAAGTGTCACTGCAAGAAGGAATGGCGAACGCTCCCCAGCAGTGTGCCTGAGTATGTTTTATGTATAAATGTAACAGTGACACTTATAAAATATGACACACTATCTGTAAAAAAAAGAAAGGCATTGAGCTCTCCTCACCCAGCGTGGTGCCCGTGGGACTGACTGCTGTTCTTGTTGATAGTGTCCAACTATGAATATGTGACATGATTTTCTCCACCAAGTGGCCTTTAATGGTTGGCCTCAGAATTTCTGAAGAAACTAGAAGAATGTAAAAATAAAGAAGTTTTTTTTTTTTTTTTAAAAAAAAAAAAAGGCGTTCTATGAAGCTTAGGAAAAAATGAGATACTGAATACAGGTGATGGGGAGAAAAATGGGACTTTTAAAATTTTTTTTACTTTTTTAATTAAGATACAGTTGATGCACACTTACAAGTTACAGGTGTACAGCAGAGTGACTCACAGGTTTTAAAGGTTCTCCTTCATGTATAGTTATTGGAAATACTGGCATATTCCCCGGGTTGTACAGCATCTCGTTGTAGCCTTTTCAGATCCAGGAACGTGTGGCACTTCCTCCCCTGCCCCACCGGGCCCCGCTCTCCTCTCTCCGCACTGGTCACCGCTAGTTTGAGCTCTGTCTGTGAATCTGCTTATTTTTTATTATATTCACTAGTTGTTTTTGTTTTTGTTTCACATTTCACATGTAAGTGATATCATTACAGTATCTGTCTTTCTCTGCCTGCCTGACTTCACGTAGCTTAATGCCCTCCAAGTCCATCCACGCTGCTGCAAATGGCAAAATTTCTTTCTTTTTTGTGGCTGAGTAGGTGTACACCACATCTTCTTTAGCCAGTCATCTGATGATGGACACTCAGGTTGCTTCCGTATCTTGGCAGTTGTACATAATGCTGCTCTGAACATTGGGGTGCACGTATCTTTTTGAATTAGTGTTTTCATTTTGGGGGGATATATACCCAGGAGCAGAATTGCTGGGTCGTAGGGTAGTTCTCTTTTTAGTTTACTGAGGAACCACTGTGCTGTTTTCTGCACTGGCTGCACAATTTACATTCCCACCAGCATTATACAAGGGCTCCCTTTTCTCCACATCCTTGCCAACATTTGTTATTTGTGGTCTTTCTGATGAAGAATGAGACATTCTGGGGACCAGGAGGCCCGGGACTTTCTACCCCTGGACCTCACAGTTCCTGGGGCTGCCCCGGTGACGGCTCTGTGACTGGGCTGTGACTTCTGGCCCTGGCCTTGTGAAGGGGCGGGGCTCCTGTGGGCAAGAGGAATGTCCTCAAAAGCCCGGTAATTCCCTTGTCCCAGAAAAGAAAAATAAAAGGCGAGGAATGCATGTGGTTGGCTTCTTTCTAGAATGGAAAAGACAAAAATTAGAGAACTGGGTATTCCTTGAACTTGCATTTTTAAGTAGAATTTATAAGGCATTTAGACCATCAGGTAAATACATTCTGACTTACCTATGAAAAGAAGTGCAGGTAGACAGCTTTTCTTAATTAAACAAATACTATGTTGTGTCAAGAAATGGGGACGAGCTTCTCGGTGGATTAGTGTTTCCTGTGAGGCAGTCATTGGAGGGCGGAGGTCAGGGGTTATAGGTCATCTCTCGCGGGCGCTGGGCACTTCTCTGTCCTGCTTCTGTCACTTCCAGGGACAGTCTGTCTTTGCCGAGTTTAGCTTTGAGGTGCTAGTTACTTATTAACTGTTTCCATTTTCAATTAATACATTGATTTCTTTTGAAACAACCAAATCCATTTTTTTAAATCGGTGTGTGTGTGTGTGTATATATATATATTTTTTTTATTGTAGTCAGTTTGTAGTGTTATGTCAATTTCTGGTGTGCAGCACAATGCTTCAGTCACACATGAACATACATATACTCGTTTTCATATTCTTTTTTGCCATAAGTTTGCAGATAACCAACCAAATCCATTTTTAATTCACTCGAGGTCATCACATTCTGAATGTCATTTACCAAGTTAGTCAGTTTACTCCTGTGGCTGTGTATATATGTAAAAATTTATTTAGATCCTCTTATAATTGACTGGGCAAATTTTTTTAATATTTATTATCTCTGGGTTTTATTTTCATGTTATTTCTATTACTGTAGACTAAGTTTTACATAGCTGTTGGAGATGAAAGTATTGTTCTTCAGTGTGTATCGCTGGTGCTGTCTGTTGAGGATGTCACACACACACACATGCTTGCCATTATACAAGTTATCATTAGACAGTTTGCTTCTTATATGTCAAAGCAAGAGGTGAGAATTTTTATTTTATTTTATTAACACTTTTTATTGATTTATAATTATTTTACAATGTTGTGTCAAATTCCAGTGTAGAGCACAATTTTTCAGTTATACATGAACATATATATATTCATTGTCACATTTTTTTCTCTGTGAGCTACCACAAGATCTTGTATGTATTTCCCTGTGCTATACAGTATAATCTTGTTTATTTATTCCACAATTTTGAAATCCCGTCTGTCTCTTCCCACCCTCTGCCCCCTTGGCAACCACAAGTTTGTATTCTATGTCTGTGAGTCTGTTTCTGTTTTGTATTTATGCTTTGTTTTTTTTTGTTTGTTTTTTTTTGTTTTTTTAGATTCCACATATGAGTGATCTCATACGGTATTTTTCTTTCTCTTTCTGGCTTACTTCACTTAGAATGACATTCTCCAGGGACATCCATGTTGCTGCAAATGGCCTTATGTTGTCAGTTTTTATGGCTGAGTAGTATTCCATTGTATAAATATACCACATCTTCTTTATCCAGTCATCTGTTGATGGACATTTAGGCTGTTTCCATGTCTTGGCTATTGTAAATAATGCTGCTATGAACATTGGGGTGCAGGTGTCATCCTGAAGTAAGGTTCCTTCTGGATATATGCCCAGGAGCGGGATTCCTGGGTCATATGGTAAGTCTATTCCTAGTCTTTTGAGGAATCTCCATGCTGTTTTCCACAGTGGCTGCACCAAACTGCATTCCCACCAGCAGTGTAGGAGGGTTCCCTTTTCTCCACAGCCTCTCCAGCATTTGTCATTTGTGGATTTTTGAATGATGGCCATTCTGACTGGTGTGAGGTGATACCTCATTGTAGTTTTGATTTGCATTTCTCTGATAATTAGTGATATTGAGCATTTTTTCATGTGAAGAGACGAGAATTTTTAAGTGTTGCTGCATTCTCCTGGAATCCTAGATGTACTATTATAATCATGTCTAGCTTGAGTTTCCTGAAGAATTTAAATACTCTAAAATGGAAGTATTTTTTTAGCTTGTCATAGATAAGTGCCTTTACCAAAGAGTCATCATCCTACAAGTTGCTTTTTACAGTCTAGTCCAGAAGATTCTTAGGCCAATATTCTAACGTTTTAAAAAAGAAGAAGAAAATAAAACAAGAAACCCCCTGCAGTTTCACGAAGGCCTGTGTAGAACAACTCAGTTGACCTCCATAGCCTCTGAGGAGGCTCGCCAGGGCAGCGTGGCTTTTAAGGAAGGTGGCAGTTTCAGCTGCTTTTCTGTGAAACACTCCCCGGCAGTGGAGTGCCTGCAAGCTGTGAATTTGTTTTTACCATTTCATGTCAGGATTTCTCATTCTGATATTGACAGCTTGATATTTTGGAAAGAAATAAACAATATTCTTAGAATAAGCTGTCAGCATCTTGTTTTGTACAGCTGACAAGCATAGTGACATCAGGATGTCACTGAGGATGTTTGAAAATAACATATTGCTTTAAAAGATCAGGTAGACCCCTTGGCGTCCTTTCTGATGAATTCCAGACAGGTTTATTGTAGTTTCTATGTCAGTAGTCAAGGGGTTAAAAATAATACTCAAGGCTGTTTAGAGTTTGCGTAGAAGCTCTACAGACCATTATTTGAAAGAAATTGCATCAGTTCTTATCTGTATGACAAGAGGACTTTGGGCACAAAATTATCACACAATTTACATTTTATTTGAATGAATTTACATAGTGAATAAAAAGAAGTAGGTGTATTTGTTAACACAGAAATATTTAAAGATGACAATATTGGCACTGCAAGATGTAAACCTACTTCTAAGCCAGGGTCCAGGATTAGATACGTGTTTTTTTCTAAATGAGCAGAGCGTAGACTCTGGAAGACTTGACCTCCCTCCGTGCTAAGCAACATGGAAAGGTAATTTACTTAGGAACTGAGGATTACCCTTCACACAGAGAGCCAGGGCCCTCCTGCCCGGTGCTCCAGCCTGGGACATGGGACCTGCATTCCCAGGGCACACTGGCCAGAGCACAGATAGAAGAGGGGCGCCTGCTGCCGGAGTGAGGGAGTCGGATAAATCTAAGATGTTGCGTGTTGTGCTTCGTGGAAAGTTCTAGCACAACTCAGCCTCTATTTGTGGTTTATCTGGAACTGTTTAGCCAACTCAAGAATAATGACGAAATTACTTCAGGTGTCTTCTTCTTTTCACGTCTGTGCCCCTACGTGTGTGTGGCGTGTGTGGTGTGAATGTTTTTGCGCGTCTTCAAGTGATTGGATTTTTTCCTCTACAGCTTCTTGTCTTAGGGCATTTGATCAGAGAATAGGTCTGAACTGTTTTGGTTTTCAGAATTTATTAAGTTGTCTGTGGCCTAACAGTTGAGTTTGAAAAGTGCTTTGAAGTAGATTTATTCTTTTTTCAGTTTGATGCATGCCTTCCAGTCAGTCCTCTTCTTTTTGAAATCACGTTATTCAGGTCCTGCAGATCTGTATTTGCCCTGTTTACCTGTCGTAGTCTCACATGGGAGAGTGAAGCTCTCCTAGTATCGCTGCGTCTCTCTCTGTGTTTCCTCTAGTTATGCTGCCAGCAACAGGACACTGTATCATGAAGTGCATGAAGACTTATGCCTGTTTTAATCTCGCTATGGAATTGAACCTTTTCTGTTGCACAGACCTCCCATTTACAGATGAGGAACCTGAGGCTAAGAGTAGTGTGGTAATGCCCTGGATGTCTCAGTAAGTGCCAGGTCTGCACATCCCACTCGGGCCCATCTGAAACCTGGGACGTGAACAGGGCGTCTGGAGACTCCGGACTTCTGTTTCCCAAAGTCCCTGTGTCAGTTCTTGGGTCCGCTGTCTTCCCTGTTTGCTCCGTTTGCTTTCTGACACGGATGCTCACATTTTCTCTTCTGTCTTTAAGCGCCTTGTCTTTTGTTCTCTTCTCTGGAATATCTCCTCGGCATTGTCTTCCAGTCCCTTGATTGACATTTCTAGTTGTGCTGTGATTTTTTTCCATCTTCTGAGACTATCCTTCCTCTCTGATCTGTTTTCTGTGGCATCCGTTCCTACTGGATGGGTTCCAGGTCTTCTCCTGACTCTCCGACAGTGTCCGAGGCCATTGCCTGCCTGCTCCCTGCATCCACTTTCCCCCGGGTACTTGCATTTGGGTTTGTTTCTCATGTGAAGGGCGTTTCTCAGATCGCAGCGGTCTTTGTCTGAGTTCGCCCTCCAGAACCAGGCACCAGAAAACTGGGGGCTGCCAGCTGGCGGGCTCGGGACGGTGATCCGGCGGGGACCTGGCCCACGCCACAGCACCGTCGTCACCAACAGAGCCCTCTCCTTCTAGCAGGTTCCTTCCTGCAGAGCCCTTGCTCCCAAATGTTTCCCACTGGGCTTTTATGGCATCTTCTCTCCGCAGATTCTTGGCTCCCAGATTACCCATTTTCCAGCCTCAAAGCTGTGTAGACTTCTCTTATCTGCTCTCATCTCTTCTGTTGTGCTTGGTCTTTTTGCATCAGTGGCCTTTCTTTCGTTTATGATTTTTTTTTAATTGCCGAGAGGAAAGATTGATTATCAAGGAGAAATGATAAATTCAGTTTTCCAATCTGTCGTATTTTCTCCAGCTTATTTTTAAAACGTTGTTTCCCCCCAAAGAATAATTCAGCTAATGGTGTACGACTTTATTTCTGACTCTCTGTCGTGGTTCTGCTTCATCCTAGCAGCACCTTCCTCTTGTTACACATACTAAATAAAAGATTTTCTACTGTCACTTTTTGTTTCATTTGGCTTTGTAAATTTTATGAGTTTATAATGGCTGATCAAAATACTGTGTTCAGAAGGATTCTCCAAGGCATGGTTTTAATTTTATACGCACAATACTTCTGAATTGTTGCCACCTTCAGTTGAAACTTTTATTCTGCCAAGAGAGGACCGTAATGACACGTGTTCACGTTGACCTGATTCCTTTGTCACTCGCTCTGTCGTTTTCTGTGATGTTGTTACCACATAGTGAAATTGAACTGGGTGAACGTTTAAAAATAGACTTGCAGATGTATTTTTAGTTTAATAAGTAAGAGGAAAAAGAGTATCTGACTTGAGATAACACTTTTATTTCTCAGAATAACATGATTAATCGCCCAATTTAGTAAACGCACTGAAAATGTTACGAAAGATCAGCCATGGGTCTTTAAATCACTTCTATCCATTACTATAAAGTTCTTGAAGGTTAATGGATATGTTTGATTTTACTGAACTGGGAAATAATTCTTTGAGAATTGTATGGTTTTTTCCTATCTTTAAGGAAGAAGGTTGTGTATGGAACACTTAGTTTTACAGGGGCACTGCTTTCCAAAGATGCTGTATTATTTTGCATTCTAAGGATTTCATTAAGTACAGAATTCCAAATTACATGAATCGCCAATATTGTAGAAACTGTATTCTTACTATGTTTTGTTTTTTCAGGCATTTCCCCCACATGTATGTGTATATATGCATTTTACATGTGTATGTATTCATATACACACACATTTTTCCATGAGTAGCATCAGACAGGATATACAATTTTTGTCATTTGTTTTTTAATAAAATGCCAAGTCATTTCTCACGTTGTTGAAAACCCCTCAGACGCGTTAATCAGCCAGCACTTGGTGTGCAACTTTCATGGCCTCATGTCTCTGCATCCCGAACCTTCAGTCAGAAATGACTCTTCACCATTATTTTTCCTTGACCTTCGCGTTGTCCCGTGCCAGTAGTGCCAAAAAGAATTTTTATAAGTGTTTAGAAAATCTTTGCCTATTCTATTAATTTTAGCCCTTTATGTCATTTTATTTAGGTGTGCTTTTTGTGGAAAGCATATAGCTATCTTAAAAATGAAAACCCATCTTTCCTTCATGGTAACAGACCTATATGCAGTTATTATCATAATTATTAGATAAATTGTACATGTACCTCACTTGGTTTTTGCCTTAAATATTTTGTTCCTTTTTTATGGTGGTGGTTGGGAAGGGGAAGGGACCTTCCCTCCTTCCTTCCTCTTTTAGAACATTTAGCTTGTTGGTAAGTTCAGGTTTAGAAGGAGGGCTTTGAATTATTCTAATGGATATGCTGAAGTTTTTCAGATGCATTTGTAAGTTTACACTTACCGAACTATCACAGTCATTAGAACGTTAATCTCTGGCTTTCTTTCGTGAAGCTTGGATGCTAATAAATGCGTTTCTTCTTTCCCTAATTCAGCATGCCCACTTGTATTGAATGAATTTGAGGTTATAGCGTTTACTCTTTTCTTTCTTTCCAGTTTCTAAGCAAAGAGATCAACTTTTAGGGGGAAGAGAGAGCAGACAACTTAGCCGTCATGTTTAAAACAATTGTGCACCATTCCTTCTGCACATTTCACTGGCTCCCGCGAGCCTCAGTCCTTTCCAGCTGCAGTTTCCCCCGATTTGTTGACTTACCATCTTTATGCCCGGTTCTGGCGCAGTTCTCTTCAAGGCTGTTTTCGTGCGTCACTGGTGCCTGCATGTTGTATTTACAGTCTGCGTGTTGGGAGCGCGTCTCCCCAGGAGTCTTCGAGAGGAGGCAGAGGTTTTGGCCCAGACCCCTCCGCCTCAGAGCTCTGTTGATGCTGCTTCCGCTCATGTTCTCATTTCCGCTGTGATGTCGGCAGAGCCTAAACCAGCCCAACTGGTGGTCCCTCAGAGGCGCCCACCCGGTGTCTGTCAGGGTCTCCCACAGGGTTCCTTACATCTCTGCACGTATATAAATGAAATGTAGGGTCCCCTGCGTGTTTCTGGGTGTGGCTTTCCTTTCACTGACTTCCCTGCTGTGCACTCTCACAGTGTTTTTAGACCAAAGTCCTCCTTCATATCAGCTCATTTTTCCTCCCAGTATTTTTTGAAGTTTTGTCATCTTATGGAATTCCTCTCTCCAGAACTTCTGCAGAATGACTCTCCATCCTCTTCACATCCCCATCTTTTCCTCTCATCACTTTCAGTCCCTCATCCTCCCCCCGAGAAGTGAGGAGACTGTGGGAACGTGTGTCTGAGTAGCTGGTTGGAGCCTTTGCCCCTCCACTGAGGTCTTGCACGTGGTGACTGTGTCTTGCCTCCTGGGAGCTCTGTTGTCTTACTGTCCCCACCACCACCTGCCCCGTACATGGTCTGCGTCACGTGGGTGACACAGGATTCTTAGTCGATCCCAACCCACGGACGTCCCTGCAGCAGGGATCATCCTTTCTCCATTTATTCATTTACTCAAAATAAAAGCAGTTCTGTGTGGTCCTACCTTTAGTTAAAAGTAATTTTAAAATATTCCTCATAATTTCAGATGGTAGGACAAAGGGAGAATTCACATCATCTCTGGGCCTCACTTTTTTCATGTGTTAAACATGCTGACTGGACTAAGTGATTCCTCGTTTCCTTGTTAGTTGGGTATGTGTGATATTATTTACTCGAAGAGATACGTATCAACTGTATCGGCACAGTTCTCTTAAGTGTACAGCGTGCTGCCTGGAGAACACGTCTGCCAGCTGCGAGTGACTTACCCGCGTCTGGACTTTGCTGTTTATTAAAATGTAAATATCTTTGAGTCAATGAGCTATATTCCAATGCAAGGCCCGTAACTGCAGAACTGTTGCTAACAAACGGAACTGGGTTAGAATCATCCCTTTCCTAAAGATGCCTCAGGAATCAAGATTAAGGATCTTCCCATCGTCTGCTGGGCACAGGGGAAAAGAATGAGTCCACGATGAGCTTGCTGAGAGTTCCTGGAGTTACTGCTGTTCTTGTGGAATTTGTCCTAGCTAATCTGAGTGCACGGAAAACTCTGCAGTGCGAATTCAAACGCATTATTTTTTTCTCAAGAGATGACATCCCTAAGTCTAGGACAGTTATCACTCTCTGCAGTTCCTTTCTTATGGATAAATTAAGCTTAAATATATCATTTGCTTGGAGATTCTGTTTTCTTAATTTTTAGGTAAGCACCATTATTAAAAGGTGGCGACTGAAATCCAAGGAGACAACCTAGCCAGGGATGGTGGCCTTTTTCAAATGAGGATGAGGTTGACAACACAGCTTATTTTGGGAAGTGACTCGCGGTGCAGACAGTAGGGCAGCTAGTCTGGTACAGGTGTGAATGTTGGTGTTTTTCCTTTGGAAGGAGCGTGTTGTGCAGCGCGGTAACGGGCATGATAATACGTTGTACTTGCAGTTCTTTAACCACTTGCAGAGATGATCTCAGGTGCATTATATGAATACACAGAGCAGCCTAGGATGTAAGTTTTATTATCCCTGTTTTACAAATGCAAACGAGCCTTTGGCAGACTGTGTCTTCTCATCAGAGCAGAGCTGGGAAGTGGCTGGTTTTAAACTGAGTGTCTTCTGACTCTGTGTCTGGTTCTCTCCGACTCCCGCTCCACACGGGGGCAGAAATGGTAGTTGGAATCGTGTCTCTCACTTGCAGGTCAGGGAGATTTAAGGTCAGGAAGGGACATGGACGGTAAACTCCACACAGAACCGTCCCATCTGGATGATCAGTGCTTAAGGAGACTGTTAAGAAATGTTTTCTCACTTGAGCCAAAGCAGTGCAAAGTGATTTCCAGGATTCCTTTCAAACTATAAACTTTTGATCCTTGGTTCCAACACACACACACACACACACACACGACTCTTAAAGACAACTGTAGTTGTTCCTCATAACTTGTTACGGAAAATAAAGAAGAATAGAAGCTGCCTGAATGTCCCTTTCCACTTAGGTATGTAGAGCTGTGGAAGTGCCCCTTATAAAGTGTGAAAAATCATTAAGAAGCTTACAAGTCAGAAATCTGAAGTAAAACCTTTAGTTATGAAAACACTCAGCTAGGTATGATGATTTTAATTTTCCCTTTGTCTCCATTATTCTCACTCTGATGAAATCACAAACACGACATCACCTCCAGTTTCTGTCATTACGGTTCAGCGCCCACATATGTCAGATTTAATACTCGTTTGCCTTTCTGTGGAGCCAGATGGAGAGGTGTACTGCCTGTTCATAAGAACAAGCTGTTACTACTGAATTTTCCAGATTACTTCAGCAGGAACAGGGGGTGCAGTTGAGGATGGTTTGGGGTTACATCAGAAATGCCAGAGCAAAAACCCAAAGTAAATAACATGGTGCCGCGTCTCTACAAATGATGGCGCCGGTCACTAAGGCAGGCACGGTGGCGCTGCCCTCAGGCTGCGGAGGATGCACATGTGAAGGAGAACGAGTACTTCTGCCGTACTACGAGGGCTCTGACCTGGGGGGCCTTTTATAGAATGTTGTAAGCATCGATTATGTTGTAAATACCAAAATTAACTTCACAGGATACAGCAGCTCCACTCCTGGTTAAATGCCCAACAGAACTGTGTGCATAAGTTCACTAAAAGACACGTACCAGAATGTTTGTAGCACCGTTTTAACAGCCCAAAGTGCATCGTCCCTGAGGCCCATGAGCCGTGAGTGGTGACTTGTGACAGTGGAGGAGGGGTGGAGGGGCTGCCGGGGGCCGGTCTGTGCCTTCACCTGGTGCTCCCGGCGGGCGTGTGTGCGCTTGTAGGAAAGTTCGCGAACAGTGGCCTCAGAAGTATTGTGGAAGTCCTTCCAGCTGACGTTCTCTCAAGTTTCTCCAGGCTGACCCTCTGTTTGGTGGACCTAGCAACCGTGGGACGTGACCCCACGCTAGAGAAGTGCTCTGTCTGTCTTACCTCTGCATGGAGATCCGGCGCCTCCAGGGGCAGCAGCCCGCAGCCAGGGCCCAGGGCTGCCCTCACTCGCGTCCGCAGCGCATCAGGGCCGCTCGGCGCCCCCGCTGGAGTTGCGCGGCCCGTGGTGCTCATCCCAGGCTTTAGTCTGCTCTGTGTGTCTCCGTCTTGGGTTAAAACAGAACAGCGTAAAGTGTAGAAATTTCCCTCAGTTAGGAGTTAGGAGACCTTGCTTTTCTGCCGTGCGTGCTGAGGTCGCTTACCCAGCTGGTGACCTGTTTCGTTTCCTTTCACTTAACTGTGGATGGGGTGGGGCAACGACTTCCTCTGAGAGACGGCAGGTCTGGCCGAGAGGCGTGTGGGGGCGACGAGTGCTGGCCTTTAACTCCTTCTTGTAAGGTTTCTGTCTCATGGAAAACCATGATTTTATCCTGGGATTTAGCCTGGGACACGTACACCTGAAAGAGGCCTGGGGTCTTCTGTCAAACGGTAACTGGCCGGGCTTCTGTGCTGTGAACTAGACGGTAAAGTCTTCAGAAGACTAGGAGAGCAGGTGCCCCTACCCGAGTGTTTCCTGAGCAGTGACCCGCACGTGCGCACACACGCCTGGCACTCAGCCCCCTCCTCTCACCCCCGCCACCCACGTGTTCATCTAAGAATTCTTTGCTGGTAATCCACAAACACAAAAAAATCTTTTAAGAGAACTAAGAACCTGGTTTTGTTGAGCAGCAGGCTGCCATCACGTCCTGAGCAGGAGGGGAGTCTCCGAGGCCAGGCACAGGGTCCACGCCCTGGCTCCCCTCGGGCAGCCCCGCTCCTGCCCCTTCCTCAGACCCGGGCTCCCTTTGACAGCAGCTCCAAACAGGTCCTAATTTGTGTTCACAGACGTAAGTGCTGAGGATTTCAGCCCCACATCCCTGGCTATCACATTTCTGAAAAAAACAAGCCAGCAGCTGGTGGCAGAGGATACCAGGGCCTTCTCTTTCATTATCTGTGACTTTGTACCATCAGTACGGTTCATAACTGGTAGAAATTCAGTGCCAGTCTGGCTGGAGGCCACTCCAGTGGAGGGAGGGCTTGGCCTTGTACGGGAGACTCTTTGAAGTGAAGGATGCTGTTCTGGTAACAAAACAAACTGTGCCAGGTTCGTTGAAAGTCCTGGAGGCGTCCGCGGTGTAGCTGTACCTTGATGTGGTACCACCTGGAGTGGCTTGTGTTTCTTCTCTCACACAGTTTTCATCTGTTCACTGGACGAGCCTCTACTGGATGCCCTCTGTATGCCCAGCGTGGTGCTTGGTTTAATAAGTTCTGTCCCTGCTTCTAGACGCTCGCAGTCTTGGGAAGGGGATGAATGTGTGATGGTAACTAAATGGCACGAGAAAGGTGTCTTCGGGGCGTCACGTGTGGGTCATATGCGGGTCTCTGCATCTAGTCTGAGTGTTTCAGAAACCTTTCCCAGAAAAGATCCCTTCTGAGTCCTGAAGCATGAGTAGGAGTTACTCAGGCAAATGGGGAAGAAGGGCTGTTCCAGCAAGGGGGCGGGGGGCCAAGACACAGAACAGGTGTGTGTGCACGTGTGTGCTTGCACCAAATTCTCACTTCCCACGTCTAGAGCGTGGAGTCGGGTGGTGATAATGGGGGTCGAGGGGGGACAGACGAGGCCGATGATGTGACCGCGGCCGCCGCCACCGCAGTTCTTTCCAGCCAGTGCAGGCTGTCAGCCTTCCTAGCCTCTCGGATTAGAGGTCAAGTGTCCAGACTTTTTGTCTCGCGTTCGAGTCTGAGCCCGTTCAGCCTGGTCGTCGTCTTTCCCTCGGTGCCTGGGCTGGAGCTGCCCAGTGACCGTCACCAGCACGTCTGATGTAGAGAAGCTAGGGCCTGGCTTTTCCTTCTCCTGTTACTAACACGGAATATCAGGCAGAATACCACAGACGGGGGTGGATTCAGACCGTGGCGGGGGCTAATGATTTATTCCAGAAACACTGGTTGCGATAGTGCTGTGTCCAGGGCCCTGTGAGAGCAGCTGCAAGAAGTGAGAAAGGGAGTGGATACTCTCAAGGACCTGGTTGTCTAATAAGGGAAAAATGTATGAAATAGATGAACAAAACAGGAAGTGATGAGTCTCTGAGAAAAGCACAGAGAAGTACTCTGGGTTCCTCAGGAGGGAGAGATTAATTTGTGGTGGAGCAGTCACAGGGAGCTTCCCGGAGGCAGTGGTGTTCCCGCTGTGAAGTGGGCACACCGGTGGGGAAGGTGGGGGAGGTGTTTTCTTGGCAGAGGGGAGGCATAGCTTGTCCCTCGCTCCTTCAAGTCCCCTGAGGGAGGCCACATCCAAACCCGTGAGTGTTGCCTCTCTCCCCTCCTTTATTTGCCTTCATTGGAAATACAGATTTATCTTGAGGGGAGGGGTGTATGGGTGCGTGTGCACACTGTTCACTGCATCTCCAGTGCCTTGAACGGTCCTTAGCATATGGTAGGTGCTCAGGTGACACTTTGAGCAGGAAGGAGAGAGGAGAGGGGAAGGGGTTCGCATTTGGGTTTGGTCTAGATCTCCAAGTTAATAGACTGTAGTCATTAGAGGTGATGAAATGTATTCCAGGGGCGGGACCCCTGTACGTCGCTTACACTGGAGCAACTGAAAACACCTTGTTTCACATTTACTGTTATCTGGGTGCGAATATCCGGTTTGGGAAGAAATACTGTGACAGTAAACCGCAGGTGTATTTGAGTTGCCCACGGTGAGAAGGCAGAGAAAACTGCCCCAGGCCCGGCGTGCAGGAGGGCAGCGGCTTAGTGCTCCTGAAGCAGGTGAGTCGGTGAATGTCTTGGGACATCCTCTTCCGTCCCCCTTGTGTGTACTTACCAGATAAGGAGAGGCAGCAACCAGAGGACTCGGGGAGCCTGCGAGGGCCGCTGCCCCGGGCTGGCATGAGCCTTGCAGCGCCTTGCGGGGGCGCGCTCCCGAGTGCGAGTTGTTGCTCCTTGGTTTGCTTTTGCTTTTTCCCACATGTCCCTCCTGTCATATCCATGTCGCAGCTTTACTTTAAGTGCAGCAAAGCTCTGTCGGCCTTTGTGATTATACAGTAGAGCAGTTTTTGAACTATTTTCAATGTGCTTTCTTTTTTCAGCCTTTGTTCTCTTGTGTCACAGTTTCTGAAAACAGAGGAATCAATTCCCATTTCAGTGTATGAAAATGCTGGCCTTTAATTCTAATCAGATAGAACCCAGACATGCACAGAACACAAGAGAATAATTTTTATTCCTCCAAAGACTCCTGTCCACCTCTTTTGTTTTGTTATCAATATATCCAGTTCCGTAAAGTATTTTCTCTTAATTTTATCTTCCCTGAAATTGCTTATTTGGGAAACACTGACTGAAAGATGCAGTATGCAAACAAAATTGAATTAAATAAGAGAGACAGATGACTTGGGCTCGGTTGGTCTGCTGTGCTGGGGAGTTAACCAGGCACAGTTCATTAACACTAATGGAAAAATTCATCCTTTACCATGTGCTTCTCCAGACATCGTAGGGCAGTTTCTCCCCCTAATTCGCTACATAACCTGATTACTTCTAAATGCAGTGAGATCTGAAAAGGAGCTGTTTTATCAATCATACGTCTTAAAGATTACTTCTCGTTAACTTAAATATGAATTCCTTTGAGAAGAGACTTCTCCAAAAACCCTTTTTTTCCCTATAAATATCACTGTGGCATCCCAGCCACTATGTTCTTTAACTTTCTAAAGAACGAGTACATACCCGCCATATTTTCAATATAACTGACATTCTTACTGTATTTTAAATACTACTGAAGATTCGGAAAAAAATTGTTTTTCTTAATTTGACTCAGAAATCTGTGTGAGAGATTTCAAAAAAGGGCACCCTTTGCATACTTGGAGATGGGTTACTCAGTATCCACGTGGAACAAAGCTGAAACGGAGGGCGTGGGCAGGGCAGGGCAGGGCTCCCATGCAGCCGGGGAGCATGCACACGGCCACCTCTGCACCACGAGCACCTCCACCGAGAGGCTTCTGAAGCCGCGATCGAGCAGACCACGCCGTCTGTGTGTGGAAACTGACTCACTGGCGGGCTGACACAAGCTACAGAGGCGACACTGAACTGCAGCGTCTACTCGCTCTCTCACTGGAAGATTCAGTTTTGAAGAGACGGGCCTCGGACACAAGCAGGACTAAAGTTTCCCCTCTGGAAACAGAGACCCCCTGCCTGCAGAGGACTTAGTGAATGCTGAGCAGTTATTCGTCACCACCTTAATTTCAAATCATCTCTTTGGACTGAAGCAAAAATTCAGGGTAAGACCTGTTCTAGCCCTGCAGCCCGAAGCCTAACAGGGTCACCCCTCGGCTGACACGGAGTATGCCAGCCCGCCGAGGACACCCTGGCTCGGATAAAGATCCCATTAGCGATGGCGCCCATGGGGTACCAGGAACCCACGCTGGCCTTCTGCTTGTCCTCTCTTTTCATCAGTGGAAAAAAAATTTTAGAAAGAGACCACAGGAAAGTGTGAAAAAGTGACGAAAATCACTCTCATTTTTAAAGCAAATGAAAAGAGCAGCAGAGCTGTGTCTGCTAGGGACAGTCTGTGTGTTGAGATGCTCGCTTGCCCAAGCGTTTTCTGGGGTGCACGGCAGCTTCCGGGGGCAGGGAGTCAGTGAGTGTGTGGGCCGCACTTGGGTCTATTTGCCCACGTGCACTTGTCAGCCAGGGAATCCACAGTGTTCAGCAGACTCTCAAAAGGATTTCGACCCCAAACAGGCTCTGGAATAATGTTTATGCATCGTTCAGAAAGGACCTGCAGAGAGGAGAGTGTGCCTTAGAGAGCGAGGTTGGCAGGAGGCGGTCGCCCTGGACAGTGAAACGCCACCCCCGCGACAGTGACTGTCACATGGATTGACTCCCTCTCCTGTGCTTGGACACACCTGCACCGCCTGCGCATGTGGTATGCAAATAAAACCAGAAGGAAATAGAGAAAAATGTTGATGGTTTGCAGTAGGAAACCATCTCCTGACGTTCTGTACTAGAACATTGATCATTTGTAAATTATGTACAATCATTTTTCTAAAAATGTAAACTTCAGTATATAGTTTCCAAGCTAAAAAGAGGCCAAGTAAAACCTTCAGGACCTAAGAAGTAGAATTCCTAGTCATTTTCATGGTCTAAATTGATGGATAACCCTTGCAGACATGTGAGTAGAGAACATGGAGCAGAAATTGAAGTCTGTGAAGTATCAGAACACTTCCAGGATTTCAGTGTCAAACTGGCGCAATCTAATGAGTCAACAGAGATTGAGACAATTGTTAAAAATCCAACAAAGCGAACGTTTAGAGTACCTGCAGTTTCAAAGAAACTGTTCCAAAGAGCAGCTACCTCGCGGGGAAAGTCAGGGGTTAATTTCACCTCTCCATCTTTCCTGTCAAGTGTTGCTTTAAAAAGTGGCCCGCCACTGGTCTAAAAAGGAACTGAGCATGGGTCAGAGAGGCCGGTGTTTTCATGTTTTAGACTAGAAACCGTGACTTACCCCACAAGTTTCCTTCCTCCAGGACATCTCTGCCTTCAGCTCTCCCCAGGCATCTGCGCAGACTCACTCCTTTGAAAGCGTCAGCATCCCAGAACCAGGAGGAGAGCAGGGGTGAGGGGGCACTCCCCAGAAAGCCCTGGGGGGAGAGGGGGAAGCCGTCAGCACCGCCCACTCCCGCGTCTGGAACAGTCCATCTGCCCTGAGGCTGAGTCTGCTTCAGTTAGTTCTCAGGACGAATCCCCAGTCCGTGACTCTAGCTGTGAGACCTGGTTCTCCAGAATCACACTGAGAGCTGTTTATGGGCCTGAACCGTCTGTGTTATTGCAAATTGGACCTGGTTTCAGCTTTCTTAGGTTGCAAAACTAACACACCTGGAGAGCTTAAAATGCCACCTTATCTTGACAGATTTGCCAACAAAAACATCCAACTGGAACCTTTCTTTTGAAACTATTTTTGTACGAGCAGGTTTTTAAAAGATGGCAATTAACAAAATTAAAGACGAAGGAGAACTTTTTCTGCCCTTTCGAATACTGCCTACTCTCAGGCCCCACCCAGGCCCCACCCAGGCCCCACCTCCTGCCTGGGGTCTCTCCTGGCCACACCAGCCATGTCTTTCTTGTGTGAAGGCTGCTTTTTCACGCTAAATCACAGGGACTCACACCATCAAGAGGCTGATATGAAATCTGTCCCCCAGCCTGCTGCAGCCGGACGCCAGGGACCACTCGGGGTGCTCCTGTGGTACCTGGCTTAGCAAGGGCCTATGCGGGAGGGCCGGGGCTTCCAGCTCAAAACAGGAGAGAACCAAGGTCCAGGCGTGTGCGTGAGTGAAGTCGAGGTGGGAGTCATGAGATGATTTGTGACTCGGTGGTTAATCCAGTGACTCAGCCGTGTGTCACCTGGGCTGAGTTAACAGGTGAAGCAAGCAGCAGGCAAGGCTCCGGAGACGTCCAGGACCACAGATGCACAAAGTGAGCCGCAGCCTGTCTGTGCACAGGGGACGCATCCATTCCAGGCTGTAGCCCCAGGTGCCTGGAGGAGGCACCCCGAAGTCATCTTCCTGCCCGACCTCTCTCTCATCTGCGTGGTTGTCTGACTGCTCACCTGCAGGAGGAGTCTGGAACAACCTGTCAGCGCTGCAGTTTAAAAAGTTAGAGACAGAGCACATTACCTCACCCCCAGCTTTATCCCCACACTCCCCCGTTTATGTTTCAGTGTTTGACTCCCAGTTTTAGCAAGTCCCCAAGCCCCACTGGCACTGTTTCTATAGTCTGTGTCAGAATCCACTTTCCATCTGATCCTGCTGTCCACACTCAGGCCCCGCCAGCCCTCAGGCTGCCCTCCTGGCCACAACTGCCAGGAGGACCTGCCAGACCTTTGGCCTCTCTTTCCCAATTCAGGAACGTACTGCATCTCTGAGCAGTTGAAACTCTTCAGCAGACATTCGGGGGCCCCCGTGCCGAGAGGGGGCCCTGCTCTCGGCCCGTTTCATCCCCTTGTGATCTTGCATCTCTGGTCTCCACGCGTGGGACTGATGGCGGCCAGTGCTACTTCAGGAACCTGTCCCTGTGCCCTCTCGGTCCTAAATTAGGAAACAACAGAAGCAAAAGCAAAAACAACGTTATGAAAACATTCCCTCCCCAGATTTTGCTTATTTAATGAAATCATATAACGCACTATGCACTAGCATGCCTGGATACGTATTAAATGTTTACTAAGTGTGTGCTTCGACGGTTATGGTTACATCATGATTAAACACATATTATACGTAATAACCATAAACCACAATATGGTATGTGCTGCTTTTTGCCTTTTAGATTTTTAACCCATTTGTCTTTTGACCCTCGGGTCAAAGACCCTAGAGGTAGGCTTTTTGCTGTGCTCTGGGCCCCCTGGTGCCTGTGCGGTGCTGTGTGTTCAGCGTCGGTCTGTAAGCATATGTGGATGGGATGGAGTGGCGGGAGCCATGTCTTCTGCTCGCGGCCTCAGCTCGGACAGGATGCTGCTCGGAGGCCAGCCTGACTGCGGCAGGTAGGCTGCTGTGTTTGGCTGTGTGGATGCCGTGTGAGTGAGTGTGTGAGTGGGTAGGCATATTTAAATTCTCATTTAAAGACATGCCAGGATGGTGTTTAAAATCTTTTTCTGGCAGAAAGTCAAGCCTATCTCTCTTCTATTTTCTTCTCCTTTCTCATGGCTTGTCCCAATAAGAACCATCCAGATGGCCGGTTCTTCACATTACGTTTTATTCCACGCGGAGAATGTGTCTTTGTTTCTAAAGAATTCCCTTTTTTTTTTTAAACCACATGTTCTATTCTTGCAGCAACTCAGTAAATTTTGGAATGAAATTAAAAAAACCTCAGACAACTGAAATTCTCTCAAAGTAGTCTAATTTCTCTACTTTTTATGTCTGTATAATCAACAATGCCAAAGATGTTATATAAATACGTTAATACCGCCAGCGTCCATTTGGCAGAGCGCCTACTAGGTGCAAAGTGATGACGTCAGGGATTCTGTCATTTTAATTTATATTTAATGTATTCAGAGAGAAGGCAGGCTGGCATCGTGGGTAAGATCCGAGATCCTGGCATAGGGCTCCCGGGGTTTCAGTCCCACCTGTCTAAGCTCTGTGGCCTTGCGTGACTGACTTCACCTCTCTGTGCCTCAGTTTCTTCGTCTTTAAAAGGCAGACAATAGTAGTACTATTTTGAGGGATATTGTGAGAACTGGAAGAGATAACAGATGAAGAGAGTTTAAATCAATGTGTGACTGTGTGAGTGTGTGTGTGTGTGGATCTGAGTGTGTAAGTGTGTGTCTGTGGGGGTGTGTGAGTAGTGAGTCTGAGAGTGTGTATGAGTGTGTCAGTGTGAGTGCATGTGTGTGGGTGTGTGTGAGTGTGTGATTCCTCACTGTCACAGCAGCTCATAGGAGTTGGATCTGATTCTATCATTTCACTGGGGAGGAACTGAGGTCCGGCTGGAACCACCTCCCCAGGGTCATGTGCACGGGACTCTGTCACACCTCTGCTGCCCCTGAGAGCATTGGCCTCGTCCCGGGCAGCACAGAGGCTGGGGCCTCTTTGGAGGCAGGAACGCGGGCACAGAAGTCTAACAGAGACGAGCGATCAGCTGGTGGAAGGGCGCAGATCACTGGTCTCGGCAGACCTTTGGCCTGAGTCGGCTGCCAGCATCCGACCACGCCCCGGATTCAGGATTCAGCCTTGACTGTGGTCTCTCCTCTCTCACCCACCAGGGTCTCACGTTCAAACACAAACTTCCCAGGAGGTCTCAGGAGGATTAAGCAGAAATCCAGATACAGCATTTCTGGACACATGAATGTTAAGAAATAAAATCAGAATGTTCTCTGATCCTGGTAAATGTGTCAGTTATCCATCGTATTCTGTGCTACAGGTGGTCAGATCAGGGCATGGATGTCAGGGGGTACAGACTGGGTCTGGTGTTTAGATGACTGTTCGTTGCTCAATTGGATGCATATCTTTATGTTATTCTTAGATTGTTAAGTTTTTTAAATTGTGAAAACCACATATGCTGATGACTTTACCTGTAATATCTGCTGACCAGTGTCTGGGTTCTGGAACCTGAGATTTTCTCAGAGGGCCAGAATCTTCTCTGGGCATATTCAGTGAGAGGAGATTGTGTCTGTTCAGCCTTTCAATATTGGATACACGTCTGTTCCAATGACAGTGCAGCCCTGATTTATCCCCCTAAACTGATACCTGTGCTCTCATTTTTATACAAACCAGTGCTTTTGGCTGCCCGTATTCGGACATGAACTTGAGAAAGGAGGCAACGCTTCACGATCGTCTGAGAGAACAAACAAAGGCAGACTTGGAATCAGACCTTGCATGTTTAAAATTGAAAAACCTCTGTAGTTTGAACTTCAGCATAAAACATGAAAATGTCAGCAGTCAGTGCAGGTAAGTCCAGGAACTTTTTGAAGATGTGAACCAGAAAGTAAAACACGTAGACTAGAAAAGAACAGATTTGTTAGTTGTAATAGTTCCTTATGTTTCTTCAAAATATGTTTTCTGGATACTGTGTTTGCTGGCTCATAGAATTCATCCAACCCTTGATGTTCCTTTAAAAATTTTTTTTCTTACTTTATTCTCAGAAATGTGTATTTATCTCTAAGTGCAGATATATGTAAACAACAGAGGGAAAATCTCATCTGTAAAACCCTGTAAGTCTCCCTTTATCTTGGGAGCCGTCTCACAGGTGGCATTGCTCAGGGCATGAGGCCGAGTGTCCGCGGCCTCTCAGGGTCCCCTCCCCAACTTGGCACTCGTCTTTGTCACCTGTAACCCAGAAGTCCCTCAGATACAACCTCCTTGCTCCGAATAGTTTCCACTTGGATTTGTTGCTAACACATCATCCTTTTGTTCCTAAATGTAAACTCAGGTAGGACTTGAAGTATCAGTTTTCAGTTTTTACTTTCATATAATCATTTCCTAAGAAGCTGCAGGTGCAACCTTATTTGATATTTTTTTAACCTAAATAAGTAAATAAATAACATTTTTAATAAAAGCTTCATTCTCCATGCTGGAAATTATAAACACAGGATGGTCTAACGCTAAGTAAATAATCAGGGACCAGACAGAGGTGGAAAGCGCTCGCGTTCAAGCCTCGAAGGACACTGGCTCTGTCTGGACGAGCTTTGGAGGAGCTGCCTCGCGAGGGGTGCTGGTTCCCCGACCCCCCAGCCCCACTCTGCTCGCTCATTACACGGGAGCGGGCTTTGCAGGAACCAGTTTCTGCCCTTTTACACCTTCAGTCTCCTCAGGGATATTCCTTCACCACAAGACCTGTTCATTGGGAGGGCTTGGCTCGCAGAACACACTCTTCACCTGGATTTTACATCCCAGACAGTGGATTTTGTTCTTTTTATAGAGCATTTGGGTGACGTTTCATTTCTGTTAAGTGGCTGGTTCTGAGTGTGGTGGCTGTGCTCGGGACGGTGCCCGCCCTCCCCAGGGCGCGTCCCCTTCCCGCGGGTACCGCGCCCTGCTTCTCTGCTGTGTCCGCATCCGCGTTCTTATCCTCTGTGCTACACCCACTCCTCTGGCTGAAGCTGTGCGGGTCTAGCGTTCCTTCCTGCTTTTCACGCCCACGCCACTGACAACTTCAAGTTGTTGAGAGCTTGAACATCCTTCCCATTTCCTGGCTGAGGGAGAAGTGTTTTCTTTATCTTTTTTTCAAACTGTTTTCCAGGGAACAGTGTTTATTTATTCCAGAGACCAGTACGGCCATCTGCCCTTACTCTTTTCGTTCTGTTCTGTTATCTTTTTCTTTTTTCCAAATAAAAACTCAGCCTCTCTTGTAAACATTTTAGACATTCACCCTCAGTGTCAGAAGTCAGAGAGGCTAAACAGATCTTTGAGCTGCTTTAGAAACCAGTTACACCGTTGTGCTCGCTCAGAGGTTGGCCAGGTTTTCAGCATGGACAGCTTCCCCCTCCTTCACTCCTCTTAGGGATTTACTCCTTTAAAAACATTATTGTGTGTGTCACCGTTTTGAAGGAGTTTTGCACTGAAATCTGTCAGATAAGCATAATTACTACGAATAGAGAAAGTGGAGAACGTGAGTTGATAACCAAGCAGAAGAACCATGCGTGATCCTGTTCCGTCACAGCCTATTTTGTGTGTGCACAGAACTGTGCTAAGTGGCTGGACGGGGGTGGGGGAGTCACAAGGTGCACATCTTGGATTCTTCAGCCTGCTTTTTCTTTCACATCCTAAGACCAAAGCTATTCCTGCGCTCCAATCCCCGTCCTCTTTTTTTTTTTAACCGCTTATTATACTGATGTTTGGATAAATAGTATCGACAGCAGAGCACACTTGGATTGGATCCTGCCACCAACTGCACCACATCCTGTTCACGGCCCAGAATTCCAGCGTGAGGCCTGAAGCGAGAGGAAATCCACAGGGAAGAATGCTCGGTGGCTGATGACAGCAGATGAGCTGTATCTCAGCTCTTCTCGCAGTTTCCTTGTGGCAATCTCCCAAGGCCGCCTCTCCTCTAACCCACATCTTTACTCTTCAAATCACAAGACGCCACAAAGGGGTGGAGGAGAATATTCAACTTCCGTCTCTCCCATTCTACACGTTAAGGGAAAATGTTGTTGACTTGGCACATGTCCAAGGATAGGCACGGGGGCTAAATTAGTGAAAATGAGAGTTACCATTTCCACTGGCCCCCAAAACGTTCACCGTCGCTGAGCTCTGGACAGGCCTCTGGAATTTCTTCCACGAGCATCACTGTCAGCTTAGCACCTCCGACTTCTTGCAGTTCGCCTGCAAGATGCAAAATTAACCCTTGACCTTCTTTCGAAATCATTTAGATGCTGCCCAGCAATTTAGGAAATGTTCTTTTCCTTAACCGCAGCACCCTTCTGTTTTTATGTGTAAAAAGCATGTTTGTTCTCATGTTAATCTTTGGAGAGGAAATTATTACTAGTAAATTTTGAGTCTCCATGATTTATTTGTGGAAATAGTCTATTTATGTTCACATTTTCACTAAGACAAAGAGGGTCAAGTCATGAGTTTGAGTGATTACACACTGCTAGATGTTTACAGGATTCACCTCCATTGTAGTAAGGTTGTGTGTTAATACAGCTTTAAAGAGTCAGAGTCACAATTGGTGGCCGTTACCGAAGAACTATACGCTGTAAATATGTTCCTTTTTGGTGCTAATCAGCATGAGTAGTATTATATTCATTGTGCATTGAGTGGAGGCAAATGACATTACACTTAAGTGTCTTTCATTCGGGTATGTACTCTAGGGCAGAAAATTCCTTTAATTTGTTTAACAGTTTAAAGTTCGCACATACGTTACCATCAGAGCTTCCCATAACCTTGCTATTTAGGCAACGTAGACATTATTGTGATTATAGTATTGCCCCTTATAGGTGAGGAAGCAGAGGTCCTCACTGGTACGTGTTCCAGGTCTTCCAGTTAAATCCAGCACATTCCTGGTTCAGTAAACGGACAGAGTAACACCAGATTTATCATCAGCGATACGGACGCATCGCACTTTGTGCTGCAAAGCGCTGTCCTGAGCAATTTATCTACATCGTCTTGTTCATTTCATTTCATCCCTGTAACAACTCTCTGTAGGGAAAGCATTCTTACTCTGGTTTTATAACGTAGGCACTGGAAGGTTCAGAGAGGTTAGCAAAGTGTCCAAGGTCACGTACGTACTTAGTAGAAAAGGTGGGATTTGATTCCAGAGCAGCCTGACTCTACGTGCTGCACATGTTTCGATGACAACAGGCTGGTGACAGGATGACGGCTGAAGGCCCTGAGGGCATCTGGCTGGGCTTCTGGATGGGCTTCCTGCTTCTGTTTAGGACTCTCAGGGTCATCTTACGATGTGTTTATTTCTCACTTAGTGGAAATAGAATTCCTGAAAAGGAAGGGTCTTAACCGTGATTTCCCCAAAATATTTTATCTTATTTATATAGAATCTCCCACCCTGAGCACTTTTTTTGTCATATGTACTAAAGGCTTCTGTCTGCAACAAAGGAATAAAATTATACTCATTAAACAGTTTCATCATAAAGAAAATTACTTGAAATGCAGCTGCCCCCACCCCCGCCCTATAGTATCTGCTCGCCTCCCCAGGCCTGGGCACCTCCCATCCACCTGAGTATTCCTTAATGACTCCTCTGCCTCCCCCTCCGCCAAGCAGTGCTTAACACATTCCAGTTCACACAGCCAGCAGAGCCACCATTAGGTAAAACAGCCGTCATACTCAGTCACCGCTATTAAGAAAATCTAAGAAAATGCCTAATAAAGCCCACTAATGCCTGCCATCTTATACATTTTATGCACTTCCCAGAGGCCTATATTGACAGTAAAAACGGCCAGGAAGAAATTACAGTAATCAGAGAGAAAGGCATGCAGTGGGGTGGTTCCTTAATGAGCCTCATAAAAAGTCACTCTGCATGGAGCCAACTCGAGCATTTTCACGGCTCAGATCACCCGCAGCATAAGTACCTTCGATGAGGTCCATTCTCAGAATTAAAACAGTGTTAGCTGGTTGTTTTATGTACTAACCTTCCAAGTCATTAAATGGGTTTTCTTTGGCCCGCCAGCCTTTCCTCGTGCTCCTTCCCGGTAAATGCTCTGCTTTGAGAGGTGAAGTCTGCTCAGTTTCCCCTCGCCCCTGGCACTGTCCCCAGCATTGATGTCACTGTTAGTCCCACCCCCAGCGCCTTTGTCCCCATCCCTCCCACCTCGTTTTCTCCTGCCTCTGCTCCCTTCTCCAAGCTCGTCTCTGTCTGGAAACTTCCTCCAGCGGTTCAACCGTAAGAGCTTCTTGACCTTTGAGATTGTGTTTCCAACCTCTCGTTCAATGCCTGGTACTTAGTAGGTACTCAACAAATTAGATCGCTTTTGAGCTACAACCGTGTGCCAGGGCTGTGCTCCGCCCTGGGACGGGATCGGATGAGAGCGGCCCCTCCTTGTTCTGGAGCTCCTTGTGCCTTTGGTCCCTACCACACCCAGCATCTCCCTGTGCCTTGTTCTCTCAGAAAGGCTGGAGGCCGCTGAAGGATGCGGACCAGCTTCCACTATGCTTTTATTTTTTCCTCATTACCGTTCACATCATAGGTTCTCAGTAAATCTCAGTTGATTGACTCAGATATATACATTCATTTTCCTCCTAGACTCTCGATGCCTTCACCTGTAAAGTGAATATAATACTCGAGGCTTAGATTTTGAATACAGGCGCGTGGATGTGGTTACTTACAGATGTGTGACTGGGCCTGGAAGACAGTGAAAACCACTGAATGATAACTCCATCTCTTTCTTCCATTTTTATACAAATTGTTGATTTTAAAGTCTTGCAGTTGGACCAGTTCCAGTGGTATGTATACCCCACATCTTTGCACCAAACGTAGAAATTCAGACCTTTGTTTATTTAGTCTGAACTAAGGTAAACCCCTTAATCAAGTGAGGAGTGATCAAAACACCAGGACCCTCCCAGGCTTCTGGTTCTGGAGAGGATTGTGGTTGGACAGGACACCCACCAGCCACTCGGACAGGCTCCGCCCACTGCACACTCCCAGCTGGGCTCCAAGGAACCGCGAGCCCAGTATGACAGTCCTGAAGCTTTACAATGGGAAAGAACTCAGATTGTCCCATCCACCTTCCGCAACAGAGACATAAGAATGACAGAGCCAGGAATTTAGTTCCGTACTGACACTGTCATCAGTGGCAGCTCCAAGCCCTCTGACCCCCAGGTCTACTCAGCATCCCATACCTCCTCCTGCCCTGGAGTTAGGGTTAGGGCAGAACAGAGTTGGTTTGTGGCCTGTGAATACCTGAATGCCTGCTGAATTCAGGATCCTGACCAGAGCCATTCACTGACTCAACACTTATCTATTGACCCAATCCTTAGAAAGGCACTGTTCCCAACTCCAGTCACACAGCAGTGAACAAAACAGTCCAAAATCCTTGTCCGTATTAAGCTTTCACTTAGTGGTGAGAAGCCCACCCAGGCTGGTGAGTGGCCGGAGGAGGTCGTGCATGCAGGTGGGGCAGCTCTGGTCCCTGAGACTGGGCGGCCGGCGGGGTCCCAACATGTGTTCATCCAGCAAGTATGTACAGGGCATCCGCTGCGGCCGAGTGGGGCGTGGAGGGCTGCAGATGAGGAGGTGAGCAAAGCTGCCCGATCCTGCGGGGAGTGTGTTTTCAGGGAGAGGAGATGGAGGAGGAAAAACAGAAGGAAACCATCATGGGAGAGGAGTCACAGATGTGAGACGTGACAAGGAGTGAAAAGGGGACACTGCTAGTTTCTGCAGGTACCTGCCTTAAACTCCCAGAGTTCTACCCAGATCCAGGCCATTAAGGAAAAAACCAAAGGGGTCTGTTGAATATTTTGCGAACGGAATCTCATCAAGACCAGCCTGGGAGCACAGACAGGCACCATGACGAGGGGAAGGAGCTCGGCTACACCGGGCTCCTCTGACACCTTCACTGAAGTCTCGTGTCTTCTAAGCGGAGGAACCGCTTGGCTCAAATGTTATAAAATAACCAATGTCTGCCTTTAAAAGAGCTTTAAAAATACTTTTCTGCACTCACTCTCATAAGGCATTTTGTAATTTATTGTGATCTCTGAATTTCTGGAACCCTGCCTTGGCTCGGGCTCTTAGTAATTAAACGCTGAGAACAGTGTGTGCTGAACGCCCGTGGTCTCTTCCATCAAGGAAATACTGGTGCTTCCGCACCCCAGAAAAACAAACGCTGTTGCCTGAGCACCGGCGGGCATTTTTTCTCATCCGCATGCTTCATCTGGCTTGAAAATAATTATTTCCCATTCGTTGTAAATAGTAAAGTTGGGACATTGAACATGATTTTTTTTCCTCATAACTAAAGCGATGCTTGAGTATTACAGGAAAATTAGAAAATGTAGGTTAGTAAGGAGAAAGGAAACAGTAAACCCATTGAGATTCCCCAGACTTTCTCCTATCAAACAGCATGACTTAGAGGCTTATAAAAATATAAAATACCCACTGCAATAATTTAGGTAATATAGATGTTTTTAAGAATAACAATTTCTGACTCCTGAGTCCTCAGCTCCGCTGCGGTGTCCCGAGGTTACGGGTGTGACTAGATTGTCATGTTTCTCTCTGTGCTTTGTTGGTGTTTACGGATACCTACAGGTGTGCAGAGACACATTCACTCTTTTTTAAAAAAATACAGTAACTTTTTTGTTACTGTTTCCTTGTGGGTTAGCTTGTGTCACTCCAGACAGATGACGCCATGGCCACGTGGGGTACTGAGGACGGATGCTCCTTCCTGAAAGATTAACACGGGAGCAAACTGCTAAAGCCCCCGGGTGTTAAATACTGAGGCTTTAATAACATACACACGTTTTTATCCCAAGTTTATAATTGAGGTCTGAACAAGGCTCTTGTAAATAAATCAGCATTTATGACCAGAAGAAGAATAATCTGGTCTTGGACTTTCATTTTTATACGGAGAAGTTACAAAGACCAAGCAGCTAAGTCTGCCCACAAGGAAAAACAAATTGACCTGATTCCTTACAGACAGCCGTGCGGCAGTGTTATCTGTTGGCCCCAAGGAAGTCTGACAATAAAAAGATACCAGCTTTAAAAATACGTTTGATTTATTTGACAACCTGTCATGAATAATTTGCCCAATCATCCCAAGTGGATTCCGTGCATTACTTTTCATAACTGTGTCTTATTCCATGGTGTCGATGAACCTTAACGTATCTCATTCTCCTGTTGACAGGCATTCGGGTTGATTCCAGTATTTTTCCTCTTATAAATAAGGCTGCAGTAAACATTTTCATATGTGCCTGTATCATTCATTGATGCTGTATAATGCAGTATGTTTCAAAGTTTAATTACTTTTGATATATAAATTAAATTGTTATGTGAATCCTTCTTTGGCTCAATAGAGTCTTGTGGGTGTTTGACCCATTTGCTTTGCTCTGAATAAATCACGTCCCTGCATCCCTGCACACAAGGATGCATAGGGACATACAGATGCAGAGAGCTTCTGGGTCTGCGTGACCTGCCCGCAGCCTGCTCAGCACCCCCACCCTCCGTGCATTTGTGCCTTTGCGAGTCCCTGTCTCTGCTTTCCTCAGTCAGAACTTGCTTTGAGGCCTTGTTCAAGCTCATCTCCCTCTGAAAGATTTCTCTAACCTCTCCGACCTTCAGAGCAGAAACTCCCTCCTTTGTGACCCCATCGTGGTTTCTTCCTCTTTTCATCTCTCGGTTCCAGCCCTTTGCTCCACCCACTCTGTGTGCAGGTTGGCAGTGGACACGTCCATATCCCCTGTTAGGTTATCCTGTCTCTTGGTGGCTGACACCACCTTGGGTGAATGCAGCCTGCGTGCAGGAAATGCTCAAAGAAATGTTGACTGGACTTGGACAGTTTGTCTAAAAATAAAAAGCACTCACAGCCCAGTATTTGCCTTCCACACCCCATTATAAGTTATAACCCAGGACAGCTGTTAGGGCAGTTTAGGAAAAGATAGCCATGTGAAACCATCACTGGGCGTGCATATTTTTGGTCTCAGGAATCTTTCTTTCTAGAACAGGGGTCAGCAAACCCAAACCATTTCTGTAAAGCGCCAGATAGTGAGTATTTTATTTAGGCTCTGCTAGTCGTAAAATCTCTGCTACAGCATGCAAGCCGTCATACACAGCAAGTAAACCGATGAGCGTGGCTGTGTTCCAGCAAAGCTTCACTTATGAAAACAGGCAGTGGTGGGATTTGCCTCGTGGCCTGTGGTTTGCCAGCTCACGGTCTAGAAGGTGTTTCTTTACATGAAGACTAACCTGAGTTAAATTCAAATTCTGGCTCTTCTACTTGCTGTGTGACTTTGGGCGAGCTTCTTAACCTCTCTGTCTTTTTCAGCACATCCGTATAAGATTAATACCACCTCCTTTGTGTTAGGCACCTGGTACAGGCCTGGTGTTTACCGAGCACAGAAACAGTTGCCACTGATCTGCCTCATTAAGAGCAGAGGAAGCACAGGAGGAGGGTCAGAGAACATGCAGCCCCCTTTTTTCAACAGGAAGTAGCAGAATCCTAAGGAAAAGGCAAGTCACTTGGAAAGACAGCGGGTAGCAAAGATCACGGATGTCAGCGGCGGGTCTCGCCAGCTGAATGGGCTAAGACGTGCACTCCCCTGTAGAATGAACCAAGGATAGACAGACAGACAGGTAGCCTGACACTTGCTGCGGTAACAGCCACACTGTTAGCAAAGGATTTTGAAGGTCGTTTTCACGCTGGAGCTATGATGACTGTGTGATGAAGGTCCCGGCCAGGCTTCAAGAAGAATTGCTGGTGAAGTCGTAGTATCTGAGATTTCAGTGGTGTCGCCTTTTTAGCTGAAATGCAGACAGATGTTAATCTTCAGCACATGGCTGGCCTAACCACCTCTGAACATGGCTGACTATGTGGTGGGTTCTCCCCGGGTGCAGCCCCACAGCGGCCTTTTCCACTGCCTTCAAGGTAAACCCCAAGTGCCCGAGAATAGCATGCAGGCTCCCCTGGCTCGGCTCCAGCTGAGTCCTGTGACCTCACCCTTGGTCCTTCCTTTCCCCTCACAGTGCAGGTGCCTCAGCCAAATAAGCTGACCAGCTTAGTCACGTCCCCCAAACCCTGTCCCTCTCATTTGGTTTCTGCTCCTTCCGTGCCTGTACCTGCTTTTCTCCCACCCATTCCGGCCCCTTTGGCCATCCGTACCCCTGTTCTCTCGGGACAGACCCGGCTGCGTCCCCCCCAACACCCAGCGCAGAGCCGTGTCCTGCCTCCAGCACTGGCAGCATCCCTGTCTCCCCCTCTCTCCGGCTCTGCCTGCGGCCTCTCCTTCTCCAGGCCTCCGTAAGTGTTCAGGGACCCTCCGTCCCTGTGAGAGGACCTGTGGAGCAGAAGGAAGCTGGATTTGGAGTCTGTTGAGTTTGTATCCTGGCTCAGCCATCAACTCACTGCGCCCCCAAGGTGGGCATGTGGTTTAATATCTCTGAGCCTCAGTTTCCTGATTCACAACAAGCGTCCTATGCCTGCCTTGTAGAGTGTATGTGGGAAGGAGGTGAGGTGGAATGAGATGAAGAGTCTGGGAGTCCTCAGGCAGGACCTCCCTCACTCAGGAAATGAGCTGTTTACAGAGCTTGACTCGCCGAATCTCCCTAGTGAGGTAATAGTTTTGAAAGCAAGAACTCTACCTAAATATATCTGTGATTAATTGCAGTGCCTGGAATTTTTTTTAAAAAGCCACTCAGTAGATTTATTTGATTTATTTTTAAATTGCTTTTTAAAAATCTTCATCAAGTTATATAAGGCCTACTAGCTTCTCTTATTTTGTGAGATAGAATCACGATCTTTATCAGCATGTCTTGCAGAAGGATGCTTTAAGATGGTTTGAGAATCAACCCAATTTCATAAAATTTATAAAGTTTTGGGAAAATACCCAACTATTTGCCAAAAATATGTAAGCAGAGCTGAAAGTGTGCTTTTTTCCCCCATCTTATTCTTTGCAGAGTGACTAGACTGTGTACATGTCATGCCTGTGACCAGCTCTCTCCACTCTATGTGTAGGGTTAAACCTCTTTCTACCATTTATTATTGTTTCCCACAAGAATGTAAATAAATCCTGATTTTATGTATTTGAATATATGTATATATACATATATAATGAAAATTAAACATTGATTTCATAAAAATAGTTCACATATTTTTATGCATGTCCATGATGCATAAGAGTTTGCGGACTAGTTTATAACATATTGTTTCACTGATTGTTCCGAACAAACCCTGTAAGGCAAGTACTGTCCCCATTTTGCAGGCTGGGAAACTGCATCCTGTAGAGTTTAACTGGGCACTCTGGGTCTCAAACCCAGGGCATGGTGCTGAGACATGGACCCAGGCTTTCCCATGCTGAGTGTTCTGGGCTCTGCATGGCTCCACAGAGGTTAACAACCTGGGGGTGGTATGGTTCACAGGAACTATGGGGGACCTTCTTGTAAGGTCCGAAGATGGGATTTCCATAGAAATCCTTTCTTAGTTTCTTGTTCTTTTGAAAAAAAAAAAGTCTTAATGGTTAAAAAGTGGCTGATTAATAGAATGTGTTTTTACCATCACATACATGTTTATGGAACGTAGATGAAAATTACCTCAAATTGCATACCAGTCCCTTGGGTTTCTTTGTAAGATTTTAGGAACTGAATCAGTTTCCGCATCTAAAACAGAAATTGAAAGTGTGAACTTAAAAGGCTTGTCAGTCAAGGTAAAATGACAGAGCTGTTGTCCAAGTGCAATCAGAAAATAGATTTGCAAAACAAGGTGTCATAATTTTCATTAAAATCTTAACTGTTACAGATGAGTTAATCAGCCATCTCAGGTTCTGTCCACCTGAAATGAATTCCTAGATCATCAGCAACGCTGGAAAAGTTTCAGTTTAGAACCTTCCATGTTCATCACGAACTATGAGCCTCAGATTTTAATAAAGTTCCTTGATGAAAGAATTACAGAATTAGTCCTTACTGCATACTGGAGCATTTTAAAAGTTAATTAATTCCCTGACATTCAACAGTGTAACTAAATTACTCTGTACAGTTGTTTGAGCACAATGTATATAATCTTCTGATTAAAATAAGCACAAAAAATCACCAGCAGTAATTCTTACTTACTCACCTACCGCACCGTCACCGTCAGCCTCTAACAGCTCCTCAGAATCTGAGGAGTCCAGAGTCTTAGAAACTTTTCGCTGTAATAGAACGAGGGCTTGCAGGCTTTGAAGTTTCAGGTTTCAGAGTTAGAGTTTCTGAACAGAAGTGTGTTTTTGAAGCTGGAACTGAAGAAATATTCTAATGAGACTGTGCAGCAAAATACCTGCTAATTCACTATTGTTTACCCTGTGATTTCTATTTAAATTTGTGCTGCTGTCGTGATTAATTCCTACCTCCCCCGATAATGAATCTAGATTTTATTTCTGCTCTCTGCCCAGACTTGTACAGCAGGAAAAGTGTGTGAAAATCAGAGGAGAAGAAGATACTGCCTTGGATAATCCGCTCAGAGGTAAGAGCAAAAACACCGGCAGACGCGCAGGCTCTGCTTTCCGCTGTGAAGATCGTCTTACTTGTCTGCTTAGTGGATGTTGTCCCTTCCAAGAAGGAATGGGAAAGGACCTGCCAGCGGCTCAGAGACTTGGTTTCTAGTCTCAACTCGACTTCACTGATCTGACCTTAATTTTCTTATGTTTAAAGTGGAAGGAGCAGGCTGTATAATCTATCTCTGTGGTCCTCACTGATGGCAGGGCAAATCTACGCCTATAGAAACACACGTGTCAGGGGTGGACTCTCTCTCTGCCACCTTCACAGGGCGTGGAGGGCATCTGCAGTGTCTCCTTGCATTTTTAGAAGTTGAGGACTGGAAGATGTGATTTCATTAGCAAGACAGGCAAAAAGGTTATGGAACAAAGCTGAACCATTAGAAGCTGAGGGATTATTAGAGTATAGGAAAAAGAGTTGCATGTTTTCATTTAATTATGTTTCTTTGCAGTTAAGACCCAGTATAGGTAGAATTTCTTCTGTAATTTTGACCTTACATTGTAGTGAGCTAAGGAATAAATTTCCCCTTGGGTGTGTTAACTTGATGCAATAGTTTTTATTTGGTCGGATGAAAATGTTGGTAATTTGTTTGTATCTTCCAGAACGTGGTAGGAGATCTGTGTATCTTCTAAAAGGGGAGAAAATTAGTGAGTTTTCTCTTCGTTTGCCTAGAAGTGCAGTGACTTAGCCCCACTGGGTAGCACTGCACTTCGTCTCCAGTACAGTCACCTGTTGGACTTTTCTTAAGAAAAAAAGAGTGTGCTTTGTAGTCATTGAACAAAAGAGCTGTGACTTTTTTTAAATTCAACTATAGTTGCTGTACAATATGATATGTTACAGGTGTGCAGTGTAGTGATTGACAGTTTTTAATGGTTATGATCCATTAATAGTTACTATAAAATATTGGCTATATTCCTTGTGTTACACAGTATATCCTTGTAGCTTATTTTATATCTAATAGTTTGTACACCCTTATCCCCAACCCCTGACCTCCCCATCCCCCTTCCCTCTCCCCACTGGTGACCACTCAGTTGTTCTCTGTATCTGAGTCTGCTTTTTTTTGTTTTTTGCTATACTTACTAGTTGTATTGTTTTAGGTTCCACATATAAGTGATATCATACAGTATTTGTCTTTCTCGGTCTGACTTATTTTACTAAGCATAATGTCCTCCAAGTTCATCCATGTGGCTGCAGATGGCAAAATTTCATTCTTTTTATGGCTGAATAGTATTCCAGTGTGTGTGTACACCACATCTTTATCCAGTCATCTGTCGATGGACATTTAGGTTGTTCCCATATCTTGACAATTGTAAATAATGGTGCTGTGGACATTGGGGTGTGCGTGTCTTTTCAAATTAGTGGTTTTTTGTTTTTTTCAAATATATACCCAGGAGTGGAATTGCTGGGTCATATGGTAGTTCTGTTTTTAGGTTTTTGAGAAACCTCCACACTGTTTTGCACAGTGGCTGCACCAGTTGGCATTCCCCCCAGCAGTGTACAAGGGTTCAGAAGGGCTGTGACTTCCGTGGGCTCATTTCTGGCAGGGCCCGTGCTCTGCTCGTAGTTGAAAGAACGCTTAGTTTCATCTCACCCACAAAGGGATGAAGAATCGTTTCCTCAGAAAATGGAGGGAAGTTTCTCTGTTTTGGTTGTGCCCCTATACGTATCTCCCTAGCCAGAAGAAATTCTGTGTCTATAACCAGATAGGAGTATCACTTTAAATAAAATAAAATAAATAACCGATCTTTTGGAAGCCGCTCCATACAAATGTTCTAATCCATTTTGCCAAGCCTTCATTCTGTAAACAACATGTTTGCAACAGTATGAGGAACCCTAAAAAAGTGTCAGTGTCTTAATTCATATTTTGACACTTTTGAAAATATCTCCACAAAGTAATTATGTGTATGTTCCTGTTAGTCAGTTTTGTAGTTCACACAGGGAAAGTAGTCATGAAGATCACCCTTATAAAAACAGAAAATATCACTAGCAAAACACAGTTGCCTGCTGCGAAGGATGAAATCCAGCTTGTTCAGTAAGCACTTGTTCTTTTCTGCGTAGTTGATAAGAAGTTTGCAACCGTATGCATTGATTCATTGGTGCATTTACAGTGCTCTCTGATTTGGACATTCGATTTCCTCCCGGTGAAGGTCTGTGTTAACAGGCCCAGAGCGTGAGCGACGGGGAGCCCCCGCCTGGCCCCCAGCACGCAGCTCTGGCAGAGGGAAGGCCTGCGGGGACCTGCTCTAGCCCAGAATTCATTTAGCACCTGCTCTCTTGTTAGCCCTTTGTCACCCAAAGCCGTTCTTCCTTGTAGTGAGTAATCCTTGTTACTGCAGTTAAGCTCATTTTCTCTGCTTCTAACCTGGGTGAGACAAAATAATGAGAATAAGTATGTCGCTATGGTGATATTAAATAATTATTTCATATTTCCTTTTTATTTTTTTGTGAGCCTACAAATCTGAGCATAATTTCTAAATCCTTACCTTTATTTTGGGGGGGTAGGGGGTGTCTGACCACAGATTTGAATAAACACCTTTTTAAAGTCATTAGAAATGTTTTCTTTTTCTTTTCTTAAGGTAAATGGATTAAAGTTTGTTCTCCATTTCTCCCATGAGGGAAAACGGTATACCTTTGGTTTTTGGAGATTGTGTGCCCTGTGCAGATGTACACGTGCAGCTTCTGCTTCTTGTATCTTGGGCGTGTTTGCAGTGTTTACTTGGAAACATCTGTATTTTCTAAATCATTTTATTCTCAATTGATATGCTTGGCAGATAAATAAGAGATTTTCAAAGGCTACCCATTATTTTTCAATACCCTTCTTAGAGAATCAGCGTTTTTCTTTTCCTGTAAGAATATATAACAGTTGGGTTAAATAACAGAAACTTTGAATTAAATGATATAAATTGGTTGAGGAAAACATGATTATCTTGAGGGACGCTTGGTAGTAAAATTAAGAGATGTAAGCTGGAGTGTGTCTTACTAATGGAAAGGTTTGCAGGGAAGCTCGCTGGGTGTGACTCCTAGGACACACGGATGGGAGTTTTCCTTTGCACCTTTTGCTGAGTGAATAACGCACGAACAAAGATCAATCCACGTATCCCTTCTCGGGGGCTGAGTTGGCATCTGCGTAGTGGCCTGGCAGGTTTTTACCTTTGCTCCGTGACTGTTCCGCTGAGAACTACTCTAACTCTGCCCCTTTGGACACATGTGGAGCGAGGCTGGGGGATGCACGTGTCGTTGCGTACATGGGACCTCCTCATCCGTGCCGCCTGCCTTCTGTCCTTAGAGACACGAGAGCCAGAGCAGCCAAAACCCAGCCGCTTGTGCCGCAGATACAGGGCGCCTGCTGTGCCTCCCCAGGGGGCAGCTTTGGTCTTGTGGCTTGGTCAGCTGCAAAACTGGGGGGATTCTTACTGCTAATTATAACCAGTGTTCACTTTTATAAAAATCAGAAAGTTTCATAGAGCAAAAAATATGAGATAAACATTGTTAATAAATCCTTCATGGACTGACTTTGGATGTAACAATTCATCTTTTTATTTTCTTTGCTAGTATCTATTCTCTTATATTACTAGTATAGTGTGTATGTATAATCTTCTATTGCTAGTATCTTACACATAGGAATCATCTTGTATTTGGTGACCTGCAGGTCACCTTGATTTGCGCTTGCTGATATACCGTGGTTATCTTCCTAAGTCAGTGCGTACGCAGCTGCTAGGTTCTTTTTTTTTTTAAGTAAAACTTGTAGCCACGTACACGACGGATCGTACCCATTTACTCTTGGGTCCAGAGAAGAGGGTGACTGGACCCCCAGCTCATCCCATCCGGTTGCCACCTCCTGCTGGGGTGCTCATTCTCCTGATGTGCGCTGCCGTCAGGTCCCTTGTTTCTGTTTTATAAATGAAATCACACGGTGTGTGCGCTTTCATCACTGGCTGCTTTTGCCAGCGTTGTTCGTAAGATCCATTCAGATCGTGGTTTGCTTACGCTCACTGCTGCGTGTTGTTCAATTTATGGTGGTATCACAATGTATTTATTTTAATGTTGGTTGTTTTCAGTTTTGCCCTCTTACCAGTGGTGCTGCTAGGAACCTTCTAGTGTGTGACGGGGCGGAAATGTGGCTGCATTTCCGTGGGCATATAACCAGGAGCAGGATTTCTGGGTAACTGGGTTTGCGTAAGTTCAACCTCAGGAGCTGGCGTCAAATATATTGTCACAAAGCGTTTGTCCCAGTGCGTGCCTCCCAGCACAGTTTGGAAATTGCAGGTACCCTACGTCCTTGCCAGCAGGTAGTTTCGGCCAGTCACTTTAACGTTAGCCAGTCTTTGGGGTCTACAGTATTTAATTATGCTTTTAATTTTGCGTTTCCCTGAAGCCTAGTGAACTTGAACACATTTTCGCGTTTGCTGGCTGCTTGAGCAGCCTCTTTTGTGAAGTACCTCTCCTGTTTGTCTCTTAGATCGTGTTTTCCTTGTTGAGACGGAGGAGTTCTCTGTGTTTGTACCCGAGTGCATCACTGGGTAGACGTGTGGCAGGTGTCTTCCTCTCCAGGCTGTGACTGGCCTTTCTCTTCCGTGGAGCCTGGTGATGAAGAGAAGTCCCACACTGTGATACAGTCCACCAGTCCTTTCTGTTGTGGGTGGCTCTTCAGTGTCCTGTTTAAACCGTGTGCCTCTTGCATGTTTGTGACTGTATTCTGCTATTCTTCATTCTAGAATCTTTGCTTTTTCTTTCACATTTAGCCCTGTCGTGCACCTGGACATGATTTTTTATACATGGTAAAACATAGGCATCAAGACTTACCTTTTATATGAGTATCAGCTGACCCAGTATCATTTATTATTACAAACCCCTTCCTTTCCCCTGTTTGTCATAAGTCGAGTGACCGTCACTGTCCTGGACTTCAGCATGTCTCTTGTAAGTGGCACGTGATACTTACTTCGACATTCAGTCTGATGATAGTGGTATTTCTGGTGGAGTGTTTGACACATTTATAATGTTATTGCTGTTAAGTTGGGTTTATAACTATTTTAATAATTGTTTTCTATTTTTCTCAACAGTTTTGTGTGCTTCATATTTCTTGCTTTATTTTTTATTAACCAAGAATTTACTTTATTATGCTATTTTTTCTGTACTAGCTTGTTGGTTATCGATTTTTAATATTTTTAGTAGATATTGTAGCTAGTAAAATACACAACTTTGTATAGGATCATCTTCCCTCTGAAAAAAACTCTTCTGTGTTTCTTTTAGTGTGTCTTCTAGCTATGTTTTTTTTAAGTAAGTTTTCTTCAGAAATGTTTTTCTTTTGGCTTAACATTTCAAGAATATTTTTGCTGGTTATGGAATTCTACCTTCTTTTGGTGTCAGTTAAAATATTAATAATAAGCACTTCCAGGACAGAGGGAATGTAGCAAAAGTTTCTCATTAAAAAGGAGAGCTGTTAGCCTTACCTTGCTTAAAATAATAAATAGCAGAGACCTGTACCCAAGTTAGAGGCTGGCTGAGATTAGGAGATGTGGAGGTGCTGAGATCTGAGTAATGAGTCGGCTTCCCTGTCGAACGCGCTCAAACACCTCCGCTCGCTGGTGGGATCCTGCTGGAAGCCACCCTCGTGCGGCCCGTGAGGCTCGGAGCAGGAAGGGAGATCTTGGAAGTGAGTGTGGGGTGTGCAGGCCTCCAGGCTCCCTCCTAGGAGATCATGAGGTTTTTTTTTTAGTTTGGTTTTTAACATATTCTATATGGTCTTTCCTAAAATTCCCTTCGCCCTTCTTTTTAGAGCAAACTTTTTCCCGTTAAGTTCCAGAAAAACATGAAAATGAGAAAAGCCAGTTTTCTCGCTGGAATCAAGACATAGTTTATAGTTTATGGGTTTTGAAGAATTATAAATGTTACTGACAAAATATTTTGAAAATTCAACTGTGTAAAAAGTGATCATGGAAGAATAAAAAATCTAGGAAAAATAAATCTTCTTTAATAAGTAGCTGCTTATTTTTAGTTGTAAGGCTCGAGGGACTGGCAGCTCTGAAAGCTGAATCCCACAGCACCAAGTCTGGCGCTGTGTGGGCAGCCAAGCCATAAGCTTCCTCAGAGTATTCCAGAAATATCCCTCTGGGACTAGAATCTGCCGCTGACACATCCTCTTCCGTCTCTGGTTATATTAGAACGCGGCTTTCTGATCCAAGTCACTGCAGCCTGCAGGCACTGTTGGTCCCTTAGCCAGTGTTCCGGGACAGTGATGAGGTGCAGGGTGCTAAGCTGAGGTCCTCAACATGTTTACTGTGTGGAGTTGGGGCAGAGGGACAACCCAGGGACAGACGGAGCTTTTTCCTGGACTGGAATTCCAGCTTCGTGTTCCAACCATGCACAGTCCTCTTTCTCTTGGACCCACACGGGAGACCTAGATTCTTAGATTCTCGGCCCATCATCCCAGGCAGGAGACAGGGAATCCTAATAACTTCACCTTCTTCCCAGCGTCAGATTTGAGGGATGTGGGCGTTTCCCCCGCAGAGTCTGTGAACACGTAAGAGTCAGGTGGGTGTATTGGGGCGTGGACTCCCCCAGAGCAAGCATCTCTCTGCTTCAATCATCACTTGGTCCAGGGTGTCACCAGGCTGGTCGTCCTCGTCTCTAATCCCAGTACTAAAGGGAAGAGTCCTCAGACTACAGCGAAGAAGCTGTGCCTCTCAGATTCTTCCAGGAGCACAAGGAGGAAGCCCTGCCCCTCTCCATCAGGAGGGGGGTGCAAGACGCTTTTTTGCCTTCATGACAGGTACCAAGGACTTGGGGGAAATACTGCCCTAATACATAGTCTCCTTGGAAAGAACATGCCTGTTTTATGAGAAAAAGTTTTCTAAACTTGAGATTTATGTCCCATCAGGACAGTCAGTGAGGGAGAGCTCAGGGCTGGTTCTGGAGGCTACAGCAGAGGTAGGCAGGAGAGAAGGTCAGAGATGCGGGGGCAGTTGAGGGGATGAGGCAGTGGAATTCCTGCTCTTAAAGGGCCTTTAACGAGAGTTTGTCCTGGGTTTCTCTACCCAGTCAGCCCTGCTGTTTCGACAATCCATCACTGCAGAGAAAGGAGACTTCAGATAGTAATGCCGAGCACTGTATTTCTAAATGGAGAGAGAGTCGGAACTGGGTGCCGTAAGTATATGTAAATGAGCCTTAGTACTCCGTCGGGCTGTCATCGTGGTAGATTTCCGAGCTGAAATCCCTCAGACCTAAATATCATCACCGCCAAACAGAAAACAGCGTTGTTGCTGACCCCAGGACACCTGGGCTGTTTTTGTAAACATAGTGCTGCTCTCTTACGTAAGTTAGGAGGTACAAGAAGATTCCATCTCTTTGTAAATTAAAGGAGTGTCGACTAAAATCAGTAACTTTACATAAATAAGGGCATAAAATACTTCAGTGCCGTGTGAGGACATACCTGAGGTATGTTCAGTACATCAGTTAGGTACTTGGTTGAGTCACTCCGAGGACATTGCCTCTCTCCTTGTTACCATGGTTACCGTTGCCTTGAGGGGGTACCTCGCATATCGTGTGCGTCACTCTATTTATTAGCAAAGAGAACAGTCTCCTCTGTTTACATGGTTCTCCCTCATTCACTGTTTTCTTGTGTTTTTGTTCATTGATTTGTTTTCCTTTTTTGAATAATTTTAGACGATGCCATTTTCCTTCGATTGGGACTGCCAAGAGTTTAATGGCTTTGATGGGTTAGAAAAATCAAATTATAAAATAATCATAAGGAAATAATAAAATAACAAGTATTTAAGGAAACTAGAAAATAAACTAAAAAAAAACAAGATTCCTGTCATCTGAGATGTAGCTACTCTAATGATTATTTTTCTTTTATTTGCCTTTAGAAAGATGAGGCTTGAAAAAAAATTATCCTCAGTGGTGATGGATTTTCATGAACATACTCTGCCTAGTGTTTAATTCTGTAAATTCAGAAAAGACACTCTTTTTTAAAACATTTCTTAGCAGTGGCATCAAATAATAGCTGTTTTCTTACAGCGCTGGCTATGACAGTGATGGTGATAATAATATATTCATCCAGCACTCGCCCTGTTGTAAAGAAGATTCATGTAGACACCGTTTTTCCTGTTGAGGTGGTTGAGAGTAGGTGGGTAACTTGTCCAAGGTCACTCGCGGCTAAAGGACACAAGTGCAGCTTAGGTCTTCCTCTTAAATCGGAAGCTCTTTCCCTGCAGCAGACGGAGGGTCCTATTAGGAGGCTGAGGGGCCTGACCTTGAGCCCAGCCACAAACTCGCAGCATTTAGACTGTGAGCCTTAGTTTCCTCGCTTGTCAGATGGAGACCATTTCTCTACTTAGAATGGTAGTTGAGTGGCTCAAAAGGGAGAATTAATACGAAAGAGCATTCAGAATAAAGCACTGTGTCGCTGAAGGTATGACCAAGACTCCAGCATTCGTCTGTAAATTCATCCGAGTGGATTAATAGTAACACCTTAGATTGAACCTCCTCCTGGCCCCAGCGGTGGGTGTGTTCCAGATGCTGTGTGACTTCTGCTTCCTGTCTGACCATTGCTAAGTTCTCCTTTAAACAGAAAAGCAAACTTCTTCTGCAGAAACTTTGGGGATTTTACTTTGTGTTGGATAGACTGGCATTGAAGTCTGAAGTCAAAAACCATTTCAGTGTCTCTGACATTCTTATTCTGTTCCATGACAGTCTTTCTTTTCTTAAGAAGAATGCTTTTCTGCTTGGCCAGAAATTTCTCCTTGGAAGTGACAGAGTTGCTGTCTTACCATTAATGAATTTTACAGCCCACATCCTTTTTATTTTAAAGAAATATGGACATATCTGCCCAAAGCCTTGCTTTATCACAAAATAGAGGAAGCCACTGCTGTCCTGAAACCCAGGGCTCTCTCAGCCCTGCTGGTAGCGGACCTGCAGACAGGCCACCTCTGACCCCTTGGAGTCGCTTTCACAGTTGATACTGGTATGTTTGAAAGAGAGAAGGTTACTGCATCCAGAAAGGAGGCTGAGAATAAAGTTGAGCCACCCATGTGTCACACAGACACCTTGGAGGTGAGTGGAAGGTCCTTCTCCAAGGGGCCGGGAGTCTGGGTTGGGTCACAAGCTATTTCTGTGGTGTCGGGCCCCCTTCCTGGGATGTCTGTCAGGTGATGGGTTGCATTTGGCTCTGTTGTGGGGTGGGGCGGTGTTTGTGTCTTCACTGTGTTTACATCGAAAGACGCTTCTGTAAACATAAGGGTTGGGGTGTGAGAAGTTTTCAGAGTGATCCTTGTTTGTGTCTTGTTTTGCCTTAAAATTGAGAATGTTTCCTCAAAACTCTTTCTGAATCAACCCCGCCCCCAAATACTGCATTTTGATTGAGCACACTAGCAAAGAAACCTTACTTTCAAATACACCTGCTCAAGCAGTGGTCCTGGCAGTCTGGATTGAGTTGCGTAACATCTTAACATCTGTATCCCGTGCTCAGCACCTCGGTAGGGAAATGAACATAATACCAGATTATTAATCAAGAGAAATTAATCTTAGAATGAGTGGCGGAATGTTAGAAATTTTCTTTGAGCTTCTCCTTTCTACCAAAGTTAAAACCTCCTTGAAGGCCTCTGGAGGATTCCTTAGAGAAGCCGCGGTAGGTAACTGGCCCCCGCAGGTGTGTCGGGGTGACATGGCCATGCCCGGGAAGTGAGGGTGCACAGTGTCGCTGCTGCTTCAGCAGCAGACGACGTGGAAGTGTCTGGTCACGTTGTGACACAGGTTCCCGAGGCAAAACATGTAGGTCTGAGGAAAGAGTTTTGAAAATAAGCAGTTTTTAAGCTATATGTTAGGGTCTTCCACTAGGGTCATGGGGTAACCCGGAAATAAGCAGATGGGAGCTGAGCCCCCCTCTAACGCCGCAGGGGCCTCGAGGGGTTTCCACAGAACCGTTTCTCTGGTGCCAGAATCGTTCCTTTATATACTGGGTCAGTCCACGTATTCTTCTCACACGCCAGCGTTATCCTGGGCCTGGGGGAGGCTGCGGTGAACGAAAGCAGAGCTGGGCTTAACTGTCATGGGATCCCGGCCTCCTGAGAGCCACTGACGGCCACCCACATGCACATGAGGTGGCAGCTGGGAAGACGGTCCCCCAAGGTCAGGGGGACGTCTCTGGAGAAGTGACCAGGGCCCATGTCTGAAGGGTGAGCAGAAGTGAAAGGGAGGAGGGTACAGCTCAGTGGTAGAGCACACGCTTAGCATGCACGAGGTCCTGGGTTCAGACCCCAGTACCTCCATTAAAAAAAATAATAATAAAATAATAATAGTGATAGTAATAATAATAAAACAAAACAGTGCAGTATTTGCATATAACCTACGCACATGCTCCCATATACTTTAAATCATCTCTAGATGTTTATAATACCTAATACAGTGTAAATGCCTTGTGAATAGTTGCTAGAGCACAGCAAATTAAAACAAAAAAGGAAGAAGTGAATTGGACATCCGGGGAGGGCGGGGGCAGAGGGCTGGGGGAGCAAAGAAGGCTGTTTCCTGGGCTTTTCCATGAGCCAACGTCATGAGTCCTGTGTGTGCCGAGTCATTGCCAGGATTATCTGATGTAACAGTCTTCTTCCTGTGTTGGGTACCCCGCCTCACAGATGAGAGGAAGCCGGGGTCCGGGAGTTGAAGCCTGTCCCCTTCGCCCCACAGCTCAAGATTATGGAGCCAGGGTTTGAACCCTGTCTCACTGCAGAGCACCCCCCACCCCGCCACCTCCCCGCACCACCTCCTGAAGTGAGCCAAGCAGGCACCTGTGGGGCTGCAGGGACCGTGCTGCATGAGACAGTCCGTTTGCCAAGATCAGAGAGTCAGGTGTCCCTGCCCGTTACTCCCCGCACTAAGGGAGGTGGTGCTGTTGAGGTGGCATTTCCCAAGTCCTCCGTAGAAAGGATGTAGTGGCCGAGAGTAGAGTGCACCCACCAGAGCACCGAGAGCTGTGGTCTCCAGGGTGGGGAGAGCAGCGTCGGCTGGCACCCCATCAGACCTCAGACAGGCAGGGCGTGTGTGGCGGACAGAGCTTAACTGGACCCGGCCAGGCAGACCCTGCCCCGGCACCTGCGTACCCTGAGTTTGTTTTCAGTGTTCTCTGCCGTCACTGTGCATGCGATCCAGGTGCCTGCTGGACTGTGAGCTTCTCCCAGGCAGGGAGTCTGCTTATTTTTGTGTCCTCTGGGCCTGGCCTTGTGCCAGCCCTGCAGTGGGCACTCAGCACTGAATGAATTTTGTAGCGTTTCTGGAATTAAACCTGTTGCCTCTTTCTCTGCAGAGTATTTATTGCCTTATCAAATGCATCTCTCAGCTCTGCAAGGTTGATCCACTACTAAGCACAGTTACATTACAGTGTCCCAGCTGTCTCAGCGTGGTATGCTTTAAAGAGCTGACCCCTGGCTGGAGGTAGATAAGCAGCCTCCTCAAACCATTTGAAGGTAGGAAGACATCATTAACAAGGATGGGATGAGAATCACAGGTTCAGACACTGGATTTGTTCTTCCGAGTAACGGTTCGTTGTGGGGAGTGTAAACTGACAGAACTTTGTACTGGGATTCCCTGAGCTGCCTGTGGTTTCCCGCAGCCGTCCGTGCCTGGCGGGTAGGATCGTGGTATCGCTTTGCATGGCCCAGTTTCGGGCCATCATGGTATATTTCCCAGGATGCTGACTTGTTCGTTCTCTAAAGACGAACAATGTCAGAATTCATTGTGTGCATTAACCTCCTTACTCACTGAATCTTGAAGCAGAACATTCTTCCGTACCGGCCAAGTAAGAGAGAGTCAGCTATTTGCAGAACTTAAATTGAGACTCTCACTCTGACCTCAAAAGGTCAGATGGGAAAAAATACATCGGAGTTTTGGAACTCAGCGTCCTTTCAGCTGCCAGGGTCAATCAGACAAGGATATTTGACCTTTTTTTTTTTTTGCCATCTGCTTTAATGTCTGGAAATGGATGCTTATTACTGTACAAGAGGCATAAAAAGTGCAATGAGTCCTACGTCCACGGTGACCTGCATCTGGCAGGGAGAAGGCACTGATTCGTGTTTATTGTAATTTAGTATACTGACTAATTAAAATTTAGCTGTATGTCAGCTGCTTGCCATATTCTGAAAATTGCAATTAATTTGATACTGAAAATAATGCTGAGCATATTTTGTTTTATGATTCAGAAAGCAGCCCACAGGCCCCCTAAACTTCTGAGCCATTGCTTTACCATCCCTTTAAATTGCATCATGATGTGACAGTGCCTGCAGTGTCTACCTATATCTGTAATTTAAAAACCCAAACATCAAAGAAAAAATGCATATGAAATTGACTTAAAGGCATTTTTTTAGGAAGCCTTTGGAACCACCTCTGTTTGCTTTTCTGAGAACTCAAAGATAGACAGACATTTTATCATTGAACAGCAGGATGGGTGCTGGAGGAGCCCAGAAGGAGGCCCGTCGGTCATCACAGCAGAGCCAGCGGCCAGACGTGCCCAGCAGCGCTGACGGGGGCAGAGCAGCTGACTGGCTGGAAATGTTGGGGTCCCTCCGGTGTCTCTGAGGCCTCTGAGCTCCTACAGCCACAACTGCCGCTTTCAGCCGTCCCTGTGTTGAACATTCATCCTGCAAAGCCAGCAGTGTTTAATGTAAGATGGGAAAGTCGTTGCTGAAAAATCGGTCACTTAGATGCCAGGGTCCTTCTTAGAGCCCAGTGCCCTCGGGTCAGCTGTCATCGGTGCGGATACTGCGTCCTTCAGCGTCCCAGCGAAACACAGGAAGGTGGGCTGCTCCCCAGGGCGAGGGGCAGTGTCTCCCTTAGAATTCAGTCCACCACTGAGATTTTCAAGAAATGGCTGAGCTCATCCCCTGAGTTTGCCCTGCTCTTGGAATGAAGACGTGAACACCGACAGTGAGGGCCCCAGGCCCACAGGGCTTGAGTCAGGACCCTCCCGCACTGCAGCCCCACAGGTGACGTCGGCGCTGTGTGTTCTGGCGGCTCGTGCATGCTGAGGTTGCGGAGGGAATGAGTGCGGGGAGCTCCACGAAGGACACCTCTCTGCATCTGTCGCAGGCGGCACTTCCCCCGGTCAACACCATGGGCCCTCCCGGCCAAACCACGACCCTCGAGGCAACCGCCTCCCCCACCCTCACCTCTTCTTCCCCGGAGGCCTGAGGCGGGAGGAAAGCAGGCATCCCAGCGTGGAAGGGGACTAAGTACGTTACCAGCTGTGTTGACATCACATGTCCGTGATGCTTTAATAGGCAGCACGCTGAGAAAACTTCTGAGAACTCGAGGGCAAATCGATGCGAGTTCTGCAACAAAAATTCGATATAAAAATATTTCCCGTTATGAGCAGATCACTTACTGGGAGAAAGTACTTCACCCTCTCCTGTCTCTCCCTCCCTCCAGAGTTCCTCTCAGACCCATGTCACTGCCCTCAGAGGGAAAAAGAAGAACTCCATTAAAACCCAGAAGTTGCAGTCTGCACAGCAGCAGCGCACCGAGCTGCTGGCGGACTACGCGGAGCTTATTCAGACAGCAGATTGCGCGCTGCGGTGCACACTGGGGTCGGGTCACATTTGCGTTTGGGGAAACGTTAGGCATTGATTTTTCTGGAGCTGTTTAAAATTAGACACTTTAAAAAATAAAAAAATGAAATTAGACCCTTTAGAAATTCATGTGCACAGGTGTTAATAGTGGTGAGTGTCACCGTTTATAAAGGCTGAGGAACTTTGTAAATTGCAAGAACTGCACAGTGACAGTGTTAATACTTTCATCGTGTGGAAGACTCCAAGGTTAATTGCCTTTCAGAATGGTGAGACTAACTAGCTTTAACACAGTCTCAACCTAAAGGAAGAGACCGGGACTAGCATCGCCAGGATCTTACACGGTCCTGAAGAGTTTCTCTGACCTCCTTCGGGGACGTATTGGGGAAAACAGGATTTGGTGAGAAGTTAGATTAAGCAAAATTCCTTATCTAGAGGAAGAGCGTACAGAGAATGAATTAACTTTAAGCCCATCTTTTGACCTCCAAATATTTTGTCACATTTGGGTAGCATTTATATTGAATAAAATCCTGTCCAGGCAGTTTTTAATGATTTTTTTTTAAAATTTGGTCTCTCAATATTTATTGTACCAACGTGAGTGGTGTGAGTGGATAATGATTTTTAGTACTCAGAATTCTGCATTTACTGCTGCCTTGAACTCACACCCATGTTTTTCAACGGCATTTTGCTAGCTCACATTTTGACTGGTAAAAAAAAAATGAGTATGTAACAGAATTGCATAGATGCCATTACAAATCGGGCTTCTTATGCAGAATTACTTTTCTGAAACTACCTTCATTATACAAGATGAAAAGTTCCTGTTGCTCTTTTCGCTGGCTTCTCCGGGAAATAACCAGGGTCGTGGAGGGGAAGGAGCAGAGCTTGCGAGTTGCCCGTTGTGGCTGCTCTTAGCTTGTAAGGAGAGCACTTAAAGTGACCAGAGCTGCTGTGGGGCCCCGGGGGCTCTGGGGGCTGGTTAAGACCCTAATCAGGTCTTCTGGGGGAGACGGGACTTCACCTCAACAGGCCGATCAATTGTCAAGACTTAAACTGAAAAAAAAAAAAATAGGTGATTGGTTATCAAAGGAATAAAACCAGCCACAAAAGAAGAATCAACAGAATGTGGTAGTGCAGTCATAAAGGACAGTCAGACGTGCTCACACACGTTCAAGAAATCAGTCATCTAAGTTAAGTGTTTCATTGGGTGCCCCCCCCCTTTTTTTTTAGATTTCACGTATAAGCAATATCACATGGCATTTTTTTGTTCTCTTTCTGGCTTACTTCACTTAGAATGACAGTCTCCAGGTCGGTCCATATTGCTGCACATGGCATTATTTTATTTCTTTTTATGTTTGAGCTGTCCATTTCTGTATGGTGATTTTGACTTTGCTACTGTGTCAGATTCTCTTCTTATGTGTCATTCTTTCATGTAATTGTTTTCCAGGTAAACCAGTGTGTCATCTGCAAATAATGATCATTTTACCTATTAAAAGCTATTTTTTCTGATTCTTCCTGAACTGAAAAGCTTAGCAACTTTCGAACAGTAGACATAAGCATTCTCTCTGGCAAATAGGAAGAGGGTTTTCTGAGACTTGCAGAACCGTGTCTCCCATGGGACCAACAAGGGACCACCCCCCCCGCCCCACTACTGCTTTCACTTAGTTATTCCTTTGTTTTTATTTTAATTTTGTTTAGTCTCTTACTAAGAGAAATTATAGTAATTCATTTCTCCTATGTGTTTAGTACTAAAGGGCAGCAGGGTAGGAGCTGGTCACGGCTTTAGTGATTTAAACTTTTGCTTTATTGGTTTCCATATAAATACTGTTTTATGTGCTGAAGTTTTAAACTACCCAGTGTAGAAGATAGGGAGTGTTACTGTAATACTGAGCAGCCTCGTTGTCTGGAAACTGGTCATCCTGCGAGGAACCAGAGCATTCTTTCTCCAGTGCCTTCCCTCCGGGCAGCCTCGGATGCATAACACTCTTTCCTCTCATCAGTGGGAACCTGAGATGTTCACTGGGCAGGCAGGGGAGAGAGTACTGATAAACTTAGTTTTATTGTAGCTGAATTTAACAGAGGGTGAGGAAAATTAATGCAGGAAGTTACGGATTTAATCTCAGCTCGGAAACCAGTTTGCTGTGCTATCCTGGCAAATCGTTTAACCCCTCTGGCTTTGATATTTTCAATTTTGGCATGTGACTATCATTAAATATTTAATTAATCAATATTTAATATTAAATAATAAGTAATAGTCATTAAAAGTAGTCATTAATATTACCTATTCAAGGCTATATTTGTATTTGTAATCACAGGCTACAGCCATCACTGTGAGGCCTCACCTCACAGCCCTTTGGGTTGGTGTTGTTCCTCACTGTGGTCATTATGATCCCAAGATGGCATTTCAGATAAGGAAACGGGTTGGTCTTCAGGACTTCCCCTGAGCTCCCTCAGCAGATTGAAGCAGCAGCTGGGGTAAGAAACACAACCATAGGTTTAATCAGCTGCTGCCTCTAACTTAGCATAAATCCATCAAGCTGCCTCCCTGCAATTGCTCGTCTACTACCTTCTCAGAAAGTGGCTAAGGAATGACTCATGCCTCTTGCTAAAGCTACTGCAAATCGGAAACGTTAAATAACGTAAACAGAAGTAGGCCTCTGAGGGATGACACTGGCATTGAAAAGCATTGTGAGGGTGTATACAATATGTTTTTAAATTTTTTTAATGTTTTAATTTTTTAATTGAAGTATATTTGATTTAAAATATTGTGTTAGTTTCAGGTGTACAGCAAAGTGACTCAGTTATACATATAATATACATTATATACATATATCCTTTTTCAGATTCTTTTCCAGTGTAGGTTATTATAAGATACTGATGCAGTTCCCTGTGCTACACAGTAGGTCCTTGTTACGTATCTGTTTTATATACAATAGTGTGTATATCAATTCCAAACTTCTCATTTATCCCCCCACCTTTCCCCTTTAGTAACTATAAGTTTGTTTCCTATGTCTATGAGTCTACTTCTAGCTTGTAATTAAGTTCATTTGCATCACTTTTTTTAGATCCCACGTGTAAGTGACACCGTGTGATACTTGTTTTTATTTGACCTATTGCACTTAGTGTAATAATCTCTAGGTCCATCCATGTTGTTGCAAATAGCGTTACTTCATTCTTTCTATGGTTGAGTAATGTTCCATTGTATAAATATACCACCTCTTTATCCAGTCATCTGTCGATGGACATTTAGATTGCTTCCATGCCTTGGCTATTGTAAACAGTGGGGCTGTGAATATTGGGGTGCATGGATCTTTTTGAATTCGAGTTTTCTCCAGATATATGCCCAGGAGTGGGATCGCTGGATCGTGGGGTAACTCTTTTAGTTTCTTAAGGAACCTCCATGCTGTCCTCCACAGTGACTGCACCAATTTACATTCCCACCAGCAGCGTAGGAGGGCTCCCTTTTCTCCACATTCCCTCCAGCATTTGTCATTTGTAGACTTCTTAATGATGGCCATTCTGGCTGGTGTCATTGTAGTTCTGATTTCTAATAACTAGTGATGTTGAGCATCTTTTCATGTGCCTGTGGCCTTCTGTATGTCTTATTTGGAAAATTGTTTAGATTTTCTGCCCATTTTTTGATTGAGTTATTTTTTTGATATTGAGCTATAAAGCAGTTTGTATATTTTGGAAATTAATCCCTTGTTGGTCACATCGTTTGCAAATATTTTCTCCCATTCCATAGGTTGTCTTTTCATTTTGTTTATGATTTCCTTTGCTGTGTGAAAGCTTTTAAGCTTAATTGGGTCCCATTTGTTTATTTTTTTCTTTCATTTCCATTACTCTAGGAGATGGATCCAAAAAAATATTGCTGCAATTTATGTCAGAGAGAGTTCTGCCTGTGTTTCCCTCTAGCAGCTTTAGAGTATCTGGTCTTACATTTAGGTCTTCTATCCTTTTTGAGTTTATTTTTGTATTTGGCATTAGAGAGTGTTCTAATTTCAGTCTTTCACAGGCAGCCGTCCAGTTTTCCCAGCACCACTTATTGAAGAGACTGTCTTTTCTCCATTGTGTGGTCTTGCCTCCTTTGTCACAGATTAATTGACTGTAAATATGTGGGTTTATTTCTGGACTTTCTGTCCTGTTCCATTGATCTACGTGTCTGTTTTGTGCCAGTACCACTGCTTTGATTACCATATTTTTGTAGCATAAGTCTACAAAATACATAATCTACATATAGTCCATAGTCACAGGAGGTGTGATGCTTCCAGCTCCATTCTTCCTCCTCAGGATTGTTTTCGCTTCAAGGTCTTTTGTGTTTCAATACAAATTTTAAAATTCTTTGGTTTAGTTCTGTGAAAATGCCATTGGTAATCTGATAGGGATTGCCCTGAATCTGTACATGCCAGCAATACTGATCCTTCCCGTCCAGCAACACGGTGTACCTTTCCCTCCGCTTGTGTCGTCCCCGGTCTCTTGCACCAGTGTCGTGGTTTTCAGGGTGCAGGTCCTTCGCCTCCTCGGGTAGGTGTATTCCTAGGTGTTTTATTCTTTTTGGTGCAATAGTAGTAAATGGGATTGTTCCCTTAATTTCTTTTTCTGATATTTCATTGTTAGTGTACAGAAATGCAGCAGGTTTCTGAGTATTAGTTTTGCATCCTGCAGCTTTACCAGATTCATTGATGAGTGCTAGCAGTTTTCTGGTGGCATCTTTAGGATTTTCCGTGTATAGGGTCATGTCATCTACAAACAGAGATAGTTCTACTTCTTTTCTAGTTGGATTCCTGTTATTTCTTTTTCTTCTCTGCTGCGGCAAGGACTTCCAAAACTATGTTGAATATGAACGTGTATAAACTATTTAAATTAAGGAAAGTAAACACTATTTGAAATAATAGACAAAGGAAGCACTCACCAAGATGCCCTTTAAATTATGTATACCAAGCCATGCCCTTTCCTCTAACCCCATACACTAGTATTTGTCCCTTGTTCTAGCTTTACGTTTATAAGAACAGCCTATTTTTACATCCCTGTGTAAGACTGGAAAAGGGTCATAGAAGGAAAAGCCATGTGTAAGAAGTCAGGAACAGCGTGATGAGCGTGAACTCACTGAGTTCTTGTTTACCTGCAGCGACATCATTTAAGTGATGCTGCGTAACCAGCCGTTGGTACCCTACCGCCGTCAGACAGGGGAGAGGCAGACATCCAGCAACACTTTAGAATACGGAGTGGGAGTCCTGAAACCAATGAGCAGGCTGAAACTACACATAGGGAAGGTTTGGAGAGTGAAACAGTGAGTATTTTTAGAGGTGGCAAAAACTGGAGGATGAGCTTACCCACACGTGTTAATCAGACACCGATAGCCTGAAACGATTGGGCTTGGCTTGAGGTTCTGATTCATTTTGAAAAGACTGGGCGAAGCCTGGGTGCCGTTGGAGGGTGAGGGCTGTGCGGATGGGGGCGGGGCCCGTGGACACCCTGCCTGCATTTAGGCATCCTCCCCGGAGAGGTGTGTTTCTCCTTATCCAAGGAGCAGGGGCTTTGAAGTACGTTTCTCTGTGACGTTCACGTGGAAGATCAGTGCCGCAGCCACCTCGTGGATCTTAGCTGAGTATCCTAGCCCTGGAGTGTCATTTCTCCAGGAGTTTGTTTTGTCTTTACCAGAACCAAACCAGATTCCTTATTTCCTAATGCGCTCCACAGACATGTCACGCTGGTGAGGCACTTGGAGGGCTCCCCTAAGTGTGATCGCCCTGAGGAAGAGCAGTGTTGATGGGCAGTCGCGAGCAAACAGGGAAAGACAGGGCTCTACTTGGACGAGAGGGCTGAACACCCCCCGTGATTACTTAGCTAAGTGCAGGAGGCACGCTGAACTTGATTTTCAAGTATGTGAGCTTTTCACGATCATGAAATGCATACCACAGTGTGCCAGAAAGCGCAGTCGTTTTAATTAGCTAGCCTACCATGTAAAACCAACAGCCAAACCGAATGTGAGGGTGGTTTTCTTTAATACCCATTAATTTGAGTAATTAGAAAAAAAAAATGGTAAGCAGCGTTCTTCAGCTGTTTATTCTGGCCTTTTTAATTTTAACTAGAGCAGGGCAAAAAAAGAAAAAACGTATATTACACTATTTGGTTTCATTTCTTACTTTAGAAAAATGCGTATGGCCGGCCGTACTTAACTCGCAGAGGCGCTGTTACGTAAGGGCGCCTTGCCGCTGGTGCACCTCCCTGTGGAAGAGTAGGCGGTTTGTGTTATTTTTCTCTCTGAGGGTTCTGGAGATGGTGATTTAGCAAGGCAATATCCTGGAATATATTAGGAAATAACAGTGACAGATTCGTTTTGCATGTTGTACCCTGGAAGGCCATTTATATAGATGTAAATGCGGTATTTGTACTATAGAAACGCTCGGAAATTGCCGGCCCCTCCGCCAGCGCTTGTGAGAGGGAAGATCAGGCACCCCCCAGCCGTTGTGTCGAGCCACTCCGTGTAGAGAACACGCGGCTATGCGTTTACGGAGCTCCGGGGCTACCGCCTGAACTTTATACCAAGTAAATTAGGGCAGTTGTTGAACGTAGCAGAAGAGTGCTGTCAGGGAAGAGTGGCCCGCACTCGCAGCAGAGTGCTGATAGTGACCGGTTCTGTGCAAATGAGAATTGGAGTTTGTTTCTGTAAGTCTGTGGTACGTAGCAAAAAAAAATACCACTCCGTGGAGAAAATGTTGATTTCTGGCCAGCTTTTCAGTTGCATAAAGTGGAGGTACATCTGTTTTTCAGCTGAATGTGACTTTTTCCAGCGTGGGAAATATGATACGAATAAGCCACACTAGTAAGTTTTTTAAATGAGATAGCAGCCTTGTAAAAAGTACAGTAATTCTGTATTTGCAAGGGCATTGTGTAGGGATGGAAAGCACCTTGGATTCAAATCAACCGTCTGCCACTTTTAAACTGTACAAACTTGGGCAAGTGTCTTAACGTCTCTGAGCCTCATCTTCCACCTGGTAAATGAGGGGTAATCTTACCACCCGTCCCCTCCGCCCCCTGGTACTGAGGACCCAGGAGGTGCTGTGGGAAGGGACCACCCAGCACTTGGTGCTCAGTTTGTTGTTACCATTTTATATGAAAAGGGTTTTCCATTAGAATTACTTTTAGCACTCCTTCCAAGCAATTCTAATAGATTCCCCCTCCCCGTATTTTTAAGTATTGCCCTGGATGGTGCTTAGCAAAAGTGGTACTAAATTAACACTTGTAGCATGCTGAATTATGTAATCCTAATTAACTTACTTTCTCATTTCTTAGAAAGCTAAAAATTCTTTCACAGAAAGTCAGCCACTTCTATGTACGTGTTCCGCAGGAATCTTCTCCATTCTGCACGGGGCTGCACTGGCAAGACTGCCTTCTTATCCAGTCTTCCTGCCTCCCCGCTTACTCCTCTGTGGTCGTTCATCCTCCTCTTTGTAGTCAAAGCAGCTTTCAGATCCAGTCATATCACTCCTGTTGGGTCCCTTTAGCAGCCTCTCCGGTAGCCTTAGAATAATAAGCTTTGAAGACCCTTCGTGGTCCGGTCTTGCCCACGCCTGCAGCCCCTCCTTCTCCACTGCCCTCTTGCTCATCTGCACTCTCGCCTCTTACACGTGCTGTTTGCTCTTCCCAGAACCATCTCCTCCTCGTCACCTCCGTCCGGTACCTGGCCTCATCAGAATCAGCCCTCTCACCCCAACCAAGATATCTTCCATCTTCAGTCAGGGCTGCAGCTAAAGGGAACTAGTGTCCCTCCCCGCCCTCCTTCCCCCACTAGGACAGGGACCCCGCTCTTCTGTCGCATGAATGCTGTCATCCCTCCACCTTTCCTGTGGAAGCATTTCTTATACTCCGTTGCTGGTTGCTGTCCATTTCTCCCCTAGAGTGTGGGCGCCACAGGGGCAGGGACCAGGTCCGCTTTCTCGGTTCCTGCAGTGCTCACCAAGTGGTTAGCACACCCGAATCACTCAGGAAACCTGGAGCGAACGGATGCTGCTCCTGGGGCTTGCAGAGGTGCACAGGAAGACATGCACCCTGCCTTCAAGGAGCTCATGATCTTGTGATGAAGAAAGCTCATGAATAAGTCCCACGTGACAGACACTGTAATAGAAATACATACACCACCCGAGGGGGCGACCTCGTCGGAAGACTTGAGTTGGTTTTTAAATACTGACAGGAGCCAGTGTGGGGGCTCTGGCCTTGGCCTTGGCTCTCCGGGTTAGCCTTCTCATCTTGGGTAAATTACCCATCCTCTCTGAACCTTGACTTCCTTCTCTAGAAAAGCGAAGGTGGTAACACCTCATGTGCAGAACTGTCGGAGGATTAAGCGGAGACTTGGATGACGTGCACCGAGCCTGGCGCTCGGGAGGTCCGCGGTGGGCTGTAGCTACTTTATCATTCAGCTGAATTCGAATGTATTTATTCAGTGCTGCTTAATGAATGCGCCCGAAGACAAATGAGGAGAAAAGAATCTATTTCTTGAATGTGACAACATCACAACTTCAGCCCGGATCTATGTGAGGGAAGTTTCTGGACTATGGCCTAATACATAATTTATCATTTGCCTCCATTAAACTGTAATAAATTATTGAGAACCAGAGGAGCGGCCGTTATACTAGAAACCTGCTCCCTTTAATACAACTCGAGTGGACTGTTTGCACTGCTGCCTTTGTTTAGAGTGATTTACTAGCACTCGGTCGTCTGATTCGTCCACGATTTTGGTTCTGCATAGTATTACACAGGAAGCTGCCCTTCCCTGCACCTCTGCCCCTCCAGCCTGGGATACTTAGGGACACTTTAAAAGTATAAAATCTGTGACTGGCTGTGCAACAGCAGAAATGTATTTGACGACATGTGCTCTGAAATCGAGTTCTCATCAGAAAATTTCTAGGTGGTAGCCGCATGTCACATTTTACCTCCTTGGGAGAAGAGCTGCGTCCTCTAAGTGTATTTTTCATGCTGTTGGTGAGGCAGAAATACCCGAGTGCTTTAACCCTAAGAGGTAACAGGAAACCACCACCAGCTTCCACTGCACTTTCGGAATGCCAACAAGTTGATTTCAGTTAGTCTGGGGTCCCCCAAGAAAAGGTTACGTCATCACTTAACTTGCACGGCTTTAGGCAACTTGGCTGGAGTCCGTGCACGCCTCCCAGCATTGCTAATCAGAATCTTTGCTCTCCGCTATTTTCTGAACCTTACCTCTTTCGGAGCTCAGGCGCACAACTGGTTTGACGTTCCCGAAAGGGTCAGCCAGTTATCTGAGAATCCTCGCTCCTGGCTGGGTGCTTAGAAGCGGTCTGTTCACAGGAAGAACAAATCCCGATGTGTCCTCAGAATTCAGGGTGGGGGGAGATGGGAGGGCGTTTTCCTGTTCTAGTGCTTGTTAATCAGTCATGTTGCATGCTCACAGCACGTGAACTCTCTCTCCTCAGTTTAGATGTAGTACATGTCAGTGAATCCTGTAGTAAATAGTCAGTTGTAATCGCCGTTCTGGAATCTACCAGCCTTGTGTATGGAGACTTTGATTTGGACATCTGTGGAGAGAGGAGGGCCAGGTATGGTCCTTTGCTTTGGAGCCTCCCGTGGTTCCTTGTAGCCTCTGCAGTGGTCCTCAGCCCTGCTCTACGTCAGAATCACCTGTGCAGCCTTTCTGTAAATGCACGTGCTCATGCCCCACTCAAGAGATGATACTTTGGAAATTCTGGAAAAGGAGCCAGACGCATGTGTATTTTTTGCTTCCCTGGGCGATTCAGACTTGCAGCTAAGGTAAGGAATCGCTGCCCAGCACGTTGTGTGCAGCCAAGGGTCCGCACAGCCAGCCCTCCGGCCAACCGTCCCACCTTCTCTCCCTCCGTGAGTCCAGGACCCACCACATCAGCCTCTTCCAGTCCCGGCTTCGTGATGGCACCTCTGCCCCACCTCCCTTTCCTCATCTGCTGAAATCCTACTCATCTCTTAAAATAGCTGTTCTTAAACCTTCAAGTGCAGAAGAGAAACCCTGGAACATCTAAAAAAAATCCTGCTCCCAACACTCCCCTCCCCAGAGATTCAGATCCTGTGGGGCTGGGGTCCAAGATGAGGCACTTTCCCCAAGTTCTCCGGTCACCTCTGAGTGGGCGTGGCAGGAAACCCCTGCTTTAGGCCGCCTTCTGCACAGCCTCCCAGGCCTGGCGCCCAGTGCCTGGCATGCCGCCCGCGAAGGTTCAGGTCTGTACAGGGGGCGGGCACCAGGTCACCTTCACTTCTGTGTCCCCGCCCTCAGCTCCGTGCCTAGCACAGCTCAGAACACGTGTATTGAATTGACAGTGTTTTGCAACATAACGGGTATTTATCATCTTAAATTACACTGTAAAGTCTAGAAAAAGTAAATAAAACTCCACAGCTGCTGCCCACGACAGCATCAGGACGAATCCATTGTCCCTTCTTCCTGGGCAGCTGCGGGGCCGGCGTCCCGATCACTGGCGGGCCTGGAGCTGCCCATTCTCACTTAAACTGCCTTACGTCCATTTTATATCTTTCTTTCAACATCAGCTTTTGAAATCTTTTTTCCGAGGGAAAAAAAAATGCTGTCTTCTGTGGGGACATCGAGGGCTTGCAGTGTTTTCTTCTTTCTTTTTGCCCTGTTTCTAAAATGGGCAGGACCAGGGCCCTGCGGAGTGGACTGTGTGCTCGCGGGGTGCCAGGCATCCCAGGGGGCCTGTGGGCTGAGCCCCCAGAGACCCGCTCACGTGGGCCCTCTGCCTGCGGCCCCTCCACCCTGAGTCTTGGCTCTGTCTCCCGGCCTCCACACCCCCAGCTGCTGGCCAGCACCCGGACTCCCCAGGCTCTGCCTGCAGCTTCTCTGCCCCCAGTCCCCTTCTCAGCCTGGCTGTCCTCTCCACCAGGAAAGCGTCCCTGATCTGCCCAAAACTGAGTGAGGGGCCTCCCAGGCCTCCCGTTGCCCCATCACAGGTTTTGGAGACTTAGGACATCATCATCAAGTTGTCTGTTTACTTGCTGGCGGCTCCCACTTGAAAGCAACTTGCAGGCAGAAACTGTCAAAGCCACCATTTTCCTCTCACCCCTTACCGTCCTGGCGGTAGTAAGTATTCAGTGAATATTGGCTGAATACTGATAAATGAGTAGGAGGTGCCCAGTCCCAAAGTGGCAATCTGAACCAGGGTGGCTTCTCCCAAGACCCGCAGCCCCACCCCCAGCTCCTGTAAAACCAGCTGCTGCTGCTCTTTGGGGGGGGCGGGGGGGCAGTGATCAGCAGCTCGTTGGTTCTAGCTGAGCTCTGTGCCTCTGCTCCTCTGCTCCCGGCCTTCAGAGACCACAGAATCATCTTTGCAATATCGTCCACATGAGCAACACTTGAGTAAGAGGCACTGAGCTGGTCCCCACCATGTTTTCGGGGCTCGCCTCCCGCATCGCAGGCCCTCCTCCCCGGACTTCCTTACATATTTCTCTTCCTCTGCTTCCGTTATCTTTTGAGTTACTCAGGCCCCTCCTTTCACCTCTTCTTTCTTAGCACACTCCCTCTGGGGGAGAGCATCCACTCCCCGACTTCAGTTATCACTAGATGTGCTGAACACCTCGTCTCCAGTCTACATCCCTCTGCCGCGCCCCAGACCCCGGGTCCGGCTGCTCGCGGGACGCCCTGCACGACTGGAAGCCCCTCCACCTCAGCTCCGCTCCTTCTCCTCCGTGGGGTTTTCTTCTCCTCCCTGACCTTTATTTCATTGACAGGCAAATAAACATGCCTGGAAATCCCTCAGAGCACTTCTCTGTGCCTGTCAGACGGCTCTTTGGTGGGGTGCAGGGGGTGGGGGAGCTGCTCCTCAACCCTGCGTCTGAATTCTTTGACCGTCTCGACACCGTGCCCCTGCCTTCCCTGTAACCTGCATCCGCCGTCCAGATGTTAGCTATCTCAGCCTGCAGCGGGGCCCTGAGCCAGCGCCGGACGCGTGCAGCCGTCATTCTGGGTAATGAGCACAAATTCTGTTCTTAAGGAAAACTTGGTTTCGGTGTGCTTCAGGCCAAAGAACAAAAGAAAAGGTTTCTGTCCAGAAGCATAATTGACTCCTAACAGAATAGACAAGGCAGCCCAGGGCCGTTGTGTAAACTGGAAGTGATGGTTTTTCCTTGACTTGAAAAAATCCCTTGAATAATTCTCAGGCAATCATTCTGTTGTTTTGTACTAAGTGTGTTATGACAAGAAATTACGAACATGGGAAAACAGTTTGGCGTCTGTCCTCTGTGTTCGCGAGGTCACTTGCATTCCTAAGAGCCACCGTGCTGGCGCTGAGCCGTCGCTCAGTAGCTGGGAGCGCTTGCTTGTTGGAGATGGCTGGGGTGAGGCAGGGCAGCGGAGGGGTTTGGAATCCTGCCCCCTTCGGGTGGGTGAATAAGTGTTGGCGGGGATTGAGTAGGAAGTGGAAAGGCCCCGGTGACCGGGAAACACGGGGATGGGTTAAATAACCCTTCCCATGCGGACGGGTCAGAGTACAACCAACGCAACGTCTCCACACGGTTGCCTGTCACCTGGCCCCTCTCCTGGTGTTTATCTGAAGTCTGTAGAACTGTCTTTGTCAGGTGTCTGCCTGCAGAAACCCTGACCTCACCAGCAGATACTGCAATTACTTTGAGGTGACGAGAGAATCTACTTCTTGATCTTTTTAAAATTTTTTATATTTTTCTAAATATGCTGTTATGGCCGACAGACTGAGAACTTGTCACTTGCCACTTGAGCTTGTCTACCTGAGTACTTCCAGCCGACGTTAAGAACACATAGAGTAGTAATTAAGCCTCCTTCAGAAACTGTCTCTCACGGTAACGTGCTCTTCAGTTCCCTCAATGAGACTCCGTAACTTGATCAATTGTTCTGTCGGCAGCAGTGACAACACAGCCCGCCTGATTGTACACCCTTCCCGTGCCGGCCCTGAGCAAAGGAATTATCCTCACTTCAGACAAAGGAGGCCAGCGTTGGCAGGTTTTCAGGAATATTCCTTCATTCTGTCTTTTGGGAGGAGTCACTGGGGAAATGAGAGTCTTTGGGTGATGGAGCCTTAGAGAAATGGCCTCGTTGCTTTGGAGCCTCACCTCCTGCCACTTTTCATTGACTCTGGACTAGTCACAAGGGCCTGTCGAGTATAAATCCCAAGAGAAGATCCTAAGTTTCCCCTTGTGATGAAAAAGTTTCCATTTATTTTACTTCCATTTTGCCTTAAAAAAAAAAAACAGAATTATTCAGGGGAAAAATATGATATTATGTAAATAAAAGGAGACAGATGGGTTAAAGGCAGAAGAGAATATTTCCATTTTAGCTCAGCTTTGGAAATCTAGGCCAGCGCTGATACAAACTGAAGAAACACAGACTGAAACCAGATCTGTCTTACCAGGGAAGCGGTGCAGCAGGAAGACTCCAGCCCAGGCGGCCTTGTCTGGAGAAGCCACTCACACTGGCTTCAGGGAGGTTGCTTTGCACCTGGACTTCTTCAGATTTGACTTTTTTTTTTTTTAATGATTTGAGTCATCACTGATTAAAATTAATCACACGTGATTATTTGTGTGACATTTGGAGGATGTTTCAAAGACATAAAACGGATTGTATGAGAGCCACTCGACCCTTCACATCTACCCTGTGTTCCTTGTTAGATTAGCAACATTTTAAATCCTCAGCTTTCACTTGCTAACATTTTCATTAACACTTATTCCATGTTCTGGCTTTTAAATTTTAATGTCTGTCTTATAAAGAAAAAGTAGGCGCTTCTTAATCAGAAATGTATTGCTTGCCATTTCCCATCTCCAAAAAAAAAAAAAAAAAAAAGGCGGAGCCCTTGTTGAACAGTTGTAGCTAGAAAGCAGAAGAGCCATGGAAAAGGCAATGGGGGTGGAGACGGTAATGCCGACCCTGAAGGAATAAGGACACCAAGGAGGGCTCGAGGACACTACAAATTCTGGATTGAAAATGACGAAAGAACTAACTGAAATATGATTCTTAGGCCCATGGCTGACTCGAGGAAGAGATGGTGGGCAAGTTTGTTCTCAGTTCTGATTCAGAATAGAAGAAAATTAAATAAAGCTAAACACCAAAGGTGGAGGGTGGGCTAAGGAAGAATCCTCGGGTACTTGGGCTTAATGTGGCTTCCGGAACCTCGTCTTGCCCGTCCTTTGGGAACACGGGCTTGTGCTGCGGCCAGTTCGAAGGCCTGGTGGAGGCGGGAATTCAGGGGCTCCTGGGGAGCTGTCCTTGGTCTTCACCGGCACGTTACTACCCACTGGAGGTGGGAAGCAGCCGCAGCCTGGGCCCTCCGGGGCACGGCTGAGCGCGCTCTGCTGCCCTTCCTGTCCGGCACGTCACCTTGGACCTCAGGCCCTGCCTGCCCTCCGCCTGTCTGCAACCCGGGGAGCTCTGCCACACTCTCCTGGGTCTGCATGTCTCCGTGCACCTGGGCGCCAGCCCTGCCCCAGGACTTGTGCCCACAGACGATCGCTAACGTTCACGGCTGCACAAGAAGTAATTCCTGGCCCGCAGAGAGCTGTTAAACCCTGAAGCAGGTTTCTGGGCAACCTCTGGGGTGTGTCTGGCCCTGGCATCGAATGCCCTCTGGGGGCTCTGCTACAGGGCTGGCCTGGGGCAGCCCGCGAGCCCCTCCTCTCCCATGGCCGCCAGTCCCCCTGACTGCGCACCTCACTGGGGCTGCACCTGTAGCCTGTGGCTTGCCTGGCTCCCTGCGGTGACCCAGGGGAGCTTGTTCCGTCACTGACAGTGGCCCCATGACTGTTCTGCTCCACACTTAGACTTAACCCTTAGGATAAATATCTTAGCTGACTTTCCCCAGTCTTGCATATGAAGCATTTCCTTTTGACTTAACCGTAATATAATAAACATACTTTATGTAAAAACATAACCTAAGGGAAGTCTATAGAAACAGGAGAGGCTCTTGCTTGTCCGAAATGGGTTCTTTTCAGTCTGAGAAGGCACACATCAACAACAGCTGCCTCAGACTCAGTACACTGCAGGTTTGGAAGTACATTAGCCAAACTGTAAAAATCAGTACCTGATCTGGGAATTTATACAGAATCCAAGCCCTTGGATAGACGTTTGCACCATCTTGTATTCTTATATGCACTCTTCCCAGCAACTTCTGAAGATGCCTGTTTCTCAGGACCGATGAAGTGTTACCAGACGTTTAGATGTTTTTTGCAAACAAGGTAACTGAAAAGCGCTGTCTTGATAAAATTTTAATTTGCTTTTTTTTTTTTTTTTTTACTATGAGTTAGGTTGAACATCTTCTAAGTTTAAGGGTCATTTCTGTTTCCCTTTCTATGAACTCTGCCAGTTTTTCTGTTGCCATGTTGATCTTTTTCTTACCAATTTCAAAGAGCTCTTTATCTTTGTGTATCAGAAGATTAGCCCTTTCTCTACAATACAAGCTGCAAACGTTTGGACCATTTTTGTTTTTAGGCTTTTGACTTTGCTCGTGGGTGTTGTGTTTATTTGGTTGGTTTGGGTTTGGGTTTCCTTGCCCTTGTTTGTCAGTGGTTTTCTTTTCCTGTGGGTTTTATAGCATCATTAGAAAGGCCTTCCCCGTGACAGGGTCCTGTTGTTTTCTTCTAGTACTTTTATAGGTTTTCGTTTTTTACAGCAAATCCTGTATTCATTTGAAATTTATCACAGTGTGTCCTGTCAGCTGTGAATCCAACTTTATTTTATTAGTTTTGATTCCAAAGGCTATGCAGCTAATTCTACACTGTGCATCATTTCCTCCCTGACCTTCCTCCCTGACCTGAGATGCCACTTTAGCACGCACCAGGTTTCCATAAGTCCTTGGTCTGTTCATGCACTTCTTACTCTGTTCCACTGGTCCGTCTGTTAATGTACTTGTGCCACACCATTTTAATTACTGAAGTTTCATATTATGTTTTAATATCTGGTAGGTCAGTCACCCTTCTTCACTGTTGCTGTTCTTGTTCATTTGTTTGTTCTGTTTTCCATATGAACCTCAGAATCAGCCTGTTAGAATTTTTATTGAAATCATGTTAAATGAATGAGAATAACTTAGAAGTGATTCCTTCATGATGTTGATTCTTCTTCTGCAGAAACGTGCTGAGTCTTTTAGTTGGCTGGAATCTTCTTTGGTGTCCCTTAGTGTATTAGATTTTTCCTCGTGTAAGTCTTACATATTTAAATGTTTTCATAGGAATTTGATTGTTGTAAATGGGTTCTTCCCTTATATCCTCTAACTGGTGGTTACCTTTGTATGTGAGAACTTTTGGTATAAGTCTTTTAATTTTGTACCCCACATAATATACTAGATCTTCTAATTTTTGTTGGAGTTTGTCAGTTGATTCTCATGGTTTTCTGGGTTTATAGTTACACCATCTGCAATAATGATGGTGTTAACATCTCCTTTCCAAATGTTACATCTCTCATATCTTCTTCTTGTCTAATTGCATTGATGTGGGCCCCAGCAGGACAAGGATGCCCATACTGAATAATACTGGTGATAGTGGGCATCCTTCTTGTTCACAGATTTGTGGGAGATTTACTCTAGTGCTTCCCCCATAGCATGAAGCTAACTTTTAGACTAAAATAGAGATACTTTGTTGTGTTAAGGAAGACACCAGCCAGTTCCTTTATTAAGCGTTTTTGTCAGTCATGGCTGTTGAATTTTGAGAAGTACCTGTAGGAAATCTGTAGAGAGAGATGATCATATACTTTTTCTCCGTAGACTTTCTTTTTTAAGCAGCTTTTTGAAGTATAGTATAATTGGCTTCCAGTGTTGTGTTAGTTTCTGATATATACGTGCAGTGATTCAGAACATCACTCCCTGTGCTATACAGTAGGGCCTTGTTGTTCAGTTTCTTTTTTTGTTCCTAGTGAATTTAAATTATGCAGTGTTTTATTTTGCTTTTTAATTTTTTTCCATTTTTTTAATTGAAATGTAGTGAATCCCAATTTATCCCTTCCCACACACTTTCCCTCCTGGTTACCATGTTTGTTTTCTGTGTCTGAGAGTCTGTTTCTGTTTTGTAAATAAGTTCATTTGTGTCTTTTTTTTCTTTTTTAGATTCCACATTTAAGTGATATTTTATGGTATTTTTCTTTTTCTTTCTGGCTTCACTGAGAATGACAATATCCAAGTCCATCCATGTTGCTGCAAATGGCATTATTTTATCCTTTTTTTATGGCTGAATAGTGTTCTATCATATATATATATATACACACACACACACAGACACACACATACACACACACACACCCAACTTACTTTATCCAATCACCTGTCATTGGACATTTAGGTTGCTTCCATGTCTTGGCTACTGTATATAGTGCTGCTATAAACATTGAGGTACGTGTATATTTTCAGTGTTTCCTCACTTTCTGATATGAAGAAATTTCCTGTTACAAAACTACATGTGATTTTGGAATAAACTTCATTGTTAAGATATGTAATTTTTCACGCTAATTTATTCAGGATTTTGGCTTTGCTATTGATAAACAAGAAAGGTCTGCAGTTTTCTTTGATGTGTATGGGCATGCAGTCTTTGTCAGATTTGGGTGTCAATATTATACTTGCTTCATGAAATGAATTTGGAAGTTTTCTCCTTTCCTGTACTCTGGAACACTTTTAAACAGCATGGAATCTCTTACTCACAAACGGTTTGGTAGGGATCCCCTCTGAAACCCCATAGACCTTTTTAAGTATACAGTTCAGTGACCTGGAGCTTTTCTGCCAGGAGTGAAGGGTGAGTAGGTGTTTAATACTATTTTCTATTTTTTAAAAAATCTGTTTAAATTTCCTATTTGCGCTGAGAGCAGTGTTGGTAAATTATATTTTCCCAGAAAATTATTCATTTAACCTGCTTTTCAAATGTATTTTCACAGAGTTGAACGTGAGTAGTTTTTTTAAAATTTCCTCTGTTTCTGTGAGTATTGACCCCGTAGCATTTCTCATTTTCTATTACTATGTTTTTCTAAGTCCTGTACACATGATCTGATTGCTCTGAAATTTTCATGTATTCTTCCGAGATTTAACAAGACTTCTGTTTGTTCACATGGTCACCATTAGAACTTGTATACAACTTTTGGCTTTCTTTCTCTTCAAAGGACATTACCTACTTATTTCCTACAGAAAGCGATGAAAAAATTATCAGTGTTCTCCTCCCCTTCACACCAGATGTAATCGATAATATTACCTTAACTGACACGCACCTCTGTACTGTTACATTTGTGTCCTTCCATTACCTGATTTGTTGGCTGTAAGTGATGTCCATGGATGCACGGTTCTTGCACATCAAACAACCAGAGAACTTCCTCTCCTTCCTCCCTTATTCCCCTTCACCGTGGTCAGAGCACAGTCTCGCAAACCTGCCCCCGGTCCTCCTCTTTTCACTTTAGGTCTACAGGTAAACATAGTCACAGCTTGGCACCTGTCCTTTTACTGTGCTTTCTCTCTTCTCATCATCTCTTTAAGGAAGACTAACTGGAGACAGACTCCTTGTGCTCTTGCCTGTTCAAACTGTGCAGAGCCTGTGTATCTGAAGTACAGTTTGGTCAGACATAAAACCTTTCTTACACTTTCTTTCCTTGAGGGTGTTACAGATGTAGCTTCACTGTCTATGGTCTGTTTTTAATTTTATTGTGGTAAAATGTGCATAACACAAAATTTACCATTTCACCCATGTTTAAGTCCACAGTTCAGTGACATTAAATATATTCACATTGTGTGAGCATCACCACTGTCCACCTCCAAACTGAAGCCCTGTGCTCACTAAACTACAGCTCCCATCGTCCCCCTGAGCCCCAGGTAACCACTGCTCTGCTTTCTGACACTGTGAATTTGACTATTCTAGGTGTCTCCTATAAATAGAGGCACACAATATTTACCTGTTTTTGTCTGGCTTATTTCATTTAGTATAATGTCTTCAAGATGTGTCCATGTGGTAGCATGGATCAGAACTGCATCCCTGTCTAAGGCTAAGTCAGTCGGTCTGTGTGTGTGTACCACATTCATCCATCCATGGACCCTTACATTCATGTCATCTATGAACAGAGATAATTCTACTTCTTGCTTTCCAATTTAAGTGAGTTAGGAAATGTTCCTCCAATTTTTTGGAGAAGTTTGAGAAGAATTTGTGTCGTTCTTTCAGTGTTTGGTAGATTCACTAATGAAGCAATCCACGCCAGGGTTTTGGGGGTTTTGTTGTTTTTGTTTTTGTTGAGGAGTTCTTGATTACTGACTGACTCGGTGTCCCTCCGAGATTTATCAGGTTCTCCATTTCTTCTTCATTCAGTCTTCGTAGGCCTCGTCTCTCTAAGAACTCTAGCTGTCTTCACTTCGTCTGCGTTACCCGTTGGTGGGCGTGCAGCTGCTCGTAGGCCTCTCTTTTCATCCTTTCTGTTTCTGTAGAGTTGGTGGTAATGCCCCCACTTGAATTTCTGATATCAGTAAGTTGAGTCTGCTTTCTCGGTTCATCTTTTCAATTTTGTTAGTTTTTTCAAAAAACCAACTCTTGGTTTTCACCGCCTTTTTCTGTTGTTTTTCTCTTCTCTATTTTATCTCCACTCTAATCTTTATTGTTTCCTTCCTTGTGCTAGCTTTGAGTTTAGTTTGTTCTTTTTCTAGTTCCTTAAGTTGTGAAGGCAGATTGTTGATTTGAGTTCTTTTTTTTTAATGCAAGCATTTACAGGCAACAGTTTTCCTCTTAGTACTGTCTTGTTGAATTCCATAAGTTTTGGTATGTTGTTTTCTTTTAAATTTGTATCGCTAAGGGACAAATACATTTTCTAATATTCCGTATGATTTCCTCTTTGACTCACTGAGAGGGTGTGAGTTTTCCGGTTTTCCTGCTGTTGCTGACATCCAGTTTTATCCTGTTGTTAGTCCACAAAGATTCTTTGTGTGATGCTTGTCTTCTAAAATCCACTGAGACGTAATTTGCAGTCTGACAGACGGTCTGTCATAGAGAGTGTCCCACATGCCCTTGAGAAGGCTGTGTGCTCTGCTGTTGGGTGCACTGTTCTGGGCACGTCTGTTACGTCTGGCTGGTATACTGTGTTGTTCAGATCCTCTGTTTCCTTAGTTATCTTCTTGCCTGGTGGTTCTGTCAGTTACTGAAAGTTGAGTATTCATGGTTCCAGCTGTCATTTTTAAACTGTCTATTTCTTTAATTTTGTCAATCTTTGCTTTGTATATTTTGGGGGTCTCTTATTAGGTATGTAAATGTTTATATATAATTTAATGTATAATGTCCTTTTTCCTGTAACCTTTTTTGATTCTAAATCTCCTTTTTCAGGTAGTAAAATAGCAACCTCACTCTCTTCTTGTTACTATTTGCATGGAAGCTTTTCCCATCTTTTCACTTGCAAACTGTTTATGTCTTTGAATCTAAAATGAGTCTCTTATAGACAGCATATAGTTGGAACGTGGGTTTTTATTTATTCTGCCAACCTCTACTTTTTGATTGGAGAGTTTACTCATTTTGCATTTAAACTAATTACTGGTAATAAGGGGTTTACTTCTGCCGTTTGTTCTCTGTGCACCGTATAGGACTCCTGTCGCTCACTTACTGCATTATTGTACTGTTTTGTGTTTAGTGGATACTTTGTTGTGAAATGTTTTCATTCATTTTCATTTCCTTTTGTGTGTTCTCCATAGTTATTTTCTTTGCAGTTACCATGGGGATTACATTTAACATCATGAAGTTATAACATTCTAATGTGAATGTATAACAGCTTAACTTCATCAGGGTGCAGAAACTCTGCTTCCATGCGGCTCCATCCTCACCACCTTTCAGTTCAGCTACAACAAATCACAACTTTCTGGTTTGTGTCAAAAAATATGGACTAATAATTATTTTGATGCACTGGTCTTTTAACTCATGTAGGACATAAGAAGTAGAGTTACAAACCAAAGTAACGATTATACTTGTTTTAATATTTGTCTCTGTATTTATCTTTTCCGGGGAACTTTATCTTTTCATATGCCTTTGAGTTACTGTCTAGCATCCTTTCGTTTCAACTTGAAAGATACCCTTTAACATTCCTTGTGCGACCGGTATAGTGGTTCTCCTGTGAATGTGTTAATTTCTTCCTAAACTTTGAAAGACAGTTTTGCGAGATGTAAATGTTCTTCCTTGACAGTTTTTGTTTTTCACCCCGTTAAATATGTTGTCACACTGTCTTCTGGCCTGCAAGGCTCTTGCTGAGAAGTCCTCTGATGATCTTCCCGAGAATCGTTTGTACACGATGAGTTTCTTTTCTCAGTGCTTTTACGATTCTCTCTTTGTCTTTCAACAGTTTGATTATAATGTGTCTCGATGTGAGTCTTTTAGACTTTATCCTACTTGGAATTCATTGACATTCTTGAATTTGTAGATCTATATCTTTCCTAAAATTTGGGAAGCTTTCATCCATTATTTCTCCAAATACTTCTTTCTCTCTTTCCCCTCCTCTTCCTCCCTCCCCCCCATCCCTCTCTCTCTTTGTCTTTTTTCTTTCTGGGGCCCCCACAATGCATATGTTGGTCTACTTGATGCTCTCCCATAGAGCCCTTAGACTTTGTTCACTTTTCTTCAGTCTTTTTTTTTCTTCTTCAGAACTTGATAATTTCAATTGTCTTGTCTTCAAGTTTACTCTTCCTTCTACCTGCTTAAATCTGTTTTTGAATTCCTTTAGTGAATTTTTCATTTATTATTATACTTTTCAGCTCTAGAATTCTTTTTAGCTTTTTAATGATTTGTCTCTTTATTGATATTTTTATTTCACTCATACATCATTTTCTTGACCTTCACATCTTCCTTTAGCTCTTTGAGCATCTTTAAGACAGTTATTTTAAAGTCTTTATCTAGTAAGTCTGCCATTTGGTCTTTCTTAGGGACAGTTTCTGTCTGTTTATTTTTTTCCTTTGAATGAGTCAGACTTTCTTGTTTCTTTGTATACCTTGTGATTTTGCTTTTGTTCAATACTGAATATTTGAATCTCATAATATGGTATCTCTGTTAATCGAATTTTTCCCTTCACCCAGAGTTTGCTGTTTTGTTTTTGTTTTTAATTGTTCTAAGGAATTTCTGTACTGGGGATCAGCCTGGTGTATAAACTTCATTTCTCAGGTCTCTTCTGAGCCACATCTTTCCCCAGGCATATGTAATGATTTTTTAAATTCTCCCTTACATGCAGTAGCTCTTGAATGCTCTAATCCTTAAATACCTGGCTCCCAAAAGGGGGGGGGGGGAGGGGAGGGGGTTGGGGGTTGGGAATGAAAGGAAAAAAAAATTAAGGCACTGTCTCTTTAAATACCCTGAAAGCCACATCAGCCAGTGGGGGTCACAGTGGCAGCAGCTGCCTCTATGCCTACAGCTCTGCGGTCAGGAGCAGCCACCAGCACCCAGAACACAGGCCCCTGCCGCTGGGAGGGCAGGGTCCTCACTGCCCGCCCTGGTCCTGCAAGTCACATGCTAGCTGCCCCAGGCTTGTGGGCACAGCTGCCTGCCATGGGGCTGAGCGTGGGGGTGGGGAGTCACTGCTGCACTAGGAGCCAAATTGACCAAAACTGACTGCGACTTACCATCCAACCCTCCCCGGGAAGCGGCAAGCCTGCAAATAGGCTCCAGAATCCCAGAATAGTCACATCAGACAGACTCCGCCAGTGCAGCTGCTGTCTAGAGAGGAAGAGGATTCCTGGCACTTCCTACTCACTGCCCCGCCTGCCATTCCTGGGCTGTTTGGGAAGGTTCTGAGGAGATGGCTGAGGCTCTCCTGGCTGCGCAGATGGTGGCGTATCTTTAAGCCACAGTATCTTGACCGAGATACATTCTTGGTAGCAGATTCTCATTCACCTGATGTGGCACATGGTGTCCCTTTCACTGTATAGATTCAAGTGTATTTAAGCACATTTAAGCTCAAACTATCCAGGAAAGGGTAGTTTTTATTCTATGTTTAAGTGTTTGTTTGTTTCATTGTTTTTTTTCTCAGACCCTAGTTATGCATTTGCTGGATCTCCTTCTCTACTCTTAAAGACTTTTTGTTTTACTTTGCCAGCGTCTCTCACTTGCCTTCCGTGCCCCTGCTCTGTGTTACCCAAGGTCTGTCCTCCCTTTCTCCTCCCCCCATTCATCCTCATCCCTGTTACGGTTTTACCTTTCCTTCCACTTGGTTTTGGGTTCTTCCTGTTACCTTGCCATCTCTCCCCCACATTAGTGCCTTTCTACTTTGTGTTCTTCATTCGTGGAGAGAATTGCTTCTCTCAGCTTTGTCTCGTGTTTCTAAATGCAAGTCAAAGCGTCCGATCCCTGTTCCTCCCCTCGGCGACAGCATTGTTCCCGGGTGCATTTTAATCTAGAGTAGATTCTGCTGATCTCATCCACATTTTTCTCACGGCGTCTTTGCACACCAGCCGACCAATCCCTTTTCCTTTCATTTCAATCACTCACTGTTGATTGGGCTGGTTTTCCTGGAATGGCTATTCACACATGCCTGCAGAGTCACAGGGCTGGGCAGACCTCACATCGGAAGGTTTCTCCCTCTTGCCTGATACTGACACAGCCTGAGCTGGCAGACAGCCCCTCCTTAAGGGCCCTCCAAGGAGGTAGACTGGGCTCTGGTAAAACATCCTCTGAGCCACTAGCAGACCCGTCACCCTTCCCTGCCGCTGCCCCACACCCTGGTGTTCCAGCCGGCTTCCTTCTGTATGGAAGAGAAAGGCTGTGTTTGTCTGCCCCTGAGAGCTTGCTGCACGTACTCCGGGCTTCTCCCTGGCACCGATCCTCTTCACTGGTCTGTTACTTGGCACAACCGAGTCATTTAGGCTGCAGCACCGACCAGACCTGGCCACTGTCTGGCCAGAGAGTTTAGGGCCAGGGTGGGGACAGAGATTCAAGCAGGCTGAAATTTGGGGGCCAGGAAGATACCAGGGTTTTTCTGTTGCTGTTTTGTATCTTGGTTTTAATTTGTCTAATTTTTATTTCGTGAAGAGAGACGAATTTCTCTATTTTAACTTATGAAAGGAAAACACAGCTCGGGCCAGACATCTTCGTGGTGCTTCTATTTCTATAATGCCTCCCACCCAAGTTAGTTTTTCCTCCCCATCCTTTAAATCCCCAGATGCCAGCATTCAAATTAGTTGAAATCAGGAGGGAAAAAGTAAAATGATTAAGAGCTCTGATGATCTGGGGATTTAAAAGATCCATGCATTTCGTATCAGTTATGCCCAAGTCCTACTTCTTACAAAGCTACTCCTGCTATGTGCATAAGTAACAGTCCAGTGCAGAACACAGGTTTAATCCAGAACTGTGGTACAGCTTGGGAAGATGAGGTAGAAACATGTTTGTGTTGAGGGGTGGGAGGGGTTTAAGGACGCTAGTCCGCATCTTCCACAGTAGGAAGTCAATAAATAGTATGTAAAACAGGAAAAAAAATGAAAAACAAGCATTCCTGCCCCCTCAGCATTCCAGTGCCCCCTGCGAGCGCCCTGGTGCGTCCCAGATTCCTAGTCGTCAGTCCTGAAATGTATGTTTCATCATCTCCACTGACAGGAGTCCACAGCCGGCGGCACAGCCAGGCCCAGCCCCTTCCCATGGACACACTTCCTGTGGCCTCCACTTTCTGGGTGCTGCAGTGGAGGGCAGGTGGGCAGGCCTGGACCCCCGTGTGTGCCCGAGGGGCTGCCCTGTGGCCCCAGGTTGTGCTTCTCATGGTGTTTAGCCCAGGCCTTTTTGATAAATGGGAGCTTCTACTTTCCTTTCACGGTGCTGAACTGCAAAATGCCTGAAACGGTGCTCCTTGGACTAAATGGAATCAAAGCACAGCCCCTCCCTTCCCAACTTCCCCGCCAGCCTCGGCCCCCTCGGCCGCATTTTCTTGTTCCTCGATCTCTGCTGGCATTTAACTGCCCTTGTTCTGACAGCAGCCAAGTCTGTGTTTTGAGTTCCCCGTCAGCTCTGTGCCTGTAGAATTGGGAGGCGCAGCCTTGATGACACAGGCGAGATGATGATTCAGCCTCAGTGAGGACGAGGGGCCAGGTTAGATGCACACACAGACACACATGTAGACGCACATGCAGGTGCACATGGAGACACACAGATGCACATGCTGGTGCACATGGAGACACGTACAGACACACATGCAGGTGCACGTGGAGATGCACACGCAGACGCACACCCAGGTGCGTGGCTAGATTGCCTAAGAATGTATTTCCTTTGCCTTCTTGGCTGAATTCTGAGTCTCTCTTTTTCTCATTTTCATAAATAAGAAAGGCCATCTTGTCAATAACTTTTCAGAAACAACCTTTCTGTAATATGTTGAATTTTTTAAAAAACAAGTTTCAGGTTTGGCCTCCAGCCTTTACGCCCCGGGATGGGAGGGCTGGAGGCAGGTGGAGCACACGACAGTAGGGAGCTTGGGTTTAATCAGATTAGGGGAGCCCACTGCTGTTTTATTTGGAAGTTCTTGATGGCATCTTTATCATGCACATCCCTGCATGGCGTGGCCGCCCCTGCAGACAGCACAGATGGTGACTGTCAGCCCCGTGCATCAAAGCCGCACCCTCCCGGATGCAGCCATTCCCTCGGGCTGGTGTTCTGAACGTAGCGATTTTCCAACCATTTTGAAAATTAGCTTTAAATATACTTTTGAGAAACCGTATTTCTGGATGCCCCCTCTTCTGCTGATAACAAAGTCTCACTCAGACTGCTAAAGGGGGCCTGCTGTCAGTGTAGGGAACCTGACTTGTGGATGGTTCGTAAAGGCATATAAAGGTGTGACATCTAAATGTACAATAGGGTCATGATTTTTTTTTACACAGAAGAGAAAGTGGACTATTTTGAGGCAATTCCAGAGAGCAGACCAGGGGCCAATGCATAAAAGTGCAAAAAGGCGATTTTACTTTACCTTAAGGGAAGCCCAGCTAGTGTGCGTGGCAAGGCCGTGACCTCGTGTAGGGTGATGCTGTTGCTGGAGGTGTCGGCTGGAAATCAGTCAGCTCCTGCATCCAGAGAAACCGCAGGTCCCTTCCCCTCCCAGGGGCCAGCACCCAGTGTGAGCCCGCACTGCCCGGCTCCAGATCTCGCTCATCAACTTCAGAACCTGGGCCGACTCACCTGACCCTTCTCTGCCTCAGTTTCCTCCCCTCTAATGGGGATGGTAGTTTTGAGGAGTTGATATTTGGGAAAAAATTTTTTTAAACTTAGGACAGTGAGTAGCAGGTATAGAATAAGTGGCAGGTAGCTGTCTGTTAAATGTAAATAAGGAAAATATTTTCTCAGGCGTCTGAGAGACACCAGGCTCTGTTCTGAGTGCCTCCTTTATGCTCGGCAATAAACAAAATGCAACAGGCCCAACCTCCACGCACCGCACGGCTGGTGCTGGGGAAGGAGGCAGGCAGGTGCCCAGCCTGTGGCCTGGAGAGAGCGTCTGTGACAGGACACTCAGGGCAGGCGGCTCCCAGCGGCATCCACATCCCGGGGGAAGGGCTGCTGGGGCCCAGGGACGGGGGAGGGAGAGAGATGGGGGAGTCTGGTTCCTGGAGGAGGGAGAGGCGTGAACCTGGGGCGCTGGTTCCCCGCTGCTGCAGAGCTTAGTGTTTGGAAAGGTCATGGGGTTAGGGCCCGCCTGTGTGGCTCTGAAGGCTTTGCTTCTCGGGGCACATTCCTGAGACCCGTCACACAAGCATCACCTGAGAGCCTGTAGCAACGACGGGATCCCAGCTCCCCGCCACCCGTTCTGCGTGACCGAGGTCCCCCCGAGATTCACTCGGACAGCAGAGCGTGGGAAGCTCTGTTCTAACTCTCACAGGGTCAAGCTGGGTGGGCGGGTGGGGTGGGTTGTGCGTTTGTCTACAGTGGTTTTATATACCTCAGGGTTCCAGTTGTCCTTGGTGGAGCAAACTCTTTTGAGGGCCTGTTAACGTAAGTTTCACTGTTTGGTTCTGGAGAGCACAGCTCAGTTACAGACAAGCAAGTACAGATTTCCCTCCACCGCTCAAAACGTGACGATTTTGCAGACACTGCTCGTGTTGTGTTCTGCAAACATTTACCCAGTTGTACTTACATTCAGGGTATTTGTTCTCACTCAGACATTGTCGTTTGGTATTTGTAGATCAGATCTGGTCACGCACGTGTTGGTATGGCCAACACAGAGCTTTCATCAATTTTTAAATTCATTGCAGGCATTTAAAAATCAAGAGGTTTTCACACAGAAACCCAGACTTCTGGCTTCTCTTGAAAATCTGGCAGCCCTGGCCCACTTCCCTTTTGGCACCACAGGCTGGCTCTGGAGGGTCCTCTTCTGCAGGTGAAGAGTACTTGCCAGCTCAGCCCGTCCCACCCCCCTGGCCGTCCCCATGACTGTGCAGTCGGAGAAGCCAGGCAGCGTTGTCAGGTGCCAGAGCTGCCCTGCCTGGTGAGGTTTGCCCCATTAGTCACCTCCAGGATCTCCGGACAGAAGCAGTCCCCACCAGGGGCGAGGAGAGAACAGGGCTGGTGGGAGGATGGAGATGCAGCCCTAGGCCAGCGGCTCTCAGCCCTGGTGGCAGGAGCGTGTAAAGTACCAGAGCCCACTCCCCACCTGCAGCCCCAGAAAGTCTGATGCGCGCGCACGCACGCGCACACACACGCACACACACACACACGAATGGACAGGATTTACACTGCAGCCCTGTTACTGCGGACGCTGGTCAATCAGGACGTGTGACTGTTCTGTCTCCTGGCAGCCGTTTGGCTTCCTCATCTGTAGAAAACCAGAGCTGACCAAGTAAGTACTGTGAGCAAGATTGCTTTAAGTGCTTTATAGAACCTAGACTTTCTTCCCTAAGGATTTAAATTCAGCTGCTGACTTGAGCTAGATATAAAGTACATTCCGTTACAAAAACAAAAATCTGGAAGATACCAGGAGCACTGTGACATCAGACAGGCCCCCTGACAGTTGCAGAACTGCTGTTACGTCTGTTGTCACGCAGCCTAAAATTCGATCAGTTCTTTAATTACTTGAGAATAATGTTTATTACTGTTGAAATTCAGCCGTTTATGACACAGAAGTATTCATCCAAGGATGTCGTTAGAGGGTGACTTCCTCTAACGTGGCCGCTTTAATAGAAACCCCCCACCCCGCCCGCAGCCTTCCCGACGTGCTGCGGTGCTTTGGCAAGTGAACTCTGCAGTTTCAGGCAGATTCCCTTGATTAGGGAGTCTAACAATCACCAGAGTAATTCATGCCATGACTTTATGCAAGAAATTTCATTATTTCTAATAGCTTACAGTGGTTTAACATTTTAATGTAATTATGCCTAATTATGTATCGTAATACACGTTGGCCAGGCTTTGGATCTGGGTCTAAGTAAAATACAGCTAATGGAAAATTTTCCTCGGCATTTTTTTTAAACAAGGAATTAAGTCCTGAAGGGAAACTGAATGCAAATCAACAAGCAGCCTCTTGCCAGGGAAAATATTGGTGTAATATATTTGAATGGCCTAGTTTATCAGCTTGCTTGGCTAAATCCACAAATCATACACTGCTTTGGAATTATTTCAGACTTGCTGTTTCTCACCTTTCCACTAACCTACTTTTAGTAATTTCTGTCCTGTTTTATGAACTCTAACCAAAAGGCAGTCTGGGAGAGGGAGATGTTGGGAGACAAAGATCAAATAATACAGTTTACTACGTGATCATTGAAGGGGGAGGAGGGTGGAAACTAATGCCCGGATGAGGCTGGGGTCTTGCCCACCTGTGCTGCCCGCTGGGAGCTGACCCCCAGATGGACAGAAGCAGCAGGACCAACGTGAGGCCCCTCCTGTGTGGCTCATCCACTGCACTAAATGGTGATGCACTTCTGCCGATGACACTGCCACCCTCTTGGGGCTGGTGGGAGGGCGGGCAGTGGAGGAGTGTTGAGATGACTGTGAATTTGTGAAGGCTTGACTTGCATCCTACTTTAGAGGGAGAAAAGCCCATTTTAGAGCATCCTCCGGTCCCTCTGTTCCCTTCCTCCTCTCCTCATGGCAGAGCCCTTGTCTCTCCCAGGGAAGTCAAGAAAGGCTGAGAGAAGGGGGGTTGCCTGGGGGCCGCTCAGACCCCTTCCCCACCCCATCCCGGGAGGTACACCGGGGACGCTCACCTGCAAGGGCCCCGAGGTGTGTCACCTGGAGCCCGGCAGACAGACAGACTCGCTGGCCTCAGCAGAGGCACCAGCCTGCCCCTTCACGGGAAGAGATGCCCTTCTCCTTCACCTGGGAGTCACCTGCACCCTGGCTGGAAGGGAAGGGACCGTCCCCAACACTGACCTAATGCTACCCACACATGCCATTTAGTCCCCTTTAATCCTGTGTCATTACTCCGTTTTCCAGTAGAAAGACCAGAGGCCCTGGGGCCGTTAGGCGTCCAGCAAAGTGCCCGCCGGGGATGCACAGTGAGCCCCTGGCTCTGTCCACGCATCTCGGGGTCACAGCCACCCTGACACAGCCCCCGCCAGAGGGTGGGCGCTCTCCCTCCCTCAGAACTGTTGGTTTTGCTTTTAGCAGAATCTCACAGTGCCTATTTTGAAATCTTTGCTGAAGGGCACATTGTAAAGTTTAGCAAAGGAAAAAAACCCCCTTACATCCACCAGAGGCGAGGAAGAGACATGAAGCCTCCCACTAGAGGCTCCTGGGGAATGTTTATTAAAGGTCACCTCGTCGGTGATGCTGCCGCGAACAGGGACACGTGAACGTGGTGAGATGAGAAAACAACATGAAATCAGTGGGAAGTGCTGTGGGCTGTGGGGGAGGCAGGGGCCTCCGCCCCTGCGGCTCTGTGACTGTGGGCCGGTCATGGCAGCCTCGTTTCCGACCCCGGGCTTCTCCCAAGACCATGGAGCTCAGCTGCCCCAGCAGAGGAGCCTGCTTCTCACCCTGGGGGGGTCTTGTTCACCCGGTGCACCTGCTGGTCCCTAGTCCCGGGAGCAAGTCAGAGGCGCGCATCTCCCACACGCTTACTTTGTCCCCAGGGGAAGCGGCCATCCCGCCGACACAACTTTTGAGAATTGGCGGCTCTCTGACCCGGTCACACTCATTCACCAGACCGGAGCCAAGACTGAGGGACCATACCCCTTGGCTGCTGGCCACCCCGTGTGCAGTGTGCACTCAAAGTCGGCCCTCACCGTCCTTCCCTGACCCTCAGCGCCATCCATCGCCAACCCCGACCACAAGTTCTGTCCATTGAGTTCGCCCATCTCCTGGTGCACGTCTATAGTTACTCCATAAGCTGCTCTATTTTGTGTCCTCTACCCTGGTCTTAGGGGCTCTCAACTTGACCCCACAGATAGCATACTTCAAGGCCTAACTCCTACCTCCCGGGTAGGTAAGCAGCTTCCTCAGGACTTTCCCTGGACCTTCGTCTCCAGACCAGTTTTTGCCTGGTGTTGCTGACACTCCTCCATGACTTCAATGCCCGTCCGTCCCTTAACAAAGGCAGTGTGACACAGAGGTCACGGGCACAGGCCCAACGGCCCAGTTGTGAGCCACTTCCTAGCAGATTTCTTAGGCCAGTTCCATTCTCTCTTCGTGCCTTAAAACAGCCTGGCACGTAGTAAGCGTTGACCCAGAGCGGGTGGGTCAGAGGGAAGGACAGATTTTACCAGTTCAGAGCAGAAGGAGCCGAGTGAACCCACCCGGTGTCTGACAGCACAGTCCTCACCTGCAGCGCGGCCGCCCGCCCGGGGCGGTTTCGTTTCCACCTTCGCTGAGCTCCGCCTCCCGGTCCCCACTGGCTCCCCAGTGTCATCTGTCACATCATTGCCTTTGCTTCGATCCGTTGTTTTTCCCTGCCCATATCTCGTTTCTCCTTTGTGTCTTCGCTCGTCTGCCCAGCTCTCTCGTTTGAACTTTGAGTGGATAAGAGCTTTTTACCTAAATTTCAGAGCCATTTATAAATAGGCGGCTTCATTTCAGCCAGCAGGTAAAAGCTTTCGTTAAATCGCTTCTTCCCATGGTGCTGTTATCTGGAAAGGAAAAGCCGAGAAGCGTGCTTTCCTGGTCGTTAAGGAAGCAGAGCCTGAGGCCCAGCCAGCAGTCCTATTCTCTACCTAGAATTGACTGATATGATTTGGGTCAGTAATCTACAGCTGTAAAATTGTTTTCTTCTGAGGAAAAATGCTCCTAAAGACACCTAGATCATTACCCACGATTCAGAAAAGCCAAAGTTCAAAAATAATTCAGATACAAGGTTGAGATGCACTCTGAATGCAAGTTGTTTTAGCCTTTCGGTTAATTTTCTCCCCAAGGAAGAAATGGGAACGTGAGCAACAGTAGCCAATCTTGGAAAGAATAATCTGTTAAGATGAGGGATGGGGGACCCCCTGGAGTCTCCCCTTCCTGTTCTAAAGTCTGAAATGCAGTTGCCTCTGAAATGCTTTGAAAGCCATTTTCCCCCAAATAGTCAGTTACATGGAGGATGTCTGGTGTGGTTACAGTCACATAATTGAGTGTGTTTAGCGGTTTCTTTGGAGTTATGTTCATCCATTTCGGCTTCCATTTTGAATGACATCAAAATGGAAACCTCTGGAAAGAGGAGGCCGTGAAATTGACCGAAGAACAGCCATTTTGGGTGGTTTATAAAAGTGGCAGCAACAGATCTGAGTGGGGGCTGTTCTAAAACAAGGTGGAGCTCGGTGGTGGGGTCCAGCAGTGCTGTCACCCGGTAGACTTGCGGCCACAGTCATTTATCCTCACTTCCCCGAACTGTGACACTGGTGGTGAGATTCAGTGGTCTTGCTGTTCGAGTTAGGATAAAACTGGACACTGTGCAGCCTCACTGTGTCACTGAGGAATGTCCGACGCGAGGACACTGGCCGTGGGGAGAACCGGACAGAGGGGAGCTTGCACGTTCTGAGCGTGCGCAGGTTATCTGGGGAGGAGGAGGGGTCGTCTGGCCCGAGAAGCTCGCTGCTTGACGTTTATTCAGGCACATTGTCCATCACTGCCACTCTGTCACCACTCAGTTGTCTTCTCAGTGTTTTCTGTTTCAAACGGCTTATTAGCAGCTCTGCAGAGTGTTTCTGGATACCACCTGTCACAACAGGCAGAGTTCCGGGAGTGCTGACCGCTCACCGGAGCCCACACTCACCTCTGCTGCAGTTCTCTTCGTTTCTCATACAGCTGGGTTTCCTTAACCCGCACCCACCCGCACAGACACCACGTCCCAGCAGCTTGCCTCTTACAGCGGGTCTCTGAGAGTCAGACTCCGTCATTTCACGTGTCGGTTCCCAGCTTCTTTAGTTCATCAGCCGTGAGCTGGTGACCATGCGACTGGACAGCCCATCAGCATTGGTCCGTAGGACGCAGCCTCCTTCACTCCCAAGGCATCGTCGGGTGGAAGGCAGCCTTTAGGAGAAAATGACTGACCCCAGGTGCAGTTACTGTCAGCAGAGGCATGGAGCTGGGTTTTGTGTACGAGGGTCATTTACTTGAGAAAGAGGTTGACCCCATCCTTACAAGGACAGGACCCCCTTTGTGTGGGAAGCGAGGCTTCGGTTTACAACAGTCTCCCTCTGGTACAGGCAACTCAGGCTCCCCATCAGAGTCCTGTCAGTTTTCCACGTCCTGAAGTAAGAGATCCAAGGACACTGTCACCTCTCTGCTGAGGTGCTGGAGCCTCAGCCCATTTCTTCAATTGCCCCTTGGATGTTACTTTAATTTCTGATATGATGGGTTTGGAATAGTTACTTATAAGTTACCTGTAAATAGTTGCTGAATAGGTACTTTTACTAATACCCATAAATTTATGTATGTAATATATAATTTTCAAATTGTGTATCTTGTGATATATAATCACATAAATGGAAGACAATAATCAATTTAATATTAATTCTTTAATTATAGAATTCATTATATAGTTAATAATAATAATTGCAGGACAGATCATACTGTCTCATTTCCTCACATTCCTCCCTCTCTCTACACATGCCTGTGGTAAATACCACAACTGTGAGCCAATCTCTTGTACTTTTTAAAAATGGAAATTAGGCAGCCTGCCACTGTGGCGAGAGCCTCCACTGTGGCGGGCAGGCCGGGGGTGTAAAATCGGCATCTAGGTGAGGTGCGCCTGCGAACACAGCAGGGCCGTGCACGTGGTTCCTCTGTGCGGCAGTTTATTCCGGTTAGTTTTTAAAACAGCAAAGCCATGGCTTTTCCATCTGTGCTTTCTCGGAGCACGCGGCAGGCTGGGTGCGGGGCAGACTCTGCGGCCCGGGTCCCGCTGCTCCCGTCCCTGGTCCTAGTTCTGGCTTCCACGTGGAGTTCTGACAAAGGATGCGAGTTTCTGGCTAGAGACCGTGCGTCAGGCCAGTGGATGTTCTTGCCTCCTGTGCTGACGTATCAAAAACAGCCTCTGTCCACAGCTCGGCCGGCCTGGGAAGGCAGCTCTGCACACAGAACCCAGCAGGCAAGGCACGGAGGAGAGGCAGCTCAGGGCAGGCTCTCTGGGCACGAGGGAGGCAGCCGCAGGGCGGGGGTGCCTGGGTGGTGGACGCAGCTGGACGCTTGCTGTTCAGACGGAGGAGGAAATGCAGAGTGCTGTGGCCCGTCAGATGCCCTTCATCAGCTCTCTGCCTCGCCAGTTGGTTTTGATTCGTGCCAGGTACTTGCTCCTAAGTATGGAGAGATTGCATGTTTGATCTAACTCCAGAAAAAGGAGTTTTCTCAAAGGTTAATATAGCATTTCTTTTTATAATTCTAATATTTTTGAAGGAGAAAGCTGATACCAATAAAATACCAAAATTCTTTATTTCTTATAACAAGGGAAATTGGCCTTAATATTGTTTGGTTTGCCCGTCCATCTTCCAATCTTGGCTGCCCACTGTGCTTCCTGTAATTAGCAGGTGAGACAGGCCAAGGAGCCCAGCAGACACTTAGGGGTAAAACGCGTGATCTCTGTGTGCAGGGAATCGGGCAGGAAGGTGCTGGCAGAGCTCTCCGAAGCCCAGGGGTCCGGGAGCCCTGGGCTCATTCCAGTGTGTGTTGGTCAGTCTGAGTGCTCCTGGCGGGTAGGCTGGGTGTCACCATGAGCCCCAGAAACCCTGGCATCCTCCCCGTTTGGCCTGGGTATGCTCTGATCAGGCCAAGCACCCACGGACCCCTTGTTCCGACAGTGTGGCCTCCAGAAGAGGGCAGGCCAGGGAACGGGCAGGCACGGCCAGGAGAGCATCACTCATGGCATGTCCATGAGCAGGGGGCAGAAGGCAGTCAGCTTCCCAACAGGCAGGAAGTATCCGTTCTTCTGCCCCGTCTCACGACTTCCGCCTCCCTTGTCACTTGTCAACAAACAGCTATGGGGCGGGGGCGCGTCCTGGTGTGCTGGAGAAACGGCACGTGGCGTCTGCCCCCAGAGGTCAGCCCAGAGGTTTTAAGCTTTGTACTCAGACTAGTGCACTGGCCTCCCAGCCTCCACAAGACCGGAGCCCAGGGAGCTCAGAGCCTGGCTGGCATGGGCCTCGCTGGGCTGACAGCCAAGGAGGGGCCTGCACACTGCCGTCAACTCAGAGGGTTTTGCCTCAAAGCCCTCTGCCTCCAGGATGTGTTGGTCCTTCCAGTCCGGCACTGCCATCCACCGCTGACTTAGTTCCTTCACACACAGTGCTGCTTTCATCTGTCACACTCACACATGTGCAAAGACGGCAGCGACCTCCTTTCTTTTGTGATCCCGACCCAACGTGATTTGCGCTTCCGTCCCTGCACGGGGAGGCGGCAGGACGGCCCCGGATGGGGAGGGGGCGCCCTCCTGGGGAAGAGCGAGTCCAGTTCTCGGTCAAGTTGCCGCTAGTGTTCATTCCATTGTGGTCTCACCTTGACAACTGAGAAGCAGCCTTGCAGAGGATGGAAGAGACACGCTGGGGGAGGGGGCACGCTGGGCGAGACGGCGGCAGTATTCCATCTGAAGAACTTCATGATCGATGTCCCAAGCTGTGTGAAGCCGCTATTAAACTAAAAGGTCAGCCTTTAGCCTCAAAGACTAGGCGGCACTGAAGTCTTTTCTTGGATGACTAATGTGTCAAAAGTTAACATGGATTTTTCTGCACTTTTGTTAAAGTGAAACCAGGCACTCTCTGCTTCTCAAGTATGAAAGTGAGGGGCTAGTTGTATCGCAGTTTCCAGCCTGCTCAGTCATGAGTGTGTTTGGCCAACAAGAGCCCGCAGGACGGAACGTGGCCGTGTGCACCGGCACAGACTGAGTCGGCACGTGCCCTGCATTTCTCTTCAGTGAAACCCCTCAGACGGCCCGGCAGTCTGTTGGCATTAAGCACTTGTCCTGGGAGGTGCACAGGTGTGGACCCTCCAGGCCAGGGGCACCAAGGAATTGGGTATTGGGACCGCTTGCAATTTTGTCATTTTGCTTCCTTCTCTTAGGAGTGGAGAGCTTGTGGAATTCCTGTCCCCTTCATTGAAGAGGGGACTTGTGAAATGGTCTGTTTTTAGTGGGATTAAGTCACTCAAGGCCCAGCCATGCCGCCTCTGGTGACTCACTGCTTCAGTTTTGCTGTGTGAGCCTTTGTGAAGAAACAGCTGTATTTGCAAAGAGCATTTCCATAAAGGATGCTTTTCGTCCGTGGGGGCTGAGCAAGAGTGGGAAGGATGAGAGAGAAGGGCAAAGGAGAAACCAGGGACCTGCTTCCATGTTATTTTCAGAAATTAAAATCATTTAGTCTCTGAATACCTTTCTTAGGTCTAAATTCTGGAAACAGACTCTGCAGATGCCACGGGTCTGTTCGGTCATTTCACCCAAAGGCAGCCCCCAAGTCACATATGACTGTGCACGGACTTGGGCAAGTCGGCCCGCACCTGGCTGGGGTTTTCTGCTCAAGGGCAGGTGGTATGTAGCATTGAGACATATGTCTCGTCAAAGAGTCGGCTGGATTCCAAGCAAGTTGTTGCCTCTGCAGGAAAAGACTTCATGCTTTTTGCGATGGAACTGTTTGTCCCCTCCCGTCCTAACGTGCCTGAGGGGCTCGGGTCCCAGGCAAGCCGTGATGCTCTAGGCAGAGCCCCCTTATGTCCTGGAGCTGGACACAGAGTTGAATGTGCCGGCCACAGGAATTTGAGAGTGTCCTTTGACTGAAATCATTAAACACTCCGTTGTATTTTTTAAGGCACAAAACCCCAAAGAAACACCCAGTGTGAGAAAAATAGTAGCAAAAATCTTCCAACCAAACTCTTCTACAAATGGCAAACCACTGAGGTGAGAAGCATTGCACACTTTTCTGAAAGGGGGGAAGTATCTTAAGTGTAGGCATAGCTTTATTTATTGTCACTCACACATTAGTGTTGGAGGCAAGGCCAGGATTACACATCCATTTCATTTTCTGATGCAAAAGGCATTTTGATTAATTAAAATATCAGAACCTCCAGTGGCAGAGCTGCGTTTGCAGCCTGAGTTTTCTTGGCTGTTTTAGGGGAGCTGGGCCTCATGGATGAAATGCGGGGCCCAGTTAGAGACCCTTACTGCCCTCTTCATGGTGGACATCCTTTCCCAACCGAGAAGCCTCCATGGATTCAAAGTGTCCCCAGATAGAAAAATCTGATGCTTCTGATTTTATGAGTGTAGTTTGTGCGGGCAGTGTACACCTGCGTCACAGGCTCTGCTCTTTAACTGCTTGGTCATCAAGTGATGGGAATTGTGCTAGGCTTGATAAGACGTTCAGATCAGTGTGTTCCTATCTGATTTAAAAAACGTATGCAAGGTTTTAAGTAGGTATTTTCAAGAGGCGAATTTTATGCACAAAATTTAAACTAATGCATACCACCCCCCATTCTAAAGCCTGTCTAGAGCCACAGAATTTCAAAGCTGGCAGGTGTGCACACGTGAACGGGGCAGTTGTGGCCACATGCGAATCAGCACAGATGCCCCTCCCTGCCGCAGCCAGGGGACCCGCGCTCACCAGGACCCTGCAGGTGATTCTGGTGACCCTGGGGTGTGAAATCCAAACACGGCCCTAAAGATCCTGAGCGTCGGTATGACTTTCAGCTTTCACAGGCGTTACGCAGGCACTTCTAGCCACCCTGGCTTTGAAATTTTGTAAGTCCGTACGTTCACTATTGTTACAACTTAAAATACCTTTTTTTTTTTAACTGAAGTATAGTTATTTACAGAGTTGTGTTTCTGGTGTACAGTGTAGTGATTCAGTTATACGTATCTATGTTCTTTCCAGATTCTTTTTCAGTGTAGGTTATTACAAGCTGTTGAATAGTTCCCGGAGCTTACAGTAGGACCTTGTGTATGTGTTTTATGCACAGCAGTTGTATCTGCTGATCCCAAACTGTATCTTGTAACAATATAGCGGTCCTGCTTCGTCCCAGTTTTTGCTTTCCACCGTTTCGGTTACCTGTAGTTGACTGTGGTCCAAAAATATTAAGTGGAAAATTCTAGAAATAGACAATTCACAAGTTCTTAACTGGGTGCTGTTCCCACTGTCCGCTCCCCCAAGACCCGACTCATCCCTCCACCCCGAGCATCCCGCCCTTTGGTCGCTCGGTAGCCCTCGGTTATCAGATCCGCCACCGTGTTATGCAGGGTCTGCGTTCAAGTGACCCTTACTTCACTGAATCTTGGCCCCAGGCAGAAGATACTGACACTGGCGACTGGGACGTGCCACAAAGAAATCTTATAAAGTGCTTCCTTTAAGTGGAAGGGTGAAAGTTCTCGACTTAATAAGGAAAGAAAAGAAGTTGTATGCTGAGACTGCTTATAAGATCTCTGGTAAGAACAAATCTCCTATCCTTGAAATTGTGAAGAAGGAAAAAAAATTTGTTCTTGTTTTGCTCTCGCACCTCAAAGTGCAAAAGTTAAGGCCACAGGGCTTGATAAGTGCTCAGTTGAGACGGAAAAGACATTAAATTTGGACAGTATGATATTTTGAGAGAGAAAGACCATATTTACGTAACTTGTATTACAGTATATTTTTATAATTGTTGTAGTTCATTGCTATTGCTGTTAATCTCACATTGTACCTAACTTATAAATTAAACTTCACCCTAGGTACGCATGTACGGGGCGGGGGAACATAGTGCACATAGGGCTCGGTACTATCCCCCGTGTCAGGCATCCGCTGGGGGCTCGGGACGTGTCCCCCACGGCTCCGAGGTCTGCTGTATTGCAGCATCTAAAATGCACTGAACACGTACGTGCTGGGAGCCGTTCTAATCCCAGCAACTCAGGGAGGTGTAACTACTGTCATTACTCCACTTTAAAGATGAAAAACCTCAATACGTAGGAGTTACGCGTCTCACCCAAGGCCACTCAGCAGCTGCCTAGGACCAGGATTCACAGCCAGGTGGGCTGGGGACCCACCCTTCCCCTGATGCCACAGTCCTCTCTCAGCTGGAACTGAGGACCCCACCCCAAATCCGTCAGCTGTGGAGGAAAATCAGAGCTGGGAAATGCTACAAAGAAGGCAAAACAGCCACCATGAAACACTCTCCAAAATGTTATCTCTGTCTCATGTGACTCCCGGAGGATTGGTCTTGCGTTGTGTTAACTTTGAACAATGCAAGTTCCCTGGTAGAGCGGCAGCCCTGACCTCAGGGGCTCAGAGTAGCACCTGTCACTGGATGCTCGGTTGCCGTGTTCTCCCACGGACACACATCTCTTCCCCGCCCGCCAGCTCCACACGGTAGGCACTGTCAGCTCCAGCTGCGTCTTGGTGGTGGCAGGCTGGTTACTGCGAACTCCCTGCTCAGGGCCGCCCACCCTAACCCAACTCATGTCTTTTGGAGCAGGAAAACTCAACTTTCTGACTTTCCATCTCACACTGTAAAGCCCGTAACAGCAGAAACGTGACCTGCGGTCAGCGTGTAACTGGCACGCCTCCCCCAAGCCCGAAGTTGCCAACACACAAAGAGCCTGCATGCCCCGCGGCCCGCTCCTCCGGCATCCCGAGCCCCTCCCCGCTGAGCTCTGCTCAGCCCTCCGCACGTCCAGCCTCCACCGTCTTTCAAACAAACAGATTGATTTAATGGGGACACAGATGGAATTGAAAAGCTGCTGAGAGCGTAAAGCTGCCTGGGTTCAAGTGTGCGACACCAGGCTGGGCTCCCTCCCTCCCCGGAGTTGTGACCTGAAGGCCATCTCACTACCTGGGCCAACCAAGCCCGCATCCTCCAGGGCGAGAGCCAGGAGGAGCCTAGTGCTCCCCAGAGCTGCCAGCCACGCCGCCGGTTTACTTCCAGGTGGACGCCTCAGCGCCCGAGGCAGTCTGCTTCCAGAGTCCCGTGCAGGGTGGGAAGCGCTCCTGCCGGGCAGCGCAGTGGGGTTCTTTTATATCTTGAAGGCCTGCAGCCTTGACTTGCGAATCACAGGAATGTGATCACCATCACATCTCCATTCCTCCGAAACATATGACTCACTCCTTGTGTCTTTTCAGAGCTCTGTATGTCTCCCAAACTACACACAATTGATTTACCCTGGGCCCGGGTTTGAGATGCAGACGTGCTTTGCTTTTTAAGCCCACGCTGTTCCAGCAAAAGCAACCGACTGATGCGGGGATTCTTTTCCAGAATAAAGCCCAGCTTTGGCTCAGGTCTTAATCCCTGAGAGCACAGGGCTTTAACGCCCGGCTTCCCAGGAGAGCCCTCGCGAGTGCGTGGCCAGGCCCGCAGACCTGCCCTGTGACGCGTGCACCCTGGGTTTCCAGGGCTGGCTTTGTGCATGTTCCTGTCCAACCTGACAGCTTCATTACGAATATTCACATTTGTAAACGTACTGGCTTTCTGAAGATGTGGTTTCCCTTCCAAACCGGCAGCCTTGCAGACTGTTGGCTGAACCACACGGAGGAGATAACCTATTTACATACTAAAAAGGTCAGTGCTGGACAATCAGCATTGAGAGATGAATTTACTGCTGTTTGCAACTGGAGCATAAGAATTCGGGAGAAAGCTGCAATCTTGCTGTCTCTCTACCTGTGAGACAGCACGCCTGGGCCGCTGCGCAGGCTGGCTGTGCCCAGCAGTCGGGCGGTGAGCGACGGGCTCCTTTATGGTTCAGAGCCTCTCTGGTCGCTCACCAGGCAGTGATTCTGTGTGCGTGCAAAGTGCAGGTCAGCCTCCCCTGCTGAAAACTGTAATTAACTTGAGGTGGAAATATTTGCATAATAGCTCTTCAGATGTCGTTAGTGAAACACAGACCTCCATAACTAACTTTAAATTCTGTGGTTACTGCTTACTGAACCTGGCATTTACATTAGAAAAGGTAGACCTTTAGAGGGCTTTAAACATTTTCTTTTGTGGTCTTTCAGAAATCTTTTAAAATATCAACAGCTTTATTTGGCTAATGTGTGTTGAAAGTATCTTAAAAGATGTCATTGTGAAGGTACAGGTTTTCTCTGAAATCTCTATAGTGGTTTTGCCCCTTAACCATTTGTACAGCCAAAGCAAAATAATTAGAGAATTGAGATCCACGTTCCCACCTGAATGTCAGGATGTCACAGAAGACTGTAACGTCCTGCTTGAAGGTGGAAACTAGTTCAGAAAGCCTGGGAGAGGTGGGCAGACGTGAAGTCTTGCTCCTTGGTGACCAGCAGCCGGTATGGGGCAAGACGGGCTCTTCGAGCCTTAGGACCACAGCCCACTCTCTGCTCCCCAGGGAGGGCCCATTTAAGAGTCTGGGCCAGGCTGCCAGCTCTCAGCTGTGGCTGTTTCCCCAAGCCCAGTGAGGCCACTGTGTCTCATGGGGACCTACAGCGGCAGCTGCCCCCAGGTTCTCCCAGGACCCTGTGTTGATCCCACTTTCGGTGTGCCCCAGGGAACCCTGGAAGCCAGATGTGGCCCCGGGCCATTGTGACAGATGCAGTGGCTTCCAGGGAGGAACCACGCCCTGTCTCTGCACCTCTGGGTGGCTGGTGTGCGATCCACTTACAGCCATGTTCCACAAGGCTCTGCACTTGCTCCGACTTCTGACCCAGGGAGAGAGGCCAGTGGCAGTGACCAGCTGGCTCTTCATTGGCATCAGTGTGTCACAGAGATTACCAAACCTGCTCATTAGCAAATAGCCAGTCTCGGTGACTGAATAACACGTTTCTCACGACCATTGTTTGAGAGAGCAGCGGTGTCGCCGTGCTTGGGGACGCCTCCTGGCAGAGACGCCATCTGCCCAGGGTTCCGCCGTGTCTGACCCCGGCCCCAGTGGAGGGGGTGCTGGCCAGCTGCCGCCTCACCCCAGCGCTGCCTCCCTTGCAGAGCACTCGGCCCAACGGACCCAGCAGGTGCTGCACCTGTCCGTCTTCACGTCGGCCCTGTTGGCCCAGCCTTTCCGGGTCCTTCCCCTTGGCCGCGAGCAGCACCGCAAGCTACTCCCAGGCGTGGCCGATGTCCGGGCTGGCGAGGTGGCCCAGTGGACAGTGGACGAGGTGAGCAGCTGCTCTGGGTCCCTGGGATGGATGCTCAAATTCCAGAGCCACACTGCAGGGAGGAAGGTAGGGAAGCCCTTTGGTCCGGCCCTGCCCTCCCCAGCCTCATGCACCCTTGCCATCACCTGCCCACCCCAACCCCAGGGCTGATTCAGGCTGAGGATCCCAAGCCTCCAGGCTCGCGTCCCTGCAGCCCTGGGCCAGCACCCCCCACCGGACACCCTATGCCCAAGGCCCGGGGACTCCGAGTCCTCACTCCCAGCAGCCCCGTGTCCTTCCATAGCCACAGGGGATCGGGTCAACCTCGGGTTTATTTGTGAGGTAAATTAGATCACAGCAGTGCAGAGTGGGGGAGTGGATTCGACTTCAGTGTCAACATGCTTGACAGTACTGGCTTTGAATAAGGACCAGGTAAGTGCCACTGCTCACTGTGATGCCGTGGCAACACTTCACACTTAAAGCCACACACTCTTCGACGTTTCTTTTGATCAAGGTGTTTTCACATGTCAGGCCTTTATTTTTTTTTTTAAATGAAGAAAACCCTGAGTCACTCTGAGGACGAGACAGTGATGCTGGAGTTCAGTTAGTCACAGAATGTTCCTTGAGTGCTCACTGCGGCCAACTTGACTTAGTCTCACTTTGAGGCTTCTTTTCCAGCCCCAGACAAGGAGCAGGAGGCAGACGCCACGCAGAGGCTGAGGTCCGGCCAGGCTGGCCTGCTGCCCCTGCTCGCCTCGGCAGCTCACATGCCCGGCACCCTCCGTGTGGAGTGGGGGCCCTGCTGGGAGGCTCCTGCGGAACGGAGACGACTAGACGGGCCAGGCATTGGCAGGGGGCGACTAAAGGTGACGCTGCTCCCTGCAGAGTATGTGGGGTCTGCCCTCGCCCCATCTGTAGTCAGTGAACTCTGAACAGTTCAGAGCCGACTGACAGAATTAAAACCTGCTGTGCTGGTAATCGAACCGCGGACAGGTTTGCCCTTGAAAGGACAGTGGTGACCGGGGAGGGGGGGGGGGCAGCCTCTCACTGCGGACCCGTAGGCCTCTCATCTGACCACGTCCTACGCTCCTGGCTGTATTCTCACATTCTGTCGCACATTTTCTGGTACCAAGATTGGTCCTCCAGGGGAATCTGATGGTTCAGAGTGTGGGCTTTGTGATCATTCTGCTTGTAGCCTTGAAAACAGGGCAGCCCGTCAGAAGGGGGCTCCCTGGGGGCATTCCAGAGTTCCACCGCAGAGCTGCTGTTCTAGACGCTGAGTCAAGAATGGTGGGTGGGGTAGCGAGGTGGGAGGGACCTTGAGAGGTCCCGTAGGTCGGGGCCAGCAGGGATGGGAGGGCTGTTCTTTGTGCTGTGTTCCCTTTGGGCAGAGCATCGGAGTGGGAGCTCAGCGGCCAGGGGCAGGCATGTTGAAATGGCTTGTGGTCCTCGTGTGACACGCCATCCAGGGAGACTCCAGGCAGCTGCTGTCTCTGGCAGCGCAAGGATGCTCCCTCTCGGCTGTCTTCCTGGCCTGGGGGAGAGCTCCCCTCCGAGCGTGTACCGGAGCATCTGTCACAGCGCCTGGAGGTGGGGGCTGGCTTGTAACTCCTTTGCCGCGTGGCTGTTTGCGCTAGAGCAGAGTCTCTCAAAGCTCGGGCAGGCTGTGGAGTCAACTGAACGGTTCTAAAAGGAGACACAAGGCCAGATGAAAGTACATCGCTGTGGTAATGGTTATTGTTTTGTGGAAGGCTTGTTAGAAATATGTGGGCGTGCACACACTCAAGCCGTGGTCCCTGGGAAGTGTATTTCTTATTCTGGTTGTGGAAGTGTTCTGTAGGGGGCACAAACGTTGAAAAGTAGGGACTAAATTATTTGTAGATCTTTTTCCATCTTGATAGCAAGTAACTTGCCAGAGCAGGTGTGTGACGAGTGAGTGAGTGAGTGAGTGAATTAGGTGGTGAATTTCTGCAGCCCCTCCTGCCAGGTGTCCGTGGCCACACGTGGCCTGGATGTGACGCGGATGTACATTACAGCCACGGGTGGGGCTCAGGGGTGCTTGGTGCCTGTCTGGGAACTTTTCTTTCTTGCATTCAAAGGTGCCTTTTAAAGCAGCACATCTAAATCGCCCGGGCCTCATCCAAGTGCTCCCTACATTTCCCTTCACTCTTAAAGACAGTGGTCGCTTTAAGGGCAGTCTTCACACAGGGGTGTTTTGAAAAATTCAGGATACTGCTCACTAAGCACAGCAGCCTTACACAATCAGGCCCTGAAGCAGCGCAAATAACAAATTCCACTGTTAAGAAATGAGCCCCGGGTTGGAAACACGGTCCCTGGTGGACCGGCAGCCAGGACCAGTGTCAGTGAGAGGAAAATACCCACATTTGGGGAGATTTAGGGGAGCAGCAGCCCCACCACCAGGGCCCAGGAGAACGCCAGGCAGGGAGGTCAGCGGGGAGGTGACGGGCTCAGCTCAGGGCCTGCACAGCCTCTCTCAGGTCTTTCCAAACTGCTGTCATCCCCAGAACTAACTTAGTGTCCTCCCAAAACAAAGCCTGGGTGTTGGCTGTGGGACGCTGCGCTCCCGAGCACCCCTCCTCCACTCCAGGTGTGCTGGGCTCCAGCAGGGCCGCCATCACCTCGGGAAAGCAGATGCCGCGACGCAGCGTCCTGGGCGGAGGCAAAGGATGAAGGACAGCAGCTTCCTCCCACGTGGAGTTGGCTCCATGAGGCCGTCTCTGCGGGGACCACAGGTGCTTCAGGGGAGAGGGAGAGGAACCTGTCTCATACTCCTCTGTGGTCTGTTACTTTTAGAAAGTTTGTAGCAAACAGGCTTCTGTGAGAGCTCAAAGTGGAACTGATTCTTGGAGGGATAAATCCTGACTAGCAGTATTGAACAGTAATACCAAAACAAGGACCCAGGCCTCTGGGTACTTTAAAATTCTGGCTAGAAAAGTCTGCCTTAGTAGATTTCATGGACTACGTTCTTTACTTTGGAAAAAAGGCAGATTGAACAGAATCAGAATCTCTTTCCAAAAAGACCGAGGATCTCAGACACGTGGTAAAACTGTCCAGGGAAGACAGCAAAGGACAGCGGGACGGGACAGCGAGGGGCTGTGCTGGCCGGGCCCGGGGCCACCCTCTCGGTACGGTGGCTCTTTTCACTCTCTGCTTTAGCACATTATTTATCCTCATTAAAAAAATCCAATCTCCTCCGACATGGACAGTGATTTCTTGGCTCACGATACTAAGAGGGAGTGTGACCCTTCTTTTCAAAATTTGTTTGCCCAGAAAAGGACATTTTAACCTCTGACAAGCATCAAAGCCACACACCCCCTTTTTTGAGAAGCTCCTGGGGCCCGTATTTACAGGACACCCCGGCGGGAGCCCGGGGCCCTGGTGCTGGCAGCTCTCCCCAGGAACCGGTGAGCGAGCGACAACACGCTCTTCAGCTGGTTCCCAGTCCCAGTTTTCTCTTTAATTTTCCCACTACAACCCTCAGCCCCCTGCCTGTGAGGGACCTTTCACAAGCACAGTGGCTCTTACCAGGCGACATCCAACTCATTTTTCATTGTCACAACTGACGCCACAGGGTGGACAGGACAATCTGACAGAAGGTTCCGGACGCCAAGCCTCTGCACAAGTGGGGACAGTCGTCGGCGTCCTGACACCTGTAACCCAACGCAGGTCAGCCTGGAGGTGAGAGGCCGGAAAGGTTTCCGAGCAAAGGCCCCTGTGCCTGGGGAGTCACTGTTCATTTACGTCCCGAGTGCTGGAGGGATCTGAAGTGTATTTCACTCACACGCTGAATGACTGCAGCCCAAGGTGTTATTTCAGGTGCGTGTTTTAAATCAGGCTTTTCATCTTGCGCTGCAGGTGGTGGAGTTTGTGCAGTCTCTCCTGGGCTGCGAAGAGCACGCCAAGTGCTTCAAGAAAGAGGTAAGAGGTGTACTGATTATACCTATTTCTCTATTTGTATACCCAGAAGTGCTTTGCTTCCATTTACTTAAGGGTAAGAGCGAGCAGTTTGGGGCTGGTGGGAGAAGGAGGTCCAGCGGGGGCCCAGGGCAACCTCTGTCTGGGTGGCTGACGTGCGCTGGGCTTGGTCACAGATGGCCGTCACTGTGCTCTGAGACCTCTCAGCAAGTCAGCTATGGGAACGCGTCCATCAGTTTATCCCAAGGCCCCTGTACTGTGACTTCTGGCTCCACTGGGGGCTGGGAGGATCTGCCAGGGGCCTGCACCTCTGGCAGAATGAGGGAGCTTGTCTGCTTCAAAGTCAAAGTAGGGCCATCCTGCCTGTCCCTGTTGGGACACAGAAGCCACCAGTCCTTCCACAGGGCCCCTGCTGCCAACCTCAGAGAGCAAGGCAGTGTACGGATGGAGACGATGGGGCGGGCGAGGGAAGTACTCCAGCCCTCACCCACCTGATTCCCGAGCTTCCGTCATTACTCAAGAACTCTGAGCACACTGCACTCAGAGGGCCCCGGGGTGCAGCGCACACTCTCCCTCTCTGGAGCCAGGGTGTGTGTGTGCAGAGGGAGCACTCTTTGTGTTCTGGGTCCCGGATCCCTCAGAGCCCGGCAAGCCCTGTCTCCAGGGAACTCAGTACCCAGATGTCACAGCATCAGCCTGGAGCTGCCCTTGGAAACATGGGGCTCACTTGGCCCACCCGAGCCCAGCCTCGCACATATAGGCACCCTCTGCATCCAGCAACGTCCAGACTCACCCTGTCCATGGTCCCCTTGCAGGTCCTAAGATGCCGCTGTTCCCCGTGGTCCCTGAGCCCCGGAGGCCATCAAGGGTCCCGTCCCGGCCACACAGCTCAGCACCTGGGGGCTCCTGGAGGCAGACAGATCTGAGCAGCAGGGTATTTTCATTTGTACTTACTTCTTTATCTGCAGCAGATTGATGGCAAAGCCTTCCTGCTCCTGACGCAGGCAGACATCGTCCAGGTGATGAAGATCAAGCTGTGTCCCGCTCTGAAGATCTATAACTCCATCCTCACGTTCAGGCACTCCCAGGACCTCACCGGGGAAGGTGCCGTCTCGGGCCGGGACGTCAGGGGTAAACATTCCACCTGATGTGCTGTGGCCACCGAGCCTTGTTCTCAGAGGTAAGATCAGCAACGTTAACTTGATTTCGGGGTCCCCAGGCTCATGGCCACGTTTGATCTGGACCTTTTAAAGGGGCTGTGGTTTCTACGTTTGAAGGATTTGATGTCTGAGCCAGTGCCAAGGACACAGAGACCCTGGCACGGGCCGGGTTCCCCAGCGTCCTCAGCTCCGCTCTGACCAAAGCAGCCCACACAAGCACCTTTATTCTTCGCCCATGCTGTCCAAGAAGTCTTTTCCCACTTTGCAAGCGTGAAACCCTCAAGTGATAGAGTATTAGAAAAATGATACGAGCACATTGTTAACATCCCCAGAACATCTGAGCTTGGCTCAGATTTGCCACCTGGGTACAGTGGGTCTAAGAGGCACCGGCCTGGTGCTTTCAAAAGACCTTACGTGAGATGTGCGTACTTACTCAGGAAAGTGTGAATCTTCTAAAAAAAATTTTAGATAAGCACATGTTTTCATGACCCATTAATTCTTTGTGTTCCATGAAGTGTTTCTCAGCAGTGCCCTCAAGGTCTCTTGGAGCGAGCCTGGGGAGCATGTGAACAGCCAGCCTGGGTGCTCAGCAGAAGCCGGGAGGACCCTCCCTCCACCCGGCGCCCTGGCTGTCCGGGGCCTTGGGGAGCCCACGCTCACCCAGCACCAGCTCTGGGCAGTGCCTCAATGGAACTCGGCTGTCCTGCGGGCTGTGTGACACAGGGCCTTGGGTACAGCTTTGCAGACAGGCACACCACTGAGAGGGGAGATTTCTAACGCAGGGAGCTGGGTTATTTGTTTCAACAATTCTTACTTATCAGCCTTACTTGTTTTGTATAAGGGACTGTATCTGACTCTTAAGTGGAGTCAGTCCAGTTTTGAAAGAAGACAAGCACCTTTTTTCTTACCTCCACTGACAGCAGGCACTACAAATGCCCCCTCTGAACTGGAGCTCCGCCGTGTTTTGGTTTTGAAGGGCGGTGGGGTTGGCAGTGGGAGAGAAAAGAAATAGATAAGACAGTCCTACAATACCCGTTTGCTTCATTAAGACTCATGGCTTAAGAAAGTTGATGCTGTTTGGGGAGCTTCTCAAGTAAGAGATGTGCTGTTACATCCTTGCGTCTCACCCTGCCTACATGGGATTTTACTGTAGTGTTGTTTGACATACAGTAAATTTAGGTGTTAATGATTTAAGACATAAAATTTGAGGCTTTTTTTTTCATTAAAAAGAACCTCAAAATTGCCCATTTATGTAGGCTCCATGGAAGACCTGAGATTTGCAGTTTGTACATTACCTGTCATTTCAACAGGATGATCTGGAACAGGACAGATGGTTCCAGGCAGAAGCAGAGTTGAGCTGCTGTGTTCCTGGAGGACGGGATGGTCAGACCAAAAGAGCTTGATCCCGGAGTGGAGCCGGCTGCCAGACATCCCCACTCTGTCACCCAAGCACTCAACCTTGACGTTCAAATGGCAAGTCCTTGGCCCCACCGGAAAGAGAAATATCATCATCAGAGCTGCCCAGGCCAGGAGGCTGGAACCGTCTGACTCTGCCAGTTTCTGAGCTACGCACCCTTCTGCCACCCACACCCCATCACTGGGCATGGACAGGGCAGAGGAGGGGCAGTCAGCCACCCCAGCCCCACTGGGGTCCAGGCCTCGCCCCTGCCCTTCCCCACCCCAGTCACGGTGCTCCTTACCCTTCTCTCCCGGTCCAGCTGGATATGCAATCAGCTCCTTTCCTCCCCTTCCCCCTGCTCTTGGGCCTCCCGCCTTTGCATCTTCTGACTCCAGCATCTCTCTCCACCCATAGCTCCCTGGCTCCCCTGGCAGCCGCCCCACATCACATCGCTCCTCACTCCTGTTTTTCCTTGCTTGTCTCTCCCCACGAGTCTAGGGTCCTAGGACCAAGACCGTGTCTTACGCATCACTAATTCCTGGCATTTGGCATATTTGGTGTTTGACACACAGTCAGTTATTTGTTACAACAGTGAATGAGGCAGGTGAATCAAACTCAAATCTAGATTCCAGCTCTGTGACTTCCTACAATAGTTGTAACTTCTCTATAAAATGAGGACATAACACCTACCCACGAAGGGTCTTTTCCATTTGATTTTGAGGCTGTGTACGCGAGTGCAGTACACGCAGCACCCACGAGGAGCCTGACACCTCACAGCAGCCCTGAAGTAGATGTCAGGAAACTAACAGCAGCCGCCATCTGTGTTTTGAACCATCCTCCAGGAATCTCCCCCCAACACAAGCCTGCATCAGGCCTTACCCCATGGGGCCCAGGAGCACGTGGGGTGGGCCCTGGAATGCCCCTGAGGGACCCTTGATTGTCCTAGACTCCACTCTACCACGCCCAGAGTCTGCTCCAACCAGGCCCCTCCCCACTCCCCAGACTCTCCAGAAAGGCTCGGAGCCGAACACTGGAACATTAGGAGCTGAGCTCTTGCTCTGCCAGGTGGACCCACCACCCTCAGGGAAGTGCCCAGATGGTGTGAGGGCCTCCGCTGCCCCCACGTACCGGCCTCAGCCTCCCTTCCTCTTTTCCTGAGTCCCACCTGGAATACAAGTGAGTCAAGGAACAGCAAAAAAAGATGCCATCAGGGCATCAAGAAATACAAACTTCTGGATTATTAGAAAGACCTCCCTCAAAGGACCATTCGTACAGCACATCACGAATGCACAGCACCACGCTGGATGTTAGGTCATCAGCAAGCACCCCGAGGGGGCTCAGGACCTCTCACACCGTTGTCTTTGAATGCCTGTAACTTCAGGTAGCTTTTGCAAAAGTTTCTGTTACTTCCAGCAACCCACAGACATTCCAAGAAAAATCAATCCTTAATCAGCGCTGAACACCTTCCCTCCCTCCGCACCCTGAACAGACCGCAGGAGCGGCAGTGCAGGAGAGGGCCTCCCTGTGAGCACCGGGCTGACCCCGACCTTCAAACATCCCTGGGATTTCTTGGTTGAGTCACCTTCGTCTGTGGACTCTCTGTCTGCTGAGGGAGGGCTGGAGGTGGGGAAACGGGGACGTACTTGGGATTCGGAGTCAGGCCCAGGCTTGGACACCGAGTCCTGGGTCCAACCAGGGGCTGGATCTGGAAGCATTTCTTCACCACCCAGGAAGTGACCAACTTGCCACATTTACTCATTTCCTTTGAAATACTGAGTACTGATTGCATTGCATTTTGTACCATATCATTTTAAAGAATATTCAGTTTGTCTTTCCAACACATAAAAATATATTCTTGAATACAAAGTGTTCCTATGAATACACTGTTAATATGCAAGAATATATTCATGAATACATTTTCTTATAATTTCTTCTTAAAAACTTAGATTTTTTCTCCTTATATATTCATGAAGAATCTATTTGTTAATAGGTTTTTGAATATTAGGTTTTTGAATATTCAGAATCCTTATAAATATATCCTTCCTATGAATGAATATATTAATAACTATAATGTAGTCACAGGCAGTCTTTCTTCAGAACACATCCCCGTTCAGCCTCCGTCTCCTGCCCTCAGTTTCCAGCTGCAGCTGGGATGTGGCACAGCCCAGCTCCTTAAAGTGCTGCCATGAAGACAAAGCAAAGACTGGCCAAACACAGTTCAACAGCTAAACAAGCAGCCGTTTGGTGAGCTGGTGCTCACAACCTGATTTCTCAGTGAGACTGTCCACGTCTTCACACATTTATTCCTTTAGGCAGATGGTGGATGCTGAAGCCAATGATCAATAAAACACAGCCCCACTGCCCTGCCAGAGGCCCGGACTGGGATGCACAGGGAAGTCCTGGGAGCCTTAAAGGCAGTGGTGAGGACTCAGTTCCCACGTGATGAGCACAGAGGGCGACGTACATGTGGAGAGCACGTGTTGTTCCTCCCTTGGGGCCTCATGTCTTTTAGGGCCAGAATATCCCAACCACTGTCTGCTGATTGATAGTGGCCATAGGAGTGACACAGAGAAAAGTCAGGGAAAAGGGGTATGGGGTAAAAATTAAGTCACAACCACTACTACAAAGGGACTGGGAAGCCAAAGGTGGGGGGAAACGAGGCTCACTTTAAAATGCTGAGAGTTTCTCTCCAAATGGTCCGTTTCATGGGATCAGGCTTACCTGTTTTGGGCGTTTACTTCGGTTTGAAATCAGATCGTGTTCCTTTTGGTTGAAGAGTTTTGGCATCAAGGCAAATCGACTCACGACGTACACGAGGCGGTGAGAAATCTCAGGTTACACCCGGGATAGTCCCACGATGGGTTTCTCACAGTCTTTGAACTGCAGCTGACAGCAATGGTGTTAAATGCACAAGGGGGCTATTTGGAGATGCAGGAGCCAGTGTTTTACCATGAAATGCAGGGGCCTCAGAGGTCTTTTAGTAGGAAAAAGATACCAAGAACTTACTGGCTAACATCAGCTCAGTTTCATTTAAAAAAGAAAAAGAAATAGAAAGTGTGTTTATGGGATCTGTACCCAGAGATGCGAAAGCTGCGTCATCATTGGTTGTGAGAAGGGAAGGGTACGCGTGGGGCACGCTCCATCCGTGCAGCCGTCTCTGTAACTGGTCCGGGACTTGCACTTAGGATCTGTGCGGCCGGTTTGCTTCTGCAGGCAGCCAAAATTTGTTTTGTTTTGGTTTTTTCCAAGCAGCAGCAATTCAAATTTCATTTGGCTTGGCCTCTCCAACAGAGTCAAACTGTTTAAAAATCAGTTTAATAAAGGAGCTCAGACAGGTTACTTGGTGTTGATGACTGAATTTTTTCCTTTCATCTTTCAACAACTTGCAAAGTTTTCCTCTAAAACAGCCAGCCAGCTCACTTTTTTTTCCGTTTTCATTTTCTTCTTAAGAACAGATTTTTTTTTCAGGAGCCCCATCAGTTTGAAACTTGAGGTTGTTCTTTCTGGGCCTTCAGAGAGATTTACCCCTGTGTCTTTTAGGCTTTGAAAGTTCAGTCTGTGAGTAGAAGGAAAACATCAGACGCACATCTATACTGGTGTGCGAATTTTCTTGCAATGAACAGCAAAGGCATCTAAACCGATGTCCTTATCTTCATCCATTATGGAGATAAATTCACTTATTCAACAAGTATTTATTGAGAAGCCCACTACGTGCAAAGGCCTTATGAGCATCTGGAATGTATCTGCAGATAAATAAATAAAAACCTCTCCTCTTGTGCAGCTTAAATTCAAGTAGGTGGAAACAAATAATAAACCATAAGCATAAAAATATGACAGTGAACAGGAGGAGAGAAAGCAAGAAAAGTCTAGGGTTTTGAGTAACAGAGGCATGCCCTCGCTGGCCCACAGATCTCAGGGACAGTACAGTCCGGTGGTACCGCTGTGTGGAAGCACGCAGGTCCCCGTGAGTCACATGACACACCTACACAGACCCACGTGTTGCCACTGTGTTTTCTAGGGCTTTGTTCTTGCTCCACCACTGCCAACTGCAGAGACGTTCTCTCTTCTCCCCACAGGACCTAGAACAGTCCCCACCGGAGGTGCTTCTCAGTACACACTGCTAACCGCCCAGGACAAGGGTGGGATGATTATTTTGAGTGCCAGTTTGATGTTAGCAATTAAATAATCTGTTACCTGGAAATTTCTGGGTTCAGAAATTTCCCCTCCAGATTCTAAGTAGCAATTATCAGGAAGTAATCAGAGCTACTTCTAATTGTGATTAAATTGTCATCAGGCAGGTAATTTAAATATAGACTCATTAAATTTAGCTCAGTGGTGTTCTAATATTTATTACACATACATAAGAATTTTAAATACATGTTTTCACATTGCTATGCTTGGTCATCCTGCCCTGTCCCCAAAAATTATGCAAACAATACTTAATTCTTGCAGCCATCCAGAAGGGCAGCTGAAAGATTAATAGTGTGATTTTCAAATGCAATACTGACCTGAAAAGGGTAACATCCTAATGAAACACGTCTGGAAAGAAGGAAAAGGAACTTGACCTTTTATGTGAGTCAGCACTACATTCCTAGAGCAGGTCCTGGGTCACAACTGTTTTCAATGCCCCCAGTTTTCAAGTTAATCATCATAGTGCATGTTAATTTGAAAACTGATTAGCCTTAGAGAATGCCCAATTTTAGGAAAAATGGTATTTAATTCATTAGTTCTAGGCAAATTCTCTTAAGCTGAAAAGTCTGTAAGAGTATATTAAGACTGGAGTTGAAAGGAAGCTACGATCCACGAACTTTGGGGGAAAAGCCCAGTTTTTCCAAGTGAGGGTGGCTGTTTGACACTTGAAGAGTCTTTTAGAAATTGTGACCGCTCTTGGGCTGCAGAAACTTGTTCCACAATTGAGTCTACATTCTGTGCAGTGGAATATCTGCTTTCAGGAGGAAACGATAAAGAAATAACATTGATTTAAAAACCTTAAGGTTGTAAGATTAACATACAGAAATCTGTTGTATTTCTCAAACAATGAAGTATCAGGGGAAGTTTTAAAAAAATCTTTTTTAAAATAACATCAGAAAATTAAATACTTAGGAATAAACCTGAACAAGGAGGTTAAAGACGTATATGCTGAGAATTATAAAATACTGATGAGAGAAACTGAAGATGATTCAAAGAAATGGAAGGATAGCCCATGCTCTTGGATTAGAAGAATTAATATTGTTAAAATGGCCATACTACCCAAAGCAATCTATAGATTTAATGAGATCCCTGTCAAATTGCCCACATTTTTGACAAAACTAGAAACAATCCTAAAATGTATATGGAATCACAAAAGACCCAGACTCGCCAAAGCAATACTGAAGAAAAAGAGCGAAGCTGGAAGAACAGCCCTCCTAGTAGTCGAAGCAGCGTGGTACTGGCACAGAAACAGACACATGGGCCAGCGGGTCAGAACAGAGCGCCCAGAAATGAACCCACAGACCTGCAGTCAATTCAACTTCAACAAAGGAGGCAGGAACATACAATGGAGAAAAGGCAGTCTCTTCAGCACGTGGTGCTGGGAAAACTGGATAGTAGCATGTAAGTCAGTGAAGCTAGAACACTCCCTCACTCCACACACAAAAATCAACTCAAAATGGTTTAAAGACTTACATACAAGACAAGACACGATAAACCTCCTAGAAGAGAAACTAGAGAAACATTCTCTGTGTGCTCAGGCCTCTTCCGAACCCAGTTTCCCTTGGGCTCATTCTCAGGGGCTGTCCTCTCCCCTCTCCTCAAGGCTGCCCATTTCCTTTGGTTGGTCTTTTGATTCAGGACTCATTCCTCCCAAGGCCCTGGACCAGGATCCTGGCCCCAGAGGCCCAGGGTGGCCTCGCTGTGTCCCCTCTGGGCTACCCTGACCTCAGACTCTCATCCCAGCCTGAGCAGGCCGCCTGGGCGTCTTCAGAATCCTGGAAGAAATGACGAGTCCTCCCCAGTGATTTGGCAGCTCGAGGGTGGGCTCTAAGGAGAAATGTGACCCGCCCCAGGAGATCACATTCTTTGCTATTTTAATGTGGTCTTGACCTCATTCCTGTTTAAGAGAGTAGACAGCTTCTCCCACAGCAGAGATGAAGCAACTAAGACTCACCTCGGTCCAGACACCAGTATGGCCGTGTGAACGGCCGCCGGGCCTGAGACCTTTGACCTCTGGCCCTTCTCCCTCGTGTGGGTCAGTCAGCCCCATCCGGGATGGCAGCACTGACCACATGGAGCTATTTACACTTCATTAGTTCAGTTTAGATTAAATAATGCGGCTCCTTAGACCTGAAACTAGCATAATGTTATGTATGTCCATTATGCCTCCAAACAAGACAAAACAAAACCCACAGTTCCCGAGTCACCGCAGCCACACCTGCGGTGCACGCTCACCATGCAGGTCTGGTGACTGTCACGAGGTCAGCCTGGACACAGAGCCAAGAAGGTTGCTGGAAAAGCAACACCAGGCAGGTTGACCCCCGGGGTCCTCGTAGTTCCAGAAATGACACCCATTCTGCCGCTGGAGACAGTACAGCTGGGAGGTACCAATCCAGAAAACAGTCTTTTATGCAAAATAGGTCCACGCAGAAAAGAAGAAGTCACGTCACGTGGTGTCGGCCTGACCATGGTTTCATGGTTCTTTTTATATTTTTAGAGATGAAACAAAAGAGGCAGTAACTCCTGTTTGCCCTTCCATTCTGTGCCTTCCAGGTCCTTGAGCTGCGAGGCGGGTTTAAGACAATGCTCTTTTCTCTGCATCCAGCCCACCTCCCAGCTTCCAGGATGGGAAGGCAAGAACAGGTCACAGAGAGGACACAGCCACCTTGTCCCTGAGGACACACTTGTTTAAAGTTACACGGCCTGAATGTCCACAGCAGGGCGATGCTGAGGGGCACGGGCGACCAGGCGCGGGTCCTTGAGGCTGAGGCTGCGGGTGGGAAGGTGGAGGGAACCCAGCTGCCCCTCCCTCCCCCTTCCCTCTGACTCGCTTCCTCCTCCTGCAGACAGCAAGCTGGCCCGGCGCCTTCTCCTCTGAGCACTGAGCTCCCCGGCTCCTCTGCCAGTTCCTGCTCAGAGCCCAGCATCCCCACTGCACTGCGGAGAGGGCAGCCCGGCAGCCGCTGTCCTTTCAGGAGGACAAAAATAGCAAAGGCTTCTGTTCCGAAGCCTAAGCAGGGAACAGAGCCGCTGCCTCCCTCAGGCTCTGGGGGAGGGTCTGGCTGGGGGATGCGAAGGCCCAAGCCAGACAGGGGCCCCTCCTGCACTTTCCCGGACTGTTTCCTCCTCCTGGAGGCTCCTGGGAAGAAGCAACAAGGGAGCATAAGCTGCTGCTGCTGCTGCTTAGAATAACAACAACAATAACAGTAACAGCCATTTTCACTCGACTTTCCTGATTCTCACACTCTGCACAGCACGTGCTTTTACTGTCTTCATCCTACAGATGGGGGAACCGGCACAAGAAGGCCTGCTCAAGGTCACACAGGTAGCAAGGGAGATTTGAACCCGGGTATTCCCAGCATGTGGTCCTCACAGCTAACCACCTGCTAGCAGCACAGATACAAAGAGGTGCTGGAAAAATCTCGGGGGGAAATCCCAAGCTGACCACCCTCTCTTCTCATTCTGCACGTCAAGGTTTTTCTATCTATCTGGCTGAGCTGGTCGCTCACACACGCCATCGGGGCAGTCAGCCTAGCCCACGGCCACCTCGTAGAGAGAGCAACATCACGGGTCACTCCAGGCCTCGCCTGGCAAAGCCGCCCAAGGAGGGACCAAGAGTGGGAGGCGCAGCCCAAACCCTCAGGCTGTTAGGGGACCAAAAACACATCCACTGAGTAATACGGCGTTTGGTTTCAGAGAGGAGAGCCAGGTCTATGCCTTTATTCCACTAATACTGGTTGAGCACTCAGGATGTGCTCAGCCCAGCACTGGGTTCTGTGGGCGACACGTCGGGTTTTCAGAGGATCAGGTGCTGGTGGTGAGCCAGATCTCGGCCCACACACCTGCCTGGGTTCCCTCCACGCCCCACCTCCCCGCCGGTTCTTCCCGGCACCGTCTCTTCAGGTCACCCTCCCAGATTAAACCACGATGGGTGCAACAGCAGCGACAGTGAAACTATACAGGTTTGGGGCACAATTTCTAAATGACTGAGTGACTAAGTGAACGGAGATGACTTGGATGCCTCCACTGTGAACAAGAGTGTCCCCTGATTTTTGGTGACAATGGCACTGTCGTCCATCACCCTCCACTCCCCCCACTACAGTGAGTCCTGAGCTGAGCCTCTAGCTCCTAGCTTTGAGAACCACACTGCAGTCTGCAGGCTGCTTCCCCCACACCACGTTAGACAGAAAGCCAAGGGCACCAAAATGTATCTGTGTCAAAGACAGCACAATAATATGCCACGCTGACACGACTGCTTTAACTTGGGGGCAACGTATTAGAAACCAGGAAAGAATGAATAACCTTCTTAAGACAACCCCTAATGCGTCTGCATGTTCACCATCCTAAAAATGCTACAGACTATGTCTGAGAACTGGCCTTCCAGTGCGTGTGCACACTGCGGTCCTGCTGTTCTCATCAGCCAAGGGGACCTACGTTACTGATGTACTGTAGACAGCTTTCTAGTTTCCAAGCGATGTTGTAGCTGTTGGCTAATCTGGATGTTCAGAACAGCCTGGAAAGACATGGCATGTGACCTGAGCCCCTTAGGAGATGATACGGCTCAGGTTCAGGAAGGTGTAAATAACTCCCTCAAGGTCCTGTGGCCAGAAGGACCCACTGCTGCTGATGGAAGAACTGCCCAGAATCCAGATAAGCCAAGTATCCCTGAGGCCCTGGTGAGATTCGCTTGAAGGATTCAAGTGCCTTTGATGCTGTCAGAGTGTCAGAGTCTTATTAGCTGATTGTAAGCAGGCAAGAAGCTATTCAGATTATTACAGAGGTTCAGGCCTGAAAATAAAGGAAATAAAGGAAATAACGGTTGCCATTAATTTAATGACTTCATACAGAGATTTCATAATGCTCTGGACTCCCTGCGTCCCAGGCTCATGGCTCTATCTTCGCAAAAACGTGGGAAAGTGCGAGAATCGCAGAGATAACCTTGGGTCCTGATAAAGATTCTTATCGGTGCAGTGAGCTTTCTGAACCTATCAACCAGGCTGCAACGAGGAGGCTGGAAATTTACAAGCAAGGAACTTTGCAAAGTTTCTGACAACAGAGTTCACTGCCAAAATGCCCCTTCATACTGAAATCATTTGAGTCCACCAACGTTGACAACAAGTGGAAAAACTGTTCTAAAAAAATTTTCTAGTTGACGGATACCAAACTGGAAAAGAAAAAAAGCAGCTGAATTTGGTAACCGATGTTGTGTGACCAAACCGCTGGACAGTGTCACTCTCTGGCCAGATACTGAGGTTCACTTGTAAAACTGCACAACAAAGGGAACCCACATTTATCTCTCCTCAAATACATCGTCATCTTTGAATTATTTGGAAAAAAACTCTTGCACTAAATACAAGAGCAGTTGGAGCCCTGGTTAGGATCCAAAGATCTGAGGTCTGAGCCTACTTCTGTACTAACTGGGAGATGTCCTGAAGTCTGTCTGTCCTTTACTCAGTCCATGGGAAGCACAGGTGACTCCTCTTTGGGGAGAGGAAAAAAGGGTTGTGGATTTGGGGGCTTTTTGAGGAAGTAGAAGCACCCGTCTTCACATACTCCCTACGATGCTTGTGGAGTTTTATTGGTGGCAGAAGCCCATGAAATCATATGAATTCACACCCTCTTCCTCCTTTCCCTTCTAAAGAAGGTGGGTCCCCCACAAGATCCTTTTTTTGCCGAATTCAAGAATTTCTGGAGAGATGGGAGCATACAACCTGCATGTAGCCTGAGAGAGCAGGATAAAGAAAGGCAAAGGAGGAAAGGGAGGAGGAGACATAGATGGGTGCTCTGGGAGCAGTAACTTGGGGAAAGAGAAAAAATATTCAGAGAATTTTTAGAAAGTTTTGCTTTAGGATGTAAGATGCAGTCCCCCCTACAGCCCACCTTTGTCCTCTGGAGGCCCATCCTTCAGAAACCTTTAATAAGAATCTTCAACAGGGTGTGTGTGTGTGTGTGTGTGTGTGTGTGTGTGTGTGCAACAATGTACTGAGACAGACCTCAAGGTGAATACTTCCTGGATGCAGTCAAATTCCACGTGTTCTAGAAACCCTCTTACATAACCTTTCACGTGTGCGTGTTGGGCCTCTCGCTAAATTACATACTTCTTGAAGATGACCATTTGACGCTAGACAACTACTTTCTGTATCTAGCACATTGCCTATCACTGTGTCTCACATACAGTAAACACTCATTAAATGTTTCATTCCATGATTGATGGGAGAAGCATGTTTGTCAAGGATTATTTTAATTTGGTACAGCGAGGAGTCAACATTCTACAATAGGAGAGAATCAAAAACTTCAGCAAAAGGACACATTTCTGTTGGGTTTTTTAAAAAAGATATTCTGTTGGCTAGGCACAGCTGTGTTTATATTGCTGTCTTACGCTAACAGAAACACAAATGCCAATGAGCCACCGTGTGCAATTGTCCTTACTTTCCAGTCACCTTTTCAAGCAGAATAGCATCTGAAAGGACACCCTGCCTCAGGCTTTGTAAGGCTGTCTTTGCGGGAAAGAGCAGCAGAATCTTTAACAACTGGCTTCAGGGAAAATGCCCGAGCCTGTGGTGTGTGCCTGCTCCCACGGTGGAAGCACTGTCATCACGGTGGAGTCCAGGCTGCCCACGCGACGCTGCCAGACACAGAGCTGCAAAGAGCTGGGCAAAGTCAGCTCTAAAGCCAGACAAGTCAGCTCTGGGGCTGTCCCCCTTGTGGGCAACCAAAGAGCAGGTCGGCAAACTGCAGAGGAGGCAGGTAGGGGTGCGGTTTGTTCATTTTTCTTCTTTCAGAAACATGACACTGAGACTCAGAAAAGTTACACGAGTCACCAAGAACTATTTTTAAAGCATTACAGAAAGGAAAAAAGATATGGAATACAAACATAAGGCTCGTCAGCCAGCTGATAAAACAGCCCCCTGTGTAGTGCAAAGACGTCTCAAGTGTCATTGCCCCACCAGGCTGCTGTGAGTGTCCCAGGGAGTCAGGACATCACAGCTATCCACAGTGAAGACCTTTGAGGTCATCCACTAGCTCCTTCAAGGCATGAGATTTTATTCTGAGAAGCACAGAACAAGGAACATGCCAGCATCCACACTGAGGTCAGTCATTTGACAACCTCTCCTCCCTGTGGCTCCATCCTTTTGCATCCAACTCTCCATTAGGACATTAGAACACTCTTCTGTGCTTGGTCCCCCAGAGCCCAACTTAGATGTGCGAACACACGAGTCTGGTGACCCACAAAATAGGGAACAACAAGGTTAACACAACTGAGAGCTTCAAATCAATTCAGTTTGTTAAAGCAACAAGGAGTTTCAGCATGTGTATTACACGCGGTGGAAGTGTGAGCAGGAGTGAGCCTGCACACCTGTCTCCATCTGCAACGCTCTGCTGTTCCCTACCCCCCCAATCCCGGCACCTACAGAGAGCAGACAGGTAGGTGGGGGCCCGTGAAGGGTTCCTATTCATTTTGATCACCTGATCCTTTTCTTCCTTTTTTCAGTCTTAAGAAAAATACCTCATAGCACAGAGAACTATATTCAATATCTTGTAGTAACCTATAATGGAAAAGAATCTGAAAAAATATGTATATGTACAACTGAATCACTTTGCTGTACACATGAAACTAACCCAACATTGTAAATCAACTATACTTCAGTTTTTAAGAAAAAGGAAAAGAAAAAAAGAAAAAGAAAAAGATCTCTCAGGAATCTGAAAACAAAGACTTGATTCCAGAATAATTACTGTTAATGCACACACAGAATCTCTCTTTTTCAAAGAAGCCCAAAGAATTTCATGTGAAATACGCTACCTCACTGGCAGTTACGTTCTCCAGAGCAGCACTCCGTCACTTCCTGGCGTCCGCTGTTTCCTTTCTTAAAATGCTGTGTGTGCGTGTCTGTAAGGCTAGTTTTACTTATCTATTTTTATTAAGACATAAATGACTATAACATTTCATTAGCTTCAAGTATACAACATAAGGAGTCAATACTTGTGTATACTGTGAAATGATCAATTCTTTTGTGATTAATGAAAATACTCTGAAAGGTTATGAATGCCTCATTGCTGGGACTCATGCACAAAAATAATGAAAAACCACCAAAAAGCTTCCGAGCTTCTGTGTGTACGTCGGGGGCGGGGGGCGCAACAGAGCTCTTCCCCTTTCAGGCAGAAGAGGTCACCGCCTGAGCAGCTGAGGGGCAGGTATCGGACTTGAGGGCTCATTCTGATTCCTATGTCCAGTGACCTCTGTTGTCCTCACCGTGGAATGTCTGTCCCTGACCCAGAACTTGTCGGATTTTCAGCATCTGAATGGGAGAGCCAGGATCTTGGAGCTTTGTATGAATTATTAATGGGTACTGACAACAAACCCAGGAGGTCACTCTGAATGAACTTCCGAGGTTTATGCTTTGATCATATGTCCCATTGAATGACAGAAGGAATGTGTCAGAAAAAAATGATCCAGAACAACCCTCTGCTTCTAACACTGGAAAAGAGACATTTAATGGAAGAGCTGGGTCGCCCTCTTGAATCCTAACACTTTGGGTTAAGGATGTATAAAAAAAATCCTAAGTAACAAGTTTAGCGTTCTATTTCATTCACCTAACTAAAACTTTTCCAATCCTATTTTTTTTCAGCCAAGATGGACCCTGTCAGCCAAACATTAACACTCTCCATAAAAACAAAAAACAAAAACAAAAACAAAACAGAATTTCCTGGTGAGTCTAGCCTTTAAAACTCCAAGGGAGTGCTTAGCTAAGATAGAATACAGTATACTGAACTAAACAAAAATAAAGCCAGTGGACACGGTTTTATAGATGCTAATCGTGTCTTTCATCCCTAATGTCTGCATTACAAAGTTCACGTTGTTACGGCTTCTTGTCTGATTATATGTTTTGCTGCTGTTTTACTCCTGTTAATGCTTTTTCTCTTAACTTCTATTTTGCCTCATATTAACATCACTATACGGGCTGTCTTTTAGCATTTAGTTAGTAAGTATTCACCTGGTTTATCTTTTTTCTTGTCTTCGTCCTCCACATATGTGTATCATTTTGTTTGTAAGTCTTTTAAAAGCTGCATATGGCTGGATTTTGTGTTTTATTCATTCCAGTAGCCGCTGTCTTAAGCTAAAGGGTAGACATAATCATAATTGTTATCACTCTTACATTTGAATTAATATCTACATCTCACATTGTGTTTTCTTTCATCATCCCTTTTGTCTGCTTCACTTCCTCTTCCCATTTCTACTGAATATGATTTCCTATACTCCCAACTTTGGTCTCTCATGGAAAGTTTGGAAACTAGAGCTTGTATTTATATTATTTTTGTAAGTAATTTAAAATATATAATGTACACACCAAACTATAAATTTCGCAGCGTATTTATCTACTCAGAAGGTTTTTTTCTTAACTAAATTCATATGCCCTGTTAGTTATTTGTATTTTATAACCAATTTTAATGATACTTACTAATAACATATTTTATTAATTCCTGTACGTAGTGCTGGTGTTTCCCCCTCTTCAGGCTTCCTTTCTCTTGATGAGCTGTAACCTCTAACAGTGAAGGTCTCTGTCTTCCTATATCTGAAAATGCCTCTATTTTGCATTCAATCTTGAATGATAGTCTAGGTAGGTACAAAATTCAAGGTTGAAAATTATTTCTGTCAGTATTTAAAATCCACTCTTTTCTACCTTTGCCAATGATCCGTCTTTTCTCCCTGGTAATTTCCATAACTTTCTCTGTTTCTGATGTTCTCTGTTTACACTATGACGACGAGTCATAGTTTTATTTCTGTTTACCTTTGTTAGCATGTGGTAGGTACTTTCACTGTGAGGACATGTCCTTCTCCAATTCTGGAAAGCTCTGAGCCATTAACTCTGTCAGTCTAACCACTATGCACCTAAACTTCTCTTCCATATTTTAACATTGGTCTCTCTATGCTGCATTCTGTAGTAACTCTTCAGCACTGGCCTCAAGTTCATTGATTCTTTGTGTCCAGTCTATTGTTTAAATGGTTTATGAAGTTTTTAGTTCCATTAACGTTGTTTATTTCCAAAGTTTCAAACTGACTCACAGTCATTTCCACATGGCCTTGTTTTATTTCTGCTTGGGTTTTGTTTCTTTTCTTTTTTTTTTTTTTTATTACTATCCCTGTGTGTCTCTCTCTGAACCTTCCAAACATACCTGCTAATGTGTTTCTCAGGCTGATAGATATTTTAACTCCTGGACTTAATTCATGTTCGCTACCAATTTTGTTTCCTTTCTTAGCTTCAAATGTCTTTGTGCATTTTCCAACCAAAAAACTTTTGAAGCCAACAGACTTGCAGGATGGTTCCGAGGTGCTGGATTCGGCTGTCTGTCCTGTGTTTATTCTCCCTCCCTCTGTGCTGGGGACTCCCTGTCTGTAAGTCGTGGGCTGCCCTCCTCCACCTGCCTGCACCTACGGCCCAGGCTTGGGTCTTGTCTTATTATTCAGATCTCCAGTTCAGTGCAGTGATCCCTGCTTCAGCCTTCCAGGCAACGTGAGGTTTCATGAGGTGCCTCCTTGCCCCACTGTCTCTGTGCTCCCCTGGTTTATAACTTTCCTGAAGCACTAGCTTGTTGACAGCAGTTTTCCACAGCTTCCTCTCATAAGGGATGGCTTAGTACCGCCCATAGTACCAGCTCCAGGCTTCACCCGGCTCAGGAAGGTGGCTTCAGTCTTCTTTCTCCTGCAGGAGCCACCCTGCCCCTTCCCCTGCCTGCTTCCCATCCTGGAGGCCCCTGCAGGCCCATGCCCCTGGTCTAACCTCCGGTTGCACTGTTGTTGCATTTCTGGTCCAAGGGAGCTGACAGTGACTGTTCAGCCAGCTGTGGTCATTCACCGTTTTTCTTCTTTTTCCATCAATCATTGCTGTGTGCTGGGATCCTCAAGAGTACCTCAAGTGAGAATTTACTGCACTTTCCTGTCCGCTGACCACAACAAAAATGAATGTTCATTTAATACTTAGGTGCCAGGCATTGTGTCAGGTATCGTCATCTCTTACCTCATTTAATTTTTTTTTTAACCTCATTTAATTTCTTAAACCACTTCTGTGAGGCAGATGCTACTCTCATCTCTATTTTATACAAGAACTAAAAAACACTCTCTGCAGCTTAAATAATCTGGGACATATATTCTGGCAAGGACTGAAATGAGTAGAGAATCCAGGTACATCCGTCTCTGAAGCCAGAGCTCCTGACCTTGATATGGTAAGGATAAGATGACATCTCCTGATAATAACCTGACATTACAGGAAGATGACGTCTTTTGACAACAATCTGACATTTCTGGCTTTGTGAGCCTGCAGAAGAACCCGAGGAGGAAGGGTGTGGGCTGGGGTTCTGTGGTGCTGGTTTCTAGTTAAGAGTTCCTTTATGAACTACCAAAGTGACCTTGGGAAGTCACTGCAGCCATCTAGGTCTTTATTTTCCCTATAAAATGATATTATTAACAATAGCTGAGAGAGAAGCAAGATGGCGGAGTAGAATGACGCTTGTAGCTCACCCTCTCCCCCAAATACACCAAAACTCACATCTATGGGCCTACTCAGCCAACCAGAGAATCTGCGGAACTCCGACAGAACATCGCCCTCTTCGAAAGACAAAGACGCCAAAAATCTGGTAGGAGAAAAGGAAAAAAGAAAGAAGAAAAGCAAAACAGTGCAGGACCATTCCCGCGGGAAGGGAGCGGCAAAGGAGGACTGGCGCTCGTTTGCTGGGTCTCCCCTCTCCAACGGAGAGGCCGGTGGGACGGAGGGGGAGCCTCCGAGGCTCGGATCTGCCTGGAGCACCCCATGACTGACAGAACTGAGTTAAACAGACACAGAGGGTCCCCACAACACCCAGCCCGAGATGCAAGCCAGCAGCTGGGGGCCGGGACAGGCTGCCCAAGCTGGGCGGAGGACTTGGGTGGCTGCACTGAGGCAGCCCCGGGGACTGCAGCAGGCTGCGTGCCGTGGCTGGGAGGGGATACGGAGCAGAACCACCTCGGTCCCCCATAAATTGCAAAAAAGGCAAAGCAACACGGCTGGTGTCCCCTGAGGGGAGGGGCGCCGTCGCCTTTGTCTCCTCAGACCCACGGCACCATTACTGGCACTTCTCGCAAGAAGAGAGGTGGCAGCCACAGCCACCATCTCCTGTGGGCAGCGCCCAGGTGGGGGCGGGGCTGAGACCTGAATCCGCACCCGGGGGCTCCGCAACCTCCTGGGCAGGACTGAGACTTGTTTACAGCCCGAGGCAGATAGGATCTTTCTGCCCTGGCACCTCAGAGAACTCGCGCCACCAAGACTAACAAACTGAGATTTGGCACGGAGCAGGGGCGGGGTCGTTCCGCGATCTTTCCGGAGCCTGCTTTCGGAGTGTCCACCTGAGGCGGAGCAGGCAGCTGCATGTAGCCGCGGAGTGACTGGCGCCAGGAGACAGCGGGTGGCTCCCCGCCTTTCCGGCAGGAACACAGCACCTGACCACGGTGCTGGGAGGGGGCGCGATCTGCTAGCTGACAGCCACTGGGAACAGCACAGACAAGGGTGCCAACAAAGGGCCTCTGGAAACAGCAAGCTGAGTTCGCAAAACAGGGCGAAGACACAAAGACCTCTCGATAAAATCATTAAGAGCACACCGTCTCCAGGAGAACTACATAACTGATACTCCTTAAGCCACAGTGCCAGAGAGATATGAGCAATATGAAGAAGCAGAGGAACCACTCCCAATTAAAAGATCAAGAGAAATCCCCTGAAAGCACGATCAAGGAAGTAGACATTGATGGCCTACAAGATCAAGATTTCAAAAAAGGAGTGATCAAAGTACTGAAGGAACTAAAAGAAATAGTGTTTAGAGATATAAAATATGTCAAAAACGAAATAGAAGCTATAAAGAAGAACCAAGTAGAATTAGTAAACTCACCTGCTGAGATGAGAGCTGATCTAAAGGCTGTACAAAGCAGGCTAGATAATGCAGAGGAACGAATAAGTGACCTAGAAGACAGGACAACAGAAAGCACCCAATCAGAACAGCTGAGGGAAAAACAAAGAAAAATGAAAACAATATAAGGGACCTATGGGACAATACAAAGCACGCCAATCTACGTATAATAGGGGTTCCAGAAGGGGAAGAAAGAACAAAGGGGATTGAAGAGGCATTTGAAGAAATCATGACTGAAAACTTCCCAAACCTAAAGGAATCAGATATCCAAGTACAGGAGGCTCAGAGGGTCCCAAACAGGAAGAACCCAAACAGACCCACATCAAGACATATCATAATCAAGATGGCCAGAGTCAAGGATAAAGAAATGATCCTAAAGGCAGCAAGAGAAAAACAAAGAGTGAGTTGCAAGGGAACCCCCATAAGGCTCTCAGCTGAATTCTCTACACAAACACTACAGGCCAGAAGGGAGTGGCAAAATATATTCACAGTCCTGAATGAAAAAAAGATGCAGCCTAGGATACTCTATCCAGCAAGGCTATCCTTTAGAATAGGAGAGATAAAGAACTTCACAGACAAGCAAAAACTAAGAAGGGTTTAGCACTAAACCCATGCTAAAAGAAATATTGACAGGTCTACTCTAAATAGAAAAGAAGCAGGATGCTACAAAAATGAGAAACTCATAACTGGAAAGGAGATAACTGCCATGAATTACAAAAAGAATAAACACAAAATTGTAGAAGACGACATCAAAATCATTAAAAGTGGAAGAGGGAAGGAAGCAAGGAAAGCCACTGTGGAGAACAGTATGGAGATTCCTCAAAAGACTAGGAATAGACTTACCATAGGACCCGGGAATCCCACTCCTGGGCGTATATCCAGAAGGAACCCTACTTCAAAATGGCACCTGCACCCCAATGTTCATAGCAGCACTATTTACAATAGCCAAGACATGGAAACAGCCTAAATGTCCATCAACAGATGACTGGATAAAGATGTGGTATATTTATACAATGGAATACTATTCAGCCACAAAAACCAACAACATAACGCCATTTGCAGCAACATGGATGTTCCTGGAGAATGTCATTCTAAGTGAAGTAAGCCAGAAAGAGAAAGAAAAATACCATATGAGATCGCTCATATGAGGAATCTTAAAAAAAAAAACAAAAAAAAAAACAAAAACCAACAGAAATACAAAACAGAAACAGACTCACAGACATAGAATACAAACTTGTGGTTGCCAAGGGGGCGGGGGGTGGAAAGGGACAGACTGGGATGTTAAAATGCAGAATAGATAAACAAGATTATACTGTATAGCACAGGGAAATATATACAAGATCTTGTGGTAGCTAATAGCGAAAAAAAATAGAATGAATATATGTTCATGTATAACTGAAAAACTGCTCTACACTAGAATTTGACACAACATGGTAAAATGACTATTACTCAATTTAAAAAAATGTAAAAAAAAAAATTGCTTTTGCTCCCTGCTGCCTTATGAACATCAGAAAGTAACAGATCTAAAACATCTTCCAAAATATGGAATAGTGTGTATTTTATACTATTTTACATGGATTCTAAGCTTCTTTTCTTGTATGGAAAACAAGAGGTAGCACAAGCAAAGCTTGCATTATTTTCCCTGAATATACTGCCTTACACTTGCCCACGCGAGAGCTCATTTGCTATTTCTCTACCCGCTCAGGAAACCTCATGAGATCTTGCCATGGTTTATCCCTGTCAGTTTGACATTTCACTTCCATCTTTAATTCTGGAGATCTCACTATGTACTCTCTGAGCCAAATCACTTGCAAAACTATTAAGTAAACTGGTAACATTTTTCCATCTGGAGAAGCAAATGTTCTCCTCTCCATTTCATTTCCTATTAGGCCAATTATTGACCTACAGCAAAACAAAGTCCTACCCCCCACCTTGCCCCGACTGGTGGCAAATGATTGTCCCACGGTTTTTCCTTCTCGCATAAAGAGGGAAACTTCATAAGATGGAAAGACCAGATTATGGCGCAAAACCACCTGGTTGGGTGTCTACTGGTGGCCTGACCCAGCATCCTTGAGCTGCAGTTTTCTCATCTGTTAAGTGCAGGCAGTAGATCAATCCTTAGGAAGGATTCGATGATCTTCAAAGTTCAAGTATACCAAATGCCAAGCAGCGTATCAGACATATGATAGGTTTTCGATAAATACAAATTATCCTTACAAATATCTGAAGCCCAGAGGCATTTATTTGCAACAAACTTCTAAAAAAGCACGTTGACAACATTCACCATACTCCAGCGAGGCAAAGAACTTGCTGCTTTCTTCATTTTTATTGCACTGTCAGGTTTAATAAAGCAGCAATGTACCTTAATGTTCAACGTTGATAATGATGACTCGTTTCAAATCTCAACAAACACGCTGGCTTCCTTCTCCACATTAGTGGTCCCTTATAGGGCCTTTGAAGTCTCTGAGAAGAAAAAAAAAGTGTAGGATCCCACGTGACGATGGTGAGGGCGATGAAGCTGGCAGAAGGGTCAATTCCAAGCCCATGAACTATCCGCACTGTCCTTTACAAACCACAGACAAGCTGTTTGTGTGACTCATTGGTGGCCACATCATGCTGCCCAGCCAAATGCAGACCTGTCCCTGAGAAATCACTGACCTGCTCCAGTGCAGAGTGGCAACTGGTCTGGAATAAGTTTTGCATTTTTTTGCAATCTTGCGGCTTTAACCTAAGGCTCCGTGGGTGCTGGACAGGGAGTTTCAAACTGAATAGAGCTTTTAGGAATTCTCTGGTCTGGAGTTTCCTAGGCTGGGATTTCCTAGGCTGAGTAAGTGTGTGTGCCCAGAGAATGGGGTGTGGGGGGTGTCCAGTTAATCATGGAAAATGGAACTAACTAGAGGGAAGGGAAAGACACAACAGGAGGAGTCGGGGGAGGGGAGACATGGCAAATCTCATCACTGCCTCCAACCCCTTCCTCTTAAAAAGTTTCCCCATCATCACTTAAGTGCTACTTTGCTAGAGGTGAACTTCCAGAAAGTTGCACTGTCAGGTTTGATAAAGCGACAGCCTTCTCTAATCTTCAGTGTTGACACATAATGAGGACTCATTTCAGACTCCAACCAACACGGAAGCTTCCCTCTCCACACAGGTGGTGGTCCCTTTGAAAGCTAACCTGCCAGCTACATATTTCTGCCCATTTCCAGAACGTGGTACAGACTCCTATAACTGTCATTGTATCCTACAGGAAAGAGAATGATTTCTTCCCAGAGGATAGAAGATGTCACTGCAGCCTCTGCTCCCTAACTACATTTGTTTGAGCAGTAGATTTCTCTCCAAGTCACTGAGTCATCTTCCCAGACACAAAACTGAAACCGTCTTCTCTTTTTATTGGGAGATTGACATTCTCATATAACATTTCATAATAATGTGTTCAAAGGGCACATTTAAAATATATGAAATGTATATGAAATAAAGTCATTGAGAACTGGAGACATGACAAGCCTCAAGCCAACCGGCTGGCTTAATAAAGAACCACAATAACTTGCAAATAGAAATTCAGACTAAAGCCCGAATAAAGTCCCTCACCCACTTCTCATATACCTGAGTTCTGTTGTTTTCAGGTGCTGCCCTAGGGAATACTCTAACTAAATTACTTCAAAACTGTTTTTTCCCACTTAAATAAAAATGTGCTGTGTGGAATAAATTGCATCAGACTTAAAATATGATGACTTCACATCTGTTGTAGCTGCCTTTTCTACCATTGTGAGTTTGGCATAGTCCCAAAAAGTCCAATAACGTTTTGAAAGACAAACACCTCTCTGCTCAGTACTTACCGTTATTTCCCAAACGTTTGGGAAACCACTGTCCCATCACACCTTAGGGAATTTTCTTCAGCGAAACTAAATTTGTTTCTGTCATCCCCGAGCATGTGCCTAGGTAGGAATTTAGTAAAACTCTAATGAAAAGTGTCCCAGTGTTGGTGTGCAGCACTGAAGTCTGTCCTTCAAATAAAGATGCATAAGACAGTATGAGAAAAGCTATGACTTCCCAGTTAAATATCACCAGCAACTTCCATCATTAAGAATGCACTAAAGTGAGTCCTTCACTACTTCTTCCCGCCCACAAGCCCCTGGAAGCTTCTAAGGAGTCATAACCCAGGTGTTGCTGTGGCCTCCCAGACTCTTAGGAACTATGTCAGATTAGGCTAGACTCCCTGTGGACACCTAAAGCCAAGAAACCTCTGAATTCCTGAAAGGTTTATGTTCTCACAGCCACTTTTTCACTTGCCTTGCTAAACAGATGTGAAATTCAGCTTCCTCCTCAATACACACACACACACACGCCCCATTATACAAAGCCAGCTTTGCTCAACGATGGAGGATCCTGAGAAAAGGTTCCATATTCAACACATTTTCAATGACAGAACGTCCCACAGTACATTTCCTGTCCTTAAATATCCTCTTGGCCATTCTTTGCCCACTGTCTCTTTATCACGGATGCTTCTGACATCAGCGTCTTACCCAGAATCCTCTCCTCTTCCCACCCTCTCTACTTCCTGGACCGCACCCCAAATTCTTCCCCCCAACTCCTCCTGCCACCACGCAGAGCAGTTCCGCCCTCTCCGGGTCCTGCACCATGGGTTCCAGGGGCCCACCGGCTAAGAGAGACAACGCGATCACGTACCTTGTTCTCCCATCGCATGGTATACATTTCCCCCAAGTTTTGGGTTTTTTTTTTTATCTTTTTAAAAATATTCTGCATCCTTTTAACTTTTTGTCAGCAAACATCAAATATTTTTGCAGCTTATAAGGCTTCAGTCTCACATTTTACTGACATAACAAACTTGTTTGCTCCCCTAACAGAAATCTTATAGAAGGATACATTTTCTCTTTCACAATCTGAGAGTTAAAGTGCCTGCAGTGAGACTGATAGTAATTCTCTCTTCTTTCTGGGCCCTGACTGTGTTAGCATGAAGCTTTCTGAAGTCTTGATGGAAAATGTGGAGTCTCACGTCTTTGAGAAGCTTAGAAAAACAGGTTCTCCCATATTTGAGGAGCAAAAAAACCACCACCAATCAATGCCTGACTCTGTACTAGGTATTTACAGCTACAGCAGTAAAGTCAGAATGTAATTAGTTTTGAGAAATGGTCTAAATATACATGTTTAATAACTATCACAGGATATACCAGTGCCATCATTTTTAGTACCAAGTAGCTTTTTAAAAAGTATTAAGTATCCCCATTTAATAGTCATTTTTTTCATTCATACTGGAATTTATCCTTTTTACTTTTTTACAACTTTACAAGTATCAGGACAAAATTTTAATGCCAAATGCTTTCATGGACCACTGTAAATTGGGAAAAACAACAAGGTTCTACTGTTTAGCACAGGGAGCTGTTTTCAGTATCTTGTAATAACCTACAGTGATAAAGAATATGAAAAAGAATATACAGATAACTGAGTCACTTTGCTGTACACCAGAAACTAACACAACATTGTAAATCAATTCTACTTCAGTTAAAAAAAATTCCAAATGACCAAAATCCATGGTGTCTTTAGCAACATTTTCAAATTAATGTGCAGTCTGTGAATAACAGCAATGCTCATCCCAGCACCTCCTTCCCCCATCTCTGTAGGTTAGACTGTTATGAGAAACCTCTCTGAGGAGGTGACATCTGAGCTGAGACAGGAAGATGCTGTCATGGGAAGATCAGAGCAACTGCGAGTGTCAAGGTCTGGAGGTGAGAATGGCCCTGGGATGTTCAAAGCAGAGAAAGAGATCAGTGTAATGAGCGGGGGTCGGCTTTCTAGAGGCTGCTGCGAGCAGACACTGCAGGGCTCGGAAGTCCAAGTGAGAAGACTGGCCTCGATTGTAGATCAGGGAGGGATGGAAGCAGGGGAGTGGCATCAATTTGATTTCGGTTTTTACAAGCTTGCTCTGGCTGCTGGGAGAAGAAAGACTGAGCAGGCAAAGGCGAGAGCAGGCAGGATATCTGTCAGGAGGCTCCTGCCCTCGCCCAGGTGAGAAATGATGGGGCTTGGTCTGGAGTAGGAGCAGCTGAGGAGAGAGAAGGGTGGAACAGGGGCATATGCCTTAGTATGTGGACCACCCTGCACTGGTACCCAGTGTGCACCATGGTGATGCTACATGCCTGCCAACGACTAGCATCCATGTGATGTTTGGGATTATATATATGGAAACATAGGCTCCTTTCAGTAACACCATGTTCCTCTGGAGAACCAATGCTTTAAAACACTGCATTTGGCCCACAGGAGACCCATCCCTCCTTTACATCATTAGGTGACCTTTCCAGTATCACATGAACTCTGCATCTGCAGAATGTTGGAGGTAATTCTTTCACCTCAGTGCCTGATGAAGCTTAATTAGTTAATGCTTACAGGGTGGTGACAAATGAAAAATGAAAAATGTTTAAATGTCAATGACAACTCTGTCTAATTGTGCTGTAAGCATTTAGCTCCAAAGCTTGCTGAGAATTCCTCTGCCAACCGACAGCCATTCTCAAGGGCTGGTGAGAAGGCAGGAGCAGCCTTTTCTAACAGCAGTCAGAAGTCCATCTATCACTTCACACCATTTTCCAGAAAGGATAGAGGAATCAAGTCCTGCAGAGAGGTCCTTCATTACCTCTAGAAAACCATGTCAGATGGTCATTTATCTGAGAAGAACAGATGCCCACAGAAATGCCACGCTGTTCGATATTAGAGAATAAGCCTTTCCAGATAGCTGGCTACCTCACAGCATCACAGCATTTCACTGTAACTAATTTTGATGGGTATCTGCTTTAAACGTAGAGCACACTTCCCCACATGGGGGGTGGTGTATCTTGGGCATGACTTAACCTTTTTCCATACTTCAGGGTCCTGATTCAAACAGTGAGTAATGAATGCATTGTGGTGTCAGCAAGCACTACCTCCAGGAGCTGTCACTTTCCTCGGCGTCTGTTACCACTAAACAGCCTGTCCCTTGTGGCCTTTCTGTGGGTTTGCTATCTTTCCTCTCACAGTCAGGCCATCCACTGTCACATACCAGAAGGGTCATTATTTTTGCTCCAATGATTCCTTGTTTGTTATTTTAAATCTGCTGGGGGCCAGAGAGCCAGTTAGCAAAGCTGTGAGAACTGTGTGTGGCATGAAGAGTTAAGGGATGAGACAGCTCGGTTTGGAGTGAAAGTGCTCTGAGTTTTATGACCTCTGTTAGGACCGTGTGGAAGACTCTGGAACCCCAGCAGCACTGTATCGGTGGACAAGAAAACTAAGAAGGGATGGTTCTTTACCAGCCACTCTCACTCTCTGTTCATTCCCTATTTGCTGCTGCTCCAAATTGCTAGAAACGAATTGGCTGAGAACCACACAAATCTTGAGTCCACGGCTCTGGACGTCAGAAGTCTGCATGGGTCTCGCTGGGCCCAGGTCAGCCGGGTTCAGTCCTTCTGGAGGCCCTCGCGGATATCCCGCTGGCTGGCCTTTCCAGCTTTCTAGAAGATGCCACCTTCCTCGGCTCACCACTTCCTTCCATCTTTTAAGTCAGCAGCAAAGCACCTTCGAATCTCTGACTCTGCCGCTCTGCTTCTGTCTTCACCTCTTCTCCTCTGACCCTTTAAGGGCCACTGTGAGGACTCTGGGCCCATTCAGATAATCCAGGATAATCCCCCCATCTCAGTGTCCTGAACCACATCTCCCCTGTGTTAGTCATCACAGGTTTATGAGGGGTGGGGATTAGGACATGGATATCTTTGGGAGGGGGCACCAGTCTGCCCGTCACACGTGCCAAACGTGAATCTCCTTAGTGTTGTGTGGGGTGTAGGAACAGGCAGCTGTTTATCCTTTTTTTTTTTTTTAATTATCACATTTCTTAGAGCTCCAGAGGATGTAAGAATCTAAACCACCTGAGGGAACTGGAAGACTTCTTACTTTCATGTTTAAGTCCAAATATAGGGATTCACCCACACTTCCCATCCGGGCGCAGGAACGCAGCCCTCTCTGACCTCTGTTTCATCCCTTAGCACTCCATTCGGGTGGTTTCATCTACACACAAGTGGCCACAGTGCCATCTGGAGTGGATCCTGTAAGCACACCCCTGACTGCGCTGTGGAGAGGACTGGGCGCCATGTGTGTGCTCCTTCCTTTAGGTGCTGGGCTGGCAAGGGGGCTCGTCTCCTCCATGCAAAATGGGTTTGGCCCGAGTTACACATACACGTCCGCAAAGCTAGAACATGGGTGCCTGTGCGGATCATCTGTGCTCGCTGAATAACAAGATTCTTCTAAAAGTTGGGTAATTCAGTAGAAGAGTCTTTCAGATTTACCCTGAGAGAGGACAGAAAGCCATCACACAGATCTGGAACCTTCACCCATTCACACCTTTGTGTGCTGGAAACTAGATGAGCAAGAGAGGTGAGTTCATGGGTTTACATCCTTGACTGGAGAGGAGGACTCAAGCAGAGCAAAAAAACTACAAATGTGATTGGAGATTGTCATTAGGACCATGAGATGAGTAAACAGGGTGGGGCTGCCGACTAGCTGAACATGGGGGAGAGCTTCTCTGAGGCAGGACAGTACTCTGCGCTCTGAAAGACCAGGAGGCAGCCGCAGGGAAGAGCTGGGCAGAGGAGACACATGCACAGATAACTGAGGTGGAAAAGGGCCGAGTGCACTGAAGGAATAGCTGAAAGGTCAGTCAGGCTGCAGCAGAGTGGAGGTGGAGGGGAGCAACAGGACCAGATCAAACAGGGCCTCTTGGTTTCAGTTTTCTTTGAAGATAAATAGAAAATCAAAGTTTGGGGCAGATGAATGGTGTGAAGAGACAGACATTTTTCTAAGACCACGCTGCCTGCTGTGTGCAGGTCAGACTGGATAAGACAAAGGAGAAGCAGACCACTTCGGTGACCAGCACGGTCTCCCAGGCAAGATGGCACTGGCGCCCGTGGAGATGGACCCAAAGGGACACATCCAAGATCACGTGCTGAGGGTGGAACTGACAGGAAGTGCCCATGGGTTCCATGGAGTGGGTAGGAAAACAGACGTGTTCAGAATCATTTCTCCTTTTTGGCTGGTTAACTGGATGGATGGATAGTGGTGCCATTCATCAAGAGGAAGATCAGAGGGAAAACAGGCTTATGAGAGAAAATTAAGAATTCCCTTTGGATGTTTATCATTAAGAAGCCTGTTAGGCACACACACTAAAATGTCCAGTGGGCCACTGGTATAGTCTTCAGACAGGAGGAGACCAAACACAGAACTCTATCTGCTGCAGCGCTGACTCGTGTGTCAGAGTCCCTCCTTCCCCAGGACTCCTTCTTGGCCCACAAGAGTTTCTAATCTACCCCACTTCTTGGGGTGACCCAGGTTTGCTGGTTGATGACGGAATATCCCCTAGCCTTAAGAATGTATTTGGCTTTTAGACTGCAGAGTCTTCTGCAGTCACCAGAATTAATGGGTCCCCAAACCATCTGGGGTACTTATGGATACTGTGTCACTAGAACAAATTGCCAGGCATCTGGCACACAGAAGGTACATAGAGACTTGCTGAATGAATGATTTCCCTCAATTTCTTTATTTTTTATTGGGGTGAGAATGAGATTAGCAAACATGAGTCTCATTTCCCCTCAGCTAAAAAAAGCTATTTATCGGTCTGCAAGCTATGTTCTTAAGCACCTTATGTTCCGTGAATCACTGGGGGTCTTGTTAAAAGGTGGATTCTGATTCAAAGTTGGGGGCAGGGCTGAGATCCTGCATCTCTGCCAAACTTCCAGGCACGGCAAAAGCTGCTGGCTCTCAAGTCACACCTGGAGTAGCAAAGGAAGAAACTCAATCTGCCATCCTTTGAGTTCATCAGGCTGACTCTTAGGGAGGGGACCAGTTAAGCAGGTGAGGCTGTCACAACCAGTGTGACCCTAGAGCCTGCCATTTCCTGGGAATTTCTCCAGCAGTTTTTTAAGTTTTATCATTACCCTCAACATTTACTGCCTTACATGATTAGTTATCATTCTATGTTACCTGTCTTATTTTTCTAACAAAACTAAAAGTGCCTAGAGATCAAGGACAAACCTCTATATTTTTTGTATAAATAGCCCCCAAACTCCAATCCCATACCTTGTACAAGGTAACTGTCCAAGAAATGTTTGCTGATTGACTATTAATGGATTTCCCTAGTAGGAACTATGGACTCATTAGACACACAGAGACGGCAATATGGCTTTGGCTGTGAGACTTAAAATTTAAATCAGGTAAATTCATAGTTTACATGCAATCAAGAGACAGAATGCATATGTCTGTGGTAATAATTTGGGTTAATTGCATAACAGGATTCTTCTAAGAGTTGGATAATTGAATAAAGAAATATTTCAGAACACCTGGACCTCTAACTGCTTCACAATTACAAAAGGATTACATAAAACTGTGTATCTACATTAAAAGCAAATTAAGCAATAATCATGAATATTATCTGAAATAATAAAGGAACAGTGAGTAGCTGCCTGATGTGAATTATCAGGAACATTTTCCTGATTGTTCTTTAATTAATTGCTCCATGATCTGAAAGCTTTCTCTGCCTCTCAGTATGCAAGACAGCCTAATACCATATTTCCTTCCCCTGACCTCACTATTAGCTGAATGGGTAGTCTGATATATCACAGCAATGAAAAGAGCACTGAGTTATGTAGGAAAACATCTGAGTGTGGCTGCCACTTGGAATTCAGTGCAGAATTACATCCTGCAACTAAAATGAAGACCACAGTCTGAATGACCGCCGTCTCTCCAGGGGCCATCACTTCCCCACTCTGTGCTCGCTGGGAAGAAAGTTCCTGGCACGGCACCCGGAGCCAGGCCACACCAGAGCTCCGAGGATGCTCAGCTCAGATCTGGGTCCAGCAGCACAACCCAGAGATGACGCTCCGAGGGGTGGCCCAGCCCCAGCTGAGAGGAAGCCTAACACAGCTGCCTTCCCTTTTCATTTTGCAGAAGTGTCAATTACTCAGTCAGTCATTCTTACATAAACACTTTATAAGCAACTCTTCTAGGTGAAGTGCTGTGCTGGGATCAGATGGAGCTACATGGACAGGCTCTCCGGCTCTGAGAACTCACAATCCACCAAAATGTACCTCTGAGAGGGCTGGGGTTTCCTCTGGTCTGCTGACACCATATCCCCAAACCCAAGTGAGTGCTTGGCTTATAATAGGTCTTCAAAAATATTTATCAAGGAAATGGATGGATGGATGGATGGATGGTTGCTTGGTTGGTTGGTTGGTTTAGTGGGGAGCACAGATGCATACATGATTCACTTCTGGTTATAGAGTACTTTATACAAACTTAGAGGAAAGCTACACTTTATGAGACCCTCACTAAGCTATGTGCCAGGTACTGGCCTAGAAACTCTGCACAGTACCTATTTTAATCCTGACAGTCACCTCTGAGTAGCTACGATTGTAGCACCATTGCACGCATGAGGACCTAGTGTGATGAGGGGCCATGCATTGTGCCCAAGCTCACACAGTTAGTGACAAAGTGAGGACTCAAATTAAGGTCTTCTGACTCTAGAACTCATAACTACCGCACTACCCTGCTCTCTCCCAGCTTTCATAGTAGCCAGGAGTTTCCAAATGGTGGATCCAAATTTACAAAGGAAAAAGAGAAAGCCGTGAGTAATTGCCTGCCATGGGACATGTTAAATATGATAGTGAAAGTCATTTTCATCATATTGTGAGATCACGTTGTTTTCCTCAGGGTTTTCCCTGCCGTCTAATTTCAAAGAAGCTGGAAGAAGACCTGGGCTGACCTACCCAGTGGTTAAGAAAAGTCAAGAGGACAGAGCTTTTCTTGGGGAGAATTCCAAATTCAATTAGTAGGCAGAAGCTAAGTGGTACCCTTCTTTGAGACAAGCTACAAAAGAAAATCTCACCTTCAGCAAGTTTTAATATCGAGAACCTGCTATGGACAGCGAAATGGAGGGAGGGGGACCAGAAAAAGGACAGCATTTTTTTACAAGTTGCAATAATTTCCAAATAATATCACAACATACAATCCCATATTAAACTACAAAGGAAGTAAGTTATCTGTGCCATAAATATTTGAAATGCAGCACAGATTTATAAATTTGGAAGAATTACTCTTTGGATTACACACCCACCACTTAGCTTGGGAGGTGATAATGCAGCAGCAGGTGTGGGAGAAGGTTCATGTGGAGAGCAGAAGTCGGGGACACTGAACAGTCAGAAAACCCTCGGAATACAAGGCACTTGGGATTCCAAGGAGAAAACGCTTATAGAAAGAGGTGAGACCACTATGGCTAACAGTATGCAGGTTCTTTAAAAAACTAAAAATAGAGTTACTATATGATTGATCCAGTGGTCCCACTCCTGGGCACAATCTGGAGGAAACTCTAATTCAAAAAGACACATGCACCCTGATGTTCAAAGCAGCACTATTTACAACAGCCAAGACATGGAAGCAACCTAAATGTCCATCGACAGATGACTGGATAAAGAAGATGTGATACATTTATGCAATGGAATAGTACTCAGCCACAAAAAAGAATGAAATAATGCCATTTGCAGCATCATGGATGGACCTAGAGATTACCATACTAAGTGAAGTCAGACAGAGAAAGACAAGTATTATGTATCACTTATATGCAGAATCTAAAAGAATGACACAAATGAACTTATTTACAAAACAGAAACAGACTCACAGAGATAGAAAACAAACTTATGGTTACCAAAGGGGAAAGGGAGGAGGAAGCGGTAAATTAAGAGTTTGGGATTAGCAGATACAAACTACTATATATAAAATTGATAAACAACAAGGTCCTACTGTACAGCATGGGGAATTGTATTCAATAGTTTATAATAACCTATAGTGAAAAAGAATCTGGAAAAGATTATATATGTGTGTGCATCACTGAATCACTATTCCGTACACCAGAAATTAACACAACATTGTAAATCAACTATATTTCAGTTTAAAAAAAGAAAGAGGAGGGATGGCATCCTAAACAAATTTCTCCCCCCTTAAAATTCTGCTGAGGACTCACTACCATATTGTTTCAAATCCCTTTTCTCTACTCTTGGAAACAAACACTAAGGTATTTTCCACAGTCTGTGGGCTCCGCAGATTCCCTGCCTGCAGTGGAACAATAAACACTGAGGACTGTGTGTCTCTGGACATTGTGTGACTGGCCAGAACAGCTGTGCCAGGGAGCAGAAGGGGCGTTTAGTAAATCAGTTCAGAGCAGTGGTCCTCAAAGTCCCTCCAAGATTTGCAGCATCTGCTAGAACAGGGATCTGCAAATATTTTCTGTAAAAGGCCAGAGAGCAAATACTTCCAGCTTTGTGCTGAATTTTGCCAAGAGGCAAAACCAAGGATATTATGTGGGTACTTATACAACAAGGGAGGAAATCAGAATCCCCCAGTTTTACTGATGAAATTCAAACTATAGTACTGAGTAGACTTTTTTTTCCCTTAGTTTCTTGGGAGGAGGGGATTGTTTGTTTGTTTGTTTGTTTGTTTATACTAATGGAAGCACTGGAGATTGAACCCAGGACATCAGGTATGCTAAGCAGGCACCCTACCTCTGAGCTATACCCTCCCGCCACCATGCTTTTTTATAATACAGATCTACTCATGAGAAAAAATGTAATTCTTTTTGTGGGGGACAGCATTTCACTTAATTGGGGTTCAAAATTAGCGTTTCCCATCATGGAATCAATCGCAAAGGTTCATCTGTAAGAACCATTATTAGCTCGCAGGCCTTACCAAAACAGGTGGCAAAACAGATCTGGCCCTTGGGCTAAACCTGGGAACCTGTCAGAAATGTAAATCGTAAGGTCCAAATCTGGAGGTGGGGGCAGATACCGGTGTCTCAACAAGCCCTCCAGCTAACTCTGATGCACCCTGGTATTTGAGAACCAGGGATTTAAAGTAAATGCCAAAGGGCCAGAATTAGCCCTGCCCACTCTGTCATTACCATGGCAACGGCCATGTCTCCGTCATCAGCCATTGCCTTCTGTCCTACTTTCCCTTTGCCATCCTTTTAATGAGTTTGGGTGTATATTTTTATTTAGAAATAACCTTTTGGGTCTTAGGCAACTCATTTGGGAACCATGGCACACCCATGTCTGCTTGGAAATTTCAAAGCAGATAAGCAGAAACTCCTTGGGGAAGAGGTGCAGAGCCTGGGAGGAGGAGGCACTTCTAACCAAAGCCAGAAGAAGACTGTGCTTTCATTAGGGAGCCCCAGAGATGGGTGAATGGAAGTTGTGACTTTTCACCTTTTCAGTTGCTGCCTCAGAGCTGCCTGTGGTCAGTGAAAAATAAACAGGGCTACAACACACGTGCTGTTTCTTGATTGGATTGCTAGTCTCGGTGCTATAATCACGTTATACAATTCATAAATATTTCAGTAGCAGACTCAGAAGAAATATAGAGATAGTCGACTGGGTTAGTTCTCACTCTGACTCATGTCTTTCTCTCTAAAATGCTGCCTCAATATCTCCCTAGGTCCAATGGAGATAATCAACCAAATCCCATTGACAGTTGTCTTGAAAATAAACCTAGGTGTGTGAAGGTCACCGCAGGTGACAGACGCTTAGACTCAGTATTAGACTGTGTTGTCCTAACAAACTGACAAGGAGATGTTTATGGACAAAGAGAGGGCAGAGCCCTGTTATTCATGCAGGACTGGTCCTGTGGCTCCACAGACTGCCTCCTTGTCCACTGGGCATCCTCCTGGAATATTGCATTTTTTTGCTAAAAATTCAAATAGCTGTTTAGACCCACTGATCAGGATGCATCTGCCAGCATTTAAAATAGGTTCCCCACCGGCCTAACCTTACTCCCCAAAATTCAGATTAGTTGAGTGACTTGGGGTTAAACACCGAGAGGAGGGGAGGGGTGCTGTCATCAGGAGGGCTTCGGTGAGGCTTCTGGGAGTCGTGTCCAGATGCTCCCATTAATGTCAGTTAATTGATCACATTGGCTGATGACACCTAGGAAGTCATGAAGAGCCAGATTTGGGTGGATGATAGGTGGATTTTAACTATTCCTATTTTAGACTTACGGGGGTAAAGCCAGGAAGGCTGTAGACATTAGAGGGGAGCCCTGTATTCTCCTACTTTAAAATTTTCCCTCAATATCCACCAACAGAACACTGGATAAGGAGGTTGTGGTATATTTATACAATGGAATACTACTCTGCCATAAAAAAGAATAAAATAATGCCATTTGCAGCAAGATGGATGGACCTAGAGATTGTCATTCTAAGTGAAATAAGTCAGAAACAGAAAGAAAAATACCATATGATATCACTTATATGTGGAATCTAAAAAGAAAAAAAAAGGACACTATGAATGCCATCTACAAAACAAACAGACTCAAAGACATAGTAAACAATCTTATGGTTACCAGGGAAAGCAGGTGGGAGGGAGTAAATTTGGGAGTTTGAGATTCACAAATGTTAACCACTATATATAAAAATAGATTTTTTAAAAAAGTCTCTTCTATATAGCACAGGGAACTATATCCAAGATCTTGCAATAACCTTTAATGAAAAATAATATGAAAATGAATAAATGTATGTATACATGACTGGGACACTGTGCTGTACACCAGAAATGGACACATTGTAACTGACTATACTTAAATTTTAAAAAACTTAAAAATTAAAATTAAAAAAAATAAAATTTTTGCCCAAGACAAGTTAGGAATTTAATGTATTTTGTGCTCTAGGCAGCTCAGAATCCTGCTCCTTCTCAGGAATCTTACTTGGGCCCATGCTTCAGTGCAATAGATAGGAAGGAAAGACAGATACACGCAAGTAGGCTCGCCATGTTGGTGGATGGACTGCAGATGCTTCTAAAAGAGAGAAATGGGAGGAGGAGGAGGAAATGTATCCCAAGGCAAATATTCAGCTCTGCATTTCCTTTAAAACTCAAAGTGGTAAGAGGACCACTCGATTCAACTGGCACTGAAACATAGAAGGAATCAACAGGAAAAAAAAAAAAAAAACTTCAATGACTGGAAGAAAGCAAACCTTGTAAAGAACTCCACAGAATCAAGAGGATTATAAAATACTTAAAAAATAAACATAAGATGTATACAGGGATGAATCCATTACTGTCTCAAAAACTTTAATAGATGACACTGTTGACTGTTATTTCTAATCCTTACTTCATGCTGTGTGGTACTTACATTATTCATATATATATGTATATGTATATATATATTTTTTTTTAATCTTTTATTTTTTCATTATGAAGCCAGGAATTTTAAAAAAAGAAGTACCTCAGTCTATTCCCAGAAATAATCCAGGTGGCTTTTAGAAGGTTAGCATCAGGTGCTAAATGTGCTGAGAGTCTCCCAGCCCTGAGGGTAGACAAGCAAAGTGTTGACCACTGACAGTTAAGTGACAAATACTTTTAGCCTAATTTGTTTCCTAGCTTGCTTTCAGGGAGGAATAGAGACGCTGGCTAGAATTTACTTCCAGAAAAATGCTTTTGCTAGAACTCACGAGTCAGTGCTAGGCACAGGATAAGTAAGCTTTGCTTCTTTCTTAGCTTCGGAAACCTATAATGACTTTGGCTAAACTACAAACTTTCATGTTTTTAAAAGTTTTTGAAACCCTTTTAAGTTTGGAATAATTACAAATTCACAAGAAGCTGCAAAGATAGGTACTGTGAACTCTTCACCCAGCAATCCCCAGTGTTAACCTCTTGTATCACTATATAACAATACCAAAACCAGGAAAGTAGCATTGATAACAATCCACAGAGTTTACACGACATTCACCAGTTAAATATGTACTTTCGTGTGTGTGTGTGTGTGTGTGTGTGTGTAGCTGTACAGTTCTATCACATCTGTGGTTTCGTGTAACCACCACAACAATCAAGATACTTAACTCCGCCATCACCACAAGGTTCCTTTATGTTACTCCTTTATCACCACACCCATCCCTACTCCTCACCATCTCTAACCCCTGCAAACCACTAATTTGTTCTCCACTGATCCGTTCTATCTAATCTGTGTCCATTTCTTCATTTGTCCATGTGTTTGGCATTTCGTATCTTGTAGTTAGATCGAGAATTCCTTCACAAGAGCTGTTTTTATTCATATTTTCTTTTTTACTGTAATTACAAAAGATATCCATGATCACTTTGGAAGTGTTTGACATGAAAAAGAAAAATACACAAAGAAAAAAGTGGGAAAAAAACTACCTATGAAGTCCCCTCACTGAGTGCAATTTTGATGTGCTTCTCTGCACTGTTCTTCATTCTAGGCTCCATCAAAGAGAAAACTGAAATTCTGGGAGGCCAGGGCTCGTCTCAGGCAAAATTATAAACGTTTAATTTCCCTACCGTTTTGTATGCATTAGGAATGCTTTTGGACACACATGACAAAAACCCAACTAACAATGGCTTAATCATATGGAGGGGTTTTGTTTCTCCCCTACAATGAATGGGCAGTATAGGACTGGGGCACTGGCTCTGAGTTGCACTGAGGACTCAGGCTCTTTTTGGTGCTCTACTTCGCTGAGCAAGCTGAATACCATCACCAGGCTGGAAGGTGTCCTTCCGTCAATAACATGAAAGCTTTCTTAGACACCATCCTGAGTCTCAGTGCTGCATGGCTGCACTCACTGGTCCCCATGCTGTCTGTGCTAAAAAGGCAGACTGGAAAACTGTGACAGTGACCATCTGGCGGACACAGCCAATGTCCTCACTACCTGGCCCTGCACAGAAAAAAGTTCAGTAGCCTACTTTTGATAACTGGACAGCATCGTTTCTAATGGATGCTGATTTTGGTACAATGGATGGATACAGCCCTTCAGTTAGCTAACCCATCTTCTACTTTGCCATCTTAAAGCGGTTCTAGTTTTCACCATGGTAAAGGAAACAGTGATGGACATCCATGTACAAACATCTTTGCATCTATCTCTGATTATTTTCCTAGGAAGAGAGGGAGTATGGTTCAGTAATTAACAGCATCTTTTCTGGGGCTTGACTGCTGGGTTCAAATCCTGGCTCGACCCATCATCAACCATGTGACCTTCAGTAAATACTTAACCTCTATGGACCTCAGTTTTCTCACTGGCAAAACCTGCCTGTGTTGTGAGGACGAGACAACATGTGCACAGTGATTAGGAAAATGCCTGCACATGGAAAGTACCACATGTATTAGCTAATATCGGTGCTGTAATTTTTTGTCATTATTACCATTAGTAGTAGGTTAAATCCCTAAAAGTGAAATTGCTCAGAATATGCATATTTTAAGACTTATACTGCACTGCATACAAATACATTTTCCTAATTTCTGAGCAACAGTGAATATTATCTTTTAGAAAAAGGGATTTTTTGCCATTTTGAAAGGTGAATATTATATTGAAATACAATTATTAATTTTAAGATACATAAAATCATATTAATAAATTTGCTACTTTTCTTATTAATGAAATTAATACTTTTCCTGTCTATATGTTTGAATTTCTTACTTTATGAATTATCTGTTTTTTTCCATTTATCCCTTATTTCTAATTAAGATCTTTTTTAGGTATTGGGAACATTTTTATATGTTAAGGATATCAACTCTTTGGTGACTATATTGAAATTTTTTCCTCTTTCTTTGTTCTTGAGTTTTCTTTTTGATATTCATTAATTAAAATGTTAAAATTTTTATGTAGTGCAAACTGTCAATTTTTTTCCTTATGACTTTGGTCTTTGATTCCTGGTTAAAAGGAATCTCATTATCCTGTGATCCAATATATATTTTCTTTAATTTTTTATGGTCTAGTTTTTAACTTTTAAATGTTTAATCCATCTGGAATTCATTTTGGAGTATAGTGAAAAGCAGGGACCTAACTTTTTTTTTCAATAAATACCTAACCTAACAAGATATATTAAAAAATATTGACCTATTCAGAAAAATACCACTTTTAACATGTTAAAATCTTCCACTTCTTTACCCATCTATTTATTTTAAATTATGCATTCTTTTAATTAGAACTTTAATAATTAAAGTTAATAATTAAACTCTAATTATAATTTTATAATACATTTGTATCTGCACATCTTTTTTCTTCACCAATTTTCTAAACTTTTTATTTTAAAATAATTATGGATTCACAGGAAGCTGCAAAGATAGTTCAGAGAGGTCCCATGTACTTTTCATCCTGTATTTCCCAGTGTTATGTCTTACATAACTGCAGTACATCAAAACCAGGAAACTGACACTGGTATGATGTGTGTGTAGAGCTGTGTCACTGCAATCAAGGTGCAAAACTAGTTAATCACCACAAAGATCTCCCTTGCTCTCCCACTTTACACACAGCTCCCCGCCCCCCATCTTCCTGACCCCTGACCACCATCCACATCCCCTAACAACCACTAACTAATCTGTTTTCCATCTCTATAATCCTGGCATTTCAGAGCATGTTACAGAACGGATTACACAATAGGAACTGTTTGAGATTGGCTCTTTCCTCTCAGCATAATGACCCATCCAAGTTGTTGCATCTATGAAAAGTTGTTCCTTTTTGTTGCTGAGTAATCTTCCATGCTGTGGCTGTACTGTGGTCTGTTTAGCCATTTACCTATGGAGGGACACTGTTGTTTCCAATTTGGGGCTATTGCATATAAAGCTGCTGCAAACAATTATATACATGTTTTTGTGTGGATTTAAGTTTTTATTTCTCTGGGATAAATGCCCAGATTTGTGAAGTTCTGGGTCGTATGTTAAAAGAGTATTAATTTTTTTAAAGCCACTAAATAATTTTAAGAGTGACTATACCCATTGAAAGTCTAATGCGAAAAGATACATGCATCCCAATGTTCAGAGCAGCACTATATACAACAGCCGAGACATGGAAGCAACCTAAATGTCCAGTGACAGATGACTGGATAAAGAACTCGTGGTACATTTATACAATGGAATACTACTCTGCCATAAAAAAGAGTAAAATAATGCCATTTGCAGCAACATGGATGGAGCTAGAGATCATCATTCTAAGTGAAGTAAGCCAGAAAGAGAAGGAAAAATACCATATGATATCACTCATATGTGGAATATAAAAAGAAAAGGACACCATGAACTCATCTACAAAATAGAAAAAGACTGGCAGACATAGTAAACAATCTTATCATTACCGGGGAAAGGAGGAGGGAAGGGATAAATTTGGCAGTTTGAGATTTACAAATGTTAGCTACTATATATAAAAAATAGATTTTTAAAAAGTTTCTTTTGTATAACACAGGGAATTATGTTCAATATCTTGTAATAACCTTTAATGGAAAAATATGAAAATAAACATATGTATGTATATGCATGACTGGGACACTGTGCTGTACTCAAGAGATTGACACATTTTAACTGACTATACTTCAATAAAAAAAGTGACTGTATACCCTTTGACAGTCACAGCAGCAATCTGTAAGAGATCCCAATTCTTCTCATCACCACAAGCATTGGGTATTGTCTTTTTTTTTTTTTTAATTTCAGTGGTTCTAGTAGAAATGTAGTGATAGTTTATTATAGTCTTAATTAGCATTTTTCTAATGGCTAGTGATGTTGAACATCTTTTTTGGGCTTTTTTGTCATTCAGACATCCTCTCTGGTGAAATATCTGCTCATGTCTATTGCCCATTTTCTAAGTGGATTGTCTTTTTAACTGCTGATTATTGAGAATTCTTTATATATTACACATATGAGTCCTTTGTCAGATACATAGTTTACAAATATTTTCTCCCAGCCTGTAGCTTATTTCTTTCATACTCTTAGCAGGATCAATCTTTCACAGAGCAAAATATTTTAATTTTGATGAGGTCTAATTTATTGATTATTTTTTCTTGTATGGATTATGGATGTTTAAGAACTCTTAACCAAGCCCAAATCTGTCCCACAGATTTTTTCCTGTTTTCTTCCAAACATTTTATAATTTTATATTCTACTTTAAACTCTAATCTACTTTAGATTACATCTTAAGGTGTGAAGTTTTGAGCCAGGTTCATTTAGTATCAATTCTGGATATGTGGTATTCAATTACTGTTATTATTCATTTTATGTATATCCTTTAATCCAGAAAGTCTCCTTCTAAGACTTTCCAAAGGATATAATTAGTGTCCTGTCACTGCTTTTTTTTTCCCCCAAAATGCCCTGGCTCCTCATATCATTCTATTCTTCTAGAAAAACTTTAGAATTTCAATTTTGCTTTACGGAGACATAATTTACATAATAAAAAATCCATCCATTTTGGGTATACAATTCCACAGTTTTTAGTATATTTATAGAGTTGTGCAACCATCACCTTGATCTAATTTTAAAACATTTCTATCACCCCCAGAAGAAACCCTGGACCTATTTGCAGTCACTCCTCAATTCCACCCCCAGCCCTAGGTAACCACAAATCTACCTGTTGTCCCTACAGATTTGTTTTTCTAGACTTTTCATATACACGGAGTGATCAACTCCAATATCTGATCTCTGGCATCTGGTTTCCTTCCCGGAGCACGTTATTGAAGTCACCCATGGTGTAGCATGTCAGTATATACTTCCTCCCTTTTTATTGCTGAGTCGGGTATTTCATTGTATGGATGGATCACATTTTGGTTACCCATTTACAAGTTGATGGGCATTTGAGTTGTTTCCGCTTTTTAGCTATTATGGGCAATGCTGCTGTGAACATTCACATGCAAGTTTTATGTGGAAATACATTCTCATTTCTCTTGAGTAGGTCCCTAGAATAACGTTGATATGTAAAAACGAAAAACCCAGTCACATTCTTAATGGGATTGCATTAAGCTAAGGGAATAATTGGCATCTTTACAATACTGAGTCTTTATGTCCAGAAAAGTGGTCTATCCCTTCAGTGATTCAAATATTAGACCTTCCTTCCAATTTTTGTACTTAGACAGGCTCCTTGGTTAATGGGATGCTATCTAATATTTCCATTTCAACTCTGCACACTTCCCTTTTGCCCACAAATCCACTCCCTGTCTTGTACATGGAACAGATACTTATCAGTCACTTTACTTGGCATTAAGCACATGGCACTGAACAAGACCAAGTATCTACTCTCACTGAGCTTACTTTCTCGTTGAATGAAGGGACAATTTGCCTGAAATCTTAAAATATCTGACCGGAAGGTAGAGCATGGACAGTGGTGAGCGAGTGAGGATCAGAAACAGAAAAAACATGTTCCGGATTGAGGCCGGGACCATCTTTCCAATCCAGAAGGTCTCTGAGGTGGGAATGACCCAGATTTGTACGACCAGCAGGCAGTTAAGGCTCTGTCCCGACTCATCAGGCCCACCGTGCCGGGAAGAGGGGCTGTGATGAAGAACGGATGTGTGCAGTCTTTGCAGACCAGAGGCAAGAAGGTGGGGATGGACAAACCACATTCTCAGAAATAAAATATACCCTACAACAAAGCCAAGGAGACATCCATACCCCGTCTCATGGTCTGGAAGATCCGGATATCCCTATCAATTCTTCAGGAGTGCTATGTATGTTAAGTAGGCTCTTGGCCCATGTGATCGACAGAAAAGCTCTAAAACAATGTTGGTGCATTTGTTTGGAGGGTGTGAGAAAGGGGTTAGCCAGGAAGAGACAACCCCACTGAGAATGAGTTTGGGAGAGAAAAATCCCCAGAAGGAGATTGGATGGATGGTGGCGGCTACTTGGCTACTAAGAGAAGCAGTTAAGTGCCATCCCTGGGCCTGCTGAGAAGAAAAGGGAGGCTGGAGAGGCTGAAGAGTGAGGAAGAAAGGCTTCCCTCCCGAGGCTGATGATCCTCTTGCCTGAATCCTTCAAGAGTGGGGGCTGGAGGCAGGACCCCCCCCGCAGAAAGCCTCCTAGAGAACTTCACAAACAGCTAGTCCCCTGTCACCCACTTCATACAGAGAGCCTGTGATGAAAAAGTGTGAGATAATCTGTGGACTGAACACTCCTGATACCATCCCACAGCTAGAAACAGAGACGGTTGTTAGAATTGGATGTGAGCTTATTACCTGATTTAGGTAGAGAGAGACTTCACAAAATGTTTCTTCAAAGCTAAACTCTGTGTGGGTTGAACCCTTTCTCTGTCTTCAAACAATACAAGCCTGAGGTGCTTGTCCCTTTGAGGACAGTGAGGTGTGGAATACAAATAACCAGCAGGGAAATTCCCCTGGTGAGCCTGAACCTCACCTAGTTCACTAATGATCAGGAGAAGGCAGTAAACAGCACCCTAACTAATGCTGACACAAAACCAAGGAGGTGTCACAGACACCCCTAAGGATACAGAAATGATGGCAAAGGATTTGCTTGGATAAAGAAAATGCGCTAGGAAATTTTAAAAAATAGATTCAACTGGGAAAAAGTGCCCACTAATACCTCTGGGGTATTGTCCAGAGAAACAAGGTAGTTAATGAGCTAGAGAAACCTGAAAAGCAGTGTGGCAGAACAGACAATCAGAAACAGGTATGCGTTTGCAGTGTGGTCCTGAGAGTCAACATGTTAAGTGGCCAAAGCAAAAATAATGGCAGAAGACAGATTCTTAGCTATCTGACCATCATGATTGCTAAGCCCGTGTTTTAAAAATTATATTCTTGGAGAATACTGGTGTTTGTAACTAGGTCAAAGCGTCCCATGGCTCAAATAAATGACTGTGTTCTTTCCCAATTTTTAGGGGAAAAAAAATGTCATCAAAGGTCCACAGCTTTAAGGCTTCCTCCCACGAGCACTCCTTCAACATGTGATGCGTACTATATTCCCATGTAAGAGTCTAACGTTAGAGGGCTTGTGATTCAATGGAAAACAATATACAAATTTATTGTTTGGTATCTCAAAACGTTCCAAGGAGAGCTCTGAGATTTTCAAATATCCCACCTCCTGAAGAAGTCTGAGAATCACTAATCCAAGTAGGGGCAAAGTCCAGAGTGGTATAAAACCAAACCCAATAGCTTGTGTTTTGGGGACATTGTAATTGTACTACATTTTGTATAAGTCAGGGTTTCTAGAAAACACAGTGGCCTCATGAACATTACAGAAATGACCCGGCTCCTGTTTCCACAGCTTTCCGGGAGACTACCATGGACCAGAAAGCAGGAAGGAATCTTTAAAAGCCATCTAGTACTTTCTTCAAATCACATCACTCAATACCAACTCTTCAACATTATGCATCATTTAAATACTGCATTAATATGTATTATGTCCAAGAGGTTATGCAATATGCCCTTGAGATTTTTATGACTGCAAAAGCAAAGAGGGAATCAAACTATCTAGTTTGACTTTCCACATCCTTTAAATAAATAGGACGTTTTCAGTCTCCACCTCACCTTGTGAGGTGAAGGATCACCCAGGAAACAGGTACAGAAATGATCATTTTGACATGGTCTGGAACCCCACCTTGCTTAGAGATGGAAAGACTAGCTGACTTTTTGATGTCACTACATGCCAGTAGTGACAGGCACTGAAAACCAGAGAGCCAGTTCCACTGATGGAATCCCTAGAGCTTTGTAATTGTAACTTCCTCTGACTTGGGAAGCAGGACTCCTTGTCCTGCCCAGCACCCCCGCCCCAACCCCCGACCTGTCCCCTCAGCCTTCATAGACTCCTGGATAGATTCCTTTACTGCTTACAAAGGGAAGCTGTAGATACTCTCTGAGTTCTAGTACTTCTGAAGTAAGCCATTAAACATACGTTCAGATGCCTACGCTTTTAAAGTGACCCCTGCAAATGACCATCTTTTCTCATTCTCCTCCCTGGGGTTGTGGACTCGCAGTCCTGATGGTAATATACTTATCTGTGAAAATAGGAAAAACATCCTTTCCTTGGCCAAAATATAGAGCTGTAACATTGATTGGTACCAAATTTCCAGAAAGGATCATTTTTATCTCGTCTCATTAATATTAATGTCATCAAAAGCTAGAAGGTCTAACTGATTGGGAAGAATCTGAAGGAAATCTGCGGCACAGCCTCACTCTGGTGAGCTGAATATACTCAGCTCTTACACGATCTGCTGTGAATGTTCAGAGCTCTACAGATCTTCCTGTAGCCGAGCCCTAATCCTTGGAGGAAGTGGCTTTGGAGAATAATACAGACCAGACCAAAAAAGCATTATCTCTGCTTTTTCTGCATCTCATTTTCCAATATACTGTACAATATTTCAGCTCTGTAACAAGCTGTGTCATCACTTGACTTCGCATGTCAAGGAGTCATGTTGGCCTCTTTCTAGCTAGCAAATACTTGTGATGCTTTTCTGATGTAACGATACTTCTGTCTTCTTCAGAATAAAAAACCAGCTGATATTATTGTAAGATTTGATAGAAATTCAAAATTGAATTTAGTGTGGAAAATGTGTGCTTCTCCTCTTCAGAAAAAAATTTATATTAATATGACTTTGAGCCCATTTTAATCATGTAACTTTTTTTGTGGTCCTGATTAGATCGGAAGAGTCTCACTGGATAAAAATATTCCATCAGTGCTGGTTTGATGTACTAGATACACATGTGCTTTCGGATGCTTATTTGGAGCAGGCCATCTTCTCTTTTGCTAGGACTGTATTTATACTCTGAAAGAATATGAATGTATTATAGTTGTTGCAGTGGGGTCATCTGAAAGGGCCGTATAATAAAAAAATAACTGGGTGGTACCTCCTTCAAATGTGAAATGAATTCCTCTTTGGCCTTCTCACGATTGTGAGCCCCAGACATTAAGATTCCATAGTTACATGTTCAATAACTCAGCAGCGGGGATTCCAAAACAGAGTGAGGTAATGCCAGGGCCCCGACCTGAAGTCCTGAATCATGAAGCAAACTGGGGGCTTCCCATGATGGTTGCAATGGCCCCAGTGTGAGATCGAGGAAACCCAGGCCAGCCTCAAAATACAGTTACTCCAGGAGTGTCGCAGCTCAGAAGAGGTGAGAGAGTGGGCATCACTGTCGCCTGCCTGAGACTCATTCCAAACCGCAAAGCACTCTGGGAAGCTCTCCCTGTCTTTGGGATCTGACCCAAACTGCATAGGAAGCTTCTGCCTCCATTGCACCTCTGGTCCCCAGCATGTAATGAGCTCTCTAGCCAGAGTCACCATTATCACCACCACCACTAACATGTGGCCAATGCTTTCCCAGCCTCAACACCTGTGCCCCAAGCAACATCTACCCTGGCAGCTCCAAAATTTCTGTATAGAATAGGCTTAGGGACCATGATGTGGCTGAATGGGGAACATTTTTATAGCACGTACTCAGTTCTCACTTCTATATGTTCATTTAGGAGTGCTTTTTCGGGTGGTGGAAATGATGGGGGACCAGCAGGCCTCTTCCCCACAACTGCTTCTCCAAGCTGCCCTGGTGATCTCATTTATTCCCCACAACAACCTTAGAAGAGTCAGACAATACCACTACACTCAGACACGCAGGTGTCAAACAGTACATCTAGTATCACACAACTAGAAGGGACAGAGTTACTGGAGTATAAATGGCCTGAATCCAAAGAGTAATCTAACAGCAGAGAACACCTGACCTTTCAGATAGCTGGATCTGGCCTCACACCTGCCAAACCCATTTCCCAGACAGATGCATACACCTGCAAAAGCCACTGAGTGTTCATTTCCTCTTCCACCTGGGCTAAATACCATGCTGCTGTCCTATGTAAGAAACGCACATTTGCCCACAGGTGTCAGATACCCCCGGTGCACTCTTTGAAACCAACAGTTAAAAGCAACATTCTCTCTCCTCTCACACATGTAAGCACATGACAATGGGGACTAGGTGAATTCTGTTCCCTCATCCCTCAAATGAGAGGACTGGGCTGCGGCAGTGGTTCTCAGAGTGTAATGTGCACCCAGATCATCTGGGCATCTTGTTAAAGTGCAGATTCTGACTCAGCAGGTTTGGGATGGAGCCCAGGATTCTGCATTTCTAATGAGCTCCCAGGTGATGCTGATGCTGCCAGTCCACAGACCACACGAGGAGCAAGGGACTAGGGTACCTGAAGGTCCCTCCCCATTCCGAGCATCTTAACATCCCTGTCAATGGCATGCTTGGCCCCTACTCCCTGGGCCCCTTGCGCCCATCAGAGAGGTTAAGCCCACATCATTACTGCCCAGTGCCTACCTATCCACCTTTGCTCCACTTCCCCAGATCCATTCCAGGTCAGTGGAAGGGTCCAAATTCATGAGCTAGTCCTTAACTAGTTTTTCTCCCCAGTGATCATTTCTCCTAAAGTCCTCTGGGGGAGGGTATAGCCCAGTGGTAGAGTGCACGCTCAGCATGCACAGGTCTTGGATTCAATCCCTAGTCCTTCTATTAAAAATAATAATAATAATAAATTTTTAAAAAAGTCCTCTACCCTCTTGCCTCTCATTGGTCACTAATTATTTTTTAATGAATCTAACTCAGTCACAGGCTGGGCGAACTGTGTCCCCTCATCTTTCCTTGTCCCAGGAATATGCTCAAATGGTCAGCTCCTTCCAGCCTTCAGTTCTAAGTGCAAATGTTAGTCCTTGGCGAGGCCTTCCCTGAACCCCTAGTCGAAATGATTCTCTCTTGCAGCCCCTCAGCAGTCACAGTGCCCTCTTTTAATTTGCTCACGACACTCATCAAGTTCTGAAAAGTCCTTGCTTCGTTTACTTGTTCATTCCCTGCCCCATCTCCCCACTCCAGAGAGGGACCTGGTTTACACTGTTCACCACTCTCCCTTGGTGCCTAGAAGAGTAACTATAACACAGCAGCTACTCAGTAAATATTTGTGGAGTGAATCAGTGCAAGAATCAAAGAACTGGGCATACCAGAGGCATCTAAGAACATGCTTTTGGGATGACTCAGAGACCTGTCACCCAAGCCTTCATCCTGGAATCTTATGTTTCTTCACTTTTGAAAATGAGTTCCTTGCCTGTGTGTTTCTCCTTTCCTGCTGAGTACTCACAGCAGCTCACATCACAATTAATTTTGAAAGGCGCTCGGACATGTGAGTTTCTATTAGTTCTCAGTAGGGCAAATCTTCTGTCCAGAGTGCTTGTGGATTATAAGAAATGACAGAAGTGGCGTCAGTGTGGACACGTAAGACATGCTTTGGGGACACAGAGCAAATTTAGCTGTTGAGTATCCTCTTGGCTGACCGTTGATGGAGACATCTCTGCAAAGCCCTTTCCAAGCTGGGCTCTGATCTGCTTTCAGGCCTGCCAACACAACCTGGTTTCTCATTTCAGACCTCAATTATTTTCTAAGGCACATAATCCAGCTTTGATGGTGTACATGGATAATAGCAGAGACTGCCGGGCATACAAAAATGAACCTACTTATTAGAGAAAACAACCCCTGGTAGGTCTCCAGAGCTTGGTGATTTGCAAAATTAAGAATGAATGGGGCTGAATGCAGAAAGTGAAAGCTGTCTTTGCCACAGGCCCTTTGTCTGGAATGGAGGTAGAGGCCCCTGTCTGATGTATTCGAAGGAACGCTCCCCAGAAGTTTTGTCATTTCCTTTCCTCTGTGGTTGGAAGCATTTGGGCTTGAATTCTGATACCTTTCAAATGCACAAGAACGGGCTTGCTCTTGACCTTGACACAGCATGACTTTACCCTTTGTTTCCAAACAGAAGTTCTTGAAAGTGATGCTGAGTTCTTTCTCTCATGGGGTCATTTGTGGGACTCCGGGGACTGGAGGCAGAGGCAGGCATCTGTCCCTCTGGCACAGCTGTGTTCCACAGGGAAGGGCTAGAAATACAAACCACGTAATCTCTCACTGAGAAACCCGAAGGCCGAGAGCAGCAAGTGTGGAAATGCCGTCCTTGAGTTTTCTAAGTTCTCTTGCTCCATCCAGGCTCTGCTGGGTGTTTTCTTTTCCTGTCTGTTCTCTTCCTAAAGAAATGAATGGGGCTTTAATCCACTGTTGCAGCTTGTATTTTCTGTTTTATCAGCTCTTTTACCCTTGGACCGTGCGGTGAAAAAATTGTGAGGCTACCAAGGTATGTAACAGTGGGTTTGCAGGTAGGAGACAGTGCCCAGTGAAGCATGAATTTCAGGTAAACAACAGAGTTTTTGAGCATCCGTCCATGTAAGATTTTATTGGCTAGGGCTGAGTTTATTGTTTTCTTTGGTCATGCTTTTGTTTGTCATGTTTTTTACTGGTAGGGGCACGAAGGGAAGAAGGAAAGACAAGGAGTGAGGTATTTGGTGCCCTGTGTTTAACCTCAGGATAGCTGTTTCCTTCTGCTATAGAGACGCTATAAACTCAAGAGTCTTTTCTGTGAAATCCTCAAACTTCCAGTCTGAAGGATGTCCTCTTGGTCCTGCCTTCCCAAACTCCAGATTTGACTCTAGAGTGACCAGAGTATGCAATCTAGGTTCTCAAACAAACTGAAATGAAGGGACCCTGGGAATTGCAAAATGAGCAAAATAGCAATGGGGGAAAAGTGTTTTCTCTCCCCTGGGAAGCGGGCTGTCTTCAGCACCACTGAGCCTGAGCCTTGTGGACAGGCATCACTCAGTCACAAAAGCTGATCCTGAAACTCCATTTCAGAGCAATGGAGTGGGGATACCTCCCCAGGAGATGCTGGTGAGTAAGAATAGAATGGGAGAGTAAGGCTTACAAGCTGGGAGAAGATGACTGGCCTGACAAGGATGACAGCTAAGTGTACTGAGTGTTTACCAGGTGCTAAGCATTAGTTTACATGAACTAAACTTACAATAATGCCGTGATGTAGACATGTGTCATTATTTCCATTACAGATGGGGAAACTGAGGCGGAGAACATTACATCATCTATTTAATTAAATTAAGTAGCTGCTTTGTGAAGGATACAAACTCGTTCCTGAACCCATGACACTGAACTGCCTGAATAATCTGTGAGAACAGGGTGTGGGGAGAGGTCAGAGCAGCTGCACTGCTGCCACAAGCAAACCCCTTTCCCACTGCACATTCCTGGGGAGCAAAGGGGCATCAGTGGCCCAGAGCAGGCAGGCCACCAGGTCTCCTGCTGGACGGCTCTGGGAGCACAGGTGAGCACGTCAGCCCAGGTGGATGACATGATCAAGGGAAGTAAATGGATTGTGAATAACTTATGAAATGGAATAAATTACATAAAGGTTGTTTTTAAGAAAGAGCAGATGAAAGCATTCAGGTCAGAATTTAATCCAACTAAACTCAGCTAATCTTTCCCCTCTTCTTTTTACCCTGGGCCTGCATGACTCTCCCCTATGACATGTTCTGAATGCTGTGCTCAGCTCCGAGTTCTTGAGACACAGGTGAGTTGTTATGATTTGGTAGCCTTAGCCCTTCAGTCCTCAGCAGAATGAAAGGGGGTGTCCCATAATCTCAGAAATCATCCAAACTGAAAGGCCAGTGAAATTAGAAAGAAAGTAACTCCAGAAAGGCCAAGAGCATCACTAGTTCTTTAAAAATAACTACAGAAGTTGGAACCCCCGTGGGAATGTATGTTGATATTATATTATCACAGACAGGCTAAAGGAGTTCACCGGAAACAGATGTGATCTGATTTCCTCCGATACCCTGAGCTGAAAACAAAGAAAATTCCCAAAGGTGATAGCACTCAGGTGAAAACATTTCAAAGTTTCAAAGAACTCAACTTGGAAGGAAGCCTTTGAATAATAAACCATAAATTTTATTGCAGTCATCAACATAAGAAAAATATATCCCAAGACCTGTTTGTCTAGAAAAGGATTCTTTCGCAAATCCTTCAAATGAGTTTTAACCATGCAAATGATGACTACAATTTATGCAGAAATTTGAAACTATTAATGGCTTGATCCACCTCAGATCCTAATGAAGTTCTGCAGGATGATTCCTGTTTACACAGCTCAGCCAACAGAGGCCCACAAGGGTAGAAGCCACCACCCATGGCCTCGGCAGCCAGCTGTGTAATGAAATGAGTTCTCAGATTCAATCTTCACGCAAAGCACCAGATTATCATTGGGATTCAAGGAGTCTAGATGCTCGAAGCCAAAAACAAAACAAAACAAAAATCCTTTAAAATGACAACTAGACCGAGTTATTTCTCCTTTGCAGGGATCTCTCTGAAAGCAAACCCGATGTGGGACTGAAAAGTTTCCATTTATTGTGGCTTGTTTTCTAACATTCTGAATCTGAGCAGGGACACAAAGGTGGAAGGAGGTGGGTTCTGAGCAACCCCATCACCATCCAGCTTCGTTATCTGCTTGCAAACGGTGACATAGGCCACCTTTCAAACAGGCAGGTGCAGGGTTTCCTTTGAGGAAACATTCCTCCTCCATCCGCCCTTCCATCTCCAAACTCACTTCACATATCACTGTCCACATTTATTTCTTTAAACCTGTAAATGTTTGGTCTTTATTGTTCTTTTTACAAAGTGCAAGCTCTAGCTTTAAACACAAGTGAATGCTGGGTACCCTGAGGAACAACCTTATAACTGGAACCCTGGGCAGCAAAGCCCTCCTGTGTGGGTTTCATCCACCCCACCCTTAAACATAATAACTCAGAATATACAACAGCCCCACCACTACCACTAAAATATTTGTCTGGATTCCAGAGTTCAGAAAGCACTTGCTTCACTGACTCTTCCATTTCTTTCTTCCTGACTCCTGGCTGCCCCATTTCAATAGATAATTGAAATCTTTCTTACTTTCTTCTCAATTCTCCATGGGGAAATTCCACTTTGAAATTCTCTTTTCCCCGTCATTTCTACTTTACAGTTGAAAGGGCAGGGATAAGCTAGGAAACAGGATTTCTCTCTCCCTCTCGCTTTTTTACAATGACGTAGGGACTTTGGACAGCCTCCCTACCCCCACCTCCCCTCTTTGATTCTAACCCTGATTCCCGGAGAATTACAGTTTTCCTTTTAATGCTTGCTGATTACCTCACGGTGTTGGCACAGGAGGGGCTGGCAAGGAAGAACCCCGGAGTTGAGTCTAATCCCCGATAAGCCCCAGCTGCCCGCCTCCGGGGGAGCCGCCGTCCTAGGGAGGCCGGCCACAAAACCCGGCTTCCCTGGAGCGCGAGGACAGCAGACAGAGGTTGCCACCAGCCCCGCTGTGCGCACAGCTTGGTGGGGGTGGCTCCACTCGGCCGGCCGAGTTCGCTGGGGGACAACTTACTGTGTTCGCTGTGCGTCCACACTGCAAACTCCCAAGTGGGAGGGGGGAAACAGCAGAGGCTGTGTCATGTCCAAGAGTAGAGGCAACAAAAGAGGAGAGAGAGGAGAGGAGGCGAGGAGGGAGGCAGGCAGAGAAACAGGGGCGCTACCTCATTCTTCCCCGAGAGTGCCCCCTCGGAAGCTGATGGGACCCCCTCCGGAAGCAGCAGCCCTTTCTTTGGGCCCCCTCCAGCCCGCTGCTCAGACAGGTAGTTGAAAGAAAAAGAACAAAGCTCCCAGCCAGGGCAGGCGGCAGTCCCGGGGCGCTCCGGGGGTGGGGAGGACCGAGGCCGAGGCGCTCCGCGCCCTGCCCAACCTGCGTGCACCCCCGGGCCCCAGCCCTCTACTCCGCCTCCCCGAGCGCCTCCAGGTCCTCGGGGAAGTGGTTCTTTCGAGGGGACGCGCGCCGGCGGGAGAGGAAGTAGGGGGAAAGGGGTGTAGGTGCGGCTGCCGGGGAGGGGGGAGCTTGGGAGGAGGCAGGGGGCGGGGCGGGGCGGGGGGCGGGTGCGCCCCCGAACAGCCTAGTCGGGCCGGGTACCGATTGCCATCCGGCAGCAATTTCCCTGTGTCATGGCTCCAGTCTCTTAGCAACAGCCGCGGGTCCGGCCGCCCCGAGCCGCGCAAGCCGCCGCCGCCGCCGGCTCAACTCCACCTGGCGGAGCCCGGCGCGCCGCAGCCACACAAAGAGGCGCTGGGCTGGCCGGGAGCGCCGCGGGAGGGCACGGCGACCAGCAGGGGTGGCGGAGGCGTGGAGAGCGGCTCCAGGCAGGATGCAGGATGCGGAGAACCTGACACTTCTTGGAAACTCTTGGAAATGGCTCCCGCCCTGGCACCGGAGGGGGCTGCGAACCTGGGGCGGGCGCTCGCCCCTGCTGGGCTGCTGAGCCGCGCTCGGATGGAGGGCCCCGAGGCGCTGTCCCTGCGCTCTGCCGTCGGCTCGGGCTGAAAAAGTTTCTCCATGGTTCCTTTGTGTCGCCCGAGCGCCCGTTCGCCAGCCCTGAGCTGCCCCAGTCTTCCTGGGTAAGTGAGCGATATTGTTTGCTTCTAGCGCTGCCATTTTGAGAAATTCTGTCTGTCCCCAGCCCCCGAGCAGCCCCTCCCCAGCCCTCCTGCCCGAACCCCGGTCCCCCCCGTGGGTGTTCAGGAGAGTGATTTTCCTGGGCGGGCTACACGGCTTGGCTGCCCAGATAAAAGCGAGTTCAGGATTGTCCTCACTTCGCTCCTGCCTGTCTTCTCTCCAGAGGCGGACTCCCAGCTGCTGCACTCATGTGACTCCAACATAAATAAACAGACCTAAAAGAAGGGCAAGGGGCTCGCTGCCCTGCCAATGAGGGACCGGGGGTCGAGAACCTGGATTGAGCCCCAGGGAGGGCAGGGCGCTCCCAGCCTGCGGGCTCTGAGCCTCAAGACACAGAGCGGGGCTTAATCCATCATGAGCCGAGAACTTGAATGTCTCTCTTGGAAGCAGTTGTATTTTTAGACATCCCTCCTTTGCTTCCCCCATCCTCCATTCCTTAACCACGGAAAGACCAGCACCAGGCAGTAAATTGCTAGGGCAGCCAACCTCGAAGGCCAAGTTTATTTTCTTTCCTTATGTATGAAGAAAACCTCAAAGGTGGATCTTCCTTGCCATCTGACCTTTGTCAGTATTTCACATCAAATGGAGATACATTATAAAAGCATTCAGGCTTCAACAGAGCTGAAGGAATAATAAACTAGGGAGTTAATTACTAGCTATTAAACTAATTTTAAAGGTCTTCTGTAAACGATTGAAATCCATTCCAATCTTCCTTACGTTCTACCCAGAGCCAAAGCTGCCTTGCTGAAGAGAAATACATGTGTGTACCTTCCTCCCTGAAGACGTCCAGCATCCGTATCAATGCCCAACAAAATATTAGCCCTTCTCTCCTCTGGGAGAGCCACCATGCCAACTGAGTCTGGGCTGCTTCTAAAATCTCTGGCTTCTAAATCCTTCTTAAAATAATCACAGATCTCCAGATTATTACCATTAAAGATGCTGGAGTCTAGGGATCACTTAAAAGAGGAGTTTCTATGTTACAACTGTATAATAAATGTGCTTATTGGGGGAGGGATGGGCAGTAAGCTACTCTAGGTTTGGGGGGGTTGTTTGTTTTTTCTTAATCTGTACTTACTGGTGCAGCTCCTTCTTAAAACAAAATTTAAAAGGTTTATAGATGTAATCTACTAACCCCTCTCTAACCTACCCAGCATTTCTCCTTACTGAAAACCAACTAAATTCTCCAAGGAGATACTGATTTGCAAACATTGTAAATAGCTGATTACCACTTGCTTTTCCACCAGTGGAAAAAAGATCCTCCCTGTATTTGGTATAATGGAGGGAAATCAAGAGCCAAAGCTCTTCACCCAGGCACCAATTAAAAGCAAAATTCTACCTAAGTAATCCCACATTTTCAAAAGGTAATTTATTCTAAAACATGAATTATTTTATAAAGGATAAAATACCCAAAGGATTGTGAGTGATACCTAAGCCTTTCAAATTCATACAATGCCCTTAATTCTAGCATCTCTATTATAGGAGGGAACATAACCAATGGAACAGAAAATGGTTTACTCTAGGGACCCAGCAGGATTGAAATTTTTAGAAGCTAACAGACATCCACAGAGGTGCCTCTGTGCATTTACCTACCCAGGTTTTATTATCAACAACTAAACTTCCTACAGGACAGTCCATTGATTGTCACCACCCTCCTTTCCTGATAATGACCTCATGAGAAAAAGATGAGGAAGCAGCTGTCACTTGGGGAGATGTCATTCTACAAATCATCATTATTATGTGGATTGCTGTACCTAGTTAATTGCCTACTCATTTGACTATCTGGATTCCTTAGAGTGCTCTTGGCACAGTAATAAGAGGTCAGAAAGCTACTACAGCCGAATTTTTTTCTTTAAGATTGTAATTTTCCCACATAAGAAAAAGATCTTTCCCTTGGAGATCCTAGGGGACTTCTCAGATTCCCTGATGAGATCTAGCACATGGTACCTTTAAGGGAGTTCCTCTGAGGGAGGAGAGGAGGCCAGAAGGAAGAAAGCAGTTACATAACCAGTTACCTAAAACTAAATATTCCACCCCAAGAAGCTGTCCAGATGTTGCAGAAAAGAAATGAGGAAATGGCTGTGAAAGGGATCTGCTTGTCTTGAGCTGTAAGACAGTGGTAGGTAGGAGACAACTGGTGGAGGGATTAACAGAGCACTGACATCTCTGGTGTTCTCCCAGCAATGGACTCCCATTAATTATCTGGGGTAAATAAGCCGTCTGCCAGGATGTAACTCCAGATTTTCATCCAGTGAAATGATTTCCTTTTGTCTTAATAAGACAGTAACTTTTGTGACTGTTTTAGGGACTTTGGGTCCCACATTGACAGAGCCCTCCCCCTAGTTTGGGACTTGGAACTCTGTGGCAGCTCCCTTGGGAAAGCTGTCCAGTGGGACAAAGGGAAAGGCTTTTGCCAGGAAAGCCCTCACCCACTTCTCTGAGTCCCCACGTTTGGTTTTTACTAATGGTCAGAACACTGGCTGCCAGCCAGGAAGGTTTGAAATGAGCTATGCTGGGATATTACCTGGGGGGGGGGGGGTGGAAAGAAGGCGTTCTCTCAAAGTGTTTTATCATCTCCTACAGCGCTTTCCTTTTCTAATCCATTGATGGCACCCCCTGGTCTCTACATACGGCAGTCAGTCAGGTTATGGGTGGGCGACATACACGTGGTAGACGACATACACGGGAGCAGGACAATGGCAGCGCGTGGGATGTTGCTGCAGCCAAGCCCTCTGACTATCTTCCTCTGCTTTGCAGCAGGAGGAAGTGTCGGAGCAGCTAGTGGGCAGCTGGTGCCCCCCTGCACAGGCCACCACCCCAGGGTCTAGCCCCGTTCCACCGGCTCGCCATGATCGCCACTGGAGGCCTGCTGAGGATTTCCGCCAGAAAGCAGGATCCCCTCCGCCCCCCTAGCCAGGTCCCCAAGCGCAAGCGGAAAGCCAAGAAGAGGCGCAAGAATGACGTGGTTGTGGTGAAAGGCAAGCTGAAGCTGTGCTCCATCTCCGGGCTCATCGCCCTCTGCGGGATCCTGGTGCTGCTGGTGGGCATAGCCATGGCCGTGGTGGGCTACTGGCCCAAGGCCAACGGGACCAACAGGGAGGGAGGTAAGCAGCTGCCGCCCGCGGGCAGCGGCCACCGCGCCCCAACTATGACCAACAGCAGCAGTGGCAGTAAAAACCGGTCCAGGAACCACGCCGGGATTCCAGACGGTGTCAATGCCAGTTCCGTGGGCGCGCCCAGGAGCACGCCTCCAGCGCGGTCCCCCGCCCCCTCTTCGTCGTCGTCGTCCTCCTCCTCCTCGTCAGTGGGTTTCTTCTTCCGCATCTTCTCTGGCTACCTGCACTCCGACAAGCTCAAGGTCTTTGGACCCCTCATCATGGGCATCGGCATCTTCCTCTTCATTTGCGCCAACGCCGTGCTCCATGAGAACCGGGACAAGAAGACCAAGATCATCAACCTGAGGGACCTCTACTCCACTGTCATCGACGTGCACAGCCTCCGTGCCAAAGACCTGGCGGCTGCCGCGGCCGCTGCCGCCGCGGCCGCCTCCTCGTCCTCCGCTCCCACCGCAGTGCCCCCCGGGGGCGCGCCGCTCAACGGCTTCCTCAGCTACGTGCAGGCGCGGGGCCTGGAGCTGAAGCCCGGAGGCTGTGGCAGCGCTGGGGACGCCTTCGGGGCGGCTGCGATGCTGGCCAGGGGCGCGTGGCCCCACCACGCGGCGCTGGGCGGGGGCGGCGGCGGCGGCGGGACCCAGGGCACCGCGTCCCCGCCGGATCTGGCCTCCTCCCCGCACTGCTCGCGGGAGCCGCCGAGCCTGGCGGAAGCCGTGTACAGCATCTACCGCGAGCGCTCGGGCGTGGCCGGCCGTCGCCAGGCAGCCGCCGCCACCGCCGCTACCGTGGCCGCCAGCAGCGGCAGCAGCCCCGCGCCCCACAGCCCACCTGAGAGCTGGGGGCGCCCAAGCACCGCCAGCTCCCTCGTGGGCTCCTCACTGAGCGCCTTGGCACTGCTGCCTCTGCAAGGCGACCGCGACGGGGACGGGGACACAGAGAGCGCGAGCTGCGGCTGGCGGCGGCCGCCTGGGGAGCGCGGCTCCCAGGAGATCCCGCGGGGCGAGCTCGACCTGAGCTTAACCGATCTCCGCGGCGCGCGCTGGGCGCCCCGAGAGCTGGAGGAGCCCGCGGGCGCGGCGGTGGCGCGCACCAGCAGGGGGCAGGGCGGCCGCCTGCCCAGGACCGGCAGGTACGCTGCCCTGCGGCGCCGCAGCACCAGCGGGCTCCCGGACTACCGGGCGCCTCCGAGCCCCGAGCCCCCGCCCGCCTCGCGCAGCGCAGACCTGGACTCGAGCCTTCCGGCCCCAGCTGCCTCCTCCTCGCCCGCTCTGCAACCCCAACACTCGCCCCTCGCCAGGCCGGACTCGCCGAGCTCCCAGTCGGTTGACCTGTCCTGCGGCAATAAGGGCTACACCCCTCTGCGGGAGGCCGGCACCTCCCTGGAGTCGGCTGTGGACGCGGCAGGCAGTGAAAGTCCGGACGGTGAGGCTGCCACCGCCCAGGATGAAGAGCAGAGCCCCGGGGAGCATCCCAGCCACGAACCCCCCACGGCCAAGCCCCCCCAGCCGGTGCAGAGGCAGTTTACGAACAAGGAAAAACTCTTGATGATTTCCCGGTCTCACACCTCAGGGGTCGAGGACGGAGAACTGGAAAGTACTGGCATTTAGGGAAAGAGGGAGGGAGAAGGTAAGACTGAGAAAATAGCGGAAATGCTCGCTTGGATCAGTGAATTTCACAGTTCCCTCTGTCCTTGTGGACTTGTCCGAGGCAATCGTCCACTACCCAAAGAGCTGCAGAATGTTAGTCTTGAATTGCGTTCACGAGATTCCTGTAGATAAATAACTCCAAGCAATTTTTTTAAAGCGCAAACTAGTCTTTTATGTCCGATGGTGATTGTAAGTTCTATGAAAACCAAATGTATTAAAAGGTCAGCAATCTAGTTCATCAGATAAAATTCTCTTAATTTTCTTAGGATCAAAATAATCTATTTTTGACAGTAACTGTGCACTTTACTCCAACTTTTTTTTTTAGTTCCCTAATTTCCCTACCCTGTACTCAGCCACTGGTTTTGTCCATAGCTGCTTGTGAATGACAAGCTTTTTTCCTCCTGTGCTTTTGCAGAGCATAGAAGGGTTTGCCTCAGTTCTCTAAGAACTGATATCACTAAATGAAGTCAAAGCCAAAAGCATGAGTATGTCCGGGAAGAGCACTTTCCTTCCCTCACCCCATTCTGCTCATCCAACTGCCCAAAAGCCTCTTTATTTTTTAAAAGGGTATTTACATTTTGCTACTAGGGTGTCTACTGGAGACTGGAAGGGGCCAGCATCTGGGTGGACTGTTACATTCCTTAATTCACTCTAGCAAAGTCACAATACTTTACTGAGTATTACCACACCTATATCAAAAATAGCATTAATATGAAAAAATCTTTTTGTAATAAAAGAAGTTTCCAAACAGTTAAACTTAATATTGCCTCATTGCACTGTGGAACTAATGCTTCTAACACATGTAAAGCACTCAACAGTTCAACTGGTAAATCTAAAATACTGTGCTATGACATTGCTACCGTGATTGTAGTTACTTTCTCCCAAAGTGCTCAGCGCCATCCTCACTCAATCAATATCAAGAATATTTTTAACTTTTGTATGTAGGGTGGAATTGGACATCTGGGAGTTTCTCTTTCAAATAGAATGAAACATTAAATAAACAGTAATTTTCTACAGTCCTCCAAGTATGAATTTACAGAACATCAGGCTTAATATTCTGTTTTCATCCTCTTGGAGTTGACTATTTGCTTTTTGCTTTTAAATTCTTGATCTTGAATCCACGGCCTACATAGGCTAACAGGTAATGTTTTCATAATGTGGTAGATTGTTTACACTTGATTTTGTTAAAACTCAGTTCATTTTCAGGCACAGTAGACAAACAGTAATTAGTGTTCCATTCTGATGTCGTTTTCCTCTGAGTTTGAACTGAGCACCGTGGGAATGGTGTTACTTGCTCTCGGCCATTTGGACACAAGTTCTCCAGTTAAGCACGACTGAGGCTATCTTTGCAGGAGGTTGAAATACTGTTTTTCAAGGAAAATCAGTCAAAGATGTGGTCACATTGGTCCCCATGGTGAAGCAGTGGGCGCAGTGGAAAAAGTGCAGATTTAAGAGTAAGATGACCCCAGCTTTTGGCATCTGCTAGCTGTGTAGCCGTGAACAAGTCACAGCTTCCCAGTCTCAGTGACCCAATAAATTTAGGGTATTTGTTTTTCTTGGATATAGTCATATCATATTTGTACACACAACTTGCAGAGTGAATACATTACTTCATAAATTACTGTATAGTGTAACATTCTGTAATCAATTTTTAAAGGATCTAATTTATTCCCAGATTGGATTTTCATTAAGCTAATAATTCACTTTAAAGCTGTGGATTAATTTATCTGGCTCTTCTATATATCAAAAGTGAGTTTCCACTAGTAAGAGTGACAAGCCAAGTATAATCAGACCTCCAAGTAGTGTTAAATTTCAACTCACAATTGTTTTATCACACTTATAAAAATATTCCAAGTTTTTCTTCTCCATTACCTTGCATACTGGGCAACTTATATACTGAGACAGTCTGATGATCTGTTTAAAATGAAAAACAGGTTCTAGTGCTCTAAAATGCTGTTACTAGTCATCAGAGAATGCACTGTAAGACTTTTAGCAAATAATGAAGCCGGTACCTCTCAGTTTAACTAAAGAGTGGCGTGCAAAATATACCTTACGAACTTAAGAAAATTCAGTCCAACTCATTGATTCAACTTAACAATGCCGATTGCCTCATTGTATTAATCAGATTAAATAAAAACTTCTAGCTCACACTGATCCCCTTCTGGGAGCCTCTGACCCCCAAGTCCCCGCCCGCCTAGTGCAGCACAACCTGGACTTGAGCCTTCCAACTCAGGCCTCCTGAAATTAAGTAACTTCGGAAAACTAATTCAGCTCAGTATCAAGTCCCATCTATCTTAACCACTGAGCAATTCAACTAGATTTGTTTCCCCTGAAGGTAAAAGATGAGCCCAAATCTTGGGAGGAGCTGGGCTTTCATCAGACCTCAGACGGAATCCTCTGCAGTTACCACTGTAGTACCTCACAGTCCTTCCCTTTCATAGGAGCAGAGATCTTCTACAATAATAAGGCTGGACTTTTACTCACTGCTCACTGTGGGCCAAGTGCTGTTCCACGTGCTGTATACATATTATCTCAATGACTCTTCATTCAATCCTCACTCAACTCTGTTGAGGTGGGGTTGTTATTATCTCCACTTTCCAGACAGAGACACTGAGGTCAGAACAATGGAGCCCTTGTCTGGGTTACACAGCCATTAAATGGTAGAGCCAGGATTTACACAGAGCTGGGGATTATCTGTACCCACTGGCAGATGCTGAGCTGAAGCTGACATTTCTGGAGACCATCAAAATATTTTCTACATTTTTAGAGTCCTGCAGAATCCTTTTCTAGAAACCATTCTTCGGGCTATTCGGAGAAGTGTTAGAATGCACAGCCAGTTAAAAGCTGGAGTTCGCATTCAAATCTTCAGACCAGCATAAACAAGGTTTTTTTCAATGTCACTTTGCAGGGTTTGTAGGAGATCATAATCAACCCCTGTCCTTTATCAGTGAGGTTGCTAAGAATTAGAAAGATGGAATAATTCATTCAAAGGCGAACAGCAACAGCCGGACTAGAATGTTAAAACAGTGACAACAATTGGCACACGCACCCTCACCCTGAATTTCTCTCATTCTAGCTGGGTGACCATGGGCAAGCTACTCAACCTCTCTGTGTCTCAATTTCCTTTCCCACACAATGGTAATAATAATGTGCCTATCGCACAGGACCGGCGCAAAGACCAAATGAATTCATACCTGTATAGAATGCGTACAATGAGTAGAAAGTGTTCTTTAAAGTTGTTTTTGTTTTCTTTAAAATACAATCAACTGCTAAACAGAATCATTTCGTGTGGCCTGCCTTTTTAATAACAGAATAATGTGGGGTTTAAAATCTAGAGTTTAAGGCAATAGAGCCTGACTGGGTGGGGTTTTGGAACCCTGGACCTGGGTTTCCACATCTTGGTAAGTGGAGACAATAAAGAGCACCTGACTCATGGAATTCATTATTTGAGTGCCGACGACATAAACTAACATATTTAAAGAACTCAGGACAACTCCTGGCACAAATAAACCTTCAGTAAATGTTAACTACTATTATTAAGGCAGAAGAGAAAAAAGTAATTAGTAGGCTAAATTTACTGCTCGATTGTTAGGGACAACCGTAAACTTACTGTACTAAAAAGTCTCTATAATTTAGGTAGATTAAAAAAAAGACAATGTAAAGATTGAGCACCGAGGCTGCCGAAATGTCCCCAGTAGAACATGGACTGAGTGAGCACTGGATATCTGTACCCCAACCATCCCCTGGCATCATAACATCACAGAACAAAGAAGGAACATGCAAACTGGCCTACCTGGCTGTAACTGGCCATGGTTATTCCTTTCCCATTATGGCAGCTGGTCACATCAGAAAGGCCAGGCTGGTGCCCACGTGGTCCCAGCCCCCTCCAGTCAGGAGAGACGCCTGGGAGAAAGGTTGAGTGAAGACTGAAGTGAGGAGCAGGTACCTGTGGATTTTTTCAATTGTCTCAACAAAAGTTTTTTCTATACTAGCTTTTCTTTAGTCATTTTGTGTTCTTTTTAAAGATGCAGTTTTGAAAAATTATTTTTGAGTTAGAGAACTTTAAAAAAAATCCCTGCCAATAACATTAGATTAGAACAAATTGAATATGTGAATTTGTATTTTGATCAGAATAGAATTTTTGCCAAGACAGATATATATATATATATACATATATACACACACACACACACACGTTTCACATATAAAGAACAGAATTCTTCTCTGTGCAGTTTGTTTCCTACAGACCTAAACTGTTGTTTTATTTATTTTGGACTACAAAAATCACTGGTTGAATATTTAGACTAAATTTTTGAATGACAAACTCTGAAACACGTTCTAAGGCTTCCCCCTCCCCCACCCCCGGAAATCATCTTTCAGGTCTTTCCTTCAAAAGGAATGACTTTCTTTAAATGACTATGAAAATTTTTATGTGTTTTAAGTCACCACAAATTGGGGAGTCCATTTGCACTAACGACTTTGGTCCAACAGCTGCCTGCCACCCTCCAAAGACCTGAGGCACAACTTACTTTGTGTGTGCCATCTACCTCTCTGCGATGGCAGAAAAGCACTAGGCTGGTGGCTAGTCCCTCTGTTAGCAACCATAGGAGGAGTTATAAACGGCCACCATCCTGCAAATTTAGTCTTCACCCCTTAGCCAGGGTCCATTCAGGCTTCTACCATCTCAAATCTATTTATTCCAGCTTAAACTGGCTCCCAACCCTCACCCCATCAACAGTGCTAGCCTATGAGATGGCCCTGTACGACAAACAGGATGTTTGGCTCATCTACCACTGAAGTAAGTTTTTTTCTCCTCGTGATGTTGCCGTCAAAAGACTAAAAAAGTTTAAGCAAATTCCACTGCAATCTCATAAAGCAGGTGCCTGTCTCATAACCTATGCTGCCTTACCTGCGCTTCCATCCCACACTGGGACCCAGTCCTGCTATGGCGAGGAAGTTGACTGTCAATCACGGGGGGGGGGCGGGGGGGGGAAGCCAGCAGCCCCAGATGTAAAAGAGGTGGAATCCTGCAAAAAAAGACAAAAAAAAAGATAAGGTTAAGCTAGGGAAGCCTTTTGCTTCACAAATGAGCACTTGCTGACTCTTGCTTGCATTTCATTTGTATGTAGACAAACATCTTAAAATGAAACATTACAGTAACTTTTCTCCTTAGAATACATTATTACAGCAAATAATAATTAATGCCCAACCATATGCCCTCTTTGGGCATTAATTTGTCTATTTTCCAATATTTAAGAAATGTAGCCTAACACTGTATTACTTACAGTAATCCACTTGATACTAGGGACTGCTAAATGTCTAGTAGTGTTTAATAATGGAAAAAGAGAAACGTACCGGCAATTTACAAAGTGCTTTTCTGTTGAGAAACTCAAGTATCTTTAAATTATGGCTATGCTTTCAAAGGAAGAAAGTACAGAAGTGACTGTAACTGGTGTGTTAGGTCAATCAAAGCAAGCCAGGCCAAAAAACTACTTCTGTCTCAGGGTAGGAGTTTGGCCACTGCTTTGTTTTATGTGATAATTGCCTTACTCCATTTTATATAACTTAAAAGACAATAATTTCATCTGTAGGAATAAACGGCTTTAGCCGAAGCTGTTGCCTTTTTGGTAAAATACTTAACTCATTATCAGATCAGTTCATATTTTTAACTGTCAGGACGCAGATAGGCACTGTGGTAGGTGGAAGGGATTAAGCTATGAACGAGACAATTCCAGAGCACAGGGTTTTGCAGTAGTGTTGTTGATATAGGCACATATCATTTCAATACGATGGGAGAATTATGAGTTATGATGTGGACCCTGCAGCTGAATCTTGAGAAATGAGGAAAATGTCAGCTGGGTGAGAAAAATCTGGGAAAGGTCTATCAAACAGTGCAACCAGCCTGAGCAACTGCATGGAGGCAAAACACAATTTAACTAGCTAGACTGTCCTAACATAAATTTGCCTCTTCCCCAGTATCTGCATAATTGCAGACAAAGTGAGGTGTTCGTTTAAAACAAAAACAAAAACAAAGCTATCTTTCTATCTATGGGTGGATAGTCATATATGTCCTTTTTAAAAAAATTTATTTATTTTTAATTCATTTTTTATTTTATTTAAATTTTGTTGGGGGGAGGTAATTAGGTTTATGTATGTATGTTTGTATTTTAATGGCAGTACTGGGGATTGAAGTCAGGACCTCATGCATGTTAAGTATGTGCTCTACCACTGAGCTCTACCCTCCCCCCAGACATCTCCTTTTATAAGTAGTAGAAGCATTTTTGGTATGAAGATTAAGGTGATTTGGGCATTAAGATACTCAAAATATATATTCTCTTCCATTAGATATTTATTAGGTATTTAATTATGCCCCATTTATAATTGACCTTGACTAGTAAGATTTCTTAACTGTGAAGTTTCAGTACATGGAACTGACCATATTCTCATTGGACCTAACCTGTCTTTATGAGTAAGAATTATTCTTGCTGAGTCATATATCACTTTAACCTAATCATTTAGTGTAAATATTCAAGCTCTCAAAATCATTTCTCAGGTGTGGAATAAAGAGATGAGACTGAGTGGGGAACCTGCCACTTGGCAATGCTGTTGTGTATGTTTCAGGCATGATGGAGAACATTGCGTTGATCCCCGTTCTGTGAGGTTGGGAACAGCATGAACTCACTTGGGGGCTATTTTATCAGGCTATAGGGCATCTGTACAGAATCTAGACATAACAACCTAATGGATTTCTATGTTAGTTTGCAACATCATTTATATCGCAAAAATAACTGATCTTTGTTAATAAAGCATCCCATTCCATTTTTTTCCCACATCTATGGTCACAGCAAAATGAAAGATCACTTAAGGCCTAGCTGTCCTGTTGCAAGTAAGTACACAATAAGTCTAGGTATACCTGAAGGACTGGCACCAAAAGACTATGCTTTTAAATTTCTAAGTAGCCAGTCATTTTGGGATATTAGCTGAAACCAGATTCAGCCAGAATAATGGTTTGACACTATGTAAATGAAGCCTGCTACTTTATTTACATAAAGCTGCAAACTAAGATATACAAAAAAAACCCCTACTTCTTTCAATACAAACATTGATTAAAGTAAAAAAAAAAAAGTATTATTCTTTCTTTGAATTTCCCACATTTTGATTTCTTCAGAATCTTATTGGTGCATAAACAATCAAGGCGAAAACATAAAATCTGTTTATTCTTTTTTCTAATCCATCAAAGTGAAAATTTTGCAAAAGCACTTTCCATTACAGATGACATTCAACAGATATGATCCACTGCAGTTTAATTATCAGAGCCACCAAATAAGTCTTTCATACAGATATATTTATTGGTAAGAAATTTAAAATTTGGAAATATTGGGAGATGAAGGGCTATAATTAATATGGCATGGTAAACAATGTCAGGAAGAAAACGGAATTCTTGATAGAGTAAGAAAATTCAAAAGACTAATTTAGTGACCTAAATGCTAATCCTTCTGGTTATATAACCACACATCTCAATGTGTTCTGAGCACAAAATATGACTTCAGTGCTCGCACATTTGATTGTACAATTTCTTCCATTTATATTTCTAATTCCATGTCAGCTTTATGCCTCAGAGCATTTCTTGATTTATTAATCTTGCTTGAAATTACTATTTTGGAAAGAAGATGAATGCATTTATAATAATAGTCATAATAATAACTTCTATAATAATAATAATAATAATGATGATGATGATGATAATAATAGGCTTAAAGGAGCCCCAAGAGTAATCTGAGTACTTTACTAATAATATAGTAATTGTTTGTGCCCAATTTTTTTTAAATCTTCTGAAATAGAGTAAACTCAATGCTTTCTTGAAACATGCTGCCAAAACACAATGAAAGTGCCTGTCTGCAGCCTTCTCCTTTCTTAATCCCATGGATGCTGGACACTTAATTTTTATAACTTCCTTTTATTTTTAGGGTATATTCTAAGTCGAGATTTGGGGTTGAATGCTTTTCTAAGATTTCTTTTATTATAAAATGAATGGAAAAGAAATTTAATAATGTTATAACTGCTTGAAAAAAAATGCCAGTTTTGCTTAAGTCAATGGCAGTTAAACATAACACAAATAATTTGAACAGAGCATCTGGTTAGCCTGTAAGGATGAATCATCTTCAATGGAAGTACCAAATAATTGTTTAAAAAAAAAAAAAAGAAAATGATATGAAAAGAAAAGATTTCTTTCAGGCATGATTAGGGCCATGAGTAAAAATAATCCAAGTTGATGTGTGGCAATTCCTAGTGCAGCATAATTTTAGAAAATTATTTAGCAATTGTATAAATGTGACATGCCTGAAAAATGTTAATTAAACTGGTTTACACAATGGTTGAGATGTGTAATTATTTAGCCATACTCCCACAGTCATTTGGAAAGGAGATTAAGTTCCCATTCTAAGAGGCTGTTTTGGATTCTCAGCCCTGGAGCTGGTGGTTGAATGCAAAGCCTTTTCTATCCCCTGAAAATGATTCTCTTCCAGAGAGTCCCAGTCCTGCCTCATTCGTCTCTGATTTCATTTACCCGTTTAAGAAGAACAGCTTCAACAGCAACGCAAATCTACACTGCAAAGCTTTCTCTCTGTCACAATATCGTGCAAGACACTTCATTCGTGGAAGACAGAGGGATAAGATATTAGGCCGGTTTCAGAATGAATCATCCAGCCATTGTGTCGTTTGATTTATAAGTGCTCCACACAATCAATCTTCAAGGCAGAGGAAGGGGAGACAGTTGAGAAGTTGAGCCAGAGGGCCTCTTAAAATCTAGGGCATTTTTACCATAATATCCTAAAACTGATGTGAGTGCCTGAGATTGGTGTTGGGACCTGGAATGATAGATTTGGGAATCAGACTGTTGAAATGAAAATTAGGATTGATGACAGAAGTATCCAGCTGGAGGATACCGGGGGTTCTGAGTTGCAGAAGTTACAGATGAAAGATCTCAGAGGCGTTCACAGGGGCACCAGTGGTACCACTGAAACATGAAGCAAGGGCATCTGTGCAACTCAGTACTTTATCCTGTGCTCTACGAACAAAAATAGCAGAGTAAGAAAACCCTTGCTTCAAGCAGGTAATAATAGTTCTTATGACATAGACTACAACCTTCAGAAAATCCAATACCAAAACTTAACTTCTATGTCATAGAACTCTGTCTTAGTCCAGGCTTAGGAATAAAGGAGTGCATATTTATGGTAGCAAAGCAGAAATGTAAGACTCCATGGTCACTTTGCATATTATGTTTTGATTTTCATATCAAGTAGTTTATATTCTCATTATGCATACTATAGTCGACATTGTGACCCTAAGTGAAGCCCTGTTCTAGAACCAAGTGGGCTTAATGAAACTAGGGAAAAAAGCCCTGGAAGTAAAACCAAACAATGTCAACTTTACAGGCACTGGAACTGACTTCAGACCAAATTTACATAATTAAATTAAAATAAAATAAGAATAATTCATTATGCAACTAAGTTGCTTAGTTTGAATATACAGGATTTTTCCACCTACACTCTAATTAGAAAATTCAGAGATGGTCAATATAATTTTGAAACAGCTTATGTTTGTGCCACTTGGGAGCATTTTTAAGGGAAGATTTGCTATGGAGAGTATTCAAAGAACTCAAAAGTGTAACATCATAAACATTCATTGGTAGAGATCACACACTTGAACTTGCCTTTCTCCAGTTTAGTCTTCCTAGAACTAGTCTATGAACTTCTCGAATTTCAAGGCAGACTATAAGCCTTATTCACAAAGCAAGCAAAACACAGCAATAGCAATGGAAAGTTTTATCTTATTACACTATTTTATGCCTAGGGCAGCTCATTTCAAGAGCATCATTAATTTTCACTTCATTTCTGGTTTTAAATAGACCACAGTAAAGGGTTCAATCCTGGGTCTCATTGGCATCAACATGGTGGGAATGTTACCATTGTCAAAGGACAGAGCATTTGATTGAGGTTAAAAAACAATCCATCCTGCTCTATCTTCACGTGAACACCTACATTGATCGTTGTGGAACCTTCCCTGAACCTTGCTGTGCCGGAAGGCTAGAGTTCTGGTGAGCAATTCCAAAACCATTTGAATCAGAAGAGTCAGTCTTTAAAACATATCAACACCCTATTTTCAGACTGCTTTGTGTAAAAGCCACTTTCTCCTGCTTTTATCCCTAGGTGACTCAGATCCCTTCCCATTTTTCTGTTTGGTGAGCTACAATTTCCGATTTCCCTGCATCTTGCTCCCCCTACTGTTGAGTAGATGAATGTGCTCCCAAAAGTAAAAACAAATGCCCTGTTTCAAGGTATTGTATGCTTTTTTCTATCCAATGAATGTCCTCCCTGGCTGCCCCTCTCCCCCTGGTCAAAATGGGAGGCAATTCAGATAAGTGTTTCTCTCTGTCACTCCTAGGCCCATCAATGGCATAAGCTCACTCCGCGTTCTCTCTGAATTCCTTTTTGCAGCTGAGCTCACATCCTGAAAATTTTAACAGAAGTCCATTGCAAGGGTCACTGCCAATTTTTCTGGACCAGTAGTACCAATGCCAATCACATGCCCTCCTACTGTCCCTTTTATGTGTCCATTTACCCAGCAAACATTTATCATAAACCTTTTAGTTTTCAGACCTTGTGCTGAACACTGAAAATATTAAAAGGAACCCCTTCTTGCCCTTGGAATATCACTCTGGTGGCAGACACTGATATGTAAACAAATCATTTTAACGTGTGACAAGTGAGATGAATCATAGTTGTTAGGAACATGAATTTTCAGCTCTGAGCTAAATATAAAAATTTTCTCACCTGCAACACAGGATGACAACGGTATGTACCACAGAGGGTTTTGTGAGGAATAAATGGTATAAGGCATGTAAGGCCCTGTGTCTAACATACAGCTGGTGATTAATAAATACCAGCTACTATGACTGGCATTATGATCACCAGCAATTGTCCAGGTTTCCTGAAGCAGGTCCTCCTCTCTATCACTCCCTACTCAAAATGCCTTCATCTGGTTGGACAAAGCATTTTCAACCTGTCAAGGTCCACTCAGAAAGGAGAGGTCTTAAAGGTTACGGGACAAGGAACCTAGGGCAGAAATGGGACCTGCATGTTGGAGGAGTTGCTGGGGGAAGTGAAAGGCCAGGAAGGCACTCGGACTATCAGCAAAGGAGTCCCCGACCTGAGAAGCCAAGCATGTCTAGCCACCAAAATGGGACAGCATACTGAAGACTCCTGGGGGTGCTGTGGGCAGCTGCGCTCTGGTCTACCACTGCCCACGTGGGCCTACTACCAGCGTCTGGGGCTGGGCCTTGAGCTCCTGCTGCTCCAAATGGTCATCAGTCAGGAAGATCTGGGGGTGCGGAGGCGAGGGTAAAGGTGAGCTGGACCCTACTGGCGCCTCTGCACCTGCTGCAACCTCATCTAACCTTGCAGGAGGAACCACAGCTACTCTGCCTCCTCCACGTGCAAACTGATCTTTAGACCAACTCCCCACTCAGAATTCCCAGGGCAGTACATTCTGGAAAAATAGATGCAACTTAACCAAGCTGACACAGTTGAAAAAAAAAAAAACCACCAGAGCCCATCTGTCATCGATTTGGCATCCAGATACACCCCATGAACCATATTTAACTTCCAAATAAAGACGTAAGAAAAACATCCTTCTACCTGACATGATACAACTATGTCTTATACAACAGAAAATACACTCTCTGTAAGAGGGGAGATAAATTCAGTGTATTCTTCTGAGTGATATTTATGCCACTTGCACCTAAGTCACACCTAGACCCCTGTCCTCCTGTCGCCATCAGGATCTCCTGCAAGCCAGATGACATCCCTGCCTCCACTGTGTAGCAGTAAACCAATCTTCCTTTGACAGCCAGACTTCACCACTTCAGCGAGTACATTAACTCTGCCTGCAGCTTCCCAGGCACAAATAGCCCAAAGATGCCCCATGACAATCTCATCCTCCAGCTAATGTAACCCACAGTACGTCTCTTGGTGGAAACGTGCCTCCTTTGGGAATGAAGATCTTTAGACCAGCAGAGCTCCAAACTGAAGTCTAACAGAAGCAAACATTTCACTGGTAAGTCATTAGGCGCAGTGGTGAGAGGAAGCACTCCCACGTATTTCCACCCTGCGTGAACCCCGGCTGTGGGAGAAGCACCCACACAGGCTGACCACTGGCTCAGAGAAAATACCCCATTCTGGAGAATATTACCCCAGCCCTGCAGTGTTGCCACATTGCTGGTGCTGTGACGTGGGCTTCAAAAGGCTGTCCCATCAGGTCACTTGTCTAGACGACTGAAACTGAGGAGTCTAGGGTGCACCAGCTCACTGTCACACTACGACTTGCCATCAAATTAGTTACACGTCAGAATCAAAACTGCACGGAAGGCCACGATGGTGAGAGGCATCCTGAAAGCCCATGGATGGCGGTTTGGGCGGGAGCAGCTCCAACAAGGCAGGCAAATTCCTATGTACACCTGTTCCAGTAAGAATAAGGCGCTGCCCTTCCAGTGACGAACTAACTGGTTTAGTGTAATCAACCTGCCACCAGGCTAGGGGCTCACTGTTGTCTGCTGCCCTGATCACTCTGTTCATGAGCCCTTTGGGCAACAGCAAAGGTGGCTGGAGAAAGACGATGACTGAAATGCACAAACCGGGTCATCTTGTCCACCTGATGGTCAAACTCCTCCTACTTGTCCTCAGTGAGCAGCAGCAGCAGCTCTAGAGGTGGGCCCAGCAAGGGCCCATCACCCAGGTGATGGTGATGCCCCTTCAAGTCTGAGAACCACTACCCTAGACCCTACCACTCAGCCTGGCCCTCACCTTTCTCATACGCCCTCCTGTGGTTCTAAGGAGGCTCCCGTGGATGAAGAAACAGTCATTCTAATTGGCGGGAACATCAAGGACAAAGCTGCACATATATATACCTCCTTGGGGGTGGTCAGGGAAGCCAGGGAGGGGAGGGGAACAGTCAGACAAAACTCTCTGGGGAGAGACTGTCATCAGAGTCACCTAAATTCTCATTATTCCCATCCCATGATAAAGGATTTCAGGATTGTGCACTTCATTCCTGCCTTACTTCTTCAAGCTTAAAAACCAGAGGTTCATCATAGCCCCTGTGGGTGACTTTCTTCATCTTTTTTAATTGTCCAGAAATGCTTCTTTTAATATTGTTCATAAGAACAAGGATCTCAAATGGCCATCCCAGCAGAACAGCTGCACATGGTGTTTCACATGCATTCAGTGGCATGTTAGGTTGTAGTGAAAAGAAATGGATCTCTAGCCACATACGTCAAGGGGGACTAATCCTAGACGCAGTGTGGACGAGGGCAATCAGGCACAGAGGCACCTATGACGTGACTCTACAGTTCAGAGCAAGCACGCGGACCGAAGTATACATAGGGATACATGTTCCGGTGTGGAAACTACAGAGGAAAGAAAGGGGATGATTAGGAGAGGCTTACAGTTACCACTGGGAGAAAGGGTGACGTTTAGGAGCTTCTGGTATGATCTGGCTGAATGTCAGGGGCTGGTGGTCTGAGCCCTCTAATATGCTGGTTCTGGTGACATGTGCTCAAGTGGCCGAAGGTTAGACTCTTTAGCCACTTGAAAAACTAGGAACTCAAAACTGAAGCCCATGCTTTGTTTAAAGATTAGGGTCCTAGTCTGCCTAGAGATCTTTAAATGTTAAATTATTTTCAATCAATCTATTCTCCTTGGCACTGGGTCCTTGAGTTCTCCAAGTTTTATAAGAGGTATATGGCTTCTGAGGAGCAAGCCTTATTCCTTTTAATAGTGCACATATAAATCAAAGATCTAATGTGACCTTCGATTTTCAGGGCTTACAGCTGGGGTGCATGGCAAGTGGGTACAGTATACAACCCCTGAGAAGGTAACAAACACCTGCCTGATGATTTCAATAGCTCTCTAGCCCATAGAGCTTAAGGACCTAAATCCACATGTTACTAAAAATTAAGTTTTAAATCATATACACCAGACCTTTTGAAAACCAAGGCAAATAATACCATTACCCCGCATTGAGGAAAACCAGAAATGAGCAAATATTGCATGGACAGAATTGCAAACCTTGATTAGGAAATAATTCTAGGCACAAGGAAGCAGGCATCTGAACCAACAGGAAGAGGTGGTGAGGGGTGAAGGGAAAATAGAGGAACCAGGGAAAAAAGACTGCAGCTTCCAAAGGAAGTTCTTATTTGCTGTGACTACTTCTACAGCGGCTACATTTCCGCTGTGTTGTGATTATTTATAGACGTCAAAAGAGGCTCTCTTTTTCATGTGCAGGTTCCAATTAAAATCTGGCAGCACTTCATCAGGGCTGTGAAGGCAATGCTGGAACTGTGTTAGCGTCACATAACTCATGCAACCTGGCTCCAGTTCCCAAAATCAGTGACAAAGAAACTTTGAGAGCCCTTTATTTATAAGGGAAGCGGTGAAAGGGCTGCTCCGCGGGACGGAGTATCTTGGCAGTCTTCCTGGTGGTTTTCACTACTGGCGGCTCCATATGTCCAGTTCCATAAGCAGAAAGTTCTACCAATATTATGTTTCTTCTTTACTGAGCAAAGTGTATTTTCTATGGAATATGAATTTCCTCTCAGCATCTCACAGTTCAGTGATGCCTGGCAACATCAAAGAGCCGAGACGACAAAATGGGATGCTTTCTGAACATAAAGATGCTGGTCCTTCAGTTTCTTTCAAGAAATAATGGTGTCAGCAACACCTCTCAACTGACATTAGCATCATCACAGACAGCCCTGCTGAGCTGGAAAAAGCTGGCTTGTTAAAGTGTGGGCATAGAGGCCACCTTCCAACCAGAGATGCACCCAGCATTTGGAGATGTTACGATTTCCAATTATTTTGTAATGATTACTGCATCTCTGATATTAGGGGAAGGGAACAATGAAGAAAAAACTGAAAATTAATCATTGCTTGGGAAGGAATGATTGTTGAAATAGTAAAGAGTTGCCATAAAAAAATATTCTTCCACAAATATTACCCCCAAACAGTGTGACTTAAGAGTCACAGGTGGTAGGTCTTTTATGTGTGTGAACAAAAATGAAGTTAACTCAAATCCCAGTGAATTGTAAAATGCTTCTCTCACTCCCACTCACACATGGAACCTCTTTTCCCTTGTCGTTTGCAGTGGCCCCACCAGCTTTCCTGGCTCCATAGAGGCGGGCAGAGTTGGTGGGTGTGACTGTGGGAAACAAAACAAAACAAAAGCAAAGCAGACTGCTTCCTAATGCTTGTGAGCGTCCACACATGGTGATGCCCGTCGTGCTGCTCAGCAGAGGGGTACACAGTCCACCAGCACACTGGCAGGTGAATTTGTTGTTCAGGCCAAGTGAGTCAGCCCAATTGGGGTATTAATTTATACAAGCAGATCTGAGTCAGTGTTTCCCTAAGAAAGCAGGTGCTAATACCAAGAAACAGAACCCATCTTAAAAAAAAAAGAAATCAGCACCTGGAGCAGATCAGTGGTTCTGTCCTGGGGAGATTTTGTCTCCTTTAGGGACATCTGGCAATGCTTGGGGGATGTTTCTGGTTGTCACAGCCGGGGTGTGAGTGTGCTCCTGGCATGTAGTCATTAGAGGCCAGGGGTGCTGCAACCACCCTACAATGCACAGGACACCCTCTCCCCTTCTCCCCACCCAACTCAACAAAGAATTAATTGTCTCACAATATCAATTAGTCCCCGGGACAAGAAATGCTGCGATATATTAAATGTTCTGCTACTTCTTCCATCAAGAGATGGAGTCTGTTTTCCCACTGTGGCTGGCCTGGACCAACTGAATGTAGTGAAAGTCATGTTCACTTTCCAGAGCTAAGCTGTCAACAGGCCTTTAAGCTGTGCTCCCTGAGACCATCTGCCAGGTCATTTCAGAATGCTGCCCTGAGACCATCATGCCAGGAGGAAGCCCAAGATGAAAGATCAATTAGATAGAAAGCCCCATCTTCCCCAGCTGCACCCACAAGGGCAGTGGACGAGCACCTCGCCACCCGACAGCGTGCTGAGAGAGGGCTGGTATGCTGCGCAGCAAGAGGTAGCTAATTTGGGGATGGTCAGAGCTTACTTTCCCCAGTGTTCTTCACACAGTGGTCTGTCAGATCTTTACGATAAACCTACAGAAAGTAGTCCCAGAAAGTACAGCATCTAATGCTATTGCTCCTTTGCCTTCGATGATAAAACCAAACCAATGAAATTCTGTGGGGACTTCTGGGGAAACCACTCTTCACTAGTGAAAACATTCTAACTACCAGCTACTGTTCTTTCATTCTTCTGGGCTGACGCTCTAGCCTTCTTTAGCCCCTGGACAGCTCACCATTCCACCCTTAACTTTAGTACCAGAAGAAACTCACAAGCGTCAGCGCCCTCTGGTGTCAGGCAGGAAACCATACAGTTCCTAAGAAAAACATTTTATCAGGCACAGCCGTTGAAGAAAATCAGAAGCTACAGATACACAGAAGAAACAAAATTAAAATACGTAAACAACCTGCAGTCCTCAATGGTGGCGACTTGTGTATATCTTCACAGAATTTTCTGATCTATTCTGTTATTTACAAAAATGGAAGTAGGCTGTATATGCTGTCTTGTTAACTGTTTACTTAATATACTATGAATGCACTTTAATGCAAATAAAGTTAATTCTATGCCATTTTAATTGCTTATACAATTGAATGGTATTTAATATGCAATAGTAGTAAAACTATGTAACATTAATTAAGCGCTTACTGTCTGCCAGGAAAACCATCACCACCACCACTAACTCAAAAAGACAACCACACCTCCACGTTCACTGCAGCGTTATTTACAATAGCCAAGATACGGAGACAATCTAAGTATCCACCAATGGATGAACGGGTAAAGAAGATGTGGTACGTGTACACACATATGGAATAGATATTACAGCCATAAAAAAGAGTGAAATCATGCCATTTAGGACAACATGGATGGCCCTCAACAGCATTATGCTAATAAGTCAGACAGACAAAGACAAATACATTATCATTCTTATATGGGAGCCTTAAAAATAAAGCCCATAGATACAGAGAAGATTGGTGACTGTCAAAGGCGAGGGTGAGAGGGGAGAAATGGGCAAAGGGGGTCAAAATGTAAAGAGAAAAAAGAATGGTGCATTACTGAGCAGCAACAACAAAACAGCAATTGTTTAAAAAATACTTGCAATGCATAAGCACAAAGGGTCTTAAAAAAAAAGCACAAAGGGTCTTGTTCTGTGTAAATTTCATGAACAGATTTGCCTTATAAATTATAATGTTATACCAGCATTGAGTATTGCACGTTATTCTAGCTTTGTCTTTTTGTTCAAAAAGTATATCAAAAATATACAAACATATAGATACTTCAAGCAATTTTATAAGCCTGAGTAACGCTGCAGAAAATACTGACACTTAAATACAACGCATTTTCTTAAATAACAACAGCTTTAAGAAATACTCACTTTGAACTTTGTATCAGCATCACTGAAACTAGACAGAATTTTAAATCATAAAATGAACTACCAATTATAGACAGGAAATTAATTTTAAAGAGCAATGTCTGATTCTACTAAGTTTATCTTTAAAAAACAGAATGTTATATTACATAACTTTGTAGACATCAACTGTGATTCCATATCAACATTCAAATACTAATTTGATCTGTGTAGTGTTCCATTTTAAGAACTTATAAGCCATGCTGCAAAATTTATGTACTATTTTCCTTGCTAAAAAATTGAATTCACCATTACTCCAGATATTCCAACCCCCAACTGCAACTCTTCTTCCCACCTTCCTGAGGTAACCAATATCCTTCTATTTTAATCATTAACTCGCTTTTCTTTTAGTTTTACCATCTATGCATGTATGCTTTAACGTACTGTTTAGTCTTGGTTTATTGAACTTATAAAAATGCAATCACGTGGAATGGATTCCTCTGTGAATCTGATTCTTGGAAGCATACACCACTATGTTCTAAAGATCACACGTGGTATTGTGTGAGGCCATCATTTACTCAGTTTCAGCTGCACACGTACAGCCCTTTCTGCAACTGTACCGAAAGTTATCCATTGTGTTGACTGACAGACGTTTGCATGACCTGCAGTACCTGTTTGTGCTGTATTTATATATCCATTCACTCAATTGTGCTAGTATGATCGATGCTTCTATGCATGCATCTCCCAGCGCATGTGTACAGGGTTCTCTGGTAGAATTGCAGCATACGCCCTGCTTTTCCAGGCCGGGCCAAACTGTTGTCCAAAACAGTTATTCAAATATACACGCCCATTACAATGCTCCACACCCTCAAAATACTGGGCATATGGCTTCAAACTTTTTTGCCAAACTGAAGACTGAGAAATAAAGTAATATTGGGATATTAATTCTGAGTTGCCTAGTTAATAATAAGGTTGAGTATCTTGCCATTTGCATACGGTCTTTTGTATTACCTTTTTGGTGGAATGCCTGTTCACGTCTGTAGGCAGGAATGAGCATCTGAATAACCCTTTTTGTCTATTATGTACAAAGCAAATTCATAATCCCAGTCTGTGGGTGGTATTTTCACTCACTTTTTGATGTCTTTTCATAAACATAAGTTCCTAATTTTAATAAGTCAAATTTGTCAAAGCCTGTTCAGTTTTATTAGTGGTTATAAGAATATCCAGATTTTCTGTTTCTTCTAGGATCGTGAGATAAGTTGTATTTTTAAAGCTAATCTATTCCATCTAAATTTTCAAATTAATGGGCTTAAAATTGGCGACAGTAATTCCTAACTTTAGATACTTTAGAGACTTACTAGGTAAGCCCACCTTTCATCCTAATATCTTATCTTCTCACTCCTTGATTAACCTTTACAGAGGCTTGTCTGTTTTATTCATCTTTTTTAAAGAACCTTACTTTTGGCATTAATTCTCTCCTTTGTGACTGTTTTCTGTTTCATTAATGGCTGGTTTTATTTTTATGATTACCTTCCTTCATTAGATTTCCTTTGGGATTAATTTGCTGTTTTTGTTTGTTTTTGTTTCTTATGTTGGATGCTTAGTGCCTTCATTTTAACCCTTTTCCTTTTAAATGAAAGCATTAAAGGTTATAAATTTCCCTGTTAGTATCATAATAACATTTCACAATTTCTGACACATAGTATTTTGCTCCTTCCTTGATGCGTGAGTTATTTAAAACTTTTCAGTATTTCCAAAAACATGGAATTCTTTTAGTTTTGCTGTTATTCTTAACTTGGTTGCATTTTGATCAGAGAATATGTTTTCTGTGACAGCAGTCCTGTTTCTGCTGAGGTAACTTTATGGCTTCACAGATGATCAATGTCTGAAAATGTTCCCAAGTGTTTGGAAGAACGTGCACTCTTCAATCACTGCATGCAGGACCGCACTCATTTAAGCTTGCTCACTGCACTGTTTAAATACCATCACTCCTTCTGTCTGCTTGAACTTTTAATTTCTGGGAGGAATGTGTTAAAATCTACATGTATTTGTTTTTGCCTGCAGTTCTATTTTTAAAAATTAATTTATGCTATTACAATTTTAGCATTTCATGTCTTCCTGATGAATGGAACTTTTTAGCATTTTGAAGTGAATCCCTAACACTAATAATGCTTCTTGCTTTAAGTCTTTTATCAGATATTAACAAGCTATGTCAACTATCCTCTGGCGTATTTGATTAAAATTTAATCTTTTCAGTTGATAATTATCTGGTATATCTTTATCTATCCTCTGTTAATCTTTGCATTGTTGTGTTTTTGGTGTAAACAGACTATGGTTAGAATTGTAAAAATCTATTAAAGTGTATTTTTAGTATTTCTGTTAGTGAGGGTTTTGGCTAGTAAACCTGGGAAACTGTCAGTTTCTGTTTATTTTGCGCTTTATTTTGCGCTTTATTTTGCCTTCAGTTTTGAAAAATGTTCCGAGTGCAGAATTCCAGATGATCAGTTCTCACCACCCAAAAGCTATTATTCCACTGTATTCTGGCTCCCATTGCTGTGCTTGAGAAATCAGCGTTAGTCTAATAGCTGGTTCTTTGTAGGTTTTTGTTTTCTCTCTGGCTTCCATAAAAAGTCTTTTGGGGGGGGGGTATTCTGAAGTTTTGTTATGTATTTTAGATTTTTTTAAATTATGTATATTGTTTTTCACTGAGTTTCCTGGATCCGACATTTTCTCCCCCTATTTTGTCTCTGCTTGATTTTTTTTTCTTCTGAAACCTTGATTGAATATGTTGAATCTCACTCAAGGCTTCTTTATCTTAACCTCTCTTTTGTATTTTGTGCCGACTTCTGGATAATGTTTTCGAACTATCTTCTCATTTGCTAATTTTTTCAGCAGTGTACTTTGTTTAATGTGTCCAAGTTTTAAATTTTTAATCATTAAATCTTTCAGTTTTGAAGTCTGTTCAGTTCTCTTTCTAATCCGCATGGTAGGTTCTGTTCTCTGTTCATCTTTCAATCTTCAATTTCCTTAAGCATATTAAAGTTACCGTGTAACCAGGGTATGGCGCTCCAGTATCTGCGGTCTTTGTGAGTCTCTTTCCATTGTTTGTTGATTCTGTGGTTTCATCCACAAGCTGAAAGCTGCTTACTTGCCCTTGAACAGCATCGGTAGGAACTCTCAGGTTTGATGTGAAGTTACATTCTTCCAGAGCATTTTTTTCCTTCTGCCTCTGCTGCCTGAGTGTACTGCCAAGTGTCTTGTTCTAAGCAATCTATTTGCAGTCTCCCTGGAACATACTGGCAACATGAATTTGGACCAAAAGATGTTATGAAGATAAGCTTACAGACATGAATCCTCAGAGACCTCCTCTTCACCCAGGACCAGGGGCGTTTCTGGCTTCTTCTGTGGTGTAGGTTTATTTCATACTAACCTTGACACCAAGGGTGTAGTTTTGCAGGATCACAGATTTACGCAGAGGGCTCCGGTTAGATTCTCCTACCTTGGGCAGGCCCTGGAATCTCATGCATAACCTGTGCAGTGGCCAAAGTAGGGAGGATACAAGTTCTTTAGGCTCAGCAGAAACCCTCAGGGTGATAGCTGACTGTGAAAGCTGCCTCCTTCCTGGGCTCTGTTTCCACTCAACTTTTGGGATCTATGGATTTCTTAATCTTATACACCATGTCATTTTGCATGCATTTAAATGATTTATTTCCATTTTGTCCCAAATTTTATCCATTTGTATAGAGAGGGTCATTCCAGATATCAGATCTTTCATAGAGCTAGGAGCAGAAACCCTAGACTTGTTCCAAATCTCTTACTTGGTGTGTCTTCTGTTTGTCCTGCTTTTCAATGATTCTTCTCTCATTTCTTTTGCCTTTTTCTTCTTTCGAATTGTTTTGTTTTTAGTCTTCTTTTTTCCCCCCTGTATTCATTTGTGAGTCACTGTTTCCACTCTTAGTGTTTATCCTCAAAATGTCACCATGCATCACTATCTCAACCTTCTCCCTGAATAATAACAGGAACTTAGAAGACCAGATCTAATCATCGCCCTCCAATTCATGTGGTATTTTTAAAATCAGTATTTTAGCTCATTATTTAACCCCACAATTTAGGTATTTTAGCATCATACAGAAAATATTCATTTAGATTTACCCATGTACTTATCAGTTTTTTTAACTAAGCAGTTCTTCCTGAAGCACCTTCTGGGGTGATTTTCCTTTCACCTTGAAATACACATTTTAGGAATCCTCTTGATAAAATACTGCTGCTCATAAACTGTTTTTGTGTATAGGAAAGTATGTCTTTCTTTACCCAAGTTTTTAAAAGAAAAGTTTGCACTATAAACAGTTCTGAGTTGGCAGTTATTTTCTTCTCAGCATTTTGAAGATCTTATTACCTGGTCTTTTACTTCTGTTACTTCTGACAAGATCTCTGCAGTCAAATTGTTTTTCTCTTCCCTCCTTTCTGTTCTGTTCATTTTCTCCTCAAATACTAAATTTATGTGGGGCCTCCCACTCTGTCTCGTGTGTGTGTGTGTGTGTGTGTGTGTGTGTGTGTGTGTGTGTGTGTGTGTGTAGTGCCTGCATTCTGGGTAATTCTGACATACATTTATGTGTTTTCTTTTCCCTTTTTTTACCAGGAGGTTCAGGGCTTACTCTTTAAATTCAAGAATAATATTAACTCTTCATTTCTGTAATATATGCTGTTTAGATTATTTCAAGAATTATAATTTTCATTTCACCTGCATGCTACTTTTGATAATCCTTTGTTCCTATTTTTTTTTAAACCCATATTTTATAGCCATGGTTCCTTCCTATGCCAAATCTGACCACTCCACTAATCGGAGGTGTTTATGCAGGAGGTGGAGTGTCTAGACTGACTGTTTTGCTAATTTGTAGATGGTAGTTTGTTTCCTTGGGCATATGGTATTTCACTTACATTTCACTTCACTTAACTATCTCTGACCACATAATCCGTGAGAGTTCTGACTCCTTGGGACGCTTTTCCAGACAGAGAAGGTGCCTACAGGAACTCCTAACAATCTCCAAGTTTGTCTGTTCCATTCATTGAGCGTTGAAGGCTTAAATTCCAAATCTGCTGCTGGTGTGGGCATTTGCTGACAGGAAGAACCCAGATCTAGAGGTTTGCCTATGATCAAGGCCATTTTCAGCCCACTGCTGTCACTTTTTTGTTGTTGTGTGGGATTTTTGTTTTTTTCTGCATGTTTTGGCTACTGAAAATGCCTCTTGTTTACATTTGAGCTCAGCAGTGCTGGAACATGCGTGCTTATTTTAATCTATTCCAAAGCCAGCAGTACTTCAGCTAGCCCACCCCTCACCTCACCCCACCTCATGTCTGGTCGGCCACAGATCTGGACTTTGGAAGTCCAATAAAAGATAATTATTATTATTAACGATTCAGAAAACACAGCTTCTCAATCATGTGGTAGCATGGAGTCCATTCCTGGTGTGCTGAGAAAATCATAAACCGCATTCAAAGAAACTGACAACTATAATTGATTGCTACTGGTTACATAGGTTTTTTTGAATCAGCATTTTAAAAATTGGAGTTAGGTTTACATAATGCAAACCTATTTTGATGCAGCTGTCATTTCAGATTCAGATGACAGGATTTGGTTCAGAAGCAGCAGCACACACTTTGTTCAACAGCGTTGGGCTGATGGCCTTACAACACTGCTTCCTGGGGCAACTGTCTGCTGCCTGTTCGCATCAGAATTCGCATTTAGCCTGAAGCAGAAATGATCTTTCTGACTCCACATTTCTTTCCTTCCTCTCTCCTCCCCTCCCTTTTCTCCTCTTGCTAGCTAACAAAATTCTATCTGGATCCTCAGCTTAAACTCCAAAGGAGCATAAACCATTAGAATGAAGGGGTTCTTGTCCAAGAATCTTGGGCCCTTGATATCCGAAATTTCCAGGACAGGAAAGAATAAGCCTTTTCAGGAGGAACTGGAAGGGTCAGTAGCATTCTCCAGGTGTTAGAATAAGCAGTCTGTCTGATGTCCTCGTAATACATGCTCTGCCATTTTCACTCCTCTCAGATATGAATTATTAAAGACTCTTATTGTTCCTCTGTAAGTCCTGTATATCATGCAGAACTCATCTGGATAAAAATGGGGAAAAAAGGAAAAGCTGGAAGTAGCAAAAAATAATGCATCTGGAACTTAACGATGCTTGCCAACAGTAAAATCATTTCTTATACTTCTGTACAAAAACGTTTTTCCCCATTTCATTTCCAACTTGTGCAAAAGGTAATTACCCTTCAGAGACACCTAGGGAAAGGCCATGAGAATGTCTGATAATTTTTAATGCGTTTGCCTCTACACTTTTCTTTTGACACTCCACTAAGTAGAGCACACCGGCCATGAAACATCAGCAGAGGATAGCTTCGTTAAATAGCAACCACGGTTTTCTGCCTCCCCAGGTGTTTGTCCTACACAAAACCCTCAGACAGTGGACGTGTCCAGGAGGGCAACCAAACCCAGAGCCACAAATGCTCCTTGCAAAAGTCAGCCGGTTGATCTGCTGCCAGTTCCCTGGGAGGAGTTAACCACTTGCTGCTTATCCAGCTTGAACAACTGTCCTGATGACATCTCTAAAGATGATTGTCGTGGAAGCTTACGGCGGTATATTTGTGGATTAGAAACAATCTTCAAGGTTTGTAAAATTTATTGGTCCAACAGTCAATAATTCAAAAGGAAAGAAAAAGTAGGACGTATCATAAGCTTTATATTCCTTTCCCCCAAATCCATTCCTTTGCTTTGACATATATAATGGAAATACAAAATTTTAACCTGTTCTACATTCACTTTGGAATTTTCTCCTATAATTTTAAAGATCCCTTGAAAAGTCTCTGGAATCACTGGTTTTCCTTTTAGTGCCATCTGCTGGTCTAGATATTCTGACTGGGTCCTGGTTTGTAAGCTTCCATACACTTAGATTTTTAAAGCAATGAAAAAAGTCTTCACTCAGAAATTTTGTGAAAGGGTTTTTACTCCACACATAGCTGATATTTGTCATATTTGCATTCATAGATCTTTATGACTTAACTCCCAAAGCAATAATTACCACGACATCTTATCATTCATATGTCTATTCAGAATAATCTGTTATATCACTTTATATTGTATGTTATTATAATGTATTAAGGCTGACAGGTTGACATTCCTATTTCCCTTGATAGTTATGAAATTTTGGAAAGTTAACATTAATGTTTAATTATATAATCTCTAAGAAGCAAGTCTGAAATCTATAGGATAAAACATTTGATTACTTGAACATTTCATATGTCTTTAAGTGAGCTCTTCTCAACCTCTGAAAATAACATTTACATTTATTTCAAACATTATCCAACAGGTGGATTTTGAACTGGTGAGTCTTGTTTCCAAGTATCTAGTTATACAGATACTTGCAACTAGTATCTAAGTATTAATCATCTCTAATTATCAGCAATTTTCCCCTCTGGTTGTCTGCAGTCTATGATTGATGCCTTCCAATATTCCAAATGTTCATGACTTCCATTTACTGTATTGTTTTGAATAGATTTCTACCCACGATTTGTAATCCAGGTGGCTTTCGAACAAAGGGCATTTCTCCACCTTTGCACTTGTGTGCAGCGCTGAAAGATGCCCCCACTGAGTTTGGTTCAACTGTCAGAAGTTCGGGTCTTGGCTTGGAGCAGAGCCTCTCCCTCAGTAGTGAAGATCTCATTTGAAGTAACACCTCACCTATGAATTTCCTTCTTTCAGTCTCAACTGTAGCAATATTGTCATTTGGCTCTTCATCACCCTCTGCTACATAGGACATAGAGCAGCAGCACCTACTGACATTTCTGGCTTCCGGGACCGGGTTGAGATGCACTTTGGCATCCGTATCTTTCAAACAATCTATCTTTATGGTATTCTATGATCTTGCTGTATGCTCCTAGGAGCTAGATATATGGAATATTCACAGTGAGAGCACCCAATCCCTGCTGCTGCTTGTGCCTGGAGCACAGAGCACTTTCACTGATGATTACTGCCCAGAAAGCTCTACCATCATAGTCTTTATATGGAGCTGAACAAATCTTTCTATAGCCGTGGAATATGGGAAAAGTTATTTAATGCTAATTAAAAGTAGACAAGAGTCATTTAATTAATAAGATTAAAGCATGACGGAAAAAAATCTGTACATAGACAGACTAAAATTAAGCAAAAGTTTAAAAAAATAATGTTTTTAGAAGTGCTTTCCCTAAGCCAAGGTTTCTCAAACTCAATACAACTGATATTTTGGGCTAAATAATTCTGTTGTTTAGGTGGAGGCGGGGGGCCACCCTGTGCATTGTGGGATGTTTAGCACTGTCCCTGGCCTCCACCCACTGGATGCCAGAACTTCACCTTGCTATGTTGTGACAACCAAGAATACCTCTAGACATGGCCATGTGTCCCTTGCTGGGGCAGAACTGCGCCTGTTGAGAACCACAGTCATTACATATGAATGTTAATAAAACACTAAAATACGAGCCATTAGCCAGAAGTCCAGGTGGGTTTACTTAGCCTGCAAATAACCTCACTGTAAGAGAAATGTCAAAGGAATTCAAACATGACACAAAAGCACAGAACTTAAAACTGGAGAGGAATATGAAAATAATTCTTCCAGGAATGGAGAACTGGGCTGTAGCCCACGATCATGGACTGCAGATGTTCTCCCAGCAAAGCATGGGGCCTGAACACAGGACTCATCAGTCAGATATTCCAACAGAGATGTTCCCAAGTACATAGTTTTTATTTTACAGGAAACGAGGTCATTGGTCACTGGAAGTAGCTAACTCCTTTCAGAACCACCCATTTGCTGGACAGATTCTGGATGGAAAAGGAGGAGAGTCTCCGGTGGGCTCTGTGGTCAGGTTCTTGGCCGTGGGCCTTCTGAAGGGACCCTCACCGAGCGCCTGCCTATCCACTTCCTGGAAGCAGAGGCCCTCAGGCACAAAGCACCCATAAAGCGTCCATCAAGCTAGAGACTACGACAGTTCTGCCCCAGCCTTCAGCCTGATTCCAATTAAGCTTGGGGGTCATAAATCCTTTTTAGTCCTGAGGAAGCTTTCCTAATGGGCGTGTTAATAATGGTACTCTTATAACAAGGTTTCCTTGGCTTCATGGAGTTGGACATGCCATGAGCTAAATCATGCCCCTGAAACACAAAGACCTATACGATAAAAATCTAATACAACACAGACAATTCTGAAACAGAAGTGTAAGTCAAACCCAAACCCTTGTGTTACCAGAGGGATCACACGTTAGACAGCCATTCAGGCTGGACCACAGCCACCACTTCAAGTACACCCGGCTCTAAATGTTGAGCTCATGGGATCAGTCTTGCCCCTCCTGGTGAGTGAAGACCACATCCGAAACCACGGCTGACCAGGCTTCGCTGACCCTCTAGGTATGACACTAGCTGGATCCATCCAAGTGGCTCTTGGCTACCAGTGCTTTCTGCATAGTTACGTCCTAACTCTTACTGGCACAGGGGCTCCCAGGTGAGAGGGATTCTCCTCTGCTCCAATTCTTCTCAAAACTAAGCCTAGGGAAATTCACACATAAGAAGTTAGCTTTCCTGGAAGGAACCCAAGAAATTGTAAATGCTTAATAGAAGATATCGGGAAATTCTAATTGAAATAAAAGCCACAACAGTAACACAAAGAAATGTGATTTAAAAGAAAAGTAATCAATATATTATATCCTGGCTTAGAGGACAAACAGAACATCCAAAGTTATCTTGGAATACAAACAAACAAACAAACAAAGAGGAGAGGGAGGCCATACAGCAAGTGTTTCCATTTCTTTCTAATTGTACCTGGGCTCAAGACATGCCTTAGCCAACAGACAGGCCATTTCACACCCCTCTGGGGGTGTACAGGAGGTGCCACCACATCTTCTGTGTAGGACAACCGAATTTGAACAATCTGTGTCAGTGACCTTGCCATCTCTTCCACGCCTAAGTGCTCTGTTCTTTGCCTACTTTGTTCTTTGTCTAACTTACTAATAACTACACTCATTCACTCACTGAGTGAGGATTTTAGGTTTATGAACATGGTTGGGCCTCTCTCTTAAACAATGAGACACTCAGTAACCACTTACTGAAAGTGCATAGATCTACTTGTAAGTTCAGTGCATCCCAGGAGAATTGTGAGACTCGCTGTATCAGCCTGCTGGGCCCAGGACAAAGCTCCCAGAGCAGGCGGCCGCTAAACAAAGGATTTCCTCACAGCCTGGGGGTGAGAAGCCTAAAATGGAGGTGCAGGCAGAACTGGTTTATCCTGAGCTCACTCTCCTGGGCTTGTAGACAGCTGGCTTCTCCCTCTGCGCACACACAGGCCTATGCTCAGATTCTGTCCTTCTGTAAGGACACCAGTCATATTGGATTAAGGCCCACCTTAAACACATCATTTTACTTTAATTATCTTTTTTAAGAACTTTTCTTCAAATACGGTTACTTTGGAGGTCCTGGGGGTCAGGACTTCAGCATATGAATCCTGTGGGGACACAATTCAGCCCAGAACACCTGCCCAATTCTTCACGAACGTTCACTAACCACAAGTGGGCTGCTTCACATGACCCTGATTCCAAGGCTCTGACCACTGGGCAAGGCTTTCCCACAGATCCTCACCAAGTGCTTGGGGGTGTAGATCATTTTACTGTTGCTGCAGGAACAGATCAGAGTCCTCAGCTGAGAACACCCCAAACTCATGACCTTCCCGTTCCGTAGGTCAGCAGGCTGACACTCAGGCTCCCTAAGCTAAAACCAAGGTTCTGGCCAGGCTGCGTTCCCTTTTGAGGATCAAGGAGAGACTCCATTCCTTGCCTTTTCCAGCCTCTGCCGGCTGCCTGCACCCCTTGCTGGTGGTACTCTTTCTCTATCTCCAAAGCCAGCACATTGTATCTCTAGATCCTGCTTCCATCATCCCGTCTCCTCCTCTGCCTCTGCTCTTCTGCCTCCCTGTTCCACTTTTAAAGACCCTTGGATTATACTGGGTTCACCAGGATAACCCAGCATCATCTTCCTTTCTTAAGGTCATCTGACTGACAACTTCAGTTCCATCTGCAACTTCCAGTCCCCTTGTCCAAGTAATCTAATGAATTTGCAGCCTCGGGGGATTAGGATGCAGACATCCCTGAGGGGCCATCACCCTGCCTACCACAGGTAGGATATCAAAGGCTAGGGCAGCATCAGAGATCTGAGAGCCATCCCCTACCAACCAAGGCATGAAGTGCCTCCCCCAAGTGCAAGGCAGGTACCCCCAAAGCAGACAAGAGGGCAGGGAAACCAAAAGAAACTGCTCCAAGGCATTTGAGGCCTCCACAGAGCATAAGGCAGTGCTGGGGGACCACTGTCATGGTCCAGAAGGTGTGTGGAGGGGGTGGGACTGGAGAACAAAACCTCTTTGAGGATCTGAGGATCCGGAGTAGACAGCAGAAAGCTGGAGGTTCAGCTGTCAAGCACAAGGGCTCACTAGCATCTCACCGGTGCTTGTGTCCCAGTCCCTTTAGTGGCGCAAGTCTCGATCCTGCTTCAAAGCATTTGAAACTAGTGACTGAGCCAAACTAAAGCTGCTGCAAAGCTCAGACCCAGCTCAATCACAGATCAGACTGAATCTATCTGCATTCTCTCTCCAGTAGCCTGACCAAGTAGGGACCCGCCTGTATGCGGAGCAAATGCTATCTAATTCGCGTCTGCCATTCTTTTACTAAAAAGTATTCAAATAAAAGACAATATTACAAGGCACACCAAAGGGACAAGAAAATGTGATCAAAAATACGAACGAATCATGTGATGCTGACCCAGATGGCCCCAGATGGCCCCAGACATTGGCATGACCAGTTTAAAATAACTCTGGTAAAGAAGCCAATGGATAAACACAAAGAACAGCACACAAACACGGAATTCCATTTAGTAAGTTTGTTTCTCAAAATGTTAGCAATTCTGCAACTACTCTGTATGTGTACCAGAATTGAATAAACAGAAAATACAGATAACTAGAACAAGGTTTCTCACTGTCAGAGAAAAATGTTACAAATTAGGAAAGGAGGAAGGTAAGAATAAAGAATTAACCCTGAGGTGTTGGGCTGGAATTGGAGACGTGGGTATGAACGTGTGTGCATTTGATACACAGGTGTGGAAATTAACAGAGTGGGTATGCAGGCACGGGCTAGGATACATGCATTTATTTCCAAATTCCATCCACTGAGAGGGACTGCAGGCAAAGGCACCAGAGCCCAGATCCTGACTTTTAAATTCCATTCTCCAATTAAAGGCACTGGGGTTCTTTGCCAAACAGACTGGTCCTAGGGGTGGGGCAGAGAAAATACGGGATGAAACTGGAGCATCTCATAGAAAGTACTCAGAAGAGGATGGAATATGTCAAAAGGCAGAGGCACCAACGTGAAAAAGCTCCCGACAGCTGAAGCTGGACCATTTACAAATACACATAAAATAAATAATGATATTGTTAGATTACAACCCATAAACAGAATAAATATTCATGAGTCCATACTGACATAATAGGTAACTGAATAAGTAAACGGGGGAGAAGAGACAGCTTTCTTACAGAATTCCAATTAACAGATGTAGAAGAAAAAAGAGAAACAGAAAATTATTCTTAGACACCACAGGTAGAATTGTTGCAGGCAAGATCCACAAAAGTTTGCCTAAGTGAGCAGGCAAAAGTTTGAGAAGCAGCAGGATATTTTCCTCGTCTCAATGTTTCTAAGAGATTAACTACAGAGACAAAACTTCACAATATAGAAACCCAGAAGACATCGCCTTTACCGAGTGGTCAAGGGTATGACCACCAGCAAGATGAGAGAGATCAACGTTATATACCCTGTTGTAATACACGGAGAGAAATGCGTCACTTCTGTAGTGTTTGCGGAAAATACACAAACTGAATCTTACTGAGAAAACACTGGACAAACCCAAATGGAGGGACAGTCTACAAAAACCAGTACCTTCAAAAGGACCAAGGCTGTAACAGACAAAGACTGAGGAACCGCCAGGGACAGGGGAGACTCGGGCAACATGACAATTAGGGATTGCAAAATTAAATTCTAGATTGCATCTCAGAACAGAAGAAAATGTCACTGGAAAGATCTGGTGAGACCCAAACAAATGCTGTAGTGTAGTTAACAATACCGTGCTAATGTCAATTTCTGAGCTTCAATAACTACCATGGTTGTATGCAATGTGAACATTTGAGAAAGTGGGGTGAAGGGTACACAGGCTCCCCCTCTGTGTTGTTCCTTCAGCTTTTCTGTAAATCTAAAATGATTTCAAAATAAAATTTAAAAGAAAAAAGATGCCAAGAGATTTAGTGGGAAGATTGACAACATGCCTGAAGAGAGGGAGAATTTCCACAAAGACATAGAAACTATTAAAAAAAAAAAAAAGAACCAAATGGAAATGTCAGAACCAAAGATACTGATACCTGGGTCTTACACAACAGAAATCCTGATTTGACTGTTGTGAGGCAGGGTGTATGCAGTTGGGGTGGAGAGGGACGTGTATGTAATTTTCCAGCTAATTCTAATTATAGCCAAGGCTGGCAACTACTGGGCTAGCCTAATCAAATTAGCATTAAAATACAGAGAAACTATACACAGTGTGTCGGAGGCCCCTGAGACCACCCCCATGGTGGAGATGCACTAGGAGGACTCAGGGGACTCAGCACATAGTTTGACTCATGGCTAAGATGACTTAGGCGGTAATAAAGATATCCAGCCAGATCATAAAAGAAGAATCTGAAGGGATTCTTGTGCAGGGTCCCCTGCCTGCTCTCCCTCTGGTGACGGGGCACCTTTCTGCAGCAACAAGTGTATGACACTTCTGCCCAGGGAGATCAGAGAATGCAAGGTCCTCATTAGGAAGGTCTAAGGATTTTCACAGGAGCTGGTCATGTAGGCACCCTCTGCTTTTAAAATCTACCAACATTCTAGACTCCTGGAGGGAAAACAGGTGTTCCACAGAACACCACGTTATCTGCACTCACAGTGGAGGCAGAGGGAGCCACCTTATCAGTTAGGAAGTTTTCTATCATTGTCAGGGGCTGTTTACAAGTCAAGTTCCCAGATACCAGCCAAGGGCCAAGCTTGCAAGCAGGCTTTTCTGAGGACAGCAGGCCCAGGCCTGCGGGGCTAACCCTTCTGCACGCCTGGTGACTCATCACCTCCACGAACATTTCACTGTGCACACATCTGAGGACAGTCACTGCGCTCCTTGTTCTGCAGACATTATCTCATACATCCTTACAACAAACCCAAGAGCTGGGTGTCTTTATTATGGATGCAGCTGAAAGAATCTGAGGCTTAGAGAGCTTCTTACCCCAAGAGATAATTTACCCCAACATCACACAGCCAGTGAATAGTTGCTGTCATCCAAACCCAGCTCGGCTCTGACACAGCCTGTTCGCAATCTTCTTTTTCTTTTCATTGAAATTGGAGACAGATGATAGCTCTCCCTTCCTTACCACAGAACACATTCGAGGATAAATGATGATGCCTCCAAAAGGACCGCCAAGGAAATTATATAAATTCTATTTTTTCCATTGTTTTCACCATGTAGGGAGTTTTAACAGAAAGAGGGGTCTGAAATCTATCAGTAAACGGGGCATTTGTAAAAGCACCTTTTAGGGGTTTCCTGAATCTCTTTTCCACCTTAGAACAGCATATGGAAATATTCCCCAAATTCTTGTCAATTGGCCTATTTGCCCTTTTTTCTTTTTCTTTTTAAAGACGAATGGGCTTTTGCTTTTCAGATATTTCTGGCTTCTTTGATTTTGGCTTCTCTTATCCACATGAAGTTGTTTTAAGTCATTACAGTCTGCACAACGCAAAGCTGCTGACAGTTCACCAAACCTTAAGAAAACAGCCTCTCTAGCTCAATAAACATGAAGGTCAATTTTACTACCAACCCTCCTACATGTATTTTAGCCTCTGGAGGCCAAAAGTTGAAGGCGGAGTCCCCAGTGCTCTGTTCAGGGCCCTGCTGGCACCCCATGCTGTCATTGGGCACTGCGGGGAGTGGTGCAGCCCGGGCCGTCCAGCCCCAGGGGCTGGTACGAGCTGCAGCAGGGGAGCCCACATCCTCCCTCTCACGCCAGAGCTGGGGCAAGGCAAGTGCCGACTGAAGCCAAGCTGCTGATTGTGAATTTTAAATAAAAGAGAGTCTTAATGAAATAAAGTCTAAGTTCCTAGAGCAGGCGTCAGCAAAATTGTTGTAGAGGCCCAGAGAGTAAATATTTTAGGCTTTTCGGGCCATAGGGTGTGTGTTGCAATGACTCACCGCCCCCCCCCCATCCCCAAGCAGTGCACCAAGACCATTAAAGATGTGTAAACAAATGGGCACATCTGTGTTCCAATAAAACTTTATTTACAAAGTCAGGGGGCAGGTTGGATCTGGTCAGCAGGCTGTAGTTTAGCAAGGCCTGTTCTAGAACATCAGCACAACTGGCTACATGTGTGTTTCCCTCTAATTTAAGAAACTCAGGAGGTGTAAACGCCTTTGTTCACACTGTCCCTTACTATTCCCACATCCCCACTCAAACGCTAGAATTTACAGACGTGAAGTGCAAGAGATTAGCTTCTGTGCTTAACTTTCCAGTGCTAACTGTTCTAAACAAATGCCAAGAGAGCCTGTGTGCTCATCAGCAGCACTTGAGCCATTTTAGTTGGCACCGGCCAAGTTCTATATGGAGAACAGCTGGGATCTGACCGCTTTGCAAAATGTCTTAAGGTTCACTGACGAAAGAACTGTATCCTGATGCCTAGACATGATAATACAGCTGGAAAATAAGCTAGGAAAAAAATCAATAGCCGTTAGATGGTCCCACAACATAATCCTGGGAGACCAAAATTTACAAAAACAAGTAAAAGCTACACAACACTTTAAGTTCACAGTAGCTTTTTTTTTTTTCCAAAATGCAACCTGAATTTCAAAATGTAGCTATACTTATTCAGTGACTGATTTGCACAAAATAACTATGCTATGTTATGCTATCTGAATTTTAACAATAGGTCTTGATGATTCTCCCTCTGCGTTGAAAGGATGGCCAATTGTATCAAACAGTAATTATAGCCAGGAGATAGCATCCAATAACCAGAGCAGTATTTTAGACCTTCACCTATTTTTAACATAAGACTTGATGATTTATGAGAGCTCACCTTCTGACATTATTTATATTGGATTATTTTAATTTTGAGCCCTAGTCATCACAGTTGAATTTTTAAATTCCCACCCAGTAAGTCTATAGAAAGGGCTAAAAGAGACAAAAATTTCTCTCAATTTGAACCTGGTAGCTCTACTGCACTTCCACGTAGTAAGCAGACTCAATGTTCTGAATTTTAAAAACAGATGTAATTTAAAGATGTTAAGCACTGCACACCGGCATTTCCAACCTACTTAGATCTTTATGATTGAATAAAGCCAAGCTGCTAATTGCTGGACCAGGACCAAAAGATATAACCAGTGTAACACCGAACATCCTCCAACCTGGATAAATTCCAAGGTAGTCAACTGAGTTTAAAAGTTTCACAAATAATTAAATTACTAGGATAGACCAGAAGGAGAAAAGCAATAGATTGAATTCTGTTCCTTAGAGCTCAATTCGCTTTTTCACCAACTGTATTTAGCTATCTGCAATTGCAACAAACTAAAATAATTTAAAAACCATCTATTTTCTTATGTAACCTCAACAGAACTTCAATGGATTTTACCACATACAGATAACACTTCCTAAAAGGAGGCAGAATTTACAAGACTCAACTTTTTTTTCCCCCTTGCAGTGCTTATCAAAGTCAGTATCTTAGATTATAAATACTTTTGGGCAAAGAATAAACAAGACATTTCTGATGATGCATTTTCTAGGTTGTGATCTACGTATTCTGGTGTTTGGGTTTGAGTTAGATTGAGTGCATGAATAAAACAGTATTCTTGGAAATATGAAGGACAGAGGTGGGGGTGAAGAATAATCTAATCAGAGACTTGTTTCCTACTTTAATCACGAGCCATAAAAACAGCCAAATCCCATGCCACACTGTGGTACAGGTTACATCACCACTTCATGCAATATTTATAGCGTAAAAGAAGCCCTGTGGTCCGACTGCAATATGACATTAATCTTTTTGCTCTCTTGTCCCTTATTCTACCCCCTCCCACCATATCCCCATCCCTCTCCTCAGCTAAATGGGTTCCCTGGTGCCATTCTGATAATGGAGTGAACAGCCCATAGAATATTGATGGTACAGCAGCTCCAGACCACAAAACAAACAGAAAATCGTATCGCATCCCAGGGAAGCTGCATTTTAAGTGCCTTTTAAGTAGGGGGACCAATCATCCCAGTTAGTCCCAGACTGAGGGGTTTCCTGGATGTTGAACTTTGTGTCAAGACCAGTTGAATCCCAGACAAACGTGGATAAGTCGGTGACCCAACTGTTTAGAGGCCATGGTTTTAGGATATGATGGCTTCACTCAAAAGTCTTTATTACGCTCTAGTCATGTAAGAAATCAGCATGGGGCCTTAGTGCTTAACACCTGCTGCTGCTGAGACAAGGGTCAGGGTCCCGAGGCCTTCCCGCAGGAGCCAGGAGCTTTTCTGTGACCCCGGACTTCCTCCCGAATCTCAACTGTGTAAGCCTGTGGGGTAGGGAGGGTGGGACAGGGTTTTAGAGAGCTAATAATTTAAGGAATTCAACAGCTATTTAGAACAGCATCTGGAATCATAGATTCTACTGGCATTTTTCCTCCGGTATTGCCTATTCTGTAATTCTCATTGAAAACTCGTTTATACTCAAAAGAATAAATCAAAGCAGCTGAAAAGGAGCTCAGTCACGAGGATTCAATCAGCGTAATTAGCACTCTTCTCCACGAGGCTGCTGTGGAGAGGGCGAAGACCAGGTGGGTCTGAAGCCTGTGATGTCTATGCTAGTTTATGAGCTGCTCCCTCCACAATTTGGGGTAAACAAGTGATTTAAGAAATGGTTATCAAAATAGGGTGCAGGGCTGTATTTATTCCTTTATTCCAACCACAGAGCCAACATGACCGATCAACTGAAGAGCCAGTTGTTCAAAGAGCCCCTCGGTTATTATACACTGAAAAGCCAAAGCTAGCCTTGTTCCAGTTGGTAGAGTGTCACATAAAATGATTTCGTTATAACAACTCCTTTCTGATTAACATGCCCTCACCTTAAACCCTGTGGGAAAGCAGAGGCTGCCCCCCTTCACCTGATTGAAAACTTAGGAATCCCATTCCTGCTGTCTCGCCTTAGACCCTCTCACCTTTCCTCCATGACTCGTCTGCCCCAACGTCACCATTCAGGGACTTCTCACTGGAGCCTCGGCAACTTCTGACGGCAGCTTTGTGCACCCCCGTCTCTCCGGAGAAGCTGGAGTTGAGGGAAAGCAGAGGCCCTGCCGGGAGAGGCGGCAGATTGCGTGCGTGGGCAGCAGTCCCCGGCGCCCAGAAATAGGTCCTGCGGCATATGCAAATGTGAGCGCCGGCGGCCCGAGTGGGCCTCTAGGTTCCAGCACGGCAGCTCCACCCAAAAGGCCAGCAGGTTTTACAAAGTCGATGGGAAAAGGTGCACGAGAAAGCTCTTAGTGAAAAACGCCTCCATCCTAACGCATCTGACGTTTCTACCAGGAGCTGGTCGAGGGGGGTCTTTTAAAAGCTTAAGCAGCTTGAGTTCACGAGCGAGGCAGAAGAGGGGAGCCACCTCCCCTTCGGGTCCGCAGGAGCAGGTATTCTAAGCCGGTGGCAGGGAACTGGCTGCCAGGAGACTGGTGACGAAGACGCCGTGGAGCGGCCTGACAGGCTCACCTAAGGCCATTAGCTTTCCTCCGTGTGCCCCCTTTCCCGTGACAGATGGAGGTGAAACCGTGGGTCATTATTAGTCAAACACACTCCACCTGCCTTCACGAATCCGGGTCGTTTTATTTGTGGCCGCATAAGCCTGGTACCAGCTCCAAGCGCCCGGAGCCGGAGCCGAAACCGCTGGGTCTGGCCGGAGCTGCGCTGGTTGAGACTGGTTAGGACCACTAGCGACCCTCCATCTGGGCATGCGCGAGTGTCCGCTGGGTGACCTCTTGACGTCAGAGGGCTGAAAACGCCCCCCCCCTTGAGCGGGCTGCCTCCGTGTTTGCACGTGCAGAGGCCCGTGGCTGAGCTGCGCCTGCGCAGAACCACCATGATGTACGTGCTTCCAGTCACGTTTCCCAAGGCGCTGCAAGCTTCCCTCTCCTCCGCCTCCCAGCTCCTCCCATAAATACGCGGGGCCCCAGCCCTCCCGGAGGCGGGGCTGAGGTTCTATTCTCTTTCCTTTCTCTGTTATAAACCTTGGCGCCTCAGCGTTTGACTTGTTGAGGAAAACGAACCTGGTCCAGACTTCCTAGCCATGCTGCTATGGGGGACGGGGGGGGGGGGGGGTCAAACGGGAAGGGGGCTCAAGCCAGCTACCTGTTTGTCTTCAGAGAGCAAGGGAGATGCTTGAAATGGATAAATACCACAGGGCGTTTTTAATGAAGACAAGCTTTATATAGGCTCAGTTACCTGAGGGAGAAAAGCTTGCAGCGTAGTCATTTGAAAACCAGCCTACCAGACTTTAACTTCTTGAGGGAGGAAGCCCTGTCATTCACCCATTCTATAGGGTGAATCAGTTTATGAGAGAAAACAGTGGAGTGACCAAGAATTGAGGCTTGGAGGTCGGACTTGCAGGGCTCAGGCTCTAGCTCTGCCGCTGGGTAGCGTGTGTGTCCTCAGCTGCTTAGAATTTAGCTTGTAAGTTAGAGGTGCGGGTGGTTCCGACGGTGAGGGCGGTTTGGTTATGGGGCGATTAACGCCTCGGATTACACTTCGCACACAGCAAGTTCTTGTTATAATCACTGATATCATCCTTTCTGAATCTGGGTGGAGGTTCTCGCTAAGACAGCAGGAGAAAGGAATTTTCCTCGTACCCTGAGGAAGGGAAAACGAAGCCGCAGCAACCGTTAGCTGTCCTGCAGGGGAAAGTCTTAGTAAACTAACGTTACACCAGCCACGGGCTGTCTTTGTTTCTTCAGTGAAAACAAATCTTAGATTTTTCTGGGATGTTAACATTCTTTCCCTCTATGGCTACAAGGTTCTGGAATATCTCAAATCCCACGTTACAGCACCTAAACCACATCTCCCAGATGGCCTCCACGTACAAAGGAAATACAAAATTCCTGTAAACCCTCCTGTTCTGATTCTATGTTAAGAACGTGGCCATCCTGGCACACTTCTCTCTGCACCTGGTCTCTGGTTAGCTCTTTGTGGGTCACACAACTTCAACTCTTACCGATGAGACAACTGTGCTCATACGTTACTTGATTCTTTGGAAACTGAAAAACATTTCTTGCACTAAAGCAGCAAAGAATGCTGGGCCTTTGTCGCAAAACTTAGGGAGCTAAAACTAACTGCAACATTTGCAAAGGCATTGTTTCAAATGAGACTACAGTGTGTTCTTAAGGAATATATATCATTCTCTAAGACCCAGCTCAACTGTCACCTACTTTGTTATCCTTTCTCAATTTCCCCAGTCGGTATTGTTCCCATATCTGACGTTGAGAATATACCAACGATTTCATTTAAGTGTCTGTCCTGTTGTAACTTTTCCTACAAGCCTAATCCTTCTTTCACGCCCCTTATTGCCTTTAGTTCATGCATCCTCCAGCGCAAGGACTCTTATTAATGCTGGTGACTCAAACAATACATAGCCCAGGGCAGGTGCCCCCAGAATGCTTGTAAAACACGAGGAGCTCCTGAGGGCTCACCCACATCAGGTGCCCCTCCTCAATACTCAGGGGATCACGAGTCCTAGACCCTTGCCGTCGGGGCCCACATGCAGGTCTTCCCAGTGGGATGAGCGCAGAAGTGAAGAGAGTTGCTTCCAGGTTGACGCTTAGGTGTGAGGGGTATTTTAATTCCACCCAACACAGCTGTTTCCTCGGGCATCAGTAGCGCAGACCTACCCTGAATTCACCTACAGGGAAAATAGCCTTCCGCCCTGCAGGTCAAGCGGTCATTTAGGGAGAACAGATGCATCACTCTCGGTTCATCTGAGACACAAACCCGAGCACAGCTTACTTGTTCACTTGCAAAACAGTAAACAGCCCTGGAAGAGTAAAGTCAGAGTCACTGCGCCCAGCTAGCAAAAGGCCTTGTACTTCAGCTAAGCTGTCGGGAGGCCCTTGGGCGGCAGCTTCACAGGAAGTGGCCCAAAGCTGGAGTTTCTCTGGTTTTTGCTTTCTCCATGGGCAGAGGCTCTGCTCTGAGGGAGAGCAAGACCAGAGGGATTTCCATGGGGAGGGGAGGCAGGGAGAGCACAGAGACCCACAGTCAGCGGCATCTCGGATCATTCTTCCCCACAACACTGGGTAACTTTCTGTACTCTATAAGGACACTTCTTTTTCTCTCCAGAGTGAGTAAGGGCATGACCACTGAAAAATATTTAACAGAGATGTTTCAGATCAAAGATGAACCAAGACCGCTCGGTGTCAGGGTGTCAGGTCCTACCCCACCGCCCCGCCCAGCTTCCTTTGTTCTCCAGACGCCCTCATGTATCCCACTCTGCTGGGAGAGGGGCCCAGACCGTGTCTTATTAAGTTTACTTTGCAAAAGTCCTACTTTAGTTTTACTGTTTCATGCCCAAAGGACCCAGGTGAAAGCCACATGGAAAAGGAGAACCATTAGATACTAAAGGCCCCCAGGTTGTCCTCCTTGGAAGATTTAAAAAAAAAAAAAAAAAAGAAAAGAAAAAAGCAGGCCTATAGGCACCAGGGACCCAGAGAGAAGTTCCCATCCTTAAGGAATGCATGAACATTCCCAGACGTACTACTGTGACTGACATCCCCAAGATCAGCGAGGCCTCCTCCTGGCCCCCAAGTCCCCTCGGCGGGGTGGAAACTGAATGGTCTTCCGTGGACAGACACACAGCATGCCACTACAAACGCGGCACCTTCCCCAAGCGACACCAGCCCTGCCATTTCCCTGTTATTGAAAGGATACACAAGTCATTTAAAGGCCTGACGAGGGACCAGAGACCCGAATTTTCTAATCAGAACTAATCCCTCCAGGCACAGAGCATTTGATACATCAAAGCCTTAACATTTGATACATCAAAGGCCTTCTCAGTTATTCTTTTGAGGAATCAAAAAAAAAACATGCTAATAAATATATGAGCATTGTAGTTTTAAATCAGAACTTTTTTCCTGGCTTGGGATAAACTTTTTTAACTTCATTTGCTTGAGGAAGCTTCTCCACATGTGCTATGATTTCAGATGATCCAAGAAAACCAGTGGCTCCCAAACACTTCCCTTGCCAGCTCACATCACCCCTGCACTAGTGACTCAGGTGAAGGATTTGAGGGCCCCATTAAAAGGCATGTTACCCCAGAGACATGTGGATAGAACGGTCACCCATTAGTAAGGTAAACTCATCTGTCCAAGAAGTTCATCTTTCTCTTAGGTGGCATTGCAGGATTAGGACCCACAAAAGATACCCTCTGGGGCTTGATTAGGTAGTAGAGGTTTATTGCTTGGGGTACTGGTCCCTGGGGTAAGGGGAAAGCACCCAAAGAGAAAGGAATAAAGGACTACAAGAGGGGATGGGATTACTGGCAGCAGGTGGATATACCATTCACATAATTCTTAATTTGAAGACAAGAACAGGGCTTTCAAGGAGACCTACATTTCTCCACCCTAACTACTGATGAGGCCCCAGTCCCACTGGGCTCTGCGAGCATCTTCTGTAAACTCTTACAACACTGATCCAACAGTGTCACTTCTGTTCATGTGACTGCCCTCCTGCCCTCTGCTGCCTGCCATAGTGAGGACCCTGCTCTCCCAAGCACCTAGTCCAACGCCTGGCCCTCAAAGCCTTTATGTATGAGTAAATAATTCCCCAGTTAATTTCATAAACCAACATGGGATTGAGATGATTTAGAGCTACCATTTCATCTTGAAGGAGGTGGCTTCTTTTTCTTTGACAACAGGGGCTCCTCAGCCAGGCTTCCACCTGTGTGTACCCTGCACTTACTAAGTTGTACCTCCCAGGGGGGGCAAACAGCAAGGAGCAACCCTAGCATGTGGCACGGCCAGGTGAGAGCAATCCAGTTTCAGCCCATGCACTTCCCCAGCTGATCTGCTCAGCTTCCCCTATTGCCTTGGTTCAGGAAGACCCCACTAACCAGATACCTGGCCACATTTAGTTTCACAGGAACCCCTGAAGAGCTTTACCTATATCTTTAAACTATGACTCTGGAATAAGAAACTCTGCATACGAATCCATGGAAAGAAAAGTATGAGTGTAAAAGAACACTGTGGTGTTACCAAGTTCAAGGTCTCACCTCCACAAACACATACCCATCAGCACAGATGGAGATGGGCATGAATTTGAATCTACACAAGTTTTAGTGAAGACGCTTAGATTTACAAGCATGGTGAGTCCCAGCAAAGCTCACTCTCCTGTGTGAACATCAGGAGGTTGCTGGCGGGTCTCCGCTCCAGAGCCAACTCCTCTCCCACTTTACTTCTATCAAAGTTAGAAGGGATTCCATTGTAAGTTTCCCAAGATGGAAAAGCTTGATATGTGAAGCTCCACCAGCCCACGCTGCTTTGATCCTAGAGCACCCCAAGAGTCTCTTTGAACCCCGCCGCACACTGAACAGGAATAAAATCACCCCAGAGAGGGGCCCTGGCCTTTGACCCCTGTGAAGAGGTAGAGTTTCCTTTTCTAAGCTTGATGCTCGCTATTTCTTGTCCTGGAATTCTCTCCTGCCTGCTGTGATGTATTTGATCCAGTATTGTTTAAATGTATTGAGTTCCACCTGTATTCTTTTCCCTAATGCTTTGTAGTAGCAAAGAGCTGTCTACCAAATTCATTTATGGAGGGAAACTTCTTTATTAAACATAGACCCCAATTTCCCCTTGAGTATATCACTCTGCCTGTCTCTGTCCTAGCTAATGCTGTCTATTCTAAATCCCTGACACCATTTAAAAAAAAATATATATATATATAAAACATATATATATACCTTTACCACATACCTGTTCTCAGCCCCTTTCAAGCTTTAATCACAGCCCTCCTTCCACCTGAAAGCCCTTCCCATTACTCTCTCAAGTGACATAAAGCTAAAACTTTGATTTTAAAGTTCACTCTGTGAAAAGCCCAGACAGCTAGGTGGAAAACACTTCTGATTTCTCTCCCATAGAAGGCCTGCGGAGGTTTGGGGCACCAGGACTGAGTCCACATGGGGCCTCTGGCTTGCCTATGCTGACTAGCTTCACTCTTTGGACAATCAGAATTATTTCACAGCCCCTGTAGAACGTCCAGAAATCTGAAGGTGGCTTGATTAAAAGTAGCCAAGAGTACTTAAAAATGGAATCGTTCTGCTGAACCAGTTGTCACTGACACACTGAATGGACTACTTAAAATAGAAACTTCAAGAATTTCATAGCCACTTTTTTTCTTGGCATTTTGTCTCAAAATCAGTAACGCTAAAATCCTTAAGCTTATGTTTTAGTAACACACACTAAGGATTGCATTCATGTAATTGCTTCAAGACAATGACAGAAAAGCTGCAAAATTGATTACTCATTGGTCATTTAGATTTCTCATATTCATCAGATTCTTTTGATCACTGTCCTTTCTCTTCTTGACACTAGTAAAATAGAAGCTTCAGTCACATTGACAGAAGTCTACTTTGACCTATTTTTCTTTACTGGAGCTGGGCACTTCCAATCTTGCTAGTTGGCTAATGCCATTGACATTGACAACTGATTCTGAATGACAGGCATAGTATCAAAAACACAAAGAAATCCCCACTTAGGCAGCTCTTCATAAACTAGATTAATGGCCAAGGGAACACAATGTTCTATTGGGCACCCTCCCCTCAGTCCCTAATTCATTGATCTAATTAACTGTTTCCTGTAAACTGAAGGGTCCATCCATATATTCCATTGACAACTTGCTGCTGAATAGACAGGCATGAAGAAAGCAATCTGTGGCCAAAGATTTAATAAGTACTAAGTATCTGATTTTTCTTTCTTTTTATACTATACTTCAGTTATGCTCATGAGCCTACATATACAGCTCCCTGATAGATATTCTGATTGTGAGAATTCCTGTTAAGTGAGTTCCAAATTCCATGTCAAAAAAGGGGGAGCCTAGGGTGATGCCTAAATTCTGTACATGACTTCTTATTAAAACAAGTGAAGTTGTGAAAATATAATGGCGACAAAATTTGCTATAAAGGTAAAAAGAATTCTCACTTTTGAACATCACATCAACCTCGAGGTGAGTGATCATGGGATAAGCATCACCTGCTTTGGGATCAGTGCTCGCAGCAGCTTGGGACCTGATTGTCTATGACTCCCTGAATCTACAAAGTCACACAAGGAGAGACAGGAAAGAAAAATCGACTTTGCTTCAATCACAGAATATCTTATGAGATCCAGACCAATTTTATGGTTTCCTAGAGAAGAGTAGATGAAAGCAAATGTGAATGGGCATCAGTTTACGTGGGAAAAGCAGTTGGTACAAAATCAGGGACCAGCCAATGGCAAGGAGGGCTTGAAAGTCCATGCTATAAAAACAGAACTCTGAAGAGTCACTGGCACATGGTGAGGTTCTTCAGGCTAGGGACCACTTTCTGTAAGAAAAGAAGAGAAAAAAACAAAGGCATACCCAGCACTCCATCTGTATAAGGTAGGGAAACAGAGGGGCAGCCCTCTGCTCTGCTTACCTGGGATGCTTTAATAACATGCATTGGGGCTCTGAATTTAAATGTTTTAAATAGGAAAGTGATCAACTGTCCTCCCTCTACTCTTTGTGCTTCTGGGGAAAACTGCAGGGCGATTTTCACCGACAGGCGCACAGGGGGTGGGGGGCCACTGCTTGCTGGCTGGGTCTCCCCCAGTTTTGATCTTCAGACCTCTACTTCTCATCCTCTAAGCCACGACTGTCATCCAGCTGTGTGAAGGCACCTTCCTTGCCACAGCACTTAGATTCCACACGCTGATTTTAATGCCTGCAGGAGTCCGTTGAAAACAGCTTGTTCCAAATTTGCCTGCAACCTGGGCACATAATCTTTTTTCTGAGAAAAATCACCTACATTTAACATAAGCAGCCGAGCACACAGGCAGGTGGACGGCTGTCTGAAATTTAGAAATAGAGCTGCCTAGCCCCCAGTACTATATACTGTTCCCCAGCCTCCTGACTCTTTCAACTCAAAGTCCTCTATGTGGGTTAAAGCAACATCTCCTGAAGGCTTAAATTAAAATGTAAATATGTTAAGGGGGGGGTAAATTCTAACTATTCAAGTTTATTAATGCATCAGCAAGGATTAGTTTTTCTGATTTAAAAAAATCTCCTTGGAACACGGTATCTTAAAAGACTTAAAATATACCCTTTCAACTGGTTGGTTGGAGTATGGGGCAGAGAGGGGGAGAGAAAGAAAATAACTAGCACCCAAGATTTTAACCAGAGAAGGCAGGTGGAATGTCGGCTAAGCACGATTTGGATGCCAGGTGCTTTTAGTGTGTCTTAGTTCATCTTTATAGCATCCTTAGAAATGAGGAAACTAAAGTTCAAACATCCTAAATGACTCCAAGTAGGGCCAGAGCCAAGAGGTAAAACCTGGTTTCTTAGACTCCAATGTCAGTGCTCCAGCAAATTTCTGAGAGGTGCGAGGGTACATGAATCAGTAACAGCCTCTGCCTTTTCCAGTTCTTCCAAACCCCATAGAAGGAGGCAAATTAACTGCAAACTCTCAGGCAGTTCGGACTACAGTAGATCTGTACAGAGAGAGATTTCTTTTCAAGATTCTGTTGTAAAATATCATTAACATTCCCACCATCTAGAAAGTTATATGTCTCAATTTGAATGTTATACATTTGATCCAACTCAGCTGACTGTATACTTGGCACCTGTGTTTCTGACGGCATACAATTATAATATCAAAACAAGTCCTAAGCTTTACTTAAATACTTCCAGGGCCAACTGCAGGAGATGGGGCTAGCACTTACGTTCCCTGTTGGTCAGAGAAAACAATTTCCTCATTGAAGGGGGCAGGATAGATCTGTAAGACTTGCACACAGCTCTGTAAATATCAGGAAGGAATATATTTGAATCAGGCCCATGAGAGTTGACATTCCCTCTGAAATCTCATGCCTGAACCTAAGTACAGCTGTGGCAGGAACTCATGCAGAAAAACGTCTCTGTGATGATGGTCCTAGATAATAAAGAAAATCAATGTTAAGTTGGTAAGTGTTAATATATAATCCAACATCCAAAGTAAATTCATGCCTCCCTCGAATGTCAAATTCATTAAAAAATAGTGCTAATCAGATTCTCTTTTAAAAGTCTAAATATACTAAAATAAGACTTCTGGAGCCATGCTGATAGAACAATGTAATTATTGTGGCCTTCAGACAGTTGCCTGTTAATTGACTATTGAAATCAAAAAGCATTTCCATAATTAATCTCATGCCATTTTTCCAATTAAAAATTTGATAGAGTGAAACTGATGCATCTTCAAAAGCAGCTGAAGGTAATAACTTGATTTAGGGAGTGGATATTTTCTGAGATAACCAAGGAAAGCGACCTGATCAATATTTAGCTTTTGAAATCCTATGCACAGAGGGAGTAAAGTGAAAACAGCACGAAAGCGTTGTTTCAAGCTTATCTTTGAATCGTTTGAAAAAGATGAAATTTAGGAAATAAAAACTCAGTTGATTAGATCCACTGCAGTGTTTGGCCAGACAGCTCAAGACAAGCTCTGAGGCTGAACATGCCAGTTGTGATGGCAGCTCTTTACTCTTCAATGTGTTGAATCCACCAGAAAACCACCCAAGGTGCCAAAGTCTTAAGAACTGACAAAAACTATGGTGACCACCTCTTTGCAGTTTGAAGACTGATGACCGTCTGCTCTTTCCTAATGACTCTTTGGCCAAAACAGCCACAGAAAAGACATGTCTCATTTTATTCTCCAAAAATAGGCACTCAGAAAACACAAAAGACTCCAAGGAAAGGGAGAAAGAGTGGAAAACTGGCTTATTCCCATTAAAATATCATCTATCACCTATTAAGCGATAAGTTAGATTGACACATTTTTTAATCGTCATTTTGGAGGTGGACTGGGCTTTGAGACAACAGAACGGGACCTTGCGAAAGGAGAGATGAAAAAGAGAGAGGAGATGTGTAAAGCCCAGGATACCATCCAAGCCTCAGCATGAGACTTCTGTCTGTGCCCTTGGAGTGTCCTATGGTCCATGCAGTGAATACAGGAAAGGGTCAACTTAAGAGATGCCCAAATTTACTTCCCCAAAGGGATGCCCCTTGCCTTTAACATGGAGGGAATGACACCTAATGTTTGGTTTCAAGGGCAAAGGTGTTCACAGTATCCCAGGTGGTATGAGGGATAGAGTCTAGGAGATAAGGAGATTTAGGTTCAAGTTTTAGATTTTCTATTACACTGTTTGACTCTGCGCACCTTGTTTTATCTCTGGAGACTTCAGTTTTCCCCTCTCCCTCGTAAGATACAAAATTAGGTGATCTGTAAGAACCTTCTTACTCCAATATTGAATATATCTTTTCTCAGAGAGATAGGAAAATAACATTGGAGAAATTAGAAGACATTTTTCACCATCAATGTACTATTCACATCCTTTTTTCTTAAGCTACTTCACAGATTCCCATATACCTTGTGATGGGTTGGATTTTGTCCCCCCCCCCCCAAGATCTATATGTTGAAGTCCTAACCCCCAGGACCTCAGAACATGACTTTATCTGGAAGAAGGGTCATTGCAGGTATAATTGGTCAAGATGAGGTCATACTGGAGTAGGGTAAGCCCTAGTACAATGTGACTGGTACCCTCATAAAAAGGGGAAATTGGGCACAAAGAAAATGGAATACAGGGAGAATGTCCAAGTTAGCTGCTTCAAGCCACGGAAGTACCAGAAGCCAGCAGAGTGGCGTGGTGATCTCTAGTGCCTTCAGAGAAAACATGGCCTTGTCAGTACCTTGGTCTGGGCCATTCACTCTCCAGAACTCTGAGACAAACTTGTGTTGTTTAAGCCACCCAGTTTACGGTCCTTTGTCATAGCAGCTCCAGAAAACGAACAAGCCATCCATCTTGCTTCTACGCACCTCACCTCCCTAGAGGAGCCTAACCAGCCGTTCTCAATCAACTTCCCTTAAAACTCAGGTCTTTCATTTCCTCTTTGAGGTCAAACTCAGTGTTCTTGCCAAGTCAAGAGTCCTTTCCATAAACGTGGATGGCCTCTTGCCATTCAGTTTTAGTAAGCAGGGCATAGGGTTAAACCATGAACTTCTCCATTCAATAATGAAAATTAAAGTCCCCACCCCTCTTCCACACTTTTCCATTGCCTAAGATGCAAAATCTGTTTAAAACATCACAACTATGATGGCAGATGAGTGAGCAGTAATAAATAAGACATCCTGGAATAATCACAGGGCATTACAACATTTCCAGTACAAACCATTCTCTTCTCAGAGATGGCTAAGCGTTTTCTTTTAGGCTCTACGCCAGCTCCCCTTACAGAATATTGAACTGGATCTGTTGAGATTTAATGTGCCCGTCCATTAGATTAGATTTTGCACCAACCACCTTATCCTCCAAGGAAGTGTCAAGTCCAACATTACTGGTGGAAATTAAGGTTGAAATCTGAGAGAGACCATGTGTCAGCCACTTACATCAAAAAAAAAAAAAACAAAAAAATAAACTAAAAAACTAAAAAATATAAAGCAGGAGAGTTTAAGAAGGATGTAATTTAATTTATAATTGTGGTATTATATAGAGTAATTTTAAAACCACTCTCCCTTGGGTATACTTAGTCACTTGGAGAGGGGAAATCTCTCCTTATTAAACAAAGCAGGTACATACAAATACAGAACTTGAAATATCGCATTTAAATTATGGCGAAGAATCTGAAAATAAACTATCTAAGTCAGCACTTCTCAAACTTTCACATGCAAAAGAACCTCTTCAATTTGTGTTAAAAATGCAGATTCTCAGATATTCCAGCATATTCTGATTCAGTAGACCCTAAGAATTTACATTTTAACAGGCATCTTGGTGACCTCTGAAACAGGAACTCCAAGGATAACCCTTTCATAATCAGTAATCTCCATCTCAGGCAATGATTTTCTTTCCAATAAAAAGCTTTTTATGATAAGCTTTCCCTTTAGGTAAATATTCAAATCAGAAGAAAAGCCCGTCAGACAATACTTGCTAACATTTGGCTTGGAGGCTGGGTCGCTGTCGACTGCAGTACCATTGCAGAGATGGACGGACGGTCCCCAGTAGGACCAGAACTCACCCCTGCTCTCTGCCCTGGCCTGCAGGACCGCTTGAGGAAGCCCCAGCATTGAGGTGCTCGGAGTGCCCTTTGTGAAAATTCAGCCTCTTTGTGAAGGATGCCAGCTTCCGACTTACCTCGGGCCTAATGAGAGGGCCTCCCGGACCAGCGGGGAAAAGAGGTTCCTTCCAGCTCCGTTTCAGCTCTGTCGTCAGGGAGAATTTTATCAGCTCTCTCACAACAACAATCCCGCCCACCAGGATCCCTGTTGCAGAATACAAGGGCAGAATGGATGGAAAGAGGGTGGGAAGTGGACTCGGTGTGAGAGGATGTGCTCTGCCTCCTAGACAGCTGCCCTTCAGGGGTCCTCTGGGCCTTCTTAGGCCTTATTGATCCTCCTGAGAAGTCCTGATTGTGTAGACGCCCAACAGAGGGAGCACATAGTGGAGGGAAACTGTCTACCAGTTTCCATCATTTTTTGTTGTTGTTGTTAGTGGAAAAGATTGGCTCTGTCAGAACTGTGCCAGCAAAGCATAAATAAATCATCATGAGGATGCTAAAGTCAGGCTAGAGAAGGCAAAGGATGTCTAAGTCCATGCTTCTTGGCAGGGAGGTAGAATGAGGCAGGGCTTAAGAATATGGGTTTGGGAGGAAGACAAACGTGAGGCGTGTGTGGCTGGCTTCTGTAGAACCAGTCACTTCACTGCTCCTGGGCTCAGTTATTTCATCTGTAATATGGAGATAACAATACTTACTGTGTGGGACTGTTAGAATTGAATATATACACATACACACATGTTTATGTAGTGTATGTATGTAGGATAAATACGCATATATGCACAGAAACCTAGATGCATACAAACTATGTATATATACACTCTTATCTGTCAGCATCCTGCCTGGCATGTAGTAAGGGTCCCACAAATGGCAAGGTCATAGCAATTTGTCATTATTAGGATCAGAAATGGGACACAGTGACCGGTTTAAATCTCTAACATTCGAGAAATAATTTTCCTTACTGATGCCTCCTCTGGTTTGCTATGGCTATAATACCCTAAGCGTAACATGTCATGAATGCACAATCCGACAAAGTGTGGTAGCCTGGGACCCGTCTCTTTCTACCTCATCACTGTCGCCCCAGCTCTTTTATCTCCAGGCATTTTCCTACAGGAACCTTCCTGCAGTTAATGGTTGAGTCCAATGGTACCACGCTTCCATATCATCGAGACTATTATTCTAACCACTAGGGGCAATATCATTTCTCTAAGAAGTGGCAGTATGAATTTCAAACATTTATAAACTGGTTTTTGCCAACAGATGGTTGGGAGACAAGTCTTTGTGGGTCTCTTGTGATTCTACATATCTTGCAAGCAAGGCTCTGACTGCCTCTTGTTCCAGACGATCTTTTCAAGGATGTTCATATAGTGAACAGACCTGGAAAAAAGGAATAGTGTGTCCTTCTGGAGCACGGGGAAAACTTGCTAAAAGTCTCAGAAGACAAAATAATGTCTCTTTTAGGAACCAGGAAGAGCATGCGCATTTACTACTCATTTTGAAAGATGAAGCCTCCCCAGGCTCAAGAATCCAGTCCTGTGTCACAACCCACTGCGTGCGCAGGTGCCTGGGAACCTCTTGGTACTCTGTGGAAACTGGGGCGTGGGAACCAAGGCGAAAACGCCGATACTCTGGTTGCTGCCACTGTTGTCATGGAAACCGTCCTTCATGGCGGGACCCAGAGCAGCCTCTGTTCTAGCAGCGTCTATGAAACCGCTAACTTCTAGCTCACAAGGAGGGCAAACTCTCAGACGCTGCACAGTTCCTGGCGCAAACTGAAGGGTGGGACCACATATTTCAGGTAGCGGCAGCTTTTCCTTCAATTCTAGTTGCTGTTTCTCGTGAACCACGTGGGTTTACTACATATTTAGCCTGTGGTGACTAGCATGGAGGGACGAACGTTGACGTCTCCCACCAGTAAGAGATCACATTTAAAATAAAAATGGTTTTTCCTTCCTCTCCCCTGTTTTGTTGGGGCTGTGAGGGAATCCTTTTTAAATAATACACTGTAGATAATATCCTGAGAAAGGGGAAAAGACGAGGGATAAAAGGGCAGAAAGAGAAGAAATAGGTTGTGGTAACAAATTTTAAAAATATTTAATAGAAAAGCTGGATATCTGGATGTAAGATGCTTTTAAAAAAAGATAAGCATATTGATGACCTGGCAAAACTGAAATACATCTATTTACATCTTTTCCTAAAATTCCCAAGGAAAATCCACAAAAGCTTCAACATACTCATAACCTGACCATGGGTTATTGGAATAGCTACAGAACAACTTGAGGCCTCTCCTTCCTGGTTCTTTCTGTCATTTTGTTTTTCTTCTGCCATGTCCCTGTCTGCCTATGAAATGCCCCTGGATTCAATCCACTGCATCTTCAACGTGCTGACCTGGAACAGCTTTGGCCCACGGAGGCGTCTTGACGGGACTTCCCCTTTCCCCCCTCCTCCTTGTAGGCTGCCCTCTTGTTACCCCTCCACCGTGTGTCCCCTTCCCGTCACATTCCTGTGGACCAATCAGGTACTGGAGATCAACTGCCCTTGATCTTGTGGTATCTCTATAACTGTTTGTGGAATTTTATCTCTACATAACCAACTCTTGAGCCAGATTCTGGTTTTTCTGGCTACAGCAGAAGCTCCACTGCTCTAGCCTTTCCTGAAGAAAAACGGAAAGGATTATTGGAAAGGAAGAAGTAAAATTATCTGTTTTAAGATTACATGATCTTCTACATAGAAAATTCTAAGAAATTCACTAAAAAATGAGTAGAGCTAATAAATGAGCTCAGCAAAATTACAGGATATAAGGGCCATCTACAAACAAAAATCCATTGTCATTCTGTACACTTGCAATGGACAATTTGAAACAAGAAAATTCCTTTTGCAATAGCATTGTTAAACTACAAAACATTGTTGGAAGAATTTAAAGATGATCTAAATAAATGGAAAAGCCTCCCACATTCATGGATCAGAAGTAAAATTAAGACATTAGGGTGGCCACACTCCCCAAACCGATCTACAGATTTAGCACAATCTCTATCAGAATCCCAGCTGATTTCTTTGTAAAAATCAACAAGCTGATTGTAAAATTAATGTGAAATTTCAAGGGACTCCAAATACCCAAAACGATCCTGAAAAAGGAGAAGAAAGTAGGAGGACTCAGGTTTCTGACTTTAAAACTTAGCAGGAAGCAACAATAATCACAAAGGTGTGGTTCTGGCACAAGGATAAACGTGTAGATCAATGGAATAGAATTGAGAACCCCTTACACCTATGGTTAACTACTTTTCCACAAAGGTTCTAAAACATTCAATAGGAAAAGAATATTCTTAATAAATGTTGCTGGATAATTGGATAGTCGCATGCAAAAGAGTGGAATTGAACCTTTACCTCACACCACATACGAAATTCAGATTTTAAGAAAACGTGAAGCTACAAAATTTATGGAAGAAAATATAAAGATAATTCTTCATGACCTTGGATTTGGCAAAGGAGTCTTAGATATTACACCAAAAGCATGAGTAAGAGCAACAACAACAAAAATTTTGATTTCATTAGAATTTAAAACTTTTGTGCTTTCAAGGACACCGAGACAGTGAAATATTTGCAGAAAGTGAAATATTTGCAGAAATGGGAGAAAATGGTTGCCGACTATCTGATAAGGCACTTGTATCTGAAATATATAAAGAACTCTTACAACTCAATAAAAAGGCAACCCAATTTAAAAGTGGGCAACAGATCAAAATACACATTTCTCCAAGAAAAATATACAAATGGTCAATAAGCACATAAAAAGGTCCTTGACATCATTAGTCATGAAGGAAATGCAAATCAAAGCCACTACAAGATACCACTTTATACCTCCTAGGATGGCAAGAATCAAAAAATCAGGCAGTAACAAGTTTGGTGAGAAAGTGAAGAAGCCACACCCTGCAGGGGATGTAAAGTGGGGCAGCTGCTTTGGAAGACAGTCTAGCTGTTTCTCAAATGATTAAACACAGTTACCATATGAACCAGCAATTCCATTCCTAGGTATGTATCCAAGAAAAATGAAAATATATATTTGCACAAAAACTTTTACATGGATGCTTATAGCAGCATTATAATAACCAAAAGCTGGAAACAACCCTAGTGTCCAACAGACAAATGGGTGAACAAAATATGATACATCCACACAATGGAATATTTCGGGGGCATAAGAAGGAATCCTACTTGCACGTGCTACAAGGTGAATGAACTCTGAAAACATTCTACTGATTAAAAAAAGCCAGGCACAAAAGCCCACATACTATGGAATTTCATTCATATGAAAGTCCAGAGTAGGGAACTCTGCAGAGACAGGAAGTAGATTAGTGGTTGATTAAGGGCTGAGGGGTTTGTTGGGGGGGGGGGGGGGGTGTAGAGGGATGATAGCTAAAGAATACAGTTTCTTTTTGAAGTGGTCAGAATGTTCTAAAATTGACTGTGGTGATGGCTGCATATATTTGTAAACACTAGAAATGGCTGAATTGTGTACACTCAATGAGTTAATTGTATGGTATGTGAATTATATCTCAAAACTGTTTATAAAAATATGTAAAGTGCTGTTCAAATGAAAGTTAATATTTGCTCTTTATTCCTGATATGACATTTAAAAGGCTAATTAAGCAATGTCACCATCACACTCAGAAATCATCAGCTTGCACAGAATGTGTTATTTAAAATTGAGAGGTAATTAGTTCTACTGTATTGAAAATCAATATTCTTCATATCAGCCTAAATGGTTTCTTTTCTTAGTACAAAGGCAATTTAAGGCAAAAGTGCATTGAGCTTGTGGTTTAATCGTTCTCATAAATATGTTCCAATTTGTAAGACTTTGCTCACGTCATCTTCTAAATGCACCACATTATGTGATATTTAGAGTATCCTTTTCCAAATGTGAGAGGAAATCATTCTGCAGAAATGAGAGGACTTTTACATGGGGTTGGAATTGTAGTGAAAATTATAGAAAAAAATAATTTATCTATCAGCAAACTTAATGGCTTTTCCCTTCCATCAAAAGGCTTTGGCTTTGTAGCAGATTTTAACCCCAAGTAAGTGCTTCTCTGTCCCAGAAAATGATGCCCAAAGAAGCAGGGAAGAGCACCGAAATGCCCGGGTACTCATTTCTAAACTGATACATTTCTCTTTTGGTGTCTCTAAAAGGGGAGCTAGTCACCATTCGCATCTTTGTCCAGGATCAGCTGAAGATAAACGATAAAATGACACTTCAGACCGGTTTCCTGGAAGGATGTCCAAATGCTCCACATAGGAAACCGGGGAGACCGTTCACTTCTGTGGGATGACCGTCTGACGGAAGGCGGGGATGCCCAGTGGAGTTATGTTACTAAGAAATGCTACACGCTGCCTGTGGGTAAGGAGCCCGAGAATTACTTCAGCATTATTCTGTTTTGAAACTTAAAATTTATTTAAAATGTGCATAAATGTGTGACTGTTAATGTTTATTTTTATTACACATTTTTTAAATTTTATCATCAATATCTCAGCTGAGGCGCTAATCCACCCCCATCCTACCCTCACATGACCTGGAAGCGGACTTGACTTACCTTTCAGAAGGAGGGTGATTCAGAGAGAGAGTAGTTAATCCATGCACATAAAACACAGTAAATACTGGTTTCTAGATTCTTCCCAGTTACCTGCTGTTTTTCTGTTCCTCTCCTGAAACACGAGATTTAAGTGTTGCTGCCTTTCCTCTGGCAAGTGAAATTTTCCAGAACTTACTGCTTAGTGGCTTTTAACACATGCGGCATAATCTACAAGGAAATAATCAATGAGCCTTCCTAGTCCTTAAAATCCCTAGACCAACAGTCCTGAAGCAAAGCAGCTCAGGCTAAATCAGAGGAAGAGGTCCCAGGCAAACCGTGTGGGCAGCAGGGGATCTGGGCGGTTTTCTGTGATGGAGAATAGCCCCGTGGTCCACCCAGACTGGACAGTCCACTCTCCTTCCTGAGATGCACCCTGTAGATTCTGAAGTTGAATGTGAGTGTGTGCTGATTATGAAACAATTGGTCGATAATGACAACTTAGATTTCATTTTTCCCTTTAAGTATTCTATGGGAAAACATTTACGATCAGGAAGGAAGAATTGATAAAGTACCATTAACCAGTGCCTCTAGGCCAAATTCTCTGCTTACCAGTAATTTTCACACAATAATTCAAATGGGAGTTGTAAGAAGCCATTAAGTCAACCCAACTAAAACCAAGTGGCTTGAGCTTGGTCATTCTGCCAGCTGGTTAGAAGGGCCTCATGCCCCTCCCACAGCTCCTGGTGGAGGTTCTCACCACCCCATCGCCCATCTTTGTTTGTTTGTTTGCTTATTTTCTATGTAAACATGATTCTCAAAGTGTGGTCCTGGAATCAGCCGCTTCAACATCAACCTACAAGTTGTTAGAAATGCAAATATTAGGGCCTCAATCAGGCCTGCTCCATCTGGGGGAAACTGGGGGGTAGGGAGTCGGTTGGGGGTGAGCTGGGGCAGCCTTCCAGGTGATTCTAGTGTGCCCTGCTGTTTGCAAACTGCTGCTGTAGACCCTGGGAACTGGTGTGCCAGATAGAGGCACCAAAGTCTATCAAGATACAAAATACTTTCTGAAATATGGGTTCTAATTACACTCCATACCTGCAGGTAAATTGTCTTGCATTCCAGTTGCTTAAAAATTGGCTAGCCTCAGGGAGGTTTGATTAAAGCTACAGCAGACTGGGAGCACACTGCATTTGCAACCATCCCATAACCTCGGGGTTCCCACGGTAAACTGTTCGTTCAGACAGTTGTCACACAGTTCACTTCCGTCTGGTGACCTGTTGGCTGTCATCACCGCAGGAGCTGGTACACTTAAAATGAACATTTTAATTAAGTCAGAACTCCATCTACTCCTTTTCTCCAAACCTAGGAGTATCTCCCCACCAGAACAGGACTGCGGGCTTTTTAATAAAAGCCATGGCGGGGGTGGGGAGCCTCACTTCGTCATCTAAGGACCTGGTTTCTGGTTTGACTAGTAAGTTCTGTTTGGACGACTTGGCAGACACCAGTTCACCAGACATTTCTGCCTTTAATTCCTCCACCTGTGCTCTCTTGAGAAATGCATTCTCAGCAAGTTTGCACTCAATTTCCACATAGTCTGATTTAGCCAAATCATCTACTGAAAGCTTACCTAGGATTAAAACATCAGCACAGTCTTACATCTTGGCCTAAGGATAAATTCTCCCTACAGCTACATTTAGGTGACAAGGCAAACTACTGAAGGGCTAGTGGCACTGCAGAGACCCACTTCCTGTAGACTTGGGGGCCCCTCACCATCCCCTCCATGGGCTAGAGAACACAGAAAACCTGGTATTCAAGCCACACAGATTAGGAATGACAACCATGTCTTTTTTTCCTCTAACTTTAACATTAGGGGGCTGCACTTTTGCTTCATTCATACAGGGAAAGTGCACACATAACAAGGCTTTTGTCAGGACCCAGGGTACAAGACCCCAAACCTTGGTACTTCGGGGACCCTCCCCTGCGAGCTCTCTCCTCACTTGCCCCCAGCACTGCCCCTCCTTCCCTTCCTCCTCACAGCCTCCCAGCAGCGCCTTCACCTGACCTGTTTCCATGGAGAATGAACGGCTTGTCTCCCGTGAACAGAACGCGACCTGGTTGGCAAGACGAGGGTTAGACAGAGCACCCCAAAGGGAAACACTTGGAAACATGAGCAATGTTCAAAATATGTCAAGGAGAGCAGGCTTGTTTAATTTATGGAAAGACCAAGGGTTTTGTTTTTTCAGCAAAATACCTGAAGCTATTCTGTCCCCGCCTCGCATCTTTTTAATCCCCTGCACTTCAACACTGCGCGCTGGTCCAGCTCGGCTGCTGGAGGTGTTCTGACAAATTCAGGGAAGATGTTTCACTCAGTTTTACAGTGAGAACCTATGAGGCCGGCACGACTTCCAGGTCATCAGCTCCACCTCCACCTGCTGGCTCTTCTCTGTCTTCTATTTGTGGGTCATTGTCACTGGATTTGATAAAAATTTCTTTATATAGCTCTAATAAAGATGTAACACTATTTTTGTATTATTCATTATCACTTGTTTAATTACTTTAATTATCTAATTGTATTCTACTCTAATGCCATATTTGTGTTTCTGAAAAACCTTATATTCTGCAAAATCACATGGTAAAAGCTACAGGACTAGTGGAAAAAATCGGATTAAAGAGGACCACTCAAAACCTATAAAGCTTTGTAATTAGAAGAAACAAAAACAACAGCAACCGCTTAAGATACTGGCGCAGTTAAGTCTCCGCTGGCATTCGTATCTAGATTCACAGTGCAGGCATCACAGTGGCCTTCTCTCTAGGGCTCCTGTTTCCTCCCTTAAGAATGACGTCCTTGAAGACACTCGCTTCTGATAGAGACCAGTTGCATCAACATAAAACATATAATCTGGAGGTCGTCTTCCTCATCACTCAATTTTTGTGACATAGGAAAAACTTGCAAATTCTGCGTCGGCATTTGCAGCTTCCCCAGGTGGCTAGACACAGTCCACTGGCTCTCAAGGTGTGGCCCTCAGACCAGGAACATAAGCCTCCAATGCAGATTCTCAGGCCATCCTTCTGTCCCGTTGAACCACAAAGCCCTGGGGATGGGGTGGGGAAGGAGGAAGAGCCTGGCTACCTGTGTTTTAACACATTTTCCAGCTCATTCTGATGCAGCTTATGTCCCAGAACAGCTGACATCCTGCAAAATGTCACCATTCTTGAAGCCACTATAGCAACCTCTTCCTGTAGAAGGAATTTCTTCTTGGCTTCAGCCTTCTCCTGAAGATCTTCAGTATCATGAAGACTTTGATTTAATTGTGAAAAGACTGGCTCCTGAGCCTGTCAGAACTTTATCACCCTGGAAGAGTCACCAATTTACCGGCATGAGGTCTGTGCTAAAATGACAACAATTTCTTATTGATCAATTGCATGTGGACTGAGTCACATTAAGGAATCTCACGTGCTAAGGAGCCAGTGAGAGAACACAACTGTTGGCTACAGCTGGAAGAGCTTTGACTTTAGAGCTGAATACATTTGTACAGATCTGACATCTGATCTCCTTCGAGATTGTTCTTTCTTCTTCCTGTGTATGGTTCTGGTTGGTCCTGACTCTCACAAGATGTCAGGCAGAGATGTACAATGTGAATCCAATTAGAAGCAAAAGCTCAAACTAACTCATGGGGTTGAGGGTGCTTGCTTCACTGTCTACAAAATCACCAAATATTTTGGAGGTGAATTTAATAATTAAAAATTATAAAATTATGTAAGGATGATAATCATTTGATAATGATGATGTCTCAAATATTATCCTAGCATAAAGGATGTTGATGGTTACATAAACAATAGCAATTTCTTTAAATATCTACCAATATTATGGTAGTAGTGGTAATAACAAATGTTACAGAAATAATACCAATGGTATGAGGAGCGATACTTCACGTCGTACCTCTGAGACCAGAGGCTACATCCGTCATGGCCACAGTTCTATTCCCAGAACCTGACACAGCACCAGGGAGGAAGGATGTGCTCAATAAATATTTGTTGAATGAGTGAAAGTCACGTTTTAAGTAATTCAGAATAATTTCATGGATATTGCATCTTCATGCCCATAATATCAACACTAGGTAGGCTGAGAATTTATTTATAAAACAGTTCAATTTTATAAATAAGTGAGAAGACTCAAAGGTGAAATGGCATACAGAAACTCAGAACAGTAAAGGTCAAGGTCTCAAGTTATTAGCAGAGCTTCTGAGCTTCATAGCTTGCTCAGAGGCACAGTCTGCTGATACATCTAACGTCTGCAGAGAAGTGTAGATCTCCCAAATGTGGCTTTCTTCCCCTTGAAGTCCGTATTTGGTGCTACTGTGAAGATGGCTCCCAACATATCCTTGGACTAAAACACGGGGGTCGGAGAAACGTCGTGGAAGCATTCAAAAGAAGATAAGAGAGAACAATTTTTTTTTTTCCTGTGGGCTTAGAGCTAGAATTTTCTGCCTAATAGCATACATTTATTTAAAATAAAGATTTCTAGAACTTCTAGTAAAATGGATTATTCTCAGCATTCATCTTTCTGCCCTCATGGCTACCCCACTGAACCTGTGATCTTAAGGGAGGGTCATTTTCATTTGCTAAAGAAGTATCTTTAAAGTCATTTTTCATGGTTAGACAAATCAGCAGTCTAAAGAAATACCAGGCTATGAACAGACATCCTATAATTTATTAGTACAGATAAAGTGAGAGTAACTTTCCCAATGAGAATAAGCCAAAAGTTACAGACTTATGGGCAAGAATTTAATAGGAACTGAAGAACTGAGCAAAATCTGAGATGAGGAAATCCAAGAGGCACCGAACCAAACATTACTTAATCAAGAAGACAGGGGCTGCAATTTTTAACCATACAGCAGTATCCGAATAGGCACAGGATATGAAACAGTTGTTTGCACCTTTGTAGACCATATGAAAGACAATGAAATACACACATTAGACACTCAAGTAGAAAGTGTGAAATTATTTATGCACCTTAATTTAGGATGTCCTTGTTTATTCTTCCCCAAAGCATCTGATTTTTCTTAGCGCTGATAAAAATAGATCATAGTAGCAAGTGAAACACTACTGCAGTCCAATGTAAAATTATCTGTATGTAAAGGATGGTTTACCTAAAACTTGTACTCAAGTATTCTTTCTCCTTCTCCTTCTCAGAAGATGTTTTATTAAAGTAATTTTACTGAATTGAAATTTTAATTTTTAAATGTTTTAGTTTGACAGTGGGATGCAGTTTCAGCAGGGAAACCTGGAGGCTCAGAGATGCTTTTGAGAGGGCCAGCGATGCCCTACTTTTGCTGATGCTTGTGGGCTTCATTTCCGTTCAACTGGGAAATCTCAAAATCTTGATATGCTTTCCCTGAACAGTTAAAAGAATCAGAAATGGTTAAAATTTAGAAACTGCATTAAATATAATGTATTTAAATTGGAAACACTTTGAGAGTTTGTGTGTGTGTGTGTGTGTTGTTTTTTTTTAGAGCTAAATGCTTATCTTATTGCATAGGGAAAAAATAGAAAGCATTATTATCTCCCACTCCAATTTATGTGAAGCTAAGGAAAATCTTGTTCTGTTGCATTCAAATTATGCTTTGGCTCTGTGTGAATGATATATGCTGTTTAAGAAAATGATCGCCTCTCAGCTAATAGCCCATGATGTGTGTGTGAGAGTGTGTGTATTATAAGGAATGGCTTATTTTTGCAAAAATCCACAGTTAAGATTGTGGTTCAGTGGATGTGAGGCATTTTGTGGTTAAGTTTAGTCGAAATAATCCTAAATAGTAATTGATTTGTGGCATGATTACCATTGTGAGTAATTTAGTCTTTCCCTGTGCCCAAGAGATGGTGGGAGGCCATGCTAATGGCCTTTTGAATGACTGTTTCATATTTTACTGGAGTTGAAAAGTCTTCTAAAATCACTATGATATGTCAAAGTCAAGTATTTTATTCAGTTTGGTTTCTAATTAAAGTTAAAAGAGGGCATGTCAGTCACTGGAAAGTATATACATTGAACAAAAATTCTTTCATCCTGAACTTTTGTCCCTTAAAATGAGGAGAATTTGTCCCTAGAAAGAAATGAGAGGGACTGCAAAAATCCTGCCAGGTCGAGGGTTCCTGGGCAGGCGAGGGGTGATTTTGACGACTGTTGTCTTTCTCCACCCTGCTCTCGGTCCCCTTCCCAGGTCAAGGCTGAGCTGTCAGGATCTTGTGTTGGGCAGCCCTCTACCTAACTGAGACCTCCCCTCCTGCCTTAGAGAGACCCTGTTCACAGGCCCTTCAAACGTAAGGATCAATGCTTTATATGTTGGAAAGGGTATTTCAACAATTAACTAACTTTTCAAAAAACAATATGGAGGTGATTTATCACCGTGTGAGGCTGTATTGGCCACAATGCAGACCAAGCAAGAGAGAATTGCTTCGAGGTATCTGTCCCCTAAACTTGGAGCATCTAGGTTTGCTGGAGGTGTGGGGCTGTCCATCAGGCTGGCTTCCATCTTGAGAAGTCATGAGGTGAACTGACCACAGGCAGTCTGACCCGAGGGAGAGAATGAGAGAGAGATGGTCTGGAGCCAGGGTTAGGGGCTGATACATCAAGAATTTAATTAGCAGGTGACTCAGGTGGAAGGTTGAAGCTTAACTGGGTTTCTGTTTACATTAAACAGATTTGATTTGTAATCTGACTCAATTAGTCAGAAATGAAATGCAGCTTGAGGCAGAAATTCCATGGATGCACATACTCCCTTTGGAGGAAAAAGAAACACTCGGCAAAGTGATGACTCTTAATCTCTTCCTACAATCTTATTTTAGAGGTGCCCCCCTTATCCCCAGACCACGAATGGTCACTTTCTTGTCCACCTCATCCCCACCTCCATGCTTGCCTTAATCAACATGAAAGGTACCATTCCCACAGCGTCCCAAAATACTCAGGGTGGATGCTTGCAGATAACATGATAAATGAGTCCCTGCTAATATCGTGACAGTTACTCCAGTGTGTTCATAATTGCTATTTCGACGTAGGTGGAATAAGAATTGAAGCAGGCATATTTCCTTAAAAACAATCCTACTATCTGCCGAGTCTTACAGGCACATTGGAGCAGGCGCCTTTGGGAGAAGTCATCCTCCTTTGAGACAAAAGCAAACTAAGCTTCAACTGAAACAAGGAAATATGCTTCCATTCCTCTTAGGGGAGAGCTGGTTTCTGTCAGTGCCACTTAGGGACAAATCCATGGGGAGGAGGCTGAATCCAAAAAAAAATTCTGACTAAGGAGAAATGCAGGTTCTCCACCTTCAAGACTCCTCTTCTCTGACCAGAACCTCAGACCTCTGGCTCAAGATCAACTTCACATCCTCCCGAACAGCCTTTCTGTGTCCTCACCACCCAGAGCAGGACCTGAGACGCTGCACTGTGAGCCACCATCACTCATGAAGCTGTGGTGTAGAAAGAGGAAGAACTTCCTGGAGATCAACTTCATCCAGTGCAGTTCCTCATGACTCAGCTCCACCCAGATCACTAGCGTGAACACTACAGCTCCTCTGGGGGTCTCTTCTTGTCACTTCTCCTTCTTGGGCCCCAAAATCCTTCCCCTGGGTTAGGGGAGAGAGAGCTTAGATTCAGATCTGTCTTTCCTGGGGTTGCATATAGACACATGGGAAAAGCAGCTGGTAATTCTGAGTGGCTGGCACAAGGAGACATGGATCCGTGGTCATGGTCCTTCCAGAGTGGAAGGCTTCTCAAGCAGCAGAATTTGGGGGAGTACATGGAGGAGAAAGGCCCAGCCCCGAGCTGGGGCGGGCGTGGGGAGGCAGGGTGCTCACAGTCCTAACCCTGACTCCAGAGCAGCCTCTGGCGGGCCCACTCCACTCCCATCAAAACCAAATTATTTCCTTAAGTCTCCTCCTGGCTCCTGGAGGGCACGGGCCTGTCCCACAGCACCTTGGGTCCAGCTGGGGTGGTGTCTGCCCCGGTGCCTCCCTCCCTGGACTCCCACTCGCCTTTCTGTCTCGCCCTCACTTCTTCAGGCCTGGCTTCTGGACTCCTCTCTTGGCCTCTCATTTCTGCTGCTTCGCATCCTCTCAGAAAAGAGAATTTCTTAGCCTTCTCGGTTCTCTCACTGCACGGACACCTGGCCTCACTGCTCGGCCTGCATGACTCCTGCCTCCAGAGCCTTTACCCGGACGGCCGGGCTGTATCAACTTCCTCTCCATCTTAGGGCTCAGCCCCGCATACGTCTCAAGGATCTGACCCCCAGCAGAGGATGTATGTGTGGCCCCTTTAACGCAGATCTCTCCAGGCGCAGGCCTTCTTGCCTGACAACCCTCTCCCTAAGTTTTCCATATGACAGCCCACACCTGGGGTGTCAGTGATCATATTTATAAGATTCTGACTGAAGGTCTCTAGGGAAGGAAAGTTCATTTTTAGCTCAAGTAGAACCCTGAGTCTGGCCCTCTTTAGAATATTGGCAGAAGATTCTTATGGGATTGCAATGAGGCATTCACACCCTCATACCTTGCCGGTGGGAATGTAATGGTTCAGCTGCCTTGGAAAAGACATGCCAGCAGTTAAAGTTTTATTCCTTAAAGCATTAGATGTACACCATTAGGTCTATACCTAAGAAAATGGAAATCAAATGTCCACACAAAAACTCGTCCATGATTGTTCTTAGCAGCATTATTCATAATAACCAAAAAATGGAAATAATCCAAATGTCCATCAACTGATAAATGGATACACATATAATAAAGATTCAGCCATAAAAAAGAATGACGTTCTGATACCCGCTACAACGTGAATGATTGTTGAAACATGCTAAGTGGTAATGGTAATGGCCTACAATGAAAAAGAATATGAAAAGGAATATGTATATGTATATATAACTGAATCACTATGCTGTACCCCAGAAATTAACACACGTAAATCGACTATACTTCAATTAAAAAAGAACACATGTTAAGTGAGAGAAGCCGCACACAAAAGACCATCTATTCTGTGACTCTGTTTGTATGAAACGCCCAGGACAGGCCAATCGAGAGAGACAGAAAGTGAATCAGTGGTTGTCAGGGGCTGGGGCAGGTGGAGTGGGTGGGGAGTGACTGCTCTTGGGTACAGGGTTTCAAGTCAGGGTGATAAAAACATCTAGAATTAGACAGTAGTGATGGATGCACAACTGTTTGAATGTCCCCCAAACCACTGAGTGGGAAACTTGAAAAGAGTGACCTTCATGGTGTGTGAATTCTATCTCAATATGGTTATTCACAATAAAAGCCTCCTGCGGCTCCTCTTGCTCCCAGGAGAAATCCCAAGCTCCAGCACGTAGTCAGTCCTCTCTGCCTTTCGCTTCTGTCTGCTGCACCCACACGGAGTGGCCAGTCCGCAAACTGGAGCTCCCCGTGCATCCCAGAACCCACCGTGCTGTCTCGGGGTGTTAGGACGTCTTTTCCCTTCTGGGCCAAGTGGTATTTTACTTCCTTTAAAAAAATTGTATTATAAAATTTTCAAACACACAGAGAAATAGAAAGACTGACACAATGCACGCCCCCCACATTGATCCAGCAACTGCTTTTTCACACATAACCCTCCAAGGTCACTAGTGCACAGATCAGGCTTCCCTTTGACCAGTTGGCCCAATATCTTTTATGGCTTTTCTCTTTTTCCAAACCAGGCTCCACATGAAGGAGCACACATTACGTTTGGTTGTTACATCTTAAGTCTTTTTCAAAATCTAGACCATCCACTCCCCTTCCCTCCAACAGCTCCCCTGTTTTGGGGCGGGGGGTGGGAAGGGACAGACTGGGATTTCAAAACGTAGAATAGATAAACAAGATTACACTGTATAGCACAGGGAAATATACACAAGATCTTGTGGTAGCTCATGAGAAAAAAATGTGACAATGAATATGTATATATGTTCATGTATAACTGAAAAACTGTGCTCTACACTGGAACTCGACACAACATTACAAAATGATTATAACTCAATAAAAAATGTTAAAAAAAAAAAAAGAATAACATTTCAGTCTCTTTAAAAGACTGGACCAGCTGTCCAGTAGAATATCCCAAGACTGGGTATGTAGGATTGTTTCTTTTTGGTGTTTTAACTTGTTCCTGTTTTCTCTGACTTTCCTACGAAGTAAGAGTTAGATCTAAAGGTTAATTAAATCCCAGTGGTTTGGAAAGGGTCCTTCACAGGAGACGTTGTGTTCCTCATGTTATGTGGTATTGGGAGGCAAACAGTATCATTACTGCAAATGTTTGCATTCAACCCATAAAACACCCCATTTATACGGTCCCTCACGTGGCTATCTGATTATGTTTGCACACAGTGTATCTTGGCAAAAAGTTAACTCAGGGCTACAACTCTGGGCTTCTTTCTTATAGGTTGGTATCATCTCCATGACTCATTGAAGGTAAACTCTGTATTAGCCCCTGGGATGTAAAAAGATGTATAAGAGACAGTCCTTGTCCTCAGGGATGCTGGAAGGCCAGCATCTTGTGCATCAACTGCTGAATCACAGGTGTATACACATCACGTGGTACACACGTGGCCATGCGTGGCCATACACCTAATGTCCTGCCACGCCATCCTGCTGACAGGAACGGGGCCGTCAATGTCCCGCGATGGATGGGGGTCTAACCCAGCCTCCAAACTCCATGCTTGCCGGGAACTCCTGCCTGGGAGTCTCCCCCACCCGGTGCTCTCCACCCAGGGCCTGCTGTGCAGAAAGGCTGACAGCCCAAGGAGGAGAAAAATAAAGTTAAAAACCAATAAAATAATTTGTGACTGATCCTTGAGCACCAAACAGGATTTGGCTCATGCTGGCTCAATGTTTACACTTAAAAAAAAAACAAAACTTGTTCACCCTGCACACCAGCTAGGCGTGCACACTGGCGTTAAGTCAAACCCAAACTCGAGTTGCTTTCGACTCTCCAGCCTGTGCAGAACATTACTGGGCTGGGCCAAGGTGTCAGCAGGAAAGCCAGGAGCAACTGAATTCTATTCAGCACAGACCTGAGACCTGCTTTGGAGCCTACACTTGCATCCCACGTCTTCTGGGCCTGTGCTGAAACCCCATTCTACAGCACACTTCCAACGCTCAGGGCTTGTATACTGATCACTCGGTAAAGTCACTTTGATAGATTTGATCCCTGGGGGCCTGACGAGGACTGATTTTAGAAGCACAACCCTGCCTGGAACTGCTACCAGGAAAAGTGCTGGAAAAGAGAAGACAGCACAATTTGTACAATTATTGCAGCAAGAAAACCGAGAGCATTCCGGCAGTTTCTTAACCCTGCCGCAGTCCGCCTTGGAGTGTCAGCAGTTTCCAGTGCGCATTTCTGTGACATGGCTTCTCCCGGGACAGTTCCCCAGCACCATCTGGGACGCTCCCTGAGGAGGTCGCTGCACAGGGCTCTGATCCTCGGGAACGACCTACATCTTGGCTTCGCTCCTGATGAAGGAGCGCTGATTGCTTTTCACTCGTATCTCTCAGCATCACTCGCCAGCCCCAGCTTCCCTTCTCCAGATAAGGATGTGAAAAAACAACAGACTGAGCAGACAGAGCTGAAGAGGCACCATTCAGCCGACAATCCCAGAGACACGAAGAGGCAGCAAAATCCAATAAAATAGAAACAGTGCATCTGAGGCCCAACACAGGTAGCAAATCTCGCTCACTGTTGACAGTTCCCTCCACCCATCAGGATGCAGCGAACCCCTCCCGAGTCAGTGCCCAGGCCCTCTCTTAACGCTCCTCCCTGGGGAGTAGCTTTCAGACGCGCTTTTCTTTTTTTCTTAAGCAGGTAGTGAGATGAATGGTTCTTTGGTCAATCAAGGCACAGAGCAACTCTAAAATCTTTCTTTTTAATTATGAAACTCACCTTCTTACTTACGGTGAAAGAGCAGAATAAGGTCCACGCTGTCTGGCAAAACGCCACGCAGCTCTGGAAACCGGAGGCTGCGCCCACCGTCTGATGGGTGAGATACATTTTTCCTTCTCGGGAGTCTGCCTCTGTGCCTTATCTGGTCGCCCGTTGTCATCCGTCGCAGCGCGGTAGCTCATGACTCTCAGGAGGGAAGAGCCCCATGTGTTACGACGTCCATGCTCTCCACGGTCATCAAAAATGAATTTCCTCTGGCAGACAGTTTATTTTGCAAATGAGTTGAAGTGATTCACAGGCTGCTGAAAAGATAGCATCTTGAAATTTATTCTTAAGCATACTTCTTGGTAAACTTAGTTTACACATACGGTGTTCCCCAGGCAAATATTCAAAGGCACGGGGATCAGTGAGCCTGCGGTGGGGATGAAACTGGGAAGGGGTCCCAGAACAGCAATCTGGTCTCCACAAGGAGGATCCCCCACGGGCTCACTGGGATGGGCTCAGGCAGCACACCCTGGGTCACTGATCTAGAAGTTAATGGGGACAAAATCAGCGAAACAGCAGAGAAGAGACAGAAGGGGGTCCTCTCAATCCTTCCTCCCTTCATCCTCTTTACTCCCTGTCCCAGACCAAAAAGGGCCATTTTCACTGCTTTGTGTTTTGTAAGAAAACCCAAAAATTATTCAGAATGATCCACAGAGCAAGAGTCACGGGCCATCCGGAGCAGAACACCTGGAGTGCAGGTGGCAGGGTTCCGAAATAGAAGGAAGTTCTCTAACTCCAAGCCCAGGGCCGCACATTTGCACTCAGGAATGCAAGAGCTTCCGAACTAATACAAGATTGGGCTCTGCGTCCTGGGCAGAAGCGTTCTGAGAGACCACTGGACAGAAGTCACCACGTCTCTGCCGCAGCAGGGGCGTGGTTTATCGCAGCCAATAGGTATCCTGGGTCTTTTGGGAGATGGTGGGGCCACGTGGAAAAACAATGTATCTGGACTTAGAAGACCAGTGTTCTGGTCCCAAGCAAGTCACTTGACTTCAGTTTGGATCTCAGTTTCCTTCCCTGCAAAATCTGCCTCACAGCACCCACTGAAGTCCTCTACAAATAAACCGCTGTTCACTACACCCAGTTCAGGAAGACAAGGAACTTGAAACAAGTTCAGAGAAATCCCAGAGTTTTACAGCTTTAATAAACTTCATAGGGGTAGGAAACAGAGTTGGAGCTAAAAAGTGCATCTTCTTGTCCCCCGAATATAGCGGGAGACCAGAGGCAGAAGGAGCCTGCGTCAGCTCCCTACAACTTCGCTCTTCCTTGCCGCCTGGTGGCAGAGGGGACCACGAGGGCTGGGTCATAGCTGGGAGCTGTCCTCTCTTCACCGCTGTTGGGATGCTGGGAGGAACAAGGAACAGTGATATATTATTTAAAATAACTGAAACAAAGTAACAATAGCCAACTTTTATTGGACACTTACTGTATTCTAGGCCCTGAGCTAAATGCTCTATATGCATCATTTATTTAAAATTCCGCATGACAACCTTACAAAGCAGATCAATGCAAGTAATACTATTATGCCTCCTCTTCTGATGGGCAGAGAGACAGTGTTGGGTAAGCTTGCTCAAAATGAGACGGCTTGTCCACAAAAGAGCCAAGACATGGGCCCTGCTCCACCTGTTTCCAGAGCCTGCGGCTGTGCCCCCTCCTGGCCAAGGCCCGGGGTTGAGGTTGGGGCTTTAGAGCAGCCACATCTCCATGAGGAAGATGGTGTGACTGGCTGTCAGCCTGCAAGATGTGTTCACGGAGATCTGGAACCCGACTGTACCCCTATTTCTCTCTAGTCTTTAACCGCAAACTGGTCTCAGACCAAAATCAGAAGAAAAATGAGAGAAAATGGAACCATTCAGCTGGAATAGGAAGAGTCTCTGACTCCAGATTCTGGAAGGGGCTGGAATAGTGCTATTGTCACCATTAGGTATGAGGAGGGGTCCTGCCCAGATGACTAGTGGGCTCTTACCTCTAGTCCTGAGAATGAGGGAAGGGCAAGAAGCACGTTTCAGTTGCAGACCCAAGAAGCGGCTGGGGAAGACAGCAGCCTGCGGGAGCGGCTGACCCGGGAAGCGGCTGCCAGAAACGGGCCCCAGGGGAAGGGGACGTTTCCGCACATCAGTGTGTCCCTGTTTATTGCCAGACTGGAAAATTTTAAATCAAAACTGAGATTTCCAGAAATGTGTTTTCCAAAAATTCTTCCCACGGGTGTGCTATTAATATGGAAATGAGGAGGGAGTTTAATCATGTTTGACTGTTTGCTGGAAAGAAAGCAAACATGCTGATATGCGAAGTATCATCAGATTTGTTAAATGGGGTCAGGATTACAGGGCTGATGCGGCGCCGATGGATTTCTCGCTGCTCATTATCCCTATTGAATGGTTGGAATAAATTCAACGGGGAGAGAGGCCAGGCCGTGGGGGGCCACGGGGCCCCTGCACCTGGCACAGAGCTGCTGAGAAGCCCTTGGCCTTGACCTTGATCTGGAAGGCCGGCCAGTGCTTGGCCCCACCCCACCCTCCGACTATAAGGTGACTGTGGGGCAGGGCAGGTGCAAGGCTGGAGTTCAGGGTCAAAGGGCAGCTCAAACAAGGGGTCTGGTTGGGCGCAGGGGGTGGGGGTGCGGGAGACAGTTCTTAGGATGTGGCGTCCTTTGCATCCTTGACTTTGTTCTGTTGTTCCTGAAACCAAGCTTTGCCTTTTTTGGTCCTTTTCCTTCCTCATGAGTCAGCTCTCATTACCCACTAATGATCTTTGTCATATCGTCTGTCTGAACCGTGTGCAGGTTTCTTTTTCTCCATGTCTTGTTCCTACCTGTCCAACTGAGAACTGAAGGCTGGCCTTGGGGCCACCTGTCTGCGCCCCCTACTGGCTTGTCACCGTGCGCTGCTTGGAACTCACTGCCACAGGCGCTTGTCTCCACACTTGTCCCCGTCGTCAACTTTCTTCCTCCCTGAACTTCTAGGTCCCGCCCAAGTCAGGCCTGTCCTGCTCTCGGCTGTTGGACCAGGACACCAAAACGTGTCCAATTAGAGTTTCACTCAATGAGGATTCAAAGCATTTAATTCCCAAGCAAGGAGCTCTATTTTAAGCTATGTCAAGCTCTTAATTAGACATTAGTTTTATTTACTGTCAGTTATGTAGAAGAGAGCCCTTGTCCCAAGGAGCATAAACGCCTCTCTGCACTGCCCCCTACCCTGCTTTGAAGCCCACTTGTCTCTGCTGATGACTTTATTAAAAGGTAAGAAAATTGGGCCCACTTATTAGCATCACAGCAGGAATCGGATCTTTGCTGTAAATGAACCTCCTGAGATCCCTTCTGAAACAGTGGATTGAGAAAAGCTCCCTGGGAGGCCAGGAATCCAGCTTTCTAAGGTAGAGGGTGTAGGTGCAGGGTCTGACTATTGTGATAAAAACACTGGATCAGAAATGTCAAGAGTACAAAAAAAGCCCGCTGCGGCAATACCCGTTGTTACAAAACTGCTTTTCCTGCATACGTGCGGGGCTTTGGAGACACGGACCATGACTCCGAGATGGTGAGCAGGAGACTTGAGAATGCTGTGGAAGGTTCCTGCAGGCTTGCACTCTGCCTAAAGGCCCCAGCAGTGACTTCGTGACTCTGAGTTCTAGAAATACTTCTTCCCCAGGTGACATCCTCAGAAAGGGTCTTTGACTCTTGAGTGCTGTGGAAAGATGATCTGTTTTTCTCTTTCACCAAACTCCAGTCTGCCCCCACCTCCACCAGCATTCATGAACCGAACAGCATACGACATGACATAGTTTTAAAAAAGACGCTTACCCCATTTTCAACCCAGAAGATCAAAGTTTTTAAAGTTAAAAATAAACCCCCAAAAAACCCCAACATACTGTCACACTGTTTTTGATGTCTTGTTTGCAAGTAGCATTTCTTTTTGGAACCACAACACTTGGGCTTCATAAGCTGGGAGAGCGATGACTGTGCCGAGGAAGGGGATAATCAAGGCAGCCCCGTGCCTGGACCCGTCCCCGCAGCCTCCCGGCACCAAGGAAAACAGGCTTCTGTTTCTGGAAGTTCGCAGGTACCAGCGCTGTGGGAAGGAGCCTCTGAGCAGACAGATGGTCATGATGTCATCTGTCCACATCCCTGTCCCTCATCCCACCTTTCCAGGGGCCCCTGGGGCCTGGCAGGTGCAGCGTCCCAGCACCCTTGCTGGAAGGGCCGCAGACACGGCACGTTTTATACCCTAAAGCCCCCCACCTCTTCTCAGACTCACTCAACCTGAGAGCTCGGTTGGAAACAAGACCAACGTACACAGAGCCCTCGGGGCTGCAGAAGCCCGAGGAGCCCTGTGGAAGGTCCCCGTCGTAGGTGAGAGGGTGGCAGGGTAAACAGAGGAGGCCCGGGAGCAGGAAGGAGGCTGAGGTGGGCAGCTGGAGGCAGGAGGCCGCGGGGCCCCAGGTGGCATTTGGCGGGCGTGACCGCAGCTATTTGGCAGCTGCCCCTTGGAGGTCTGTGGCCAGTGGGAAAGGCCACGGGAAGGCTGAGAAAAATAAAACAAAACAAGGCAGAGCCTCTATGCCAAACAAATCTGGATTCTCCTCAAAAGGCCGGGAAGATAAGTGAGAACCAGATGCCTTGAAACCCCAAAAAGGGTGAACATTGTCATTGAAAGTAAGGAGCCCCCTGCTCTCCGTGCCCCCAACAAACTCCTGCACCGTCCAAAGGGATCCGAGTCTTGGCTGTGCTCTCTCTTCCTGCCCTGTGCACTCCCAAGGTCAAGTGCACGTCGGAAGTACCCTTGGAAATGATTCTTATCGAGAGTTACCTTGGGAACTTTCCCTTCACGACAACTATGAGTATGAAAAAAATATTAATTAGCACAGGCCTGTTGTAGGCAACAGGGACGTATGTAGATGTTAATAGTAACAATTATTATTGGAAACGTAAAGTCCACGTGCTTGTAAAGTTCAAGCTTATTAGCATTCACTGACAAGTAGTCATGATGGTGTAAAACCAGGGGAACCACAGTTCAGAACAGCAAATAAAGTTGACAGCAGACTGACCCTAATTAATGAATTTGCTGAAAGTCTTTCCCTGCTAATAGGTTCTTAGCCAAAGCTGAGTCTTTAATGAAGATATAAATTTCAGGCATCTTGATAATATCTGTAGAAATGTAAAGGCTTTAACCCAACAAATACACATTGCTTCTAATACCTTTGGTACCGATGGCCCACCAAGACCAGTCCACCAAGGCCCCTGCCTCGGGGACTCCAGCCATCTGGGGAAGCTGACATGAAAGGATCTGTGAAGCCAGAGCTAACGGGAGAGAGAGGAGCAGGCGGTGCAAGGCGAGCGACGTCACTGTCGGGGGCGCGAGTCCTCGCCGCACTGTGTTCACTGATGGATTCTTTAAAAATATGAGGCGCCATGCAAGCGTTAGCTATTTTAAATCTATTTTCCAAGAGCGGACAGAAACGCTTGTAGATGTTTATTTTCTTAGACAGACACATCCAAATCCTGGTATCTGACCACACGACACCACATTTTCTCTCCTGACCCGCGGCCCAGGTTTCCCTCTGGGTGTGAGCGAGCGAGAGGCAAGCTGTGTTCTGCACGGCGTACAATGAAGCCCCGAATCCAGCTTAGACGACTTCGCAGCACCCTAAGCTTCCCTTTGACCCAGGCTGAGCGAGCCAGGTGCTTCCAGATCTCCAGGGTGAAGAGCTTTCTGTTTTAAGTGGCTTCTAGCTTACTGATGTCATTTGACTTTGATGGAAAATGCCTTTTTTTTTTTTGTCATTTCTGTTTTGTTCAGTTAGGTGCCCACGGAGGTGGTTAAACGTTGAAGAGCCATGGTAAGAGTGGCTGGGGTGCTACTGCATGCCTTTTCTCCGTTTCTTTTTCTTTCTTTCTTTCTCACCAGTACACCACACTGCAGAGTGATGTCATCCTTGCTCTCGTAAGAGAAGTAGACTTTGCACATCTGCACAAGCTTGTGACGGATCTAAGCCAAAGCCCACTTTTTAAAAGTAGTGATGTTACATTTAATCCCAAATATCCCTTCCCGTCATTCATTCCTGTTATGAAAGCAGCAGTGGGGTCGGTGAGGGAGGCACGATGACCTCTGTAAAGTGCTCAGAACAGCACATCTGAGCCATCAAGTCCCCGGAGACCGGTGGTTTGCGGCCCCAGGGCATAGTTCGGCCCTGCCACTTACTGCTTTCTGACTTGGCTGAAATCAAGACTGGGCGCAGATTATTTTCCAGACAGAAGGGTAAAGCCAGGCAGTGACAGGTCAGTTCTCAAGGCCTACCTGTCCACTCATGAAAGTGAAAAAAGAATCTCCAGTGTCCCCCGTGGCTGGCCTTAAGAGTCACCGCATGCTGACTCATCTCCGAGTGTCAGGGATCTTTTAAACCTCGGATGGACCATTTTCCAAATGGAAACTGGTGACCACTGGCTGATGCATCCACTGGGTATGGTGAAGCCTGGGGACAAAGAGGAGGTGGTTCTGAGGGTTTGCAAGCATCCTGAAAGCTCAATTAGCCCAGGGATGGGATCAATGGGAAACTTAACACTTTAATGACTGAGTTTTTTTCTCGTGGGCTCTTGTTTTTAATTCTCTGGCCCAGGGAGAATAACTTTCTTCTCTCAATTGAATCTTCTTGAGAGGAAGAGAGAGCAAGGAGATTCAGGAGGGCCAGGAGGACTGCGGACGAGCTTCCAGGGGAGAGGACAACGTCCCAGGCACGCAGCAGGCAGCCGAGGGCGGCCTGTAGGCACCGGACTTCTGCAATCAGTCCTCTTTCTTTCTCATCACCTGGGCTGAGTTATTTCTCTGATTTAAGTCTCATTTCCTATTTCCTTGCCCCAGGAAGTTTGGTGTGAACTGAGATCACCACATAAAACGTGGAGTACAGTGCTTGGCACATAGTGAGCACTAACTAATGATAGGGAATTTGAATGATTTTATCTCATTTAACAGTTTGCATAGTGGACATCAGGGGGTCAGCACATTTGGGGTGAACGGGTGGTGCCTGAATGACGTGCTGAACTGGTCACAGCTGGAACTAGCCAGTGAACTTAACATCAGAAGTTTCTGCGAGGTCGCGGCCATCTGAGTTCCCCGGCGTCCTCCCTCCCCCTGCCCCCGGCACCTTGGCCCGTCCAGGCTGGGCCTGCGAGGGCTCCCGTGGCTCTGGCCTTAAAAGATCTTGAACCCAGAGAAAGAAATGAAATTAATTCAATAAAATGTACCCTCATCCAAGGGATGAGCTCATACCCTCCAAGGAGAAGACGGAAAGTGGTGGTGGTTTTTGATCAGCTCACAAGAAAAGACCCATCAAGAGAGAGAGATCCTAGAAGTGAGACGCTTAATCAAACACCTCTGTTCTTTAGACAGCATTTGGGAAAATCCAAGTCCTGTTTGTTTATTTCCCTGTGACCGCATTCATTCCCAGAACTCATCGGTGGGAAAGAGGGTGGCAAGTGTTATAATTATCTCCACGGAATGGATGGAAAACTGAGGCAGGGGTCACAGGACGCTGGAAACCCCTGCCTGCCAGACACGAAGTGGAGGCACGTCAGCTGCGACCCAGGGGAGCACGCGCTTTCATTAGAGCAGTCTGCTCAGGATATTCTTTGCTGTCATGTACTCATCAATTCACTCAAAGACATTTGGGTGTCCACTGCATGCCAGGCACTAAAACACAAAAATGAATAAGACATGGACTCCTTGCTTTCAGATCTTTTTTTTTTTTTTTTTTTTTTTTGGATGGGTGGGAGGAAATTAGGTTTCTTTCTTTTTAGAGGAGGTACTGGGGATTGAAACCCAGACCTCGTGCACGCTAAGCACATGCTCTACCACTTGAGCTACACCCTCCCCCCTCTTCTTGCTTTGAGGACCTTGCAGCCAGTTGGAGGTGACAGACCCCAGAGCAGGATGGAATAGTACATAGTGGTTGGTGCAGTCTACAGGGAAATGGGTGGGAACCCACTGCAGCCGGCAGGGGCTAGAGGAGGTCCCCTGCAGGAGATGAACCTGGACTCAGTCTGAAAGGCTGATGAGGGGTGCCCTGCAGGACAGGAAGGGGACTTTAAAACTATCCTGCCATGCGTAGGAAATAGAAGTGCTTCTACCTTCACCCAAGACATCTTTCTTAAAGGAGGAAGGGCTTGGAGGGATCAAGGAAAGAGTTTATTTTTTCATCCTTTGACTGGCCTTCCTCTGCACCTGGCGGTCCGGGAGTATTCAACATGCATTACTCACTGCGACAGACTGTGGGCAATCACTAGTAACCCTGAGGCTGGAATACCCACCCGACCCACTCGGAAACAGACTAGACAATGGCCAACAGGGGGAAATGTCTTAGCACTAAGGGTAGCGTGACTTAACTTCTTTTAACCTCAGAGCTCTGCAGAAAGGGAAGAGTTAAAGGAAGGCTATCGTATCGCAGTCAGAAAGAAAGGAAACGTGTTTTGCTTGAACGTCATCTAGGGGGTGCAGGAGAAAACATTCAACCACGATTAGATCCCCTCTTCTCATGGTGGCATGACTGTGGCATGTTGTCGGGGGGCTCCTTGGAATCCCTCGTGGGCGGGAGAAGAGCGTGACCGAGCTGCCCAGCGTGGTGGTGTGCACCCCCAAACAGCCGGCATCCTTTACTCTTCTTTATTCTTGAGCTGTTACTGGGGTGTGGGATTCATGAAAAGGTCTCATTTCAACTGCCTTGTTTCTTCTGGTTGTTGGTGAGGTCCACAGTTCTTTGACGGAGGCTTCCAGGTGAGAGATGGGGACTGAAGTGGACGCTGGGGTGACAGGGAGGTGAGATTGAGGAGACAGGGAGCCTGTCAGGGAGCACCGGGTAGTTTTTGTTGCTGTTGTTGATCTGGAGTCCCTAGTCATTGAAAAAAATTCCTGGAAGCTTAAAGACACTTGCCTTTGAGGGTGACATGTATACCCCACAGTCAGAGAAACGACTGGCTTGACCGGAAAGGAGAGCATTTCGTTGGGACAGGAGCACACCACACCTTTGACCTTTGGGTTGGTTACAAGAGCAGTAGAAGAATGTGTTAGCTTGAGGTGTTTCATAGTCTGATGGTCCCGGGAACTGGCTTAATACAGGTACTCTTTAAAAAAAAAAAGTTACAGCCAATTGCAGGCATGAAAAACCAGAATTTACCACTTGTGTTCACACACACACACACACACACACACACACACACACACAATCAAATCCTCCCATGAGCTGTCTAAAGTAACTCTAATAATCTGGAAGTGCTGTCAGGCTAAACTCTGCACCACATGGAGATTACATTGTTTCAAAAACAAGATGGCTGTTGGAAAGAATGAGATTACCATCAGCCAAGAAGCCTTGGACCGGCTGGCTGGGTACGATTTCTTTTTGCAACGAGGATGCTGGAAGCCCAGCTGGATCTGAGAGTGAGATTCTGGGCACAGCGGAGCTCTCAGATAAGCAAACCTTTCCAGTCTAGTTCGCACAGAGATAGTGGAGGCAAGGCAGTTCCAGCAGTCACTGGACTCTGCTCAACGCCAGCCTAGTGTTCCAAGCCTTGGCACTCCGCTGAATCTGGAATTAACCAGGAAACCAGTGCAGCAGGCAATGAATTTGATCAGGACAAGCCCTGGGGTTCATTCAGAATAGAACCGCAGCGTTAACCAACTACAATTTTCAGGCTGTCGGAAGTAAGCAGAGTGAGTTTTCAGCGTCTAGACATGATGACTGCGTGGGTTATTCCCGTAAATGATACTTGCAGAAGAACAAAAGTCTTCCAATTAGACGTGAACCAAATTAACGTGAGTCCGAGACACAATTAGGTATTTCCCTCTTATGAAGATGAAGCCAAGTGAAGAGTTGAAGCTATTAATCAGCTAAACAGAGCCCCAAATGCATAAAAATGACTTCATAGAAAGCTTGGCTGAAAACTTAATTCTGTGACCTTTGATTGTAAGTGAAGTCACCCCGCCGGACGCTCAGCTCTCTGCCTGTTGCCTACAGACAAGGGGAGTCTCAGTATTCAGGCTTCCTCCACGCCTTGAGCTGGTAGGTTGTGCTTTTATCATAACCTCCCTTCCCTCTTCCTTAGGCGTGTGTCCTCCAAGAGTGTAAGGCAGGAGAGGAGAAGAGCTGTCTTCACCTCCACCAGACGGTCCAGGCCAGTAGGGTTTTATCGTCCTGGAGGGAAGAATGCCAAGCCGCCTAATGAAATGAGCCAGTTGTCTGAGAGAGGGGCCCCCCCTGACATGTGATGGGATGAGGCTTTCAAGCATCCTCACCACCCTCACATTCTATCATCAGCTCCTCTGGTGACCCATCCCCAATATGGAGGCAAACACACACTATAATGAGCCACCCCCACATCCTAAATCTACGGCGTCACCTCTCTCCTGTTTCAACATGGCCCCGTTATCCTTTGGGTTATGAGATTGAGGGAAACCTGTGGTAAGCATGGAAATATGACTTTGAGAGACCTGTCTGTGGACCGGGACTGCGTGTTCACAGCACCCTGGGGGAGGAGAAAGTGATCTGGTCCATCCAACTCATGGTCACGCATGTGCAAGAAAGAAAAACATGACTTACTGTTCCCTAGTTACCTAGGACCCATTTCCGTCAGTGCTTAAGCACTGCACAGCAGGAAATGCGCTGCTTAGAAAGTTAGTGTGCATCACAGCTCTCAGGTCAAGGATACTGGCTCCAAGGGTGATTATTGTATCAGATGCCTCTGCCCAGTTCCAAACACCGAGCACAGTGATGTAGGAGGCGTGCTTAGAAGGAGCATCGAGGGTGTGAGTGGCCTCAAGCCCAGCTCCCATGTGTCTACTTTTAGAACCAAACCTCTTGCTTCTGTATCACAGAACAAGTGTAATACTTCAATCTTCAATTTTTCTTAGTTCTATTCCACAAAATTTTGAATTTGTTCACTCTCTGACACAGTCTTCTGGACTCAGAATTCTTATGGAGAACTGAATTTATAAAAAGGCTGGATTATGCACGAACTTCAGTAATTACCACAGAGTCAGCAGTGAACCAGGCTGGTGAGCATGATGCCATTAAAAATGAACGCGTAAATCCTTTTGATGCTTGACAAACCAAGTCATTGATAAGAAGCCATTCTAATCACGTTCAATAATTGCTGTTATAATCCAGTAGCCCAATATTACGTTATTTCTGCATAACAATATTACCACAGACTTGGCCGCTCAAAACAACACGTGTCTCATCTCGAAGTTTCTGTGGGTCAGGATTCTGGGCACAGCTGAGCTGGGTCCTCTGATCAGAGTCTCTCATTAGGATGTAACCAAGATGTGGCCAGGGCTAGGGTCTCATTTGAACCTGGACCAGGGACATGTCTGCCTCCAAACTCCTCTGGTTGTTGGTAGGACTCAGTTTCTTGTAGGCTATTGGACTGAGGACTTCGGTTCTTTGCTGGCTGGTGGCCAGAGGCCACCCTCAGTTCCTTGTCTTGTGAGTCTCTCTGCGTGGCAGAGGAGCTGTCAATTGAGGGAACCTCCTGGCAAGATGGGAATTACAATCTCATGCGACACAGTCATGAAAGTGACACGTCATCATCTTTGCCATCATTTACTGCTGAGAGACAAGTCACAGGTCCTACCTAAGTTCGTAGAGAAGGGACCACATGGGGCCAGAATACCAGGAAGGGAGGGTGACTGGGGTTGCCTCAGAGTCTGTCCACCGGGGAAATATTGAGTAAGAACAAAAGATTTGATCTCTTTAGGAAAGCCCCCTTTAGAAGTTTAGATCTAAACCACAAAGAGGGAAAAAACATTGGTTGCAGCATCTCAAAATAAAATTTTGCTGCAAGAGTAAGGAAGCAACAAATATACATGATCTATTGATCAGAGGGAAGAGTAAGAAGAGAAAGTAATTAGTTATTCTTTGTAAAGAAGTAAGGACAAAACAAGTCAGAATAATTCGATTCAACACATACTTACTGGGCATCTGTATAACTTGGACTCTATGTGCTATGAAAATAAATAGTATATTTCTTTCTCAAGTTGCTTAGGACAATAGCAAACTTTATCTTTAGCCAGGTATAAAGCTAGTCACTTCACATATATTAGCTAATTTAACCTTCGAAACAACCCTAGAAAGTAGGTGTGACCATTGTTCCCGTGAAGACGAGAAAACTGAGGTGTTAGTGACTTCCCCAAGGGCACAGAGCCAGTGTGCCTGCAGAGTCCACGCCCTGCACCCAGGCTTAGCAAATCTGGTGCGCTCCCTGCTTTTATAAATAAAGTTTTATTGGAACACAGACGTGCCTGTCGGATTCCACGCTGTCTCTGGCTGCTTTTGCATGACAGTGCCAGAGCTGAGAAGTGGTCTGCATGGCCTGCAGTGCCTAAAATACTTACTGCCTGGTCCTTTACAGAAAAAAATTTGCCAGCCTTGCTATAAACCACTCCAGTACAATGTCTCTTTGGTAAGAGACAGACATATCATGTACCCAGAGTTCTAAAATACAAAATGGAATATGAGCTACAGAGGTACAAATATGGAATGATATTACTGCGTCCTTCCTGGACACGGGGGTGGTGGTGGTGGGTGTGTGTGTGTGTGTAGTTGGCAGGGAGGGCGGTGTTAAGGTTCTCTGGGTGTAAAGCCAAAGTGAAAACAGGAAAAGCCCCGGTGAAGATGAAAGATACGATGGCTAGATTCAGCAGTTTTAGATAAAAAAGAGCAATTAGGAGAAGGAGTTGCATCTTGCAGTAATTACCACAAGTAACTGTCATATTACAACGTTTATGCAGATAAAGTGGTAAAATCTAATTAAACATCTTTGAAAAGTCAGTTTCACCCCTAAACTTCAAGACTCATGTATACAGTAGATTCTACCAACAGAATCAAGCAAGGGCAGGGGCAGATCGCATGGAGTCTGGCAAACGTGAAGTTGCACTTAATCCTAAAAGGTCCACGAGGACGTTAGCGTTAAGCTGATTACTCACAGCCAGCATCACAGCATCCATCTGAACCTGATTTGTGCCGTTTCTCTAACTCTAGCTCTTAGGCAGATTTTTCTTATTTATCCATCACTTGGCTGAGTCATACTGAGGAATTCAGCAAGGGAATAGTCTTATTCAAAACACTTAAAACTGGTTGCCGATTCACTTTCATCTCTTATTTATCTTAGCCACTTGCTAACATAACCGCGGGACCACAAGGCTGACATGCTGTGATGTCTGACGCCACGGTTCATGGGCGGGCGTTGCTGGTCTCAGACACAACCACCCTCCCATGGGCATTCTTTGAAAATGGTGTCAACATCCTTTAAAGAGGTAAAACTGAAAACAGAAAATTCGATAAAATAAAGACATGTCTGACCATCTTTCTCTGGAGCTGCAGAAACAGTTCTGTGTTTTATAAGCAGTACATGGCTTAGCGCAGGCATGTGCAGATTGACACCCCCTCCTCTGCTTCAAGTTCTCCCTTGGTGGCCGCAGCTACCGCACGTCCCTGCTTGTTGAATTGCCATTCCATGATTCCTGCCTTTTCAGCCTATTTTGCCATCACTTACATTCTGCTAGTTTTAACTCTGAGTTTATGTTTTTGGCAAAAATAGAGGTGCGTTAAATGGGGTTGAAGGTTCTTGGAGTCAATTGAAGTCAACTGCTGTTAAATACGTATGAAGGTGATCGGGTCAGAGCCTCACTTGTCAGAAGGAAAAAAACCAGCCTCTTATTTTGCACGTTTGCTGCCCGTGGGCATTTTTAAAGAGGCTCCTTGCATCTTTAGGCTTTGTCTCAGCCACATTCTATTCCATTTCTAGTCGCACCCTTTTCCCCCTTAAATATCTTCCCATTTCCAAAGAGAAGTTCAGTTTACGCCAAGAAACTTTTAGTTCCCCTCTTGGACAAAGCAGATATTTACTGTTTCTTCATTCTTCAAGATATCTGTCCATTCACTCTAACAGGAGGAAAGGATGGGGCTGGACCAGGGGGATGCTCAGCGAGTCTCGATGGAGGACTCACGAAGGAGGGGGTGGGAAGGAGAGGTGAAAATTCAAGAGGAATGTTTAGGTGATGTGACTGTAACCACCTAAGAAATGACTCCCACCTTGCAGATCAGCAGGTTAAACCTAATATTCCCTGTAAGCAGGTGTGTTAGGAAATGGCCACTCTCATGTTCCTCTGATGCAAATATAAAATAGTGAGTTGTCCAGAGGACAATTTTGTAATATTTATTAGAAACATTTAAAACATACACAGCATCCGAGGCAGTGAAACCCCTTCAGGGCTGCATCCTAAGGAATGAAAATAGATGTGCTTAGAGTCTGGGCAGGACCCTCTTCTCCCCGAGAACAAGGACCGAGGGCCGTCTTCCACGGGCTGACCGTGCTCCGGTCTGAGTTGTGGGATTCAGGGTTTTCTCGTCTCTTCTTTTTTTTTTTTTTTTTTTTTTTTTTTTTGCTTATCAGTTTTTAAATTGTGGAAAGATCTTGTTTTGTTTTTGTGACGGGGGAAGAAATGTATTTCAGGGAAAAAAACCAGGAAAATTCAAGGAGAGCTTATGTTACTTTCAGGTAACATTTTCCTTCTGGGGACAATGGCCTTCCCTGTCCCACTCATGCTGGGGGGTTCCATGTCGGAGAGGAGGCCCGGGGGTGCCATGGGAGCTGGAACTGGCCTGAGTCATCCTGGGGCCTCCTCACCATGGAATTCAGCCCTGTGCTTGGGACTGGTGGGGGTCACCCTGTGGAAAGCCCCCTCTGAGTTCCCTGCACAGATTCTCCAGATAAGAGGGCAGGATATGAGACCCAAAATAAGAGGGCAGTGATGTGCACCCATGGCCCGGGTCCCCCTTTCCAGGAGGCTGGCTGCCTGCTTCCTTCGGGCTGGTCCCCACGTCCCATTTGCATGCCCGGGCTAACCTGCTCTCCAGGTGGGAGTTTTTCTTTGCCGCTGTTTCCTTGGTTTCTGTCTTGCTCTGAGAAGCTGTGAAGCTACAGAGGAAAACCCTATTTAGGAGGCTGTGTGCGCCCACGGATAATGAGGGCTGAACAAATCTCCACATTTTTAAAGCTCAGCTGTTTGAAACATGCTGAATGCAAAAATCATTGGTGAGTTACAATGTGTTAAATGACTGTAATTAAATACCTCTGTGTTATGACACAGTTCATGATATTTCATCACAAAAATCATAGCTGGAACACCGAGAAGGGTGGACACTGTATGTTTTATTCCTTTCCAGGGAATAGAGTAGGAATGGTACCAAAGCATCGTTGAAAGATGACTGTGTTATGGAAGAGTTTTATTATCTGGATTCTTTTAGCCCCTTTATAACCTTTACCAAGTGATTTTGTACAATTGTCTCCGGGCTTTTCATCTATTTGACAGAAGAATGGGGAGCAAGTTACATTTAAACAAATTTTCCAGCAGATGACGGTGTCCAGATAACTGGTCTGTGGTTATTTTTCTAATGTGGGGCTTTTTACATGAAGCCCTTGTGAAAGCAAGCCGTGAAATACTCATCTCTCATCGAGTTCAGCATAAAATTGGCAGCTTGGGAGAAGAGCTTCCTGGTTAGTTACTAAAACAACTTGATGATTTTCTCATTTAAATAAAAACTTCTGGAATTTCCCAAGATCCATTATTCAAATTTTCCTATTTCATACCTAGAAACCTACATTTGGGACCATTCTCTTCCTTGTACAAACCTCTGAATTTGCATCTATTCCCACTAGGAGAGTCTCAGTTGGAGGACTAGTTCTTAATAGTTTCCATAAACGGGTGGATAAAATTTTCAACTTATTCTTAACTGCAAATCGTAAGATTGATATTTGCCTTTTAGTGTGGCCAACTTATAACAGGCTGTTAAAACATAATTTATAAGCCAGAGTGAACAAAGTTTTTAGTGCAGTCATACTCAGATTGTCGTTAGCCATTCTGCTTGAGTAAGGACCTTAATGTCCCGCTATCATGTGTGATAAATGTTCTGGATTCCAATCTTTTTGCTGCCAATGATGTTCAGAGCTAATCTTTTTATCTTTGTGTCCTCGAGGAGAAAGTACAGCTCAGAAAACCAAACTTACCATCAAGGATACAGAAAGAACACACATGATTATTGTAAAGTGCTTTATAAACAGTGATAGTGCTTGTGGCATCCTGAGCTTGACGATCCATTTTAATACCCAATTTGAAGCCCCCAGATTTGCCTCAACTGAGAAAACTGGTCCCACACCTCCAGTGGTTCTCCACATGGATTTCCCTGGAACACGTTCAGGACATTCAGGTGCCCAGGAGGCCTCCCACTGAATCAGGACACCTGGAGTGGGGAGCGGCTCATGGTGTCTCCACGCGTGACTCCATCTCCTGCAAGGGCAGCGCAGAGTCTTTGCCCAACGACTCTGCCCTGAAGGGCGCCAGGGTTCTACACGGCTTCTCTATTTCGTCTTTACAACACTGCTGGTCTTACTTTACAGACGGGGAAATAGATTCAGGACTCAGGCGCTTCACGCTTGCCAAGGTCCCAGTTTCCCAATGCTCAGCCAGCCAAAACAGGACTCTGCCCGCTGTGTCCCCAGACTCCAGGTCTGTTCCTCCACGTTTCTGCCTCCCAAAGTGAGCGTGTAAACAACTGGCGAAGAGAAAGGACTTGGCGAAGAACTGCAGGAGGCAGGATGGTCTCTGCGCAGCATCAGTTCCGTCTGCCGTTTCCACCTGAGCTTCAGGCCCCTGTGAGCCGGCGGGAGCTTTCCGAGAAAGGCGATCTCCTGACTGACGGGTGATGAGCCCGGTTCGCGCCGCGGCTTATCTGTGCTGCATTCTGCAGCTCGGTGTAGACAGACTAAAGGTTCGGAACGGATGCCATTTGAACAGAGTGTTCTGTTTAAGCAAGATATTTCCAGGCATGGCCAATATTAACAATGATTTGCGGATCCGGTTTCAAAAGATTCTACTAAATTCCACCCTGCAGAACAGATGGAGTCCCAAGTCTCTGCCCATGATGTAGTAAATATTTACGACAGGAGGTTTGTCTGGGTGCTCACATTAGTGCTGGCGCTGCCCTTGAAGGCAATGAGGGCTTTTTCCAAAAGGCGTTTATTTGCTTTTGAAAAAGATGTGTCTGTGCTTATCGGTTTAATCACAGGTCTTCCCAGAGAGAGACGAAGAGGACCATCAGCTGGGGCCCAGCGTTTATGGGGCAGAAAGTAAGAGTGGGGGGGGTGAACCTTCATTCATAAGGGGGAGAAGGAACGCCGAGGACAGAACCTGGAGGACAGCTGCGCACAATGGAAAAGCATGAGCTTTGTTGTTAGAAAAAACCTGGGTTCAAATCCTGACTTTGCCTTACATAAATCATATTTATTTAATGACTTCTGAGCCAGAGACTGAGTTAGGCATTAGGCTTACAGAGGGGGAAAAAAAAAGAGAGAGAGAGTGGTTCCAGGGTGTGTGCAGTCAGGAAACATACATACATTCTGTTTAGATTTATGACGGCTAAGCACGATGATAATGACCTTCACTGGGTACTAGGGAGACACAGCCGAAAAGTCAGAGGAAGCCTTCCTGACTGGTGACTGTGGGCGACTTACTTCATCTCTACACAGCTGATTTCTCAAGATGATAGTAACTATCTTGTTAGTTGTGAGAATTAAATAAGCTGTGTACTGTGTCTGCCTGGTACCAGGCAGATAGTAAACTTTCTATAAACAGTTACGACACTAACAGTGATGATTGTGATGGCAAAGATGGTATCGACACGAACGACAAATGGGTCCGAGCACAAGGAACCCGGGCAGCAGTCAGAAGAGCCAAGAGCTTTGTCGTTCAAAATTAGGCCAGGTGTCCATCCGTCCTCTGTGCCCTGACCCTGCTGCCCTGAAAGCGTTGTTTAATCCCATAAAACTGTGAGCTCCCTGGGGACAGGCAGCATAACTCTGTCTTATGCCTGCAGACACAACTGTGTCTCCAGAACTTAGCCTTGATCCTAACATGTTGGAGTCTCTCCATACATGTGCACAGAGGGAAGGACGTGGAAGAGAAAGAAAGGTTGGAAAGAGAAACAGATGAAAAGAAGAAGGGAGAAGTCAGGTAGGATCATTGTCCAAGGGCACTTCCTGCTGCTGCTCCCTCGTCTCTGTTCCACACTTCATAGCAACACCTCCGTGCCCGACCCATCACTCCACCACTCACATTCTCCAACCAGACACCGCCGGCAACCTCAGTCCTGATTTCCTTTATCTTCCTTTTCTTTCCTTCCTAGAGGGTTGAAATTCCAGCCATGCCGTGTACTGAGCTGTATGGCCTTATGTAAATTCTTTTTATTATTATTATTAGAGTATAGGCAGTTACAATGTGTCAATTTCTGGTGTGCAGTATCCCCGGCCCAAGTCCACGACCACAGTGTCGCAGCTGCTGTCCACATCCCCTTGGGAATTATGCGGAGAGGTTGGAGGGAAGGGAGGCAGAAAGCGGTGGAAAAAAGAACCACCGTCATTTACAGATCTCCTCTTCAGTTCTTAAAATATTATAATGTAACTAAATATATGTTTATAATATAAAACATAAGGAACAAACAGGTATCCTTCTATCTGGGGCCCAGGGAGTTTATCAGCTCTACATATGGGGGCACCAGCTGGAAAGGGAGGCCGATTTGGGGGTGTCACTGACTTCCTTCCCAACCAGGCATGGACAAGTTTGCCGAGTCCTCCGAGGGGGCACTGGGGAGGGGGCTCAGGGTGAGCGTTATCAGGAGGAAGACTCGCACTTGGAAAGACAGGATTGCAGGGAAACGGCGATGACACAAACTGCAAATCCCACAAAGACCCAGAGTTTTTGTAAGAACCTGGTGACTTTTCTATAGGAACCCAGAGCAGACAAGATGAAATTTTCACAACTGTAAACGGGTAGCTGTGTCCCTGGAACTGTTGTTAAGGGCTCCACCCACGTCCACTCTCACACGCTCACACGCGCACACACACACACACACACACGAGTCAGCGCTCTGTCCACACTGGGCTCGTTAGGTCGCTGGCTCCGGCAAAGGTATAGCCATTGTTCATTATTCGTAAACTGTCACTAGTGCCTCAGCTGCCCTTACAGGGGACGGAGCTCTGCTAAATAAGAGCAAAACCAGATGAGAGGGCTACATTCTTGCCCGAGGAGCAGACAGTTGGAAACCTAACACCTGGATGTTTGGGACTAGATCCATGCTGGCTTCCAGAAGCATGCCCCGGGGTAACTGCACACTCCCAGCCGGCTGCTGTGGGGAGGTGTTCCACGAGGTTCCTGAGGTTTTGTGAGTAGAGGCTTAAGTTGTGTAAGGTGATGGCTAGCTCAGTGAAGGGTGGGGGAAGGGCAAACTTCGAGAAAATAAATGTGGTCCAGTGCTGAGTGTATCCTGAATCTGGAAAAGTTCTGTCCGATCCAGGAACTCATGGCCTCGGGCACCCAGGTGTCTCCTTTAGGGGATGGAAGTGAGTAATCACAGAGCCCCTACCAGGAGCCAGGGCCCCGTGCACACACCGTCTCATAAGGACCCTGTGAGGGAGCAGGCCTCCTCCTTGCTTGCAGAGATTAGCTACTGTGGCCACGTTCACCAGGCCCACCTGACCCCGAGGCCTTTCCGGACCTCCCGGCTACGTCCTCATCGTCGGACTTGGGTGTAAGAAAATTTCCAGTGTCCTTCCTGTGTTTATTCTTCCAGTCCATCTACTTGCTCACTCAGCTCCAAGAGGACAAGTGTCTGGAGGCACAGCCATTGAGGAGGGGGACATTCAGAACAGCGGAGTATATATTATTATCAGCTTTGTTCACAGGCCCGGAGACCGGCCGGGGAGGCAGGGAGGCAGCCCAGGCCAGGCGGGGCCGACTGGTTCAGCCAAGAAAGCACAGCGTGGATGGAGTGATGGTTTCAGGGGCGTCTCTGGGGGCAGAGGGGAGAGACAGTTAGACTGAGTCTCCAGATATTACTCAGAGGAACATACAGCAGGTAATAAAAAATACACTTAGTGACTGAGTAATGGGCCAAGCCTAGCCAAGGCCCTCTAAGTGCGTATGACGTGTATCTTCAAATAGAACTGTCCGGACAAGGTGGATGTACCAAAAGCAGAGGCAAAGTACACAGCTGTTCGGATGGTACAGTTTTGGGGGAATCAACGCAGCTCCCAGGCAATTATATTTTCTTCGGGTTGATCCCTGAAATTCCACCCTTGGGGCGCCATCTCTTTAGCTTCCTTCATTCACTGTGCGGGTTCTGATCTTACCCTGAGCCCGGCCCTGCCTGGGCTGGGCTGGGGATATGGGCGATGAGCTGAGAGTCTGCCCACTGTCCCAAGGGAGAGACGACAAGACCTCAGGCAACTCACACACAGCAGTGAGCGGGGGGAGCAGCGGGGCCCAGGAAGGCGAGGTCTGCACAGGGCCCAAGACCCAGGACGGCAAAGCGTTCAGAGCACGCAGTGCAGCAGGGAGCCAGGGCCCCAGGATCCTGGAAGGGGCAGAGGTGCTACAGGAGGGAGTGACATCACCATGTCTGTATGTGAAAATGCAAGTCAGCACAGAAACGAGGAGGGCGCATACGTAACCCTTATGTCACTCGGATGTTAGTATTATAAACATCCTTAGAAGGGGTGATGATTTTTAAACAAGTTGCGTGTTCTTTGGAGTGAGTGAAGGATTCAAAGACTAATTTTTATACTAAGAGAGGAAGAGCACCAGTGCGGGTCTGAGCACCTGAGGGAAGTGGACAGTCAGGGCAGCAGAGACAAATGGTTGTCTCACTCTTGTTCGGCCTGGCCTGTCACCAGGAGGAACGGAAGTTATATAAATTCATCAGAAATGATTATTTCATGAATTTAAAACCCAATTTGAATGACCAGTAGAACAAATGGAGTATTTGTGGCAGAATCAGCCCTACCTGAAAGATAAAACTTAAAGGAAGTTTTAGTTCCTTTGGTCAAAAGCCATGTTCCGTCACTTCGAAGAATTATTACAGTTGAATTGACTCCTCCCAAAAGTTGATTTGAAAAGAGCAGCTGAAGTCTGTCGATGATCGTTTGCCAGCCTTTAACTGTTCTGGTACAGTGTTCTGACGGTGCTGGTGTGTCCGGGAAATACAGCCTTCCTGTAGGTGAGGGAGGAAAACTAAGTGTCTGCAAATATTTGCCAAGTGTCTGCCACACGGCGGGCACCACGCCAGGCCCTGAACAGGGCTGTGGACGAAGAAACCTAGTCTGAGACTCCGAGGCCGCGACATTCTAGGGTGGAAAACAGACAAAACCAGTTACAGAGAAAAGCACGTGGAGGAGTCAGCAGTGTGGAGGCAGACGGGAGGGAGAGTGTCTCGACATAACAGGATCCCTGACGTCAGCTTCACAGAGAGAGGTCAAGACAGGCTTCAAAAGGATGTGATATTTAAGCTGAGAACTGCCCTGGAGAAAGAACCAGCCGGGGGACGTGTGAGAGAGTGTGGCTGGGGCACGGAAGACGTCCTGGGCACCAGAACGCAATCTTCGCCATCACGGAGACCTGTCGAGAGGACGTGTGGTGGCCAACAGGCACGTGAAACGATGCCCAGCATCGCTCATCATCAGGGACGTGCAAATCGAAACCACAGTGAGGGGTCACCTCACGCCAGCCAGAACGGCCTTCATCGAAAAGTCTGCAAACGACAACTGCTGGAGAGGCTGTGGAGAGAAGGGGACGCTCCTACACTGCTGGTAGGAATGCAAACTGGTGCAACCAGTGTTCATATCAGTTTTATTTACAATAGCCAAGATATGGAAATGGCCTAAATGTCCATCAACAGATGAATGGATAAAGAAGAGGTGGGGGGTGTGTGTGTGTGTGTGAGATGGAATACTACTCATCCATAAAAAGAATACAGTTTTGCCATTTACAGCACCATGATCGACTCGGAGGGCATTTTGCTAAATGAAGCAAATCAGACAGAGAGAGACAAATACTGTATATCACTTACATGTGGAATCTAAAAAATACCACAAACTCGTGAGTACAACAAAACACAAGCAGACTCACAGGTATGGAGAACAAACTAGTGTTTACCAATGGCAGGGTGCAACACGGGATGGGGGAGCGGGAGGCACAAACTACTGGGTATGAGACAGGCTTAAGGATGTATCGTACAACACGGGGGAAATAGACAATATTTTGTAATAACTGTAAATGGAAGGTAACCTTAAAAATTATATTAAAAAAAATTTTTTTAAAGAACTAGCTGGAGGACGTGTGAGAGAGTGTGGCTGGGGCACAGAAAAGTCCTGTGCACAGGAGCAGTCTGCTGTGATCGAGATCTGTCCAAAGTGCAGAAGGTCAGAGGGAGAGGGCTGTGAAAACCACAGGAGAGAACAAGCAACAGCTGTGTTCGGGGGTTAAGCCCTCGCACAGGAGGCCAAGCTTCCACGGAGAGCTTTGACTCTAACGAGCGTGTGGAGTCAGTTGCTCACGTGACTGCACATTTCTGAAAACCCATCCATCAACACAATAGATCATTCCATCGGTGGAATATACCGTTACACTCCCTTGAGTAATTTGGGAAAAACAAACAAATGGGAAATGCTGAGAATTCATTCCCAGTGAGCCAGTGTTCCATAATGATTGTCCAGAAAGAATGTGAGAGCAGGAAAAAGAAAAAAAAAAAAAAAAAAGCTAGTGCCCAAATCGTAAGTTGGGGAAAGAAAAAACAAAACATGCCTGGGAAATTTAGATGAAATGATAGCTTTGTCCTTTAATTTTTCCTGGATTGATGACATTGTCATTGAATTTACTTTGATTTTCAGAGAGAGGGGAATTCTATAGTCTTTTATTTTCCTAAAAAAGAAGATAAGAGGAAAAAAACCCCACTCTCTGGTTCCAGATTGCATCCCCCTGGGGAAACGTTACTGCGCTGCCAGGAGGCAGGAGGTTCCAAAGCAGTAAGTAGAGCGTGAGCGCCCCTGAGGTGCAGCCGTCTCTGCACCTCTGACACTCAGGGAGGAGTTTGCAGGCTGCGCGGAGACACACGCTGACTTCGGTTACCAGTCTGAGGTCAGTCACAGAAATGAAAGGAACCGGCTGCAATATCATTTTACAATTCGTTCACTTCTCAAAAATCGAGACAGCCATCAGACTCCCACCTGGACTTCTTAGCTGGCCGGAGGGGCTATCCTTTTAGGAAGTAGATTACTCTCCATTCAGTGTCTGCGCCGGCGCTCTCCCCAGGCTCGAAGCCCTGGCAACCAGGTCACAGAGAACACAGAGCGGCAGGCCTCTTTCAGGTCATACAGTTCTGAAAGGAGCTTCATTTCACTCTAATGTGGCCATAAACTTGAAACCAAATCGCCTTCCATACGAATTATTAGAAGGTCAAATGAAGAGAAATTTTAATATCTTTCCTCCAAAGTGTTTCCTCCTATCTTTCAAGATTCCTTTAATTTTTTCCTTTATTCTGTAAGATTATGAAAGATAGCTACCCATCATGTCCTAAAAGCTGCCGTTTCGGCTAATAGCTCCAAACGACAGTGTGGTTCTCATTTCTAAGGCTCCCGCCAGGGCGGGGGGAACGTACTTTGGTTGAGAAGACTGGGCCTCTTTCGCAAAATGCTCTCAGAGTCTATTCCATTTGAAAATGAAAATCTGACATCACATCAGTAAGGAGCCAGGAACTGTTCACATTTGCTCCTTGACTGAAGGCTGACATTCTGTCCTTCTTGGACGTCTACTGGCCTACGACGGAAATGAAGAAATAATTTGCAGAGTTCCTACTGACCTGGCATTGCATTAACCGTCTGCGGAACCAGGCTGTGTGCTGATGCCATACATGCTAGCTGGCACTTCCAGTTAGCCCAGGGTTCCCGAGCGGATTTTAGGATGGGGCGCAAAGACAACAGACCAGAGGTCTCTGAGGCTGTCGCCGAATTATTTACATGACCCCTAAAAGTTTTTCTTATTTTCCAATCATGTTTTATTTTTAATTGAAGTATACTCAGTTTACAGTATTGTATTAATTTCTGGTGTACAGCATAGTGATCCAGTTATACGTGTGTATATATGTATTTTTTTCATGTACTAAATCATCACAGGCTATTACAAGGTATTGAATATAGTTCCCTGTGCTCTACGGTAGGACCTTGTTTATCTGTTTTATATACAGTAGTGTGTTTCTGCAAAAAAAAAGCAGAAAGATAACACTGAGATTTCATTTACCAACAACCACTTGCCTGGGGGAGCATGAAACTGTCCCCTGAGAACAACCGCTGAAGCACGAGCAGTGACAGTCTTTCTTGCGCAGAGTCAGGTGCTGGAGTTGGGCTGGTGAGACCAGGGATGCCGTTTCCCTCTCAGTCACTGCCCTCATTGCAGTAACGTCCCTGCAGATGCCACGCCTGTCCACTTAGAATCACTCTTCAAAATGCTTTAGAATCTCAAAGCCAATCAGGGAACAGCCAGGTTTTTAAAAGTTAACTCCGTACTGAAATATAAGTTACATACAGAAAAGTGCCCAAATCGTAAGTTGGCAGTTTGATATATTTTTACAAAGTGAACTCACCTGTATAACCAGAAGACAGATCAAGAAACGGCATTACCTGCACTCCAGAAAGTTTCCTCCGTCACTTCTGCCACTGTCCTTGAAGGGGTGACCACTATGTGGACTTCTAACACCAGGGATTAGCTTTGCCTGTTTTTGAACTTTATATGAGTGGAATAATATAGTCAGTCAATATCCTCTTTGTAAGATTCAACCAGGAACCACAGAATGTCGAGGTTAAGTTACAGGAGAGATGCTATCTGGTCCATAATTATTTTGCCTGATTTTGACAAGTATTTATCAAAAGCCAGAACCAAAACTTTTAGCCTTTATTCATAGAAGTTTAGCAAACTAGTGCAGATAACCTTGAATAGACGACTTCGAGTAAGCAGAAACTACCACGTCAAATTACTTCAGAAACGTTCAAAAGGCCAAGGAGGTCCAAGTCCAACAGAATAGCACTAAGCGCCCAGAATTTCAAGTCTGACACGAATGTATTCCTGTTCATGGTATTACAGTGACTCCCTGCTTTAAAAACTTCTAAGCATCTTAAATTCGCTGCAGCTTAGAGCCACTACATAAATATTCACAGGATTTTCCCAAGCAAAAATTGCTGCTTTTCTTGGCTCCCGACAAGCAAACCAACAAGAGACTTTACTGGAACAAGATGCAAAGCACAATCATATTGAATTTGAACATCTATTTTGAAAGCCATCCTTTATAATTTCTGGAGCTGGTAATCAGACAGGCAGCAATGAATGAGACTCTGCCGAATAGTTCAGCTCTTCCGGTTGGGATTTGCGTCTGCTTTTAAAAATAAAAATTAGCATAGCTTCAGGTGAGTCTCAAAAACCAGCATGGAGCACTATCTATGTATGGAAGAGGCCCATTCGTTTATTCTCCATCTGTTCGTTCATTAGCTCATTCACTCATTCATTCCTTTACAAATATCTTCATCATGTCCTTATCATGCACGAAATACAAGTTGGTAATAGTTCTCTTGCTATAGGAGAAAAATGCATACTTGGGAGCAATTATGTGCTAGTAAACAGACTCTCTGGGGGGGGACCCCTAGTTTTCATGTTTGCCAAGTTGCATGGTTTAAGTATTCTGCTCATGTCTGATTTCAGGATACTAGTGCAAAGTTGCTGGCCCTGAGCTGGACCGAGATGCACAGGCTGGCTCTGGTGATCAGGCAGGAGGCAGCTCCAATGCATCACTGCCTTCAACAAATGTTGCTGATGATGTGAAAATGTACACTTGAAACAGGACAAAGGCCACAAAAACAGTACTGGACCTTCTTACCAATTAATCAAAGGAAAGAGAGTGTGCATTCTCTGACTCGGAAGGTCCACACAGGCGATGTCTCATTCAAGTCCAGCACTGCTGAAAAGCAAGTGATAGTTTCCCAAGGGGCCGTACCACAAGCAAGATAATCACCCAGGGCAGGGATCTGGAAGAGTGCCCAGATAGCTCACTGGGCAGTTTCACCTTGGTGCCTGAAATTCCTATGCTCAGCATCAAGAAGCCCTGCTGAAGTGCCGGGCTCCGGACAAGGGTGGGATCCAGCCCCCGGAAAGCAGGCGGCTTGGCGCCGCTGAAGGAGATCTGGCTACAAGGTAAAGGGTTCCGTTCCTGGAGGGATGCTAACTGATTGTGCAACATGTGGCGAGCCCCTCACTCTCGAGCCTCAGTTTCCATGGACTTGACGGCATCCTTTTGTGTGCCCACCTGATTTGCTGCAAGTCACCTTTGCATCAGGCAGCCCTCTTAGCTGGGACCAAGACGGCAGATTTGTTGATGGCTCTGACAGTGCCCTTTGTTTGGAATTGGGGGATGGGGTGAGATGTCCATCTAATTTTTTAAGTGTTACGTTCTGCGAATAATTCACACTCAACCCAGTATGAAATGGGACCTTTCTCTCAGGGGTTCTTGTGCGTTGGGAGCTTTCAGTGGTGCTTTACAAAGTTCGCGAGATTTCCAAGATGTCATTCAACTGTCAAGTCAGCACTGAACTTTCAGGAGTCTGAGAGGGACACGAGCAGCCTAAGATGCTGCGTTTCTCTGTGAGTCAAAGTGAACAGAAGCATAAGAGAGATGCTGGAATTTTGACCACAGATCAAGGTTAATAGCTAGATTCCAAATACTTTTCTTTTAACTTAATTTTATTTTTCATTGAAGCGTAGTTGATTTACAATTTCAGGTGTACAGCAAAGCGATTCAGTTATATATACATTTTTTCAGTTTCTTTTCCATTATAGCTTATTGTAAGAAATTGAATGCAGTTCCCTGTGCTGCACAGCAGGTCCTTGTGGTTTATCTATTTTATATATAGTAGTGTGTATCTGTTAATCCCAAACTCCTCATTTACCCCCCCCCCCACTTTAATGCAGTAACCGGGCATGGAGTTTTGAGAGTGAGTTTCCTGTCCCTCCTTGGAGGGCGCACAGCCCCCACATGCCCAGGGTTTATATGAACGTGCATTTTTATCGTCCTCCCTAGTATCTTAAAAGTTACAGCCCAGTTCCTGCACTCCAGAATTCACCTTCATCAGCAGTAATTGGCAACAAAAGCTGCACTAATTTCACACTGCTCATCATAATTGTACCCCAACCCACAACAGACCCAGGCAATGCAGAAAGCAGAGCTTGAACTGGCTCCGACAAGCCCTGCCGTGCCCTTCCGAGCCTGGGTCGGGAAGTGGAGTTTGGGGGGGGAGCAGTTCTAACACATGCCTGCCTTTGTCCTGGTGCTTAACTCTTGTTTGGAGAAACACACATTTCGCCAAATCGTAATTTTTAAAACTCTTGGCATTAAAAAAAAATTAAAACCTTACTCTCCAGCCGTTTTTAGGCAAGGAAATGTGTTTTTCTAAATACTTGCTTATTCTTAGTGGGCTTTAAAATTTTGACCAACTCCAGTCGGCTGTGGGCATCCTGCATGAGCTGACATCAGCCCGCCTCTGAGAGCTGGTCGGCACTAGAGCCCCAGGGTGGGAAGTGGGGACACTGAAAGTGAATCATCCAGGGTAAAGGCCATCCGAGGTCTTGCAACCTGGGCTGTGTCAGCTTTTCCAGAGAGGGTGAAGTGTATCCGTGGATCGATGGAGCAAAATGGACGTCCACAGACCGAGAACCTTCTTCACTTATCTATCTGCATCAAAAAGCTTTTTTCTGGTTATGAAAGAAATGCAAGCTTGTGAAAACACAAGTGGTAAAAAATAATCTAAGAAATAAAAGCAAATGTTCCCTGTAATCACACACCCCAGAAATAATCAGTTATTATTTTATGTGGACTTCTTTGAGTTTTTATGGATACATGAATATCTACACAATAATTACCATTATTTTATAAAATGGATCATAGCATGTATATATTTTATATACAATGTGTACAGTACATATACACACAGTATATATTTACTTTTTTTTTTGGCTGGACGTCTTTTTAAGTTAGTTCATGCAGTTCCAAGCACTTCTTTCTAGGGACTGGATAGAAAAAACTCTTTCAGGATCCATATGTCATTGTGCCTTCTTTGCGAGGGGAGCAAGAGGCAGGCAGCGTCCCATTTCACAGATGGATAAGTGGAGGCACAGGGAGGATGCCTGCCCCTCCCAGAGTCCAGAACCAGGTGACCCCCTAAGGCCCAGCGTGGCTGAGACCTCCACACCTTGGACTTTGGGGCAAGCTCCCTCCCCCGGTGCCAGCCCACTGCCTCCCCTTTCATGAAATATAAGTGAAATAATCACTTTTGAACAGCTAAGCTGTGCTAACCATAGATTGATTTTGCAGGTTGCTGCCCAAAGGGAGACTCAAATGATCGTTAAACCACAGGGGATGGTCATTCATCCCTGTAAGAACTAAAAATAAACCCAACAGGTTGTCTCTGCTCCATTTTCCAGCAGAAGGCAAAGCAAACCAGTGGCACGCTGGCCAAGAAATAGTTGTGCACGTTCCCTCAGGAGAAACAAGCTTTTGGAAATTACGGTTATTTATTGTTCCCTGTTAAGATGCAAAGAACTTTTTGACTTTCCATTCTCTATAGACTGGGAAAACAGCTTCCTTGCGGGGTGAGCAGAAGTTTGAAGGACGCGGGGGCACTTTGGGCTGCTTCCGCGAGGAAGGGCTGAGAACTGCTCTCACTCTGCGGCTGCAGGACCTGCAGGACACGTGCCCCTCCCCCCGGAACGCCCTCCCTCCAGTGCATCGGCCAGTAGGCGATGCGCCCGGGTAGGTCTCCCTTTAGACCCCTCCTGCTCTCTCCAGCCTTGACCCCCTCCTCCTCCCAGCTCCTCCCACGAGACACCGTCTCCTCTTCTCCTTTTCTGTCTTTCTCACCGCCGCCGTCAGACCGTCGGCCTGGGCCTTCCGCACTGGCCTGTGTTCACCTGCTCTCAGTCACCGAGTTCCGTGGGTTGTTCTGCTGGGTCCCGCCGCGCTCGCCATCATCCGCACCCCCTCTCCCGCCCCCGCCACCCAGCCCTCCGCCCTTATCACCGCAGCCCTGGATCTTGCCGTGAGCTACTCCACAGACGTCCACCTTCAAGGTTATCTTCGCATCAGACGACCTGTCTCCTGCTTCCACTAGACCTTCCGGAAGCATAGCTCCAATTGCATTCCGTTCCTCTTTCAGAAACGTCAGTGGGACCCACGGCTAGTGTTCAGGAGTTCACTCCACTGCTGTTGGTTGGCACCGAGACTTTGTTGGTGAACGACATCTCAGTCCTTCTGCACAGAGATGCACGGTCTCCCCTAGACTGGGACAAGCCAGTGAATGAAACGTGGTCGAGTGTGAGATGAGCGCGGGGTGGAGGGGAGCTGGGGCGCCTAACCCGGCCTGGAGGTCCAGGGGGGCCCCGGAGGAGGGGATAACAGATCACAGCTGGTCCTGATGGAGGAATGTAATTGAACCAGATGACAAAGTGGGTCACGGTCCTCTACCATCTGTCCTCAGAGTTTCTAACCTCCTCTCCCCTCCTCCCTCCCCAGCAGCATTCTGGGGCTTTCTAACCAGCCTCACCTCTGCTCTGGTGTTCCTTCTGCTGAGAAATCTCCTTCAGTTGTGCCCACCACCTCTACCGACCCTCACACACAATCCCCAGTCAGCCGTTCTGTCCACATTCAGGTATTCAGCCTACAGTTACTGAGCAAGTTTTTACATAGTGCTGTCTTGGCCAGGTATTGAATGATGGGCAGAATATGGATACAAGGAGGAACAAAAAGACTTAGAATCTGTAATCTATGCACCCCAATGTTCACAGCACCACTATTTACAACAGCCAAGGCATGGAAGCAACCTAAATGCCCATCAACAGAGGACTGGATAAAGAAGTTGTGTGTATGTATACACTGGAATACTACTCAGTCATAAAAAAAGAATTAAATAATGCCATTTGCAGCAACATGGAAGGAGCTAGAGATTGTCATTCTAAGTGAAGTAAGCTAGAAGAGAAAGAAAAATATCATATGATACCACTTATATGTGGAATCTTAAAAAAGGACACACATGCACTTATTTACAAAATAGAGACAGACTCACAGACATAGAAAACAAACTTATGGTCACAGAAGGTGAAATGGTTGGGGAGGGATAAATTGGGATTTGGGATTTGCAGATACTAACTACTATATATAAAATAGATAAACAAGGTCCTACTGTAGAGCACAGGGAACTCTAGTCAATATCTTGTAATAGCCTGTAATGGAAAAGAATCTGAAAATGAATATATGTATAACTGAATCACTTTGCTGTTCACCTGAAACTAACACAACATTGTAAATCAACTATACTTCAAACTAAAAAGTAGTTTTAGATCAGACACCTGATCTCCATCTATTGGTTAACTTCTGCTTTCTCCTCCTCCATCTTGCCATTCTTGTTCTTCATTCCCGTCATAATTTGGCTTTCTCATTCAGGCATTTGCCACATCCCACCTTGTGTTACTGGCTTATTTCTCTGTGTTCTTTCTCTGACCTGGTTGGTCCAGAATCTCTCTTGTACTCTGCTCTGCATCATGCCTAGCAAAGTCCTCAGTACGTATTTATTCCGGAACATTGCAATATGTTGGGCTTTCACACTTAAGATTCCTGCCTTTAGGGTCTGCCAGCTGAATGCGAGTAGAGCACGGGGCTGGGAGGAGGGCGTGGAGCCAGCGGACCCCACATCCCACACCCCACAAAGCCCGGCAGGGAGCCTTTATTGGGATGAGGAGGTGAGCGAGGAAACATCACCGTGACAGTGCCCAGCCTCAATCTGGTCCCCTCACTGCATCACCTGGGCATCCTCTAAATCTTCATCACTGGTTGTTCCTGGAGAGAGGTATTTCCTGCCCCGGGCCCTTCCTCTCACCATAAATGCACCCTGGCATTCCTGTTGTTCAAACCTGGGCTCGCTGGCACGAGCCACCACCTAATGCAATACATTCCCTTTATTACTAAGGCCAGAGCTGCTGTGATTTATCCTAGGCTCACATCACTTTGACTCTCACATATACTTAAATTACAAACCACGTCAGGAAAATATCTCATTTTCCATAAGTAGTAATAGTCAGGTTTATAAGTTATGGGATCGTATTTTATGTGAAAAGGTTGAACTCTGTCATTTCCTTCCCAAGGCTGAAATAAGTAGCACAAATATAATAGGTGTTTTATTTTCCAGTGACTTTGGAAAACATTTAAATGGGAACCACTTCCCTTTTTTCCCTCTTCAAAACAGAGATAAATTCCACAGACTTAAGGAAATAGTTTTCAAAGTTTTCACCTTGCTTTTGCTAAAGATTGCTGATGGACTAGTGTTTAAACCCCATTTGTTTGAAACAGAAATACAAAGTTGAATTTTTTCTGGATTCTGTCCTATCTTGCCATAATTTTAATGAGTTTTTCATGTAGATCCTTGAAAGGAGACATATTAATAGTAATTTCAGCCACAGTCATAGTTGTAGAGGAGTGAGTTGTGAGAAATGTTCCTGTTACATCTAAAGATAAATTGATGACTAAACAGATAAATCAAGTTGGAAAAAAAACCCCAAAGACTTAATAGTTACCGGGATATTTTGGTAATTTCCCTCCTCCATGTCTTTTTTTTTTTTTTTTTGGTAATAAAATGTTTATAAAATCAGCTTCTGAAAATGTTCAAACACAGCAGAGGTAGGGCTAATAATACATTCAATTTGTCCTTTATACTTCTTACCTTTAGCAAAAAAAATGTTAATTGCGAGAAAGCAGAATTGCTGCAAGAAAAACATCTGTTTCTCTATTTATAAAGCAATTGAAACAAAAACATAATAGGATTCAGTGGACATTATTCAAAAAATAACCTTTCTTCAAGAAAACATTTTAGCGTACCAATTTTGCTTCATTTCTAATGGGGTCATTTCAACCGCGGAATGCTGAAACTCATTTCCCAGTATCACTGTTAATCAGGATACGGAGTCACACATGCTGATGATTTTGACAAATTTATGTTGCTGATAAAATGAAAATCATACTTGTTTGCAATCAAATCATAGGTTATCGCTGCCTTCATACCTTGAGAGTTGAACTTCACTTCTTTTCAAACTCAGGAACTCAGAGCCTGTGTTTTCTCTCTTGTCTGGCACCATCGGCTGCAGTGAGGCATTTCATCTGGCTTTGTGACACACCAGTACTGCTGAAGGCAGTAAGCGGCACGAAGCAAGGTTAATTGGATGGATAACATGGCGATAGCCAAACGGCTGACTATTTTAGCATCCGGTGTACAGGAAATCTGAAAGCGTTCTTTATTTCCTACCTCATTTCTGATGAGAGGCTATTTCCCAGGTTTTACTGTTTCACCTTGGGGATCTGACCTCTTCCCTCCAGCGTTTAACCAGTCACCTTGGCGCTGGTTCACATGGAGTAGCAGAGCCGGTCTCATTTTGTTTTATGAGGAAAGAGGGAGAACTGTCCTTAGTGCAGCCCTGCTTGATTTGTTTTTCCACCCCTTTTCAGAAGCTCTGTTCTTTCACTGCCCAGGAAGAGGGAAGGTTTATGTCCGCGCCTGACAGAATGGCTCAGGTGTAATGGGGACATGTGCTCCAGGTGCCCACCGGGCACGGCTGCCGTCTGAAATCTGGCAGCTTGCTGCCGCCAGGCATCTGCTTATCCAGGTTGTGGTTTTGATGTGTGCATAAAGCACCCACCAGGGATGGCTTGCAACCAGAGTCTGGTTCGGAGGCCGACAGCTAAATCCAGGATCCCCCACCACCACCGGAGCACGCTGGCCAGCAGTGCCTCCTCACCCGCCTCCGTGGAAACTCACAAGCCCCAGGTCCACACCAGACCTGAAATGCAGGGCCTGGACGAGTGGGTGCCCTAGCTGGTCATTCATCTAGTAACATGTACGTGGGCGGGGGAGGAGCGCTTCGAGGGTCCAAGTCTGAAGATGCAAAAATAAGGGAGACCTAACTGCCTCCTTCCAAGAGCTCACAGTTGGAATCACTCAGACCAGGAGTTGAAATGACACAGCTCGGCTTGTCACTGGGGCCACTGCGTGCTGCCATTCTGATGTGCATGGTGTCCTGGAAAGAGGCTGAGTGGGATCAGAGGAAGGAAAATGTACAAAGGAGCAGAAATAGTCCACTGTGGGGAAAGCAGCACCCAGCTTCCAGGGCTGGACGCAGCGGCCGGCGAGCTAGGAGCTTCAAAGATTAGTTATGTGGACTTCTCACCATGATGGTGTGGCATTGTACACGCCCTGGGCTGTGGAGCAGCTGACAGTCACCAAATGCTGACGACCTACACAAGTTACATTGTCCATTTAATCCTCAGATCGATTTCTCAGATTGATGCTGTCATCCCATTTTACAGATGAGAAACTGAGATTCAGTAACTTTCCTGAAGTCCCGCAGCCAGCAAATGGGGAATCAGAATTTGCCCTCTAAACTGTCTGTGAACCCAGTTTCCTCCCCTGGAAGACATAATAGGGTCCCAACAAACACTGGGTGTTCCTGCTCCAGTTTTGAAGCAATGGGACGGCCCCCTCCAGCCCATCTTTTAGATCCCTTGATTCAGTGGATCAACCCATCTGGGCTTTTCCCCAAGCCGATCATGGCTGGGTGGGCTTTGGTACCTTGTAGCTGGCTCTTTCCTCTCCCACATGGGTGCGTGTGCCTGTGTTGCTGGACCATCTGCTCCTCCAGCCTCTGCCAAACCAGGATTTCTCTCCAGCTCACTAGCCACGCTGGTAGTTCCTACTCCTTCGCCCCCTTTCTCTTCCAGTCCAGTGGACCTTTTTAACTCCATACCCTTCCTGAAGCCTGCTGGTTCCATCACAAATAATCTACTTACCTGCCTTCCAAAGATGATCCTTGTCAGTCCAAACAAACTTTAATAGGTCCTGAAAGTGTCCCATGTGGAATCAGGAGAACACCTAGAGTCTACGGCACACAGATATTTGAAGAAAATGGCTTTGAAGAAATGTACGTGTGTGATGTTTAAGGAAATGTGTAAATGTTTAAGAAAAGCTTTCACATAGAAAAGCAGAGGGCCGTAGCTGTCATCGGTATCTCTTCGGCCCAGTGTGTGAAGTGGTTGAGGGTACCAGGTCATTCCACTCTTTGCTTAGTGCCCCGGAAATATGCATCCATTCTCTGTACATCGTGTCCTTGGTAACCTCCCCACGAGGAGCTTGTGAGCGAGCTTTGTGTGGTGCCCTGAGGTCACCCATCGCTCGGGGACAAAGCCTCTTCAAGCTCACCTCTCTGGAACTGGTGGCCTCAGCCTGGCAGACATCACTTTGCTCTCAGGTGGGTCACCTGAAGTTTGGGACCCAGTGTGGTCTGCTGTCAAAGTCCTAATGCCTAGTCTGGTACACAAAAGGTGCTCAAAGACTATTTATGACTTGTTGAATTTGCCACGAGAGATTCAGCAGCTCACGGTTTCGGGACCTACTAAATTATTCCATGTGGCCAGAAAGACAAGATGAAATACCCCCGCGAGCCCGAATCCTGATGAGGATTCTCTTCCAAAGACGTACGATGAGCCGCGCGGGCTAATTACGCCAAGGACGCCACCAGGCCTTTGCCTGCTGAACCATGCAGGTGCCCTGAGCCTGGCGTCTGGAGGTTGTGCTTGTTTGGGATGCACAGAATCCACCCATTTCCCAGTTCCTTCTGTCTGCTTTCATTCCTCAGGGGATTAGAACCCAAAACACCTCCTTTGCTTTACAAACTAGAAGTGAGCAGATTGAATGTTTCAGATTATAAAACAAAGGGCAACCTCAGAAACCACAAAGCCAATCTCTTAGGAACAAAATATCAGTCTGGGGCTCCCAGGAGGATGAACCCTCTGTCACTGGAGGATATGGGTGACATTCCGCAGTGACAAAGGGAGCATTCCTGCTGGCTCTCCACAAAGAGATGTGAAGATGCATGTTTCCCCAGCTTAAAAAAAAAAAAAGTACAAAAGCCAGGTACATAATCCTGAGAGGTTAATTGACGCTGCATTCAGCTTCCTCTCAGCCTCTCCTCCACTCTGACCTGTAGAGTCATTGACTCTCCCAGCCTGTCTCAGCATTTTCTTCTTCTCTTCTTTAATTCTTATTTTTTTACTGAAGTGTAGCTGATTTACAATGTTAGTTTCAAGTATACAGCAAAGTGATTCATATACATACATATATAATCAGATTCTTTTCCGTTACATCAGCCTTTTCTTCTGTATTTGTCCATGTCACCAGAATGATGCATTTGATTAAAAAAAAAAAAAACAGCAAATCCGGGAGGACAGCAAAACCTTGATTAAGAGAAATGTTTGGGCAACAGGGTGGTTTGATTAATTCCATGTTCTATGAAACTGAGGGTTAAGTAAGACATCCTTGTGGCTTCCATCCTTGTGATTGAAAACGCCTCCCAGATGAGCTCCCCCACGTTCCTGTCTTTGTGAGCACGGGAGACTGAGCATGGCAGGCTCTTGCTCTGAGGACAGAAAGTTCAGCAGTAAATCTTGGCCCTCATTCCTGAATGCCAGTTATCAGATTCTTCATGTAGATTTGGAAAGAAGAGATATTGGATGTGGACAAATCCTAACATACTCAAGGAGCTGAGATTTCAAAATGGGTCTTCCCAATGGCTTTTTGTCATTCCTTTAGAATCTAAGTGGACAGCCATTTGATTTATTTTCTAATTAAACTAATACTGTTTTCCAGGTTCTTGAATCCATAGACTTACATTCTTCTGCAGATGAGGGCACCTCATAAAAATAATGACTGTCGTCCAGAGAGTATGCAGTGTAATTTTTGTACAACATTGATTCATCTTGTACATTAAGGGAAATTCTGGCTTTTTAAACACTAGTGATTTTTTAAAGCAAATAACATTAATTTATTTAAATGTGTTACAAAAACGTCTACTTTGGAGAGACAACATAGTGTAATAGACTGAGTTCTGGCTTTGAAGGGAGGCAGATCTTAGTGAAACAGCCACTCTGTTCCTGCTGTGTGGCCATGGGAAAGTCATTTAACCTCTCTGAACCTTGACTGCATCATCTAAAAAATGAAGAAAAAAATCCCTCCCATCCAGGGCCAGGGTGGAGATTAAATGAGAGGCTGTGTGACAGAGCCCAGTGCCTAGGGATTGAGGGAGAAAAGGCAAATCTCCGCCCGTACCCTTCCCCCGCCCTGCCCCAGACAGGAAAACAAATTGTAGCATCGAGTTTATTGACCCAAACCAAATAGCCTGTCTATTTGGCCAAGAATTGTGACATTGCCTGCTCAGGTCATAGCTGCTGCAGATTCTGCTTGTGATGGCTAGTTTTACCTGTCAAATTCACGGGGCAGAGGGATGCCCAGGTGTCTGGTTAAACATCATTTCTGAGTATATCTGTGAGGGTGTTTTTGGATGAGATTAGCGTTTGAATCAGTGGGCTCTGTGGAGCAGGTGGCCCTCCCCAGTGTGGGAGGGCACCATCCTATCCCTGCCAGGAACAAAAGTTGGAGGGAGACAGAATTCATCCCTCCTCCGCCCGGCCGCCCGCCCGAGCTGGGACATGGGTCTCCTGCCCTCGGACAGGGCCTTACACCGTCTCTCCCCTGCTTCTCAGGGCTTCAGGTGCAGACTGAGGTGATGGGTCTGTCCTGAATGTTGCCTTGGATGATGGCTGTGCAGAAAGGTACAAAATTCATCAAGCTACGTCATTAAGATGTGTGCACCTCATATTTGTAAACTATACCTTAAAAATAGACTTAAGATTCAATTGGGCAATGAATACCTTAAACAAACTCTCGGGTCATCCGTGGAGTAATTTCCAAGAGTCAGAGAAGCCTGAACACCTCCCAGGCCCCTCCATCACCTCGGGCATGTCCCACCTCTCTGGGAGCAGAGCTCTCCGGCAGCTCAGTGGGTGCTGATCAGACTTCTGCCACACAATGAGATACAGGAAGAATGCAGTGACATCTTCTCGTTCTAGGTTCTGTGTTGTGACAGGAAGTCTATAATTTGGTGCTGGGAAATGGATTAGGACATACATATCTGTAGGTGCCTATTTCGGTCCAGCTGGTGTTTGGCCTAAGAGCATGGGGAAATGGTCCTGCCTTGCTCGGGGGACACGGGCCTGACATCCCCAGGGGAGCCTTTGCTTTGTAAGGCTGTCCAGTTCCAGAGCCAGCCTGCGGGGGAGGGCCGGGCGTCCTCACACCCTGAGTCCCCACGCTGCGACTTGGCTGGGTTTTCCGAGCACATCGTTTCGCTCTTCCATCTGCCTTCCCAGAGTTTGAAAACATGTTTATGAATGACTTACTTTGGTGGAACCTATTAAATTAGAAGCCTCTTTCCTCAATACAACAAGTAGATTAAAATGTGAGTAATTTCATGGTCTGCAAAGACGGGGAAATGTTTGTTTCATCCCGTAATGCCTGCTCTCATGCGTGTTCATAAAGCAAAGGCGTGTTGCTGGTGACCAAGGAGTTACTATGTGCAGGCAGGGTGGCGGCAGGGGTGAGGGTGCTGGGTCCCCGCTTACCCACCGTGAGGTCGCCTAGCATTGCCCACGTGCCCTGGGCCTCGGGCAGAAGCAAGTCCTGGCGTGGGGGGTCTGGTCAGCTCCAAGAGGGCCGGCTCCTTGTAGGAACAGAATCACCCAGCTGAATTTAGCCCAACCTGTGGGCCAACACCCACTGTACAACGGCTCGTGGGAGGTCACTGTTGCGGGTAAGGGGTCAACAACCCACGGTCCTCCATGAAAGAATTCACAGGACACTCTGGAGTCACAGCAGGTGGCACGTTTTCATTAGTTGCCGAGACAGAGCGACAGGACATCTGCAGCCAGCAAAGGAGCCGCGTCTGCAGGTGGCCATGAGGACTCTAACACTCCCGATGCGATTTTCCATTTCGCAGGTGTGCACGCTCGCTCATTTTGGAAACCCCCCGTTTGCCCGTGAGAAGAGGGGTGGGGGGGCAGGTTTACTGGTCTTCAAGGTCTTTGGAGCCCCTTGTTTTGAATCCCTTGTTCCCTTGTCTGCCTTGCCCTGACTGATTGGTACCCATCAGTAATGACTATCCATAACACCTGCTTCTCTGAAGTGCCTCCCGTGAACTGGGAACCACGGGTCACCTGCAGGCCCGAAGTTATCTAACCCTTACGGCAGCTCTGGGAAACTGGGCTCACTGCTTTAGGGGCTAGTAGTTAGTGAACACCTAGCAAGTCCAAGGCGTTTAATTCTTGCAGCAACTCCGCCGAGAGGGAGCAATGATTCTCCACGCTACTATGACAAAGCTGAAATTTAAGAAGCCAAGTAACTTGTCTGCAGGTCATGCAGCCCCAGAGCTGCAGAATTCGGACTAAGACTTGGTTCAAGGCGACACCAGCGTCTGAGATCCCTGCCCCCACCCATCTTCAGATCAGGTTTGCATCAAGGAGGGAGACAGAGTAAATGCAACCTCAGAATCCTTCTCAACACAGTGCATCAACAGGTCATACCCATCGATAAGAGTTGTCATCTGAGACGGAATCTGTTTGCACTCCTGACATGGACTCATACCTGCTTAATGGGCAGATAGCAAAACATAGAATAAAAGATTATACAGACGACATGGTGATGGAGGAGTGGCTGGGAGCATTATTAGGCTGAATCAGGGAAAGTTGCCATTTTTTGTAGGTCAAGTGTAGGTCAGGAAATGTCAGTGATTTCGTACAGTTCAGCCTATAATTTAATGGGATGAGGGGGTGGCCCTTGAGCTGATTACTCAACTGGAGGAAGACGCAGACATACAAGTGCCTGGAATGCAGCTCTCCCGACCAGAGAAGAGCACGTGTGAGGCACTGGGGCAGGAATACCCAGAACTGAGGGACAGATGGGCAGAACTGCTGAGTCTCAGAGAACCAAAGAGATGGAGGGCTGAGAGGCATAGTTGAAGGGATGGACAGAGGCTGAAACAAGGAGGCTGAGGTCTTAGGGGAGGAATGTAGGCTTTCTTCTAGTTGTGATGGAGGCTTTGGCAGGGGAGTCATATGATCAGATTGAAGCAAATGTTAAAAGAGTGCTCCGGCTGGTGTCTGGGAAATCATTTTAAAAGTGTGGAAACAGGAAGATGGCTCAGAAGGATACTGCAGGAGTCTGAGCGAGGGACCACAGTGGCTTGAGCTAGGAAGGCAGCCAAGAGGCAGGTGAGCATGGCTGGATTCCAAACACATCCTGAAGGCCGAGGTGACCAGCCTCCCGACAGTAACAATCATGACAGAAGCATCATGAAAAGGATCCGGCGACCATCACAGTCTGCAGAACACTTGCTGCGCAGCTGGCCTGTTGCTAAGCGTCTGGCCCATTATTTTAATTCACACAAAACATCTATAGAGTAGGTGCTATTATTATCCACACTCTGCAGATGCGAAAACAGCTCAGAAAAAAATTAAAGAGCTTATCAAAGAACATATGGCCACGGTAGCAGTGAAACTGGAATTCAACATGAATGGGTCTGTTTTCCCAAGGCAGGGTTCCAGAATACTTGATGTTCTCCACATCAAACCAGAAGTTCCCAGGGCGGTTAGTTAGAGTACGGAGTGGATGCGTAAGTGGGGAGGAAAGGGGAACTTCCATCGGAGCCATTCCAGCAGTGAAAATGGGGTGGAAGGAGCAGGAAAGAAAATAAAACAAGGGCTTTAGTCAGTGGTAGCTAACTAAGCACCAAGATGTTTCTTGTCTTAACCAAGCCTTTCCCACCCTAAACACGTGCACTGATTTACCCATTGAGCCGGCATATCCCTCATGCAGATGCAGCCCCTCACCTTTCCCTCGGCTGGTCCGTTTTCTATAAGGCTGCAAGGCTTAAACTTACCCAGATATGACACTTAGCCTCTTCCCCAGTTTCATTACACTTTTCAGGAAGCCACGCAAAATTTTATGAGAAGACCATTATCACAGACAATGACCCTTGGAATGCATCCTGTTAGCTTGCCTTAAGTCCCTTTTGGCCCCTGCATGGTGCCCATGGATTGGACCCAAAGGTATTCTGGATGAGCTTGCGCCTTCATTCAGTGAGAGGAATATTTTGAGTCTGAGTTTGCCACAAGATGTATAAACAGGGGGGAAAAGACCACTTGAAATGGGCATTATGGTTGCAAAGCCAGTGGAGACAAGTTATCCAACAGAACAGTTTGACTTCATCAAAAAAAAAGAAAAAAAATGAACAAGGTTCTTTTTTATCGGAGGTGTTGGGTCTCCTGAGGGGGACAGAGCTACAGATCGTGAGAGATGCTGAAAACACAGCTGTGGCTGAACACGCAAGTTGTCTGTACCAGCACACAGTGTGGAAAGGACTGGAAGGACCCCGTCCCTCTTGCTCCAGAGTGTTTCCTTTGAATTCATACGACACATTATAGTTGGCTCTTAATAATCCATCACTGGATCCTCTCCTGTGTGTGTCACTCACTGTCACCTGCTCTGTCCTTTCCAGGAATGTCTGTAGAACCTGCCTTGGGGGGAGACTAAGAGAGGCTCATGTTAGTTCCTGAGTGTGTGCCCCTGACCGTATCCCACATTCAAAGTAACGCAGTGGAATATTTCTCTCCTTTGAGTCATCGGCGTCTTTTCCCTTCAATAAGAATGACACTCTAGAGTTACGTTCACGTGTAACTAAATACAGCACTTCTTCGAATCAGCGTTGATTGGCAAGGCTCACGCCTCTCTGCTGGAACGAGAGAGAACGGCTTTGTTGACTTGGTCCTCTGTTGGGGTTCCTGATAAAGCTCCCTTAATATGGAGGATAATGTGGTCATTAGATATGATCTTTCCATCAAGGCTCCAGGTTCCATGTTTTACATCTTCCCATCAGACAGCAAAATTAATTAACTGACAGCATTCAGAGAGGTCTGGGAACTGGTGACTCAAGGGTCGTGGAGACCCCGGGAAGAACGCTGATTGTAATGAAATGCTCGCAGCTAATTATACATCTGAACGGGGGAGAGCAGTAGGACACTGCAGAAACCCCTCCCTAATTGCCGAGTGGAGCAGCCAAACTCTTCATAAATGAAAAAGGAGGCACACAGACAAGATAAAAGAAATGTTGCTTCTGAAGCAACCAGGAGGCAGAAGACAACAAAGGCTGTTAGTGGACGTGGGGTTTTTACCCCCGTTCTGCTGTTTGGGCAGGTCCCTTAGCCACTCGATGTCAACCTCTTCAGGCCTAAGAACAAGGAGTCCGTCTGGTGGTCCACAGCCACCACTCAGTCACACCGGGCAAGACGGTCACCTTTTATCTTCCAAGCTCTAGGAGCCTGCAGATAACCTGGCTTCCCTTTCAGTTGTCTGTGACGTTTACAAAACCAAACCGAACATCTTGAATCTGAATCCATAGAAGGATACGCCTTCCCTCATTTGAGAAAGTACCGGAATGGAAGTGGTGCCATGATCTTAATCCCAAATGAAGCCACTTCACACAGGCAATTGAGGCCAATTAGCCGCACACTTTTCTCAGAATGGGGGCACAGACAACAGAGAGGTCCTGAGTCTCTGTGATTGTTTAATAACCATGGGAACCTGCCCTCAGCCCCGGAGTGGGCTCTGATGTGCAGTGATGGAAATGCATAGGTTGTGGTAAATGTCTACTGCTGCTAACCAAGAGGTGTCATTTTCATAACAATGCTCAGCTTTTTTTGAAGTCCCCGGATTAAATGGACCATTGCACAGCAGACCAGCAGAACCACCCCGGGACTCAGATGGAGGCAGAGCTTTTAGTTACGGGTCAGGGTGGGCTCACAGCCGAAACAGACAGCCCTCAAAGCTCAATGCCTGCACCCACAAACCCACAAAGGGTTTATTTCTTGCTCCTTTCACAGTTTTGTGTGTGTCAGCAGTTGGGTTTTGGGGTGCTCAGGAAAGGACCCAGGCTCGGGCCATCTGGTGGCTCCACCATCCTCCAGGATAGGGCTTCGCCATCTTAGCACTGTTGGCACGTGGGGCTGGACCATTCTGCTGCAGGCGGCTGTCCTGTGCATCGTATCATGTTGAGCAGTGTCCCTGCCTCCACCCACGAGGGGCCAGTAGCAACCTTGATTAGACAACCCGAAATGCCTCCCTCTGATATTGTCAAATGTCACGTGAGGTTCAAAGCTACTTCTTACCCTCCCCTCGGCCCCTGCGTCCTCCTCCACCCTCGGTTAAGAGTCTTTGCCCTAGGACCATTGCCCAGCACTAGATCCTCTACATTTAGTCACTAATAAAAGACAAGAGGGAAGCCCCATCACTCAGAGATGCCTCAGCCCTGAGACTGACACCCCAACGTGGGCTCCCGTTATCACTGGTGAGAACAAATCATATGTCCCCACCTAGAATCCAGGAGGCTGGAAAACATCTTCCAACCGATTGCTCATGAAGAAAGAGAGAACGGAAATCTGATGAGAGCTGAAATCTGATAAGAGCGAGCTGTCTCCACCACAAATGGTCAAATAGAGACGTGCAGACATGAAGGGGCCCGAGGGACACGGAGGATGTTATTAGTGGACCGGGGCTCCCAGCCTTCCTCTGCACCGTGGCCTTTGTTCGTTTTGTTCCCGTACCTTCCCATTCTTTTGGAGAAGGATCCACTACGGCCACCTCGTTTCTTTGACTTTCTAGATGCAGAATGGAGCAAAAAGAGAAAAAGGCTAGAAGAAGAAATAGGCAGGCTAGGACTATGGAGGAGTTTTATGTTGAGCTTTTGGTAAAGAGTGATGGAGAGAGGGCGGGAGGATGATGGTCTATGAAAAAAGATGCGAGAGACAAAGGGAGTTTTAAAAAGTGTACACTTCATGATATTTGAGAAATAGTTACACATTTATCTTGAAATTACTCATTAGTCACTGAACTGTGTTCTCTTGACCACACGCCTCATGGGTAGGTCTTCAGTAGGGTTACAAATAATTAGGGTTCAGATACATGTAGACAGGAAAGTAGTTCTATTACTCAAGTAGAGGAGTAAGAACAGGGAAGGCTTGTGTGACTGGAAACAAATCTGCATCTTCCCACGGTAACAGGGTCCAAAGGAAACCAAACACATGGTAACCAGTGTGCGAGGGTCCTTATTAGAAAGTGAAGATGAGTCTTAATGGCTAAGACATACAAAGTGTGCAGAATCTAGCAGCTCAAGAAGACTAAGGCTTCTCAAAGTTTAAGATGCATGTGATACGAGTCATTAAAATGAAGGTTCTGATTCAGTGTGTCTGCGATGGGGCCCGAGATTCCGCGTCTCTGTCGAGCTCCTGGATGAGGCTGTTGCCGCTGATCTGTGGACCACAATTTGTGTACCGAGGAGGTAGTAAGGCGGAAAGTACTGGGAATATACACAGGAGGCTGATGCTGGGGAAAAGTCATTTGCTCAAGTAGACTTGGAAGGTAGCTCTGTTCTTTATACAATTTCTGACTTTGTTAGAGGTGGTGCCAGGAAGTCTATGAGCATCTGAGCTTCAGGGTATTTAGAAGGGAAAGGGGAAAGGGAGGGGCTCAGAGTCTCCAGGGAGACTGTAGAGCAGTGTAAACAACAGAGCATTTTTATGAAAAAGTGCTGAAACGCAGTGTCCACACTCTTCCTCTTCCCCAGCAACGGATAGGTGTGATAATCCTTTATACCAAGATGGTCCTAGTCCGTCCTTTAGAGCGAGATGGCAGGGCTCCTGGCAAGTCCATCTGCTTCCAGCCTCTATGGCTGAGTGCTCACCAAGCCAGATACCACCCTGACGACATAACTAACCCTCAATATTGCTGGATCTCTACCTCGAACTTTTGAAAATTCGCCTTTGGGAGAAAAATGTGCTCACTATGACCTGAACTTTTGAAAAATCTGCCTTTGGGGGAAAAACGTGCTCTCCATCTCTAATACCTTTAACCATCAAAACGGATTTCAAATAGAGTTTTTAACAGCTGAAGCTGTTTGCTTAGGTTAATCCTTCCTTTATTAATAAAAACATTAGAACCGAGATATTGTAAACACTATGCTGTACACCAGAGACTAACACAGCATTGTAAATCAGTTATACTTCAATCAAAAATTTAAAAATTAAAAAAAAAATTGGCATCAAATTCCATTTAGTTCCAAAACAATTATGAAATAAACACTGCTGTCCTCGTGGTATTTTCCCAGGTGTGCTCTGAAATTGTCCCGAGTCAGAACTACGAAGAGAAACTCTTTCAGAAGTATTGTATTTTCTAACATGCTAGCTCTTTAGGCAAATGCCTTTCAATATCAGAGGTCATGATTCCTATTTCCTCGTCCTATGCTAATAACTGACTCATTTGTGGTGATGAAAAATTGCAATTATGTTTGCCTACATGCCCTTATTTCTATGCAAATTTCCCTTTTATTTATTTTCAGGCAGTGACAATTGCCTGGACCACCCGGATGAGATAATGTCATCGCCACTTTCCAGTATTAAATAATGTTTAAAAAGAATGTCTTGTACAAGGCAACAGAATAATAAAAAGAAAATCTTAGCAAGCCCTGTTGAGAAATAGGAGTGCCCCACGAAGGTGCTCTGTACAAGTGGAAACGTAGCCATGACACAAGTGATCCGACACTCTGCAAGCAGGAAAGCCCCACTGTGTGCTCTGGGCACGCTCCCTCCGTGTTCTGCGGTCAGCCAGATAGGTACAGACTGAGTTCCATATACTCCAGAGGTTCAGACAGCCATGAAAGGGGCATAAACATCAAAAACTTTTTGTTAAATCACTTAGCTTCTCCTCATTTCTGCTTGGATTGCCTTTCAACGTACACATTTGTGGTGGTCCCAGGCTTCCCATCTTGGATTTACAGAGAGGTCTGGGGTGCAGAGATGTTCCCATTTCTGTGCATAGGAGAAGCCACAGTCAAGCTCATGCTGGTTGCATCAGCACTTAAGAGAACCTTGCGGTTGAGGCCACACTGCAGTATTATTGATAATTTGGAGTTCTATCAAATCACACTATTATTTTTTGCTAGCTGCCTACTTTTCTGCTAATTACATTTAATGAACGCTTTAAGATAAAGGCATCTAGATCTATAATGACTATTAAATAAAGCTCCTAGATTTTGAAATCAATTTGGAAATTGCAATTTATTTTCAAAATTAAAAAATAATCCTTAGCTATGGAGGTCCCTAGTAAGAAAAATCAATCCTAAGATTTTGTAATAGCTTTAGCTTTTGTTTGTGTAAGTACAACTTAATTTTTAAAATAAAGTATCGTTGTTTGATGTGTTTGCAAAATGCACATAAAGAAGACATTGGGACCTTATCAGGAGAAAATAAGAATCAAGGCAATCTTCTTGATGAATATGAATAAAGGTAGAAGCTCCGCAGCTGCTGGAGAGATTCCCCTTTTGTAAACAGGCGAAACCCAGAGGAATTTACAAGCTACCAGATGCCCTTCAAGAGGTTGAAGTGCAATTCCAGATCTCTCTAGGAAATTTGGGGTGTTGATTACCAAAGGTTTATTAGAAACATTAAAGAAAGAAAAAAGGAGGCAGGAAGGGGAGGAGGGGCAGAGGGGGGAGGGAGGGAGGAAGGAAGAGAGAGATTAGATAGACATGTATAAGGGTATGTATGTGTGTGTACATATATTTTCGATTTCGGCAAGCTTGAGAAGCGCTGCAGGAAGGGGATAGACAAGTACAGCTGACCTTTCAACAACCCAGGGGTCACTAAATGTCCATCAACAGATGATTGGATAATGATGTGACACACACACACACACACACACAAATGAAATACTACTCAGACGTAAAAAAAGAATGGAAGAATGCCATTTGCAGCAGCATGGATGGACCTGGAGATCATCATACTAAGTGAAGTAAGCCAGAAAGAGAAAGAAAAATACCATATGATATTGCTTATGTGTGGAATCTAAAAAAAGAGACACAAATGAGCTTATTTACAGACTCGCAGACATAGAAAACAAACTTATGGTTATCGGGGGGAGGGATAACTTAGGAGTTTGGGATCTGCAGATACTAACTACTATATATAAAATGGATAAACAGCAAGGTCCTGCTGTACAGCACAGGGAACTATATCCAATACCTTGTAAATGCCTATAATGGAAAAAAAATGAAAGGAATATATATATGTATAAATGAATTACCAGGCTGTACACCAGAAATTAACATAACATTATATATAATTCAATTTTTGAAAAACAGTGAAGGGAAGACAAGGTTGAGGCAAGGTGTGTGACGATCAGTTTGTTGTATTGTCTCTTCCGAGGACTGAGGGAGCCCCTTCCCCATTCTTAGATCTTGAAAGGATCACTGTGGATCACCTCCCCTTCCTCACCCTTCCAGAAAGGAAGACACAAAACCTTTACAGCGCTCTCAACAGATGCATTGTCATATGTATTCATTATGCTACTTCCAAATAGGAAGCCAACTTAGGCTGGAGGGTTAGCTTTGGTTAATATTGGGTGAGCGTGGCTAGCTGGTGAGGTACACTGGCTCAGCCGTCCTCTGCCTTTCGTTTTATCTCTGAAAGGAAGAAAGAACCAGAATCTTTTTCTTCTGCTTGAAATAGATGCTCGCTCTTCTCTTGGAAATAGCTGATCAATACACATTTAAAAATCAAGACCGTGTCCCCATCAATGGTGCACCGTCCATAAAGTTGGCATTCCTTCTTTGCCAGGTTGGGAGCCTACGGTTTTCCAGTAATGCATCCCTGAGCAATTGAATGTGTCCCTTTTTGGTTTAATTGTATCTTTTGGCTCAAGAAATCTCATATTGCCTAGTATAATTCTGGCTCACCTCCAATTACTAATGGACAGTCCTGTGGCCACGAGCCCACCGTTGGCTCGTATGATTGGTCAAGTTTTTAAGAGGTGACCTGCAAACAGGTAGAGGGGAACACTGGAACCTGGTGTACAGACCCACTCGAATATTCTGAGCTATTTCTGCAAGAGCAAATTCCTTGTGAGACACCTTTTCAGGTGGTTTTGAAAATCTTTAAATCATTGGTTTATAAAAATGCTATTCATCACTCAACTCTTCCATTCACCACGAATTTTTACATCTAATAAAACCATCTTCTCCATTTAAAATTTATTCTATCCTCTTTCTAATTCATTATGTAACTCTGGGCTAAGAGAAGAGAAACATCTGCTTCAGCTGTTGTGTTTATTTAGAGTTACTCCACAAATGTAGAGTTCCATGAAAATAAAAGGATATGGAATCCAGAACAATCTCCTACCTGCTTTTTCCTGCACTTACTCTGGATAGTTTTTAGTGCTGCGGGCATATTTATTTTTATCCATTGCACTGGGATTTTCAGTTATATTTTTTAAAAGGCTTTGTTTTTAAGTTCACGCAATAGTCTTGGTCTGCTGCAGTTTTGTGTCCCAATCAGTGAAACCTGATTTCAATGAGCACACGTGTTTGAGAGCCTCTTAGATCATAAACCCCCATCTCGTAAGAGTTCTTACGTTTTTGAAACTGAACAAACCGACCACATGGTTTCACACAGCCTTAGGGTTGCCAGATTTAGCAAATAAAAATACAGCATGTCAAGTTAAATTTGAATTTAACAAATAACAATTTGTTTTCTTAGTATAGGTATGTTCTGTGTCCCACTCTTTGGGACATATGTATACTAAAAAAAGTTTCATTATTTATTTGATACTCAGACTGGGTGTCCTCTATTTGATCTAGAAAACCTAAACTTTCTATAAACTGAGGGTTAACATACAAGCCTAATAAATCTGGTTCCCTTGCATTTTGTGTCTTTCCACAAGACAATTTCAACTGTGGGGACATTTCCTTTTGAAAGATAGCCCCTCCCTGTGTGTCTGCAGAGAGTGTCAAGCCAGATTCTTAGTAAATGAGCCTATGAACCATCCTTCAAGGACAAGCACTAAAGGAACCTGTCAGGACAAGTAGGAGTTTGTGTGGACACGTGAGAAGATGGTTCTCTCTCCCTTTGACTCCCAGCACGTGAGACAGAATGGGGATCCAAGCTTCTGGGTCACCAGCGAGGACAGGGTTAGGACTGCGGTCACTCAGATGATGAGACAGTCTTTAACACAATTCATAGGCCGTGAAGATCTTAGCTGGGTCTTTAGCTCAGACTGTAATGTGCTCTAAATTTGGGCTTTTTGGGGTAGCCATTTCACTAAATTGCATTTGACAGAGACAAAGGAGCCCACTTATATTCCAATGCAAATTGCTTGGCTATTAGACAGACCCTCTTAAGCCTGTGTCATTTCACAAGGGGAAGCTAAGGAAAGCACTTAGCATTCTTTTCATAGGTTTCCACATAGAAAAAAGGCCCCTATTATTTCGCTTCTAAATTCCTTTGAAAAGTTGCTGACCTTAATTTCCCCTTGTCTCCCAGGATGAGAAGATTAAGAGGGGGAAAAAAACCCCACATGTGCATGAGATCATTTAAAGACCAAGGACAGCCCCATGAATAAAGACGTTATATTGCATCCATGTTAACCGAACCCTTAATTGGCTAGAACCCTAGGCTGCCTTCCAAGGGGTGCTCAGGATCCTGTGCGGACCCTGAAGATGGAGCATTACCCCCTGCTCTCCTGGATGTGGAAACTGATGCCGAAAGACGGACTTGCCTTGCCCAGGCTCACACATCGAATATGAGATTCAGTTGCGTCTCATAGTCAGCTTCCCTGAAATTATTTCCCCAACAATTATTTCTGTCTTATCAATTTACTCTTTAGGGGTAGGTGTATGATTCTCATTCATGATTGTTTAAAGAGTTGCCAGTTAACCCACGGTCATAGCAGCATTATTCACAAGAGCCAACAACTGGAAGCAACCCAAGTGTCTGTAGACGGATGAATGGCTAAACAAAATGGGGTCTCTGCCAAGAAGGGACTGCTATTCAGCCTTCAAAAGGGATGAACTTCTGAGACCGACTACCACACGGATGAACCTTGAGGACATGGTGCTCAGTGGAATGAGCCAGTCACAGAAGGACAAATGCTGCGTGATGCCGCTTGCATGAGGGACCCAGAGTCCGCAGATTCACAGAGGCAGAAAGTAGAACAGTGGTTGCCAGGGGCCGGCGGGCTGGAGGACGTGGAGAGTTATTTAACGGGTACAGAGTTTTCATTTTCGCCAAGGTGGGAAGAGGTCTGGAGGTTGGCTGTCAATAGCGTGAATGTACTTACACTACTGAACCGTCCACTTGAAATGGTTACTATGGAAAATTTCACATTATAAGTTTTTTACCACCATTTTCAAAAAGCCTCATTAGACAAAGGAAATCTGATTTTGTGCGATTCTGAGGCACTCGCTTCAAGTGCTTTGCCCATAAGAATTGGGTTTAAAACTGAGGACAAACCTTAAGCATTCAACTATGTAAAGGATGCGAAAGTGGTCAAGAAATCCGTGTCTGGAGTGACTTCGGCCGCTCTAGGAAGGAAGGATGCAGCGCTTCTCAGGGCGCCTGGAGTGGAGCGGGGCCGACGGCTGCGGGCAGGGCTCTGAGAAGGCCGTCCTGCCCCAGGCCACCTCCCAGCACCCTGCAGTTTTGTGCAGGACATTCCACTGGGTCTGGTAGTTTCCCTCTGAACCTGCAGGTAGCGCCGGAGGAGGTACATTCCAGAACCTCTAGAGCAACACACTGGCCTCCTCTTCCGGGCTTCCCAGCTGGTGTCCACTCTCCAATCCCTTCTCTGCACCGGATGCTCCCTGCTTTTCACTCCCAGAGCGCCCAACTCCTCCTTCCAAGCACTTAGCAAGGGCTGCAGTTCTTCGCTGCGTATCCGCCCACCCCCAGCCCCCTGGAGGCAGGCGCGGTTCCTCCCCTGCGCGCCTTGTGACTCGGCGTCTAGCACAGCGCGTCGTACAGAGACGGCTCACAGGAGCGAGCTCTTCAGGGCCCAGGTCAGTCAACCAGCCGCGCAGAAGACCCGCAGGTCTGTGAAGCTCAGCTGGGCGGCGGGGAGCTTGGTTGCTGAAGCCCTCACTGAAGCACTTCCCACCTGCTCAGCAGTTATCAGATGGATGGCTGTCCCTGGACTCCAATCACAGCATGGCGTGACGGGCTCCTCCAGGGAGCCCTGAAGGTAGAAAACAAACCTGAGGGTTCAATTTCCAACTTTCAAGGTGGGGTAAAAATTTAAAGAGCATGTATTTCAGTCCTTCATATTCCAGTCCGAACTCTTTGATGGCAACAAATAAAACACTGTAAGCCTTTCCTTTATAAAATGTTTTACTTTTTTTATTCTTATTTTTTATGGAAGTATACTCAATTTACAATGTTAGTTTCAGGTGTATAGCAAAGCAATTCAGTTATACATATACATACATATATATTTTTCAGTTTCTTTTCCATTATGGCTCATTACAAGATGTTGAATATCGTTCCCTGTGCTATACAGTAGGTCCTTGTTGTTTATCTATTTTATATGCAGTAATATGTATCTGTTAATCCCAAACTCCTAATCTGTGCCTCCCTGCCCTTTCCTCCCAGTAATCAGTTTGTTTTCTCTGTCTGTGGGTCTGTTTCTGTAAGCCTTTCCTTTTGGATGCTTAATAAGAAGCAGCACTAATTATACAAACAGAAACAACCATACTTTCAGTATTTTAGTAGAATATAGTCAGTGTGTGTATGAGTATATTTTCAAAATACTTTTTGCCGGTCACCATAATACTTGACCTATTAAATATTCTGTTTGCTTTTCTGGGAATTAAAATGTCAAAGAAGAACCCTTTGTGAAATCTCTGTGACTGCCCACATCCTGTAGATTTTCTCTGTGGAAAAGAAACTGCAGAGAGCTGACTGGGCGGTGAGCGTTCTGGGGCTGAGATCTGAGGCTCTGCAGCAGCGTGTTGAGTTACAGCACATTCTAGGCCTGATGGACCACTTCACCCTGAATCTAGGTCCACGTTGGAACCAAAATGTATTCACTGCTGACTTCCTCCACAGAAAAACAGAACAAGCTAATGACTTACTGTATTACAAATGGTTTCAACAGAAACACTTCCCACTTTTTTCTCCTGTGAATAATCAGCGGTCTTTGTCTAATGTCAAAAGTTTACAAAACCCTTTGAAGAGCCTTTAGCCTGTTTTGGAAGTTGGAAATGGGGTTTTAAAAAATATATATTCAACAGCAACTGGAAAACGTTTCATTCCCTACTTTTATCTTTTCTGCAGAATAAAATATCCAAGGATTTAACAAAAATGGCCTGAACCTCAAATTCCCTGCTAGGTGTGGGAAACTCTTCACGAGGAAGAGGCAAACTAATCTCTTCATTTCATACTCAGGACGTCACTTCAACACCATGGTGACATTTCAGATAAATTTCTGATTGAAAGAAATAAAATAGCGGATTTTTTTGTTATCAATTGGCTTCATGCCTAATGGAGAGCTGTTGTTTTCCCAAGAATTCAAAAACATTTCCTCACTGAGGATTCCTGTTTCTGCTCCTTCCTGTGACTACACAGTTCCATTCAGACGACGGGTCACCCTGAGACCCCAGGTGGTAAAGCTTCCACTTTGAAATAAGCCTGAGAACAAAGTTGGCAATGCCTTGCCTGGAAGATTGTAATTTGATACCATAATCCAGGACGTTCCAGTCTAGTATTTAAAGAATGAAAGCCAACATCCGCTCTCCTTGGGGGTCTACACTAATTACTCTTAACTCAGCAAAACTTTACCTTTTCATTTCTCCTCTGAGATAGCTCGTTTTCCTAACTGACAAGGAATTCTCCTAGCAAGATTTGTAAGGCAGTGATTTCTTGATTGATGCTAATGATTTGCAGATGTCTTAGTGTCTCCACTCCTCTTGATCCAGCATTTTAATATTTCCTTTAGCATGTGGAGGTTTTTACAACCAAAGTTCTTCTGTCATGAAACGATCACGAAAGATAACAGGGTCGACCTCAGTTTCAGCATCTCAGCTGAAACCTGGAAGGTGGAAACGCAACGCATAGTTATAGGACTCATATTACGGTGAAACATGGAATAAAGTAACACAAAAACAATCTTTATGGAAAAAAGTCCTCCCTTGAATACAGTATGGCAGTTCCTCAAAAAATTTAGATACAATTACCATATGATCCAGCAACTCCACCTCGGGGTGTGCAGGCAGACCTCGGAGATACGGCAGGCTCGTTCCAGACCACCACGATAAAGTGAGTCTTGCAATAAAGTGAGTCACACAGACTTTTGGTCTCCCAGCGTGCATAAAGGTTGTGCTTAGTCTACGAAACGCGCAGGAGCATTACATCTAAAAAATGCACATACCTTAATTTTCAAATATTTTATTGCTAAAAATTGCTAACCAGCATCTGAGCCGTCACTGAGTCATAATCTTTTTGGCGGTGGAGGGCTTGAAATATTTTGAGAATTATCAAAATATGACAGACCTGATGTGGGCAAACGCTGTTGAAAAGTTGTGCTGATCGACTTGCTCAACACAGGGTTGCCACAATCCTTCAATCTGTTAAACAAACAAACAAACAAACAAACAAAACCAGTATCTGAGAAGCAGAATCAAGTGAAACACACCAAAGTGAGGTAGGCCTGTGCACCCAGGAGAAGCACTAGCAGCGTCTGAAGAGAGACTGGTACACCCGCGCTCAGGGCAGTGTCGTTCAGAGCAGTCAAGAGGCGAAAGCAACCTAACTGTCCATCGTGGGGTGAATGATAAATAGGATGCGGTGTATGCACACGACGGAATATTATTCAGCCTTGGAAGGAAATTCTGACACACACCACGACATGGATAAACCTCGGAGATGTTATGCTCAGTGAAACAGGCCAGACGTAAAAGGACAAATACGGTATAATTCCTCTCACATGAGGGACCTAGAGGAGTCAAATTCATAGACACAGAAAGTAGAATGGTGGTTGCCCAGGGCTAAGGGAGAGGGAAGTAGGGAGTGATTGTTTCACGGATATAGAGCTTCAGTTTTGCAAAATGAAAAGAGTTTCGAGAAGGATGGTGGTGACGGCTGCACAGCAGTGTGGATGCACCTCGCACCACTGCGCTGTGCACTTAGAAACGGCTAGGATGGTGCGTTGCCTCATCTTGCTGGACGGAGCTGTACCATCCCAAGGAGGGGTGCCTGCAAGGCATGCTGGGACCGAAGCAGAGGCTGCTGGAGGGAGAAGCTAGTGGCTGGGGCAGGGCAGAACCTCGGGGGAGGGCCCAGTGGTTCTCGGAGCCCCCTCCAGGCCAGCTGGGGTTAGTCGAGAGCTTCAGTTCCCCAGCAGGAGCTGGATGGAAACCAGGAACCAAAACAGAATCTCAAGCTGTTAATATTTCGAGCGTTTACCATCTGCTCTCCACTCCTTATTTTACTTACCCTCACCCCATTAATAACAGCTCTCTCTCTGTTGCACTTAGTATACGCCATGCAGAGTTAACAAGTTTCCCATAGATTAACTCATTTCATATGCACATGACCTGGGAGGTAAGTCCTTTGAATGCTGTTTTACAAATGAGGAAACTGAGGCACAGGCCGCCCTTAATCCCTTAAGTCAGGGAATGGGAACTCTGATGAAATGCATGATGGATGGAGAAAGCAAGCTCTGAGGAGGGTGAATAAACTGCCCGGGTGACACAGGAATGAGCAGAGTTGAGCTTTAAAGCTAGGAGTCTGATTGCAGAGGCTGGATGGTGATCACTGGGCTTTACTGGCTCCCGGGAAAACTCCAAGGAGGCTTAGAAAACAGCCCCTGCTCAGTGTGTGCAGAGCTCCCCTCAACCGTGGGCTCCCTTGGCATTGGGCTGATGGCTCCAGAGCAAATTCAAGACTCACCACTCCCACCCCCATCCTCCCTGCCTTGCCCACCCAGCCCCCAGCTTAGAGCCAGAGCCTGCCCGATGGGACCAACACTGGCTCTGGATCTGGGCAGGCTGAGCCGGAGGGACAGGAACTGAGCATCACACAAAGAAATGTGGTGGCACCTGCCCTTGGTAGATTACAACGTCGACGAGCTGTTGCGACAACAGAAACTAGGGAGCTGACTTTGTTTCCCTTTTCCACTTAACATCATATCGTCCATCTGGTCTGGAGACGGCTCTCCATCCAGGAGGAGAATGCCTAGAGGCTGGCAGTGTTACTGATTTGCTCCTCTTCAGAAATCGTCCAGCTTTAAGCTCATATTCATCCAGCTCACTTCAAAGTGTGAATCAGAACAGAATATGCTAAATCTTGCTCCGAAATTATTTCTAGCACTACATCACTGTCCCTTTGCGTCTCATGAAAAAAGCCTCTGGAACTAGATTTTTGGCTGGTCTTAAATGATGAAGCCTCAGATCTTTGCCATCGAATTTAAGTCAAGGGAAAGATTAACGGAGAGCAGATAATAGGTGGTCAGCGTGAAAATGACAGTGAGGTGTCCTGGTTTCCCTCATCTATCGTTCCAGGGGCTGTGGGATCAAATCCCTGGGAACGTGGGATCTAAACCCTCTAATATTGTGCTTGGGATTCCATTTAAACAGAATGAGCTCAATAGAGAGTTTTAACCACGTTTAATAAGCCTGGAGGAATATCCGCTTTTAATGAACGATACACACAGCAGCTTAAAAAATGACCTTGTTCTGCTTCCCTGGATCTCATAGGTACTGTTTTCAAATTAGAAATGCCTGCACAAACATCATAAAAAACATTGTTAATGTCATTTTGATTACCAAGGACAACAATGTCCCATACTTTGTCATATGCATTGTCTGCAGAGACCTATTAACCCTTGTGCAATTGGAATCAGGCTCACGGCCTGTATTATATTAATTCAATTTTAAAAGTTTCTAAGGAGATTTTAATAGAAGTTTATGTAAAACCTCTCAGAATTAGCAGTCTACTTCATCTGGTGAAAAATTTACCAGACATTCTTTTTTCATGAAGGAGGTACTAGGGATGGAACCCAGGACCTGGTGCATGCTAAGCATCACGCGCTTTACCACTGAGCTGCTTCCCTTCCCTCCTGCTGGAAAAGCTAAGATTGTTGGGGGAAAGTTGCAGGCTGAAGAAAAACGACAAGGTAACATTTTCCCAGCATTATAAAGTACTTGAAAGCTATGTCAATCCACACTTAGGAGTTTTCAGGAATTTTCTGTATTTCCAATCTTTTCGATAACCTTAGCTTTAGAGTATTCTTCCCACTACTCTACACTGAAAACTTAACTCCCCCATTTCTCAAGCATGGAATGAATAGAAAGGGCCTTCTCAGTTTTTGAGGCCAGCGGGGAGGAGCTTTCTCAGGCGCGACCATTCGCGTTGATGACTGTCCCCGCGCTCCGCAGCCAGAGCAGTAGGAACGAGAAGTCTGGGACATGAGGGCGTCGTGAACATTCTAAGAAGACTGCCCTCCATCCCTGTTTCCCGATTTGCACTTGACTGTTTAAATGGAACAAGTAACCAAGTTCACCAACCCATGTAGCTCGTCCTTATGTTCAAAACACTTCCATGGACAGTGCAGTTCTACAGATGTTTAAACGGAGAGTAAGACGCTGACTCCAGAAGGAAAAGGCATACGGGAGCTAGGTCATGGGTTGGTCTTCATCTTCATTTCTCACAAGGGCCCTTCCTACCCCTGCTGCTTTTGTCTGACGGCGATCCAGCTCCTGAGAAGTCTATTTTAGCATCCGCCGTCGTGGCACGAGCTCTCTCAATAAGCAGAACAGAAACGGCTACAATGGAAACATGATTTCAACCAGAGACTAGATTTGCCTCCAGGGAGCGAAGGCAGCTCTGTGCATATTAAATTCTGTATGTGGCTGAAATCTGCTTCTCATTTACTGGGTCTGAAAGGCGATAAAATGCATGGTTGGATTTTGAGGTCCTTTATCTGTCGTCAGAGGGCTATTTGAATGCACCTTACGTAATTTTTTTAAAAGATGACACCAAGAATAACCTGCAAAACTTATGCTCTTAGATTTGCTCAATTTCATCCAAATATAGCACATAGCATTACTGCGTCTGTCTTCCACGTCCTGAAGTATTCCAAACTTGACTTCCGTAAAAGAGTAAACATTCTTCTTTCTATTATTTCCTCACTTCTCTGAGCCACTTTTTTTTTTTTTTTTTATCATGGTTCTAATTGGTGAAACTTTTCCTTGCGGTGCCTAGAGGGTGATCCTAGAATCCCCTAAGGGGCTTTTTAAAAATACCAGTGCCAACCACACATATATAGTCAACAGAACTTGGATAAAGGAACAAAAGTAACACAATGGAGCAAAGATAGTCTTCAACAAATGGTGCTGGACATCCACATGCAAACACATAAATCTAGACACAGACCTCACACCCTTCACAAGAGCTAACTCAAAATGGATCACAGACTCAATGCAGAACACAAAACTGTAAACTCCTAGAAGACAACAAATGAGAAAACCTAGAAGACCTTGGGTATGGCAATGACTTTTTAGTTACAATACCAAAGGCAAGATTCAGGAAAGAATGAATTGATAAGCTAGACTTCATTGAAATGAAAAACTTCTGCTCTGTGAAAGACAACGGCAAAAGAATGAGAAAACAAGCCACAGAATGAAAGAAAATATACTTGTAAAGGCACATTTGATAAAGGACCATTATCCAAAATATACAAAGAACCCTTAAAATGCAACAATAAAAAACAAACAACCCAGTTAAAAGATGGGCCAAAGACCTTAACAGACACCTCACCAAAGAACATAGAGAGCAAACGGGCATATGAAAAAAGCGATTCATGTCATACGTCATCAGGGAAATGCAAATTAAAATGAGATACCACTACATACCTATTAGAATGGCCAAAATCCAGAGCACTGATAACACCAAATGCTGGCAAGGATGTGGAAAAGCAGGAACTCTCCTTCATTGCTGGTGGGAATGCAGAATGGTACAGCAACACTGGAAGTCTGGCAGTTTCTTACAAAACTAAACATACTCTTACCATATGATCCAGCAAACTCACTCCCTGGTATTTACCCAAAGGAGCTGAAAACTTATGTCTGTACAAAAGCCTGCAAACGGATGTTTACAGCAGCTTTATTCATGATTGCCAAAACCTGGAAGCAACCAAGAGGTCCCTCAGTTGGTGAATGGATGAATAAACTGTGGTCCATCCAGACAGTGGAATACTATTCCTCGGTAAAAAGAAATGAGCTATCAAGCCAAGAAAAAACATGGAGGAAACTTAAATGCATCTTACTAAGTGACAGAAGCCAATCTGAAAAGGTTATATACTGAATGATTCCAACTATAAGGCATTCCAGAAAAGGCAAAACAATGGAGACAGTCAAAAGCTCAGTGGTTGCTGGCTGGAGAGCGGTGGTGCACAGAGGAACTTTAGGACAGTGAAAGTAGTCTGTATGATATTATAATGATGGGTTATGTCATCACACATTTGTCCAAACCCACAGAATGTACAACACTAAGAGTGAACCCTAAGGTAAACTGGACTTTGGGTGATGATGGTATGTCAATGTAGGTTTATCAACGGTAACAAATGTAGCGTTCCGGTGCGGCATGCTGATAATGGAGGAGGCTGTGCATGTGAGCGGGTAGGGGTTAGGGGAAATCTTTGGGCCTTCCCCTTAGTTTTGCCATGAACCTAAAACTACACTAAAAAAGTAAAATCTTAATTTAAAAAAATTTAAATACATTAAAGACATGACCAAAAACAGATGTCCAAATTCCTACTTGAGTTTTACTGAATCCATCCTGGCAGGCGGTGGTCAAGTGTGTGTATGTGAAAAACGACTCGACGTAATTTTGATGAGCGACTTAGATGAAATCATTGGCATTGTGTAAACACCTGCTGTACCGACTGCATTTAATAATGAGACTTTTTCAGACCTTTACTCTGGGTATTAAATGTGGGAGATGATGACGGAAATGATAAGATTATATCTTACTCCTCTTCTGCTGCGACATGAGAACAAGCAAGTGTGAGAATTCTGTTACTATCATAGATCTGCTTCCTTAAAGTTCTAGTCTGAGGTGTGATATCATTTTTAAAAGCCCAGTATTGCTTTTCAGTACATTGACTGAATGAATTCTTTTTACTTGTCTCCCCAGTGTCTATTTTCCAATTTCTGATTGTTTGAAGTTTAGACACACAATATATTCTTAAAATCTCTTTAAAAACTGCTTCCAGTTTCTCTGAACAAGACCCTAGAGAAATGCTACAAACCGTGCATCCCAGAGTCTACATGATGCAGATTTTCTTTCTTTCTTTTTTTTTTTTTAACATTTTTTATTGATTTATAATCATTTTACAATGTTGTGTCAAATTCCAGTATTCAGCACAATTTTTCAGTTATTCATAGACATATATACACTCATTGTCACATTTTTTCTCTGTGAGTTATCATAACAGATTTTCTTTCTAATTCCATATTACATCATTGGTTTTTGAAGCAGCTGCTTTAAAAGAAATACTTTTTCCTTCTCCCATCTCAAGTGAATAATGCTTAGAAGCAGTCTAAGATGCTTTCAGATCTGGGGAAACAGGAATCATAGGAGACTTAAGCTTCTCAATAGTGCAGATCTTCTTGAAAGCAGAATAGGTAATTTAATTTTTAGAGATGTTTAAGTGTTGCGGCCACCCCAGTCATTCCTCCCCCCGAAACACACACAAACACACAAAATAGAGTATTTAGCTTAGATTATCACAGAGAAGGTGAAACCTATCAAATAAGTTTCCTATGTGGGCATAATAATAGGAGATGACAAAGTATATATTGTCTACCTGTGTCACACTGGAGGATTAGTAGCCAAGAAGATATTTGCCAGAACTCTCACTCCTTACAGCTTTAAGATGAATTGAAATGTACAATCCTTATGCAACGAAAATTCATTTTCTTTATTACATCCAGTGTTTTACAGATTCTGGATTCCAGGTTCTGTTAATGGTGAAGTAGTGGATCAGATTTACCCTCCTAGAGATAACAGTTATAAAATCTGGACAAGTAGAAAATAAAATAACTATCTGAACTATTTGAAGTGACCAAAGGCAGGCAGGAACTGGAAAGGAATCTGCCCTGGAGAGATCAACTGCAGTGTGTGAGATTTGCAGGCTGCGATTTTTCTCTCGAGGACACCCTCAGTCTCTGTGTACTTAAGCAGTGGAAATCTCCAGACTTACTAGATGAAGTGCCAGAGGACAGAGTTAGAGACTCACAGAGAAGCTAGCAAGTTAGGAGAAAAATCCTGGAAGGAAGGGAGTCTCAGAGGTGAGCACAAAAATCACAAAGGAGCCCAGACAAAAAGAGCTGGAAACTGAAAGAACTGAGCAGAGATTTCAGCTGCTGCTCACCATATGGGAGACAGTTGGGGGTTCAAATCTAGCCAAGTCTACTGCCAGCTAGAACAAAAGCTACTCTTCCGAAGAATGTCACAAAACCCAGAGTCTCTATAATGTGCCATTTATAATGTACATTATTCAATCAAAAATCACCAGATCTGCAAAGAAACAGAAAAATGTGACATACATTAAAAAAATTAGTCAACAGAAACAGACACTGAGGTGACTTGACTAGTGCAACCAACAGACAAAGAATTTAGACAAGCAAGTATACATATGTTCAGAGTCTTAAAAGAGGATATATGAATAATATGTATATATTATCCACTATATAGTAAACAGATGTGAAATCTCAGCATAGAAATAGAATAAAAAAGAATGAAATGGAACTTCTAGAGATGAAGTATGATGAAAAATCCAATAGATGGACAAAATAGCAATAGATGAATTTGAAGGAATTATTCATTGGAAAGAACAGAGAATAAAAAGACTGAAAAAAATTGAACAGAATCTCAGAAACCAGTGGGATAATGTCATGTCATAGAAGAAGGAAGATGGAGATAAAAAAATTAACTAAAAATGCAATGGCGAAGAAGCAGAAACAGTAGGGCTAAGGAGAAATCATGTCAATGGGCCACATTTGCAGATACCAGACTCTCGATGAGACGAGGAAGAAGGCCATCTCTGCATTGGCTCATCAGGTGCCGGCCTCCATGGCCGGGGCGGGGAGGCAAAGGCTGACTCAACCCCTTATACAGAAACAGTCTACACAAACACACAGCCATGCCCTGGGTCTCCCCCTTCATGTAACCCAGGGCACATACCTGGATACAGAGGATGGATGAGGATATTAAGACCCAAGGGAGGAGCATCTTGATACTTAAATGAAAAGATTGGATGTTATCCTACAGGCAAGTGACAGCCACTAAAAGCTTATGAGCAGAGGAATCATACGATCAAAATGAAGTTTGAGGACTACTCCTCCCATGGCGGATGACGGAGCAATTTATCAAACTGTACAGAGTTACTATGATCTTCTAAAAAGTAACAGCAGAATGGTCAAGGAAGCAATGTGGTGTTGCCACATTTCAAGCCACCTCGGGCACCACTGAGATTTCAATCTCTGGATGATAACACTGATGTCAGCAAGAGATAGTTAAAACCTCCTGAGTGCTGGGTGAATCCTCGCACGTGCGGTCAAATGATTTTCAACAGGGATGCTAAGACCATTTGGTGGGGGAAAAGGACAGTCTTTTCAACAAAAGATATTAAGAAAATTGGAAATCCACCTGCAAAAGAATGAATTCAAACTCTTACCTAACAGCACATATAAAAATTAACTTAAAATAGATCAAAGACCTAAACATAAGAGCTAAAACCATGAAACATGGGGGCAAGCTTCATGACATTGGATTTCACAATGATTTCTTGAAAAAGACTCCAAAAGCACAGGTAACAAGAGGAAAAACAGATAAACAGGATTACATAAAAATTTAAAACTTCTGCGCCTCAAAGAACACAACAGAACAAAAAGGCAGCCCACATAATGGGAAAAAATATTTGCAAATCATATCTCTGATAAGGGAGTAAAGTCCAGGATATATAAAAACTACAATTCAGCAACAGCAACAAAACTGAAAACAACAAAACAAATAACCCAATTAAAAAATGGGCAACTAATTTGAATCTGCAGTTCTGCAAAGAAGATACACAAATAGCCAACAAGCATATGAAAAGATGCTCAAGATCACTAACCATTAGAAAAATGCAAGTCAAAACCACAGGCTATAATCTCACACCCATCAGAATGGCTACTATCAAAAAAACAGAAAGTAGCAAGAGTCAGCAAGGATGTGGAGAAACTGGAAGCCTTGTGCACTATTGGTAGAACTATGAAATGACTGAGCTGCTACAGAAAACAGTATGGCAGTCTCCCCAAAACTAAAAATAGGATTACCGTATGATTCAGCAATGCTGCTTGGGAGTATATATTCAAAAGAATTGCAAACAGGATCTCAAAGGGATATGTATACACCCATGTTCATAGTAGCCAAAAGTCCATTGACAGATAAATGGATAAACAAAATGTGGTTTCTACATACAGTGAAACATTACTCAGTCTTCAAAAGGAAGGGAATTCTGAGATATGCCACAACATGGATGTATCTGGGAGACATTGTGCCAAGTGCAAGAAGCCAGTCACACACACACACACACACACACACAAACACACACACACACAAATACTGTAAGATTCCACTTAAGTGAGATATCTTGAGCAACAAACTGATAGAATCAGAAAGGAGACTATAGGTTGCCAGGGGCAGGCAGTGGAGGGGGTGGGGAAGGAGGAATGGAAAACTGTCATTTAACAGGTACAGATTTTCAGTAGGGAAAAATGCAGAAGTTCTGGAGATTGGGTGCATAACAAGATGAATACGCTTAACATGACTGAACTATACACTTAAAAATGGTTAAAAGATGGTAAGTTTCCTATTACGCCTATTTTATCCCAATTTAAAATTTTTAAAAATCTTTGAAGATTATATCCATTAGCATAAGCTTTGACTTGCAAACAAAATCTCCATATCAGAGCACATTCCATGTTGGACCCAAGTGTATGAGCTGGAGTCAGTGCTGAGGAAGCCATTGTAATTAAACTTCATTACACAGAAACGTCCAGGCTCCCACACCAAAGGACACAGGAAGAGAGGGACGGGGTGCCTCTTAACTTCCCACGCGACCAAAGAAGAACTCTAACATTACTCTCTGATGGGAAAACAAAGCTTTATCTCTCTCAGGTGGAGGGGAAAAAAAGTCAACATGACTTTCTGTTTTCTCTGCTTTCCACATGTAAGAAACAGCAACAAAGCTTTTTTTTTTTTTTTTTAGAGATTCAGCAATTTTTTTTATTGCATTCACCTCATTCCAGAATCTATCTTCAGGATTCTATTGCAATACTTACTGCATAAAAAGATACAGTAAAAAAAATTCAGTGTGAAAAACATAACTGTAAAATACGATATATATTATATAAACCCAAAAGGATTTTCCACAAATTTCAACCCTATGAAATAAAAACAATACACCAGCTCTCCCTCCGCCCTGAAACACCATCACCACCCAATTTTCTTCAGCTGATGGCATGAGGGAGTTAACTGCAGAGCCCAGAATCCAAACCTACACACCTGGGAGGAAAACCCGGGGACTCCTCTCTGGAGCAGCGGTTCTCAAAGACCGACCCAGACCTGCAATATTGACACCACCTGGGATCTTATCGGAAACTCTGGGTGAGACCCAGCAATTTGTGTTTTAATAAGCCCTGCTGAAGGTCTAGAACCTGATTAAGTATGAATGCAATTACCATTCATGCCACAGGAACCCACCTCTGGAGGAAGATGTGGGGGGGGATTTATAAACAAGAAGCCATGAATGAAAATTGAAGGTTGACTTTTAAAGGCACAGTGGAATGGTTTACAAATAAATCAAAGAAACAGAAAAGTCAATCAATAAAAAATTATAATCTATACGTTTTTCTTCAATGTTTATTTTCAAAGAGCAATTAATCCAATTAATATTTATATTTTGTTGCTGTTTTCATTGAAATCAATTTTTATTAAAGGTTTCCAAAAAACTGAGCACTAACCATGTTGAAAGGGCTTCAAGTGTCCCAACCCCGTAAGTCCTGACATTACCCCACAAGGTAGGCATTGTTATCCCCATTTTACAGATGAGTTAACAGCTTTAAGAGGTTAAAGTGTCTCACCTATGGTTGTACCACTGGAGGAAGCAGCAAAGGTTGAATTTCAAACCAGGTCTTTCTGACTCGGAGTCTGGGCTGGCTCAGTGTTTACCGTTCTCTGTTGGGTGGGTTTTCCTGGACAATGAACTGGAGGACAGAACTTGAATACCATCTGCTTCCACTTTGTGTCCCTTTTTTCTTGTGACAATCCCTACCTGGTGCGTCCCCTCCCACCCCAGCTTCATTCTGCCGGCAGGTGAGTTTTCCTTAGTCATGACTTTCAACCTGTCGGAGCCCAGTTCAGAAACTCCTAAATTTCAAACCTCTCTTTTCTTTACGTCCTCCGCCTGCCAGGTCCCACCTGCAGTCATGGTTTGGATGTGCTACCCAAGCTCTCTGGCTACCATCCCTGGCCTGTTATCCCCTCTTCTCTCAGATACATTCCCTCCTCCCTAGACCGGTCAGTCTCCTCTCGGTCTCAGGAACATTCGATGGCCACGTGGCTCCATCCTTCAGCTGGAGTCATCTTCTGGACTGGAATACCCTCCCCTCTCTCTTCTGCACATTCAAATTCCACCCCTCCTCACCTCTTGAGCCCACATGGACCTCCTCCCCCTGCCCCCTCCTTCAGGACTCGCTGATGGCGCAGGGGTCTCTCAAGTTTATTGAACAACGTCACCCTCGGTAGACCATTTGTGCACACACATTTTTTAACTACACGTATGGACACTGTAAATGTGCATTTCAAACCACTGCAAAAGAGAAATTTAAAAAGCTGGAGGTTCTGGTCTTGTCTCCCTTTACCTCGTAACATCATCCTGAGAGGCCCACGGGTGCAATGTTCCCCGTCAACTGAGCAGACCCCAGGCTCCAACCACTCATGTGACCTCTCCATCTGATGCTGCCAGCTCTCCTTGTCCAGTTTGTCTTGTGTCCCTCCTTTACCTTCTTAAAAAAAAAATCTATTGCATGTTCTTATGGCGAACAACTGTTTTCAGTGGCTAAAATGGAATATCACAGGGTTGGCACTCAGTTCTTTATAGATCCAAGTTCGTTGCTGGCCACTGGCTACTGCACTCAGCTGACATGCTAGGCTTTCAGGGCTGCTGGTTATCGCTGGATCATAGCTTCTGGTCATTGCATCAAACAAGATGGTAGCGGTTTAAGTTGGTCTAACTTTAAAGGCAGTTCATGTGTCCAGTGTCACTCAGCCAGTTCCTGTGAAACTGGGCATTTCCAAAAGAACAGTCTGACTTACAGCCAAAAAGAGAATAAAATATTTCACCAAGTCTTGGCAAATTGAGAATGGTGTGACTTTTTCATCTCCTTCCCATCTTCCTTACCTCTCTCTTTTATTTTTTTCTCACATCTTTACTGAGATATAACTGACACATAACAGGGTAAAAGTTTAAGGTGTACAATGTGTTGATTTGATACATTTACAAATTGCAAAATGATACCTGCCTTAGCATTAGCTAGCACTTCCATCCTGCCACCTAACTGCTATGTCTTTTTTTGTGGTGGGAACATTTAAGACCTCCTCTCTTAGCACCATTCAGGAATATCACATACTATTGTTAGCTACAATCAGCATGCTGTATATTAGATGCCCAGAACTTGTTAATTTTTTTTAAACTATGTGATTTATTTTATTTTCCTTTTCCTTTTTCAGTTTGGAACTTATTAATCTTATAACTGACAGTTTGTACCCTTTGACAAATATCCCCCCCTTTCCTGCCCCCTGAAGCCCCTGGTAACCACTGTTCTACTTTGTTTCTCTGAGTTTGGCTTTTTAGATTTCATATATAAGTGAGATTATAGAATGTTTGTCTTTCTCTATCTGACTTACTTTGCTTAGCCTAATGCCCTCAAGTTTTATCCAAGTTGCTGCAAATGACAGAATTTCTTTCTTTCTTTCTCATGACTGAATAATATTCCATTGTGTATATACCACATCTTCTTATCTACTCACCCCTTGATGGACACCTAGGTTGTCTCCATGTCTTGGCTTTTGAGAGTAATGTTGCAATGAACAAGGAGGTGGAGATATCTCTTCCAGATACTGATTTCATTCCCTTCAGATATATACCCAGAAGCGGGATTGCTGGATCATTTGGTAGTTCTATTTTCAATTTTTTGAGGGATCTCCACACTGTTTTCCATAGTTGCTGCACCAACTTACATTCCCACCAACAGCATATGAGGGTTCCCTTTTCTCCACATCCTTGCCAACACTTATCTCTTCCCTGCCTCTCTTTGAAACCTGTTTAGATGTCCCTGGATTACTTGCAGGTCAGGTGACATTCCCTGAGGCACCCAGCAAAACAGAAGGTGACCATGCACCCTGATCAACAGCGATTGAACAGTCTCATGTTTTAAGATCGTGCCTTCTCTCTGGTAAAAGTTTCAGTTCATTGCTCAGAATAATAACCTCGGTTGAAAGAGTGGCGGGTCCTATTACAGAGATATGCTTTTTTCCTTTGTCTTAAATGTTGTTTTCACATCTTTAATTGTCGTCTTATGTTACTAAAAACTCCTGCAACATGTCTCCTTTCTTTCTGCTCTCCCTGTCATGTTTTACACCTCTAATTATCGGAGGGATGGAGAAAGGAGCACATGAGTGAAATACGCCAAGGGGTTGAAAGAGAGGGCGGGAAGAAGGGTCGGAAATAAAAAGTCACACCATTCTTAATAAATAATGAGAAACTGTCTAGTCATTGACATGAGTGACTCACCTGAAGGATTTACACCCTAACTTAGACATAACAATAATGTGACAGGGAAGATAAAACTCAGCAAGATCTGGTTTCCACATTCCTTGGTGTAAAATGCCGGGGGGTTGCCCTGCCTCACTTTCAGTGGAGGTGACAGGTGCTTTTGGTGAAAGAAGGCTACCGGCCAATACTGTGATTCTGTGCATGGTTTTGGGAAGCAGAGTCTGGCCAGGAAGGAGCCACTCCTGGCCCCGTGGAGCTGGTCTGGGAAAGACTGCAACAGTGTGCGCCCTCCACGTCCATACTCTGGCCTGAGAAGCACGGGGCTTGGCTCTGCCTGCAGAATATTGAGGTGATCTCAGGTGGTCGAGGCCAAGCAGGGGACCAAGGGGGTGGGAGGTCGCGGGTGCCCCCCTTTACCTCGATTTCCGGTGGTCTGAGGGGAGCGGTGCAGAGTGGGCGATCACCGTTACCCTCCTGACCACTGCGACTTCTCATTTCCTGGCCATCTTCCTTGCTGGCACCTGTTAAGTAACTCTTAAGGAGAAACGATTATCTCACCTTTTCAAAAACCACCTGGCAAAGCAGGTTCCAGAATACTGTTGTCCAGGGGAGAAAATATTTCCAGAGGGATTAAGTCACCTGTCTAGATCCACCCAGCAAGTAGAAGTCAGGACAGTCAAAAGCTAACCTCTTAATGCAACCTTTCCCACCTCGCTATGCGACGTTTCATCCACGTTTGTGAGTGGCTGCCGACTGTTACTTGCTCGCTGCGTATAAAAATAGATCTGTGCCCACGAACCCCCCTCCCCGTGCCAGCCCACCCCCCTAACCCTAAATCCACCACCTTCCCTTTGAGTTTTGTAGCTGTCACAGCTCAGCCCCTGCCGGTTCCCTGTGGCTTCTCCCTGGAATCTCCAGCAGCACTCAGCTCGGAAGGCATTTTTCTGAAATGCCATCAGCACCCCTCCCCCATTCCCTGCAGAAATGAGTGTCCAAGGAAGACATTTTTGGTCCTTATTTTGATTGCATTTCAAGCACAGGGCTCAAATATCCACAAAGCCCATTAATTGAAATTCAGCACAATGGTAGAAATAAGGAGTTTCGTTTTATATGCATTTTTGTCTGCTATTTCTATACTAGAGTTCTTTAACTATGACTGAAGATTCTAGTCCTGACAGAAGACTAACTTTGTGAGATGTAGGAGGTGGGAAAAAATAGACTTCATCTAACTATGTGAAAAGTATCTCAACAGTTTTTTAAAACATCTCCCTTTTTCAAGCACCTTTCCCACCTACAACCCGAGTTAAGAAGAATGTTATCAAATATCTTTTCCTAAAATATGTCCTTTGGATTCTATGAAATAGCAATGTTTTATAGAGTATAAAGAGCTTTAAAAAAAAAAAAAAAAGGAAAGGGAAGGGAAAAAAAGAAAATTTATTCTAGGAGAATCGTTCTCGAAGTAAGGTCTCGGGAACTCTGAGCAGTCCCTGAGACTCTTTCAAGGGGACTGTTAAGTGAAAAGCACTTTGACAACAGAACAAAGACATTACTGCTGTCTTTACCCTTATGCTCTTGTAAGGGGACGCTGAGATTTCTGGAGGCTCCGTGGCGTGAAATGATACCATCTGACATCTTGTATTCTGATTATTTTTTAACTTGTAATTTGGTACATCCATCATGAAAACCAGTATTCAGGAGCCTCAAAAAAAATTAAAAGTAGAGCTACCATCTGATTCCGCAGTTCCACTTCTGAGAATCCATCCAAAGGAGGTGAAAACAACAACTAGAAAAATATCTGCACCCCATGTTCACGGCAACGTCACTCATGGCAGCCACGGCATGGGAACAACCCAAGTGTCCACCAGTGGATGAAGGATAAAGAAGATGTGAATGGAGAGAGAAGTTTTATATATGTACACAGTATATATATGAGGGAATATTATTCATCCATAAGAAAGGAGGAAATCCTCTCTCTTATGACAACATGGATGGACCCTGAAGGAGTTACACTAAGTGAAATAAGTCAGACAGAGAAAGACAAATAACTCTCATGTGTCTGTGGAATCTAGAACAAACAAACAACACAAACAAACAAAACCCAAGATTATAGAAAAAGAGATCAGATTTGTGGTCACCAGAGTCAGAGGATGGGGCGGGGGAATTGGAGGAAAGGGGTCCGAAGGCGCAAACGTCCAGTTATAAGAGGAATGAGTATTAAGGATATAAATAACATACAACATGATTACTGTAGCCAAACCTGCTGTACAATGTATAGGAAAGCTAGAAAGAGAATAAATCCTAAAAGTTCTCATTACAAGGAGGAAATTTTTTCCCTTTTCTTTTCTTTTTTATTTTATCTGTATGAGAAGGTGGATGTGCTAGCTGAGCTTACCGTGGTGATCATTTCTCAGTGTATGTAAATCAAACCATCAGGCTGTGCATTTAAACTTAGTGATGGATGTCTGTTCTTTCTCAATAAAACTGGAATTAAATAAATACATTTCTTATTTTAATTTTCTAATACAATAAATGTTGGTACAATCCACCTAAGCAAAAGCTCTTTGTGGTCCCCAGTAGTTTTTTAAGAATGGGAAAAGATTGTAAAACCAAAAGCTGTGAGTTGCTGTTTCAAGAAATACTTGCTCATTTGACATTGGTATCTCATGAAATATCCAGAAAGAAGGCACTATGTCACCGGGGTGGTGAACTTGGTAACGGTCGCTAGAGGAAAAGTCGTATGAGCTCCAGGAGTCCCAAAGATGCTCTGAGGACACCAGGCTGGGACACACTTGCAGGAGGCTCTCTGCTCCTACAGTAACAAACCGAAAATATGAAAATAAAAGTGCAGTGGTCCACGTAATGATTTGAACACCCATTCAGAGCAAACACTCAGCAAAAAGTGAGTGGATCTAAATGGAGAAGTCAAATTTTAAAAATTCAAGTGAAAACGTATGTCCATCCACATTGGGCTCGAGCCCCTGAAAGTGATCTGAGGCACGTGGGTCTATTCTGCAATGCCCGTCTGCACGCTGTGACAAGCACAGAAGGGAAATCAGAGGCAAATGCTATGCCTGCCTGGCATGAGCTCGTCCTGCCTCCAAATGACAGTTGTGGAAACATGCTGCCTTTACAGAGAGCCCACCTGCTCCCCTAGAACCAGTGACTGGGTTCCTGCTTAAGGCAGCCTCATTGCCTGTCTTGCAAAGGCAGTCTGGTTAGAGTCTTTGTACCATCAAATGGCAATACCATGTTTGGTGGTTTAGTTTGCACCTAAGGTTGCAATTAGCTGATAAAGTGAGGAGAAGTAGCACCAATGTCTTCTGCTAATTCTTTCAGAGCTTTGGGAAGTTGGGAAGAACAAAGGGTCCACTTTTAAGGGCCAAGTTCTAAGAAAGCTACCTGCTGGTAATGATGGACGTACCAAATAGTAGCAGCTCTCTACACAGTTCTGTACAGTTGACTCTTGAACAACACAGGGATTGGGGGAGCTGAACCCTCTCCGCCTCCCCTCCAAGTTGAAAATCATATAACTTTACACTTTTCCCTCCATAACCGCAGTTTCTCCATATGCGCGGTTCCTCTGTATCCCCAGTTCCGCATCTCCAGATTCAATCAACTACAGATCGTATAGTGCAGTAGTTCAAATTTAGTGAAAAAAATCCACACATAAGTGGACCTGCACTTCAAGCCAGTGTTGTTAAAGGGTAGCTGAAAAATTCAAATTATTCTAAACAGTGATTCAAGACAACATTAGGAACTCTTTATGCAGAATAACATTCCAAGCATCCAGAAATTCCAGGTATTCCCAGTTAGCTGTGTGTCCGGTTGGCTGAGAAGCCATCACTGCTGGACCAAGTTGAGACCCTTAGAGTCAGTCTCACTGCTTAACTCAAAAGGCATCAAGCCATGTTTGCACAACAATGTGAATGTACTTACTGCCACTGAACGGTCCCTTTAGAAATGGTCAGGTTGGTAACTTTTATGTTACGTATATTGCCCCACAATAAAAAATGAGGGGGCTCAAGCTCTCCAAACTTGCTACGAGCTGCCTAAATCAAGACAATTTCCAGGATTAGTTAGAGGGTCTGTGCCCAACTGCACTGGGCACGACCTGAAACCAGCGGGCGGGACTACACGCTGGTGCAGTAAAGTGGATCTCCATGTGGACTTTGAACATGAAGCTTGTTTTAATCACCACGCATGTAAGAATTGTAGAAATCATACAACTGTGAATGACAGACTTTTGCACCCTGGCCTGTCCTTGCCTTACTGGGGAGCTGTTTACACTTTGTGAGAGTAGTTCTCAGCATCTACGTTTGACTGCAACACTCGGGCAGCTGTTTGCGCTGCTCAGACTCACAGCCAGGTAGCGATTTGCAGAGTCAGTATTCTCACACACGAGCCCTTGAGAAATACGACCTAAGAACCGGGGCGGCCGTTTTTAAAAATAAGTAAAAAGCGTTCTTATTGAGTGGCCAGGTGTTCGTAATACTTATTAAGTGAAAAGGATCAGGTTATCAAGCAGTATATAAAGATTCTATTTTTTACCTTAAAAATATATATATATACAAGCCCAAGCTTGTCAGAAATTTAAAAACAGCAAATTTGATAGTGGGATGATCTGGGGATAGGAGGTGGGAAGTGTGGAAAGATATGCAGGCTTATTTTAAATCAGAAATAGAACTTACCAAACAGCAAACAAAATGGCCCTTGGTATAAAATGATTCTACGCATCTAAATTTAGTCAAGGATAAACCAGCCGACAACTCAGGACATTAATTATGCTCCAGTCTTCTAACCGAAATAGGTATGGGTTTGACTCACTAAATTAAGGTATAATTTTATGTACAAAAGCCTTTTCAAAATTCAGGAAAGCAGGCAACTAACTCATGTCTTAAGAGAATTTGGAAACCATTAGCAATATAAACCAGAGGATATTTTCCTTCAGGGTCCAGTGAGAGGTCTATGCACACATATGTATGCTTTTAATTTTTAAAAAATTGTTCCAGGTTATGGGATAATTTCATTTTAAAAATGCTCAATCATAGGGGAAGAGTATAGCTCAAGTGGTGGAGCGCATGCTCAGCACCCAAGAGGTCCCGGGTTCAATCCCCAGGACTTCCTCCAAGAGGACATCAATGAATAAGCCTAATTACCTCCCCCTCATAAAAACAAACAACACCAGCAAAAATGCTAGATTATTTTGCTCAATTCTAAGGTAAATAATTATACATCCAAATCATAGCTATCAGCATATTGTTAGAAAAGTCATTCTAACACAACAAGCTACATTAGCATTAGAGTTACAATGGTCTTTCTAAACTTTGTGAACCACAAAATGATAAATATGTTTTAATGAATAATGGACTTATATAAAATAGCCATATAAATGAAGTGAAGCCTCACGATTTTCCTGTGTAGAAAGGACCTGCCAGGATAAATCCAACAGGGGAGGTACTTCAATAGCCCCTTTTTGCTTCTTAGGAAGTTGACAAATAAAGGTGTTAGGTTGCTTACCCCAGGTCAGAAGGACAGAGCTGGGATTCACCCCAGGCAGTCTTGAGACAGGAGGGAAGGGGGCAGGGCCCAACCACTGAAAAAATGACACAGCAGTGAGACCAAGATGGTGGAAGATTCAACTCCCGGTAGACCTTGAGCTTCAACATACACTCACTGTAATACAACAGCTGCTAAATGGTGCCATGACAGTTCCAAGGTTGAACATTAAAGGTCAAAAGGTGAGTGAAGGCCCAATTCCTGGGAATCCCAGCCCCCTCCCTAAAGGAGTTGGAATAACCCTCCCACTTGTTAGCATGCGAAGTTACTGAGCCCATAAAAACGAACAACCTCCGCACCTCGGGGCGACCTCATTTTTCCCTAGCCGACCCCATGCCCTGAGGCCACTGCTCTCCCTCCTGAGAAAGGCGGCCGGCACTCTGTCTGTGGAGTGTGTGTCTCCTTTCACTGTAACCACTCCCACTCCCCACGCTCTTGCATCAGTCTGGCTCCAGGGCTGGCGGAGAAAGCACAGAGAACAGCTTCTTTCTAGGTGCAGAAGTCGCAGATGAAGAGGAAAACAAGCCCATCCTGTCTCTGTCATCACGCAACTTACTGCCCTGTCTGAGAAGCAGGCCCGCCAGTCCCTACTGAGTGATAAGAGCCGGGGGACCTCCACAGAAAGTGATGTGGAATCTAATTTAAATCAGAGGAGCAAGGGGAGAGGTGCGTCCTCCCAGAGAAGGTGCGTCTTCAATCCTCGATCCTCGGCAGGCAGAAGAGAAGGAAGAAGAGGGATCTGGGCGGGTAAAGCAGCCCCCGGGAGGCCTGGAGGTGGGCCAGTGCTCCCTGCGGTCTTGGATCTCAAACAGCAGCCACCTCAGGGCCAGAGGCGGTGGGAGGAGATAAGAGTTGCTGGTGGGGCTGGCGGGGTTGGCGGCAATCCCAGATTGGGTGACCTTAGGCTTTTTCAAATTGTATCTGGGGTGAACAGAAGGTCATTGAAAAGGACTAAGCAAAGGATGATATGAGGAGAATGTGCCGGCAGCAAAGGGAGAGAAAAGCAGCGTTTAGGAGACTCCTGACCGCCCAGACCAAGGGAAGGTGGAGGTTTGGAATACGTGGCAACGGAAGACGTGGACACGTGGAGGAAGTGACCTGGAAGTAGGTCTGGTCAAGCCTGATAGGTCTTCTGGTGACTCAGGTCAGGAACCCTTGCAATGTGCAGGTTTAAAAGCTGAAACACTGGATTTTATAGATTTTAAATTCTGGATTTTATTTTTAAAATAAGTTTTTTTTTTTAACAGCTCCACTATATGTGAAAAAAGAGCACGCTAACTGGCTTGCTTAAAATCTGATGATGGAGCAAATCTCTGGAGAAAAACCTATCCTTTAAAGTGTCGTTCATATAGCACCTGCTTAGGAAGTGGTTCAGAACCAAGTTCCCTACAGTTCCAAAGAAGCCCTTCCTAGAGATCCCTGAGCTTTACTTCTATCAAATCCTTCTCCTGGCATCTCGAGCCTGGCAAAGTGCCGGACCAGCCCCTCCCCAGGGAAGGGCCCTGCCACCCAGATAACTGACAAGATTAAAAGAGCCAAGGTTAGGTGAGACAGAGACTGGCAAGTCCCAGGAGCCTGACTAAATCTCACCTAGTAAAGACAGACATCGCTAATCGGCTAAGTATGGCTTTTCAGGGCGAAGAACAAGGCTCTGATTTTAAAAGAGAAAAAAGTAGAAATCAGATTAATATTCAGCCCCGTTATTATCAGCACTGGCTTAAGGTGATATGGGTGTCAACACCTGCCAACTATAAGTCAGTCTTATCTTGTCGTTTGAAAACTTCTTGCTTTGTAAAATGTAGCAAAGAATTCACTTTTCAGATAATTAGCTCCAAAGTATTGCTAAATTCACATGCTTTGCCCCAGATCAGAACATAACCTTAACAGTTTCTGCATCAAGAGTGTTCTTTTCCCAGGCTGGTGTGAACCAAGCCAAGAACCGGGAAACGTCAAGTCCTAAATCTTTACAATGACTTTATGATCTGCAGTTATGTGGAAGTTTTATTGATCAGTCACGGCTGTTTGATATTTTGCTGCAAAGGGCAGAGCTTCCTCCAGAACTTTCTGCTCTCAGCAACTTGGTTAAATTTTTATTATAACATAGAGGTCCTTTTTTCCAAAAAAAAAAAAAGGTAATTATTCTGGGGCTAGTTCATGCCAAGCTGAACCTAACAAGTTTCGGAGGAATCACAGAAGATTCAGTGGTTTTAAGTATTGTAGTAGGACTTCACTTAGGGGAAAAGCTGGTCAGGAGTATGGGAGTATCTGACTGTAAAAGAAAGAAAAATGACAGGCTTCTCAACCATAGTGTTTTAAAACTTCCACTATTATTCAATACACGTGGCTTCAGGAGGAGGAGGATGGTGGCAGTGATGACAGCACTGTCATTCTTATGGCTCTTTATAGTTTTCAAAGCCCTTTCATCAAATTATTTCCTTTAATCCTACCTATTGGATGAGGCACGCAATGCCGTTCCCAATTTATCTAAGGAGATTGAGCTTCAGGGAGGTTAATCCAGTGATCAGGCTTCTAGTAAAGAAACGGCCCTGGAGAAAAGCCTAGAAGGCATTTCAAGAGATTACAACTTATTTGACTCCTTGCCTAACATTTTGGAGCGTCCCCCAGCAGAACAGCAGCACCAGGGAGAAAAGACTGACGCGGCAAATGCGGGTCTCCGGGCTGCGCCTCAGGAGGCGGGGATGCTGGTCTCGGGTTTGGCCGGCCTTTGTGTTAGCCATGATGGTGCCTTCGAGAAAACATGGAAAGGTCTGCCTTTCAAAAGAATGCATAAACCAGATGCCTATTTTTTGCAGAATCCAAAATTCATCTTGAAGACTCACACTAATGAGATAAATTTAAGAGAAAGAACCGTCTTTCCAACTATCTCACTTCATTAAGGATGTGCTGAAAATCTTTAAAGGTTACAACACCTGAAATTTCTATTGGAGCTATATCTTTCATTCAATTCACTGACTTTTCCTGAGATTGCTACCTGGATACCTTGGAGGATTTATAGAAAATGAAAATAACTGTTAGCAGTTCCAAATATAAATCATTGTATTTTATGTGTTATCTCCAAGCACAGTCATTAAACAATTGCAGGACTGGCCTCAGTCAAACTTGCTCTCTAAATAGTTCTCAGATGTGCACTCAGAGTCTTTTAAAGTATACAGAACTAGGTACATTAAAAATTGGATGACTAATCAATGCTGAAAATTTGTCCAGTACATATGAGTTTCCATTTCATTTTGTATAAATATTTTCTAAGGACTTCTGGCTTATAAGACCCAAGCTGGACTGGAGGGAACTCTAATTTGAAAAGATACATGCACCCCAATGTTCACAGCAGCACTACATACAATAGCCAAGACATGGAAGCAACCTAAATGTCCATCAACAGATGACTGGATAAAGAAGTTGTGGTATATTTATACAATGGAATACCCAGCCATAAAAAAGAATAAAATAATGCCATTTGCATTGGATAGACCTGGAGATTGTCATTCAAAGTGAAGTAAGCCAGAAGGAGAAAGAAAAATACCATATGATGTCACTCATATGTGCAATCTAAAAAAGAGAAAAAAGAAGACACTAATGAACTCATCTACAAAACAAAGACTCATGGACATAGTAAACAATCTTATGGTTCCTCGGGGGATAAGGGGTGGAAAGGGATAAATTTGGGAGTTCGAGATTTGCAAATATTAACTACTATATATAAAAATAGACCAAAAAACCCCAAAATTTCTTCTGTAGAGTACTACATTTAATACCTTGTAATAACCTTTAATGAAAAAGACTATGAAAACAAACATATGTATATATATGCATGACTGGGACATTATGCTGCACACCAGAAACTGACACATTGTAACTGACTGAACTTCAATTAAAAAAAAAAAAAACCCAAGAGGGACACAGAGATTGAATAGTACAAGAAAGGGATTAATTTCCCTTGTGAGTTGAGTTACCACTTTTAAAAAAAGAAAGTGCTAAATTTGAAATATTGTGCACCCCTTTAATGAGTTCTTTCTGCTTGAAGAGATTTCTGTTTCACAAAAGGAAAGTGTCCAAAATCCTCTTAACAGATGACATGATTTTAAAGAATATGTTTGGAAGTATTTACAGAACTTTTCATTTTGATGCCTGGTGGTATGTAATTTCACCTCTTGGCCCATTCAATGGTCAACTGACACCTAAGAACGCTTTGTTTCCAGATTACCTGCTTTATTTCATATTCATCAAGCACATAGCCTTTTTCTGTCTTTACATTCTTGATAACCTTTTACTGTACTCTGCTTTAATTATACTGGCCTCTCTATGAAACCTTTCAAGTTAACACTATTTGGCTTCAATCTCTCAAGAAAGTCACATTGGCAACCACTTAGCAGGTGGGTATATCTATAGTTAGTTGTAAATGTGTTTATGTGTTCCTGGAATTTCATCCATTTGTTTCACAATTATTTATTGAAGGCCTATTTTATACCATGCTCTGATACAGGCGCTGAGGATGTAACAGTAAACAAAAGAGACTAAAATCTCCCTTTTCTTGGAGTTTATAGTCATGGCAGGCAGAGAGGCAGCCTATAAATAATGAATAATGAAAATCTATACTATGTTGGGTTGTAATACATGCTATAGAGAAAAATCAAGCAGTTAAGAGAGAAGATGGATTGGAGGGAGGAAGGGCACTTTTAAATATTGATACAGAAAAATGGAGCTTGAGGATGGCCGTGTCCCAGGTCTCGGGCGAGTCCCTGGGACCTGCCCCACCAAGTAAGGGTCCTTGGCTTCATGCAGGAAAGAATTCAAGAGCGAACCATAGTAGAATGAAGGTAGATTTATTTAGAGAGATACACACTCCATAGACAGAGTGCGGGCCATCTCAAAAGACAAGAGAAAAGGCCATGAGGTACGGGCTGGGGTTGTTAGTTTTTATGGGTTCAGCAGCTTCACATGTTAACAAGTGGGAGGACTATTCCAACTGCTTTGGGGAAGGGGCGGGGAATCCCAGGAACTGGCCATCACCCATGTTTTGACCTTTTATGGTCAGCCCTGAAACTACCATTTAGCAGCTATTGTATTAGAGTGAGCCTATAACGAAGCTCCAGGTCTACTGGGAGTTAAGTCTTCCACCCTCTTGGTGCTAATTGCTGTGTCATTCTTTTAATGGCTGTGACCTGCCCGCTTACCTCATGTCTCAGTACGGCGCCAGGGAAGCCGTCAGTGAGGAAGATGCATTGGAGCAAAGACCTGGAGGTGGTGGAAATTAAAGGGACACCTGAGGAAGAGCATCTCAGGCAGAAGGAGGGGCAGCTCGGAAGCCAGTGTACCTAGCGTGGGGGCCCGAGGGGGAGGGCAGGAAGACGTGAGGAAGAAGCGGCATTGAGACCAAGGGGGCAGATCTGCTTGGATTTAGAATTGGTATTTTGACCAAGCAGAAGCCATTGAGCAGGGAAGTAAAATGACATGACAAACACTGAAAGTCTTTCTTAGGCTGCGGGGTTGACGACAGCCTTGAGGAGAGCAAGGTCCGATGCAGGGGACCAGTCAGGAGACTGTCACAATAGTTAAGACAAGAGATGATGTTGATCTGAACCAAGGCTGTAGTGATGGAGGTGGTGAGATAAAGTTGGATTCTGGACCTCGCTCAAGGTACAACACACAGAACTTGCTACAGATTAGGCGTGGGATGTGAGGGAAAGGCCATTGTCAAGGATGACTTTGGGATTTTGACCTCAGCACCTGCAAGGATGCAAAAGTCATCTCACTGACGAGGTACGATCAGGAGCCGACAGCTGCCGCCGGCACCCAGGAGGCTGCAGGAGCAGCGGGGCTGCAGCCGGAGCCAGGGTGAGGAGGGGGCGGATGTGGTCAGAGGATTGTTACGTACGGCGAGCCAGGCAAGTAAGTCAATACTCTGAGGGCAATGGGAGCCAGGCTTCTCTCTGTCAGAGAAGACTTATAGCTATAGAAAGGGGGAGGGCTAAAAAGGACCCTGACTTGTTGGGTTAGAATTAGGAGTATTGAGCAAAGACTGCCACCATGACCCGCCCGACATCCACGGCAAACAGTGAGGTGTCGCTCCAGGACCTTGCTTCAGACGTGTAAGCTCCCCCTGCCCATTAAACCACTGATGTCCCTAAAAAAAAAGAAAAGAAAGAATTGGGAGTATTGATGTGATATTGAGACAGAGACAGATTTACCTCTATGTTTACACAGATACATATTTATAAATAGCTATGTAATAGATAAACACACACACGTAGCCATAGACATAAATGTGTGTGAGCTTACATGTGAGCACGTGACATTTATTTCCTTGCTCTATCCACTGTGAGACCCTAGAGGTTTCCACAAACCAGCAGCAGTGAGCATGTTGGGGGCCCAAACTTGTTCCTAAATGTCATCCTTCATTAAAAGGAACCAGGGCCCCTGGGGGAGCTGGCTGACTCCAGGGCTAGGGCGAGGGAAGCACGAAATGAGCCGGGAAGATCTTGCCGTGCCAGGAAGTTAGAAGGTGCCCAGAGAACAATGGGGACATGTCAGAGGGACCTAAGAGCCAGCTTGAAGAGACACCCTCTGGCCAAATCTGGATAATTTGAGCATCAGAATAAATAATGAAAGTAACAATACAATTCATTGGATGGATTAGGAATTCATGACATCAATAGATAAATGCAGGGACGGGAAATATTTTTTTACAGAAGACGTATCAGTTAATAGATGCAAAAGGAAAGAGGCAAATGGGGGATCGTCATTTGGCAACCATTGTAGTGATGGCTGATTCAGGCTGGAGTCATCAATGCCGCCTGAGACTGGTTGAGTGAAGGGTTAATGCGGAACAGAATATTGGTGTAGCCTAGGAATAGATCCCTACAGAATACTTATCAGTTACAAAGGGGGAAATGCTGACTTTATACTGGAGGATTCCAGCATCCACCAACGTAGGTGATTAAGGTTCACATCACGACGGTGGGATGGTTCTTAAAGTGAGTGTGCTGTCAAGAGCACAGCACCATTTCGTTGATATTCCTGACCAAAATGCATGACCGGGGCCAATCATGAGGAAATAGGAGATGGATCCAGGTTGAGATCTATTAAATCTACAGAATAAAAGGCATGTGGTTTTTAAAGCTGTCAGGGGCACGAAAGACCGAGGAAAGACTGAGGAAAGACCGAGGACCTGCAGCAGATTAAAGGAGACTCACCTGGCGTGTCACCTCAATGTAATGTGTGACCTTAGACTGGATTCAGGACCAAAAATGAAAGACAGGCATTGTGTGGAAAGTTGGTGAAATGGGAAAGGGTTTTATGAATTGGCTGTATGTGGGAGAGAATTCCTGGTTTGGGGGAAACATACAAATCCTGGAGTATTTAAGGGTGAAGGGGCATCCTGTCTACACTTGCTCTTAAATGGTTCAGAAAAAGATTATTGATCACGAGTATCTATCTAGAGAAAGCGAGAGGGAGAGATCAAATATAAAATGATAACGTTCAGGAGAACAAGGAGAGAAGGACGTGGGCGTTCTTTGCACCATGTTCCATGTTTTTGTAAGTTAGCAGTGTTTCCCCAAAATCATTAAAACACTACTTCATTGGTCATCGGGTCTAATTCTATCCTTCTACAGCACCAGGAGCCACAAAGTTCTGAAGGGACAGTAACAGGTGAAGATTCATGAGCTGTCCGACTCGATCTCCCACTCGCAGCGTGCACAGAAGCGCAGGCTGCACTAGCAGCAGCAGTCGTCGTGGAGAAAGGTATTTGGCCAGCAGACGGGGCTGGAGCACTGCGTTCTTTTTCAAGGAGGTCAGAGGCAATTTGGAGGGTGAGAGATGGTGAATGATTGTGAAACCAGGTCATGTAAGGACTGGCCCGGAGGCTCAGGACTTTCAGTCTGGACGAAAGAAGTCACAGAAAAAAATATATAATGTTCCACAGTTCCACTATCAAAAACGAATATAAAAACTGTTAGGTGACCTTTAGGCCCCTTTGAAACACTGTTTACAATGGTAGCTACTATTTATTGGATGCTTTCTATATGCAGACATTGTGCCCAACGTTACGGATGCATTATCTCAGTTATTCCTGTCCACAGTTCCATCCGACAGACACCCTTAGACCCTTTACACAGACAAAGAGAATGGGGTTTAAACAACGGATCCCACTTGCAAATCAAACACATCACACAGAAGTGTGGGAGCCTGGATTCAGCCCTGTGTCGGCTGACTCCGTCAGCCACTCCAGGACTCTGAGCATCCATTCTTCCTGCCTCTGGGTCCCAGCGACTCTCTCTTGTCTCCTCCTTCAGAATCTTAAGCCACTGGGAGGCTCAGTGAACCAAATGGTGTCCACTGATTTCTTTCACTGTCCAGAGAGTCTCCAATTTTCTCTCTCAACTCTTTCTCATTCCTCTCCTCTATACTTTCTCATCCACTTGAGTCTTCAAGCTCCTTCTCTACTAGTAAGGAAATGCATCTTGTCTAGTTGTTTGTGCCCTCACCTGGCTGTCAACACATCAGATGTGGATGTGAGTTTACATCCCCCCTGCCCCTATCCCCAGCCCCAGCCCCGCCTTTTATCAGCTTCTCCTCCAGGTACTGAGTCAGCTGCCCTCAAACTTGAGCAAGCCACACCTTCATGCTCCTCCTGGTTTCACCCAGTTCAGGTCAAAGTGCAATGCATTTAGCAAGCACTTAACTTGGAGTATTGAAGTACCTCCTCATGAATGCTTCAGCTCTGAATCGTGCCACCCTAGTCTTGGGTTTCAAGAAGTTTCAAGAAGATGAATAAGGACTAGCCTGCCTCTTCTTGAGAAAAGTAAACATTAGCACTTGGCTGCAGGGAAAAACAAGTTTCCACTGGCTATCATTTTTCAAAGTGGACCCAAGATGTTAGGATCTCATGAAACAAAATCTGTCTTTAAGATGCAAGGAACTGGCGCTATAGAGCAGCATTCTGAGTTACTTAGCAACGGTTGACAGGGAGTGGCTCCTTGACTGGTGCCAACTGTCCCCTGAAGTCCTTGAGTGAAGCGCCTTTCTGCCCCTCACCCTGCTGAGGAGTCTACAGCCCAGCTAGACACGCCTGACCACGTACACTTGTGTCCCTTAATAGTGACACACCTGCACTCACAAAATAAAGACATGTGCCTGGTGGGGTATAAAATGTGCTACTTGGGAAGTTAATTTTGAAATGTTCCTAAACTCACAGGTCTTTGGCCACGTGCCTCTTCTGCACAGATACACCCGAGGAGTGACATGTTTCTGGTTGACTGGATAGTTTTCCAGAGTGGTATTTGCGTATTTTTATAGTTTTTCTCCCTCGGTAGACTTTGCTCAGTAGTTTTGCAGAAAGTGTGCCTCCTTAGAGGCAGAGTGAAGAGTGCGCTCAAATGCCCTGGAAGACGGTGCAGTGCACTCCCGTCCCAGTCTCGGGGAGGCAGCGGGAGAAATAAAAAAGAAAGATAATGTTCCCTTTGTTTGCTTAAAAGGCCCCAGAGTTGTGCAAAACCCAGGCCTTGTGTATACACCGGCTTGAGTTTCCACGGCCTGGACTTGGAGGCGCAGAACCAAGCAAGCGTGTGGCGGACACCCGGGCCTTCAGGCCGGGAGGCTCCGGGGCCACCGGTGGGGGCGGGTGGCTTGGCGGGGGCTGGAAGCCGAGGCTCCCCCCGGCCTCGTTGCCCGTGGCTAGGAAAAGGCCGGGATTCCAGGACTTACCTCCCAGTGCGAGCGCTTCGCGTGAGCGTGCGTGAAGCTGAAGCGAAAACAAGCCTCCAAGCACGTTCCGCGCCCTCCCCGCCCGTTTGCCGCTGGGGCCGAACCCCTCCCCAGAGACCGCCCAGATTTAATGCCCAGGTACCAGGTCCCCTTCAGGCACACGGAGGGCACTTCTCACACCCTCTGTCTTTCCTCCAGGCCCCAAGCGACACGCAATTTGCGCGTGCCCGCGTGTGTGCAGGACTCTTCCCGTCTGCAGACGCCTCAGCCGCTCCCAGAACTCCCGGCTATAAAGCCCGGGGCGGCCTGGAAGGAGCCGCACTCGGCGAGCGGCAGCTCGGAGGCGGGAGCGGGGCGGGGCCGAGCGCGGGGACCGCCCGGGCGCCCGGCGCAGCCAACCAGCGGCCGGGGAGGGCGGGCTGGCGCGGGCCGAGAGGCGCGGGCTGTCACAGGCGCCCGGCGCGCGCTGCAGGTGGCAAGTTGGAGGCGCCACCGCCACCGCTGCGAGGGAGCCCGGCTCTGGCGGCCCCTTCCAGCCTCCAGGAGCTCTTTCCCGCGGCGGAACCCGAGACTGGACCCGGGAGAATCCAAAGGAAAAAAGCCTCAGCGCAGGGACCTGTGAGCCTCCCTACCTCTCATCTGCCCTTGCGCTACTTTTTTTCTTCAAGGAAGGTTGCGCAGGGGGACGGCGAACGGGCTCCGGGAGGGACCGGAGAGGGAGGCTCCCGGTGACCCAGGTGAGTGCCTTTCCTTTCCCTGCCCCATCCCCCTTTGCAGCCGGGCGCTGGCCGGGACGCCGGCTCGCCCAGTGGGCAGGAGCCAGGGCACGGGCGCCTGCCCTTGGCTCGAGGTCGAGGAGGGAGAAGGCGAGGAAGGGGCGAGGCTGGCCTGGCCGGGGGCTTTCTAGCCCGGCCCGCCTGGAATCGGCAGGGACTCCAGAGCGGGCATTCGTGGCGAGAGACGGACAGAGAGAGGCTTTGAGGTGGCCGGAGGGCTGGCACCCTGGGTGCAGCGGGCCGGGATCTTTCCTGTGCGCGCGATTCTGGAGCCTCAGCAGGAGCCGGGCGCGGCGCCTCTGAGAACCCCGGGAGTGAGCGCGCCGGGCCGGGCGAGCACACGAATCTTCAGTCCCCGCGAGCCCCGGGCACCAGAGGATGTCATTCCTCTCGGCCCCGCAACTCCTCCTTCGCCCCTCTCGCCCCCACCCCTCCGCGGCCGCGGCGCAGCCTATTTGGAGAGTCCTTGCTTTTGCCAACGCGCGAAGTGGTTGCTGCTATCACTCCCCTCCCTACCCTCGCCCGAGTTGGAGCGCCCGGGGGTTAGGCTCCCTGGCCTCAGCCGTCTCGCTGTGCGCTGGAGCGGGTGCGGCGGGCCAGTTCTCTGTGCCGAGGGCGGAGGGGGCGCCGGCTCGCTCTCCAGTGCTCCCTCTGTCCATCCCTGCCCCTGCAGCTTGAACTGCTTGTCCAGGGAATGGAATCTCAGAAGCCAGACCTTGTTCACTCTGGGAAATTAGGGGCCTTCTAGGATGTTGCCAACCTTAAAGAAGAGGCGAGAGCCGCTGCCTCCATCTGGACGTTTCAGCCCCTGCCGTGAAGTGGACAGTGGCTCTGACCTCCGCATCCTAGCTTGCGGCGTGGGGGTGCTGGCGACAGTGTGGTATGTGTGTGTGTGTACCTCCGTGAGGCGGAGGCGCAGGAGCCCGCTCTCCCTGCCCGTCCGAGCCGCTGGGCCCCGCCGCCCCGAGCCGCGAGCGGCTTGCAGCTGCATGCCACCAACTCAGCGCGGCTGGCTTCCCTCCTCCTCCCGCTCCAGCTGCCAGCACCCCACCCCCCGGGCCCGTTGCCCCACCTAGGCGCGTCCCAGGGTGAAAACCATCCGGCCGGAGAGTGCAGGTGGGGGATCAGAGCGCTCTTGAGGCGAAGGAGGCAGGTTTCCAAAATGCAGAGGAGGGCCCCTCGCCAGGCATTTCGTCTTCCGGAGGCTCGGCTGGAAGGACCTCGGGTAGAGGCTGGCGGAGGCGAGGCCACGCTTCAGGGAGGGCGTCGTGCCACTCGGGAAGCCGAAGTTGGGGGTCACTGAGCATCTAGACCCACTTTGGCGGGTCCAGGTCGGAGGCGGAGGAACCAGGGGCGGGCGGGCCGGCGCGGGGCGCGCGGCGCAGGCGTGGGGCTGGCTGGGGACGACCTGCGAGCGGGCGCCCCCGGGCCGCGGGAGCCGGAGGGCTGGGCGCCGGAGTGGGAGGGCGCGTGGGGGCCGCGGCGGTCCCCGGGGCGCCAGAGTTGACCTGGAAGTTGCGGTCCAGGCGGGCGCCGTGTGAAGACCGCCCTCGCGGCCGCTGCGGATTCCGGAGCAGCGGCCTTGCAGCGCGTTCCGCCGCCCCCTCGGCCCGCGGCTTTCGCTTTTGATTCTGCAGAAATGAATCCTCTGCGCCCAGAAAGCCGGGGGTGCTGGAGGCGAAATCCTCTGGGGAGCGAGGGGCGGCGTCCAAAAGCCGCGGAAAGGGAGAATGCGGGATCCGGCGGGGAGCGCCGTCGAGCGCCGCCGGGCGAGGCTGACCCAGGCCAGAGGTCCGGCCCTTGGCGCCGCTCTCCCGAGGGACCGGGGCTTCCAGCCCGCTGCGCCCCCAGCTGAGGCTGGTGGACAAGTCCTGCGTAATTCCCTTCGAAGTGCTTTGGATTAAGACTGGGCGGGGAGAGGCCTGGATTCCAGGAAATGAATAAAAGTGGAAACGACTGTAAATCCCAAATCTAATTCCGGTTTATTCCAAATTCCATTTGATTGGAAACAGACTGTAATCTGGTAGCGCAGGGGCTGGGTGCATTTCTTCTAATGACAGTCATCGCAGGGCCAGGCCAGGCCCGTCCTCCCCAAGCTGGGGTCGTGCTTTGCGGTGGGGGTGCTGTTACCTCTACTCTTAATTTACGGTGGGGAAGCGTTCAAGTTCAGGCTGGTTTGGAAATGACCTTGCAGGCCTTCTCTTGTCTGCCACAGGCATTTCCCAGCTGGATCAATTATGTTCAGACTTAAGTGACACCGAGGAGTCAAGATCCTCTCCTGTAACGTTAGTTTCCAAAGACGACTTTTAAACAGACTTCTTAGAACACGTAGTGACCTCAGGAAAACATTCTGTGTTCCAAGGGGGAGCAGAGCTCTAAAACCTAAATTTTGTAAATAGGCTATGATCTCTCCATCCCAGTAAAGGAGGTATGCTCCTGATGGCATGGAAGCTTTGAGGGCAGAGTTCTGTCGTCCTTATCCTCATGCCCCAGGGCCCGGTGTATACTACGTGTTCAACAAACATGTATAGACGGTGCTTATAACTTTAAATGTTGGCCTGAAAAGTCATTTAATAATTTCTAGGATCAATCATTTTGAAAATCAGAATACTAAACCCTTTAGTCAGTTTGAGGACTGATGTGCCTTGCTTACATGTGGTTTTAAACTATCTGGGACTGGTGAAGTCACTTTAAATAAGAATGCACTTTAAGATGTTAGGAAATTGAGAAATAACAGGACAGTTGCACGAGAATGAAGTCCCTCTGTAACAGTCTCAGATGGAATACCTTTAGAAACGGAGACGTCACCACGTTCACTAGGGTTCTATCCATTTTAGATAAATTCATCATCCAAATGTTAGGAACTCAAGGTTGAACCTGACATGCGCATTGGCAGGCCACAAAAGAGCCACGATTTTGGTGCTGCCGTATAGATATGTGAGAAAGTTAAGGGACGTAAGTTCTCTGAGTGGCAGCAGCAAGGGGCACCCCACTGAGGATGGTCCCGTGGTTTGGATTTGGGGACGGAAGAGGTCCATATAAACAGACTTGTAAGAACTTTCTCAAAGCCCATCTGCACATCTGTTCCTCCCAGCACCACCTCCTGAGCCTTCTCTCTCGCCTCCATGCCCACTGGTCTTGTATTTCAGAGCAGTCTCTAAGCCTCTTGTTTCTTCTCTTCTTCGTGTTCCCCCATCCCACATTCCTAGCTTTCCTCACATCACACTGAATGTTCACATGCTTTCTCTGGCAGAAAAAAAAAGCAAACACTCAAGCAGGGAATGATTTCTGTAGGACTTGAAGTCAGAGCGCTTGACTGTGAACGTTCATTAAATAGACCCAGGGATGGGATGAGTCACGCCACTCTGGGCAGCCGCTTCCTCATCTGAAAGGAGTAATAATTTTCACCTGCCACACCGTGAGAATCCACTGATGACTTCAGAGGCCTGGGGAAGGAGTGTGAGAGCGAGCACATGGAACAGAGAATTTTCCAATTCGGAGCTAGTTGACCAGGAACAGCAAGACACACAATTAGTTAGAAAATATGACTTTCCACGGAGAGCTGCTAAAGGGGTTGAAGATTTTAACACTATTGAACCATGATCTTCACAGTAAAGATGGAGAAATATAAATAACTGTTGCAAAGTTTCTGATTTGTCACTGGTCCAGAGAGTCAATGAAACTGCAGGAGAGAAATCAAAGTAGCCACCAAACTGCTGAGGAGAAGAAAATCAGTGTGTTCAAAAGCAAGTCGAGTAGCATGTGAGGCTTCGGTTTGGAAGCGCTTGTCCCGGGGACAGATGCTGTACAAACAGGTCTGGGTCTGGTAGGTTCTGAAGGGCCACCAGTCACGTAGCCCAAAGCTAATACAAGGGCTCTGATCCTGGTGGGGCTGAATACAAGACATCAGAGCTAAAAGGACAACATCTTGGAATCCTCTGTAATGAGGGAGTGAGCAGCTCACTAGGTTAAGAGCAGTGATGAGATAGGGGATGGCTTGGAATATAATTGGGGCCCACTAGGAGGATTTCAGTCAAGTGGGATGAACCAAGATCAGAAGTGGAAAAAAAGAGATCTGGGCAAAGGAAGGCACGGGGGTACTTTCCCTGGGAACTCGGAGACAAAGGGAGGTGTCATGTCTCAGTGCGGGGGGGAAAACCAGGAATCGGATCTCAGCCACCGCACTGCTGCTCCAGTGCACTATGCAACGTCACCACAGGGTCCCTGTCACTAACACGGGGCAAGAACACCTCCTGGTGAAGTCAGTAACGTGGAAACACAGTTACTTAGCTGCCCCGGCAACAAGCTTCCGGTTGTATTGAACCGATTTTCATCCTGGACGAATGATTACCAGGTCTTTCTCTTTAGCCGCCATGAGAAATCTGGTCTCATATTTCCAGCTGCCGGGTAGATATTTTTACCCAGAGGTTCTGCAGTCACCTCAGGCTGAATATGAATGAATTCATCAGTTTCATTCATCAGTTTCATACTTTCTTCCCTTTTCTAGTGCAGGTCCTGAGTCACCAGGCAGGAGCCTAGTCTTCATTTTTAATACTGTCTCTTCTAGCATCACTTCCACATAGACACACACCACAGAAATGCCAGTGGTTGTGTTGGGGGTCTCCCACTGTCACCTCCTTTCTATTGTTATTGCCACTGGTCCTGCCCCAGGCTCTTGTCACGTCCTGCTTGGATCGTTGTGGCCAAAATCCTGGCCTCCTCTCATCCCCACCCCCCAACCTGTGCTTCTAGCTCAATCCTTTTACCGTACAGTTTTGATTACATCACTCCCTGGCTCCAAACCTCAGGTCGCTCCTATTTCCTGCACGGTAAGATCTCAGTCCTTTAGATCTGTGCTCACAACCCGATGTTGGCTTGCCCATGTCTGCATGCTCAGTGTGGTCTCCCACTGACCCCAGCTCGAAACCCAAGGCATCTGCCACCATTTTGGATGCATGACTTTAGGCTTCATTTTCAGGTCCTTTGCTCATCCATTTCCTTTAAGTGAAATGCCTAACCTCACCCTACCTTCATCTTGAAATCCCACCAGTTCTTCAAGATTCCAATACTCCTTCCTTCTGAAGCTTCCCTTCATTAGTCTCAGAAGGTCTCTCATCTCTCAGCAGATCTTGGCTTTTTACTCTCACACAGCACGTACCATGTCTTTATTCTTCAATGTGTTCCCATTGATTGAGACCTGATTTATCTTTGTGTCCATCACTAAGTGATGCCTAGAGTGGGGGCTGCATAACTTAATGAGAGAGTGATTGTGTTGTGATGCCAGAGAAGGGCAGTGACAGAAGGAAAAGGGTGTTTCAAACCCAATTCAAGTCCATAAGAGGAAGAAGTAGCCAACCCTTGAGCGATCGGGTCTTTATAGGCAAAGTGGAAAAGAGGCAATTATCTGAAGCTTCACAAACCACCCTCTGCCTCCTTTTGGTCCCATTGCATGAATGACTTAAGCTCTGGTAGCTGGAGGAATCTGTATGACTATTAACATTCTTCATTGTAGAAATGGGCTTCTAGTCATGTGTGTTGGACAGAGCTTTCCAAAGCAGCCTAGGAGGTGGGGAAGCCAAGTTGATAGTGATTGGGCTGGAAGACAACAGATTTGCTACGCACGGTGCCCATAAATGCTGACGGCATCCAGATACATGGAGGAATTCTTGGTCTGGGGCTCCTGAATTTGTCTGATCTGGAATTCCTTTCAGGCAGCTCTTCATCTGATTCATCGTGGCTCCTTGACTGACAAAATATACATACTGTATTATCAAAATACATAATTATGCGTGTGCTAATTAGCCTGGGGAGTAGTTTGAATGTTTCTAATCTAGAAGAATGAAAAGACTTACCTGATACTCTTGTGTTTACAGTAGGTTTGAGGACAGGTGGAAAACAAATTATAAAAATCTTGCCAGCTTCCATGTTCCAGAAACAGACATGCTTCCAAACACTCTTCAATATATAAGCCTTCAAACTTGAGAGGATAAATCCATCCTCATCAAATAGATATAAACAGCCCATTGCACATGAGGAATGAACTAGAGGGAAGAAAAACAGGGCATGATCAGGTACTGAAGGTTTGAAGAGTTGGGAATGAGACGCTTTATTATATAATGTTGGGATTATATTCTCAAACCTCTTCTGAGATCTGAGAAATTGGATGATCTAAGTGATCAAGAGCAATTGTATCTATGCCATATAGATTTTGACACATGGTGTTTATAGAGTTTCCATAAATATGTTACAAAATGGAAAAGATACTGGTCATCTACCATGTGAAAACATTTGGCCACATGTGTGAATCCTATTCAGGGCACTGTTTCAAACTGGCACATGGAAATGATAGTGTTCCCTATATCACATAGAAAATGGAAAAAAAAAGCAAATAACATCTTAAAGTAAGAAACAATATTTTAATTACTTGATTGATAGTTTTTTAAAAATCAGCATTTTGCTATGTAAATCTTTCTATCTCTCTAACCTCTTCAGCATAAAAGTATATTGTGGCAATATATTGTAATGACCTATAATGGAAAAGAGTCTGAAAAAGAATTCATATGTGTGTGTGTGTGTATATATATATACACACACACACACACACGTATAACTGAATCACTTTGCTGTACACATGAAACTAACTATACTTCCATTAAGTACATTATGGAAAATTCACAACAACTAATTCAAATTCAAGCAGGTATTTAATCAGAGACTCATATTCACCTTTAAATAAAGAACTTATTTCTTTCCCCCAACAGCCACAAAATTCTGCAGAGCCAAATTATTAAACCAGAAGCCCATGGGGGCAAAGACCATTTGGCTAAGCTAGAGGTCTGCTTTAAAACAGATTGAGATTCATTTGCATTCCACCCAAAATAGTTGCTGTTTTGAAGGTTGAGTGCCCTTTTTAGTTTGAGTTGTGAATAAGAAAATATCTTTACAAAATGAGGATGTTTAAAAATAGGCAGCTGCAAACCCTAAAAAGCAGAATAAACACAGGGACATGACATAAAATGAGCAAGAGAGACTCCCTGCTGTGTTCAGTACACGTCCCACAGTGTAGGGAGTCTAGGGCAGGGACCTTTTGGGGCAAAGGGGAAATGGATCATTCATGGGTGGATGCTGGGGTGGGGACACACAGAAGATGGAACGCTTTGCCTCTTGTCCGTCTGGGTCTCAGTGTTTCACTTTCATCCTGATCTCTCAGACACCCTGTCATCACAGTCTTGACAGTGACTGTCAACGGGGATCCTTAGAAATTGTGTAAGTAAGGCCGTTTCTGAAGAGTGTTCTCCCTACCTTCAGCCACCTTCCACACTCCTGTGAGCTAAGCTTCCCCCCCGCCGCCCGTACACACGTCAGAGTCTCTGCGTGTCTTGGTCTGGATTCGCTTGGAAGCAGACCCCGCGATAACGATCTGGGTGCAAGATGGGAGAGAGTCAAGCCCCACACTCACCCAGCCATGCTCCAGAGCCGGCAGCTTCTAGCTGAATGTCCAGGGACACGTCCCCTCAGGGTTCCAAGTCTTAGTTTCTTCTGCAGAACGAGTTTAGTAACACCTCCCTAGCAGAGCTGTCATAAGAACTAGAAAAAATTCTTGTGAAATGTCTGGCAGATAGTAAGTGCTCAAACTAGTGTCATATGATGTATGTTTTATTAATACTTCAGTATGAAAACTCATATTTAACTAATCAAATATTACTCTCAGTATTTATGTTTCAAGCTTTTGATTCTATTTTTTTTTTTACAGATTTCTTATAATATTTTAAAATTGAAATATAGTCAGTTTACAATGTTGTGTCAATTTCTGGTGCACAGCGTAATGTCTCAGTCATACATATATTCATTTTCATATTCTTTTTCATTATAGGTTACTACAAGATGTTGAACATAGTTCCCTGTGCTGTACAGTAGAAACTTGCTGTTTATCTATTTTATGTATAGTAGTTGGTATCTGCAAATAGTACCTGCAAATCTATTTTTTAATCATTAAAAAAAAACTTTAATCCAAAGTATATTGAAATGTAATTTTCTCTTTGTTGCTTTTCAAGTTTTCTTTTAATAGTAACCAAAGTAAAATGCAACTGGGAAGATAAACCTGGTAACCCTACTTGCAAAATGTTTCTGCATTTTGAAATTGAACAGAAATTATTATTTTGTTGATCTACTGTCCGTCTGCATCACTCGTTATTGGGAAAATATTGAGTTCGTAGACATTTGTCTCTGTCTGCCCTAAAATAATCCTTGACAAATTCATTTAGACTCCTCAATCTTAAAGTGATCCACATTGATCATTTAATTACCAAGATAATTAGGTAAAATTGCTGCACTTCACTTTTTTTTTTTCCAAATGGACAGAGAGGATCTGTTTTCTCAGAAGAGCAGTTTAATTTACAGTGGATGCAAGAGTAACCCGTGTTTCCCTGGCCAAACGGCTTAATAAGGGTAATAATACAGCTGACTGTCACCACCTGCAATCGTGGGACTTCTAAATATAGTCAGATTTCTCCTAACTGACCTGAGGAGTCCCTGAGGGTCCCTTCCCTGCTTGCAAAACCAGGTTCTCTCTGTGCTGCCTGCATCCCACCATTTTCACTTGCTTTTATTCTGGCCACCTTAGCGACACTTGACCTCAGAGATCCCAAATGCCCCCAAGGATGCCGACCAACCCACCGTGGCCGGAACCCATGGAGAGTCCCCCATGTTGCCAGCAGGTGGGTGCAGGTTCTGCATCACTGCTCAGCCGGCTGTGTTACCCCCTGGCCCCATCCTCTCACCTTGGAGGCGCAGCAGGGTCACCTGGTGGATTCTGTGACTGAACTGAATTGAAGTGGGTCTTTCACTCCGGACCCAGATACAAGCATCCGGCTGTTAGGATGGAGCATGGAGCAGGCGTCCTCTGTCTCACCCTCTGAGTCTGTTACAGCTTTTGTGTTTTCATATAAAATCCCTGGCATGTCACAAAGGCTTGAACAAATATACTCACCTTGTGAGCTTATGAAATCTTGGACTTCATCAAATAGGCAATGGGGAACCATGGATCCTTCTATGTAGAAGAGTAACATGAGGAGGGTAGATATAGAAAGCTCAGGCTTTGCGGGGAGTAAGTTTGATGACCGGGGAGGACAGAAAGTTAGGAGCTTTTGCAACTAGCATCACACCCCACACGGGCCTGGGACCTTGACTCTCTCCTCCCTTGACCTGGGTGCTTTCCAGGAGACGACTCCTTTTTCTCCTGTGGCTGGATGTTGGAGTAACAAAAGCTGAAAATGTAGAGATCTCATTCTTAACAGGTCGGTTCGATCTTTTGCTCTCACAAAATTTATGATTCCTGGGGAATGTGATCATGTTCCAACATCATCCACATTGTATTTATAAAGGATGAGTAATTTGTGCTATTCTTAGCTGTTTGCTTCCTTTGAAAACCATATTAAAGATGGATATGAATTAGGTAATACAGCAGTGAGTAATGCTCCTTAAGTGTACGTGTGACCCCGTCATCAAAGCTTTGCACTAAGTGAAAAAGTGTCACGATGTTTTGTTTTATGCCTTGTGCTTTGAATACATGAATATACTCTTTATCTTCTGGGTTATTTCACATAGTATTTCGGTCTTAAGTGTAACTCTGCTCTCCCCTAGATACAGTTAGAAGATACGTGTGTTTCAGGAAAAATCGGCAGTGTTGTAATTTTCCAGATTGTGGGTTCATCGGCACTTAATTTCCCTAGATGACAGTTTGTTCATCTTTACGACAGACTTACAGCTGCTTTGGCTTTCAAATCTTACAATCCTAAAGCATCATCATAGATTATAAGCCTCTTTTTTTTTTTTTTAAGCCTGATGACATGGCATACACTTCATGACAGTTTTTACACATTACTGTTATGGAAACACAATTTTGACGCAAGGAAATGAAAATATCACTTTGCACAGGGTCTGCTATGTAGAAACACTAATGAATTGTTTAATAACAGCAATAATAGTGATATTATTATCACTATAAGTGCAGGTAATGTCGTTTTTATTCTCTGCACAATTGGTCACATTGGCCTAATGACAGTCAAATCTACGGCTTTTCGGAGCTGGCTCAGCACTTTCTCTGTTTAACCCTGTTACCCGGAATTTCATTTTATTTTCCTCCCCTTTCATGTCTCCTCCTAGATCTGTATGATTTCAAAGACGTTCTGGGCAGTCTTTATAGAGCCTAGAAGGATGATTTGTCCTGATGGTTTTCATTAAAATCTGTTGAGCGATACACACAGGCTGAGGTGTAGCGCATCTTTTAAATGCTTTCCCCTGGACCCCACTCGGCATGAGGAGAGGGAGTGTGGGTTACATGGGACTAGCTGTCAGGCCGGTGGACGATGAAGATTCGCTGGGCAGGCCTGGAACGTAGCAAGTGGCTTTCACTGTGAGCTGCGTGTCAAAGAACCGCTGGGCTGAGCCCTCAGTGGCTTTCTATGCAGCCTAGACATGGGTTGATTTGGGAAAAAAGTGTCTGACCCATAAAATTATTGCTCTGACCAAAAGTATAACTGTAACAAGATTGTGGAAGAGACTTGAGAATAAGAAAAAAAAAAAAAGAAAGAAAGTAATAATTCCCTCACATTGCACTTTATGGGGTTGGATACAGACGAAAGCGAGTGCCGGCTCTCGTAGACGCAACAGAGCAAGCGTTGTGTTCACAGACAGAGTCACGTAACGGTGCTGTCCCGCCTTCTGTGTTCATTGCCTCTGAACATCGCCCTAGCCTCCCCCTCAAAAAAAACTCTTTTTTTTTTTGTATATAATATATTTTTATTGAAGGACAGTCAGTTTACACTGTTGTGTCAATTTCTGGTGGGCAGCACAATGCTTCAGTCATACATGAGCATACATATATTCGTTTTCATATTCTTTTTCACCATAAGTTACTACAAAATATTGAATATAGTTCTCTGTGCTGTACAGTATGAACTTGTTTATCTGTTTCATATATAGTAGATCATATCTGCAAATCTTGAACTCCCGATTTATCCCTTCCTACCTCCTTCCCCGCTGGTAACCATAAGTTTGTTTTCTATGTCTGTGAGTCTGCAAAACTCTCTTTTTCTTCCAGTTTTATTGAGGTATAACTGACATACAGCACTGTAGAAGTTTAAGGTGGACAGAGTAATGACATGACTCACACACAGCATGAAACAATGACCACAGGAAGTTTCGAGAACATCCGTTATCTCATAGAGACACAAAACTAAAGAAAAAGAAAAAAATGTGTCCTCCTTGGAGTGAGAACTCTTAGGATCTACTCTCTTCACGTTCATGTGTGACATACACCTGTGTTAATTATTTTAGTTTATCGTGTGGTGCATTACTTATTTCATAACTTGAAGTTTGTACTTTTTGACCACTTTCATTTCATTCCCCCCTCGTGTCACCGCCACCGCTGGTAACCACAGATCTGATCTCTGTTTCTGTGAGCGTGTTTGTTTTTGAAGTAGAATTGACCTCCAACACTGCGTTTGTCCCTGGGCCACAGTGTAGCGACCTGATATTTCTATGTATCACAGAATGGTCACCACAGAAGCCTAGTTATCGTCTGTCACCCCGCAGACGTTACATAGTGATTAACAATATTCCTCCTGCTGCACATTTCATCCCCGTGACTCATTTATTTTGTAACCAGACGTTTCTACCTCTTAATCCCCAAACTCTCCTAATAGCTAGCCAAAAGCCAGCTTTTTGTGGGGCTGTCCTTTTACACGGAGCACACAGCAGGTGTTCAGTAAATAGAATTAGTTCTAGTGACTTGATTTATTAGCACTGTGAACTAGAACGGAAATGAGAGCACATCTGTTCATGTATGTTTGAAATGTGTTTTCAAACTGAAAATGTTTAAGTGGCTGAGTTCATCAGAGAGATATCAGATATCAGAAATATCAGGTATCAGAGTGATCTCTGTCTTTCTGAACCCTCTCCTGGTAACTTCAGCAAGGGTTTCAATTTCCCTTAACACCAGATAGTTGGAGCGCTGTCAATACTCAGCTGAAAACACTCAGCTCCGTCCTGGACCCATTCTTCTGCTGATGGTCCGACAGTCTCCTGGTGGTAGCGACAAGCTGAACTTGTCCGCCTGGGGTTGCTTGCAGGGGAGAGTTATGGTATGGTTCTTCCCTACTTTGTGTTGACTCCTCTCTGTTCATAAGGAAACACAGTGAATTCAGAAATTTGCTTGCTTTTTGGCATTGACCTGCTGAAGTATCAGTTTGTCCATAATGCGAAAAGCCAGCATCAGAGACAAACGAGGTCGATGACCTCTGAACTGTCTTGCAGCCTCGGAGTTTTCAATTGCGCTCACGCGGCGGGGGAGAAGCCGGGCTTCGGTACCCCTGTGCCCTTTGGAACAGGTGGAGCAATGTTACTGAGAGCGTCCTCCCTTTTTTTTTTGAGCCCACGGTCTTTTTTTTAAACGTTTACCTCTCCCCCCATAAGGAATGCCCCGCAGATCTCATACTTTGGTAAGTTTCAGCACTCCTTGTCTGAGTTATTTTTCAAAGCAGAAGATAAGCAGTGATCAAACAGGGGGTTAGTGGAGGTTGTGCATTTGTAAGAGCACGGAAATGCTTATTTTTTTTCAGCCTCTGGCTCTTCTCAGTCCTAGGGGTGAAAAGATTAGATCAACAAAAGGCAGAGACCTCCTTTCTGAATATAGGCATTCCCCATTTTACAGATGAATCCTTTTTCCAAAAGTGCACGTCAGTATTTGTTGGGAATTTTGAATTCTTTGCCCTGAGAGAAGAAGTTGAAAATTATGGGTGGTTTCCAGGCTGGTCCAGACAACATTACTCAGTGTATGTCATGAACAAATTTTGGAAATACTAGGACCGGCGGTGGGACTGCAGAACAGGAAGCCAATCACGTGGGTAGCCTGCAGCGAAAATCTTTGAACGCGCATACGCATAAAGCACCCCTTCCCAAATCTCACGTCCATCTTCTTGAGCCACTTCTCTGGGCTCTGGTGTCCACATACAATCCTGAGTCACACTTTTATGCTTATAGTTGGGCTTTCTTCCCAAAATCTATTCCTTGTTCCAAATTTATTAGTTCCTCTCTTTCTCAAATAAAACTACCATTTTCTTAGTTCTGCTTATCTAACCTGGTGATAGGAGAAAGCAATCTGATTGAATGAAATCATATTTTTGTGTGTGTGCAAGGGATTAATAACCCCATAATCTTTCTATGCTATTTGCATTAAAAAGCAGAAAGTCTTGTAACTCAAATACAAGTTGTCGCATTTACTTCAATTTGATTTTCACTTATTTGTTTTTACAAGCAAGGTAGTGATGTGGGCCATGAGAATAAAAGTGTGAATAAAATATGACCCTTATCATCGTATAGGGAGACAAGTATATAAATGCCAATAAATGTGATATAGAAAGTGATGATGAATTTCAAAAGAGGCTCTTATGCAAATATTGAATTTTTATGCATTGCTAGAGAAGCAGATAAAGTGATAACAATAATATTTAAAATAATTTTGATTGTCTTGTAAAGATGTGCACATTTTCCAACATAGTAATTCTGCATATAATTGTATACTATTGAGAAACAGTCACACATGTGCACTGAGAAATGTTTCCAAAATATCCATAATAGCACTAAATTGGAAACGTCACAAATGTCTGTGGATGGGAAAATGGATTAAAAAATTATGGCATATTCACAAAAGGAGATATTATACAAGCCACAAAAATGAATGGAATGTTTAGCTCTAACCAGCCACAAGGATGAATCATAATAATGATGATGCAAAAAACTTGCAAAGATTGAATGATTGAACATGACTTTTATAAAGCTCAAAACCATGCAACATTTAGTGATATTCTTTAGGAAAACCCATGTTGTGGGGAGGGAGGAGGACTGAATGGCAGAGGCAACGACATTGACAATATTCTCACCTCATTATTAAGTTAGGCGACAGGTTTGCCGGTGTTTGTTTTATTATTAACGCTTCATGACTTGCTTGTGTGTATTTACATGTATGAAATTATTGCATGATAAAAATGTTTTATGTGTACTTTTTAAGTGATCGCCCCAGTTTTGGGGAAACACCGGAGAGGGGACACAATTCTGACAGAAAGACTGGGAAGGTTTCCCGGGGTCGGGGGTGCTATGTTCACCCTGGATTTGAAGGAAACGTAGGGCTCTGGGGGTCAGACAGATGCTGAATGGTGGGAAGTGGGGAGAGAGAGTGAGGCAGACAGGTACCTGGTGGGCTGGAGATGGGGAACTCGGGTGGGCTTGTGGGAGCCGGAGGCGTAAGAGCTGCAGCTGGGAGAGGGGAGGAGTGGTTCCATGCAAGGCACCGGGCGACCCTGATGCCAGGAAGCCCCCTCAAGAACCCATGAGATTCCCAAGGAAACGAAAGGAAAAGAAGCCACAGGTGACAGCAGGGGGAGGGCAAGGAAAGACGATCAGGAGGACCACTCAAAGGTGGTCTTGAGCTCCTGGGATAAACCAGGGGGCACAGAGCTAGGACATCCAGGCAGGAGCTGGTTTCAGACCCATGGAGGGAAGGATTCCATAGCCCAGAAAAGGATGGTCCTTGACAAGAGGGAGTAAGGAGGTAAATGATCAACAAATGTTAAAGCTGAAGGAGTTTACAGACGCCACATCGATCGAGGTACCACATCCGATGTCAGACATCAGAGAGGGGGGTTTCAACCAAATCATCGCAGGGACAGAGGATTAAGTTTTTAATCCATTCATCAATTATGGGCATCCATCTTGGCTGTGTATACATTCGCTCCCTTTCTGTGTCTCTCTCTGTTACGTGGTTACCCCAAAGTTGAGCGTCTCTTGGATGGCCAGTTGTGATAGGAAGACAAAAGGCGAGAAACCAAGTAAAGGAACTGCCATGTACTGAGCACCTACTGTGCTCCAAGTATTCCGATCAAAGGGCTGGAAATGCCTTTATTTCTGGCGTTGACCACACCTCTGTGCTCAGTGTTATGGAGAGAGCAAAATCAAAGCTTGCACAGGGTAAGTGACTCACCCAACCAAAGTCAATTCAAAAACACAGACTATCTCTGTGAAATCATACTCTGTCTCTCCTTGATTCACACCCCTCAAAAAAATGAAAAACAAAAGACGCTGCACCTTTAAAGAAAAGTTTCAGTTGGTTCCACTGAGAAGTTTGCATCCACGCATTTTTTCGCTCAGGTGTCTTTGGCACCTCTAAAGGTCTGCCCTCCCCCCGTGACGTTTCACCACCTCAGTCCGGATGGAAGGTTCTGGCACCTTGTCAGTTGCTTCTTTGAAGGTACAGGCTGTCCCCGCAGTTAAGCTGTTCCAGCAGGCATCCCTGGAGAATGTACTTTGATAAAATTTTTTGCTATGACCAGCCTTGTGGCCTGGCCACTTTCCACTGTCCCCTGCACGCACATTCCCTTACCTTGACGGGCCTTCAGTTTATCTCCTCGTGCTGATGTTACTCACATACAATTATTTTCTTGTTATTAAAATCATAATCACGCTTTCAGCTGCTATTTATTCCCAGAAACTGCATATTAAGATAATTATTTTTATCTTGCCAATGCTAAAGTTACAACTCATACATTTTATAGTCATGGTGCAGGAATCTTAACCCCAGAGCTGCCTGCCTCGAGCTTCTCGGTGAAGAGAGAAGCAAGATTTTTCTCCCTGAGAGAGAGGGGAACGCAGGAGGGACTTGGGGATGGATAAACTTCTGAGGGGGCAGGTACCAGAGAGCCAACGAGGGTGAGCAGGAAGGGTTTGCAGGCAGCACAGGAAGGCCTCCCCGAAGTTAGAAAGAGCCATCTTTCCCAGAAGCTCCGTCTCCTCCCGCCCCCACGGGGCATCCTCAGAGCTCTGACCCTGATTTTGGCTCCACTGGAAGATAGAGTCCTCTGTTACATTTCCCAGTTCCAAATTAGCCATAACATGGGTTTTAAGAGGCAAGCACCATGCAGATGCTGCACCAACCGTGTAGGGGAAGATGTTCTTTTTGAAAGCAGTCCTGAGATTCACTACAGGGCGGAAGAGCTTTATGATGGAACATTAGGAACTCATTTTTTAAATAATGAATCATTACAGGGTGGAACAGTTAGTTGAACAATGAATAATTCTCTACAACTATCACATACAGGGAAAGAGCCAGGGGCTGTAGCCTCCTGCGTGTATGGAGTAGCCCGACCCCGCTCTCAGGTGAGGACCCCGCACGTGGCCAGTGGGGGCTGCAGGAGCAGCCCCCTTCTCTTATCATTTGCCCTCCTGGTTTCTGATCTAGACACCTCGGTTCTCAGACATTTCAGTCCTGCTACCTCGATATAGTCCTTAAAAATGATCACAGATCGCAAAGAGCTTGGGGTTATGTGTGGTGTATTGATGGATATGTGCTGCATTAGGAATAGTAAGTGAGAGATTTTTAAAATACTTAGTTTCAATTTGCTGAAAAGTAACCATGGAAGTCCATGCCGTGTGAACACAAATATTCTTAGGAAAGTTAACTGTTTCCAAAACAAAAATAATTTAAAGAGTGTTACTGCAAATCTCTTTAATGTCTGGCTTAAGAGAAGAGGGTGGATTCTGATGTCTGCTTCCGCTTCTGTATTAGAGACTGGGAGTGAGGTATTATGCATCGTGTAGCTTCTAGAAACTTCCCCAGTACACTCCTGAGTGCATGAGAGTGAAAAGGCAGATTCTGTCTTAGTGTGACTAGGAAAATTGTTGTGATCTCAGGGGCCTCGTAGAAGTGGCTTAGGGACTTCCTGGGGTCCTGGGCCACATTTTAAGGATGATCACTACTCTAGACTCATGGGCCTTCGTTTGGTTGGAAATAAGCCAATGTTTGACTGACGGATGACAGGAAATAAGGTTGGAGAGCGAGGCTGAGCCTGCAGCGTATCCTGTCTTACCTGGACGTTTCTCATCTGCTGGGAAGGAGCTGAGCGCTCCTGCCGAGAGGCAGACGACCGTTAGAGATATTCCAAAGCCCACTCTGGATTTAGCTTGCTTGGTGTTTCCCAGAGGTCTTTTTCAAGCATTTTTTTTAAAAGTCTCTATCATAACTGTATGAGAAAACCAGGACATCTTTCACTCTCTTTTTTCCACCCAAGAAAGCAGATGTTTAAGATCACCCAGTTCCTTTAAAGGACCACGGAACCCACCCCGATTCCCTGAGTCCACCCCCCCATGCGGGTGGTGTCCCCTCACCATGAGGCCAACCCATGTGCACAGGGCGATGGAGACTGTGGGCTGAAGGTGACTGAAAGCAGACATCTCAGCGTAGTTCTAGTATAGTGGCTCGTGTAGGCACCAGTGTATACCCTTCTCTGATTCTCTAGGAAATAAAAACAGTTGCTATTCCAGAGAGGAGCGACTGTACCCTTTGGCCAGAATCATTAAAGCTCACGTGTTCTCAACGGGAAGAAAATTCACCAGTCATCACTGGGACGAGGGGGAGCTCATTGAACCACACGCTGCCCACAACCCAAGGCAGTCAGCTTTTTAAGGAGCCATGTCTAAAATGGATTATAATTTATACTCTTGGAAAATGCATAATTAGAATTATTTTTGTCAAATGCTTGTTTGAATGTACAAATAATATTACTAGGTTTTCTGATTATGACTTTGAGTTAGCCCAAGTCTTTGCAACAGTCGCAGACTCCCTTCCCCCATTCTAGTCCAGACTTGCTTTAATCATTTTTATGTTCCTGTAGGTCCATTCAGCTCTTTCATAGACTCTTTCTGGAAACATCTATCACCTGTTCCAATGTGGTTTGCATGCGTTTTCTCCTCTTTGCGACTGCTAAATGGAAGTGTTAGTGAGAGGTCCCTTCATACACCTCATGAATTATCTACCTTGTTTATCTATAGCGACTCTCTCCTTAACCTGCCATGTCTTGGCAATGGGGACGTTTCTAGAAAGGGGAGAACTCATTATCAATCTCAGAAGAGGAGTGAGCTGACGTCAGCTGCCGAGTTATTCCTAATCTATGTTTCCTTCTTCTTCCTCACCTTCCTGCCTTGCTGCTGCTTGGAACGTGACTGGTGACCTGCCCGTCATCTGGGAAAACGTTATCATCTCTGGGCGTGCGGCACGGATGATGTGGGTGAGTCCTGAAATTAACGTTTAAGCTGTTGATTTCTCTCTTTGTCTGAGGAAGAAGAAAACTGCCAAATGAAATTGTTTGATGGGAAAATATCTTCCGGATCCTCGTGGCCACTTGCGGGCACCCCACATGCCTTCAGTTAGAGTTAATCTTCCTGCATTAGAGAGGGAGAAATTCTGAGGTGTGCTCTTGGGAGCACCCACATTCAAATAAAACAAAGATGAATCGTGGTCAATGACTAGAGCTAATGTTTAAATTTTTGCTGTTGGTTTTCTTTTCTTTTTTTGAAGAAGAGGGTTTATGTGAGTTTGAAGAATAGTTTTTTTTTTTTTTTATAACAAAACCATTCGTAAATATCCCACATAGTTTGAAATGGAATTTTCAAAGGCTCTTGTTCAGTTGTTTCTGTAAATCACACTTCTCAAATATTCATAGTTACCATTCGTGGCAGATAGAACCGTGCTTGTTTTGTGATGCCGGCATTGTTCCTAGTATAAACATGTTGGAAACGGTCCATTGCTGATTGTATGTATATTAAATGAGCCAGGAATCTTGACATGAAAACTCCCCCTTTAATAGGTCCTTAGGAGATGGTTTCAAAACTCAAGGTAGCAAAACTGTTAAATAGCAAACTCTAACTTTGCTTTCCCAGAAGAGAGGTAAGGCGGGGTAGGGGGTAATAGCTCGTTGGTAGAGCACATGCTTAGCAAGCATGAGGTCCTGGGTTCAATCCCTAGTACATCCACTAAAAAAAAAGAGAGAGAGAGAGAGATAAGGATGTACTGGGCACTCAACTATTCTGCACACAGGACCGGGCAGCAGAGAGAGGATTTGCATCTGCTGGTGGATTTCTTGCTATGGAATGGAGACTAGACAGGCAGGTTTTGAATTTAAAAAAAAAAATAGATTTTTAAATCTGTTTCTTTCTAGTTATCAAGCATGTAGGGAGCATCTTCCCCAAAAAACCCCAAAACAAAACAACAAACCGTTGATTAGCATGATACTATAAAAGTGGTTGGTCCAAAGGCACCTCTGTATTTTGAAAAGTACTTGGCGCGGCTGATGCCTGGGAAGAAGGAACCTGCTGAGGTGTACCTCCCCGGGAAAATCACGGTCTTGGTCATCAGTTCCACTTTCATCCCAAGTCTCCCTCTAAATAAATTTCACACTGCCGTGTCACTGCCTGAGCTGGTGGAGGTGGCAGGATGTCACTTGCTGGGAGCAAACACATTCATTCCTGCAATCTAGTATTTCTGGAATTTCTAAAATGATGTTGCGTGATAGCATGAAGTCTGGCATGGAGGTCTGTAAGACTTTCTGTCCTGGTGTAAGCAGTTTGGGGGTCTTTCTTTTTGACGATGTCGTGACCCATAAGTGGCCTTAGGAGGCTGTGCCATGTGAGTGTGATCTGTTGAGCAGTGAGTGGTTGATTTGACACAGTCATCACCTAATCAGCTGTTTTGCCTTTGGGTTACGTTACGATTCCTCGGTTCCGCATCTAAAATCTCCTTTCGGGGGATTCACACCGTGCCTTTCCCTCTGTGTGTGTCTCTGGGTCTTTCCATTGCCCTCCTTCTCATGAGCGATAACCACCTGGAGAATCATCCTTAAAATCTCACCTTCTCTTCCAGGAATAATCAGTAGCCAGAACCTACTTCTTTTAAACTGATCACAAGCCAAATAGGGCGAATTCTCCCTGTGTCTGGGACCTAGAAAGCCTTCCTCTGAAGATAACACTTTATCTGTGAGGTGCTCAGGAAATCTCCAGAAATCTCTGGTCCTAAAAGCAGCAAAGTACAAGCCAGGGTGTCTGACTGTTGTTTCCCATCCGACTCTGTTGTAGGGTGTTGGCCTCCCCTGCTTCCCTTTTCCCTTCACTGTTACTGCCCCGTTCTAGTCTGTTAAGGAATCTCTTGACTTAATGGGCCCTTTGGTTTTTTTTTAATTTGCTTTTGTTCCATTGATAAGGATAGGCTGGCTCTGCAGCCTAGTTATTGGTTTGGTCAATATGGAATCATTCTCTTAAAAAAAAAAAAGCAAATGGGTTTGTCACTCGGACACGATGCTGTGATGGACACGATCATGTGTCATCATCACCCTCATCACTTCCTCCTTCCCGGGCGCTGGGGGACGGGCTGCCCAGGCATCTCATTTAATTTCCATAACAACCTCATGACACAGGGACTTTCTGTCATCCAGTTTTATGGATGAGTAAACTGAGGGACAGCTTCACCTGAAGACCATGGGGTCCAAGTCATAAAATGTTTTCATTTAGACACCTTTTCCTTGAACCATTTTGATATACTCTTTGACTCCTCTGTACCTTCAAAGGCAGGATTTTGGTGCCTCTCAGACAATACTTTGTCACCTACAACTAAATTTGTCTCTTACCTGGCAGTTACGCAAAGCGTTCTCATCAGTCAGGGCAGGGGTGGGGGGCAGGAGTGATTAGAGTAAAAGATGTGTTAATTAGTAGGGCGCTTGGCTCTACGGACGTGAATTTCTGTTTCTAGAGGAGTTGATATCTTTGTATCTGGCAGTATGATCATATGTTAATAGAACTAACGGTAGTTTTGCAGGGGAAAAAAATCCAACAGAAGCCAACATGTTTCCAAATTCATATCAACCCTGGTTCCTACAGATTCCACTTAGATTTTCGACTTGTTTTTGAGAGATCCTGCATTGCCAAATCTAATCACGTGCACTTCTCTAATAGCTAATTTTCTGCTGTATTAGTCAGAGTCATAAGGCCCTTCTCAAAATAAGAGAGACCGGAAAAGCAGAGAGTTACCTTGGTCAGCTAGTCGCCCTGCTTGAATCTCCCGAGGTTCTCCGTTGACAAGTGTCAGCGTTGATGGAGCCCAGCTATGGACGCTCTGGGCCAGGATGCTGGGATTGCCTTGCCCAGAGTGTGCAGCTCCTCATCGCATCTCACCTGGGTTTTCCAACACTGTGCCAAACCCTTCTTTCCATCTTCATGCCATCCTCCATCTGGCGCCAGGGAGACATACCCACGCTGTGAACCTGGCCGTGCCTGTCTCTTGCTTCCAACGCCCCAGCGGTTCCGTCTTGCTTGCAGGAGGGCTTCTCCACCGCAGCACGGCAGCGCCCCGCTGAGCGCTGATCACCTGCCTAGGTGTCGCAGTGAGGGGCTGCTAATTATAAATCCGAGCATTAAAATTTTAAAAGTATTTACTTTTTTAAGTAAAATAGACTGGATTCAGGTTTACCTCTATAGTGTTATTGTTTGTACTCACTTTTATTCCGTATTATTTCTTGTGTGTGTAATACAGATAAATAGATCAATCGATAGATCATCGATCCATCAATAGATTATCTATAGATCAACAGACAGAGAGAGGAGGAGGTTCTGCCTGGCTGTGCTCTGGGGCTTGTGTAACACCATCAGCCATCTTACCTCATCACCTAATGGCTCCTGGTGGACAGCTAATAATTCTGTTTACCAAGAGTTTCTGCAGGGCTTGCGAGTTGTGATTTTGTTTGCATTAACTTTGTCTCTGTAATGTTACTCATGGATAATTTCTAGGTGAGAAGGAAGGCAAGGATAGGCAAAGAGACCTCCAACACTGTGTTGCACTGAATGATGCTGTGGACATTCTGATCCATAATGACAACGATGTATGATGACCAAATAAACATCGCAGGATCAGTGATGCTAAGGAGTAAAACTTGCAAGAAGTTAAGTCATATACATAAAAGTTAAAATCTATACAGGGCATTTGTTTCAATAGCAATAAATAACATAGTCACTCTTCAATGGCCCATGCTTATTTACTTGTTTAGTACTACCCATGTAATAGAGGGTGTGGAAAAAAAAAAAGACAAGGTTCTTTTCAAAGGAAAACAAGATACTTTGGAAAATCTTACGTGCCGAAGTTTTTCTTCTAAAGACTGATTCTGTGTACAGTAGACGATGCCATTACTCACACGTTTGTATGATGGTGTTCTCCATCCCACTGTCATCCTTCTGAAGTGTCTGCACTGCTTTGCGCTGTTTATTCTGCAGTCATTTTGGGAGAGGGGAGAAGCTGGGAAACCTGGAAGTGTTGGTTGCATGAAAAGCCACGTGTCTTGTGTCTCGGTCTAAATGAAGGTCAAGAACAAAGCTCATTAGGATGACCCGCAAGTTTTCACCATCTACCAAATGTGTCCGCCGCTTTGCTTTGGGCCCGTTCTTGTGTCACTTGTCACCCCTGCTATGTCCGGTGTGTCCTGCCTTTAGCATCCGAGGAGCTCCCATGTATCCATTATTTTTTTCATTTTCTTCCTCCTGCTTCAATTTCCTTACCTTGTCCTTATCTCGTGACTCCCGCTTGTCTTTTACACACGGCTCCTGCAAGAATTTTGCCCCAATAGGCATCCTCTCCTCCCACCCCCCTGGGTGTGAGACTCCACTGGACTCTTAGAGCACCCGCACGGGCCTCCCTCCTGCGTCTTAGCGTGTCGGAAGGGAGTGCTGGATTTACCTGTACGTGCCCCCTATTGTTACATCAAATCGGAAAGAACTGGCACTTCATCCTTTAACAAGTCTTTATGCCTAACCCCTAATGTCTGGAGGCTGTCACAGGTTGTGTTTCTTGTTTGTTTGTTTTTGTTTTTGTTTTTTTTTTTTTTGGAGGGAGGCAATTAGGTTTATTTATTATTATTTATTTATTTTTAGAGGAGGTACTGGGGATTGAACCCAGGACCTTGTGCATGCTAAGCATGTGCTCTACCACTTGAACTATATTTCCCCCCCAGGTTGTAGTTCTTGAAGATAGACTGTGAAATGGACTTTGCTGGCCAAGGTGTTTGTTAGCAAGAGCTCCTGGGACCAAAGCCAAGGGGGAACATAGGACAGGGCAGAGGGAGATGTGGGGGTGGGGCTGTGATCCCTGGAAGGGCCCCAAACCACCCTAGGGAGCCCTGGAGCTGGGGTGACCTCCAGGTTGTTTCCAGCTAGAGCCGGAAGGCCCCAGCACTTCTTCCCCCTCATAGACTGGTCCCGTGGGATGCAGGCTGCCCCTGGAGGGGGCGTGACGTGGGCAAGGCAGCTGTCTTCAGTGGAGGCAACCCCACAAAGGACTGATAGCTGAGGGCTGCCTCTTGGCAACCCTTCTAGAAGCAGGAGGAGTATAAATCCTTCACTCTTATAAGAGGACCTGGGCAGGATATCGTAGTGTCCACTGTAAAGACACAGAACTTTTTTGTGAAATTAATGGAAGACAAGCAAAATGTCTGTCAATTTGGGAAATGGGGCATAAGAGGAGGAAATGAAACACGTGGGCCATTTCTATCTGCTCTATTAATAGAAATGGTTTTAATAAAATGGATTTTTCTCTGAATCAGGAGAGGTGATTTTTTTAAAAGACCCTTTAAGCTTTAAGCCTTGCAGCACTAAAAGCAGCAAATGCATTGTTTGTAACTATTCCAAATATTTAAACTTCTGCTACTCATTCTGTAAACATTTGTGGACTCCCTGAAAGACACGCAGCACCAGAGTAGCTGGTGTGGGACCTGAAAACAAACTGTTTAAAGAAAAAATCAAATATCAAGGAGATTTCAAGCCACTGGTGGGTAACAACATCTGGACAATGGGTCATAATTCAGAGCGAAAGAAACTTTGGAACAAGATGTCACATGAGCTGAGCTTTGACCCTCCAGAGACCTGAGTTTGACTAACAGGAAATGTTAGCTTTTACTTTTCTACCTGAAATAAGATCTCATTCAACTTTTATAGCTTCTGCAACCAATGACCTCTATGTATTGAAAGGAGGGGCATGCTTACCAAAACCTATGGTGGCCAATGAAATCAGAATCCTAACTGCTTCTTCTCTATTCCATTCCCAAAGTCTGTGTGAGTGTGTGTGTGTGTGTGTATATGTGTGTGTGTATATATATATATATATTTTTTTTTTTAATTGAAGTATAGTCAGCTTACAACGTTGTGTCGGTTTCTGGTGTGCAGCATAGTGCTTCAGTCATACGTCAACACACCCATATTTGATTTCATATTCTTCTTCACCGTAAGTTAATATTCCCAGGCTCTGAAAATGAGATAATGCTTGTACTTCTCAGGCTTGGTTCCTGTAGGGAAGAAACGTCCCCAAACATGGGACTGGATTTCAATTCCAGGGCTGGGCCTGTGGTCGCCTATAGGCCTTGCTCTGTAATGTTGTCCTATAATCACCTCCCTGGTGCCCTGTGAGCCCCTGACCCCGCCGGTGACGGAGCCCTGTGCAGGATGGATGTTGTGTGTGCCTCAGCTCGTTTTCACTGTGTTTAAAAGACAGTGCCTTTATTATTTTTTTAATTGGAGTTTAGTTGATTTACAGTGTTTGTTAGATTCTGGTGTACAGCATAGTGGTTCAGTTTTTTATAAATATATATACAGTCTTTCAGTTTTATATATATTTTTATATACATACTTATATATATATATATATTCTTTTCCACTATAGGTTATTATGTACACTGAATGTAGCTCCCTGTGCTATGCCGCAGGACCCTGTTGTTTATCTATTTTATATATAGTAGTTTGTATCTGCTAATCCCAAACTCCCAATTTATCCCTTCCTCCCACCCTTTCCCCGCTGGTAACCATAAGTTTGTTTTCTATGTCTGTGAGTCTGTTTCTGTTTCGTGAGTGAGTTCATTTGTATCTTTTTTTTTTTTTAGATTCCACATGTAAGTGGTATCATATGACATTTGTCTTTCTCTGACTTACTTCACTTAGTGTGGTAATCTTATCTAGGTCCATCCATGTTGCTACAAATGGCATGATTTCATTCTTACTGTGGCTGAGTAGTACTCTGTTGTATAAATACACCACAGCTTCTTCATCCAGGCATCTGTCAGTGGACATTTAGGCTGTTTCCATGTCTTGGCTCTTGCAAACAGTGCTGCTATGAACGTTGGGGTGCGTGTGTCTTTTCGAATTAGAGTTCCCTCTGGATATATGCCCAGGAGTGGGATTGCTGGATCATATCGTAAGTTTATTTTTAATTTCTTAAGGAATCTCCAAACTGTTTTCCATAGTGGCTGCACCAAACTACATTCCCACCAACGGTGTAGGAGGGCACTCCTTAAAGTGAGTGCCTTTATTCACCTCCCTTTCACTTAAGCAGGACTTCCCCTTCCTTTTAATGGCTTCTGTGTACGTGCAGTTCCTTTGTTTTCCCTGCCTTATCTTTAGTTGCTAAAATGATGACAGTGCTGATGAATAAGACATTATCTCTCTCTCTCAAAGATTTAGTAAAAAGGGGCAAAAACCGAAGTACACCGAATTACAATAGCAAAGTTCTAAATTCTGCTTAGGAGGCAGTGTGGATGGTAAGGAAGTGGTTAAACATTACTCTGCTTAGAAAGAAACTGTCCTCAAGACCAATCGGGAGCGTCAGCAAAATGAGAAACAATTGATTCATCAGGTGCTTCCCTCCTCGGCGTGTAGAGAATGAGAGTATTAACTTGGCAAACTTATCTACCGTCTGCTTTAGTCCACAGCTTTCTCCACCAACCATTTTTCCCCCTGTCGGCCCCAAAGTCCCATATTTAAAGATTTTAAACCGTCGGTTAGCCATTCTCCTCCTCCAGCTCTTCTTCAGCTGTTACCCAGGAGGTAAAGAGAGGAGGTTGAAGGGCTGTAAATCTGTCCAGTCTGTATGATCCTTCCTGTTGGATTTAGCGTCACCTGCTTTGTATCAGTCACGCCAGAGGTGGGTGCAAGGTTCTGGGCCACCTCTATCTTCTAAGGAACAATTAAAATATAAGCTTTACATTGTAAGACTATTATCATAGTATTAGTACCGGCTACAAGACGGGCAGGAGGGTTGGGGGAGGTGCAGTGTTTGGGTTAGTATGTGTTTTCTGAGCCACTTCCCACCACTTGAAAACCTAATTGGAAAATTCCATTAAATTTTATAGCAGAAGGACAGAGAGCTTTGCCATCAACCTGAAAACTTGGTATGAAAATATAAATTTTAATGATCCATTTTACATGAAAACTGTCGATTTTAAAGGTATTGAAAAAGGCTATCTATTTAATATAGTTTGTCTAATTCATCAAGTCTTTATTTTATCCAATAAATGCTTGGAGGACCCAAAGCTCAGATAATTTTTCTTCTTTTTAAAAGCTCACCTCTGTCATCGAAGAAGATGACCCACTCTGCGTGCATTTCTTCTTTACTGTGATTAGTTTTGCTTCGATAAATCATTTATAGTTGCAGAAGCATTTGAATTTAGCAAACAGCTTGCAGAGGGAAAATCAGCTTGCCTCTGGAGAACGTGAGGCAAACATCAAAGCACGTGGTGTTCTGATGTTCATACTGTTTGGTTTAACAGGTATAAATCCCAGTCGTGTTTCATGCTGTATACTTGGGGCTAGTGGTAAGTGTCCTCCTGCCTATCTGACCCTGATTGAACCTGTTTCTTGGACTTTCTGGGGAAGAATTTACGTGAGGTCAATGATTTGTACTTGTTCAAAGGTTACTCTGCTACATAATTCAACTGTCAGCAGAACTCGGTCTTGCCTGGCCCATGATTTTGTATAGATCTGGGGGAAAAAAATTAAAAAGATTCCAGCACATTTTATTGCCTAGGACACTGACAGATTCGCATCGGCTATGTCAGCACGAGCGTTGGGGAATCGGGCAAGGGTTCTGCTCGCTGCTGGGCTGAACTTTGTATTTCAAGCACGTTGGGCTGGAAAGACAGCCCAGAGATAGCGCGGAGGGGAGCTGACCTCGCAGCGGTGCGGGGAGATAGCTGGGCGATGGTGCTGTTTTTATCAGACAGCAGTGAGTGATCACTAAGTTTGCCGGGTTATCTTGGAAGCCTTATCTCTTCCAGCTCGGGTCCACTGAGAGGCTGGAGAGTAGTGAGAGCCTATTTTTAACAGCAAGTTCTACAGACCCATAATTGAACAGGTTTTTTGGTTGTTTTTTTTTTTTTTTTTTCCGTTCAGAAGCCCCTCCCTCCCCAGACATCCCGAAATGTCTAATCAGGCCTTTCAATATTTCTGCATCACCGACAACTTAGAGGTTTGAATGCATTGGGGATGTTCTGTCTTTTGCTCATGCTCTGGTGTGTTTAAGAGTCTGTTTTCAACAACAGTGTAGCTCTCATTGGAATTCAGAAGTATCTGGGTACTGTGCCCTCTTGAGACACAGAGAGCATTAACATTGCTGGAATATTTTTGCAAGTGTCCAGAAGAGATTTACCCTCCATGCCCGGGGTACCTTCTCCCCAAAGGAAATGTAATGTTTGCAACGAATTCAGGACCTCATAGCCCTTGACTCTCAGGGTCAAGATCACCCAGAACAGTTTCCAGTTGTTTCAGTTCTATTTCTGATAGATTCCCAAAGAATTCACCTTCAAGAAGGTCCTTGGAATTTTCTGAGTCCTTCTGGAATGGTAGTGCCACCGCTGGCAGTGGAGGAAGTCACTTAATTTTAGTGGCAGCTTTGCATTTAGTGTATCTCCCAAGTAAATGTTAATGGTCCTCTTCATCATCATGGTTTTTATTATTAGAAAAAGTCTTTTCTGGTGGTACTGTAGATTTTGAGGATACATTTAAAAAAAATTTTTTTAATGCAAGAGCCTTTTAGGTTTTGCTTTCAATTGTTAATTTTTTTTTTCTTTCCCTTTTAAAAATCACTCCAAATCTTGAACATGGGGCTCCACCTAGTGTAAGTTTTAGGGTAGGAAAAAATAGTATGGATCTAAGGAGAGAGTAAAAATTAGCTGAATGCACTCCTTTATGACAAGAAGGCAAAACAAAAGACAGTGATATTTCACAAAACTCTTTTATGGTTCCAACAGCTTCAAGGAATTTAGGGACATAGAAACATTCTTTTTCATTCCTTCATTTGCCACAAATTCTTACTTTTATACCTTTTTCAAAAGGCAAAAGTACATTATAGATGTGTGTAAATACAGTTTTAGATTGCAAACATTTTCTTTGCCTGTGGTAAACGGATTTAAATCCAATTTTCCGGTAGTGTAACAAGACAAGAATCTTAAATGAAACAGATTGGATGTCTTCACTGTAAACTTTGAGTTACTGCTTGAAATTGCTTTTTTTTTTTTTAATAAATAGGGACTTAAAGTTTAGACTAACATTTTTATTTAATATTTTCCATGATGTCATCTAATTACATTTTGAAAATGTTTATATTGCATCCAGCTTTAAGATTTAGATTTTTTTCCCCTTAGCAGCCACTAAGTGTCAATAATGTTATTTTTTACAACTTAAAAATTGTCACTGTAGTGTAGTATTCAATTTCTTTGAATTTTGTTCTCCGAGAGGGGAATTTCCAGTGCTTGTATCTGTTGCCAGTGAGTTCTAAGAACAGAATGTGTGTACGTCCCAAAAGGACTAAATCCTACACGGAAGTGATGCATACAGGAAAATGACCTGACTTGACTACGACATCAGCAGACGAGAAATGCAGAGCGCCGAGAAATTCACCTGAGGGAAGTGTCCCCTCGAGCATCTGGATTTTCAGATGTGCAGCACTTGCCCTAGAGCTGAGCTGCCGCGGGTCCCGGGGGAGTGAAACTTGCCGTGTGCCGCCTGCATGACGGCTGTTGTGTATACAGCATGCCTGTGCTCTTCCTAACACCTGTGAACTAGGCACTCGGGTCTCTTACAGACAAGGAAACTGAGGCTCAGAGAAATCAAATACCTTAACTAGATGTGGCAGGATTTGAACTCAAGTCTGTCTCTCCACATTAAGTGCTTTTTCCTCTACATCGTATTACTAACCTATGTAAAACTTAGACAATCCTTCTTGACACTGACTTTTTTTTACTTTTCCAGTTAATCCCTATGTTTTTCCTTTTTAAAAAAATTGAAATATAGTTGATTGACAATATTGTGTTAGTTTCAGATGTATGGCAAAGTGATTCAGTTATACATAGATTTTTTTCAGATTCTTTTCCATTATAGGTTAGTACAAGATACTGAATATAGTTCTCTGCTCTATATGGTAAATCCTTGTTATTTATCTATTTTGTATATAGTGGTGTGTATCTATTAATCCCATATTCCTAATTTATCCCTCCCCCCCTCTTTCCCTACTGGTAACCGGAAGTTTGTATTCTATGTCTGTGAGTCTGTTTCTGTTTTGGAAATAAGTTCACTTGTATTATTTTTTAGATTCCACGTGTAAGTGATACCGTATCATACTTCTGTTCCTCTGTCTGATTTACCTCACTCAGTGTGATAATCTCTAGGTCCACCCACTCTTTTCATTCAGGACTCACTGTGTGCTGGATTCTGAAGGAGTCAATGCTGTTGTGCCCTCCAGCAACTTTCAGTTTAACTGACGAGGCCGAGCACAAGTATGATTTCTAGGATCATGTATTGCCTTGTACACTTAGTTAAGTGCCTGGCATATGGTATAGATAACAGTGCAATAGGAATTCAGATTTCTTAAAGTGTCTTCTTTCCCCTCCCCCCGCCTGCTCCAGCAACGAGAACTTTCCTTGTGCAGAGGAGGTGGCGTAATGAATGAAAGAAGTGCTGAAGAATCATATTTCAGTTAGTTCCTTCGTCATTTTCAGCCCAGAATTTTTAGTGTCCTCGAACCCAGAGTCAGAAAATGAAGTCATGGTGGGAGGGTGTAGCTCAGTGGCAGAGCACGTGCTTAGCACGCACGGGGTCCTGGGTTCCATCCCCAGTGCCTCCGTAAAAAAAAAAAAAGAAGCAGCTCTTATATCTTATTGTTTATACAAAATATGTGCAGAACAGTAACCAATTTTTAAAAATTGATTGTTGGATTAGTTACCTTAAAGATTCAAAAAAAGCTGTAAAGATCTCCAGGATATGTGTGGGGCAGGGGGAGAGCCACATACTAGAATAAACATTAAATTTATATACAGTTTCAAGAGGGTCACAGATGCCCTACCATTCATCCCTAGTCCTCACGGACTCTGCCAAGAAGCAATGACTGAGAACATTTTCAGTAAATTGTTAAGGAAAGGAAGCATATTTCCAGGAGTTCTAAACGAGAGACTCATTCAGTACATTTCCTCCAGTTTCTCCTTGTTTGTCAGATATGATTCAAATGCTTACTGATGGGGAAGGCACTGTTTTAGGTCCCGGGCTCGGATACATCCTACCCTGTGAGCTTTCACACAATTAACTGCAAAAGCAGACAGAGCAAGTACCGAACAGGCCACCGATTCCTCCTGCCGGAAGATATTTTGGGGGCCAGTTCTCAAAAGACGTGGCACATGAGTGGCCTTGGGAGGTGAGCTGGACGGGCATTTGAAAGCCGAGAGGATGGCAGGAGGGAAGACTGGAGGGGAAAGGCGGTTTAGGAGGCCAGTGGGTGGGAGAGCTTTCCATGAGGAACCCATGACGCCGTCAGTCTTTCTGCAAGGGCTGCATGGAAATCTCTAGAAAGAGATGAAACAGAATCCTTTCCTCCCCTCACTTACTAGGCACAGTTGTCACGGCTCCGCTTTGCCTTCAAGGATTCTGTTGGAAACTACCTCTTCCAACCCAGGGTGCTGGATCTTAAATAACTGGGCTGCTCTCCCTTATAGAGTGAGTTACAACCATCTGCCCACAAGGCGCTTCTTAGAATGTTAAGCTATACTTCTACTTCAACTTTCAAGAAGCTAAAAGTTGGGTCATTTTGGAGAGCTAGGAACGAATCATTTGCTTACTCTCAATGTGCCTCGTTGTGAATTGATTAATTCTGTGTACTTCACAGGGGCTCACAAGACAATGCCTTTTAGCCTTTTAACAAGATTTTAATTAATTCTTGTTAGGAAGATCCTTTTCTACTCATTCCTTAGACCTTGCTGATTATAATTACAACAGTTGTGTCTCGATGACCTCATGTAGTCCAGCATCATTTCTTGGTTGTTTACTTTCAGAAGCAGTAGGGCGGTGTGAAAGTGCCTTCTGCTCTGATTGAACCTCCATCCTTCGTATTCACTGCTAGACTGTATTAGGACCTCGTTACTGACAGAGGCTTCTTAAATCCCCCGTAAGGGGAAGAAGCAATGCTGGGCGCTGGCTTTGAGTCTACTTTCTGAAAGTTGAGTGGAGGAAAATGATGCTCTTGCCATGTCGGAAGGTGGACGATCAGAATTCAGGATGATGTAATTAAAAGCTAAGCAGCCTGTTACAATCATCAATTAAATGAACTCTTACAGAAAATACAAATGACATCTTCTTTGTACATTTTATTATAATCCACGGCTTTAAGAGAAACAGTGTTTTTCTTTCTACCTGTTCATACCAGGTCAGACAGAAGAGGAGGTCCTGTGACCCTACTTGGAATGCTCTGAAAATATTCGAGAGGTCTTACCTGATGAGGATTTAGCACCAGCCCGGGGAAAGTGGGTAACAGATGTTTGGAGTGTTGTGGTAATAAATTATGGATTGGAACCATGTCTCTATGATGCTAAAAAACCAAACAGTGCAAGATTTATGGTGCTGTTAATGATTCTCATCATTACAGTCAACTGGGGAGTTGCTGTTGCTGCCAGGGCCCCATCAGTTAAGTCCGTATCTCTGGAGCCTGGGCCCTGGTGTTGGTTTTTAAAGGCTCCCAGGCGATTCTCGAGTGCAGTTAGAGTTGCGATGTACTGGTCTTGGTGTTTTTTGTTGTTTTTTTTTTTTTTCTTTAATGGCATTTGATTTGAAAACATGCAGAGATTATGACATAAAGCAGGAGATAACAGAGTGTGTCCCCAGAGGTATTGCTTTCCAGGCCCCCAAGTTCCCTGCAGTGAGGTGCAGCTGGGATCGACGATGCCCGTGCACAGTGAGGGTCTCCCCGGGGCAGGGAACATCACTGGTCGCTCTCACCTGAGCTGTGTTCCTGCTTCTCCGTCCGTGTGCCCCTTCTGCTCTGCCTCTGTCCTGGGGCGACTGGCTGCCTGTTTTCTGCCCAGGCCTCCTCCCCTCCTCCAAGACATTGCTAAGTTCCCGCAGCAACATTGGAGGGAGGGACCCCCAGGGCATCCCTTGCCAGCCCCGCCAGGATCCCCGAACATCCGAGGCCCATTCTGACAGTGGCCAGTTGGCAGTGTGTCTAGCTTCTCTTTTAAAGATCGGAGTGATTATTCTGGAGTTTTTGGTGGCAGAACTTTTTTGATAAATTATTTATCATAATTGTTAATTAGCTCGTTTTTCTCTGTTTTTCAAGCCGAGAGACAATGAGGAGGTTCACCATCTCATAAAGGATTTCTGTCTAAGTCGAGACCACGCTTCGCTTAGTGTTCTTTCACAGGGAAGCAATCTGGAGCGCCCTTCAGACAGCAGCTGGCCCGGTGGTTATTTGGCAATTACTTCATTTTTCTGGGAAAAGGGTGGCTGTGAAGATTACATCACGCATCTATTTTGTGGTGTTTTCTCCCTTTCCTGAAAATATGTTGACATCTTGAAAGTTTTTGTTTGATTTCACTTTGCTTTTACTCCTGACATTTCTTTTGACCTTCGAGGTCAGAGTAAAGGTGAGATTCTCACTGAAGTTTTACAAAAGAAAAATGACAAATCCAAAATGTTAGCGATCATTGCAACGCCATTTGACATTTTACTTTCCTAATACTTCTTCCACTTCCTCCGCCCCAAGCAAATGATAACATTTCTCCTAAGCCTGAAAAGTGAGGCCTTAGGGGCTAAACATCCCATAAATGCTTATGAAATGGGAAGGAGAGAGAAAATCACAGTTAGGCGGTGTTTTTATTTTGGGTTTTTTTGAGTCCAAGTTTGTTAGTTCTCTCTCTCTCTCTTTAAAATTCTTTTTAAAATTTTACTTTATTTTTAACTTATCATACAATAAAGTTTACCTTTTTTTAATGTACTTTTCCCTCATATGTATAGATTCATGTAACCACCAGCACAGTCGGGACACAGAACAGTTCCATCACCACAGAACACTTTCATGCCATCCCTGAGTAGTCACAGCCTCCCCCTGCAACTACACACAACCCCTGGCGACCACCTGTCTCTTCTCCATCACTACAGTTTTGTGTTTTCTAGAATGTCATCTAAATGGAGGCATTTATATGATATTATCTGTAACCTTAAGAGACTGGCTTCTTCCACTCAGCATAATGCCTTAGAGATTCATCCAAGTTGTTGCATGCACCAATTACTTTTTCCTTTTTATTGCTGTATAGTACTTCATTGTATGGATATACCAAGGTGTGTTCGTCCATTCTCCCATTGAAGGATATTTAGATTATTTCCAGCTTTTGGTGGCTATAAGCAGACCTGCAGTAATCATCCTGTACAGACTTTTTTTTTTGTGAATATGTGTTCATGTCTCCAGGCTAAGTGCCCAGGAGTATAGAATTGTTGGGACACATGGTAGAACTTGATTGGAAACTGCCAAAGAGTGGCCCTACCATTTGCATTCCCACCAGCAGTGTATGAGAGTTCAAGTTGCTCCACATCCTCGTCCACACTTGGGACCGTCAGTCCTTTTTCCTTAGCCATCCTAATAGATGTATAGTGGTCCAGGTGTGGGTTTTAAGGGGGAAGGAGCAGGACCTTGGTGTGATCTTAGCTCACTGTTTTCTCTTAGATCAGAGGTGTGCTGGGACCTCAGTCAATGTGCTTGTAAACTGCTGTCCCCTGTCACTCCTCCAGGGGTGTGGGTCCTGGTCTTCTGACCAAGCTGCGTAAGCCCAAGAAGAACAGGAAGGGGAGGAAAGGACAGAATGAGAGGCAGCTTCAGACGGAGCAGGTGCACCATCCCCCTTCTGTCTTGACTCCCCTGGCCTCCCTTCTCGTCGTCCTCCCTTCCTCCTTCCCTGTCAGTGAATGATCACTGATGTTGCAATTTGCTCCTTTTAATTGGGATGGATGTCCACCCCAAGGAAGACAGATGCCTTTTACTTTGCTAAATAGTGACAGAGGAAAAAAATTCTAGCAAAAAGAAACTGAAATATTCAAAGGATCTCTCTGTTTTTAGCTAGATCACTGTGCCACCTGCTGTGAACCTGATTAATGTCCTCAAAGCATCAGAGAGTCTCCCCTGGCAGGAGTCCTCATTTAAAACCTTAGCAGCCAAAAAAATTCCCCTCCAAACCCCAAAAAAGTGTGTGTAAAGTTATGAGGAGGGGTTTATTTTTCAAAACATTGGAAGAAAATATTGGCAAAATTTAGGCATTGGGAAATTGATCATTAAAACACAGGTATGAGAAAACTGGGGGGGTATACAAGCTGGAGAAAGGTTTTTGTTGTTGTTTTTTCCATACATTTTCTTCTTATAACAAGTTTGGATGAAACTCCACAGAACTAAAAAAAAACCCACCCAAACATAATTAAATGTACCTGATGAAACTCTTTATCTTTGTATGGTTTACAGGCATATGATCAAAAAAAGATAAATGATTTGCTTTATAGTTACATTTTTATATTGTCAAGTCATGCTCACCTTGACTAAGAGGTAAATAACAATATTATTATTGTCAATGAAACTCCATCCTTATTAATCTCTTGCAAGAGACTAAAGTGAGTTTATAGTAATTTCTTTTGCCGGGGGGAGGGGGGTCTTGGCAGGGAAAGACATCTGATTATGGGTTGCTGAATCTTTTAATGGTTTCCTGTAACAGTTTCTTACAAATAGCATTTATAAGAGTACACTGTGTAATAAGTTGATGACCTAAAATCAGCTTTGAATTCTCCTCAAAGGAAAGAAGAAATTATGATCAACTCTTTTTATATCTTTAGCTGCAATAGTTTCATCTGCCTACCTAAGTAATTATTTATGGGAACATTGCATGCCTACATTCTTTTAAGTGCAGTTCAGCACGAATATTCAAATATCCATCTCTCAAATTAACTACACTTTCTCATCTACAGAGTAATACATTTTTTTTAATAGAACAAAGAAGTCATAAATACTTGGGTACCTGGGACTGCATCTTGTAATAATTGGCCCTCCCTCTTTTTTTTCCCTTCAACAATTAAAGCCTCCATATTTATTAATGAATTGCACTCTGCAAATCTCAAGATTTTATTTAGATATATTGATTTTTTTCCAACTTGTCACTAAGCCTATGGAAATAGGAACCTGTTGCTTTAATTCTAGTGGAGGGACAGTCTTTAGCTCTTGGGAGCTCACTCCCAGGAACAGACTCCTGGTGTTTGCTCAGCAGGGGAACCTTTGTGAACTTGGCCGATGCACTGAACGTGGAGATGCTCGTGACAAATGAACATGAAATGAGTACTTAGAGAGGCGAGAAAGTTGTACCTAACAAATACTTATTGAATAAATGAATGACTCTACCTTTCTCCTTTTTCACTCAAGACTGCTGCGCAGATACTTTTCTGGGATGTATATATCTCACGTATTTCCAATTTTAAATTATTTAATTTCATTATAGTTACATATCATTCTTAGCTTTCTCACTTATAGTTGGAAAAAGGCCATGTCCACACTATTGAAGGCATATTGAAACCATCTTTGCACATGCAACTTTTTCTCCTCTCAGTTGCATCTTGAGCGACTCTAAAGTTGGGACTCCTGGGGCCCAGGCTGAGATCAGCGTCCCACCGCTGACTGATGATCACATGGTTGTTCTCCAGGTTTACTGTGAGCTCATTTAAGGAATTTATAGGACTCCTAGCAACTCCTGACAATGCTAGATTTATTATTTTAATTTGTGTCTCCTAGCTGGGTAAGTGTGAGATGGAACTTTATTTCAATGCGTGTTGCCTTCGTTGTCTGCGAAGCTGAGTATCACTTCCAAGTGTGTTACGTTAGTGCCCCTCTGTGTGAGCTGCCTTCCACCCTTGTCAGGTTGAGGTTGGGTATTACCTGCAGGGACTTAAGCAAGTATTTCTAAGAGGCTTGCCTCCATCATACAGAGACATTTACAGTGATCACTGAAGCTGTTTTTATTTTCATCTTCGTTCTCATTTTCATGCCATGCAGAATTATTTTGTTTCATTAAATTAAAGCATCTAATAGATTACAAGAGTCAGACCAGCTCCAGCTGCTCTCCAGGACTGAAACACCCTGTCTTTCTCTCCCACTTTCCCTGCTCTCTCTCAGCCTTTTCAGCTTTTACATCACATGAGCGTGTCTGTGGATGTCACGTGACAAAACAGAATCAGGAAGGGGAAAAGGACTGTACGGCTGTGCTGCGCGTGCTCTGCGCTGCCGGTGGACCTACCCCGGGATGGGGATGGTCTCTTCCTAATTATAAAGCCCAGAACCACGTGCTTAATATCTACCCTTCCCTACTTCTTCCTGGTTATTCCTGTTTCTCAAAGCTGCAGACAATTACTCTCCTTACTCATTGATTTCTGGGCAAGGAGAGTGACTGACAGGGCTTAAACTTCATTTCCAGGCTATATATTAAAACCAGTTCTGTTGAATTTTTAACATGTTGTAAACCAAAATATGTAATTTATTCACACATGCTCAGGACATTTGAACAAGCTGAGGTCTTGCTGCTGCTTCTTGTGCAGGTAAAGGGCTACAGAATTGTGAAGGTTCTGAAAGGATTAAAAAATGATGACTATAATTACCTGGAACCCCAAGAGTTCCAATACTGACTGTTTTTCCAACATCTGCCTGTAAATGTATCATACTGTCAGGCTTCATGGAGCACAGCGAATAACCAAGCTGCCAAATAATTATTTTGGGAAATAATTATTAAATGACCATATGGGAAATCCTATTTATCTTAATAAGTACCACACACAGAAAAACACAGTGCAATACAATTTGTTGATGTTTTAAGAATATTTAGACTACTGATTCATAAAGTATGATCCTTGAATCTTTCAGCATCTCCATCTAACGTGGCTTGGTCAAATAAATGATTTTTTAAAAATGACATGTCAAAATATAGCATGTTGCTCCAACTGAATTATTGAAGTAAGGAAAGCATTTCAGTTCTCTATTAGTGTGATTTGTGTAGATACCAACCATGACCGTCGCAGGGAGCAGGAGGTACACTCAGCTGTGAGTTTTGCAGAACGTAATGCAGGGGATTTTACAGTCGCCAGCGAGGGGTGCTGAGGCTCCAGGACCAGAAGACTGGGGAGTCTTTACTACCCCTAGGCTGACATGGTGATGGGGAAGAGACTGTTAACAGAGGCCACTGCGAGCTGAAGTGTAGGAGAGAGATCGTCCAACAAGAATGGTCCTTGGAGACCACTGGAGATACTTGGAGATGCTTGGAGACCATTGGGCCTGGGAGATGCTGCCTCTGGTAGGCACGTGGCACCAAAGCAGGGAAGAAGCTGGGGGAAAGTAGCCCAGCCTCTCTCTCTGCTTCAGTCCGGGTGCCGAGTCCCATCCTCCCATCGGTCAAAGCCAACCCAAGTAGAGGATTGGGCAGCCTGAGTGATGCAGGTCCTAGGAGCAGATCCTCCCCCTCCCCCCAACTCCCTGGTACCGAGCAGAACAAAGTGGGAATGAATCTGTGTCCCTAAGAGAAAATAATTAGTGTGATAGAATTTTGAGGTTCCCTTTCAGGAAATCTATGGATAAACACATTCAGAAGAGCAGTATACAGTAGAATTGTGTATCTCTTAGAGAGATCCGTACTTGCATTACATATTTCAAAGATACTTACTGAAGATCTTTGTGTATTATTTAAGTAGCAGGAACAAGTAGAGAGATGATCATTTATTGGCAACAATTTCACCATGACTAAAGGCAGTGTCTACTTCTTGTAACTTACAGATGCAGATACCAATCGGGAGAAATTATAAGAATTCAAAAAGAACAAAAACCGAACTATAACCACTGCACCTAGCACACTTATTTATTTTCCTCTTGCTTTTAAATTTCGGTTTGAGCGTCTTCTTTCTTGAAAAGTTTCGCACAATTTCTGAAGGCATAAAAGGGTCATTCTATTAATTTGGGGAAGCTGCATCCTCCTCTACACAAGGCAGCCATTGATTGTACAGTAAGTCACACAGTCTCGCCTTCCAGTTTTCTGAGTCATCATCTCATGCTGGACTTAATGTTACATTCCTTTTTTTTTTTCTTTTATTCAAGTCAGTCCTGTCTTTGAAGCTGTGTGCCTTTGGTTTTAATTTGCTACAGATTTTCACTTTGAAGCAGATAAAATACTTTGATACTTAGAGATGTCTCATCATCAGTGGTTGCGAGTTATTCTCATATATTTATTGATTAGAGTGATGAAATTCTCCCCTTTATGATGGGAAGTAGCATAAAATATTACTCAGGGAAGGTAACTAACATTTACTGAACACCTGTTACATGCCACAATCTTTTCATCTTTCTCTTAGTTCCATATATTTCATATCATTTCACAAAGACGTTTGGAATAATTTTTGTTAACAGGTCACAATCTTTACCATAGCTCTATGCTGTAGGTGCTGTTAATTTTACTTCACAGATGAGGAAAAAAAGGTCAGAAAGCTTTTGTAACTTTGTGAAACCATGAAATGAAGGAAATATCGAAGTTAAACCTTACTGTCTCCACAATAAAAATCAGATGATCTACTAATGCTAAACTCAGTACCAGGACAACAACGAAATACACTTCACGCCACATGTGAAAGGCTTTCTGATTGTACCTGTTTCAGTGGGATGACATTCCACTGCAGCAGAATCCTTCGAGGAGTTTTGGGTCTGCCACAGACAGGCTCTAGGTAAACCTTAGTGACTGAATCTAGGAAATAAAGGCCCCGGCTTTTCACCAGTTTATGCCGTACCCTCATTTCCAGTGATTTAGGGCTAGAAGCCTATGGACAAGGCAGGGTCTAGGTCAGAAACAAGTTGGGTTAAGCATGTAAGAATTACTTTCTAGGACCGCGTTCCTTAAAATGATTAATCTGAAATTTTCAAAGGCATTTATCATCTAAAAAAAAAAGACAGCTCTTCAGTTCTCCGATGCTGTATGATTACCCCATCAATTTAATCACAGCTTCTTGGGGGGGAGGGAAAAAACACCATCAGATTAAACACAGGAATCAGTTTCACATCCTGATTTCAGAACTGTTGAAATATTCAGAGGCAAATGCACGCTAGAAGTGAGGAAATAAGGAGTTACTCGTGACATAATTTTCTGGAAGTAGACTTTGTTCCCTGTAGTCAGCTGCCTCCAGATGGTAGTCTGAAAACAAAGAGGAAGAAGGCAGCCTGCTGCTTTTGAACCGTGCTGTCTGAGATGACCCGCTTAGACTGGGATTCTGACGGGGAAATGGGTCATGACTGGGGAACTGGGCTCTCCGGGGCGGCCTCCCAAGTCCGTAGACCTGGATTAAAATCATGTCTCTATGACTGGGGCAGTAAGCTGCACACCAGAAACTGACACATTGTAACTGATTATACTTCAAGTTAAAATTAAAAAAAAAAAAATCACGTCTCTGAACTTCTCCAGTCTTCATTAATACCACGGGCAGGCGAAGGCCGGTGGGCGTTTAGAAGCGCTCCCCTGGGGCGGGGGGTGGGGGACGCGGGTACCTTTCCCCAGTGTCTGGCGCGCGGTCAGGACTGCTGCTGAGTGTTTTCTGTGATAGTTTGATGACCTGTTTGGTTTCAGCCACCCTGCCTGGGACTCAAGCAGGAATGCAGAGTCAGAAAATGTTATTTCCCTGACGTATCTCTTTGAATCTCAGAAATTCCAGAATCCTTTGCAGTCTCCTTTTCTATTCACCGTCTTTTTCCCAGAGTATGTAAGGTATGTCTCAGGGGCGTGGATTTCTTAGTTACCCTGTGGCATCTTCCACCTTCCTCTGCTGCTCTGGCTCCATGCTGTGACGTCAGCAGTGGCCCCGATTCCCAGGACAGGCCAGCAGCTCCTCTGGGGACCCTTCACTGGCCCTGTGGAAACTCTAGCATCAGTGCCTCCGAATTTCAGGTCCGTCAGGAACCCCTGGGGACTGCCTTTAGCTTGCACTTCAACTTTCATGATCGCTCCTGTAATCCCAGGGGACGTTGATGTTTTTACGAGCCATTAAAACATGTAAAGTGAAAATCACCACTTAGGTCCAACTTCCAGCTTAGTCACAAAGCATTTGCATAGAATCAAGAAGTCATTTAACTGTCTGGGATTCAGTTCTCCACTCCTAAAACGCTGGAAGAGCTTGTGTCTTTGGTCCTTTCCAGGGCTAATATTCTCTGCGCTAAAACTGGTTTGGCTGTTGTGAAAAATACTAAGTCACATTTGTCGTATTTAGAAAACATTAGTTTTAGAAGCTCCTTAAACATATACTGTTTAGCATTTTAAAAGGAAGCATCTGTTTGATGTTGGGAGAAATTAAATTGTAGGCTCCAGATGTGATCCTGTTCTCGGTGGAAACATCTATTTAAAGCGTAGATCTCAAACCAGCCTGGAGGCAGCTGCCCAGATTTCTGTCCCCTCCATAGCACCCCCCACCCTGGTTTTCCTTTACCTGTTGTCTAGGCTTTGTGGGATGAAGATTTTATGAAGTTGTTCCAGCTCCGCTGGCTTCTTTTCTTCTGTGTTTAGCACTTTTTCTAGCCTGGGATCATATTACAGCTATTACAGCCTCCTACTGCACTTCCTGTCTGACGTGGGAGCAAAATGTAGTGACTGCGGGATTCAGTTTGAGAGCAGACTCTGATGGTCTTGGATTTGAAATCGCTGGGGGGCTTTCTCCCGAGACACCGTAAAGCAAAGTTTTCCGGTTGGATGTCACACTCACCATTCCAAGTCTTTATTTTCTTTTCTGCCTTTTGTATGAAAGGTATAGGTTGTTAAAAAAAAATGCAACTGAGTCCATTTGAAGATCTAATTGGCTTCCTTTAACTATTCACGAATTGGGCGCCATCCTGTCTGGCAAATAGAGAAAAGCTCCAAAGAGCTGAACAAAATGGGAGATTTTTATAAACTGAAGGAGGCAGGGACAAGGAAAGAGCAGATTCCCTCACTTCTTTGGAGGGACAGAAAGGTGGGGCAGTAATCAGGTGGATTACCTACTACTGCTGCCCAGGAAATTCCAGATTGACGGGTGTCAGATCACATTCCTGGGAGAGGCTGAAACTGCACTCAGGTTGGGACTGAAGTCCTGGTTTGCTGGTGTGAGACTTAGCACAAGTGACTCCATTTTGGACCTGTTATCTCTTTTTTTTATCAGGTGAAACCACAACATCTGAGTCTTTTAAAAAGGTTAAATTTTTGTGTTTTGAAGGCGTGAGTGACATCTGCTGGAATGTAGAGCTAAATCATGGAGTGTGTGTGTGTGGCTGGGGCGGGGAAGGAGGGGGCTCCATGCATTTTTCCCCTAGTAGTAAATGTATCCGGTTCTCACACATCTTAGAGAGTCAGAGTTTGTAGAGGCATGTTTGTTTCTGCATTTCTGTATCCCACGTCCAACTCTTACCCCCCTCTCAGATTTACATCAACAGAAAATACTGAAAATTATAACCATTTACTCTTTCACTATTCTCTGGAGTCCCTAGGCTCTTAAACTCCAATTTGAGAGGATTTTCTTATAACTGAACCTGAACTCCGAAGAGAATGTCATATTTAGACACCGTAAGGGTGATTGCTCCAAGCTAAACGCTCTAGGGGTGGGGGTGTAGCTCAGGGGTAGAGCACATGCTTGGCGTGCATGAGGTCCTGGGTTCAATCTCCAGCGCCTCTGTTAAGGGGAAAGAAGAAAAACTAAATTAAAAAAAAAAAAGCAGTCAAACGAAAAAGCTCCGAAAATAAGATCTCGAAAGCCAGATTTAGAACGACTAGATCCTATGTATGTATTCTTTATCGATGACAACTGTGAGTCTTATTTTTTATACTAATAGTTGTTACTGTTCATGAAGCACTGGTTTCATTCCAGACTCCATATGCCAGATGTCAGCAACAATAAGACGAAAATTGTTGTTCGTTTGGTTGTGTCACCCCAAGAAGGCTTAATGGATTTTTCCCCCAGATTGAAAGAGATCTGAGTACAGATATGGACTGACTCGCTTCCACTCAGCTGGCTCCGTGAGGCCACTGCCGGCTGTTGGCCAGAGCCTCTGGAGGAGCCGAAAGAATGAGCGGGGACTCGCCCCTGCCCTCTGACAGGGAGGGACAGGCCGTGCCACGGGGCACAGGTGAGAATGGAAACGAGGATTATCGCCAGGTGCTCCGAGGGAGTCAGGAGTACTGAAGTCAAGTGGCTTCTCACACGGCCCAGCCTACGTGCTGTGCGCCCGAGGAGGGAAGGAACAGGGAGGGCTTCCCCCGTTACACTCTTTCCTTCTTTTTCTTAAATTGAAGTACAGTTGGCTTACCACGTCGTGCTGGTTTCTGGTGTACAGCATACTGATTCAGTCATACACGTATATATGTTCTTTTTCATATTTTTCCTATTACACGTTATTAAAGCTATTGAATATAGTTCCCTCTGCTCTACAGTAGGACCTTTTTATTTATCTATTCTGTATATAGTGGTTTCTGTCTTCTCATTACATTTTTAAAATTTATTTAAAAAATTTTTTTATTGAAATGTAGTTGATTTACAGTGTTAGTCTCAGGTGTACAGCAAAGTGATTCAGGTACACATTTACATACATATATATTTTTTATTTTCAGAACAGGGAGTTTTTGACAATAATTTGGGAATCTCAAGCAATGCCAGCAAAGCTGGGCACCATTTTGTGTGTGTTTGTACGTATGAGTACACGAGTGCGTATCTGTACATGGATGTGTGCCTGTCCGTGAGTGTGTCTCTCTACATGTGTATATGGTATATGTCTATACATACGTGTTCATGAGTATGTATCTGTTGTTATGAGTGTGTGCGCATGTGCCCACACGTGTGTGTGTGAATTTGTGTGTCTGAATGCAGACTGTGCGTGGGTGTGTGTTTATACGCACACGTGTATGAATGTATGTCTGAACATATAATGTTCATACACGTGTGTACTAGTGCATCTACAAGTGCGTGTGTCCATACATATGAGTATATGCGTGTGTGTATCTCCCGTGTGTATCTATGCGTGTGTGGGTGTTTGTATCTCTACATACGTGTGTGCCTTCACTGCTAAGAGCCTGGGCAGTGGAACGTGAAAGAGCTGGGTTCAAAACTTCCGTCATAATCATCTGACCTTGAGGAAATTTCTTGACCTCCTTTTTTTTCAATCACTTCATTTTTAAATTGGAAATAATAATCATTCATGCCTCATAGATTGTGGTGAGGGGCAAAGCAAGAGAAAGGTTGGTAATGCTCTGGCTTATAAGTAACTAAAAGTGTTCGTCATCTGATCACTGCCTCTCGCCATCTCTAATCCTCTCATCCCGAGGAGACTGAGGCTGGGAGAGGGAGCCCCCCCCACCCCCGTCCAGTGATACAGGCAGTGCAGAGTAGGTCCGGGATTCCAGCCCAGGGCGGTCTGTGCATTGCCCAGAAGTGTCTGTTGGGCTGGTGACATCATTCCTGCCTTTCCATACTTTCTGGAAGAAATCAGTTGATCAGTTCTGGTTCTGACCTGTAGACAAGGTCACCCCACCATCGGGGGTGGATGGGAGTCACCTGCCCTGTTAGTCCGTCCCTGGTTGAGAACAGAGCAGTGGCCCCTGCCCGGTGGCACTATGGGCTTTGGAGTCCTCTGGACCTGAATTTGAGTCCTTGATGCTGCCCTGTGTGACCTGGGCCCAATTTTTGTTTAATTGTTGGTTTTTTCTTGCTTCTTTGGGTGTTTTTAGGACCTCAGATGTACAAAACTGGACTACTGGTAATGCTGGGTTAATGACACACTCTCATCGGTGTTACCTCTTTATTTATCTCTTTGGTTATTAGTTAGACACTGTAAATACAGCAAGACCAGTGAGACCACCCCCCTAAGCAAAAGCTGGGGTTTGGCAGGAACCTCGTCTAACCACTGGGCTGTTCCCTCAGCTCATCCCGTCTCTGCCCGCACCGACTGCATCCTGCGTCTCACGTTTGTTACCTCTGTCTCTTCCTTTCTGTTCAATCTCACTGCATTCAGAAGTGTTCTGAAAAGGAGACTTTTCATTGTAATTGTCTTCACTTTCTAAAAAGGACATAATGCTGCATGTAATCCTCTGAGACTAACTTTTTAGTGGGAAGATTCATCTGCATTGTGACCTGCAGTACTCGACCTTTGTTTTGTTCTGTTGTTTAACAGCCTCAGGTGTAAAACTTTCCCTAGCGTGTCTATGCACTCACTTGTCGATAGGGCGTTTGTGTGTCCTCAGGAGTTCCCTGCTGCTGAGACAGGGGTTTTGACTTCGTTGAACATGACTCTTCATGCGCATGTCTGAGAATCTGTCTTGGGCCGGAGTCGAATTGCTGGATCATGGGGCGTAGGAATGTTCAACCTCAGGGGATAGCACAAAATTGTTTTCCCAAGTCAGTTGCCTCAATTCCCACTCTCATTGGAATGTAGATCCACGGTCCTTCAACTCTTGGCATCGTTAGACTCTTTCCTTTTTGCTAATTGAATGGGTATAAAACGGTTAATTCACTGGGGCTCTAATTTGCATTTCTCTGACTATTACTGGTGCTGAATACTACTAATGATGCAGTTAAATGAACTCAGACTCCCTTCTCACGCTCACTGGCATTATGTGCTTGTTCTGCTGTGAAATGTCTAGTCACGTATTTTGATTGCTTTTCTCTTGGGTTGTGATTTTCTTACTGGTTTGTGGGAAATGTTGGGCAAGTTACTTGATCCTTTTGGGATCACTTCTGCATCTGTAAAAATGGGGATAACACGGTGCTCACAGGATTGATTTTAGGAGTAATGTTTACATATGGTAGTGTAAATGCTGGCATATCTCACAGGAGATGATCTGCCCCTCCAAAAAAAAAAGTTAGTTCTTGCTCTCTGCTCAGTTCCGCCCCTTCTGGAGACTCCGTTTCGTGGACTGGCTTGGCTGGAATTTGCCCCTTTGCTTAGTAGAGAATCTCTTCTGATTGGCGTGGCCAGTGTAGTCCTACTAACACTTTTGTACTTTGGGGAATAAAGCAATTAAATGAACTCAGACTCTCTTGGAAGAAATATAGGGAACGAAAGTGGAAGGAAACAGCTTCAGTGGAGCCCTTGGCAAAATGAAGGAAAACAAATCAGTGTAAGTGTTCCATTTTGCTCTCAACAGCTCTGTCTGCAGATGTTTGAAGTGCATATTAATACAGCAATTGGGGAAACTAAGGATTTTTAAAATGCTCATCTACATAATTAAACTGAAAATCCGATACCACGCAAAAGATTCTGTGATGATGCTGGGGGAGCCGGCAGTCACAGGAAGCCCTAGGTCGCTTTAGGCGTCTGTTTGCTGCTGCTGGAAGCTGTCACTGCACTTTCGAGAGTGGTGCACAGTCATGCGGAGAAGCCACGGCAGGACACGGGAGGCATAGGAGGAGAGGAATCTGAAGGACACTGTAAGATGCTGTGCAGTGATTGCTTCCTGCTCCAGGCTCATTTTTTGAGAGCTGAATTCCAGGAGAGTAGCTGGATGTGATAGTAAAGCAATTGCTTTTACCTCCCTCAGTTGGTGTTTCACTGAGGATATTCCCGGAGGAAGAGACGCCAGAATGTCAGGGGTCCAGGAACTTTGAAATCTCTGCATGGCACCATGCCGTCCTCACTCTGCCTCTATCTGTGCTCAAAGTCCCTCTTAGGATTTGGAGGTAACGTCTTTGTATTGCTAGCATGAATGGACACTTAGGAGAAATGCCCCTTTTTAGGGATGATACCTCTGAATTTGATAAATAGTTAAGCAAGCCCACGTGTCAATTCAACTAGGGAAATGTGGAAGTTATCCTTGAGTGCGTGATGCCTCTTGAAATCTTTGTTCATTCGTGACTTTGCAGTGTTGGTTGTCCTCTAGTTTTTCTCTGGTTTGAAAGCTTTGCTTTTCGGTTTGTAGTAGGAAAACCTGGAAATGAGAACAGGTGGAGTTTAGCTACAATGTCGTCTCACCTTTCCCTTGGTTCTTCTCAGTCCCCGCCCATTGACTGATTCTGAGATGTTTTGCTCTAAGGACACATGCTTAAAGAGTTTGGAAACAGCTTTTAGTCGTGATGGCAACTTCAGCTAAGGAAGTGGTTAAGAGAGAAGTTGGAATGCTCTCCAAAGACAAGAATGCCATGTACTTACGCCCAACTGTGCAATTCACAAATTCACAAGTTGTAATTCACGTCCCTTTGTGCCAAGAATTACAGAGACATGTATTCTGTAAGTGATTGTAAAGACAGCTTCATTAGAACATGGATGATACCTACACCTCAAAGGGACGGAGTTGCCCATCTGTAGAACCAGGGACCTATTTCAGGCCGGAGAGTCTCAGGTACGGCTCTTAGTGGCTTTGTTGACCTTTTGTTGATTATTGGGAAAATGAATTTCAACAATAATTGGTTTTAGAAGCGACTAATTAGCAAGCTCTGTATACAGAAGCAGCGGCAAACTCAGAGAGGGTTTGCAGTGGGCTCTTGCTGAAACCTTTTGATCTTGACCTGTATTTAACCAAGGGGATTCTTCATGTTTCCAAGGGGGCTGCTTGCTGTCTTTGTCACCCGCCTCACCCTGAGGGGCATGGGGCTCTGGCTGAACCGGAACCCAACCGTGTTCCTGCCAACTACAGGGTAGCTAATTTCTCTTCAATCTTTTCTTTTCTGATAGTAACTTTCAGAAACAGCACAACGACCTGGGAGAGCTTGGTGTGGTGTTTTGAGTAGTGTCCCTATTTGGTAGCATATTATATTTTCCTTTGAATGTCTTCTTCTGAAATAGTTCTCACATCTTTTTTTTTTTCAGTGAATCCAGATATTTTTTGCAGAATGATACAAAAATTAACTTTCTATCATGGAGGTTGCAGAGAAAATAGGCCTCTCTTCATAGAGCTGTTTTGCTTTACAATAAACTTTAATAGAATGGACCTTTTAGTTGCCAATTGGTAAGAAATTATTTGTACAGAAAACCCAAACCTTGCACCTGGCTGTTATCAGTACTGTAGTTTTATTCCCATTCTACATCATGTCAGGGTAGTGAGATCTTGAGAAGCTTGAATGACTCACAATTAACAGAACAGAACAGCAGAACAGAGGGAACTGAGAACAGGAACCAGGTCTCTCCCCTCCAGGATGAGAACCTTCTCCCCGCCAGAGGCCGTCCCTACGGCACCGGTGGGGGCTGTAACTGAAGCCGTGGGCGAGCACTGGAACCCAGCGGGCATCCTGGGGGAAGTAAGGAGGACAGGTGACGAAGGGCTTTACAAATTGGACAGGAGATTCGAAATGATGCTGCAAGCTGAGCAGGAGAGACTAGACAAGACAAAAGTCGTGTCAGGGCATCCCAGATTCGGTGACTTGCTGGAGGACCACAGATTCGGCATCCAGTGATGCTCACAGCTAAGATGAATTAGAGCAAAGTGACTCAGAGCAAAAACAGCAAAGGGAAAAGGTGCACGGGCTGAAGTCTTGGGGAAACCAGCCACGCGCTTCCAGGAGTCGTCGTGCAAGATGCACCTCGATTCCCCCAGCGGCAAACTGACAGCACGTGGGCGATGCCGTCTACCTGGGAGGAAACTGAGACGGGCAGGCTGTCCCCTCTCCTCCAAGCAATTGTATTCATGATGTGTTTCTCCCAACTGGGCTTTTCATATGCATTACTCAATGCAGAATCTTGGTTTATTATCTCCAACCAGGACTGGGTGCAGTGTTGCCGAGGCATTTGGGAGTCAATGGAAGAAGGACCGAGTTAAGTTTCTCTGGTGAAACTTAAGGCCACATCCCTGAATGGATGGTCACCACGGCTTCCCTTAGGGTTGAAATAAGGGGGGACCCACAGCAGGGATAAAAATCTTCCTCCAAAACTAGCTCTGGGTCCACCTCAAACCAACACGGAGTGTGATTCTGACTCGGGTTGCCTTGGTAGCAATTACTTGGAAAAGTTAAAAATTTGGGCTAGGAATTGTGGAACAACCACATTGCCTAGAAAGGAAATGTCATTAAAAGCACATTTTGTGATGCCCACTGGAAAAGAAGTCCTAAAATGCATCATGCTGAAATGCAATCAACTATCCATGAGCTACGAAGCCTCAGGGGCCTAACATTTGATACAGAACAGGCTGAAAAGGGGTAAAAAAAAAAACCAAGAAACCTCCTAGCGATGATGCTTAAATTTTGATCACATTCTAGCTCAGTTCAAAATGGAAGCAAGCAAACCAGAACATTTGCAGTCCTTTCTCTAAAGAATCATTTTTTAATGAGCAGGCCAATGTATTTGAAAATGCAGTTTTGTTTGACATTAACTGATGATTCTTTTTTTTCTTAATATTTTATTTTATTTAACATTTTTTATTGAGTAATAGTCATTTTACAATGTTGTGTCAAATTCCAGTGGAGAGCACAATTTTTCAGTTATACATGAACATGCATATGTTCATTGTCACATTTTTTTTCGCTGTGAGCTACCACAAGATCTTGTATATATTTCCCTGTGCTATACAGTATAATCTTGTTTATCTATTCTGCATTTGAAATCCCAGTCTGTCCCTTCCCACCTCTCGCCCCCTTGGCAACCACAAGTTTGTATTCTATAAGTCTGTTTCTGTTTTGTATTTATGTTTTTTTTTATAGACTCCACATATGAGCAATCTCATATGGTATTTTTCCTTCTCTTTCTGGCTTACTTCACTTAGAATGACATTCTCAAAAGTGAGGAAATTTAGAGCCAACGTGTATTTCTGAGACCTCTTGGAACACTTTCGAGTGTGTTCACAACCACTTTTCTCATAGTACTTGACTTCACAATGCCAGAAGTTTCCCACTTTACCCTTCAAATGGTGCTAGTGTAACAGAGAAGTCCATTTCAAAATAATGCACATAATTTAAACTCTCCATGTATACTGGATTTATATTCAGAAAGAAAGAAATTCTCTAAAAACTTGGCATTTGATAAGAAAAAAAAATACAGACTACTCAATACAATGGAATCTATTTTATTTCCAGGATTATGAAGTTAGATGGAAAATGCTGATAAGCTTTCTTTCCGTAGTGACTTCAGTCTGCTCCCTCACCTCTGACATCTCTTGCCACATCTCTGTTGCCAGGCAACAGCAGAGAAATAAAACCTGTGTGAGTAAGGGAAGTTCCCAACATAAGAATGGGTTCTATTCTCGAAGCTGGGGAACTGCTTATTTAGAATTTTAAATACATTTTTTCACGTTAAAAATATTGTCCATGGTAGTTCAGCGCCCAAGCCAATCACTGTAAAGCCTGTTTAACTCCCGATGCTCTGAAGGATTGAAAAGTAGCACCTTTCCTATCCAGAGTGAACTGGATGAGTAGTAAACCCTCCACCGCTAGACATCCTCTTCATGAGAGTTATAACAACTGACCCGTAACCAACTAATAATACTCTTTTGAAAGACTCATTAATGTGTATCTGAGAAAGTTTGAGTCATACATAGTGAAAACAGCTCTGACAAGGAGGGTTTTTTTTTTTAATTGAAGTATAGTACGTTACAATGTGTCAGTTTCTGGTGTACAGCATACTGTCCCAGTCATACATATATGCATACATTCATTTTCACATTTTTTTTCATGAAAAGTTATTACAAGATGTTGAATATAGTTCTCCGCGCTATACGGAAGAAATCTGTTTTTTTTTTTTTTTATCTATTTTTATATCTATTGGTTAACATTTACAAACTTCAAACTCCCAAATTTATCCCTTCCCTTTCTCTTTCCCCAGGTAACTGTAAGATTGTTTACTATGTCTGTGAGCCTGTTTCTGTTTTGTAGATGAGTTCATTAGTGTCCTCTTTTTTCTTTTTCTTTTCTTTTTTTTTTATGATTCCACATATGCGTGATATCATATGGTATTTTTCTTTCTCTTTCTGGCTTACTTCACCTGGAATGACAATACAAGTTTCGAAGCAAAATTCATCTAGCTGCGAGTTCTGTCTAGCTAAACTTAACTGTAAGGACCACAGTTTAATTATACCAATGATTTGCACAGTGTTGCCATGGGGAAATATATTATGAATTCCCACTAGGACACCAGAAAAGCATCCCCCATTCTCAGAGGCATTGAAATTTAGCTGTCAAAAGCTGTCTGTTCTCGGGAGACACGAAGGAAAAGAAGCAAGGTCTTCATCCCTGTGTAAGAGAAACGCACACCTCTGGGTGGGCCACCCAGCCTCGTGTTGTGAACTGTGTAGTAAAATGCACGCGCCAGGACGGGGCTGAGAATGTGCTCCTGTCTCGTCCCCGCCTCCCTCTCCTCCCTGCGGTGGGCTATCACTCACAGTGCGGGGATTCCTAATTTGAGGACTACGTTGAGTATCACACCTCAGAAACGTTTTAATCTAATTGTTCATGAGCCCTGCTGACTCTTAATTGTTGTTTTGGTCAGGCACACGACAGTGACAGTAATTCCAAATTTAAAAGTGAGTGGTTGGTATTAAGCATTTGATTAACTTCATACAGTAAGTACCAATGCTTGCTGAAAATATGCAGGTATCTGAGCGCCCTCTTTAAGATGCAGCCATCTAACCAAAAAAGTTCTGCTTACCTGTGAACGGAAAAATACTGCAAACCCTGTCAGTAAACAAAGAACGTGAAACCATTAAGTCGGCGGCTGCCCCCACCCACCAGGTCCCCACCCCCTTGAAGACAAGCCTGCAGCCCAGCCTCTGCCGCCACTCCACTCGCAATGGTGCCCTCGAGGGTACTTGGAATAATAAAGGACAGGATATTGGCCCTAGTTAGCTAGGTGCTTGTCAGAGGAACTAACAGAGCTTGCTGTTACTGTTTCATTATTTCTTCTTTTCAATTGCTTTAGATCTGAAGGACTAATTTTGAGCACTCCTATTCTAGATGACTGAAAATTGTTCTAAAATGCTATGCACTGTGTTGCAAGGAAATGTCGCCCAATGAAATCTGCAGATTATGATCAAGATACATTTCGTGAAATTGTATTTATGGAGAAGTTCCTTAAGAGATGGGAGGGCTGGCTCTAAACTCAATCTTTTAAACAGTTGCTCAAGTTTTTATGACCAGAAGTCTTGGTTTTCCTTGTCTAATTTTGCAGCTTGAGTTTCTTATAGAATTCTGTAAGTTCGAAGCCTGTTGGGGCTATGCCAGGTTTCTTTGAAGAAGTAGTGGTTAAAATACAACATTCAGTGACTTATTTTGGAAATTTGGGGGTCTGAAAGTATGGACTTTAAGAGCAAAACTTTTCACGTGCTTCCTCCATTAGAGAGCCTGGGGATGGTTTGTAAATACACCGCTAGGAAGACGCCTTGGGGAACATTACTGGAACTTCGTTAGTCTCTCCTCTTGTTGACAAATACTCAGTATCACCCACAGATGTTTTGCATTTAATCAGAGGTTGAGTAGACCCAGGGGAGCCCCCTAGCAAACGTGGCTATGCCTCTGGGAAATCTAGATCTGTATCTGCACACCTAGTGTTTCAAAAACATTCTTTGCTATTTCAACAGTCTTTGCTTTCTTGCACACCTGACTTTTTTTTTTTTAACCATCCAGGGGAATTGGTATAAACCATAGTGGAAAGAGAAGGGCGGCTTTGGGGTATGGGTGGAACCGTACTCCACTGAGGACCAGTGGTCTTCATACTTTTTTCTCACGTACCATCTAAAGAAAGTTTGCAAAACTACATACCCCTTGTGCATTTGTAGGTTCATATCCAATTTTTTTTTCAATTTTTTATGTTAAATTTAGGTGGTTGTACAGCATGTGGTTCCAGCTATCATGCGTATATTGTACTTTTCATAATCAAACAAGCACATCACTCTTACTGTATCTTCTAAAAACCGTAGCAATTTGCTCTCCGTCATTGAGTATTTCACAAGCACAGGGACAAGCTTTTCTTTTACAGATATTTTCCATCATTTCTTTTTCTCCTTAAACTTTTATTTCCCTTCCTCTCCCTCCACAGAATATTACCCTCGTGAGATTTTTATGCTTGAAAGTATGTTATTGATTACTTGTCATAATTATCAGCCCCCAAAATAGGCATGTAAATTGAAATTTGAACTTCATTTTTCATTTTGTGGGGCCATAACATTCTAAGTTTTAAAAATATTTTCTAGATCAGGCGATCATTGTAATTATTAGCAGTAGACACTTTGATCTAAGCAGTGCCAATCTATTCCATTCGATGGTAAACGATGAGCCTACAAAGTAAAGTGTTACTGTGGATCAACCTCTTTATAAGACAGGCAGAGCATTTTATCCATTAGTTTATGCATTTGTGAGTAAATATGGTTAAAGTGAGACATGGTGCAGCCACATCCTTCCTCCGTCCCTCCCACCCTCCCTCCTTTTTCCCTTTTTCCCCCTCTTCCTCTTTCTCCATTTCTTAGACAGGCACAGTGACGATTGTTGAGTAGATGTGTAGATAGAAGAACTGCATTACAGCAAATATTCCCCCAATTCTTTGAACTTCATCTGTTAACTACTTCGTTTTGCCCTTTCTTGGTTTGGTTGAAAGGAAAAACGAGTACTTGGCTGAGTTGTGAAAGACTTGTTAACCAGGCACCAAAGTATTTCCAACCACTGGCGAACTCGACCTGGTCATTCTCTGGCTCGTCCCTTTTCCCGCCCTCTAGAGTTCACCATCCTGGGACGACGCGCTGCCTGGCATGGGCACAGGGGCTAGTTTGCCTCCGCCGTGTCTAGTGGGAGGAAAGGGCTTGTGAAATCGGGGGTAAGAGAGGAGAACCTCAGGATGCTGGCGCTTTCTCAGGCAGATCAGTTTAAGGATCTGGAAGTTAAGAATCTGGAAACTGAGTCTCTTAAAACTGCACAGGCCAGCGCATTCCTCTACAGGTAATCTTGTGTGCTCCCAGAGGCACCTATCTGTTTTCCAGTTTGAAGGGTGTTATTGTAGGCAGCGAATGTTTTGCTGTAGCAGCGAATGTTTTGCTGTACGGTGGTTTGCTTGAGGGGAAAGTTCTGATTCTGTGTTTGGTTGCCCTACAGATGCTATCAGGATGTGGAGGAAAAAAGCCTTATTAGGTAGAATTCTCATGGCTATGTGCCACCCCACATTGATGGCTGACCCCATCACTTCTCATCCAATACACGAGCTTGACGGAAGGTGTGGAGGCTGCAGGGAATCGGGGTTCCACTGGTGGGAAGGACCAGTAGAAGTGGGGGTGCTTGGGACAGGAAGTGAGAATTTTTATTTCCTTGGGAACTTAGATGAAACAACGGAGGTGACAGAGTTGAGCTTCCTCGACTTCCTGATGCATTACTTACAAACTTATATGTAACTCAGCCCTTCTCCCTCTCCTTCCTTCTCATTTCTGAGGCTGTGGGGGTCCCTCTCAGTTCAAGGGCTGGCCTCCACCTGTGCTCGTCATCCATCTGCTCCAGAACTTGGCCCAGGGACCCACCGTCCGCCCCCTCATCCCACGCTCTCCTCCGTGGTTCTTTCCCGGAGGGCTGTGATGCTGCTGAAGTCTGTCTCACCCCATTAGCCCCTTTCCTTGATCCGTTTCTTGCCAGCATCTTGTCTCTCTCCTTACCTTGTCCATTGCCTGATCTCTCAAATGGCAGTAACAAGAGTAGCTACGTGATAGACTTATTGAGAGGATTAAATGAACTGGGACACGCAAAAGACACAGAGCCCTAGCTCCCCCTGTAAGACGTCAGTAAGTCAGCAATTGTTATTAGCCAAGTTTCTGGCTCCCCGAGCTAGGGACCCTGACTCATCCCCTCTCTGAGAATGAAGAAACTGAGACTTGGAGAAACTGAGAGGCTTGTTCAAGGCCACAGCTCATAACTGGCTGAGTGAGGGATAGAACTGGGTCACTTCTTCGTTTATCTGAACTAGCTATAATCCCTGTTGTCACTGTTTACCATCCTTCAAGATGCAGTTCAGTTTGCAAACAGAGCAGCTAAATGAAGTTTTAGAATCTTTTATTTAGTTATTTATTTTATTGAAATATGGTTGAATTACAATGTTGTGTTCATTTCTGGTATAAGCATAGTGATTCGGTTATACATACATATATATTCCTTTTCATATTCTTTTTCATTATAGGCTATCACAACATATCAACTATAGTTCCGTGCTCTACAGTAGACTTTGTTGGTTATCTATTTTATATATAGTAGTTGGTATCTGCAAATCTGAAACTCCCAATTTGTCCCTCCACCACCCCGTTTCCCCCCAGTAGCCATATTAAATCTTTTATTTTTTAACTTTTATTTTGAAATCATTGTAGACTTAACAGAGGAGTTATAAAAATAATACAGTGCCTGTATATCCCACACTCAGCTACCCCTGGCGATAGCAACTTACATAAACATAGTACAGTGATCAACACGAGTACAGTCCTATTAACCACACAGCAGATGCTCTGATTTCACAGTTTTTCGCTCACTCCCTTCTTCCGTTCCAGGATTCATTCCAGGATCCCACCCTGCACATTAGTTGACTTACTGTCTCCTCTAATCTTGTCTGTCGTGGCCTTGGCACATTGTAAGAGTAACTCAATATCTTTTGTAGAATGTCCCTCAATTTGGGTTTGCCTCACGTGTTCCCACGATTAGACTGAGGTTAATGCATTTGGGGAAGAAGCTTTGTAGGTGACGTGACCTCCCAGGGCATCACGCCAGGAGGGCGGTGACATCTACGTCAATTTACTACCATTGATGACGTTAACTTTCATCACTTGGTTAAGGTGGTTCTGACAGTAAGGGTAGCATTGTATCCTTTTGCAGTTAAGAGATGTTTGTGGGGAGATACTTTGAAGGTTTCCACTTAACTATTCACCCACTAATTTTAGCTTTCATCAATGGGTCTTGCCTGTAGCAAATATTCCTATGGTTTTCTTTTTTCTTTTCTTTTGCTTAGTATTTTGGGGAGCGGGTAATTTAGGTTTATGAGTTTTGTGTTTGCTTTTTAACGGAGGTGCTGGGGACGGAACCCAGGACCTGGTGCATGCTGAGCCCGCGCTCTGCTGCTGCGCTCCACCCCCCCCCACCCCCGCTCCCTGTAGTTTTCTATTGGCGAGTTTCCTATTTCCTTCATTCTTTCTACAATTATTAGTTGGAATTCTCCTGGAAGAGTTATTCCTTTTCCTGCTTTCGTTTATTTATTCAGTCAGTTTATTTACAGCAGTACAGACCCTTGGATGCTTACTTGATTCTCTGGGCTATAATTCAACAATATCCTTATTTGTTTTGTTTCTGTTTTTGCTTTTTTTTGCTCCAATTGTTCCAGCCTTAGCTATTAGGAGCTCTTGCAAACTGGCTTCTATGTCCTTTCCCTATGCACCCCTCCCCAACACACACACACTTTTTTTTAGCACCTCCTTACTTCCCGGCATCACAGGATGCTCCAGGCTCAGCAAATCAAACAAACCTTAAAAATTAATTACAGCTATGTATCAGACTTGAAAATTAAAATTTCTCATTGGACAGCTCATCCCGTCCTACCCCTCGCCTTTTAAAAGCGTGGCACTTCTAATGAAGGATTTGCCTTGTATGGCCCCAAGAAACCACAGACGATAATAGCATCTTTGTTCTTTTCCCCCCATAGAAAGTCTTGGAAATCACCATGTAAAGTATGGAATGTAACATTCGAGTCACATAACAACGCCCGCCATTCAATTTCCTTTCAATAAATGTGCAGATGTTCCTCCTCCTGATCAATGTCCCCGAACAAATGTCGATTTTCGGGATGGTGCGACAGGGTATCCTGCGGTGTTTTCTAGAACTTTAGGATCTGCGAGCTTAATTCCCCTATTTCAATAAACGTGTACTTCACCTGGGGCGGTGACTTAGTTCAGTCACCAGCTGTCTCTTCCTACTGAGCGAATTAAGCTTGAAAAAGTTGAAATTAAAAAGTGACTCTTATCAGGCAAGGTTGTGCTGCCAAAATTGTTTAGTCTTTCTAAATGTTGCCCTGAGGGAGCTTTTTCTTAAAAACTGATTTTTAAGGTAGGCATGAGAGTTCTTCATTCTTAAAGTTCCCACATCTAGATTAGCATGGACTGTGGATGTCCCCCACCCATCACTCATCAGTCGGTTGCCATGACAACCAGGGGAACCCATCAAATTTTAGGTTCAGCTTTAATCAGCTCTCCTACTTGCTCCATTTTTATATCACCCTTTTATGCAAACACCTTAGATTACTTTCAGCATTTCTGTAGCAGTGGCAGAAAACCAAATCCAGCACACAGATTTTGAAAGGATTTGTAGGGCAAAGAGCATCTTGGGGAAGGTGGATGCTTATATTTTCACATCTGGATGGTATCATAGTGCTTAAGCAAAGATCAAAATAAGATGGAAAGAGGAGGGAGGGTATAGCTTAAGTGGTAGAGCACATGCTTAGTATGCACAAGGTCCTGGGTTCATTCTCCAGTACCTCCTCTAAAAATTAAATTAGTAAACCTAATTACCTCCCCCACAAAGTAAAATAAGATGGAAAGAAAAATCAGCAGATTGTATAAACTTAGCCTAAACAATACATTCATGCCTTTGCATGTATAAAGGCAAAATTTTAAATATAATAACACATCATAACATAGGTGCAGTATAATGAAATTTCTCTAGTCTCACTGGAAAAACCTCCAGTGGTGTGGTAGGTGCAAAAATATTTTATTTAAATCACATACAAAGAATCTGAGATAGCAATTAAACCATCAGTAATTTTGTTTACTCTTCATTGGTTTTTCCAGAGAAACAACCAAGTAAATATTGCTTGATTGGTATGAACTATGAAAACGTTTCAGATGACTGAGGTTTCCAATAACTGTAAATTTATAAACAGTTACATCCACAAGTTCATTGGTGGATTGATTATTTGGAACTCAGGAGATATTTTCCCATAGGAAGACTTTTAATAGTTGGCTTCCCAGGTAATGGGACAAAAGCCTGCTTCATCTACGACACATGAATGGATAAAACGTCGTATTTCAGTTCCACCGAATTGCCATTGTTCTGCATTGCTGCTATGAGACTTTGCCTTCGGAGTCCTACCTCTGGTGGCAGTGGAGTCAGTGAGGAGTTCACAGGCAGCCCCAGCTCAGCAGCTCCCTGGGGTGGGAAGAGGGGGAGAGAAGCAGAGCTTTCTTGGCAGAAGCAGGGACTTCCCGTAGTTGACATAGACCCTCCAAGTCCCATAACTTTGTCTCTCTCTCTTTTCTAACCAGTGTTCTAAATTAGGAAACCAGGAAAAAGATTTTCTTCTCCATTAATTTGAAAAGAGGGCTGTTAAAAGTCCAGACTCATGATACAAGACATTCCGTGGTAGACACCATTATCATCTCTTCCATTGATCTGCAACTTTGGAGTGACTGTGGCTGCCTCAGCTTCATAAAAATAAAACAGTAGCCAGATATTTTGAAGATCACGAAGTCTTCTCTCAGAAAAAAAGAAATGTGTATTCACCTTCATAAGGATTGCACGCTCAAGTTTCCTTTTTTTGAGGTATTATACAGAAAGAGTCCTAGAAACTTTTCAGTTCAGCAACTATCATTTAAATAATTTCAGACATTGTGCAATGTTGGCAAGGAAAATCCTCCTAAAGTTCAAAAAACTCGTACCTGCTCTAGTCTAATTGAATTACAGCCCCACCGTCAAAGACCAAGACACTTGCAGAATATGAATGTGTGTCCTGTTATGCCCTCTCCCAGATAATGACCCTTGGAGAAAAAAAATCAATGTATTTTTACATAAATATTATAGTGAACATTGAGAGTATGCTTATTACTACGTGCTAGGCACAACTGGAAGAGCTGAACGTATTTGATTCTCAAGCAACCATATGAAGGGTCTGTATAAAATATAGACTGGGGTTTTCTGAATCTCAAGTGATAGAGTGTGTAAAGTACTTACTAAGTACCTGGCAGATAGTTAGCGCTCAATAAATGAGGGTTATTTTTGTGAGCAGGGCTGGTTCTGTTGCTCAGAGTCCTTTTGGAACTGCTTTTTGAACTTCCTTCCAAACTAGCACATTAAACGATTCTAAGAACTCAGTTGAATGTGTTTATAGTTAAAACTCAGGGTTTTGTGTTTGCCCTCTCTCTCTTCTTTTTTCTTTTTTTGATGGCCACTAGCTCTGACCCTAGCGAACCCCCCTATTCATTAGCTCGGTGCGAAATTTCTCTGTCTCCTTCAGGAAAAAAATCCATCTTCAACAACATGATATTTGCAGTTCTTGATGGGATTCCCAAATAATGAGACAAGGGCTCTTAAGAACTTCATAAATAAGTGCTTTAAGAATGCTTTCAGCGGCGGCTGCAGACTGGGAAAAAAATCACATGAGGACCAGCGCGCATATCAGTATATAAGCTCTTATCTCCAGCTGTGTGGTTTCCTGCACTTAGCCCTCTCTGTCAGGCGATGGAACAGCTCAGGTTAGCTAGTAGGGGCCCCTGACTGCTTCTTCCCAGCCCCTCTGTGAAGTGGGTCTGTAAGTTCAACACACCTCCTCCACCTTTTCAAGTGGGCTGGCTCTCCAGGGGCGCCCCGCTCGGCCTCTGCATCCCACCGGGTGAGACGGAGGTGGGTGAGCGCTCAGGGAGCCCGAGGCTGCCCCGGCCGAGGCGGGGCGGCCAGCAGGTATTACTGTGATCGCCACCACAGGAACTCAGAGCTCACGCAGGGCTTTTTGCATCGTTATTTCATTTAATCCCCTCAATGGTCCTTGAAGCAGGGTTAGTCCTTCAGTTCAGAAATGAGAAAGCAGGCATAAGAAGATGAAGGCATGTGGCCCAAGCCACAAGGTTAGGGTCTCCGTGTGGAGGAGCCAGTGGGCTGACTCCAGGCCCGATGCTCTGTCCTGTCCGCGGGACCAGGGGCAGACAGAGAGACTCGTTGTCTGCCAGGCTTCCCCGCAGTCCATCCCCGACGGCTGTACCAGTGTCTCCTCTTTGTCTGCCCTTTAACTCCTCGAACAGGATCGATTGCTGACATGCAGAGAGCACATATGAATCAGGGGCGAAGCTCCGAGGCTGATGCTCTTGGGGGAGGAAGAATCAATGCCGGCAGCATTTCAGGCACCCAGTGTTCCTTCTTGTGTCACACTGCTGGGAGAAATGGCCTCGTTTTGGTTCCCACCGAGTGCCCACTTGCAAATGATATGGATACATATTTGATTGCCCGTGGTGAACCTTACTGAAGTGTCCAAGATCCAAAAGGTCTCATGGAGTCTGGATCTACGTATTTGCTTTTCCTTTGCCTCCAGAAAGAGTGAGCCCCTCGCGACCAAGTGTGCAGGCAGGCATCATGGACTGTACCATCTCCAGTGACAACAGTCCTTCGGTGTTCATTTATCATAAATGTCACTGAGCATTTCCACCATGCCAGGCTGCGTGCACCACGGTGGGAAAACGGCGGCCAGCAGCAGTTCCGGTCCTCGACTGGGACTTGGAGGGAGAGGTAGTTCATCAAACAGTTGCACACACGCAGTGCATAGTTGCAGTGGTGGCAGTGCTGCTGGGGCCCTTAATGAGGATATGTGACCTAGTCAGGGAAGTTGGAAAAGAGGAAGGGAAAGGTGGCGGTCTGACCAGAGCAGAGGAAGAAGGTGTGGTTCAGGAGCCCAGCGAGAGCTCAGGGTGCCTGAGGCTGCCTTAGAGCATGTAGTCCCTGCCCTGAGATCCAGGATGGGGATGTTCTAAGCATCCCCCTTATGTCTTGGGGAGCTCACTCCGATCGGTGAATCTGGAGACCCGAAAAGGAACTATTACAGGGTGGAGGAGACAGATCCAGGAGATTCTGGTAAAATGCAAAGGACTCAGTAATTGAGCTGGTAAAGGGAATAAGGTGCGGAGTGAGGAGGCAGGAAGACACCAGGGTTCTGACCTGCATGCCTGGGGGCGGTGGTATCATTCACTAAGCTCTCTAGTACCTGGTGCTGGAGTTTTTACAGGTTTTTTTTAAGGTTCACGTGCCATGTACTCATACTGTATAGTATGACTCTGAGAAAGTTACCTGCTTCCCTTACAGAACGTGCAACCTAACGATGTGGGGTGGAGGGGTTTTTTAGGATAGTCTATTTCCTAAGACTTGCTGCATAAACTTGGCAATGGTAACACACAGGGACGCTCCTTCCAGAGGGGGCAGGAGGCCTTAGAACTTCAGTGCCCTGGTGGAGGAAGAGGCTGGGCATTTAGGAGACATTCTTGGCAGGTGAAGGAATGATCTGGTGACCTCTGAAAAGGCACTGTGAATCACTGAATAAAACCATAATGCAGGCCAAATGGAAAAACCCAGTAGAGGCTCCAAGCTTGGAATGACAGAATCTAAGACTCGACTTTCGTCGGGATGCCAAGCGCAATCAAAAGAAGTGAACCATTTATTGGGAGCAAGTGGGATGGTGTGATTTGTGGAGACGGAGGGTGGACTGCGACTTCTTTTCCTCCAGCAGCCTCTTCAAACTGTTCCCTGCCTGCTCGTTGCTACATCTTTATAAATATTGCCATGGCAACCATTGATATGAAAAACATTACTGGCCTGGGCACGGCTGCTCCAGCTGAGGTGGCAATTCCCACCGCAGTGGTCATTTCCATTGTTTGTACAGATGAGTGAGGTCCTACCTGGAGCCTGTTACAGCTTCTTTTGTCCTGATAAGACCAGCGCTCATTAAATCCCCCCTGAGGTTAAGTGGTATCTGGGGAGGGGCAGCTTCACCATCCTTTGCTTTCTTCTCTGAGGATGTGGCCAGAGACACACCCTGCTAGTGTCATCCGTGTTGGTTCGTGGGTGAGGATGGGGTGGTGGGGTTCCTTCTTGTATTTAGTTTCTTCCTTTTGAATCTCTTCCTTCTCGTGTCTACTCCCAATCCTGGACAACCTAACTCTGCCATTCTGGACTTTCTGTCCCTCGGATCACTCTTCTCCCCGAGTCTCAGGTTTTATAATCCTTGCTGCTTTCTTCCTTTTTTCATTCAACAAACATGTACTGAAAGGCTTCCCTTGGCCAGGCACTCCTCTCGGTGGCCGGGACGCCCAGGGAACAGGACCCCAGAACTCCTGCCTTTGTGGGGCTCACATCGAGAATGTCGGGGGACAAACAATAAACATAAAGAAATGATGGGTATGTTAGATCACTTTTTTTAAAAAAAGAGTAGGACGCAGGGGTGGGAGTGCTGGGCTAGCTGGGTCACTTTCTGATCAGGCAGCTCAGGAGGGACACCTGGAGGAGGTGGCCTGTGAGCGGACTTGAAGGAGGTGAGGCGTCAGCCGGTCAGGGAGGAGAGTCGAGGGTGGGCTGTGCCGGCTCGTCTGAGGATCTGCAAGGGGGCCGGAGGGAACAAGACGGGAAGTGTGGTTGGTAGAAATGGTCAGACTGGTGGGGGCAAATGATGTAGGTCCTGGAGGCCTTTGGGGGGGCTCTAAATGCGAGTGACGTGATCTGGCTTGTTTTACTAGGATCACAGTATCTTCCGTTTGGAGAATGACTTCAGAGGTCCCAGGGAGGCAGAAGAGAGAGATGTGACGACAGTCTTGCAGGAACCCAGAGAGGGATGGTGACGGCTGGCCCCAGCGTGCCAGCAGAGGGTGTGGGGGGAAGCGCATGGATTCTGGATGTACCCTGCACGTGGAGCCACGAGGATTTACCCATGGACTAGAGCATCTCCTTTGGCCTTTTTCTCAGACTCGAACTAGGAGTAGTGTGCTCTTCCTAGTAAAAATAGGTGCATATCTGCACCCACATTCCGTGTGGGGTACAGCTTTTCAAATTTGATATTTCCTTTTCCGTAGGGGCAGCTCCGGCTGAACCAGCAGCATGCTGTAGGAACAACTTGGCTTTGTGGTTAAGAGCACAGGCTCAGAAATAAACCTGCCCAGTGCCCCTGCTTCCTGAAGTGTGACCCGGGCAAGTTACTGAGCCGCTCGGAGCCTCGGTTTTACCATCTCTAGGACGGGGGTCATGCGTCCCTGCTTCACAGAATTGTGAGGGCTAAAGGGACAACAGAGATATAAAGCCTTTAAACCAGTGTGGGCACGTGGTGGGTGTTAAAGAAAAGTTAATCATAATTATTTTATTAGCATTTGCCTTAAGTGCTTTTAGTATCTTCTTAGACTAAAAACAACCTGAATATTCTTTCTAAATTCGTGTTCTCAGAGACTTTTCAGCAGACTCTTCCTGCTCTTGAATACGTCCATGGTGGCAGAAATAGTCATTGCCTAACTCCATGCTTCTCCGCCTGCAGAGCTAATGCAGTGCTTTCTCATTGCACTGCGTAATCGTAAAGTTACTGTGTTTGAAAGTCAAAAACCATTGAATATTGGCGATTTCATGAGATTTAACCAAATGTGCGTGTGCATGTATATGTATATCTGACTATGTAGTGAGAGGCCTTTTCGGTCTAGCTTGGGAGTCTGACCACCCAAGTTTGTATCCTACTTTTATCCAAGGTGACCCTACTGGACAGAGCTGTGCAACCCTGGACACAGTGCTGACCCAGCTTCTGTGGCATTTACCCTTCTGTGATCTAGGGGCAATCACAGATCTATCTCACAAGGGTCTGGTGATGGTGAAACGAAGTATTCTCATGAACTAGCTCATAAGACAGTTCCTTGCACAAAATAAATGCCCCATAAATATTGGCTCTTTGTGAAAACAGTGATCTCTGGCCTGGGCACCCTGATGGAGAGCCCCAGTGCCTGAACACCCCTGGGGGGAAGCGCTAGCTGCAATTCAAACAACGTGAAGATTGTTTGTTTAGACATGACTCCCTTCTAGACCCCTCTGATTGTGTGCTGGGATCTTCTGTCATCCACTTAAGATAATCACGAGTGCTCAAGCATGTTTTCCCTACTTCACGCAGGAACTTGGAATAAAACCATGAATGATATATTTTTTTTTCCTTAGGGGTGTTTGAAGAGTTGTTGAAATTTTAGTCATGATATTTAGTGTTATGAGTTCCCTATGCCTGTTGTTAAATATGCCAGCATTTTATTGACACATTGCTATGAATTGGGCAGCCAGCTACAGTACTGAGTTTCCCCTAAAGACTGTGAGTATCAACAAATCTGATGGCAGGCAGTGCCAAGGGAATGCACGTGTGTTCAAAAAATAACTAACTTCACAGAGGATAAGGGGTATGTGGTTGTTTGATCCACTGACTTCTACCAAGTGCTTCAGGCAATTGCTTGAAGATATAAATAGGTGGTTGCTATTAATTTTGATATTTATAGCATCCTTCCTTTGAGGAATTCTTAACATTCAATTTAATTTTGAGCTTTAGTCTTCTTTTATTTCTGTTTCTCAACTCTGCCTACCCATAAAAACCAATGGGGGAATGTTGGAAAATATTTTTTAAATTTTTTTATTTTTTAGGGGGGAGGTAATTAGGTTTACCTATTTATTTTTAGAGGAAGTCCTGGGGGTCGAGCCCAGGACCTTGTGGATGCTAAGCATGCGCTCTACCACTTGAGCTGTACCCTCCCCTCAGTGTTGGGAAATATTGAAGCCTGGCCTTCACTCCCCAGAGGTTCCGATCTCGTTGGTTTGGGGTAGATCTCAAGAATCTGTTATTTTTTAAAGAATTTTTTATTTTAAACTTTTTGTTATGACATATTTCAAATGCACACAGAGGAGAGAGAATTATAATAACAAGCCCACGTGTACCTCTCACCCCACCATGAAAATGAACTTCAGTCACTATTTTAAAAAATCTCCCCTAAGTGATTCTTCCATTGCAGAGCCATGGTTGAGAACCACTGCTCTACGCTAATAAGACAGAAAATGGAAGGACTGTTTCAATAGACACTGATTCGAGAGAAGCTGAAATTTTCTCGAGGCCACACAACAATTTTAAGACATCATCCAGTCCTCTGTTCATCAAGCCATAAGGGCATTCATGAACAGGTATGGTAAGTGTGTGCCTGTTTGATTTTGTTAGAGAGGGGACTCATTGGGAAATGGGACGTGGGACACCTGGAAAACAATTCAGAAAAGGGCTTAGAAATATAGTGCTTTCCCATGTAGAATCTTTACGCCTCGACTCACACATCATGCCCACCCACCTAAGCTCAGTAAAACCTCACTCGGGGATGAAGAGCTGATGAGCAGGGGTGGGCAAGTACCTTAGAGCTGATGGATGGATCAGAGGGGACAGGTGGGAAGGGAAAAGGGCCAGTGGAAATGGTCCTCAGGTTCAGGGAGAAAAAGCAATGAACCGATGGCAGAGTAATCGCAACCTACAATGGAGGTTTGTAGGCTAGTCCATTACATGTATATATACATGCATCTTACTGAGGTCAACATTTGAGTTGCCACCTCAGCAGTAGAGAATTGTGAGCAAGCCCTGGTCTGGGCTCAGAACTTGGAAAATTATTTGATCTCAGAGTTGGACAGGACTTAAAGTACGGTCTTGCCCAAATGCCCACCTAACAGAGGAATCTCTTCTGCAGTATTATTGGCAGATGTCATCTGGTGTCCCCTTGACCCTTTTGGCTGGACAGCCCACTACTCATAAGATAGCTGGTCCACATTAGAATGTATTATCTTTTATTGAGCTGAAACTCCATTCTTCAACATCCCTTTAATGAAAGAAAACATTTCTGATGTCTCTCCCCATGTTGTCTTGTATTACTTTTGTTACTTAAATATTGATGTAAAACTAGATTTAAGTTTCTCATGCTGTAGGTCTCAACTATAAAACCAAACTAGCCTTAGAAATTGATATGAAAAAGTACAGGACTGATACAATTAACGTGTTAATGGAGTTGATCTCGTTTCTCTGAAAAAATTCCTCATGTTGTGCTTCAGGGGAGAAGGATGTAGCCTGTGGTCAGTTTCTTTATTCAATTTGGTCACTAGCTCTCATGAAGCAGCACAAGGGATGCCTGGCTGCACATATGTATGTTCTAGAAAAAGGTATGAATAACTAAAAGTCTCTAGTTGCCGGGCTGGGGAGAGTCAAATCTCAAACTTAACCCAAACGGCCTCCATTTCCCGTTTTAATGAGACATCCCTTGGCAACTTTGTGAAGATGTTTTGTGCACTTGGAAATTAAGGTCAGAGTTGTAGTGTTATTGCAGTTTTCAACAAATGGGCATCTAATCCAATTATTGCTAGAATTGGGTACAGAACAATCTTTCACTGTTATTTATTGCTACACTTACTGCCAATGAACGGCTGTTGCAAACTGCACACAGCGACAGGGGCCAGGCAGTAACTCTTCTTGCCAGATGCGTGCTGACTGCCTCCCTTCAGTTCTGCTCACCTACATGGCTGAATCAGGCCGTCCTCTCATTTGTCTCTGCTCCACCTTCCGTGCAACATCTGGGTGGATAACTTTGTCACCTGTGTCATTATTACTGTGCCCTGGTCACCTGGTTCAGTGGTTCTCAAAACTGAGCGTGACTTCGAATCACCTGGGGAGCTTGTTGAAAGTGCCCAATCTCTGGACCCCCTCCCTGAGGTTCTGGTTTGCTTATTCTGGGGCTGGACCCAAGATGCTATGTTATTAACAAGCGCTCTGAGGGATTCTGATGTAAGGGGTGTGAATACTTTTAGTGCTTTCCAAGATTACTGTTGACACGGAAATATAAAACGTCAACTCTTTACAACCTGATTGAGAAACTCTGGCATCCTTCTCAGATTTGTAGTATCTGCAAAAAAGCCCGCTTTGGATGTTCTGACAAATGCCTGATAAACATCGTGAACAGGAAAGAGTCAATAGCATAGGCTCTCTTTAAAATGGCTTTGCTCTAATGAGCACCAGATATATTTCAAGGGACACAGATATTCTAATAATGTTTTCATTGACTCCTAGAACATTCTGGAAGCTGTGGACTAGAGTGGAACGACATTTTCAGGTTGTACCCATACTGTTAAGTATGCCTGAATAGGGAGGCAATTGGAAATGGAAAAAAAAAATGGTCCTGGAAAACAGGAATCAAATCAAGCAGCAAAGCTGACATTTCTCTTGGAGTAGTTACAGCTGCATGTTTTGCAGTTTGTAAAGTTAACTATATGTTTGCCCAAAGAGAAGACCATGGATCTGGACACAGAATCAACAATAAACCAGACACCTGAGTGTGTCTTGTTACCATTTATTCTTCTTCAGCTAATTCTTGTTGATTGCTGTTAGAATGAAATACAATCGCTGGTTAGGAGTATTTACGACTTTACAGGAGGCTGAGGGGTTTGCTGGCATTTATTTTATGTCTTTCTGGGGGAAGGGATTAAAACGTTAAGTGTCTTGGCACAACCCAACAGGATCATCTGTTTGGAGTATCAGCGTGGTCTCAGATGGTGAACAGCTTGGGAGTTGAATCGAGTAATATTACAGATTACCAACTTCCATTCTTTATATTTTGCCATTATATACAAATTGCCAAAATATAAAATATTCTTGATGGGTTTTTATTTTTTTTCTTAAGGGGAAGAGAATAGAATTATTGAGCATTAAAACTTTATAAAGAACTGAGGATTGGAATAGCCCTTAAAATTTTACTGTAAGAAATTATTCTATTTAAAAGTGCTGAGATTTCTTTCAAAATTTGCTAGCAATGGAGAAAGCAAAAAAGTTTAATAAGGGCACATTTTAATACAATGAAACTTACATGATGTGTACTGGCCCCGCCTTTTTGACTAATATTTTTACAAGAGCACAAAGACAGAAAGGAGGCAAGTAGGGAATTTGATGAATAAGAATGATTTTTTTGAATGCTGTGCTAGCACATCTAAACTTGCTCCCTCTCATATGTACACATTTTTGTCAGTTTTGTGCTGCTTTTGTACTTATTGGCATCTTAAAATTTCGTTTTGCATCTGTGCTCTGCATGTACGTAGACCCCTGAAATGATGTATACAAACTCAAAATGAAGGAAGCATCTGGAAGCCTTGATGAGCTGTTAACTCGACACTATTCTTAGAACCTCGAAACTCTCAAATGAATTTTTATTTCAGAAGAATAAGCTTGTTGCTTCTGAATTATGCATTCATCCCTGCATTTCCCTTATTTATGGTCCCTGGTAACGCCACAGCTGAAGATTTTGTGTTCTCATTTCACAGACTTGATGTGCAATTCAGGTGCCTGACCTTATCCTGAGCATAAAAGGAGCCTCAACTGGTTACTGCAAGTGTTGTTAACATTGTGCTAAGGCAACTGGTGCTGAGAAACAGCTTAAAGGATGGAAAGATGCGGAGATATTTTTAAATACCACAGTGCTTTAATGGAGGGTGGTCTGAGATTGCCCACAGGGTGAGTGTTGCCTGCCTATGAGGGTGGCCCCATTTGTAGGATTTGCTCAGGCCTCAGTATTTTCCCAGTCCTTGCACTGGAGGGGAACGCCCCGATGGGGGCACTGGACAGACTGTCCGTTGTCTCTTTCCGGAGTCTTACTGGTGAAGCTGTCATACAACCTGTAGTCTTGTTGATGAGGCTGGTGAGATGACCTGCAAATTCTGCCCCTGCTGTGGCTATCAGGCTAGAGTCATCACTGCTGGTCTGGTAGCTGAGGACCAGTGAGTCAGGATGCTGTCGTTGGATGGAGGTTCATGGGGAAGCTTGTTTCTACAGCTTGAGATGAAGGGACACACATATTTTACCTGAAGTCAGTTGTGCCCCTTTTCTCTGTACCATGGTTGGAATTCTGGATTGGCCTTCAGTGATGTATCTTGTTTACAAGAGAGCAATTTCAGGAAGCCCCTTGGAGAGGAAGCCTTAGGATGGTGGTAGAGACCAGAATGGGTATCCTGAGACTGGAGCTGGAGTCCTGGAATCTTTCCCCACACTTCATGGATTATTTCAGCATTTCCCATGTGAACAGACAAAATTTGGAATCTGACTGTGCTTTCAAGTCAAATTTGCACTAACTCTGGTGCTGTGTGAAAGGCATTCCTTTTAACCAAGAACTGCTTTTCTATAGTCCACTGAAAAAGCACCAGGAGAGGTCTTACATTGACAAGAGTCAAAAAATTCTCTGAGGGTAGAGTGGCTTTATTTTTGTAATAAGAGGGAAGCAGGGCGGTACCCATCTTTTATAAAAAAGCAAATGCAACTCTGATGGCATCATCACCTTGCCTTCTACTTTATTTTGTGACTTCCCTTCTCTTTTCCACACGGAAGAGCTCATTATTTTATTTCCTGATGAGAGTGAAATAGTTTCTCATTATTGCTTTTTACCTAGCGGGTATTAAGCTGTGATCATGTCTTTTTATTTTGTGGAACCCTAGTGTTTTTGAAGCATAAGGCATTTGGGAATAATCCTTTATTTTATAGGTGAGGGAACGGAATCCTCAGTCAAGTGACAACTTAGTTCATTATTCGATGTCCGTTCATTTAGCAAAAATGTTTGGTGCTTGCTTGCAATGTACCCAGTGAGGCACTGCGGGGAGACAGAGATGACGCAGAGCAGCTCAGGCACAGTATTAACAAGGTACAAGGAAGAGGGTTTATTACAGAGATGCAAGCAAGTTACTGATCAGCTAGCTAGGTGCTACTCATGAATTTTTGTTTGGCGTTTCTTTTTCTCCGTATGTGTGCTAGGAAAAACAGAAGAGCAGAGAGCCTCGTCAAACCCAAAGTGTTTCACAGTCCTTGCTTCCCAGATTTACTCTTACACCACGAAGCAGTATGGTTTTTACTCCGAAGTTTGAATTCATGCAATATGTGGATAATTAGCTAGGTACTTCTAACTTTTTAAACAAGATTTAGTATTTGAACAGTTTCTCCCAAGAAAATAGACATTCATACACTATTGCTGATTTTCTCCATCACCAGAAAGATTGATTCATCAGTCAGGGAGAAAACAGTTTGCTTTCAATTACAAAAAAAATAGCAAAAATACAGCAATAAAATGAATGAAAATATGAAACCATCTGTCTGGAATGATAATGCCAACGTAGTGTATATTGTAAACAACACAATTTGTTCAAGTCCACTTTGAAAGGAAAGTGTTTTAGAGTGTGCACAAAAGAGGAAAATAAAGCCTTTATTCACAGATCTTACGTGCAAGGCGCACAACCATGTATGTACAGGTGTGATGTGTGCATGTATGTCTCCAACACTGGTGTGGCCCTGATAGGAAACTGATGCAAGTAATCACCCCACATGTCTAGTATTTGAACTTTCACCTTTATCTGTCACCTGAAAGACAGTTCAGGTCTTTGTTATCTCTGGTACTTGGGACAATGCCATAGTCACCTCGTATCAGTTCCTGGTATTGACCCATCAAGTCTTTGCAGTGTCATCAGAGTATTTTTCCTATGACATGTCTTAGGTCACATTTTCTTCCTCAAAATTTCCCAAAGCTGTACATCTTCTACAAAAATAGTTCCTAAACTCCATAGAAACACAGCAACCACAATTTTCCAACCTCCTCTCTCCTGCAACCTGAAAAATGTCTCCTCTGGATTCTATTGCCATCTTTCCTGTCCTGGAAACGCAGGCCAAGTCTTCCCACCCCCAGGGGCCTGGCAGACCAGACCCCGAAGCTCAGCCACAGCCCTTTACTCTGCACCACATCTTTGGCACCCAACAGTAAATGCAATACTTCTGTAAATCCATTTTTCCTTCCCTAAGTGAGTCGGTGAGTTCCCGGAAGGGTGACTAAAAGCATTTGGAGAGGCCCTTAAATATTTTGATAAATGTGTCTTGGCTGCTTGTTTAGAGCTTAGATATTGGGAGACGACTGGGAATCATTTCTTTTGCCTGTAAATCAGTGTACACCCCCACCTCTCCATTTCGGCGGGAAGCCCTACCAATAATGACTTCCCTGGTAGGCTGGGAAGCCTAGACCACCTGTAACTAACCACACGCTTATGGTGGGGAGGCGGGCGATGCCCAAAGACAGGCAACCTCTTCCTCAACCTGTCATTCAGATCTTCTCCACTAACCCAGTATTTCTGGGGCACCCACCCTAGGCAAAACGCCGCCAATTTGATTATTTTTCCTTTCAAACGGGAGGAAAAAAAGACCCCTACCAAACCCCTGCAGTCCCTAAGCCAATAAATAACTCACCTGAAGGTCAGGAGCACCCTCCCCCACCCCTCCCGGGGTGTCTGGGCGGGGTGGAGGGGGAGCCCAAAAAGCGCAGTGCAAATCCAGAGGCGACGCGATTGGCACCGGTCTGGCGGCGTCGGCCCGAGCCTGCCCTGCGCCCGGATGGAGGAGGCCGTGGCTGCGCGACGCTCCTGAAGTCCCGCGGCGCCCCCTCCCCCGCGCCGGGAGGCGCAGTCGGGCCGAGGTCGGCTCGCGCGCGGTCCCTGGGCGTGTGCCCCGCCGCAGCCCGCGGAGCCTCGGTGTCTCCTGCGAAGGGGGGCGCGGAGCGCGGCGAGCCGCCCGCGTCTGCGGCTTCCTCCCCGCGCCCGAGCCCCGCGCCCCGCCGAGAGCACGCGCGCCCGAGCCCGGGCCCCCGGCCCAGCCCAGGTAACTTTTCTGCAGGCGGAGCGAGGGGATCGGAGGGGGTCTTGGGGTCCCGAGGTGAGCGGGCCTGCGGCGCCGCTCGGCCACCCGAACCGCGGGATCCCGGCGCCCACCCTGCCGGGCGGCCCGGACCCTCGCGGGGACCCCCGCCCGGGGACGTGCCGGCTCCGCCCGCCGCGCCGCAGCATCTGCCAAGCGGGCGCGCGGAGCCCGAGCCCTGGCTCCGGCCTGGGGGCCTCCCTCGGAGCCCTGGCCGAGAGGGGCGACTCCTCGGCCCCCTGCGTCCCCGCTCTGTCAGCTTCCTCAGCCCCGCGTCCGGGGCGCCATGTTTTAAGTTACCCCCCGGGTGGGTGGGGTGGGGCGGGGCGCGGGGGCGATACTGCGGCGCCGCCCGGGGCGTGGGGGGCTGCGCTGGGCGCGCGGCGGCTGCGGGCTCGTCCGGGTGCTCGGCGCGGGCGGGCGCGGCGCGGGGCCGGTAAGGTGCGCTCGCACAAAGCATCCCCGCTCGGGAGCGGCCGGCCGCTTTTATGTAACTTGTCCGCTTCCCCGAACTGGGGCAGCGGCCCCCGGACAGCGGCGGGGCTGCGGCCGGCCGGCCGAGGAGGAGGAGGCAGCATCCTGAAGAAGCTGCTCGGGGTCCGGGCACACGCGGGGCCGGGGGGCCGGGGGCGGCGCGGCTCACCTGGCGCCCGCCGGGCTGCGGGCCGCCTGGGGAGGCCGGTGCGCGGGCGGCTCTGCGGCGGCTGGGGGCGGGGAGGTCGGGAGGCCCGGGTTGGGACGGCGGGAGTCGGGGGTCTCAGCCGGTTTCCGGGGGCCGGCTTTCTCGGATCTCCCCCATTATCTCGCCCTCCTTGCCCTCCCCCTTTCCCCACCCCCGCCAAGTTCACGACTTCTGCAATGCGGTGGGTGTGGTTTCCTAGTAAATTGTCACTGTGGTCCTTTGCAGTGGGAGTCTTCTCTCCCTTTTCGGTTTCCATGTTTCCGGATCCAGAGTTGTCTAGGGGTTTCTTCTCCATTTCCAGCCCAGGGTTAAAGTTGGGAAGAGATTGTTGCAGAACAAATAGAGTGATAAAGAAAACATGTGGTATTAATTACGCGGGGAGGCCGCCGGAGAAATCCTGCGAGGCCAGGCAGCCCTGCGAACGCGGCGCTTGCATGACGCGTTGAAGTCGGTGTCTCAGCTTTTTTACATTAGTCTTGCGGAACTGCTTTTGCAGATGTTCTGCGCGTCCCTTTGGAGGGGCCAGTTTCGGCCCTCTGGGGCGGCCAGGTGTGTGCCGGAGTCTCTCCTGGTAGCATTAACTTTCTTAGTAGAAGATTCGTCACACCAAGTGCTGAAAACATTCTTTTTAAATTTGATACAGATTTTTAAAGTCTCAAGGAACCAAAAATGATTGGAAAAAAAAAAACTTCCACTTATGATCTGGGAGCTCTGGACGTAGCACCAATTGCAGCAAATTAAGCAGAAAAACTCTATTAAAAGAGCTTGCGTGACCCTGGAGAATGAGAGGTGATTTAGATCTTGGCGTAGCTGGAATTTTAAGAAAATGCATGTTAATGTTGGTATCACAAACGTCTAAAACTTTAGTTGGAGTAACAAATCTATTGTGTGAGGAAATAAATTCTACATTGAGAAGCCTGACTTTAAATTTCAGAGGGCATTGATGAAAATAAAATAGCTGAATACTGAGTCATCTCATTTACATTGTGATTTTCTGGTGGTTTAAAAAAGCAAGATACCAGATGCACCAGTTACTGCATAAACTTAATCCAGCTAATACACTTTAGGCAAGTAATTTTTGCAAAACAATACATGTTTTGTGAATGATTTATCAGTAACGGGAAGGGCAGCCACTTTACTGAATTGTCAACCCCTTTTGAGGTGGAGGACTGAGAAGATATAGGTTAAAGGTCAGTGTCTTAGTGAAATGTTTACATTTAATTTTTAAGTCATTTCTTCTGCAAGAATGTGATTTAGGTTAAAAACAGTTTTTGTAAAGTCTTGTGCAGTGTTTGGACTTGGGCCAACTTTGAATTGTGTTGAAATAGGAGATGTGGAATTTTTTTACTTGATCAGAGGCTGTTTTATATACACTTGGTTTTTAAACATTGGTTGGTCAAATGCATTAAGGGGCCACTCCGGTAACCCTTCGTGTACCAGGAGATGTGATGTTGTATTTTGTGACTCATTTCTGGATTTACTGTATGTTGGATTAAGCATGGCAGTGACAGGCTGTCTGTTTTATTTTCTTCTATGTTGTAACGTACATATTTCTTTTGAGTGCTCAAAAAAAAAAAAAAGCCTTTACATTCACAAATGAGAGTTCATGTCCTCTCCAGTAAAATAGACCTCCAAGAGTAGGCTGAGAAATAAGTACATGCTTCCTTCTGTGAGAATATGACAATAATGGAGAGAGAGATGTCGTAAGTACTTGACTTCCCTGGTCATCTTTCATCCCCAGTCTCTTCCAAGTAGCCAACCACAGTTGTCCACCGAATGCCAGCTTTATTATGGAATAAAGTGTTACTAGTGGAAATCTTCCGCTCCACTTCACTTGGAGATCTGTAATGGTGCACTTGCAGCAGCTATTTCTTTCAAAAGGCCACAGAGCGGCTAATTTGTTGGGAATTCATCAGACGCTCCTGGAGGGCTCTGCTGTCATCTGATTGGCCTTGGCTGGAAAGAACTGTGTGCTCAGAAGGAGGGACTGGAGCAGTGAAGTCATTGCCCTGCCTGGTGTTGTGACATCACTATGGCTCAGAGGGAACAAGGGTGGGGCAGGCAAAACCAGACCGTCTGAAGCATCCTGCTGGCTTTAACTTTGCCTGATGAATGAATGAGACTCTCCTTTCTCAAGCTGAACTGCGCCATAAGGTATTGTTTTGAGAAGGAGAAGGTAGATGTGGATGCAAGACTATGGGAGTGTGTGTTTCATAGATCAAGGAAGAAGGGTTTTTTTTTTTTTTTTTTAATGCAGTAGTAGTAATCATTGAATATTCCTTTTACTGGGGAAATTCTGCAATTTTTAAAAAGGACTATTTAAAAATTATATTTAAGGATTAAGTCTATATTAATGCATAGAGTCAACGTATTTCTTATTCTTTGTACCAAAATAGCATTCTTACTAAAGCCTTGGTTTGGGTGATTATTGTTGTCTTGTGAAAGTATGTGGTGTCTGTCAAGCTATAATCTTTTTTTCTGAGTAGGCAGTGTTCTGTCTGATTTATTTTTAAGCGATGTGTTTTCAGTTGGCAACTGGTAAAAATGGAGAAAGTGAGAGGTTTCACGAGTGTGGGAGATATCTGCAGTGATTTGGGGTAATTGATTTCTATTTAAGTTTGTTTTATTTGCGAATTATTTTCTAATTTAGCGTTTCAATCTGAATTTAGAATTCTAGTGCAGAGATTGATCTGGTTTCACCCAGATTAGTGTTGAATCAGTTGTAAAAGGAAGCCTGAAATTCTGAGGCTGTAAAATAAATACATTTAGCGTTTTGATTTCTGAATTGAATGTGATGTGAGCATGAAGAACAGGAAAACCACAGCACAGCTGCAGGGGCCCGGGGTCCTCTCTCCACCTCCCTGGTGAGATGGTGTCCTTCACTCATGCGAGTGTATCGCGTCCAGGGGAGCTCTGGGCAGTTGTCACTTAAGTGTGTGTCTTATTCCGGACACATTTCCAAAGCAAAGGGAAGGAAAAGAAAATGGGGGAAATGGCACAAATAAAGAAGTTGAAATTAGGTCCCAGAGCTGCGCTCACTTGGTTGAAAATGTTTTCAGTACGACATTTTTAGATCTTACAGTGATCGGTTAAATTGCACACTTTGGAATTGTAAGCTTCTATTAGCACCAAACCCCTAATTCTTTGGTAATTTGCAGTACAGAGAAAAAGCTGACAACTTAATTTTTAGGTGGCTGACATTTTGATACGTTGTTCCTGTAGCCCATCCTTACAAATTTAAAACAAATAAATAAATAAATAAAAGGAAAAGAAAACACAGAAAGGTTTTATTAAATCCAGAAAACAGATGTGCTATTTAACCTGCCTTGTGTGCATACTTCCCTCACCGGTTACGCTGAGTGAGTGCTTGCGGTGAGTAAGGAACTTATTTCCCTTTGAGCTTCATCCCCACACCAGCACAGGTTCTGAGCACTTACAGTATTGAGTAAATATTTACGGAATTGGATCCAAAATGAGGTCACTTGTGACTTAACACTTCACTACAAAAAATCTTGGAAAAGCCTTAAAAGGCACGGCTGCTTGTTTATAAGAGAGAATTACTGGACTCCCGCTCGCAGTCATTATTTTTAATGGCGTGATCCTCCTCGTAACAAGTTTGCTGCTTGGTCTAGAGCTCAAACTGGGTAGGTCTACAGGTTCTGCCTGTTGGAAGCAGAGACGGCTGCGGGTTCCACGGGGAAACCAGGGCGGCTTCTTTGTGAGATGATGTGCAGGTGGCCGGCCTCCTTTCCTGCCGGCTCTAATTGGTGTCACGGAGGATGTCGGTGGAGAGGAAGTTGTCAGAGGAGGAGGAGAGGGACCAGATTGGAATGTGACAGAGGCTGCAGTAGGGCTGGGCAATGGTGGTGACCCTGGCGTTGAACTAAAAAAGAGGAAAACTATTTGCTGCTGCAGATCTCTCTTCTTTGGTCATTTTTTATTATGTATGTAGTGTTTACATCCTCAAACAGTGGCTTTCTGTGTGTTTTATTCAAGCTCCAAATTTCATCATTTCTAAAACAAAGCTTTTTTTCCCCTCACATTTTAACATCTCTGAAATCGGGATATGTCTTCCAGTTGCTCTCAGCCATGTGGCAGGGAGAAAGCTGGCAACTTAATGCATTGATTGGGAGCAGGCATCCAAAACTGGAGATTGGGTGTCAGTTGATTGAAAGAACATGTTGGAGACGGGAACGGAGCACTCGTACGAAATGGTGCATCTGCATGAAGACACGTAGATGGTGCTGTGTAAGGGCACAGACCAAAAGAGTAGGACTCTGACCTTGTGAAGAATTTTTAGGAAAGCCTTGGCCAATTTGTTTTGTTTCTGTTTTCTCCATGTATGCACAGAATATGTGAATAAATCTAGACAAGTTCTTTAAATAATTGGAAAATTAAAATTCCAGCGTGTGAGTGATTGCTTAATTGGCCAAGTGCTACAGATCATGTTATCTCTGTTACAATTAATGGTGTCGTGAATTTTACGAAATATGGTTGGTCACTTGCCTGTGCGGATTTTAAAAACCCTTTATAACGCTCAGTGCTTGTTGACGTGGCCCATTCTCTGTACTGGTAATTACTTTTTTTATGTGCATCCCTTTAGAAGAAAAAATCTATTGAGCGGTCTTCATTTTCCATTTTGGCTTTTCCATTTTAGTTCTTGGAATATGGTCAGACCTTGATAGTGATTAGTCATTTAAAAGATATTCCATCTAGAACACTCCAGAATCAAAAGCATGTACCCTGGGGAGTAGTCGGAGATGTGTCGAAGGCGAGGGTGTGGAAGGGTTTGGAGATGAGACTAAAGAATATTTTGGACTTTGCTAGGTAGTGGGGAGCCATTGAAAGTTGTAGAGCAGGAAAGACGTTCATCTGGTGATAAATGGAGGACATATTGGAAGAATAGGAGTCTGGAGACAGATGGTCTCTTGTTAGTGGACTGATCCAAAAAATTTCAGGAACTGAGTATAATGATATTTCCTCTCAATGATTGATATTTTGGCCACTCACCACATGTATTTTTTGTGGTTGTATTTAGTTGAAGATTAGCTCTTCCTTCTGGACTGTTTGGGGTGGCAAATGAGATATACAGAGATGGAACACTTTTCATTCTTATTTATCCTTCCAATTAAAACATCTTTGTTATTTCAGGTATTAAAAATAATGCATGCTCACTTTAAAATACTTTTTAATAATACTGAAAAACAAAAAGGAAGAAGTCTCGTCATCTAGACATGGCTACTGTAAATATTTTGGCAAACTTCCTCCCAAATCTCCCTCTCTGAGTGGACAGTAACCTGTCATGGGTCTTGGACTCAGACAGACCCGGGCGGGGCTCCCAGTCTTGCTGTGTAATCACCGTGTGACATGGGTCAGGTCTCTTGACTTCCATGAATCTGTTTGATCGCTTATAAAATGGCCACAGAGCTTAGACCTCAAGGACACGAGGACTAAATGATACAGTGCGTGCAAAGCACTGAGCACGGTGCCTGGTGCATCACAAGTGCCTAGTTAGCAGAATTAGCTCTGCTTTGCACAAGTGCAGGGTCACTGGTAGTTCCCTAATGTTTGACATGAGTAAGCTTCTAATTTAAATAACTTCGTCTGTTTTTAATATGTAACCGTTTTCTTTTTTACGCAGCAGTGTGTTTTGGGAAGCTTTGTCTTCTACACAAATCTGTATCTACATCATTATTTTCAGTGGGAAATAAATATTTCCTATGGGTCCTGTACCATCCCAATAAAGCATCACTACCTTGACGATGATGATTTGACTCCTTGTCATCCAGCCCCTCCTCCTCCTGCACACACTTCTCATCACTGTCTTGTAGCACACACAGCGGAGGGCTCTGGCGAAGCAGGACGTTAAGCAAAGTTAAAGCCTCTAATGATAATTGTATGCATCTCATTGTTGTGGGGGCCTATTTAGTCCTAACTAAAACAAGCAGCCTTGCGGAGTCTGAGCTGTGTTGTGGACTCTGCAGGGCGTGCTGGTACCCTCCGCCTTCCCGTGTGCCTCCTGCGTGTCCCAGGGGCAGCGACACCACAGCCTCACCTGACCCAGACCGAGGTCAGAGTCAGGCTCAGTCTACAGCTGCCAGGCAGGTGCCCCAGGGGTGTGGGCCGCTCTGCTGTGTGATTGAAAAGCACGTGGTTTTCACTGGCCTGAGGTTTACTTGAGATCCAAGCTTGTTTTCCCTAAATTCGCAGTCAAGGAAAATAGCTTTACGATCCTAAGGTGATGCTGTCTGGAACGGTGCACCTGGGCTTCTGGTCGGTCCTCCTGCCATCACCGATTCTGAGCTTAAGGCGGGCCTGGCAGCTGCCGGCTTTTCTGTAGCTCTTACCTGTTTTTACGCCACAGAGGTAGAGAGGGGTTTTGGTAATTTCATTACAGAGACTTCTCAATATCCCCCCCAACTTTATCCCATTATTTTGTGCTATTAGATGCTGACTTTTATTAACCTTAGTTTAAGAGGAATACTCTTCGTGGACTGAATATAAAGTTGGAAAAATAGAGGTTGACCAATCTGTCTGCTTATGACATTTGGAAACTTTTCCTCCTTAATTCTTTTTAACATTTTTAATTTTTTTAATTGAAGTATAGTCAGTTTACAATGTTGTGTTAATTTCTGGTCTCCCCTTCATTCTTTTTTTTTTTTTTTTTTTTTTTGGTGGGGGAGGCCATTAAGTTTATTTATTCAATTCTTTATTTAATGGAGGCACTAGGGATTGAACCCAGGACTTCGTGCATGCTGAGCATGCGCTGTACCACTGAGCTGTACCCTCCCTACCCGGTTCTTAAACTCCAGGCAGCGGTAATTCACGGGGAGGAGCTGTGTTATAAAGGAAGTACAGTGAGTTAGACAACATACAAACTGAAATGTCTGCTCACCGTCAGCTGGGTAACTTTGGACAAGTTACTCTGTTTCTCTGGGCCAGGTCCCCTGGCTGTGAAGTGGCAATGACGGCGCCAACGTCGAGGTTGAAATGAGACGTGGGTGTTGGAAGCCATCTGGAACGGTGTGTGTGTGTGCGCACCCACACAGGGGACAGTCTCCCGTTTTTCGCCAGGAGTACCGTTTCCCTCCTTCGCTGGTTCCTAGGGAACATTCCGGTGTTAGAAATTGTGAGGCTCCAAAGATAAATCCTCAGGGGGAGTGTGGAATTTTGTAACGTTCCACCACAAATGCTGTAATCCGAAAGATGAACCTCAGTGAGAAGATAGAATTTTGTCAAATTTGAGACTCCAAAGAACAGTAGTAGAAGTTTGTAAAGAATTAGCCACAGTGGTTCTCAGATGTTCCTGTGCAACAGAATCACCTGGGGACTTTGTTTAAAAAAAAAAAAAAAGCAATCTCCAGGGACCTGTCCACAGTTCTCATTGAATAGATCTGAAGTTGGGTCCAGGCATCTGTATGTCCAGCAAGTACTTCAGTGGATTTTCAGATGGCAGTCCCTGGACCACATTTTGAGGTTGCTGGCTTAAGGTGTCTTTTTCTCAGTGACTTTCCAGTTTACTGGCTGTTGTCTGGTAAACATCTGGAAAGATAATGCATTGTAAATAAACAGTCCTGAAGGTTGAGATGCGGCTTCGCACAGAGGAGAGAGCCTTGCCTGGGTGTCACTCTGGCTGCGCCATCCCTTGTCACTTTTGTGGCCCTAGGAAATTAGGTAAGACTTAAAAGATTAAGGAAGTAGGATGAAGGGTTAGTTTTCTTGCCCATTAAATAGGCATGATAGTAACTGTGTAGCGTAACGGTCAGGAGTTGGGAAATGAGTGTCTGCGTGAAAATATGTGGCTCTTTAATTCATCTTCAGTTGGGGTTAGTTTCCTTTCTTTATGATTGATCACAGAAAAAGAGAGAAAAATCAGTGAGAAGGATGCTTCTGTGAGTAAACAGGATTCTGCTGATCAGAATCGAACTGAGTTCCCTGGGTCTTACGGGTATTTTCAAGGTACGAAGCTCTGAACTTACAGACCTATAGGGGCAACACAGCAAAGCAGAACACTTACAGTGCATTGATTTCTTAGGCTCCAGAGATGAATTCAAGAGGGAGCTTCCAGCCTCTGTTGCTACATTTGCAGCGCAGCCTAAGAGTCTTAAGAAGCTTTCCCGACGGCATGGCCCCGTCTTGGTCGAGAGCCAGCTAGCCAGATGAGCGTCCAGCCGCCATCAGGCGCTGCCTCTTCCCCTCACTGCACCTTCTCCGGGCACCTACAGGTGTGCAACCGCTAAGGGTTTTCATGTTAGGACAATAGATGGACGAGGTGAAGGAGGCATATACAATTACCAGTAAACTGAATTTCGTAATCTCTTTCTACTCAATTTCCAGCCAAATGCTGCTCTGAAGCAGTCACTGGCTTTATGAGTTTACCTTCATACCTGTTATTTCTAAGCGCTCTTATCTAAGGGTTGGATTTCAACTTGGCAAATCTCCTTGCCTGCGACTTCTGGCTAGAATTGTAAACTCTCTTACTTGGTCCGATTCGTCCTGCAGAGCTGCTGCTCAGATGGAGGACACCCCCGCCCTGGCGGATTTCCACTCTCCCAGCTCAGGGAACGTCTTACGGGCCCCAAGGTGGAGCCCCGTCTTCTGCACTCAGGCCAGCTTCCGTCCACATTCTGTCTTTTCCAGATGATCTAATTTCTGTGTCTCCCAGCCTAAAGAAATATGTAAAACAAACCAGCCCCATCTTTGGACTCAGCTGCCTCCTCAGGCTTACTATCAGTGTTTCTGCTGCTTGGCCGTGAGCCAGACGTCTCTGAAATTATGATTTTTTTCCCAGGCAGGATACTCATTTGGCAATAGGGAGGGTTAATTTGAAAAGACTCACTAACATCTACCAAAATACCCACATAAGCCGGAAAGGCTGATGACGTGGCACCTTGAGCCTCTGCAAAGTTTTCTTCTCGTGTTCTTATCCATCTGCTTGTTATCCCACAGATGCTCAGGAGTGTTTTGTATGTGCCTGGTACCTTGCCGGGTGCTAGGGTTACGGCAAGCCAGGCCTCTGCTCTCCTGCACCCTGTATTTTAAGCTGGGGGACCGAGAGTGTGCACACGGACAAACTGACTGCAGATCGGGATGGGCGCTCTGCGGCAGGGCCATGTCCCCGTGTGGATGGAGCGGCAGGGTGCTCCAGGTTCTGTCCCTGGGGGTGTAGAGCATCTTGCTCAGTGCAAGCCCTTCCTTCTGTTTGTGCCCCTCCTCTGCCAGTGTGCTATCAGCCGTAGATCGTGATCAGTACCAGGCAAGGACCACACCTTCCATCATCTCTGTGGTGTCTTTGGGCCTCGCCCGGCGCCTTGCCGTGGTCCCATGTGAGCTGTAGAACCAATAGCTTTTGCTCTTTCTTGTACCTTACCTTTCTTGTGATGCAGTTTTGACTTAGGATATACATTCTCTTCTTTCTCCTTTGAGTTTGATCTCTTGTCCCATCCCACTCAGACGTGGCCTTAACCATGAAAGCAATGAAGCTTGTACTTAAGCTTAAATTTGTAATTTTATCGTCCTCCAAATTTGTAAACGCGTCAGCATTTACAAAACCTGCACCTGCCTCTCAGCCCACATTAACGTGCCCCTTTCCTGAATTCTGACGGCAGCTCTCGTGAACTTGACTGTGTCCCAGCTCGTCCTCGCACAGGTGCACACGCAGCACATCCAGGGGCTCGGGTTTATTTGTGATTCCACTGAAAAGTCACTGGGCCTCTTGGAGACATGCGTTCATATGTAAAGGTGCAGAGCAGCCCCTCTCCCTCTGGAATTACTGTGACGGCCCAGTGGTGTGACTAGTGTGAGCCATCTTGGAGCAGTGAGCCACGTGCCCATCACTGGCCGTGTTTTTAGGGAGTTAAGATGGCAAACATTTCGGGGAGGGAATCTTTGATTCCTGTCCTGCTCTGCTGCCCCCGGCCTGTGCCTTCGTCCCTTCTCCTGACAGTGGAGCCGGTCCTGAGAACTTCCTGAACGCAGGGGTTGGTGATAGGGCCGGAAGCAAAGCGAACAGCACCCGCCCTCCGGGGCTCCCTGTCCCCCAGGGCCGGGGGTGAGTCAGCAGATGGTGGGTGACTCACCATCCTCAGTCCCCTCTGACCAGGGCTGTGATGGGGGATTGGGGCGTCACATAGGAAGCACGCCTACCCAGAGGAGAGGGAGTGAGGTCCCACCTGGGACCTGGACAGTGACCGAGAGTCCGGACCTGGTGGAGAAGGGGGAGGGCCTGAGAGGGTGAGGGTGTGGAGTGGGCTAGCAAGGGGGTGGCGGTGACTGACCAGCAGGTACAAAGGCCAAGGGGAGAGGGGGCGCTTACTCAGTTCAAGGGGTTGAAAGAAATGGCACAGGGCTGAGGAGTGAGACTGGACCCCAGGAGTGCAGTGGGGGTGGTGACGGGGGTGTGGTGGGCAGCAGGGTCTGTGGGACATCCAGGAAGAGGTGTCCGGGAGCCCTCACGCAGGCTTCAGTGAGTCAGAGGGGGAAAAAAAAAGGTCCAGCATCAAGATCAAGGTGTGGACTCATTAGTGCGGGATGCGAGCTGTCAACGCCCCTGGAAGATGTGGCCTGAGAGTGGGGAGTGAAGCGAGTCTGCAGAGGAGGAGAGAGGAAAGAGGGGAGGGGACACGCTGGGAACCATGCTCTGGAAGGAGCAGGGCCCAGGGCTCCTGAGAACCCAGGCTGTTCTGTGCCGAATGCCTTTGGTTTAGCTGCTGTCCTTTTAGCCTTAGGATGCAGCACACTGAGGGGAGGGGTGTGGAGAAGAGTCAGGAGATGGGGGAGTGGGTGCCCCCAGCAAGGATCATGGATACTCAGGGAAAAGCCAGGCGCACAGCTGCTTTCCCACACGTGGGTGGGGTGTGAAATACACACGTATATATAAATATATAATGTCTTTTTCTCCTTTTTTTGAGGAGGAGAGGTGATTTGGTTTACACACACACATATATATGTATATCTTTTTAATGGAGGTACTGGGGATTGAACGCAGGACCTTGTGCATGCTGATAAGCACACACTCTGCCACTGAGCTGTACCCTCCTCCCCACCAATGATGTCTTTTTACCCAAGGTGTTTTATTTTATTTTAAAGAAGTATATTGAGAAGCAAAGGTGGCATTGCTAAGGATGCCTCCCTCCTATGTCGATAAAGGGCTGCATTTAAAATGGTGTCAGGCAGCCCAGTTGAAAGCACTAAACGCAGATTTGCCATATTTTGTTTTAGGCAGCCCGTTTCTGTGGATCCTAAAAGGCTCTAATATGTCGTTTCAGAGTTTGAGAAAAGCGATGACAGGTTTCCGTTCCCTTAATCGGTTCCCTTTCTCCTCGTAACAAATGATTCCACCAGTGGTAACACACCCTTGATCGTAGCTGAACAGGAACACGGCTGCCGCCTTGTGTGTGGCTCAGAGGTGCGTGTCCAGGTGACCTGCCGATGGTTCACCAGGAAACCAGAGGATGCTGAGATGGGGTTGAAGAGTCTTCCTGAAAAGTAGTGCAGAATATTCCTGATACACAGAAAGGTTGACTAGTGAATAGAGTGACCACTTGTGTACCCAGCACCTATTTAAGAAATAAAACAGTGCCCCAGAGGGCTTCATCTCGCCAGGTGCACCTCACGGCGCTCTCCCTCCCTCCTAGGAGCAGTCACCCGTCTGTTTCTCACAACCGTAGAATCTCTTCATTCCTTTCCACCTCGCTCCTTCTAGCATCACTCGATTATTGGCAGCATTATTTTTAGTGTTTAAGCAACTTTAAGGGTTGTGCTGTACCTGGTACCTGTCCTTCTGCAGCCTGCTTTGTTCACCGGCACATGCTGGGTTCCTGCCGGGGAGCCCACCGGGTGGTACCGGTGAAAACCGGAGGCTTTAACTGTGGCTCTTGGCCCTTTACTAGGCCTTGAACAGGGCTGTGCTTCCCACATCAGGCCATGACACAGTCAGTCCCCTATGTCCTCAGGTTCCACATCCCAGATCCAACCAACCATGGAGAGAAAAACAGTTTTTTAAAGAAATTCCAGAAGGTTCCAAAAAAAGAACTAGAATCTGCCGCCAGCAACTGTTCACATAGCATTTACATTGCATTTGCAGCTGTGTATGTAGCATTTACCTTGTATTAGGTGTTGTAAGTAACCTAGAGATGGTGTGCAGCACGCAGGAGGCTTTGCAGTGGGTTATCTGCAAAGGCTGTGCCGTTTTGTGTTAAGGACTTGAGCATCCGTGGAGTTTGATGTCTGAGGGGGTCCTGGAACCAGTCCCTCATGGACACCAAGGGACACCAGAATGTCAGCTTCATGAACATAGGACCTACATCTGTTTTGTTCACCATGGACCCCCAGCTCCTACTTAGAACCGTGCCAGGCAGGTAATAGGTGCTCAGTAAATACTTAAATGAAGGCCATTTCAAGTAGAATGTGAACTTACGAGGAGACGTCTTCATCACTCTTCAGCATTTCATTTAATGGATATGGTTTTATTCAGTGATCTAACGTCGAGTTGTAAATAGAACCTTCCAAAGTGAGACTCTGTGAAGAGACGAGGTCGCCTGGGTGGCCTGGGGGCCCTCTCTGGGATGTGAAGGAATTGGTGTGGGCGCCAGGTCGGGACCTCCCTCCACTGAGCTGTGCGTTCAGCCACGCTTGTCAGGGTGATGGTTGGGTTCCAGTCATTTTCAATTAATTTGGACTTGCAATTCTTTATGCTCATTAGAGTGGAGTAAGTTTTGCCCTCCTCAAGAATTAGCACTTCCCTGTTGTCAGTTCCCTCCCAGACATGCCATCTGGCCTACCCCCTTCTTTCCCTTCCATTTTTAGCATAGTCTAAGATAATAGTTTTATTTTTTTTTCCTTCTTTACCAATAAGTATTCCGTTTTCTTATCACCTGGAAAATAATTTGCGCACCTCTCATTTTCACTCTTTGTATTCAGTGCTGGGAGAATCAAAGCGTGGCTGGTTTTCAGTTCTGAGCTCTTCAGGTAAACATCAGGTAGATAAGTGAGGTTTTGATTAGGTGTGCATGCTAATTAAAGAAAGACGAACGATACGTTTTCATCTGGACTCCCGTAGAAAATTATTCTGAGATAGAAGGATAAATAGTTGGCAATATCATGTATAACTTGATGGTGGTGGTTGTTTGAAATTTAACTGTTTCATTTCTTCTATTTCTTATATCCTGCCATAAGAAATTTTTAAAAATTCATAATGTGACTCACATGATACCAGAAGTGGAGTTTGGAGGAGAGATTGGGGCAGAATTAGTCAGAAAAGGAAGAGGGGGAAAGGCGCCACGCTGGACACTTAGATAGAAAATCACACGTAACTTGGTTTTGAAGAACTTCTTAATCCAAAAGAAAGGTGGCATTACTGCCTTTTTTCTATTTCTTTATAGAAAAGTAAAATTTTCTCTAAATCTGAGGATCATGTCGAGGCTTCAGGAGGACAGAGCTCCAGAATTTCTCTCCATGTAGCTCTGGGTCCTCAGTAAGCGGTGGTGAAGTTGCATGGTCTGTCTTCGCTGTTCAGTTTGCTTCCAGTTACGCTGCTTTCCTCCTGATGCCAGCGGTGACTCGTTCTTGGCCGGGGCTCAGATGAGTGTGGTGACTTGCACGTGTCTGGCTAGTAAAGGGGCACTGGCTGACAGGCAGAGAGGGCGTGGACTTAACTCTTCTCTAGTAACTAGAGACGTGGGAGGCCCCCGGCCCGTCATCTCTCCTCGTGACCTGCTTCAGTGTGCGGCCCACACAGATAGCCACCGAGACGTGCGGGTGCTCCGCCCCTTTGGATCCGTCTGTCTTCGGCTTCTCTGATTTTAGGAGGTCTGGTGACAACCGTTACCCAGTTTGCAGCCACTGCTCCTCAGCCTGGGCAGTCAGGACTCCGTCTCAGGCCCGGATGAGCAAATCTGATGTTCTGAAGCTCCTTTTAATGAGTCTGTAATGACCGAGATAATTGTTTGTATGACTTTCTCATGAGATGGAATTGCCTGATAGAGCAGTCATGTTCCTTGGCGTTCTTTTCTCTGATACCGAAAAGAGGATGAGGCTGAAAAACGCTTCAGTAGGAATTCCAGCGTCTTGATGACCGTCATGAGCACTAAGTGTGCGTTGGCCGTTTCTCTTATGTAAGGTACCTCCTCGGAAGATGTCCTGAGGGCCCTGCAGGGACTAATGCATGTGCCCGATGAAGGGAAGGTGACCGAGTGGTGGTCAGGTGCTCTCTAATAATGGAAGAGTTACAAGGCCTGTGCCTTCTAAGATCATTCTCCGCACGTCTTTAAGGTTCTGGGAAGATACCTGTAAATCTTTCTTTCATACATTTTGTATTATTATCTATGACATAACAGTAAATATAATTTGTGTTTGGTATGCATGTATTAAGAGTATCACTTTGTGTCATGATCATCGTGGAAGTTTTAGATCAGCGTGGTGCTGGGCAGTAAACTGTCTTTGTATGTTGTGTGAGGTTCCAGCTCAGCCCCCTGCTCTAACTGCGGTCACGGGCCAGCTCTGTGGCGACTCGCGGTCTCAGCTGCTTCCGCCGCGCAGTGTGCCCAGTGACTGGTGTCGCGGGTTTACGTGCGGTATGCGCGCTGCGGAGTGCCCACCCCGGGAGGCAGCTGCAGCGAGGCTGGCCTCGCTGAGTGACTGTGAGGATGGCCGCTCATATCCCTGCTGCTTCCTAGCGCCAGCCTCAGCAGGCGGGCCGTGGGCGCTCCTGGGGGAGGCGCCGCTGCTCTGGTGGTCGGGGCGCTCGCTGGGCGCGCGGAGCGGGGCCGCCGGGGCCGCCTGGCCAGGAGCAGCCAGGGTGAGGAGGGGCCCGGAACAGGGGAACTTGGGCTCTGTGGCTGCTCTCACGTTTGTGTGTCATTTTGAATGAAATGAAATGGAATATGGCGCATCCGCGGTGAAACTGGGTTTCCTACAATGGTGGCTGAAAGTGAAGAGCGGACCGGTGATCTCACGTGTTCAGGCTTATCGCGGGCATCTCCTCTCCGAGGCTTCGGAGAACTGCTCCTCACTCCTGCTTGTGACAGCTTGGGCCATCACTACCGGCCTCTGGCTCTCTGGCTAAATGACAGGAGGATGGCCCAGGCCTTGGCTGTCACACCCCTCCATTCCTGGGCATGTGACCCTCCCCTGGGCTCTTCCCTTTGAGTAGAGGCAGGTGGCTTCAGCCTCCTGAGTGTTCGCAGTAGGAGACCATGACCCTGCTTGGCCCAGAGAGCATGATGTCCAGAAGAGACATGAGATTCTGTTTTAGCCAAGAACACTCCCTGAGGTCTCTGGAGCTGCTCTGTTTCCTGCAAATGACCAGTGGAAATGGCCAAAAAATTTTTTGTTAATATTAGCTAATTAAAGACAGTAGGAAAGCAGCTGTTAGCAGCATAATGTAGTTGTTTAGAGCCCAGCCAGTTACTATCTGTGCAACCACAGGAAAGTTAAATGATCTCTCTGTGCTTTGCTGTCTTCAATTGGGAATAATAATAGTACCCACATCACAGCTTTATTGTGAGAATTAAATGAGTTAATATTTTTAGGCCAATATGTGTGTGTACATACACACACATATGTATACACATATTCGTATAAATCACATTTAAATATGTCTTTAAATATCCATTTCTTGGGCATTATAAAGATATGTGCCTATTTTTTAATCTTTTTTTTTTTTTTTTTTTTTTTTTTTTGGTTTTTAGAACCCAAGAAAAGTAGTAAGGACATCATCTTGGACAATCCTTCTCCAAAATGTTGGGTTAACAAGCTCTTACCAGCAGGTATTACAGGTTTTAAAAGCTGCTCACGCTGGTCAGAATGGCCATCATCAAGATATTTACAAATAATAAATTGTAGAGAGGGTGTGGGGTAAAGTGAACCCTCTACGCTGCTGGTGGGAGTGTAAATTGGTGCAGCCACTGTGGAGGACAGCACGGAGGTTCCTTAGAAATCTAAAAATAGACTTACCATATGATCCAGCAATCCCACTCCTGGGCATATATTCAGAAAAGACAAACTCTAACTCAAAAAGACACACGCACCCTAATGTTCATAGCCGCACTATTTACAATAGCCAAGACACGGAAGCATCTCAATGTCCATTGACCAATGACTGGATAAAGATGTGGTATATATACACAATGGAATATTACTCAGCCATAAAAAGAATGAAATAATGCCATTTGCAGCAACATGGAGGGACCTAGAGATTATTATACTAAGTGAAGTTAAGTCGAACAGAGAGACAGATATTATATGATGTCACTTATATGTTGAATCTGAAAAATAATACAGATGAACTTATTTACAAAACAGAAGCAGTCTCATAGACACAGAAAACAAACTCATGGTTACCAAAGGAAGGGTGGGTGGAGGGGATACACTGAAAGTAGGGGATTAACATATACACACAACTACATATGAAAACAGGTAAGCAACAAAGGTTTACTGTGGAGCACAGGGAACTGTATTCAATATCTTGTAATAAACTATAATGCAAAATAATTGGGAAGAAGAATATAGATTATACATATGTGTATAACCTAACACAATGTTGTAAATCGGTTATACTTCACTGGAAAAAAATTTGAGGGATTAAGTTTCGGATGAGGGAATTACTCATTTTGTGTGTCCCTGTTTGCTAACCCTGTGATGTTTTTGATACTAGATCCTTAACATTGCTTCTCTTTCTGTATTAAAATAGAGTCTGTGTAGTGCGATTTCTGGTGCGTGTAGTAAAAGAGAAAACTCTGTTATTTTGTATCTGTTGCTTTGCTGTGTTGTGTTTCGTTGTTTAAGATTTCGCCCCAGTTGGGGTGACTTTTAAGAGCAATTTTAGTTATTTATGTTTTTAACTCATTGAAATTAGACTTGGGTCAAAAACTAAGGGGAAAGGCGTGTGCTCAGAAGGCTTTGAACACTAACAAAACTGCGTACTGAGAGGGCTGATGACTGTATTTGTGCATTTTTGAAGCTACATAGTATACAAAAGATGAAATGTATTCAGTCTCTAAATGATGGTCTACTGAGTATACTTTGCAGGGCAAATACCTTCTTTCATCTGGATCACCCTTTATTTCTACAGATATACATTGATTATGTTATTAAAACTATAAACATCTGTTTGGCATTGAAAGCAGTACGTGTTTCTATTCTACCAAGATAACTCTTTAACTTGTACACAACGTCCTGAGTTCCCTTTCCTGATAACATTTGATTGCATTCTTGCTACAAGTTAAATTTTTTAACTGTTAATATTGTATATTACGATTAAGGGGTTTTCAAATGGCTAATGTTGAAAATAGTTGCCAACATTTCAATATTTTATCACTAAGTTAATCACAGCAGTATTTTGAGTGCCAGCTGAGTTAGTCATTCACTCATTCATTGAACATTTCTTGAGCACCTGTTTTTTGCCAGACACTTTTCTACTTAGCAGTGGACAAAAAAACAGAAAATCTTTGCTCACGTGGAGTTTATATGCCAGTCTAATCTTCTGTTACCGCCAAGCCTGCAGTACCTTCCGTGGGTGTCCCGAGTGGAAGTTCCAGCTTTTCACTTTTCACCCTGGGGGTGGGGGAGGGCTGCTGTCACCCGGAAGAGAAATAAAACCAAAGTTATTTAGTGCAGCCTTTTCTAATTTTGTTTCCCACAATAATATATGTCAGTAAGAATATTACTCTGTGTAACATAGCTGGGGAGAAGCAACTTTAAAGTGTTATGACCTATTTTATTATTAATCAGATTTCACATCACCAGTTTTTAGATATTTCCTTTTTAAACAGCATTTTGATCATGGAAACATTGAGTTTAAATTCTTGAAAGTGATTTTCAGTGGAAGAACAGTTTATTGTTCATCTCTTCTTACTTGATTGGCAGTAATCTGAGTAACAAAGTAGTATCCAGATGGAAAGTAGATTACGGTACTTGGGCATTTTCTACCCAGAACAGTTTAACTCCCGGGGAGGTGCCTGACCCCTGACCTGGCTCTGTCCTCTCTCTGAGGCAAACAGCTTGATGGTCTCCCTCTTAACACTCTGTGGCTCAGAAACGTGTCCAACTTACTCAGCTCAGAAATAAATCTGCTGCCCTGCTTTATTTGGCCGTGGTTACTTTCTCCTTGATTTGAAGCCTGTTTCTTTTGGGACCGTCTCTGGTTTGACACCTTTGGAACATCGCTGCTTGCCGTGGGCTGTTGTCAGTGTGCGACGAGGCCCAGCCGCGCAGCAGGACGCGCAGCCGCCAGCCTCGCGCCCCCGCCTGCACCCGTGACGCGCCTCAGGGGACAAACAACCCATCCCTGAGCCGCGTTTGCCGCCCTGACCCCCGGGGACGTTTTAGGTTGGGCGTGCTCATGTGTTCCGTGTGCAGAGCGCGGTGCACAGGATGCTGTTTTCCCTTCCGGTGCCTCCCTGAGCACGGGACAGGGCGAAGCCCGGGGGTGACTAACCGCTGGAGGAAGGGGTCCCTGCTTGCTCACTTGGAGCCACTTTAGTGCAGAGAAAGGAGGGTAGATCCTTTTTCAGGAAAAACAAAGACAGCCCTGTGTGTCTCGGGGACCTCGCATAAGGTGGTCCACCGTCACCTCGATCAGAGGCCCTGCCGTAACTCAGCAAGGAGGCACTGGGGGAGGCGCCCTCCGCCTATGACATCCCAGCAGAGACGCCTTAGGGACCCCGGTGGGGACCCAGCTGGTGGCTTCAGCGTCTTTTGACAGAGGCCTTTAGCAGCTTCAGAGGCTTAGACCTCTGCTCTTAAACGTGCTTGGCACTGGGTTTGTCCTGTCGCAGTTCTCGGTCCCAGGTGATAAGTAAGTGGCGCCTGTCCCTGAGAAGTTCTGAGAAGGAGAAAGAAACGGGGTGAAGTATCAGGAGTTATGGAGGTGAAGGAGGACAGGGAACTGGGGCTGAGGCGGACAGTTCTGGTCATAGTCTGTCCCCTCTCTTTACTGGGAGTTCTCAGCTGCTTCACAGTCTCCCCAGAGACATCCTCAGGCTTCCGCGTGGGTACCAGCGAGCGCCCCGCGCTCTGCCACGTGGACAGACTTTGCCAGGAGCAAGGCGGGCGCTTTCCCCACAGAGCAACTGCCGCAGCTCCGTTGTCGTCCAGGCGTGTTTTCCTCTCTCAAAGCCTAGCGCGAGTCGTTCTCTCTGTGATTTTTCTCTCTTATCAACCCTGTAATTTTATTGTAATAATTCACTGCGGGATGTCACTTGACACACATCCGAGCTGCCGTCTTTGCCAGCAAACACATTGGCTGCTAATTTGCCAAATGGGTTCAAACACTTTAGTGAGCTTCCAAGTATTCGTGTTAACTTTTGAGGTATTTGTACCAGAAAAAAAAAAAAAAAGCTCAAGTCTTTTCATTTTAATCCTCCTCTTTGTTCATCTGCAAACATACGTCCCGTAGAAGGATGTTTGTTTGTATTATTTCTAAGTAGCAGAAGAGTGAGGAGACCCTGCATGTCCAGCCAGAGGGGACCAGCTGCGTAAGTCTTTACATCCCAGGGTGGGAACCCAGTCAGTGTTAAACACAAGGAGATTGTCTTATCCACCTAATAAGGAAACTTCTTTCCAGTGCTTTTAAAAAAATTATTATTTAAAAAAATTTTAATTGAAGGGTAGTTGGTTTACAATGTTAGTTTCAGGTGTACAGCAAAGTGATTCAGTTATACATATACGTGCATTTTTTTTTTCTTTTCAGATTCTCTTCCATTATATGTTATTACAAGAAATTGAATACAATTCCCTGTGCTATCCAGTAGGTCCTTGTTGTTTGTCTATCTTGGTGGTTTGGTACTAGGAGGAAAGCACCTCAGTTTATTGAAACTTTCACATGGGAAGCAGCGGATGATGTCAGGAACCAGCACGGACATCCCAGTGTCCCTGGGGCCACATGGCTTCTGGCTTGAGAAGTTCTCTCCCTGGTCAGTAGAGTGAGTGAGGGGAACCAGCCTTCCCAGATGCCTCCTTTGCGGAAGTAGTCATGGGGTCCTTGGCTGGGTGGGAGAGCTGGCCCTCACATCCATTCCGTCAGGATTTCCTGAAAGCAGCCTCTTTGTCTTTGGCATTTCAGAAGCCCACGACTTGGGTGAGCCCTTGGTCTTAGTTGTCATCTTGTTCTTTCAAGTTGGAGAACTCGGTAGCCAGGTCGGTTCCCAGTCGTGGTCGGTATCAGCTGCCTGGAGGAGCGCATCCTTAGGTTGTGTGAATATCCGCCCCTGGACCTGGGGCTCCAAGTGTGGTCCATGGACCAGGGGCATTGGAAGCACCTGGAATGTTTGTTAGCAAAGAGCGTCTTTCTCCTGAGGACCCTGCCTGTGCCGGTTATCAGCACTCGGGGCATCCGACTTCTTATGGGCACTTGAGTTCATGATCATAGTCATTTTTCTAGTCCGGGAAATGATTTCGTGAATTTGAGGATGACCCTGTGCGCTGGCCTTCGTCTGCAATGGCAGCAGGTCCTGCTCTGTGGGGAAAACCTGCTTCTGTGCATTTGTTTCCTGTGAATATCGGACCAGGTCAGAGGGGTGGTTGATGGTGCTCTGTGTTTTGAAAATGTTTTCTTTTCTTAAAAATCAGGCTTCTTTTTGTTTGAAAGACTTATTCCAGTAAAGCTTGCTTCCTCTTTTACTTTCTGACTTAATGTTCTCGTTTCTCACACCACTGGCCTTGAGGATTTGAAACCGGGTGGGACTGCCTGCTCCCTCTGGGTTGCCATGCTGTTTTTGGTCTGTCCCAGTGATGGTGCCTGGAACAGAGAATTACGTCAAAGACTAAAGAGCTGTTGTAAGGGGCTCAGTACTGATGATCTGTGTGCCTCCGAACCAGGAAGTTTCTCGTCTGGTTTTGGACTTACCCATTTTTCCTGCTTAGCGTCAGTTCCCTACCCCCGAGGCTGGCTCCACGCATCTGAAAGCAAACCCCGCTTCTGGAGCAGGCCTGTCCCTAGCCAGTGGTGGAAGGATTCCTGTTTGCTCTCCAGGCCGAATTCCAGTCAGTGTTCTTCCAGGAGCAGCTCCATCTGGAAGAGGGCTTTTTAGGGGAGGCTGTAAAGCAGAGCTCTCTCAGCTCCACCCGGCAGCTCGACTGCGGCAGCTGTAAAGTCTAATTATAGGCTGGGAAGCCCCCGAGGAATTGCAGAAAGTGTTAGCAGAGGGCCTGCATGCAGACGACAGCTGCTGGCCTCGGGCACCAGGGAGCCACAGTGCAGAGAGAATAAAAATAAAGTGTCCCGTCCAGCATATGTTGGCCTGAGACACTTGTGCGAGTTACCCTCCTTGGTGTTAGTGATGATGTGTTGGTGGTCAGTCACTGTCAGAGTTTTGGCTCAGACGCTGTGAGCGAGAACACACATCCGTTCCTCCGACCGTTCAGAACTGTGCGTTTGAGACGTTTGTCTCTTCTGTGTGTGTGGATTTAAGGAGAGCGTAGGCAGTCAACATTCTCAACCTGTAATTTGGAATATCAGACATCGTGGGTGCAGCTGTGCCCTGACTGCGCTGATGGATCCTGGGACCAAGGAAATCCCACCTTCTTCTCAGAAACATATGGTGTGAGAAATATTCCCTTTTCTTTTTTAAAAAGCAGCCCACCAGCACCAAAGTCATACCAAGAAAGTGCTGATTCCTCTGAATGAATCCATTTCTCAAGCTTCACATTTTTCTTCAGAGGTTCTTTTGAACATATATTGTTTCTTTGTAACTTTTGCTAATATTTTGACATCCCTTGATAAAAATAAAATGGATACGTACATTAATAACATGCCATGCAAATAAGGCTAGGTTTGTCTTTTAAAGGAGAAAACTACTTTGGAAAAAAAAAGCAGTAATTATTTGCAGGTGGACTAGAATGCTTACGTACAAACAGAGGAAGAAAATGTATTTTCATATAATCTGTATTTGTACCACGAGTGTAATGCGACATCTTATTTTGGTTATGTTGTCAAATTACTTGTTTAGAAAGTGCAAAAACATTTATGCCATTTGTGATTGGCCTCAGGTATAAAAACGTATGGCCACTTAACCTTTCATGTTGCTCTGTGGAAAGGCATGCGAAGGGGAAGTGAACCCCGCCCCGCAGTCGGTGGCGAGGACTGTGCTGGACAGCAGCTGTCGGGGCGTCCTGTTTCAGTCTCGCTGGGACAGGAAGGACGAAGTGCTTCGCGCTGAAATAATCATCGCATCAGGGTGGATGTAGCAATGTCACTGCTAAGAGTTGTAATTTAATACACAAGACAAGGGGAGTGCTCATTTTCTTCTACTTCTGCAACCTTATAATTATGCCTTTGCCTCTGTATTAACCAAGCCAAAGTCATTATCACTTTTTTTTTTTTTTTACTGAAGTGGGTTTCAAGTTTACAGATGCAACTTCAGCTTTGCTGTTTCTTATCTGATTTCTGTTAGGACACACATTGAAATTATCCTGATTTTCTACTCGAGATGTACTGTTACAACTACAGATACCCTATTCTGTACGTATTGGGTTTAGGAACCTGAAACATAAAATGATAAATAATGGCTGATGTTGACGGGTACTTGTATGTGCCAGGCTGTGTAAAGTAGATGAATTATCTCATCCAATCCTCATAAGCTGGTGGGATAGGCAGATATGATCAATACCCATGTTTACTAAACTAAAACTCAGAGAGGTTAAGTAACTTCCCCAAAGTTACACAGCTGATTAATGGTGGAGCCAGTTGAGCCAGAGCGGTAAGCGATCTGACTGTGGGGTTTGTACCCTCCCTGTTGTAATGTCTTCGTAAGACAGAGACCAGCTGGTGATGTGAACAGTTTCCTGACATAGTCACAGCAGAGATGCTCTGCCTGTATCCGAATGAGGGGAAAGTCTTTCCACGTCCTAGGCTGCCGCCTCCTTAATCTGGTCACCACAACCTGTCCTTTTCCCTGGGTCCTTCAAACCCAGCACAGACGTACCTGACTTTCTCTTCTCTTGCTGCGGCAGACGTGTGGTCTTCGTGCTCAGACAGTTAGGGGAAACGAGGTTCTGCTGCTGTAACAACCTCAGATCTCTGTGGCTTACAGGAGCAGAGACGCGCTTCTTGCTGGAGCTACAGGGCATTGTGGTTTGACAAGAGGTCTTTACTCAGAGTAGTAGCTGAGGGACCCAGACAGGGACAAGGACGTGTGGTCCTACTATGTGCCTAGAAAGAGGAGAACCGGAGATACTGGGGAGGGAGCTCTTAACCACGCAGCTGAGTTTCCAAGCGAGAGCACCACACACACCATCCACTGATGCCGGTGCCTCTCCCTCCTTAGAATACACTCTTGTCCCCTTGCCGGTGGCTCCAGCATTTTTATGCGGGTGAGGCACAACCAGGAGGTGGGAGCTAGATTTCCCTTGTACTCGCGTTTGCATCGCCAGCCCTTTTTAACGTGCATTATTTGGGGGGAGGTAGGGGAGACATGGAGGGAGGTGGCTTATGGTGGGAGTTGTCAATGATGGAGATCATGAGAGGAGCTCCAGCTCCCCAGACTCCTCTCCATTTCCACCACACTCGAGGTACTAGGACCCTCGTCTTTGCCTGCATCACCACAACCCATTCCTCACTGGTCTTCAACCCCAGGTCTCTGCCCTAATGCATCGTCCACCTCCTAGCCAGCGTGATGCATCTAACACACTGATCTGACCTTACTGCTACTACTCCAAATCTTAAAACCTTTAAATTGTCCTCCTTTGCTCCTGGTACGTGTTGGTGAGTTAGTTCCCTTTGTGGTCTGATCCCGATAGCCTCTTATCCTCCCTGTCCTATCGGCCTCAACCCCCCACCCAGACCCCCACACTCTCTCCTGACCCTGCCGCCTTCCTTGGGTGTCCGATGACACTTTCTTTGCAGAGGAATTCCTGGTCTCCTTGGTCGAGGTGGAGTGTCCCTTCCCCATACCTCGTAGCATCTGGGACATCCCCACCGCATGGAATTTCTCAGCTCTGGTTCAGATCTTATGTGCTTGTCTGTGTTTTCTCTGGACTCTTGAGATCTTTGAGCATGGTAATTTATATCCATGCCTTTAACGTTTCTCGTTTTGTCCCCGACATTAACACATTGTGCTGAGTTAGTTGAAGGAGCACCGACCAGACAAGAGAATCCAGCCTACTAGCCCTCAAATTCTTCTTCCAAAGCTGTTCTGTTTCCTTGTATTGCAGAGTTTGACCGAAGGTTCTAACGCCACCGGATCGCCTTGTCTCTTTGAAAGCTATTCTCAAGTATTAATTTATTCAGGAAATCCTTTGAAATGATTTGGGTAAGGACTAATTTCCATACATTCTTCATCACCAGCCCAGGTGGCCCTGTCTGATTTTTCAGCGCTGTTCCCGGCACACCTTTCTACCCAGGAGGGGTTCTGTGTGTGTCTGGGAGGTTGGGATGTTGAGGGCCCTTAAAAAGTAAGCACAGGGAGTCACCGCTTTGAAAATTAGTCAGTGTTTTACATGGTAAATGTAGGAAAGAAAAGAAACCCAGGGCAAGCTTCAGTTTCATGCTGTGAAATATAGACTACATATTTGACAAAAAATTATCTTGATTTTGTTAGATTGTTGGAGAAAAAACCCAATAAATCTGGGCCAAAAGCCAAGTCTCCTCTCTTCATAGATGGGGGAAGCCAAAATTGTAGCCTCTGATTACCTTTGGGAATAAGGAGGCGTCTGGAATACAGACAAGAAAACATGCTTTCTGATTTTTCCTCCTTCTCTTGTAATGGAATTCCTAATGCACAACAAACTCAAAGTCAGCGGCAGCCAAGAGCTGGGGACACATAGGTGACCCTGCTCTGTCTGCCCCTGGGTTCATTAGATATGAAGGTCTCTGGTCAAGATAGATTTCTCAGTTCTTTGTACTTTGTGTAACGGGTATCTCAGAACTTCCGGAATGCTGACTGCTTGTGGACCCAAATCATTGCCCACTTGAATAAAGGGACAGCACCCAGCTATTGTTATTTCAAGCACCCTCCTTTTTTTAGGAGATTGATGCCTGCAATGAATTTTTCATTCCTCTCCTAAGTGAACAGGTGAATGGAGTTAGCATTTAAGTAAAAAATATTGATATAAATTTAATACGCTTTATCAGATAAAATTTGAGAGTGATGAAGTGCACTTGAAGCCAAAACAAGCACTAGATTAATGTTCATTGTACCTTAACCGCACATGCACGTGATCTGTGTCCTAAGCACTGGAATAAAACCTAAAAACTGCTTGCTCCCTGCTGAAGAAGAGCTTGTGGTCAGGCTGGGCACCAGGTGACGGCAGAGCCGTTGTTGTAGGGACACGGGCACAGCTCCTGAGCACAGGTGAGGGGCTCCCTGGCTGCCTGGGAACTGGGCTTGGTTTTGTGTAATTGGTGATGCTTCCCCTGGGTCCTTAAGGAAGAAAGCTGGGACCTCTGGGCCCTCTCATCACCAACCCTAAGCATAGTGGGTCCAGTCGTAGCCCTTCTCGGACCACATGACATGGGGCCGGTTGGTAGACCAGACGTCCTGCAGGTGCAGGTGTCCCCTGTGTCCTCAATACTAGTTTTATAACAAAATCATATAGTACACATGTAGTCAGATCACATTCAAGGCTTTCCTGATGTGGAAAAGAGTTCTGCTTCAGAAGTACAAGCCCTCAAATACTATTTTTAAACTAATATTGTAGTACCAGCTTCCCCTGATTTCCACACTGAGATACCACGCCCGTATTGTGGGGTACACGTATGTGTTGTGGTACAGGTGCCTCCTGGCCTGGGTCGAGGGTGACGGTGAGCGACTCGTTTGATTGTATTTAGCTGTTTTAATGATGGCAGCGTGCGTGTAACATGCTGTGAGGTCGTCAGCGTCAAAGTAGGTCAAACCAAAAGGGTGATGTCAGAGTCTCGTATATTCAGGACCCAGCATGTGGCGTATAAGTGTGACTGAATGACGGATTGATCAAATGAGGGAATGGTGATGAACGAAGGGTGATTAGGAAGAAAATGATGAGAATAATTATCTGATGAACTGACACAAAGCAGAATAATAACAAAACAACAAAAATCCTATTAGTAGAAAATTGTCCCAAGTGCTTTGGGGAAGAAGCTGAACAGAGCAGTTTGAAGTGGATTGCATGGCATCTCCGTGTGAGCCGGAGCCTCTGGTTTCAGCACATCCGGGAGGGGCAGTCCTGTCCTGAGCAGCTGCCGTGACTCTGAAGGACACCGTGACCAAGTGTCACAAGGAGTGGACACCTCGCTGTGGTCCTTCTGAGGGAGGGGGTTGTTTGGGTTGGTTTGGGTCCTACCTGAGCCCTCCTCTGCCAGGGGAACGGCCTTCTTAAGTGTCCTCTGGTTTATTTGCTCTTCCCAGAGTTAAAGCATCCTTCCTCTCAGGCAGATGCAAAACCGGTTTGAATGTTGGTGAAGCATTTCTCAACATTGCTGGTCTCTGATTATGAGAACTGTCGCTTTTATTACCTTCAAGAGTATTTGCCTGACTGGACTCTGAAATCTGGCCTCTTCTGGCTCTGTCTTTGAGACCCTTACATGGGCGTCTGCTTAGCATGCCAAAGCTGATTAGAGTAAACATTGCCACAGTTGAGCATGGTGTGCTGTTTTATGTTTACATGCAATCTTTCCTTAACGTCTGTGCATTGCTATCAGACTTAGGAAACAGACACATCTGATAGTGTGATTTGTATGTGATGCTGTTAAAGGAATGAGGGACTATATGGAGAAAACACAAAGATGGGAACACTTTGCAAAAATTTTAGAGGGAACCAAAGCTATTTTAGTAGGAGGTGCATCTTCTGCTGTGGACAACGTTAAGAAAAAAATTATACTGTGGCTAATTGTTCCCTTTCCCCATCAACAGGGGGAGAACATTGCTTGGAAAGTTGAGTATGTATTTTTTTTTGTTTTATCATGCATTTTGAAAGCTAAATGAAGAAGACAAAATATTTTTAGAAGCAGATGAGGATTAGGTCCTAGTAATTATTTTATAGCTGTGGTTCCCTGATACCCAGAACAGTGATTTTCATCGTCTTCCTGACTAAGCAGGGGCATTGCCGTCCCGTGTAACCTTTGTCTGAACTCTTTCCTTGTCTCCCTCCTGAGAGAGTCCTGGGTGGGTAATGATCTCCCAAGCCTCGACGTTCAGCGGAGCTCATGGAAGCATGTTCCTGGAAGTGACAGGTGCACACAAGTGAGAGATGGCGCTGCGATGTTTTTGACAGAGTAGCGGGGAGAGAGCTGAGCCTGTCCCTTAATTTGGTTATTAATTGTGAATATATTAGCACCTGCAATCCTTAAGGCCCACAAGGCTCTAAAGGAGGAAATTCTATTTCATAAGTTTTAAGAAAGTTTGCCCAAATCATCTTTGGATTTTAGGAAAATGTTCATTTTTCCCCCCCTCACTAATATGAAATAAATTCTAGCCAGGAGACGGTAACAAAAGGAATTGCTCCTATGGTTTAAAAATGATGGTCCGTTTACCAAATGCTTCCTATGTGTGTGGTCTGGCGTTCAGCACTACCCTGTATGCGTTATTTACTTGATTCTCAGCCGTCATAGGAGATGTTTTATCTACATTTTACAGTGAATAAAAGTGGATTTGTAAGGAGTTTGAGTAACTTACTCCAGTTCACGGAGCTGGGAAGGGGCAGAGCTGAAATCTGACATGATCTGTTAGGTTTTAACACTTTGTCGGAGATCAGTGGCTGATCGCACTCGCCAAAAGGATTAGCTGTGCTCATTAATGTCTCTCCAGATATCTTCGATAATAATGTCCTTGCCTTTTCTCGTTAATCCCCTTTGAAAGAGGCGAGGCTCATAGCAAGTCGCCAGAGCTGCGTAGACGCTGGGTGGGCCATCTTATGCCCCTTGATTCTTCCCCTGGTTGCTCTGTGGTTCTTTACGGGTTTGGATGAGGACTGGGCTGCCTGTGGCTGTTTCCTCCTGGGGAGGCAGGATCAGGGTGTGGGGTGGATGGGGCATTCTTTAGGGCACTTTCTGGCCACCACAGATACTTTGGCCTGTTTGGTTTTACAGAGTGGAGCACTCCCTTTTAGACACGGTGGGTCAGACGTGTTCTTTGTGAGCTGGGGCTCGTGATTCATGCACAGGTACACTTCACCCCTGAACGTCGTGGGTGAGAAGTGAGCAGGCCCCACACAGTTCACAGGTGCTGGAGTGGGATTCCAGCCCACGTCGGCCTGACGTCAGGGCCCAAGGCCCTTTCACTGGGCGGGTCGTCTCCCAGGGAAAGGAGCTCTAAGAATTTCAGTAAGCATGTCAGTCATAGTGCCCTGCTGCCATTACAGCACCTCTAAGGGACAGCGCCACTGAAATAGCTCTGCAGGAATCTAGCAGCTGGGTGTGCTGACTCAGCAGACACCACCCAGTGAGGGCATGTGAAGTGCCTGACACTCACTGTTCAAGGGCCTGGAGACCCAGGCTGAGTCCATGCATCCAGCACTGCTTGTTGAGTACCTGCTCTGCACCAGACTCTTCTGGATGACGGGGATGCAACAGAGAATGAAACAGGAAGTCCCTGCCCTCTAGGGGCTCCGGCCTCCCATGGGAGGAGGCAGACATAAAGCTAAGTAACTGAGTGGAATCTTTCCTCCACTGGCTTCATGACAAGCGTTACAGAGAAAAGCAGAGCAGGAGAAAGGGGGTCGGGCGCAGAGGGGTTGGCAGGGACAGAGGACCTCACTGAGAAAGTGAGTGAATCTGAGCAAATATGTGAACGGGTGGGAGGATGTTCAGGCAAGACTAGCAGGTGCAGAGGCCCTGGGGCCAGTGTCCTGCTGTTGTAGAGGAGTCGGGGGCGGGCCGGGTAGGCTGGCCAGAGTTGGGGGTGGGGGGTGGGGGATGAGGTCACCTTTGTGGCACATTCTTCTGGGCAGGGTATACGGACTGGGGGATTTCCTCTTCATGGAACGGGGAAATCATCAGAGGATTCTGAGCAGAGAAGGGACACAATTTGATTTATCTTCCAGAAGGATCAAGCTGGCTGTTGTCTGGACAACACTATGGAGAGTGAGAGGAGAGAGGTGGGGAGAGGACACTGGGGTAACTGGGTACATGAGGGTAATGGGTTGGACAGGCTGGCGGCAGCGGAGGGGATGAGGTCCTGCTCTGGGGGGATTTTGAAGGTGGAACCACAGGATTTACTAAAGGGACTTAATGTGTGTGTACACATTTTTGTCAGTTTGTCTTTGTATTTTCTGTGGCCCAAGACTCTGGAAAGATGGACTGGCCATTGGAGGAAGACATTGGGGAAGACTGGTTTGGGGGAAAAGTTCAGGGATTCACTTTTGGAGCCTTTGGGTTTGAGACAGACTTCTAGTGGGAGTGAGAGGAAAACCCTGGGCTTGCTCGTAAGAATCTCACGTCTGCTTGCAAGAGACTCGCAGACGCAAGCGTTACTACAAATACACCGAGATCCACGTGGTGCACGGTGTTTGCCCGTGGAGACTGTTTCTGGGGAGGGCTGGAGTGGAGGTCAGGTCCAGGCTGCGTTTGTAGCATACGGTTTACAAGTTCTTGGGGAAAGTGGGTGAGCTGGGGGCGTCTGGACCCAGGAGCAGCACCTTGGAAGGCAGAGAAGACTCAGAAATTCACGCAGCTCTTGGAAAGCTAACCCCACGCCAGCAGTTCGGGTTTTCTGAAGCTTGTGTTGTGAGGATGAAAATGAGGCTTGAGGGTCCAGAACGGAGGATGTGGCTGCCCTGAGTGTCATCCTGGGGCAAAGGAAGGGATGGGAACTGTTTGAAAATATTTCATTCCTTAGAAAGAAACAGCCTCTCAGTTCCAAACTTGCCAAGAATCCAGCTGCAGACAAATACGGGAGAAAACAGGATCGAGCAGGTCATGGTCTGTGCCCTTCCTCTGTTACTTTTTGGGACTCTTTTCATAACCAGTGTTTCTTAAACGATAAAGATGCTGTGTTCCTGATGCTTAGCTGTGAGGCTGTCTGTCGTGGATTGAATTGAGTGAAAGGCACATGAAATCCGTTCGGACCCTGGCTGGCTCCGCTCCCCGCCTGCGCCCTACGCCCTGCGCCCAGCCGGGAGCTCGTCAGAGCAGCCAGGGAGAAAAGAAAGAACAGGTAAAGGTGTTACTCAAAGAGGATTTGACAGGTTTTCCTGACACTCAGGATGGGATAAATAAGAGGTTTTTGGTCATGAGGGCTTTTTAAAAAAAAAAATAAGATTTTGATCTATCTGTTAACTCTTCTGTGAGGTGACCGAGACCCCAACTCGGGGCTGAGTGCTCAGTGATTTTGGTGGAGTTGAATTGAAAGCAGGGGGCGGGGTGGGGGAGGGAGGGTAGAGCTCAGTGGTAGCATGTGTGCTTAGCATGCACCAGGTCCTGGGTTCAATCCCCAGTCCCTCCATTAAAAAAAAAAAGAAAGAAAGAAAAACAAAAACACCGGCTAAGGGCTGGTAGGGGTCCAGAGTTGTCGTCGGTCACTAAGGCGAAAACTGAAGGTGACCTCCGAATTATAATTAGCAGGGTTTTCTTCCTTTCTTGTCCTCTCCTCATAGAAAGCTCTCATTCCATCCTGAACCCATGCGACTCTTTCCAGTCCAGATAGGGTTTCCTGGTAAATGTGATAGAACCAGCGTCACCCTCTCTTCTTCTTGGTCCATTTTACTTCCGTCCCTTTGCTTGGAGACTTTTCTCCTCTTCACAGCCTGACTCTGGCAGCGTCTACTTTGGGGGAGAAAACACCTTTTTTCCTGCCCATTTGAGGATTCTTCTGAACAGGAGAGTTTTAAAGTCAAGGTTTAGTGTGGCTTCTTTAACTACATATAACGCTTCCAGCTAGACATTTATTTTGCTTTTCTTTTAAACAGACACGTTAAAGGATTTGAAATGAATTTCATTGTGAAAAGTGTAGTAATTAAAAAAAATTATCAACGTATGAAGTGAGGCAGGTTTGTTGCAATTAAACCTTTTCTAAAAACCTAAACCATAAAGAACCTCTGAAAATTTTAAAAGATGAGCTGCATTTCAAGCTTCCTTCTTCAAATTTATTTTTGTCTGTAGGGTTTTAAGTTAATCCCCATTGAACTGGAAATACGTGGCTTGAAACATTGAAAGAGCTGTTTATTGGCTTAGTTCCCTGTTAGAGAAGAAGAATAGACATGAAATATCACACCGGTAGCCATTCAGTCACTTTTAGTACGTTGTGTGGGAAATTCTGCCCCTGTAATCGGAATGTCCAAGACATCTCCAGCAGCTACGTTTTTATCTACTGAGCCACCCCAGGGGCACGAGGGAAGGCAGGGGCTGAGCTGTCTCCTAAAGTGTTAATTACAAAGGATTTGAGGCACAAATGGGGAACCCTTTCACGGTGCTGCCGGCACCCAGGGAACAGCCCTGAAGTAAAGAATGCTCTTATCTGCACCTTCAGAGAACTGGACGAGGCACTGTTCTCAAGCAGCTCATCTGTGTGCCAGGGAGATCTTTGAAGAACATTCTTTGTAGTCTCCATCCATTACCAGAAGAGAGACAAAAGCTGACACAGTACAGTAAAAACAGAATAATTGAATACTTGGCCTCGCATGGGTATTAAAGGATGAAAAAACTCAACAGCCTGTCACAACCCCAAAGCGTAGAAGGATCCAGAAGGCCAGAGGAGCTCCGGTTTCCTCTGAATTGGGAACATGTAGTTAGTTCATCGTGGGGTGGCTGAGAGAATTTGTAAGACGGAACTGTGGGGAAAAATGAGTTCTGTCACTTTGGCTTTGCAATACATAGAAGTCCTAGGAAATGTCAGGACTCAACAGGGAAGCTGATGGAATTTAGCACATTCTACATGGGAAATTGTTGAAAGCTAGTCACTTGCAATCATTTCCAGAAGGGTTTAGGAGTGGGACTGAATTGGATCTGATTTCCGGAGAAGTTAATTGTAGATACGTGACTCGGGGCACGTTTATGTTAAATGAGGCCGGTATGTTCAGCCATTTATTCATTTACATACAGGCATTCCTCGCAGATTCTGCAGGTTTGGTTCCAGACCACCACAAGAGAGTGAGTCACTTGAATTGGTTTCGCAGTGCATGTAAAAGTCTTGCTTACCCCATAGTGTAGTGTATTACGTGTGCAATAACGTTATGTCTTAAAATAACAATGTACACACCTGAATGAAAAATACTTTATGGGTAAAAATGCTAACCACCATTGACCTTCAGTGACTCTTAAAATCCCTCATTACAAATCACCCTAACAAATATAATAATGATGAAAAAGTCAGAAATATTGCGAGAATTAAGTGTGACGCAGAGACAGGAAGTGAGCGAATGCTGTTGGAAAGATGGTGCCGACAGACATGCTGGGTGCAGGGTCGCCCCAAACCTCCAGTTTATTTAAAAAACAAACAAACAAAAAAACAGCTTCTACAAAGCTGAGCAGAGTGAAGCAGAATAAAATGAGGTCTGCCTGTGTTTACTGACCACTCGGCTGCCAGTGCTGGTGACTTTGGGTGATATTTGTAAGCACTACATGGAAACAATAAAAGAATGCCTGGAATTTTCCCATCTATTTGATTTCCCTTTCTTCTCAGTAGAAATGACTTTTCCCCCCATGTCTTTATTGATTTGATCAAACATTATTCCTGCTGTGTGAGTCTTCGAATCCCAACTGCCTATGCTCCTGTAAAAGGCAAGATACAAATATTTATATGCAGCTTTCCTTCCTGGACCCCTGACAAGGTTGCCTTGGCCCTTCGTGCTCCTTCTCATTCTCCCCGCACGTCCTCTGGGGCCTCGCCCTGGACGCCTGCGCGAAGCGCGCTGTTAGGAGCTAACCAGAGAGATAAAAGCCGCGAGGCAGGCATGCCGTTAGAGAAAATGGATCTTCCGGATCTGTGCAGTGCTGCTCGTCTGAATGTATGGGGCTCCTGGGTGGTGGTGAGACCAGCCACACTGACATGTTCGTGAGGCTCAGAGACACACTGTTCATTCATTCGTTCACCGTCTGTAAGCGTTCTCCCGGACAGCGGGGCCTCGGAGCCCGGCTTTGTGCTCGGGTCGTTTGAGACAGGACTTGTTGTCCTAGCTGTCCTCACCCTTAAGGTGCTGACGCCTATGAAGAGGGATAACTAGGGGTTGGGGATTAATAGACATACTGTATACAAAATAGATAAACTGTGTATAAAATAGATAAAACAAGGAGGACCCTCTGTAGAGCACAGGGAACTGTATTCAACTTCTTGTAATAACATTAATGAAAAAGGATCTGAAAGAATATATATATATGTATAACTGAATCACTTTGCTGTACACCTGAAACTAACATTGTTAATCAATTACACTTCAATAAAAATTTTTTAAAAAGAGAGAGAGAGAAGCCCAGATACCAGAGGGGAAGTTTCCCCTCACTTAGGTACAAAGGGAGAAGTTTTAGCCGTAACTTTTCCCCTATTTTGGAGACAAGGTTCTGTGGGAGACACACCTGGTTCAGGAGGAGCAGGACCGCTCTCACGTGGGGGGGTGTGGTCATTGACGGCACAGAGCCTGACTCTGGTTTAATTTATTCACTCTCTGTGGTTCACACCTCATTTCTCACAGATGCGGAGTCAGATGTTGGGTAATAGAGAAATATGTTCTTGCGTGAAGTTGCCAAAGATATCTTTTCGCTAATCAGTTTTACCCAGAGAGAGGATTGGCCGGCAATGCCGAGGAAACCCGCCACCTTTTCTTTCCTCTCTTGATTTGAGCCATCGGATTCTTGACAGGTTCAAACAATGGAACCAGACTGTTAAAACTGGGAACGTCTGTTGCTGGTGTCTTGTCCATATGTGCCCCTCCACCCACAACACTTTCAAAGTTGGTGCTGATTACAACTTAGGCTCCATTTGAGGCTTAAAGCCACCACCAGTGGAAAGTTGTAAATGGTTGATAACCTACCAGCAGAGTCAATACTATTCACAGTGATCATTTTGTTGGTTGGTTTTCCAGAAGTAAATTGACAACCTGGCACAGCATCCTACAGGCTCACGCCAGACTAGAAACTAGCATCGTGCTGGTCTGTGTGTATGAATAAAGACGAAGTAGTGGTGAGGGTAAGTGAGGTGAGTGCTGAAGGGTGGGTACGCCATAGGGAAGTAGTCTTTGAAACAAAGTATAATGTTACAGAAGTTCAAACTGACTCATCTTTGACTTGTCCTTGAGAAGGGTAAGGGAGCATATTAGCATCAGGGAATTATAGATGATCGGATAAAGGAGTAAGTTTGAAATGCAGTCTGGTTCTGAAGTAGGAATAGGAGGTTAAGCAAGTAGGCTTCGTTGCTGTGCTGAAGTGCAGAACTTGTGCGAAAGAAAGAGCTCTGTTATCAGAGGCAGAAACTCCGACTTCGTTGCTGGCCTTGTGCTTGTTGTTACATGACTTTGGGCAAGTTATCCACTGACCTGTCTGTCCCCGCCTGTCCCGTGGGGGTCACACCCACTTCACGGGGCTCAGAGGCAGCTGGTCTGAGAGCGCGGAAGGGAGGGGCCTGCACAAGGCATCTCGGGTTCCCGACAAACACCTTCCTGTTCTTTCTCCAGCACCGCACCCTGTTCACCAAAAAATGTTAACAAAAGCAGGAAACATATAGGAGAAATTATTTCAGCTGTCCAACTCATGAAGCTCCTGTGCATTTTACAAATTGCACTTTCCTTTTAGGAAGCCATAAAGCAGCATGCTGTAACATTTGTGTCGAGGTTAGTTAAGAAGCAGGTGAGCCGCGTTGGAATTGTGACCTGCACGTTGAGGGCATGACAGCGGTTTCCTCCTTCCGGAGAGGGATGCGCGCTGCAACAGCCAGCGTAGGGAATGGTGGCTACGTTAGGCTTATTCTGTTAGACTTTCCAGGATCCAGTTTGACATAAGGACTGAACATTTTGCTTTCTTCTGTATTTCATTGGTGTTCTGAATTTTCCACGTTGATTTAGTTTTTTTGCTTAAAACCTCAAGGATGCTGTCGGAGAGCCTTTGGCTGGCGGAAATGAAGTCACAGTCAATTCTGAACGCTATGCCAATGAGACGGGACACTAATGACTGTAGACAGAGCTAGCAGGAGACTGAATTCAGGCACTCCTGTTAACTCCTGAAAATAAACGATGTGTTTGGCGCTTTTCTAACCCAGAAACAGCTCTCTGAGGTGTTCCTGCTGTGCAATGAGTGATCCATTAAAATGCTTGCCCAAGTGAAAAAAATGTAAAGATGCTGTGAAAAAATACTTCCCTGTGCTTCGTGAAGTGGCTCTCAGTCCAGCCTGGAAAGATGAGATTCATGGGTGAACAACTTAGTCACTTAAATTAATGCCCCAAAAAACACCAGCCAGCTTCTTGTGTGGACCCTGTGGAAACTTTACCAACACCTATTTGAATTCCCGATAATGACAGCGCCTCAGTGATCATCACGTTAACGTTTCCTGGAGACCGAAATTCTCCGCCAGATTATGTGTGAAAGGAGCACAGAGCTACAGATGCCACGTAGCCGCAAGCGGGGTTCTCAGGTGATGTCTGGAAACACATGCTGTGCCCGGAAGGCCAGAGCTTCTCATGTTAACCTGCTTGCTTTTCTGGGAAGGCTGGAGCTGTCACTTAGCCCAGAAGAATAGTCATTATGAATAAAGTCAGGCTGTTGCTTCTCACCTGCACGTGTTCAGAAATGGTAGCCGGTGACGTCGGGTTCACCATAGGCTTCCCGCAGTAGGGATGCAGCACCGCCCAGAGGAAGAATGATGGAAGATTGACGTGGGTTTACCGGGGGGCGCCCTGCCTTGCAGAGAAAACATGATTTGCAGTCTTTTCACCTGCAGGGATCCCTGTGTTGCTACGAGGGGGAACGTTTATAAGTGACTATGCCGACTAGCTAGTGCAGTTCCGCTGTCTTCACAAGGCTCTGATCAGGCTTCAGATGGACTAGAAGGCGCCATTGCCCTCCTGCCCCTGCCCCTCCCGCTGCCCTGCCCCAGCACCTTCTCTCGCCTGGACTGTTGCCGTGGCTGCTAACCGCTCTCCCAGCTCCCACTCATTTCCAAACCAGAGTGGTCTTCTACAAGCATCTAGAAGACCTTCTCATTCCTCCCCTTAGAGTGCTCCATTGCATTTAAAATAAAACCTAGCTCCATACATTGGCTTATCGACAAGACCCACAGCATCTGACCACCTCTCACATCTTCTGCTTCATCAGGGACCATTCTCTCCTGCACCTCCTGGGGCCCAGCTACCTCCATCTTCCTCCCTCTTCTTTCCCTTCCTTGCCCACACCAAGCTCGTTTCGTCCTTAGGGCCTGGGCACTGGTCTTCCTGGAAGGCATATCCCGGCCTCTGTATCTTCACGTGTATGGCAGATTCTTCTCCATATTGGAATGTCCCCTCTGTGGAGGAGCCCTCCCTAACCATCCCATGTCGGCAGCCACCCACCTATATTAAATTGGGTTATCTAATAACCTCTCTCTGGCTGACATCTTTCATTTCTTTTTCTCCTTCAATTAGAAGGTTGCCTCCACTAGAGCAGAGCCCCATTCGTTTTGATCTGACGCGTCCCCAGGAGCAGCTATTCAGCAAACATCTGTTGAAGGAATGTATTAATGAATGAAGAAATGATGTAGCCGGTATTTCTAACCTTAACAGATAGATTTCCAACCAAAAACAAAGAGACCTGGTTAGTGTCTGTGGCTTGTCGTGGCTGAAAATGCACTTGGCTTTGAAATTTCCAAACAGACTCTTGGGCCTTCAGGGCCCGCTGCCCCAGTGTCTGGAGTTCAGGAATCCGAGTTTGGGAACTTGCTTACTGTTAACAGAGTGGTCACGATGCAGACGCACTGGAGAAGGACTTGAGTTGGCTCTTCTGCCATCTCCCTATAAACTTAACTTGCAGGTTTTGTCCCCTCAGGAACTCTGCTCTCCTGCTCTGTTAAAGTCCTTTACTAACACAGGTCCCCCTTCCTCTAGATGGGGACCCAGCTGCTTCCTTGGTTTTATTGAAATGTGTTTAGGGGGCTTATGGAAACCATCAACTATTATTGTATTTTAAAGGCATATTGGTATCGTATACCCTGGTGTTTGGCATCAGTTGGATTTGGAAAGATGAATGCCTGCTGTTAAGGTGGACACTTACATAACCACCTTTTCTATTTTCTAACTTGTATTTGTTAATTTTCCTGCTCACATAGACCTAAACACTTTTGAACTTAAAAAAGCAAAGCTTAAAGCTTACTGGGGGAAAAAATTAGGTTTTTCAAATGTATTAAGTAAAGTATGAGTGTTTCCTTCAGCTTCTTCAGATGACCCGGGTAAAGTATGCCTTCAGTGAATTAAATAAAACTGTAATGGACTCAGATAGTTCATGAAGCCTCCAGCCGACTGCGGTGGTGGGGAGGCTGCCTTTCTCGATGGAGGGCTAGTGGTCGCCACGCCCTGGAGCTGGACGCTCTTGCTCTGGTCTGTAAGATCAGGGGTATCCTGACTTATCTCAGAGGACAACATTTCCGTAGGTTGCACGCAGTGAATATAGCAGTGTCTCTGGTTCTCAGCATCCTAGAATTTCAGGTTCTTTGAACAGACAGGAAAGCCAAATTCTGCTGAGGTCACAGAGCCCAAGGCAGAGTTGAGGCTGGTTCTTGCCCTCCTGCCCTACACTGTGCTTCTCTCCTGGACTTTCATTCGTCCCCAATTTCCCTTTCGTCTTCCTGAAGCAGCCTGTGATTTTTACTTGCAAGTAAGCTTAAAACTAGCCATTTAACTTGGGGCTGAAGGTTAGTGATTATTTTTCTATCACCCAAGATTATTTCCCACGAAGGAGTTTATTCATGGAGGAATGGTTGGGTTCCGGGGTTTGGAGGGACAGAGCAGGACCCCCGTGTATACGGAGGAAGGGTAAAGGGAAGGAGAGAGAATGTCTGCTTCTGTTATTAGATCATCCTTCCCAGAGATTAACGTAGATCTTCAGCAAATCCGTTTTTCTGACATTAAACGTATCTAAGTTAGGTAATTATTATGCCGGTAATGTCATTTCACGGTCATCTGTGGCAAAAATCTAATAGGAATAAAACCCGTGATCATTCCAAATCAACTCTGACTTCTAGTTCAGTGTTCATTTTGAGCCGCCCACGGGCAGCCGCCTTTGTGGAGAATTGGACGAGTCTGGTGTGTGCAGTGGGACGGGCTTTGATGGGTAGCTTTGCTGCGTCATTCCCGCGCTAGTTCGCGTCAGCCTTCCGCGTGGAGCATCCCGCCTCCCTTCCCTGGAGGAGGTAACTGCACCCACTGATGGGGCCTTCCCTCTTTCTGCTTGCAGAACAATCGACCATGACGACCGAATCGGGATCAGACTCAGAATCCAAGCCGGAGCAGGAGGCCGAGCCCCAGCAGGCGGCGGGTCCGCAGGGGCACGCGGGGGCGCAGCCGGAGGCGCAGGCCGGGGCGCAGCCCGAGGCGCAGGCGGGGGCGCAGCCGGACCCCGAGCCGGGCGCCGAGGAGCCGCCGCAGGCGCTGGACGAGTTCGAGGCGGCGGCGCACAGCACACCCGTGAGGAAGGAGGTGAGCCCGGCCCGCCCCGCGCCTCCGGGCGTCCCGCAGAAAACCCACCGGGAGTGTTTGCTGAGCTGTTCCAGGCTCTGCTCTGACCTTGGTCTCTTAGCACTCGAGGGAACCACGAGGGGTCATTGCTTGGCCCCTTCTGGTCCCAGGCAGATGGAAATTTATGCTATTTTAAGGCTTTCAGTGAATTTCGCAACCTTGCTTGCTAGCTCCTTCCTTTAATTAAAGCACTTAAACTCACCCTGAAACCTGGACTGCAGGTTAGTGGTTTTATCTGGGTTCACAGGGAGGCTGAACACCTCCTAATTGAGTGACTCAAACTATAGTCAGGGTTGTTTATTCAAGCCCGGGGGTTGAGCTCTTGTGATTTTTTTCTGGGGGCTACTCTGACCCTCAGGTTGGCAGCTCCTGTTAAGGCGGCCTCTTTCCCTCTCCCACGTACACGTATATTTTCAGCTCTGTTACCTAAACATGTGTAAGTTGTCACAGATAATGTGATTACCCCTTTTAAAGTTTTCATACAAAATATAAAGCATAGCTTATACCTGAGCCTTGAATGGATCCATGTTTCAATTTCTCTGGCTTAAAACTTCAAACGTGGAGTCAACTATTGTAGAATAGTGACTCACATGGGGTGAGGAAATCCAGGAGTCCCTGCGATTATAGGTTGGAAGGGTTTGTGTGAAGCTAGAAATTCTAGAAGACGTTAAAAGAAGAGACATGAAGTCAGCATGTCTGTGGAAAACGAAACACATTGATATACCGTTAAACTATATGTTTGCAGCCTGATTATTTCTTTTCTCGTAGTATTTTAGTTCTGCTTTAGAACTGTGTAAGGATTAATATTTATTTTCATAATTCGATGCTCTGTCTCGTCTCTGATGTGTGATGGGGAACTGCGGGGCACCCTTCAGCTTGTCAGGCAGAATCTGAGCAGCTGTCGTTAACATCATGGCTTTCCTGTATCTTCTCTTTTTGTGGATATGTGATGGTGGTAGTGTTTTGTTTGTTTATTTTTAAATCTTCAGAAATTTAAAACGACGAGACTGGATGTTTCCCTCTTTCCTCTTAACTCTGAAATGAAATAAACAGGAAAGTGCGGGATGGAAGAATTTCTACACACAGACGTGATTCAGCACATGTACTGAATCAGCGCAGCGATGCTCTAAAAATACAGGTGACATTCTCAAGTCACATGTTAAAGAGAAGTGACACTGGGCGCTAGAGGAAAGGTGACTGGGCTCAGTCCGTGGACCGCAGCCCCGTCTCTTCCCCGGTTCTCCCAGTCTCAGAACTCTTTCAAGGCCTCTGGGCCTCGGCCTCCTCGTTTACAAAGCGAAGAGATCAGAAAAGAGAACTTTCTCAGATTCTTCCACTCTGAAATTCTTCGATTGGTACTAGGCGCCCAGTTATGTTGAGGTAGAATGAAGTGCGTGTTCATATTTAGTGACAGCTAGCACTTGGGCTTTGGCTGGATTTGAATTCCTGTTCACTGGTTTGCTGACGTGGAGAAAGTGTCTTCAGAGGGGGCCTTTCCTCCTCGTGTGCACGTGCGGGTAAGGATGCGCCTACTTCCCAGAGCTGTTAGGAGGATGAACAAAGTAGAGGATTGGCTAACGTGGCTGAGACCGATGTTTTTTTAAATTGCTGTGCATCGTGTGACTACGGTTCATGTTTTACTTGAGTACTGGGGCTGCTCTTCTAGAGCTGATAAAATTGTTTTAAAAATGTGTGTGAAAACCTCCATGATGGATCTGTGTCTCAAGTGTTCCAGAAGGGAGGCCTCCCTCTGCATGGTGGCGGTTTAAGAGGCTCCCGGGAGTGACCTATGAATAACCCTGTGCGCTTAGCCTCACGCAGATGCTTTTATTTTAGTAAAGGAAATATGAGATTCCATATTCCCTGATACACAGAAAGAGCTGATGACAGGCAACCTTTAAATAAAAATGTACCTTCTGTTGAGGTTGCCTGTGAGCTGAAGATGCAAATTAAACCTGCAGAAGTTGTATGTAAATTATAAAGCACTTAACAAAGATATATTACGGTTATTGAAATAAAATTTCAAGTTTTCCAAACTTCTCCTTAAACTACCTTGAGGAGTTTAAGGCCAAAATTAATGAGTTTATATCTGTTTCGCACTTACTTTTTAATGCTTTGTTATGGAAAGACTAGTAGTCAAAAAAGTTGGACCGAAGTTGCCAGAGCAGGTGCTTTGATATACTAGTTTTAGCTGAGGCTTGCCTTCTTAGCTAGTTTGGCTCTTTAAGCTGGTTATTCAGTTTTTTCTTGGTTTCTTCTCTGAGCAAATTGGTGTCATTTTATTCTGAAGACTTCTCAAGACGTTGCCTTGAATTCCTGGGCAAGGCAGTGGAGGAAAGGACGATATTAGTAATCCTCTGGATGGAAAACGAGACAGAGGATGCCGCTGTAAAAGCAGAAGTCTTTTCCTAAAATCCAAAATAAATGCAACACGGGGTTGAACTGCAAGGATGTTCACTTAAGCTGATTTTTTTCAATAGTAAATGCTACAATCCTGAGACAGGCGGGAAGAGGGCAGGGCAAAGCCATGAGAAGAATGACACAGCAATTAGCACCCAGAGGGCGGAGATTCAACTCCCAGAGACCTTGAGGCCCACGATGGCCAGAGACTTGACTTCCCATAGACCTTGAACTTCATTATATGCTCATTGTAATGTATTAGCCTGGTAAACGGCACTCCCACGGGCGCCATGACAATTCCAGGGTTGCCCATAAAAGGTCAAAAAGTGGGCAGTGGCCCTGTTCCTGGGAATCTTGGCCCCTTCCCAAAGGTAGTTCAGTAATCCTCCCACTTGTTAGCACGTGAAGCTACAGAGCCTATAAAAACTAACGCCACCTCATCGCGAGGCCTCTCGCTCCCTCGCCGTCAGAGCCTGCGCGCGCTCTGTCTATGGAGCGTGCATCTCTCTGAATAAATTTGCTTTCACTCATCTGTGGCTCGCTCTGAATTCTTTCCTATGCGAAGCCAAGGACCCTTACCTGGTGGGACGCATCCCAGTGACCTGCCCAAGACCTGGGACACAGCCATCCTCTCGCCCCCTTTTCCAATACCAAGACTGCGTGATCTGGGGCTGGTTGAACCCTCAGGTGCAGAACCACAGATACAGATGGCTGGCTTCAAGTCATACTCAGATTTTCTGCTGTGTGGAGGGTTGGTGCCCCTAACCACCCCTTCCCTGGTGTTCAAGAGTCAACTGCACACCAAAAAAAAAGCTTTGTGATTAGTGTTATAGAAGTGTAGAGGCTAATAAAAAAGAGAGGTTGGACCCATCAGTGTGGTTTTACCCTTTAGCCCAGGTGCTTTAGCCTCTGGATGATACATTCATGAGTGAGGAAGTTTCGTGCTTATTGAAGGGGCCCAGGCTGAATCTCAGAACATATCTTCCTTTGGACTTTCAGAGTGTGTTTGCAGACCAGTGGAAGCGGTGGTCTGGCCCGTGGGTTGAATTTGCATTGGTGGTCATTTAATAGATGGTGGGTGGGGGAGCGGGGAAAGAGTCATTGGATGTGACCGATTTAAGGGCACATTTTTTTGGTTACATAGGACGTCCTCTGCAGTCTGAGTCTAGCTCAGGCTGGACTGTTGTGATTTCAAAGCAGATTAAAGCTTTTGGACAGATCTGAGCTGTTCTTATACTGGCTCATTACAGTGAAGGGGGAAGCAGACTTAAGGGATTACCCTGTAATGAATTTCAGTGCTGCTGGCTTCATTGAATTGATTTAGAGCTAAATCAAATATTTTAACAGTTGTAAAATTACTGAGAAGATTAATACTTGAAGCTCTCTGGGCCTTACTGTTTATAAGGTACCTGGTATATTTATGGGGCAGTTATAGGTCATGGAATATAGAAGGACCCAGTGAATGAAGAAAGCAGAATGCATTAGATTAAATCTTAGACGACTGATTTATTTTTAAGGCTTCTACTACCCAGTGTGTTTTTAAGAAGTCGGAAGCCCATTTGCATCCTCCTTGGCTGGGTGGAATGGTGCTGGCATCTGCTAATAATGCAGGGTTTCTAATGTAAATCCTCGAGTCAAACTGAGATAGGCCCTATGAGGACACTTAAAGGGCAGATGTTACTTGGATTAAGTGTTAGCATTGTTGAGTGTTTGAACAGGTATATCCACTTCTAACATCCTAATCCAGGCATCTCTCGTCCTTTAGGAAATGGGGAAGTCTGTTTCTAGAGTGCTGCATTACTGCATTACTGCCTGGCCGATGCAGGATTTATTTCCCGCGTTGCAGTGAAAGCTGTTCATTGTTCACTCTTCACAGGTCACTGACAAGGAACGGGAGTTTGCTGCTGGAGCTGCCAGACAGCTCGAATATCAGCAATTAGAAGACGATAAACTTTCTCAGAAATCATATAGCAGTAAACTATCTCGATCCCCATTAAAGATTGTCAAGAAGCCTAAAAGCATGCAGTGCAAAGTGATACTTCTGGACGGCTCAGAGTATACCTGCGATGTAGAGGTGAGTGTCTGCTTCAAGACTTTTCTGTTCCCGATATTGAGAGCTAGGGAATGTGGCATAACGCGTACGGGTTGCCTCTCTTTTTCCAGAACTCTGGAAAATTACTCAGGCCCAGTTTCTAAATACAAAATTATTTCCAGAGTCTCTAACAGGGGATTAAATAACTGAAAATACTTATAATGTCCCCAAAATGTTACAGTCAAGAGGAAAATGTGGTCATCTTTAAAAAAGAAAAAGAAGAAATCTCTAATACTTTCCATGGTAGGAAAAAATATTTGGAGGCCTTAAAGAATCAAGTTTTCTTTACTATCCTAGCTGGGAGCTGTCATCGAAATGAATTTTACCTTTTCTACTTGCATAATTCATGGCCAAGTGGATTGTTACCTGGTAGAAACTTGTAGATTTCTGTACGTAGGAGCTGAAGGATAATTTGAACTGGGAACATCCTTGTCTTACTTGGAGGATGAGTCATTATTAAAATGCACATCGTGGTGGGCATTGCAGCTTGAGTGTCCGAGAGCATGTCACCCTTTGCTCCTTTTGTAAAGAAAGGAAGAAACCCTCTGCGAAAAGGGGCAGTTGAATGACTTTTGTCAGAGATGTTTAGCAAGACCAAGTTAACAGAGGAGAGTGACTGACTTGGATGGCTGATGAGTGTCTGAGGAGACAGGCAGGGCGGGGACACAAGCCACCAGCAGGTCTGCCTGTGCCCCGCCCACAGCATCTCCTCCCTGCTGGGAAGGGGCAGCTGGCTCTGTTAGCAAGGTGATTCCATTGCAGATTTAACTTTTTCATCCAAAGAGCTGTTTTCTGCCTCCAGCCCCTGCCCTTTGTCCTGTGGGGCACTTCACTTCCCTCTGCGCCAGCCCCGCCCCCAGCAGGGTCCCCTCTTCTGCCTGGTGTGCACACTCAGCAGCCCGTTTATGTCCGCGTGTGGTCATGCATTTCTGCTCTCCCCAGACACAGCCGGCACCACGCCCCCCAATTCCCTGCGTTCCACGTTCATCCATCTCTGCTCGCCCTGCCCCCCACATCATCCCTTACACTTTTGCATAATGTACTCACGGTGGCTTTTCTTGGAACAGAAGATTCAAATCCGTTTCCAGTTGATAATGTCATTTAGGGTAGGGATGGGTTGGGCTCCTAATTTATTACAGATTGCAGGGACATAGAAAGCATTTTTTTTGGAAATAAGCTCTTCTATCAGAAGTGATTTATTCCATCATATATTAATTTAGACTGTTTGTCATCCAGTGACCTGAGAAGTATTGATGAGTTGCTGCAGGGAGTAAAACACGTGTATCAAGGGCCGCACCTAAGGCTTGCCGTGCACAGATCCATTTCTTGCATTTTTCTGTCTTTGATTTTTGGCTAATTTCTTAGCCCAGAGTGTTCAATTATTGACTGAGATGTTTACTCTGGAAATGGGGACATCCAATAATGCACCCCTCCCTGAGTTTTACTGTGATGCTCACAGCACTGCCGTACCCTCAGGCGAGAGTGTGCTTTTCCATTGTGCATCTGCCTTCTGGAAGAATTGATCTAAGTCAAGAGCAGCTTTTTTCCTTACCTTTGAGGCAAGTCTTTCTACCAATTGTATTTATGTAATGGCATAAGGAGGGCTACCTGGCAGTCCTGGAGTCACGGCTACCAGAGTTTCCTGAAGAAGAATCTCAGAGAAGGTTGATAGTATTTCTTGCAGGGAGAATGAATGCCTCAGGGCTGATGGAGTACATTTCATGCTGATCATTTTGCTAATAAACTTAATTTATATCCCGTACCTCGCATTCATTCTAGCTAATCTGTGTTTTTCAGTGCCGCATTTTTATTTTGTAATTAACTGTTGGTACAGTTCAGTGTTACTTTTGATGTCACTGTGACTATTTTGAGTGGCACGGCAATGTTGGTCAGCTGTTTCCTTTTATAATAAAGCACTTTTATGAATTTGACAGATTCTTAAGAGTAACTTTTTTCCGGGATACACAAATCCTTTGCCAGCAGAATATTTTCAGTTTCACAGCAGACATTGGTGGTAGAAAAAAGCGTGGTCCTTACGGCATCCTTTTGGTAGAAGATGGAGAAACGCGGACATGGAAAAGGGAAATGGGTTTGTTTGTCGCTGCCTGGCTGAATAAGGAAAATAGGTTGGGAATCAGTGACGTGGTTTGCAGGGTGGCAGTGAGACACCAATTGAAAAAGCAAATTCAAAATGCCTCTTGTTTTTAGATACAAACCTATGGAAAGTCGAGCTTTGCCAGCAGGGTACCTGGGGTCTAATTGGTAAAAAGAGGCTGAAAACCACTGTCCCAGGAAGATGCCCTTCGGCCTTTGCTCTCCTCTAAACTGAGTTGTTATCCAAGTCTTGGATGAAGGCACAGCGCACACACACAAAAACAGTTCAACAATTTTTTCAAGCGATAAGGGCTTTTAAAGTGAGTAACAGCCCATGTGTCAGAATCCAGATTTCTTGCAAAGTGGATGGTGTGGGACTCTGAAGCCAAGTAGCAGGATAACATTTAGCAGAAGGGGAGGTAAAACTTCACTCTGTTTTTAAGGATCATGTGCAATAGACGTGGGTTTGGAGGGAAGGGCATGAGACTTGGTGACAGTTCAGGTGAATCTCCTCTTTGGGTTTAAGTTGATTCCCCACCCACGTGAACCAGCAGGGCCACCTCAGGCTGCTCTCGGGGAAGTGCAGTGTTGGGTTAGAAGTGGAAGGTGGCCGGTCACCCCATCCCAGCTGGAGACATTGCCATTTGGGTTTCTGGTGTAATTCAAACGTGGTGGGTGCTCCAGAGCCACCAGCCCTGGGAGTGAAGATGGACCTGTCTGCATGTCACCTGTGCGATTTCGAGGGAACTTCTTAAACCTTCTGCACCTGAGTGACCTCACCAGAAAAATGAGGTGAAATACTGCCTCGGAAAGGCATTTCTGAGAAGATTAAAGCAGATACTCTGTACACTCTGGGATGTAGCGTATTCTTAATAACTGGTCGCAGTTTGATAACTAATCAGGGCAGTGACCAGTGACTGACTAGGGCTTATTCAGCAGAGAATTACAGGGCGGTGAGGGGTTCGAAACCTTCCCATGAGGAGCCATTCTAGAAACAGAATATGCTGAATATGGAAAAAATAAGATTTGGAGGAGACAGGATAGCTACTTCCAGTTACTTGGAAAGGTTGTCATTGAACATTGTAACATGTTTTTAATGCATAGGAAGTAAAACTAAGGTAGAAGGTACAGGAAGTCAGATTTTAAATAAGCGGAAAAGGGATGTTTTAAATGACTGCAGTCCACCTTGTGGCGCTGCATGCGCTGCCATTAGGATTCCAGCAAAATACGCGGGCCTGTCTGTGGAAACCACTCGCTCTTGGATACAGTCTCAGGACCTCCCTCCCCCCAACTTGCTTCCAGTGCCCCTTCCTGCTCTAAGCTCCTGGAGGGAAGAGACACAAAACTCTGAGCTGAAGCAGCAGGGTTGCCTCCCCAGCCCCTGACCCCGGCACATGCAGTTGTAGGGGAATGAGAGCAGAATGCGGGAGGCAGTAACAGGCATAGCTTTTTTTTTTTTTTTTTTTTTTTTTTTTGCATTGACTAAGGCATCAAAAAGACGTTCTATTTTCATGAAATCTCTATGCCTTGGTGTTTTCCCATGTAGCTTATTTTAACGTCTTCATTACTTCGCCATCAATATCAAGAAGGCTCAACTCTGCCATGATTTTATCATGAGAATTTATAGTCACTTCACAGGACCCCCTGCCCACACTCAGACACACACAGAGACACACACAGACACACACACACACACACACACACACACACACACACACACACACACACACACACACACACACACACATGCATAGACATGCACACACCCTGCCTGGTTCTCCTTTCCTTTGAAAGCACGAGGTGGCATTTTCTCTTGCCCGGCAGTGCTTCACCGGGAGAAACCCAACGACCCAGAGAAGCATGAGAGCAATGGCCAAGCATTTAATGAATCTTCAGTTCTTACCCCCAAAGTTTTGATGGGAGGCCTTTTCCAACTCTGTGAGGTTTTCAAATTTCCCTCCAGCAGTAGGCTGAGATTGTTACAGCATCTGGTGTTTTTCCATTTGAGAGACTTTTTCCTCAATAATTTTTTCAAAAGCTTAGTCTTGATGATCTAGAATATAGAAAGACGTTATTATGAGTAAAATATAAGAAAAGATCTTGTAAGTCGTTTGATGTATGTCTGGGCAGTGTTTTCAGGCTGCCGGATTTTCACATGTGCCGACAGAATCTCCATCTCTGCTGGTCCCTTCTTGTTGTTTATTTGGACCCTTAGGGAACACAAGCAGCTCCCCGTGGCTTGTGATCCTTGTTGCTGTTTATGTCTGAAACATGAATTTTAAAAGAAAAACAAAAGTGCCCCCGTCACACACAGTAGAGGAACCAGTGCTCCTCGCGTCCGTTTCAGTCCCGCTGCTGCTGGGTTCGGGGGCCTGTGTGAGTCTGCTCAGGGACAGCGTTGTTCCTAGTGCCCATCCAGTTAGAAATGTCTGCTCTCACCTGGCACCATCCTCATCTGGTCTGATTTGGTTTTAGGACAAGAAGTCAGCCGTGATCTGAGATGCGGGTCCCTCTTTCGTAGCATAGGTGTGCTGCTGAGTGTTTACACACGTAAAACCATTTTCCAGGGGAGTTTGGTTTGTTCTCCACCAGAATCCCATGGCTGGGGGTGTCTGGAGCGTTCCTGCGGAGTGGCGGGCGGGACGTGGACCTTGCGGGTGTTCCCCACAGGGCCCCGCCGGGTCTGTGTGCGCGGGGACCTGGGCTCGCTCTTCTGCACCCCGCACGCCGCTGAGTCAGTGCTCCTAAGCCCCGGTAAGTCCGCACGGGGCTGGAACTCTGGGGGAGGACGGCAGCGACTCAGCCATGCTGCAGGGACGTTTGCATCCAGATTGGGGCAAGTCCAAAAGCTACTTAAGTGCAGCAGTAAAGCCTTAGAAGCGCGCCTCCCTGCCCCCAGGTCTGGCTGCGTCCAGAGCTCTGTGCTGGTCGGAGGGCCCTTCGGTATGGCCCGGGGCTGGGAGTAAGCACGGAAACGGTGGCGTTTACTCCTCAGGCTCTTCTCGTTCCTGTCCAGAGATGCTTCCAAGGCACCAGAGAGGGGGAGGGACGCCACGCACTCTGTCCTGAATGTGCGTTTGTCCCCTTCTGACTGTTGGTCAGGAAGCGACTGTTTACAAAATGTCCAAATGCTCTGTCTTGCTCGTGATTCAATCAGATGTCCAAATCATGCTTCTGTTTTATATATTCCCCTCATGGGATTTGGTTGGAAAAACAAACTCAGTGTCTGAATTTTCCAGCTTCTCTTAAAATGCCTTGCAGCCCCTATAGAAGCTCTGGACTGGCCAGCGGGTAGGGTTGCCACACCCGGAACGTTGAATAGAGCACCTGTGGCCTTTCATGGATTATGAGAAATGATCATTGTGAAAAATTAAAAATAGGAATTTTTTCCAAACCAGTCCGGGGATCGTTCATTCAACAATAGCCTAAGCCACAGAGTTTTTGATTCTGTGACACCGTGTAAATTCTGACTTAACCTCTCAGTGGGTCTCTGCTCAGCTGTCTGTCTCATCACATCAAACCATCTGCCCTGTGCTGGAACCGAGGGGCCCAGTCCGGCAGCAGCGGCAGCCTCCCTGCTGCAGATCAGGCCCTGGGGCCTCCCGGTGGCTTAAGAGCTTTAATTACCTTGGTTTCCTCCTGCAGTGATGCTGGTGCAGCCATGGGGACCGTCACGCACAAGGACTGTTAACACGCATCTTCTTATTTACCTGACAGAGTCAGCATTCAGTCTTCCCGAAGGGTGCAGATTGGACCTTGTTATGGCTTGGTTAAGAGAGACAAACCCAAGGGGAAGGGTGTAGCTCGGTGGTAGAGCATGTGCTTAGCACACCCGAGGTCCTGGGTCTGGCCCCCAGTACCTCCATTATACAGTCAATAAATAAGTAAACCTAATTACCTCACCCCCAAAAAAGAATTTTAAAAAATATTTGTTTAAAAAAGAGAAACAAATGCTTTTACTAAAATTGTTAGCTCTTTTCTGCTGATTTTGTGATCTTCAAAAAGTAACAGATTCATAGTCCGTCATGAGTGTAGGCACACTGCACACACTGTGAAGGTTAAAAGTGTGAGCATCTATGTCAAGAAATAAGACCAGTAAACCCTGTGGAGCACCACCACACTGGGGGCTGTGTAATGGAGGCTGAGTGACTTTGAACTTGAGTGGCTGTGCACGTTGAGGGGACCGCATGTCAAAGACCTCAGCCCCGGGGTGCTTTTTGCGTTCACTGCCCGCGGTCACACGGTGTTGAGGCCGGGTGGAGGTTTGTTTTCCGGGTGTTACTGTTCTGACCCGTGGTGCCGAAGGCCTAGGTCTGCTTTTCGCTTCGCTGTCCCCCGAGCTCTTCACTCTCGCCTTGTGTTTCCCGACCACTTTGTGTCGCTGACTTGATGAAACGAGCTTCCGAGCTCTGCGTTCAGGCGGGGGTGGGGGGCTTCGGAAGCGGAATGTGGGCGTGCGGTCCCGCGAGCAGTGTCTCATTCATCTTTGTATTTCGTACAGCGCAGCGGCCGACTCTCACGTAGCGGGTGTTCCTTACCTGCTTGGGGAAGAAAGCCATCTTCCAGGTTTCAGAATAATCCAGATTTTCTTGTTCTCACCATGGTGTGATTAAATGTTCAGATTATTCAGGTTACACATTTTTATATCCAGTAGACTTGCTTAAAATTTGTCTTTTCAGAATCTTCCCCAGCTTTACCTCTGAGAGTTTTCACCTATGCTCTAGAAAAAAAAAATCCTTGAAATCCTTTGCTCTGCTCCTGGTCTTAAGAGATGTTGATTCAGCTGCGGGCACCTTCCTCTGGGCTCAGGGGAGGGTCCTGCTCGCTCGGGGCTGCTTCTCCAGAAGAACTTGCCCTTTGCACACCTGCATCTAGGCTTAACTTGAGGTTTGAGGAAAGCGCACCTGTCACTGAGCGCCACGTGTGTGACAGACTGCAGCCCTGCTCCCGGGCCAGGCTTCATCCTGCTTACCGCCGATACTGCTTCCAGATGCTCGGTGCCTGCTCTAACTCATCCCTGGCCCCGGAAGCAAAGATGGTTCTTCCCTACTTTTGTCCAAGCCATTCCTCATCTCCCAGCCTGGTGGACAGCGGCCTCCCATTCACATGAGTTAAGCTGGCCCCTGGGCCCCAGGACAGGAGTGTCTGCTACCAGTGAGCTGCCCCAGCCACCTTCCGAGAAGCCGGCCTTTGCTACAGCTTCCAAGCCTCTTTCTTAAGTTTTTGTCTGGGCCGAGCACCTCCTTAAAATCTTTCTATTTTCTAGAACACAGTGATCAATTTGTATATGGCAGGCACAGAGATAGTTTTTAACAAGGGAGTGCATCGTTCGAGGTTTAATTATGATTTGGCTTAATGCATATTCTTTTTTCCTGTTTACAACAATTCCAGTCTCTGGAACTACCGTCACACAGTGTGCAAAAGATGCCAAGGAGTTTTACTAATTTTACAGACTTTGATATAAAGTTTGTCTTGAGGGCCTTTGATATAAAGTTTTTTTCCAGACACTGAAAACCAAATGAGACAAAGACTTCGGGCTCAGACAGGGCATTGTCTTCCTCACAGAGCCACGCATTCTAAGATCTGGAAGGGACGTTGGAAATCATTTTGTCTCCTACCTCATTTCGCTGAAGAAGAAATGGGCTCAGAGCAGTTAATGGTGTGCCTGAGGACACGCAGCCGCAACCCAGACCTCCTGCCCTCTCCCCCAGAGCGCTCTTGGCTGGGGACATCAGGACACCCAAAGTCCTGATGTAGCAGCAGAAAGATCAAATCAAAATACAGTATTTACTCCAGCATGGACTTGTGAAATACTAGGAGGAAAGGAGAAAAAGAAGGGAAAAGATGTGCTTTTTAAATTACTTAATAATATATTTGTTCAGTTCTTAAGTATCTACTCTGTTTTAAATGCTGTAAGCTTTTGACATCAAATAGATCAATTTTTCTAAATTCCATAGTTACTTACATACGTAGATTGGGAGGAGGTAGAAGGAAGTGAGGCCACCCCAGTCTGTCTCCTGTGCTCACTTTCACATCTGTATTCCTTCTCCCATCTCCTTCCCTCTCCTCCCTCCTTCCTGCCCCTCACCTGGTGGCTGGAAGTAGACACTCGCAAAGGTCGCTCCTTTTAATAAATCGGGCAGCGTGACTCTGGCCTGAAGTGGATGAATGAGGTCTCCCGGGAACAAAAGGGCTCTGAGGTTATGAGCAGACCTTATCCAAGGGACAGCTTGAGTTGATGGAAAGGGTGTCATCTTCTTGAGATTTCTTAAACCTAATTTTCTCAAAGTGATCACCAAGGCTTTGGTTTTGGCTGTATTATCATGAAATAAGATATTCTGTGAGACAGACGCACCCCGATGTTCACAGCAGCACTATTTACAACAGCCAAGACGTGGAAACAACTTAAATGTCCATCAACAGATGACTGGATAAAGAAGCTGTGGTACATTTATACAATGGAATACTACTCGGCCATAAAAAAATGAAACAATGCCATTTGCAACAACGTGGATGGACCTAGAGATTGTCATTCTAAGTGAAGTAAGCCAGAAAGAGAAGGAAAAATACTGTGTGATATCACTTATATAGGGAATCTAAAAAATAGTACAGATGAACTTATTTACAAAACAGAAACAGACTCATAGACACAGAAAAGAAACTTATAGTTACCGAAGGGGAAAGGAGGGGGGATAAATTAGGAGTTTGGGATTAACAGATACACACTACTATACATAAAATAGATAAAGAACAAGTTTCTACTGTAGAGCACAGGGAACTCTATTCAATATATTGTAATAACCTATAATGGAAAAGAATTTGAAAAAGGATATATCTATATATATAACTGAATCACTTTGCTGTATGCCTGAAACTAGCAACGTTGTAAGTCAACTACACTTCAATTGAAAAAAAATACTGTGTGAAGAGTAAAACTTGGAACCAACACTATTTTATTGTGAATGAGAAGAGGCAAACAGCTGGGGGATAATAGTGCAGAAGCTCTTCAGAGTAGGGCAGTGAACAGAGTTCCAGGCGCGACTCAGCTCTTTGCCTTAATATAGAATGACTTTAAGCACATTTGTGTAGTTTCCACACCATCCCGCTCAAGGTGGAGAGGCAGCTCGGCCTCGCTGGGACCCTAGCCAGCCTTCCGGAGAGAAACAGTTTTCACCAGGCAGTGATTCCACCCCTCACCCCCCATTTTCCTGACCAATTGCCAGTTCATTTCATAAGTACAGCATTTCCCCCATGCAAGGCAGGTTGTAATTTTCAAGATTATAGCTCGTCTCCTCTTAGTTAGCATTTAAATTGATGCCTTTCTTTTCCGTAGATGTAGTCTTGGCCCCGCAGGAAGTTTAGGAAGAAGGCTGCTGGTATCCGCCACAGGATGAGAAAGTCTTTCCGTAGGTCGGTCACCACCTGGGGAGATCCCCACTTGGTGGATCTTCCTGAATTTGACAGCACTTTCCTTGTCGTTGTTTCCCTTAGTTTCAGAGGCAGATGTCTTTGACCTTGTCTCCAAATTCCAAGGCTTACAAACAGCACCCGTGACTTCTTTGCAGGGCCAGAGTCTGGTAGAATCACAGACTCTTTAAGAGTTGGAGGAGAGCGTGAATGCTGTGAGTCCTCCAAAATGTGCATGTGGTGTGTGTCCGCACACGTTCCAGCAAAACACAGAGGGAGGCTCAGGAAGCCTGGCGGAGAGTATGGTATTGAAGGCGCCATTATAGGGACACGGTGAAATATTTACAAAGAACCAGCTGGCACATGGCTTACTGGCATCCACACACCAGCTGATCTGGCCCCAAAAGGAAGTGCGCATAGTCAGGCAGCAGCTAGCTACAGGATTTGGCTGCCGTGGGCGTCTTACGGCCCAGTGTCCCATCGGCATGAGAAGAGAGGGGAATGTGGTGCTCTTCATTTGAAAAAACGTTGTTCACTTAAAAGGAGATAGTAAAGCGCATTCATGACACCTTTTGTGGTTTTAGTATTCCTGTGGTCGTGTTAATTTTTGTAGCAAAGGAATATGGGAGAATCCATCGTGGTGGCATTTCAGTCCAGTCTTGGTGGCTCTTCAGATGGCAGTTAAACAATTCAGCAGGAGGTGGGAAAGTTGATGATGAAATACAGAGGGTGGCTCCACTAAAGCGTTGTGTAGTGAGACAGAATAGCTTCCTTCTCAGCTTTTTTGTTTGTGGCACATAAGCCGTAGCTAATATTATTGGCAATAAGTTGATAAATCACCGTGGCCCGTTTGGGCACTTATGTCGAGGCTAATAGTGTATTTAGCTCTAAATGCAAGCTTCATTTGGGGCTGTCGATATGTGGAAAAGGTATTGTTAACCATTCTTGCCAAGGTTTTATATTTCCCTTACATTTACTCTCAAGGTTTCTGCATCAGACAGACATGCTCAGGGTGTCTGTAGTCGTTCCAGTAAACAGAGGACCATTTAAAAATTCTAAATTAATTTAAAAATTGGATTCAGCTTTGCCAAAATTAAGCTTTCTTGAATGGCTGGCGACTTCTGCTAAGGAACACGCCCCATCAGGTTTTCTGTAGCAGTACCCGAGATGTTGGGGTCCGTTAAAGACAGAATAGAGGGAGGGCTGAACTCGGAGTTCCCCCTGAATTCCTTCATCCAGGAGTGGGGCAAGCTTGTAGTATTTCAGTGGAAAGGGCTGCTCGCCCCCAGGCTTGTTAAGCCGTGTTCATGAAACTCATGTTGTGTAGGTGTCCCAGCGGCTGGGTGTCCATCGAAGTCTCACGAATCAGATTGGACTAGAGGGCTGTTGTACAGTCCCAGTTGACTCTATAAAGAACTGAACTTTGAGCTTCAATTCTATTAAACTGCGGGGGGCAGTATGTGACAGTAGCAGCGGCCTGGTTGGCATCTTGGTTTGCCCTTTGTTTGTAAGTTATTGAAGTGTCCGTTTTCTCCTCTGTAAACTAGAGTTCACTTGTGAGTGGAAGAAAGAGTGTTTACAGGAGCTGGGAGCCCTGTTGGTCTATACTGGCTGGCAAATTGGAAAGGGTCCCAACCTTATGGAACTTCCATGCTGTAAGGCATAAGGCATATCCTTCTAGGCACTGTCTGTAAGAATATAAGTATAAAATACTCTGTATAGAGAATGGGGGGTTTTTATGTAAAAATGGAATCACAGCTTCATATGTTTTAGAGATTTGCTTTTATCCTTCAGTAGGTAAGTGGATAAGTAAACTGTGTTAGAATCCAGACAGTGGAATAGTACTCAGCAGTGTAAAAAAGTGAGCCATCGAGCATGGAAGAGACATGGAAGAACCTTAACTGCATGTTACTAAGTGAAAGAAGCCGATCTGGAAAGGCTGCGCACTGGATGAGTCCAGTTACTGTGTGGCGTTCTGGAAAAGGCAAAACTATGGAGACGGGAGAGAGCTCACTGGTTACCAGGGCTTGGGTAGGAGAAGGGGGGATGAATTGAGGGTGTTGCAGGCGGTGAGAATACTCTGTATATTTCCATAATGATGTCTGTATACACTTGTCCAAACCCACGGAAGTTACAGCACCAAGAGTGGGCTGTGATGTCAACTAGGAACTTGGGGTGTGTTCTGATGTGTCCGTGTAAGCTCATTAATGGTAATAAACCCACCACTTACGTGGTGCACGGATGCTGACGGCAGGAGGCTATGCCGGTATGTGTGTGTGAGGGGGATGTGGGAAACCTCTGTACCTTCCCCTCCTTTTTGCTGTGAACTAAAATTGCTCTAAAAATATAAAGTCTTAACAACAACAACCAAAAAAAACCACACTATTTACAGATTTGCTCTCATCACCTAACAATATATTAGACACTGGAAAGTATTCCTTAAATCTGTGAAAGTGAATTTCATCTTGACTCCCCACTTCTAGGTGGTTGGGTTTTTCTTAACCTGGAAAGAATATTATCAGTGTTTTTGTATCAGCTAATCACGAATCCGGCGGTTTGGGAAATGCTCTTAATCGATATGAGCAGGAAGCAACTGCACTCGTGTTGAAGATTTCACAGCCACTCACCTAGGAGCTTGCTGGGACTGATAAACCTGCCTTGGAAGCAGCAGACTCGCTTTTCTCACGCTGCCCGGCTTGACCCTGCTGAGGTCGGACAGAAGATGCGGCTCGGGGTCTGTGCTGCTGTGTCGGAAAGCACTCGGTGTGTGAGAGCCTGACCGTGTGCCAGACGTGCTCACACCCACTCCGTTCCTGGCTTCGGTGCCGGCGCCCTGGGAGCCGCCCGCTGCCACGCGGGTGAGGAGCCAGCCGTCCTGGGCTGCAGCGGTGGGCTCCTCGAGGCGTGCAGGCGGGGCTGTGGCAGGAGGGGTTGACAGGGTCACCCTGCTTGTCCTCCATGCCTACTCCCTTCAGAAGTTGACACGGAACACCCTTCCTAGTTCCACTTAGCCTCGACTCCCTGTATTTTCTGATTTCTCACACAGTGACTGAAGGTTTTTGAAGAGGCTTCAATTTTATTTTAAGAATCTTTAAAAATACAGGCCATCCTCTGTTTGCCCTTCTGTAGCAGGTCCAGAACATGGGTCTCTGCCTCTCATTGTATCAGGAGTTCCGTGATGCACTGAGCTTGGGTCAGATAACTAGGGACACGGTAGGAGCAACTCGGAAAAAGGGAAGCAATGGGATCTTCTCAGTGCGCTGCCGTTCCGTGTTGGCACAGAGCCTCCGCTGTGGGAGAGAACTGTCTCTTTTGCCCGAACAAATTGGGAGTGGCTGTCGGAGGCATGTTTCCTGGATTCCTCTCTCTTTTAGGATCTAGGATTTGAAATAGGGCTGATGTAAAAAATCACGACTCCAGATCCTCCGCTGGCTGTGAAAACCTCCTTTCAAGCAGAGACTCCCCAGCAGTGGGCCACGCTGTTAGAGGCGGTAAGCAGGTGTCCAGGCACTGTGCTGGCGGACTTTCCCTGTGGTGAATTTAAGTCAAGTGGCATTCGCTTATTTTATTTTTATTTATTTATTTTTAAATCTCCAGAGTGATTCCGATTACACTTAGGAAATTTACATAATTCCCTTAGAATTTGGGCAGATAAGGAGACGTGAAAAGCGAGCGTGGAGAATTTGAAACATCAGGGGCGGGGGAGGCTGGAACGGAAGACCAACGACCTGCCGGGGAGGGACGGGTCTGGCTTGCTAACAGGGTGGGGTATTGTTTGCATAAGTTGGGTTTCTATTGCTTTGTAGCAAATTGCCATGAATTTAGAGAGTCAAAACGACACACGTTTATCATCTCCCATTTTCTGGCTAGTCCGCTGCGCCGCGTCTGACAGAGCAGAAATCGTGCTGGTCACTGATGCATGTCCATTTGGAGGCCCTGTCTTCATGCTTTTTGGTGCCGTTGGCAGCATTCATTTCCTCCTGGTTGTAGGACTGAGGTCCCCACTGTCGTTCTGGCTGTCACATGGGGCCGTGGGGACTACTCGGGGCTGCCGAGTTTGCTGTCCCTGAGGCCCCGTCTGTCTCAGCAACAGAGAAACACTCTACTTGAATCGCTCTAACTTCAAGTCTCCTGGCCTCGCCCCCTCCTTCTGCTCCCAGCTGGGGAAAACTCTGCTTTTACGAGCTTATGTGACTAGGTTGGGCCTGCCCAGATAGCGTCCCTGTCTTAAGGTCAACTGTGCCAGCGCATGTGGCCCAGTCATTAGACAGAGTAACAGCCACTCTGTCTGCTGTCTCCGGGACTGCAGGGCGTGCACACCAGGGCAGAGGGACATCACAGTAGGTGACGGGGCTTTACTTAGGGCAGCTCTTTGGCCATTTGCATTTTTAAATGCACTTCTTCTAAATAGCCATTGAAGAAGAAGGGTCTTGAAACAGGGCTGCTAGTTGGCTGCATCTCAGTCAAACAGGCAAGAATTGCCAAGGGCCAGAGCCAAGGCGGTGGCAGTGGGACGGAAGGAAGAGAATGGATTGTCAAGAACTATCCTGAAAATGAGCAGGTGATTAACTGGATGTGTGGGGAGGGGTATGGGTGGTGGTAAGAGGCAGTAACTGATACTGACGTCCAGATTTCTGGACTGAGTGACTGCATGACAGGCATGGAATACCGAAGACAGGCTTGTGGGGGAAGATGGTGAATTTAACTTAAACCTATTGAATTTAAAGTGCCTGGAATATGAAAGTAGCAGTCTACCATTGCAGTTGGATATATTATCGTTCAGCCTTTGGAGGAGAAGTCAGGCTGGTAGACTTCGTGAGAGCTGTTACCTTTTATGCTCATTCAAACATCAGAGGGAATGAGGTTGTGCAGATAGCGAGTCAGTGGGAGGAGAGCACTGGCAGCAGAACCCTGGGGACCCCTGACATTTAAAGTCGGGATCGGGGAGGGCTTTGTGCAGTCTCCCCCCACCCGCTCTGGCGCTTCCATACACCCAACGCCTGCCCCTTCTGGCCAGACCTTCCGCTTATGAACTGGGTGTGCCTGCCTGACCCCGCAGGGACATTGCAGGAGTGATTGCAGGGTTATGATTGAGTGGGTCTCCTTCAGACAGGTCGAGGAGAGAATGTACACAGAGAAGCATTCCCAGTACTTCCTAGGGGCCGTCGAGGCACGGCGGGAGCAGTACCAGGTGCCGTCCACCGAGAAGTAATGTGGTGTTGTCATTCGTGGTGACGGGTTCTTGAGCCTCGCTCCAGCCCCTTGCCAATTCTCCTCTTATTTCTTTAATTTGGTTTTTGTACATTAAAATTTCAGCTACACAAAGCGATAGGAACCCCAACATTATATTTCTTATAAGGAATGACTGACCCCCGTTTCTTGGAACAGTTTGAGGAGACTCTCAGGAGTGGTCTTACCTTAGCAGACTGGGTAATCGTGATTTTTACAGTCCCACGACTGCGAAGGAGTGGTGGTATTCAAAAAGTTCTCTTAAAATTTTTTTATCTTAAACCAGAAAAAAGCCCACCCCCATGCAGAGCGTCCAGCACTTTGGCAGTCTGGGGCTATGGTTGTGCCCTGCTGTTCATTAAGGAAATGCCACCCGCCTCCCCCATCCTCCGTCCCTCCTGGTCCAGGGCAGAAGGACGTCTCAGTGCTGAGCCCTGGGTTTGGTTGCCTCTCTTTGCAGCAGAAAAGCAGGGGCTTCTTTTCCTCTTTAGTTGTGTGGATTGTACGGACCAGTGAATGCACTTGAAGCTTTTTATGTGTTTCTTCTAGAAGAGGTCGGAGGTTCCAAGTCGTGGGATCCTCGTGTTGGAACACATAACGTTTCCATCAGTAACGTTAACATCCTATGACTTGTGTGACTTCCCTCATCAGACGGCCGTTGTGGATGTTTTGTTTGTAGATAATTGGAATCGAGGTCTTCCTTTTGCTTCTCCTGCCGAGACTGATCTAGTTTGTTAGTGTTGCCTAGTGACTGTTTCCTGCAACCCGGGTCCAGGATGTCTCTACAAACGGCAAATTAAAACGGCTGGATTAGATATTAACTCATGAGATGCTTTGATCAGTGGGAGTTTCTTCTTGCCAACAGATGAGACACCTTCGCCGTGCCGGAATGCGTTTGTTCAGTGTGACAGACAGCTGTGTTTAACTGGTATGTCCACTTGGAGTCATTTTCTAATGAGGGTGAAAGAAAATCCTCTCGGGAAGTCGTCTTTGCACGTAGGAACGCTCCTCGTTTTCGCGCTGCTGCCTGCAGGGCTGAGTGATGCCGGCAGATGGGCGGCCCGCACAGGGACCCGGTTCTCATTACGGTGTTTGCGAAACTGCAGGGAATAAAGAGACGCTTTTTTTCTTATGGAATGCCGTGGCGACAGCAAATAAAGTCACTAAAGAGCCAGCATGTTCTTTAGGGAAATGCCGTTCAGACTGAACTGGTAAAGCACATGGGGTGGTTTTAAATGATTACCCCAAGCAAAATGCTCCAGCTATTCCTTTAAAAATATATACTGTCCAGACATCATCTGAGACCATTCTAAACCATTCTGGACTAACGTTTCTGTAATGAAACTTAGAGTTCCCTGTCTTTCTCTAGATTTTCTTTTATGTTTTTTTATTATTGAAGTATGGTTGATTTACACTGTTGTTAGTTTCTAGTGAACAGCATAGTGATTCAGTGATCCATATATCTATCTATCTATCTATTCTTTTTCAGATTCTTTTCCATTATAAGTTATTATAAGATACTGAGTATAGTTCCCTGTGCTGTACAGTGGGACCTTGTTGTTTATCTGTTTTATATATAGTAGTGTCTGTCTGCTAACTCCAAACTCCTGACTTATCCCTCCCCACCCCTTCCTTTTTGGTAAACATAAGTTTGTTTTCTATGTCTGTGAGTCTGCTTCTGTTTTGTAAATAAGTTCATTAGTATCATTTTCTTAAGATTCCACATGTAAGCGATATCATATGTTATTTGTCTTTCTCTGTCTGACTTAAACAGAATAGATTATTCAAATTGAGTTTTCAAGGCTCCATTTCACTTTTGTTTTGTTTTATTTTAAAGAAGCCCTAAATGGGCGATTGAATCTAATTTCCTGACTTGTTCCAAAGGTACATATTTGAATGGGGAAAATCTGTAAAGTCTTCCATATTATCTCATGTTTGCTAAAAATTGAAGTATCAAAACTAAACTCTTACACAATATTTGTCCGCCAATCTTTCAGAAATCGACCCTCAATCAATCTGATTGCTATCAATGAGAAATAACCCTGATATTAAGATGCTAAACAAGCTCAAAGTTGTAGACCCGTCACTGTCTTCATTTACCACGTGCAAATCCAATTGTGTATTCAGTCCCCAGTGTTTTACTTTAATTTATTGGCCTACTTATTAGATCTGAAGTGTTCTCTTGTAGGCATGAAATTATATATGCTTGCTAAACCTTTCAAGAAAGCTTACAAGTTTCAAATATCTTCTCTCTACTGTCAGATACACGAAGTATCAGCACTTTCTCATCAGTAATGATGCAATGTTAAATAGGATGCCGTCAACAAAGAAGTCTAGCTCATTCTCAACAAAACAGCTAGTTTAGACCACTAAACAACTAGTAGTTTAGACCACTAAAAAAAGAAAAACAATATACGGTGCAGAATATCATGACGGAATGATGCACAGAGTTTCCTTCATAGTACAAGGTCAAGGATTTGTCATCATAGCAGAGAAAAACCCACCAGAATCATGAAGGTCCTTTGTTTCAAAAATACACTATGACTTGGGGCCTCTGTTGTTCCTATCCTGCCATGTGCCAACAAGGATTTCAGGTGTTTTACACTCATACACGTAACAGCGTGAGAAGAAATTAGAAAGCAGGACCAAGAGGCAGTGAGAGTTGGAAGCCGGGAAGATTAGTCCATCAGACCCGCGCCCGGAGTGCGCTCGGGGGCCCTGCGGAGGAAGCCTTGTTTCGCAGCGTCCTCCTGACAGAAACGCCCCAGCTGTGCAGGGGAAGCCCGTTCCAGGTGTGTGAGGCGCTCTCCTCCACCCGCTTCATCCCAGGGAGGGGTGGGCGGGGCGCAAGGAGCTGCCAGGAAGGTCTCCACGGTGGGTTTCCCCTTGGTCGAACCTTTAAGCAGCACCAGGTGCTGGTCTGCCGGGTGGAGGTGACACTGCTCAGCCCCTCGTCGGGGTGAGATGTGCACCTTTTATGTTGCCAGTTGAGTGGAGGAGGAACTGTGTTTTTTAACAGCAGGACTAGGGAGGCTGTTGACATCTTCTCAGAAGAGATGAGGGCTTGACAAGCACGTTCACAGAGAGATCATCACCCACCTGCTCCAGGGACATGGCCGAGGAGGTGCCTGAGGGTGAGGTTAAGACCCACCTAGACGTTTGGTTCTAGGCCTTACGATGCCAACTGGTGCCTGCCGAGGCCCTGCGACCCCCAAACTTCCATCCCTAAGGCATCCACCTGCTCCTCCTCAGAAAGTAAAGTTCATCCTTTCGTGACATGTGTGTTTCCTAGCAAAGTTAACTGCCCTGGGTGATGTCTAAACACTCAGTGAAAAACTCCAGCCCAACGCGTCTGTCTCAACCCTCTGTCTCCATCTAATCGGAGTTGTAATCCCAGTATCTTGACATTTACCAAAGCCCCTGACCTCAGTTAGAGCCAGTCAGAAGTCTGCCCCCCATCCCTTTGTGTTCACAGCTCCTTCGTCAATTGAAGACCCGACCCTGCTCGTTCATCCCAGCGCACACACAGGCACCTCTCGTCTGTGTGGCCCGCTGTTGCCTGTAGCAACAGGCAAGAAACTTTCCCTTTGGCTCTTAAACTTTTCTTTGTCTCTGGTAAATTCCTTTACCGCCTGTGCACCAGCCCGCCATGTCCTCCGCAGGCCAGCGCAGAGACCAAGGATGCCCAAGACCCCAGTGCTGCACTTGACAGAACATGACTTCAATGATTTCAGCTCAGAAAAACATAAAAGCTTGAGCCGTGTAATTTCCCTCACTCTTCGGGACAACTCTAAAGCAGAATGTATGCCTGGATGTGTGAATGAGGGAGTTCATTTCCTTTCTAGGATTGTTGACTGTAAGCCCATTACATTTTGTGACTGCTACAAAAATACCGACGTCAGTTTTAGAAAAATTTTTTAGGTAGCAAGACAAATTGCACACTGAATAGTTAGCTCTCCAGTCTTTCTATCCTCCTGTAGTTTGGTGGGGGAGAGAGAGTTATCTTCCTACTTATGCAGGAATTTTAAAAAGCATTTTTAAAATAGAATCCAGGAGGAGGGGAAGGGTATATCTCAGTGGTAGAGTGTGTGCTTAACATGCATGAGGTCCTGGGTTCAATCCCCAGTACCTCCATTAAAATAAGTAAATTAAATAAAAAACTAATTACCCCCACAAATACTGATTATAAAATAAAATAAAATAAAATAAAATAAAATAAAATAAAATAAAATAAAATAAAATAAAAATGTTTAAATAAAATTTAAAAAAAGAGAGAGAATCCAGGGGGTGTCCCTGTCCTGTGCACACTGCTGCTCTCCACACTCATCAGACACAGGCCTCCTGACCCCTGGGGGACTGGGCTCATTTCGTGCTGTTTAGTCATAGATTGTCCTTAAAAACCACCATCCACCTTATGCTTTTCTATTTCAGTGTGAGGGGTGGAGCCTGTATCAAACGAAAGTCACTGAGTGAAGCCACAGCTCAGGACCTTTTGGGAGAACTTGAGAAATTTACCAGGAAGTTAACCTGCAACATTTGAGGTGGAATTTTTAAAACAAATAAGTCTTCCACCTGTGGGGAGAAAGTATTGTCTTTTTGCAAAAAAGAGGGGAAAAAAATCCAACACTCTAGATCCAGCCGGAGCAGATTATACCCACATGGTAGAAAAGCATAAATAAACAGGCCCTGAACAAATTTTAAAGATCAGAGCAGGTTTTCAAGAGTGCTGAGAAAGGAAATCAACCTCAGATGCATTTCTTTAGCTTGATTTTTTTTTCCTGTTTAAAAAAATAATAATTCTGCTGTCTGCGGGGCACAGTGGTCCATGCTGGGAGCCCAGTGCAGAATGGAAACTGCTTACCTGAGGAGCTGGCATTAACATTACTCAGATCATCACACAAAGGAATGTAAACTCACCACCCTGGCAAGTCCCATGTGGGAGCTGTAGAAGCACGTTCTCTGGGACCGGGTCCTGGAGGCCGGGATGGAGTCCCAGGCGAGGGCTCTTGAGCAGGGATCTGAAGGGCAGGGAGGCGGCTTGTGCAGACTTTGTTTGGCGGGAGGAGGCCTGCGGGCGAGAGGGGCTGAAGGACGGTTTGATGAAGGGGAGCCCCCCGAGAAGCAGGTCGGGCATCACTGCCGCCCCGGGGCCTGACCACACTCTCTCTCTGGCCGGCTGTGTTCTCACTACGGAATCTCATTGCCAAATTCTAGTCTTCCCATGTGGATTTATTCTCACAAAGATTTTTTAAATGTTCATGCACCCCTGTGTTGATAGCAGCACCATACACAACAGCCAAGACATGGAAGCAACCTAAACGTCCATCAACAGGTGACTGGATAAAGAAGCTGTGGTATATTTATACAGTGGAATACTACTCACCCATAAAAAAGAATAAAATAATGCCATTTGATACAACATAAATGGACCTGGAGATCGTCTTTCTAAGTGAAGTAAGCCAGAAAGAGAAAGAAAAATGCCCTGTGATATCACTCATATGTGGAATCTTAAAAAAAGGACACAAATGAACTTACTTACAAAACAGAGACTCACAGACAAAGAAAACAAGCTTATGGTTACCAGCGGGTAAGGGGGTGGGAAGAGATAAATCGGGAGTTTGAGATTTGCAATACTAACTACTATGTATAAAATAGATAAACAAGTTTCTTCTGTACAGCACAGGGAACTACATTCCGTGTCTTGTAGTAACCTATAATGAAAAACAATATGAAAAGGAATATATGTGTGTGTATGGATGACTGAACTATTATGCTGTACATCAGAAATAGGCATAACATTGTAGACTGGCCATACTTCAATTAAAAAAATGCTTAAAGGTGAAAACAGAAGCTAAAATACATTTGATAAAATCTCAGGGGTGACCTCCTTGGAATTCCGCTCCACAGCCTCCCAAGCACCCCCGCACCACAGGCGTCCTGCCACCCCGCAGTCCTGGTTAAGCCTGAGAGAGCAGGCGGGGCTGGCTTATAGCCTCGATGTTCAGAGAAGGGGACGCAGCATCACCTTTGTGCCAGAGAACACTCAAAAGCCCCTCAGCCCCGAAGCACCCATTTCAACCCTGAACACAGATAAGGTCCAGGAAGGATGGAGGCTTCCTTGTGAGCACCAGAAAAAAGTAGAATGATCTGAATGAATGTGTAATATTTTACCTTTTGCTTGCATAGAATGGCTTTAATTTTTCCTGTCAATAAAAGAACATTCTAGTTGTTTGTTAGGGAAAAAGGCTGTACTTACTTCCAAAGCAATTTGTCTTTTTGGTTCAGTTTGCCTTGTCAGTTCAGTTTTTCAGTGATTATTATTTACTACCATTTGCTAAAGCAATTCATGCCTTAAAAAAAAAAAGAGTTAACCACAAAACTCAAAGAAATCCCCGTCTTAGATTCCAGTGTCAGCAGAGACTGACATTCTCTGGAGGTCACATGAGCCCTGAGGATGGCTGCCATGTGGTGACCTCGTGCTGCTCCAGCTTCTAACACGCACTGACCCAAGCGCCAGGCTGTCTGCTCTGGTTCTAGAATGAGATCCAAGCCTCCCTTCTAAGCAGGGCTGAGCAGCCTCCTCCCACCCCCACGCCCAGGAGTGAGAACCGCCGGCCAAAGAGGATTAGCGCTGGCTTTTCAGGATGGCGACCTCAGAAGCCTTAGCCCAGGATGCTCCTGGTAAAGAGGGCCGGGAAGATGACACTGACCTTGGACTCGCAGACCCCGCAGTACCCAGGGTGGTCCACACGGGCTCCTGGAGTGTCAGACAAAGCTGGAGAACATGCATGTAGAATCAGAGTATTTGATGATTGGAAAACGTTCTCCCCTCAATGTGCTAGATTTTAAATACTAATCCAAAATATGAAATGCTTTAAATGAAGGCAGAACTGAGCTAAGTATCATTTCAAGTGTGATGACCTACCCTGGTTTTTTTTACCTTTTAGCGATATTTTATTATTTCAGTAGGTCTTTCATAGATGATACAATTATTTTAATTTAAAACCTATATTTGGTGAAATAATATAATTACACTTTTTAATTATGTGAGTAGATTGTGTAATAACCCTGAAATCCTTCCTCTCCCTGCCAGTTCACAGCCTGTCCTGTTAACAGCCTAAAACAGTTGATGGACCAGACACACAGGTCAGTTAGGACCTATTTGTTCAAAGCACTGTTATTCTTATATTGTTTTGATGGTCAGCGCCTTGCAGGATTGGAAAGTGGTTAGTCTCCAAATTCATGCTCGTTAAATTTGTATTATTAAAACTTGTGTTTTCATGGTCAGTATTTGCATTGCCTGCGGCTCTTTCTTTGACCAAGTGAATTATAAATCACGATTTGGATTTTTGTTTGATTTTTTTTTTTTTTTTTTTTTTTTTTTTGGTGAATTGTCTTGGAAAGGAGATTAAGTATTTCTTCTCCCAGGGGGAAAAAAAAATCCTCAAAGTTCCACGTCGTTCTGAATTAGGTCCCACGATTGTTACGTGATCTTTCAAAGATTCCTCTTCCTAAGGCTTCCTGTTTTGCATTCATCTTGCCCACATTGGCTTAGTGACCTGAATCCTTAGCAGATTAACAGCAGGAAATGTTGTCTGACAATTTGCTGCCAACATCTCATATGTGTGATGTGAAACTCTTTGGAAAAAAAGCAAGCCCAGTGTCATTGCTGGCCAGGAAGGAGCATGCCTCACTGGAAAGCTGCTGTCTGCCACAGCTTACATCTCTGAGCCCAGAGCTCTGATTTCGAATAGAGGCATAAATTGCTGCAACAAATGAAGGCAGAAACAGATTGTGGCTGAAAGAAAAAGGCCTCTTTTTTTTTTAAACAAATGTATTTTTCTTAATTGTAGTTGATTTACAATGTTGTGTTGGTTTCTGGTGTACAGCAAAGTGATTTCGTTTATATATATACATACACACACACATGTTCTTTTTCAGATTCTTTTTCATTGTGGTTTGTTACAGGTTATTGAATAGAGTTTCCTGTGCTCTACAGTAGGACCTTGTTGTTTATCTGTTTCATGTATAGTAGTTAGTATCTGCTAATCCCAAACTCCCAATTTATCCCAGCCCCACCCCCTTTCCCCTTTGGTGACCATAAGTTCGTTTTCTATGTCTGTGAGTCTGTTTCTGTTTTATAAGTATTTTTGTACCATATTTTAGATTCTGCCTGTGAGTGATATCATTTGATATTTGTCTTTCTCTGACTTACTTCACTTAGTATGAGCATCTCTAGGTCCATCCATATTGCTGCAAATGGCATTATTTCATTCTTTTTTGTGGCTGAGTAGTATTCCATTGTGTATATACACCACGTAAAAGGTGGGGGGCTTCACGTGCAGGAAGGGACTCTTGCTGGGTATGTGCTGAGAGTATCTGTGCAGAGAATCTCAGTCAAACCTAGGTCAACTCTACCTACTTGTCTGGGCTGTGCTCCTTGCTGTATAGACGACAGTATGTAGTTATGTTTTGGCCCAGGAGGTACCAAAATGTGCCAGTACAGACAGTGCATATTAAAAACCGTTTTGTGTGTGTTTGTAAGTGATAATTGAATGTACCCTTAGTTTACGGACAACCGTACTATTTTCAGCTGTTTCCCACTTTTACCTGTACAAGATTTGTTTCCTACACGAGGAATGGGATGATTTCAGTGCAGATGAAATAGGCACCAGCGGTATATCAGACTCTGTACCAGATTTCAGCAATAGAAACCCTAAATTTATTGGGCTCCTTATGACAAGGGCCTGCTAATAATAAACACGGACATTTATTGGTTATTGCTGCCCATGAGCTGGGCAGCAGGCCTGCTTTCCTGTGTTTTATTTACTGCATCAATCCTCTGAGTAAGGACCAGTGTTATTTCCACTTTACAGTGAGGACAGTGAGGTTCAGGAAGGTTAGATGACTAACCTCACGGAGCCAGCGAATTACAGAGCCAGGGTCCAGCCTGGGGCAGTCTCACAGGCCTCATTTCGAATGGAATAATGGGAAAACACGTTGAACTGTCTAGGGATATCCATTTTAAAGGTGTCTACATAGTGCTAGATGAATTCTAACCTCTAGACAGTTGAGACATGGAAATAAACCACTGTTTCATTTAAAAACTTACCACGACCAGTACAGAGTTCCATGTTCATATTTTTCCAGGATGCTCTGATCTTCATGGCTAACTTAACTAAGACAGTGGCCCCTCCTGAGAGGGGGCCGCTGATGAGCTGCAATTTGCAGGCGGAATAGCGCGCCCTGCCTCGTCTTCCTCGTGATGGTGCAGCCTCCGATAAATCAGAACTCCAACCCGTCTTCTAAGGCTAGAAGATTATACTTGACTTTACACTTTCCTCTAATTTCAGCGTTTAGCCTTTCCTCAGGCTGATTTAGAGCTTTGTGAGATGGAAGAGGAAGATAAATTCTCGTGAAGCCTTGTGCCGAGATCCAGTACAATTTGTGCCCCCTGCTTGTGCGCGCACTGTCCCGAGCACGGCTGGAGAAATGATGTCCGGCGGCTGCAGGCCAGCCGGCGCTCATCTCGGGGAAGGCGCCGCGGGTGCCCTGCCCCCAGGCCGGCCGGCCGTCACGAGCAGCCCTCACTCCCGGGGTCCTCCCCTGAGTTCAGTGCCCCGTGTTCGCTCCTCCCAGCGCCTCCCCAGCCTGCTAGGAAGACGTGAATGCTTCCGCTCTTTCACGGAAGAGGAAATCAAGACAACTTGCCTGGGTCATTTTTAGTAAGGTAGCAGGTTCTTGAGTAAAAGTCTATATTTTAGCTCTACCAAGGGAAAATGTCACTCCTTTCTTTTTTTAATGTTCTTGGGGGGGGGGGTAATTAGGTTTGTTTGTTTATGTATTTATGTATGTATTTACTTATTTATTTTAATGGAAGGACTGGGGACTGAACCCAGGACCCGGTGCATGCTAAGCATGCACTCTGCCACTGAGCTATACCCTCCCCTCAGTGCCACTCCCTTTAAAAAAATTCAACCAAATCAAAAGCATTTCTATTTTGTGTATTTTGTCCTTAGCTTTAAATGCAAGTTCATTGGTTGGTTGATTGGTTGGTTGGTTGGTTTTGTAGTCTGCTGGTTTATCATTGCTCATTGGCAGCATTTTATGTCAGCATTTGGACGGTGTATCGTTTCGTGAGAACTTAGATTTCTTTAGAAAATCTGGTGGAAAGGATGTCTTAAGATTTCGAGCGTGTGTACATGTGTGAATAAAAATGATAGCAATGCAGTTATGAATGTGGGGACCAGTGAGCCTACATGAGATTGGTGTGAGCCTGAACCAGGTCTGAAAAAGTTACACATTCGCTCAGAAAAAGAAGAAATTGCTTTAGGGCCCCCATATTTAAGAATTTCTAAGCAGTAAACTTAATGTAGCTAGTGTACCTTTCAGCCCTGCCTGTATGGATTCCCTGGGATCTTGAAAACATGCAGAGGCCTTGGGCCCAGCTTCAGAAAGTCTGATTTATTTGACCTGAGGGGGTTCCTGGACAGTGGCATATTTTAAATGCTCCCAGGGCCCACAGTTGGAAACCATGAGTTTAAAATATTGCATCTACGACATTGGTTATGATGCGCAAGTAAGAAAAATTTTATGTAAAGTTTCAAGTGACCTTTTTAATCTCTTAATGGTATTTGACCAAAATGAGGCTCCATGTCAGATAAATACAAGAGGCAGGATGCCAGCGGAAACATCTCTGTATTCTGCCGGGATATTCAGGGAGTTCACAGAGGGGCAGCTGGGATGTAAGGCAGGGTATGGAAAGTGCCCTCGTGGTGCCATGAAGTGTGATCCTGTCTGCAGGAGAGAGAAAAGTCACATTTGGCTGGGAGGATGGGAAAGGCTTTAAAGAAGTGGCCCTGGAGAGGCATCATGAAGGATGGGAGAGGTGACAGGCAAAGGGCGAGGCAGAGCATTAGGGAGACATTTAGGGCATCAGTATAGGGAACACCCACAGTGGACTGAAATGCCTCAAAGCTGATTTAGTCCATGAATTCTCAGTGAGAATATAAAGCAGAAATTCTCCTTGGTGACTTTTGGGTGGTGCTTGAGAGCTAACTCGTTATCTTGAAATTGGATAAAGGAAAAGGCATCAATGCTGGTGAACCCTGACTTCCACTGTCAGACTGTGTCACTGGATACATAATTCTGACCAAGAGGAGGGTCTCTGCACAGGCAGACTCCAGCTAATCCATGGAGAAGGAATGGTTAAGATTGGAATATTTCCATCTTGCCGCCTCAGATGAATGTGTCTAGGGCAGTGATCATGAGTGCTGATGACTGCTAATATCACCCCCCCAAAAAAAAAGAGTCATTTTATGTCTCCTGATGAAATTACACAGCATCATTTATGGGAAACAGTCAAACAAGAATCTGATCAAGCTTCTAGAATTTACTCTCCATTTACAGGAAATGAAGAAGGCAGGAAAACATGTTAAATTACTCCATGGAGAGTTCAACTGAGGGAACTCTAAAGGCAAATGACCTGGTCTCCTAGACAAATTAATTTCAAGGGGGAAACTAAGCTAAGTGGAGAAGTTTCGGATTAAGAGAGACCCGAGAAATATTTAGGCAACTGCAGTATATTGGCTTATCAAACAAAACGAAAAAGAAAAAAAAAATCTTTGAAACAATTGGGTCAATTAAAGTACTGACTCAGTATCTGGTGATGTTAAGGACTGACTGCTAATTCTGTTTAGATGTAATAAAGGTATTGAGATGACATTTTTTAAAAGAGCAGAGTTACATACTGAGATGCGTAGAGATTAAGTGATTTGCTGTGATGATTCAGAATAACCAGGGGACGGATGAGTTGAGGGAAACTCCAGATGAACCAAGGTTGTGGTCCTCAGAAGGCATTTGTTGGAATACTTACATGTGTGCGTCTAATTGAATCACTGTGCTGTACACCAGAAACTAATGCAATGTTGTAAATCCACCATTGGTTTCTTATAAAACTAAACACATTCTTACTATATGATCTAACCATCATGCTCCTTGGCACCTACCCAAAGAAGTTGAAACAGGAGTTCTGTTATTCCAGGAAAGCAAAATCAATTTTTCTGGGTGTCCAGCTGCTAATAGCGAGTTGGTTACATGAACCGAGAATGCCTTTGAGTCAGAGACGTGACTTAACAACTCACAGAAAACAGCAAATGAGACTAGAAACTGTTCATCTTCTCTGGTTAGGTAAATTATCCACTGATTTAGAATTCCTCTGTCAAAAAGGTGTTTTTTAATATACTGAGTCTTGATTCATTATGGCTGTTTATAAACACACCCAGTGACAGAAAGGTAGCTAGAGTTGGTCACTTACGGAACATCAGATCTTTGGGAACCAAGTATTTAAATTCTCTGTAAGGTCTGGTGATTGTAGGATTTCAGCCATGTTGTAGGTGTGATGACCTACAGAGGCGCACGGTCAGCATGCAGAACTCATTGACTTGAAAAGTCAGATCATCTGCTAGGAAAAAAAAAATCTCCTGAGTAAGAAGAATCAAGAATTTGAGGGAGTTGGGAGTGATTGCAGAGGGCTGGGAAATAGTGCCTCTGTGTGTCCTGTCCCAACTCCATCCAGGGCCCGTGTGTCTCTCATTGCGTGTGCGGAGGGCGGTGGTCAGTAGTGATGTCGGCCTTGAGCAGAGGGGCCCAGGTGGCCTTTATCTCAGTCTCACCGTGCTCCGTAGAGCCTCCCATCCTCACTCAAGGATGAGCACGTGAAGGCCCAAAGGACGCGAGAGGCCTTTCCGCTGTCATCCAGCGAGCCGGCAGCTGTGGTGATGTTAGCAGGTAGGAATTTCGTCGTTTACATCTAACCAGCAAGAATGGATTCTGGACAACTCGTCTGGGTTCTGAGAGCCAAAACAAACAAACAGAAACAAACCAAAAAAACCCCTTCAGTATGAAGAATGGACCACCATGTAATTGTCTTAAGAACCGTTTCTAGACTTCAGATATGTTTAAAATCATCAGAAAAAGCCTGGTCTACTCAAGAGAGAGCTGTGAGTCATGGACAGAAATCAAATTGTGAGAAGCCAGAAACTGAAGAACTAGTTAGCACAGTGGTCTGTGCTGAGCTCATCCTTCCACCTGTTAGACAAAAGCAAGAACACAGCCGTCAGAAGACAGCTCATTAAAGCCCAAGGCAGCCTGCAGAGCACCAGAATAATTCCTGCACCGGGGCCTGGCTGTGGTCTGCTGGGCCAGAGGACAGAGAAGGCTTTGCAGAGGAAAGCTTACTTATTTGCATTTGTTTTGTTTTGTTTTTACTCATTGAGGAAATACTCGTCCAGACACTGATGTGTATTTGTGTGTGTGTGTTGTGGTCTAGTTAAAGCCATTAGGCAGTGAACAGATCATTAATAACTAAAGAAAGAGCAGGCAGGTTAACACCAAGGATGCCGATTGGCACCACGAGGACCTGCGTGTGCTCCGACAGCAGAGGTGCATCCTGAGGTCTGTGTCATGTGTTCTGCCATTTGTCCTTCACTTGGGCCATAGTAGCTGACATCTGTGGGATGCCTGCTATGTGCCGTCGCTGGACCGAGTTTGAATACTTTATATTAATGCCAACCACTCCAAAGAAGTAGACGGTCTCAAGAGGGAAAGCAGAGAGGTGCGCACAGCTGCGGGGCCCTCGTGAAGATGCAGCCCAGGTTTGTCTGCTAAAGCCACCGTCACAGCCAGTGCACAAGACTGCCTCCCCCGTCTAACGTCTCTGAACCTCTGTGTCCTTACCTCTCAAGTGGAGGTAATACCAATGGAGACATTGGAGGAACCGACCTTTTTTGTGTGAAAACGTTGTAATCTGTGGGGCATCATTCAGAAGTAATATGCAGTTACTTACAAATAAAGCGTTTAAGGCAGCGAGCAGCATTTCATTGTCACGAGGCTTAGTCATACCCATGGAGCACTGGTATGTAGTTTTGCTAACATGCAGTGTGTTTTCATACGTTATTAAACTTTTTTCAATTACACCATTGATACAATCCAGGCTTCATGTTTCTATCATAAATGTATCTTTTTTCCTGAAGAGTTGCGCTTGAGGGGACGAATTAATTTCCAATATAATCACAGTTACACAGAAAGTACCACTTCCGGATCCTCCAGATACTTACTCATTTGGCTGCTCGTTGTTTATCGGTTTTCATATTTCCGGTATTACATTAAATCTTAAAGACAAATATGCTTAATGTATGAGATGTGAAATGCTGGTACTGCACAAACAGAAAATAGTTTAGCTTAATTGTTGCCAGTTAATCCATCTCAGACTCCAAGGCCAAGCTGAAAGGCCTTTGAAGGTTTAAATGAAAATACGACTCTGTGTATCACCATAAATTAAGCCGATGGACTTTTTTTCCCCAGATGACTGCCTTTTTTCTTTCTCCAACTGACTGCTTTATGACCAAAAGTACAACACGTGTATCTCCATCTTAGATTTATAATTTTTAAATTATATTTTAAAATAATTTATTTTTTAATGCACAGCTACATCACTGTACATTAAAAAAATTAATGATATCAGAAATAACTAAAATCTTTCAACTTAATGAACGTTTTTGTTATGTTTAGTGAGAAGGATTTTCTCTAAAAAAATTTTAAAAGAAAGTTGAACACTGTGATAACAAAATTGAAATTTGTGGCAGGGGAAAAAATAATAAATGAATAAAGTTTAATGAGCTTTAGAAACAGAGCCATAACTAGAATTTCTAAGTAAGGTCTGGGATGTAAAGTTTTAAGGGAAGTTCTGTCTGAAGCAAGGAATGGGGCCAGTTCTTCTAGGCTCAGAATCTGACCATGCTGGGGAGTGAGTTTGGATATTTTGAAACACAGCCGTTGTGGGTCCTTTAATGCTCTGAGTGTCAGGATTTTTATCTTTCAGAAGATACTTGAGGCTTCCAAGCACCACATCACTTTCCCAGCTACTTCCGTTTAGAAGCCATCCGCAGGTCGCCTGTGCTCACGCGCTGGCAGGAGTGACTGGGGTTTGCTGTTTGTTTGTAGGAGCTGGTCTTTGTAGGGTTAGGTCCACTGTGTTGAGCCTCGTTTCTGGTTAAAGAGGAGATGCGATGTGGTCGCACCGCTTGCCACTTACTGAACAGTTACAGCAAGCAGTATTTGAAATTTGGCCCATTTTTATTCATGGCCATTGAGAGAACCTTTGTTGTGTGTGTGTACACTCACTGACTTGTGTTTGTTTTGTTTTCCATAGAAACGCTCCAGAGGCCAAGTGCTGTTTGATAAAGTATGTGAACATCTGAATTTGCTAGAAAAAGACTACTTCGGGCTTACATACCGAGATGCTGAGAACCAGAAGGTGAGTGCTTAAAAGCACTGCAGCCTGCGACGGCTGCTCTTCACCGCGAGCGATGAGCTAGGGCTCAGTTGGTAAATCGCTTCCTCCGCCTCCCCTCACACCCTCACGTTCGCTGCTCAGAGGCCCTAAATGCTGCTGTTCCTCACCTTGTTTCTTCATGAGGGAATTGACTGACAGCTTCCTTTCATCTTGAGTATTTTGGAAACAGTAAGTCATGTTTCTGGTTTTCATGCTTGAGTTATTTATGGTTCCAGAAAAGCATTATATATGGTGCTTTCGGGAGGATGATCTGTTTCAGTGGATTTGAGCCAATGAAAATCAAGTATGTTGCGACTTACACAGAAAACATGTTCACCAGACGCCATGTTACTGTTAGGTCCTCTCAGCCTGCTTTCACGTACTTGCCGAATCAAAATATGAGACGGTTCATGTCCTGGTGGTTGTCTGATGTATTCAGTCGGCGTTTAATGTAATACCCTCCAGACTCAGACACCTGAGTAATGCAATCTCTTTCAGAGACTTTACTAATTATCACAATTACCTGAAAAATAAAGAAGAAACTGTTTCCATTGTCTTAAGACTGGAAACGGAGTCACAGAAATGGTGCGCGGGGGTGTTGTTTGTTTTGTTGATGTGCAGTGAGCCATTCTCACATCTCCTGGATTCACCGGGTGGTGTCTGACTTCATTGTGAAACACCGAGTGTTCTGATGAGGAGGATCATAAGTCTCAAACAAGTGTTCGTTTGTTAAGGAAAGTTTTCTAAGTAGGTGCCGAAAAAATCTGTAATCACAGAAGTCACTATATGGGGCTGAATGGCTCGGACATCTGTGGTCAGGTTGCATGTGCAGTCAGCGCTCCATATTCTCAGATTCCACCTCTGTGGACTTAGCCAACAGCAGATGAGAAATACTCCCCCCTCCAAAAAATCCTGGAAAGTTCCAAAAAGCAAAACTTGGTCAATGCCTCGGCAACTATTTACACTGTATTAGGTGTTATATATTAATCCAGAGACCATTTCAAGTATACAGAGGGATTGTGTAGGTTACAGACAAGTACTGCACCGTTTTATAAAAGAGACTTGAGCATCTTCAGATTTCAGTGTCCTCCGGGGCCGTGGAACCAGCCCCTGCAGTCACCAAGGGATGACTGTCTTTAGTTTGTTCTCGTAATTTGTTTGAACCTAGGATCCAGCAATTTTCTCCTCTGTGTGCCAGCTTGAATCCCTGGGGGCAGTGGTTGTAGAAGAAAAGAAATTTGTCAGGCCTGACTTGTGCATGCGCACATCTTCTCGTTAGACGGTGCCTGGGCCCTCGCGGGGCTAGTGAAGGGGGCAGCAGATGTGTGGAAGGACCCTGCTTGGAGGCCCTCGGCAACCCCGCCCTCTCAAATAGCTTTAGTCCGTGTGGCTCCCTGATCGGCATTGAGTCATCTTTATTCTTCTCTGATTCATGTTCAAACTCTCGTTTCTTTTTCAGAATTGGTTGGATCCTGCTAAGGAAATTAAAAAACAGATACGGAGTAAGTTCTTTTGGGTTATTCTGTGTGGAAATGTGAAGATTTTCCGAGAGTGGAGCTGTCTGAATTGACAGCCCGTTCCCACATGGCTGGTGTGAACACACTGTTTTGAAAGACAGAGATTAAGATCTCAAATTTTATCTTTGGCAGGTTGGTCCTAACTCAGATACCCAGTATTAATTATCACAACTCAAGGATAAAAATCACATGACATTTGACCTCGTTCCTTGCCTGTACACAGCTGTGAAATCTGGTTTAATCAAGCGATGCTCCAGTTGACAGTCATTTAAAAGTTCCAAACTTAATTATTAATGTCATATTAATTCCAGCTGCCACAGGCAAGCAGTCAAGCTAAAAGTAATAGTCATTGAATAGTTTAGAAATGGAATAACAGGTCAGACTGAAGTTTACTGTCTTGTAACATCTTATTTTCTTGGCCCCTAAAGGCAAAATAAGAAATGCGTATTTCTTGAGGGGAGGGTGTAGTAGCTCAAGTGGCAGCGCAGCTTGGCGTACACAGGGTCCTGGGCTCAATCCCCAGTACCTCCTCCAAATATGAATAAATGTATAAATCTAATCTCCCCTCCAGAAGTAAAGAAATATGTATTTCCTAATGGACAAACTAAATACATGAATGGCCCACAAAACTGAAACATGAGTAACTAGTAAGTAATACAAAAGGTGCTAAGTCTTTTTTTTTTTTGTAACATTTTTTATTGATTTATAATCATTTTACAATGTTGTGTCAAATTCCAGTGTTCAGCACAATTTTTCAGTTATTCATGGACATATACACACTCATTGTCACATTTTTTTCTCTGTGAGTTATCATAACATTTTGTGTATATTTCCCTGTGCTATACAGTTTTTTTTAACATTTTTTATTGATTTATAATCATTTTACACAAAAGGTGCTAAGTCTTACTAATAATTAAATGCAAATTAAAATCAGACATTTTTTTCATCTACTCAGATTAGCAAAAATTTGTAAAAGTTAGTAATACCCTGCATTGACAATTTTGTGCACAATTGGTAGAAACATAACCCTTTTAGGCACTTTGTGTGTTTATTAAAATGAAAAATGTGTTTATTTCTGACTGTTAATTTTTACTTGTAGAAATGTAACTATGTATGTGCAAGAGGGAAATTGTGCGTATGTGTACATGTGCTCACGATGACACCATTTGCAGTAACAGTAAACTGGAAGCAACTCAAATATCCGTTTATAAAGAAATGATTACATCAATCATGAAATAGCTGTACCTTGAAATTCTAGGTAGCTATTAAATAGGGTGAGTGGAATAAGCATGTCTCGGCTCCCATTAGTCAGATGTTAGTGAGAGAAATAAATCGTTTTTGTTTGAAAACAGTTATGCATATATAGATACGTGGAAATTTGGGAAGAAAATAGATGACCTATAGTAATTTATGCTCTAATTGTAGTATATTAAGAAATTTTAAGATTTGGCAGGCATAAAAGACCAAAGGTAGAATTTTTTTCATGAGAATGAATTCTCGGGCGGAAGGGTATAGCTCAGTGGTAGAGCACATGCTTAGCATGCACGAGGTCCTGGGCTCAGTCCCGAGTACCTCCTCTAAAAATAAATAAATAGACCCAATTATCTCCCCACCCAAATATATATATAAATAAAAAATAAAAATAAATAAATAAAAGAATGAATTCTCTTCAGGTTGACAATTTTCTGTTTATTATAAATGTGTCACTTAAAATCCGACATCGGCATTGCGGAACGGCATTGTGCACAGGCAGGCTGCTTCATTTCTTGTCTCTAAGCAGGGCCGTCATCTGAGCAGACACGGGCTGGCAGGCCTCTTTTTGGCATCACCACATCCTCCCGGTGGTTGGTTTTCAGCAAACTCTTCATGGGGCTACGTATTTCAGCTTTAATCTGACTCTCATTCATTTCAAGTTTTATGCCTCATTTAACTGGATTTTTTTTTTCTTGACTATGGTGTAGATTGCATTTTCCTTAAACTTTCCCTGCAAAATCATGTCCTGCAAAACCTTCTGATTGTTTGGGTTATAACCTGAGGAAAGTGGATTCCTTAGGATCCGTGATTTTTCTAAGCGTGGCCCCCCAAGCCCCACTCTATTAGAACCTCAGAGGAAGCCGCGAATTCCTGGGCCATGTTGCAGATCTTTGGGGTACGGCCTCTGGGTGGAGCCTCGGAGTTGGCATTTTTAACCGGCACCTCAGACGCTGCCTGAGGCCCACTGTCGTTTGAAACTCACTTTCCTGTAATGAGGATTTTTGCACTGAAATATCTTTCTTCTACTTTCATTACGTCTTAGTCTCCAACTTAGAGTATTTACCCGAATTTATGATGAGGTGGTTTAATTACGTTGCTGAACTGTTCATTGGATTCACTTTGAAGTGGATAAAAATTATAAAGGGCAATAAATCCACTTCCCATAACTAATCCATTAGTTTTAATTCCACTTGCTTGGGGGGAAGCCAGCTCTCATTATGAACCTCACCGTCGGCCAGCAATTCTGTTTTAGCAGGAAGTAGCTCGGAATCAAGAGGAAAATAAAAACAAATCGGACTATTTTTAGAATAACAAAAGGACTCTTTGGAGACCAGTGAGGAAAACAATCACTAGAAATATATTTGATGGGCAAATATTTTATGCCTTACAATTCTTAGAGCCCAGGTTTCAGAAATATTCTCTGAGTGGTTTAGAAATAGCATTAAGCCTCCAGTAATGCCTGGTCCTACAACATGTCCTTTAGAAGGACTGCGGCTGCTGTCCCTGCCAGACGACGTAGTTTATATATATATACATATATATATATATATATGTATATATATATAAACGGATCACTGTGTAACACAGGGAAATACATGCCAGATCTTGTGGTAGCTCATGGTGAAAAAGAATGTGAAAATGAATATATGTGTACTCATGTATGGCTGAAAAAGTGTGCTCTACACCAGAAATTGACACATTGTAAACTGACTATAACTCAATTAAAAAAAAAACGAATCACTATGCTGTACACCAGAAATTAACATTGTAAACTGACTATATTTTAATTAAAAAAAAGTTTCCCCAAGTAAGAACTTTCCGAAGCCCATAGAGCAGCTCATTTCTTAATATGACAGCAAACCTTTCCCATAAAATAAAAATATCTTGAACAGTCCCTTGACATGCCTTATTATGGGATTTGACCTGTAATAACAAAGCCAACAGGACAGAGGCAGTGGGATCACGTCTGTGGTGTCGGCATGTGCGCGTCCCAGAACTTCAGAGCAGTGGATTCTGATGATCTCCAGACTCGTGTGATTGAGGATTGTCCGTATCATTCACTTCTTTCCATCTTCCCAAGGCTTTCCTCCGTCCCTGGGAAAGGGAGGAAGCCCAGTCAATTTCCTTGCTAGTGAGGAGGATTTGACTGCAGAAAAGCGGAGAAACTAGATCAACTTTCACACCTACCTGTGGGTCTCATTGAAGGGAGACGTCCTTTTCTGTTGATGATGAAAAGTGCTGCATAGCACAGGGAACTGTATTCAGTACCTTGTAGTAACCTTAATGGAAAAGAATATATACCTATGTGTGTATGTAACTGAGTCAATGGGCTGCACACCAGAGACCAACACAACATTGTGAATCGACTACACTTCAATTAATAAAAAAAATTTTTAAAGGTCGCCTGCGTTTGTGTCAGAAGCTAGGGCAGTTCCAGCTGTCGGTTAGTAAAGTAAGTGTAAAGGGAACGTCCAAGTATTTATTCTGACTTTCCTCTCCTCTCTGTAGGTGGTGCTTGGCACTTTTCATTCAGTGTGAAGTTTTACCCGCCAGACCCCGCCCAGCTCTCTGAAGATATCACCAGGTATTTGACAGTTGGCCCTGAACAAGGCAGGCATATCGGGGGGTCGTGCTTCTCTTAAATTCTCCCGAGAAGAGCGTGCTTACCGCTGGGAACCTTACCATCAGTCACCCAGGCTGAGGTGGCAAACAAGAGGCAACTGGGTAAGAGCAGGCATCTGAAGGGAAGATTTGCCAGATCATGTGTGTTCGCAGTTGACTCGGTGGTGAGCTGACACTTCCCTCTGCCTGACCCTGGTGGGAAACTGAGCATCAGCAGAACTGAGGGGTGTTGTCCACCCACCACCGCCAGGCTGGCTGGGATTCAGCCTTAAGGGCTACAGCCATTCTTAGTGCTCCTGCTTTAAAACTTACAGTGAAAACGTGTCTTCGGATGCTTATGCCCTTTATATAACCAATCTGATAGGTGATAGCTGTTTTAAAAAAGCACACATGCATGCACGCACACACACTCATACACATGAGCACGTACTCGTTGAATAGTTTACCTTCCATGACCTATGTATGCAAGCAAAATGGTTAACTCATTTTGGGGGAAAAAGACAACAGGAAAGGAACCTCGCGTTCTGGCGTGATGACCGAGCATCAGGGCTGTCCTGGGTTCGCTGCGTGTCCTCCTGGGCCTCTTCCAGTGCTTCCTCCTTGGGAAGCCCTGGTTTTCTCACTGGGTTTGGGAGCGAGTTGACAGCCAGTCAGAGCGACCTTGTGCAGTGTGGCCTGACGTCCTTCATTGGCAGGCTTTTCAAGAGAGAGAAATTACTCAAAAAGCTTCAATTCAATCACTTGCTGTGATTAAAAATAGTTTCAGCAGACATGTTAGGAGAAAGGTGAAAGCTAGTTTTTTTCCTTTACATTTGCATTAAATATAAATGCAATTTGTAACTTCTCATTCAAAGATACTTCTTAGTCACGTTGAGGAACAATTTAATAGTGGCTAATTCACCGTAGAGAGCCTGTCAGTGCCTGGGTTCGGAATCCAGCGCCTTTCGATTAGTGTCATGTTTGTAGAGCCTGTGAAGTGTGTAGAAGTTTTTGTATCTGGATGCTTGTATTATCAGCTTAAAATTACAAGGCCCCATATTTAGAAGGGGCTTTAAGACTTTATTCTCTGCTTCAACAGATGAACAGTTCACTTCTTATATGAAAGGTCCCAAGTGTATGTTATTGTTATACTTAGATCCTGGGCCATGCAGAGTATTACTAAGACGCATCAGTGTTCACACCTACCTTGGAGACTTCTGAGTTAGTATTACATCTGTAACCCTTAGAAGCAGAATAAGAGAGAAGATAAAAGTCAGCTGTTAATGGCGATATTTGTGTGATATTGGCAAAATTATAGGGAAAATGTTTTATATTCCCCCAATTTAAAACTGTTTACTTACAGCAATGAGGTACTCAGATTTTAAGGCAGTCATTCTCCAAAGTTAGTCTTCAGATCCTTTCAAGTCTAGGAAGTTATCTAAATAAAGCAATGAGAACTTGAACAGGAGAAAGTTCATTATTATAAAGAGACCAGGTCACCCAGAATGCAGGAAGGCGAGCAGCGTTCACGGCGGTGCAGCCGGTGCGTTACCTGAAACACGCCTTGGTCCCGCGGCAGGACGTGCATCTGGACATCCGAAGGAGACTTCCTTTAGGCTAGTTGGGGCCTAAGAATTATATTTAAGATCACCATTTTTATATTATGATTCCCTCCACCAGAGATTTTGTTTGACTTTAAATAGTGTCTTAATGTTAGAGGAATATGTGTTTAGGTTTCTTTTACTCTGTGCTTGGTCAGTAAAACTACTGTGAACATTAACTCACCTCTAGATATTATACTTTGTAGTCCCGTGTCTTCCCCGTGAATCTAGATCCAAAGATAGATGCCGGGAAAGGTGTCCCAGGGGTTGCCCCGCGGGGAGGCGGAGCTTGCGGCACCCTTGGTGCCGGGCAGGCGCCTTCTCACGTGTCCTGACCCCGCTTCCCGCTCCGTGCTCTTGGCGCCCGGAAGGTACTACCTCTGCTTGCAGCTGCGGGACGACATCGTGTCCGGAAGGCTGCCCTGCTCCTTCGTCACCCTCGCCCTGCTGGGCTCCTACACGGTGCAGTCAGAGCTGGGCGACTACGACCCGGAGGAGTGCGGGAGCGACTACATCAGCGAGTTCCACTTCGCGCCGAACCACACGAAGGAGCTGGAGGACAAAGTGATCGAGCTGCACAAGAGCCACAGGTCAGAGCCGGAGCCCCGCTGAAGCTGTGCCCGGCGGGGTAGCGGCCCCCGCCTCGCCTGCCTTTACCGGGACTGACGTCTGTGCATTAGGGACGGACTGCAGCTCCGGGTGGTTACGCTCTCGCTCAGGGCGTCCCTTTGTGATGTTGCCTTTAAAAGCCGTTTTTCCTGTTACTCTCCAGCCCCCCACCCCTGCATCCCCCTCAAAGCGCAAATCCTTGGGGTCTCTGAGCAAACTTACTTATTAGCAGGAGAGCTAAGCGGGAAACTTTACAGCCCCTCCAGGTCCAAGAAAAGCATCAGTGTCTTACCTTTTATTTTTTCTCATCAGAGGGATGACGCCGGCAGAGGCAGAGATGCATTTTCTGGAAAACGCCAAAAAACTCTCCATGTATGGGGTGGATTTACATCATGCCAAGGTATGCTGTGCTTAAACTCCTGACTTCTCTGTCTCATTTTGTTTGAGTGTCCAAGACCCAGTTGTCACAAATGTTACGTGCCAAGTACCGTTGGTGCCTCTGCTCTGGACACCCACCGGGCACTCGGGAAACGCAAGTTAAATTTAAAAAACTCTCTCTCCGAAGTTTAGGCACCATGACACATAATCAGTACTTTGAAATAAGATTGCTATTCTGAAGTTCAGTTGAAATCAACCAGCCAGGCTAAGATGGCTTGGTGGATGGGTGACTCGTTGAGGCTGTGTCTTGGCTTCAGAGTCTCAGGGAGAGAGCGGTTGGACCCGGACTATAGGAGGGGTAAGGCTGTGAGAATGCAGGATCACATCGGCAGCCTTTACTCCATGTCCTGCTTCCAGAATCTCTGTTTTTCCACCTTGGGAGAGTGAGCGTGTGGACCGTTAAGCTGTCCTTTGAACAGCTTGACTACAAGCACTGTGGACATGCAGGCAAGCTTCCCTGAAAACATTTATCATCTAAACAGAAGGAATTTGTTAGGGTCTTAGGGGTGGGTTCTGTACTTCAGGAGGGTTGGAAAGATCAGTGATTTGAAGCTCGGGGCACATTCTTCTGATCAGGGCAGACAGGGCGCCGTCGTTCTTGTGTGGGAAGGTGCCTTTACTTCAGAGGGACACAGTGGTCACAATCGCACGGTCGGGACCCCGGGGAACATGCAGTTAACAGGCTCCCAGGCCAGCGAGTGTCTTCCACGGTCAGGCTTGGGGCCAGGAAATGAAGGGGGCTTCAGCCGGCTCTGTCCAGGCAAACATCTCAGCCTCCATGGGGACCCTGGGCAGGGGGAGGGCGGCTGTCCATGATCTGCAGGGTCTGTTGATGCTGCAGGTGGAGCCGCTCCCCGGTTGGCTTTGGGGAAGCTGACTGACCCACCATGAGTTTGGTCAAGAGAATGGCGAGGGTCAAATGAACTTAGGTCTGACTGGTAATGGAACACAGGTCTGTTGGGTCATTTTGTGCATCATGAGAGATGAGACCCAGCCGGAGCTTCCCCCGGGAACGCGCGAGTGTGTGAAGCCCGAGCCCCTGGACGTCTGTGTGCGATTCCAGCAGCAGGTGTAGCTCTGTTTACTTGCTGGTTAATTATTCTACATTTTCACTGCCTTTGCACTCAGATAAAATGCTTTACGGTGGATGCCAGCTGTAAGGTGGGTGAGGATCTAAAAAGCGAATAAGGACACGCACTCCGACTGTTTTCCTCTTTGAGTTTTTCCCCACGTGGCTAGAAGATAAGGAAACGAGAAGGAAGTGACGGAAGCCTGGAAATTTGAGTGAATCCAAAGCTGTTTGTCGTTACATGACACACAGTGACTCACTCACTGCTCTGGGAAAAATTAATAAATGAAATACTAGGGCCTCCACTGAGGAGAACAGGAACTCGGGGAACTCGGGACGGATCCGCGTTCCTGTAGGTAAAAACGAAATCATGTAACGTGGCTGCAGCCGCCAAGTTAAAATGGAGGGCTGCTTTTTCATCCCATAATGTGATCTGAAATTCTGCCAATTAAAAAAGAAAGGGAATTAAGGAGGTGCCAGTGCGGCCTGGTACAGGATTTCATCCGACTACTGAGTGTAACGGGCGATTTGGTTCTGGATTCCATTTACTCACGGAGCCGCCCTCAGTCATAGCAAGAAGGACATTTTACTGAATTAAATCAGAGCGAATTTCCAGTTATAAGTGAGACGCTTGTCTCGCCTGATGGTGTGGAAGGCGCCGAGCTTTAGGACCTATCTGGAAATTCTGAATGGTGATCTTGGACTCCACGGGCTCTGTAGAAAGATGAACACCCGTCTTAGATGAAGGTCCCTTGTGGAAACCCTATCCCTCACGCTTTGTTTTTCATCCATAGGAAGCCTGTCTCTGCGTGTTTGTCATTTAATGTCACTCTGAATAGGCTCTGCCAGAGCCACTTCTTTCATGTGAGATTCTGAAGTGTAGATACAAATCCATACCGGAGGCTGTCCCACGGACCAGGAGACGAGGCAGGCGGCAGAGCTGGAACTGTGGTGTTAAGTTAAGCGAGTCAGACGCTCGTTTATTTTGACTACGCCAGGCTGAGATTTTCCAGGGCTCCTTCAGAGATCCCTGCTGAAGGGCGCGTGAACTGTGTGTGTTGATAGGAAACCATGTGTCACCAAGGAGGACTGTGGCTCTGGCTGGCTGTACAAAAGACCTAGCGGGCTGCCTCGTTGCTGCGGGCTGCAGGAGAGCCTTGGTATCCACAGTGTCCTTTTCCTGTCTGCTGTGCCAAACACGCATCCAGTTTTAAACCTCGCTTATTCCTGCCATCTTCCTCCTCCATTTGCCTTTTCTTCCGACAAACACATAATGGCTTAACACTGCCGGGCAGGCCCTGTGCTGACCGTGTGGTTCCCAAGATGAGCAGAGCCCGCTCTCCACCAGCGGGAGCTGCAGGACAAGGGAGGGGAGTGGGGGTTCACTTCGGCACTTGGCTTGGCATGCGCCAGCGGTAACACTGATGCCAAGACAGAGGAGTGTGCGTTGGAGGCCCCGAAGGAGCCTCCCTGGTCTTTCCCGTGGAGGGATTCCATTCTCTTGTGATGCAAAGACACTAATGAGTGATTTTAAAATAGATAATAGTGGGGCGGGCAGAGCTCAGTGGTGGGACGAGTGCTTAGCTTGCACGAGGTCCTGGGTTCATCCCCAGTCCCTCCATTAAAAAGAAATGAGCTAGAATAGATTACATAATACTGACAAAAAAATTATTGAAGACAGATAATAGTGGGAAAGGTTGCAAATGTCCTTTTCCTCCCTTGGCCAGAGGCGCGTCTCCCGCACTGCTGTCCTCTCTTCATCACAAAGAAAGCGAATCAAGGAGGAGTCACTCCAGCAGCCCCCCTCCTGCAGGCGGTTCTGCCCGTGGCCTGGGGGCTCACCTGTGCAGTCCTGAGAGCAAGGGGGCTGGACCTGAGGGTCCATCCTGCCAGCTCCGTCCAACATCAGGTTAAAGTCTTTCAGGTTAAAGCCCTTGAGAAATGGTGGGCAGTTCCTGGTCTTTGCCATCTCCTCAAACTTAATTACCTTGTAATATCCTGCCATCAAGTACTTCCACTCTGTAATTTCATGTCTGATGGGGTGATGCGTTTCCAAGGAAGAATGTTTCATTTTAAGTCAATTAGATTGTATTTGTAACCTTACATTTCCCAGAGATGGACCAAGATGTCTGTTTTCGATCCTGGAAACGTTCATCCCATGCTTTGCACTGACAGGGTTTGGGAAGTGAATTCGCCCGGCACGAATGAGTCAGTATCCCCTGTTTGAATTCTTCCCTGCTCCCCTCCCACCTCTGCTGATGCAACAGAGACTCAGGGAGGGGACAGCCCTGCCGCTGAATGTGGCAGAGACCTCAGCTTCGCCCCCACGTGCCCCTGCTTCCAACAACCAGTGAGAGGTGGAGTAGGGACCGCACCTCACATGGCCCTGCCTCCTGTCCTTGGTTTTCACTCCACTCAGCCGCCCCAGAGGTTCACTTTACCCTGATTACCCCCGATCACAACACTCAGGGCCATAGACTGCTTGTGGCGTGTCTCGTGAGCTTTGTAGAACATCTCTGAAGACGTCTGGGACCTCTAATCACTCACCCCTAAGAAATGAGCGACAGATGAAATGTGCAGGTAGCAAAAGCAGGTTGCAGACATAGCAGGACCCGTTTTGTTTTGTTTAGAAAGTATGCGCATTTATAGACTGCATCTGTGTTTGTGTACATGAGCCCCATTACTAAGGGTACGTGCCACTGGGCAGTGTGTGTGTCTTGGGACCTGTTGAGGAGTACACTCATATTTCAAAAAGACTATTTGATACTCAAATTTTACTCTGACAATAATGGGATATTAAAAAAAATAAAGGCTATTTTTAAAGGAACAAGTCCCAAAACACTCAGTAGGAGAGGACGAGGCTTCTCTGTATGTGTACATGTTGGTTCAAAGTCCTGCCTCTGGAACCAGGCCGTTTGTGCTCACCTGGGACACGTCGCCTTCAGTTTTCTTGTCTGTACTATGGGGATAATTAACAGCGGCCATCTCAAAATAATCATGGGGATGGTGAATAATATATGTGAAGTGGCCAGAGCCACGCCCGGCCCTCAGGGAGGAGAGCCCAGGCTCCCAGCCGGAACTGGCACTGACCTGCTGCGCCCGGCGGGCCTTCTCCGTGCTCAGTGTTTCCCTGGTGGGTCCAGGACACCTGGCCAAGCGGAGCTCACGCTAGCAAGTCTCTGTAGTGACATGTGTCTTCATCAAAATGCTGTTACTTAGCGGTGCTGTTTGAAAAAATGGCTGCATCACTTTTCATGTTTAAATCAGAGCTGCAGGGGGTCAGTTATTGGTTCTAACACAGAGGCTTGACCAGTGCACCCGGCCGGCCGTCCAGCCATAGATGGCATAGGGGAGATTCTCACCCGTAGTTTGTTACTGCTGTTTTCCAGGATTCCGAAGGAGTCGAAATCATGTTAGGAGTTTGTGCGAGCGGTTTGCTGATTTATCGCGACCGGCTGCGCATCAACAGGTTCGCCTGGCCGAAGGTTCTGAAAATCTCGTACAAGCGGAACAACTTCTACATTAAGATCCGGCCAGGAGAGGTAAATAGACCCCGATGTGCATGTACATGGGGAGGAAAGTTACCTGAGAGCAAAGAAGAATCTAAGTCACCTGCTCCCAAGTCGCGACCCTGGCAGGATGTAAGGAGTCACATCCAAGTGCCTAAGGGAATCTCTTGTGGGTTTGTCCAGTAAACGGTAATAAAACGTTCTCCTCTGTTTCATTGTTTTGTTCTAATTCTCCCCCACTGCATACATTAATTGAAAGGTTTTCCTTTTGACATACTTTAATGTAAAATCAAGATTCATGAGTAATGTTTTGTATTTTTCAAGTGGTGGCATCAAAGACACTCCTAGTTGTTAAACCTCTTTGTGAGTAAAGAACAGACTCCTTCCTGTCTGTCCTGTTTCTCTGTCTCCACGTCCCCTCTCTGTCCTCCAAATCTGGTAGCACCCTAAAGGGAGTAGCTTAGACACAATGAGCATCAAGGTACAAGGAAGATTAGAACGAGTGATGCCAGGTGTAAATTATGCAAGTGTTCCACAGCCTGAACTATTTCTCTCCCTTTTTTTTTTTTCAATCAGAGAGACTAATGAAAGGATCAAAATTGTTAACTAATCCTTGCTCCTTAGGCAGAAGCATCCATGATCAACTTTTCTTCTATAGTGGTGTGACATAGTCCATAGTGAATATCTGCTCTTGTCTACATAATAGATAATTAATGAATACGTGCAGTTTCTAATTAGTTAATATAAGGGAGGCTGCCAAAGCTCTAAGATTATAGCTCATTGATGTTTCTGAACATCCCTGGTGCAATATAGAATTCTCTCCTGTCTTCAAAATCAGCCTCTCCACTGGTGGGAAATGCTAGTTTAAAAAAATCAGACTGTATGGGATGTGATGCATAGCATGGTGACTACAGTTAATAATACTGTATTGTACGTTTGAAGTTGCTAAGAGAGTAGATCTTAAAAGTTCCCCTCATAGAAAAAGAATTCTGAACTGCATGTGGTAATGGATATTAACTAGCCTTATCATGGTGGTCATTTCACAAAATAAAAAAGTGTCAAATCATGCTGTACATCTGAACTAATATAATGTTACATGTCAGTTATATCTCAATACAAGAAAGTTTTAAAAGTTAGACTATAAAGTAATGTAAATATAAAATCAAACTTGTCTTTGAAGACCGAAATGATCTGCCAGCTTTTCATGTAAATACCTGAAATTCATTTTTTATATTTCCTAAAGATTGCCTGTTACACTTATAAACAATTTATATTCGACTTTTTTTAACAGTTTTTATTGACTTATAATCATTTTTATATTCGATTTATTAAACATGTGTTAAGTGAGCATCTGTTTATTGCCAGGCACTGTTGGGCTTTGAAAATAAGAGGATAATTACGACCTCGTTCCTGTCCTATAGGGACTTTCTGTTCAGCACAGAAACAGACCCGCACACGTGGAATTGCATCAGGATTCAGATGTGATAATATTGCGTAGACGTGGGATGAGCATCGTGTTGGGAGAGGTCGAAGGGAGCGTCGGACCAGGGCGTTGGCAGAGCGTAGGGAGCCATGGGAGCTTTGTAACTGGGCTGTGACATGCCAGGTGGATATTTTGGAATGCAATGCAGCAACTTGGTAGTGTGACGTGGTAAGATCTAAACTAGGGCAGAGGCTGTGGGAATAGGCTGGAAGGAGCAAATGGAGAGAGAGGTTTCAGAGCAGAAGCAGTAGGTCCTGGAGACAGGGAGGGGGAGGGTAAAAAAGGCAGGAAAAGAGTGTAGGAGAATCAGAGGTTTGGGGTCTGCATGAGAGAAGTCGATGGCAATGGTGTTATTAGGTAAGAAATCGGGGAGAATCTCAGGAAAAAAAGCATTGAAATTCCTGTGGGGACAGATTTCTGGGGGTGATTCTTGCGTAGTAAGAAGCATAGGACTTGAACAGAGTCCTCCACGTTTTATGCAAAGCTTTGGGCAGGGAGTAAATTACTAAAGAACAAGGGAAGTTAGAGGAGGGGAAAAAGACCCTAAAACAAAACCTCTTTCTGAGGGAGGGGAGGGCAGGAAAGGAGCATCGGCAGCTCAGGAAAACCAGCCGGAGAGGGAAAGGGACACAGTCGTGGACGACAAGGGAGGAGATTCGGGGAAGAGGTTACCCAGCGGCGCCCGACGTCACAGAGGAGGCGCTGGGGGTGAGAACTAAGTGCGTTGAGCTTGACGGTCAGGCCCCGTTGTGACATTGGTTCAGGAAGGAGTCAGGGCCCCTGGCAGGTTGCGGTGAGGGGAGGAGGGGGTGGCGGAGGCTTCCCTTCCTGACGCCGGGCAGGGACGTGCATGTCGGGAGCCCGGGTCGGCAGAAGCAACCTCAGAGAACGTTGTCCTTCCACCCCTCCTTTTTTTTTTTTTTTACAACCGTATGTACAGCCTGAGAAGAATGAGTGAGAATGATTATTAATGGCACAAAGGCTCTGAAGAGGTTGGAAGAAATGAGTACAAAGCAGAGAGAGAGAGAAACATTCAGGAAGGGCTGGGCGGGCTCGCATCCTTGTGCGTCTGAGGAGGAGGGCAGCGAGAGACTCTTCCCCGCTTCTTGCAGCAGGAAGTCAGCTTCTTAGACCCCCCCCCCCCCCGAGCGTAGCGTGTGGTGCACGTGAGATGCAGGGTGGATACGGGCGGGATGCTTTGAGTCCGAGTCCACGGTCCCCTGGCTTGTCGATTGCCCGGGTCCCTTGGGCGGTGGTGAGTTTCACGACCACGGCTGCATAGGAGCATCAGAGGGACAGTAACAGGGGAAGACAACTGCATTGAGAGCACCGGGATGTATCTCCCTGTCTCCCCTGCCCAGCCCCCCTCAACACATTAGAAGTAGAGTCGAGCATGGTTAGAGCGCACCTGCCTTGCATAGAACCCCTCCTCTTGGGTGTTTGCCACATAAAGTGCTTTTGCTGTTGATCACAGCAGTGGTCCGGAGGTTTTGTGCTCTTTTGGAAAGCCTTTACTGTTTAGGGTGATTGCCCTCTGGTGGCCTGATGTATCCTGTCTTCAGAAAACAAAACGTTATCAAGTGTCTGCCATAATCATGTTAAAATATATTACTGAGAAAGTCAGATATGTCACCTTGAAAAGTCGGGTGGCTGATGGAGTATCATGGAAACTATAGATGCTGAAAAATAGGAAAATGTGTTTTCTCGGCTTCTGATCTTACACAGCCAGCCCTCTGTATCCCAGGGCTCTGCATCTGTGGGGGAAAAAAAATTCCAGAAAGTTCCAAAAAGCAAAACTTGAATTTGCTGCATGCAGACAACTATTTCCATAGCATTTCCATTGTTTTTTACTATTTCCATAGCATTTACATTGCATCAGATAGTATAAATAATCTAGGGATGATTTAAAGTATGCAAGAGGATTACATGAGTGATTACACATGTACTATGCAATTGTGCATGAGGAGCTTGAGCATCCATGGATTTTGGTATCCATGGGGGTCTTGGAACCAATCCCCCTTGGATACTGAGGGCCAACTGTATACTGTATTGACAGCTGTTAGCATTTAACATGTTAATGCACAAATGAAATCAGCAGTATCTGATACCAAGTCATCAGATACGTAGGATATATGCACATTTCCAGACGAGATGCAGAGAAAATGTCATCCTGAGAACACTGTGAACCACACACATTTTATTCGTGTCTGTCCATTCCAGGTGAAGTCAGGATTTCGTTGAGAAACCATGAAAATTAGGCTCAAAAACTAGATCAGGACAAATTGGTCTCTGGAAGGAACACAAGCGTCCTTCTTTTTTTGCATTTAATTTTTGTAAGATTCATCCTTGTACATGGAACGTTTACTGCATGCATAATGTGGTGATCTGTACCCGCAGTACTGTAAGGCGATAGGAGATTCTTTTTATTAATGGATGAATGTTTGTAGTATGAAATCTGCATGGAGCAGTTGATTTCAGGAGTAAAGAAAAAAACCTGTGGGTGGTATTTTGATTTTGTCTGTTATTTGCTTGTATGTTATTTACGATTCCAAACTTCACTCTGCCCTTCCATGTGTCTTTTTAAATTTAGTTTGAACAATTTGAAAGCACCATTGGGTTTAAGCTGCCAAACCATCGAGCTGCCAAGCGTTTATGGAAAGTATGTGTAGAACACCATACATTCTTCAGGTGGGTAGAGACCAGTTTGGTTTTTCCCTAAGGAGGAAAGAGAACAATTGGCATCACTTACAGTGCAGAAGATTGTTGGGAAGAAGAATGTGGAAACAGTAGCCTTTCTATTCCTTCAGCTTTGTTGCCACCAGATTTCTTGATAAATCCTAAAAGAGCTTATAACTAAATTTGAAAGATTTTCCTTAACTTGTCTTATACTTACCTGCCTCATCTCCCCTTTACTATCTTTAGTGGCTTTTCATTATTTTCATAGGCGGTCCACTTCAGATGTCCAGTCTATTTCTTCTATTTCAGTAATTTCTCAATGCCCTGAACTCCTTTGCTCAAAATGGTCCTAAAGCCATCAGATCTGTGTCTGCAGAATCACAGATCATCACTGTTCTTCACCAACATGACCTACTTAATTGCTCTCTGGGTTTGCAGAACCATAGACTCTCCCACTGCACGGGATGTTAAAGTGTGTCTAGTCCCACTCAGCCGCCATTTTCCTTGTAGCCTCTGCGACGACACCACTTGAAATACACTGTATGAACTGATTTTTTTCTTATAAGACAAGATTCATTGCATGGCATGTTGGGTGTGGAACCTTTAGTACGCAGAGCACGTTACCTTTCAGAACAGAGTAGAAAGTTAGCATTCTTAGTATTTGGCTTAACAAACTTCCCGATGTTTTTTTCTTTAATATCTCTAGACTGTTGTTACCAGAAGCACCGCCAAAGAAATTCCTTACCTTGGGTTCCAAGTTTCGTTATAGTGGAAGAACACAAGCCCAAACCAGACGGGCCAGTGCGTTGATAGACCGCCCTGCCCCTTACTTTGAACGCTCATCCAGCAAACGTTACACCATGTCGCGCAGCTTGGATGGAGGTAGGTACCTCTTCCTGCTCCTTCATTATTCCTAGCGGCTGCCCAGGAGGAGGAAGCCATCATGAGCCTTTGATGAGCAGAGGTCCTCGGGGACAGTGTGAAATGCAAAGCACTTGTTGGTCTCTGGCTGAATGGCAAATTATAACCCCTCCAGCCTCGGAAAAACAAAAGTGCCTTTGTTAGTCTAATGTCTGTTGGTGGTGGATTTATATAAAATTACAGGCTGGTACTTAGGGATTGAGGAGCATAGCTTTCCTAAGCTGGCATCCTGAATTTGGAAAAAGATGCTCTCATTCTAAATATCATAACCACATATTTATAAGTCAGTTGGTTCCCTCGGCTGCAGATCTTTAATGATTATCAGGTCTGTTTTAGACGCTTTGTTTCAGAAAGAAAACTGAGTTAAATTTGTCTCTTATTTCTAAAATATGTTTATGAGTAAAATGTGACTTTCCATCAGCCAGTGGATAATAGCTGATAAAAAGGATTACGTTCAGGTAACAGAGCAAAGGCTGTATGTGAAATCCCCCTGGTTAATGCTAATTACTGCGGCAGACAGACGGGGGAGCGCACCTGTGAAATGGTCTCTGCCGCTAAGTCAAATGTGTGAGGGGACCAGGGAGAGAGTCACTTAATCACTTCAATGATATTTTCAGGGAAGGACATGGTAGTGAGTTTTTAGCAGGTGTTTGTTCCGTGTGACGGATTTCTCCCGCCGTCCGTAGTCGCGTGCGGGTGTACTTTCTGCTACAAGACGCGGCCGTGGGGCAGTCGGAGCTGCTGTATCCTTGGGCGTGGAGCCCACAATACAGAGGGCCGACTGTGTTGTTACACCATACACCCCGTTTTCTGTGGGAGACTCAAGCATCCGTGGACTCTGGTTATCTGCAGGGATCCCAGGACTGTCCTCACAGGTACCGAGGGACCACCGTAGTACTTAACATAGCAACAGAGCCATGGCCAGGGCTCTGTCCTCCGATTCAGAGCCCCTGGAGATCAGATGTCGTGTAGGAGGCCTGCCCTGTGCACACACAAAGGAAAGTTTCTAGCATGTATGTACGATTTTTTTAATTGAAGTACAGTCAGTTACAGTGTGTCAGTTTCTGGTGCACAGCAGAGTGTCCCAGCCACACATACACATGTATATATTCATTTTCATATTTTTTTCATTAAAGGTTATTACAAAATATTAAACAGAGTCCTATGTTGTACAGAAGAAACTTTTTTTCAATCTATTTATATATACAGTGGCTAACATTGGCAAATCTCAAAGTCTAATTTTAATAGTAAGCAAAAACATACAAAGTCACAGAGCCTGGGACCACCTTCCTCCTGACCTTTTTTGCCCCGCCCACTCCCCACTCACCATAGGGTCTCAGTTCTTCCTTCCCTTTTGCCAGACCCCCGTGTGGCTGCTGGGGTGACATGCTCCCCAAATCCCATGATTAAAAAGACCATATTGTCCTAATGGAATACTTTATAAACAATTTCTAGAGGACGTCAAAATTGTGTTATTAGCGCGATATTATCATTACACATTATGTCAGTGAAGCGGAAGGAAGGCTCACCAGGCATGGATAAATTCAGACCCAGGTCCAGGCGCCTTGCCTGTGCCGCCGTGTGCAAATGAGTTAGTCTGCAGGTCTCAGCTTCAGTAGTTTGTCATCTGTAAGATGGGGCCAAGGCCGCCCCGACAGGTGCGAAGGGTGAGTAAGGTGTAGACGAGGTGATGATAATGATGTCAGTATGTTGTACAGTTGTACAGTTACATGGGTGATTATCCTGAAGGCTTTTGCGAGCTGCCCTGGGAGGCCAATTACCGTTCTCTCTATCTGCTCGAGAGTCTCCTGTTTTCATAATATCTAACTTGGAGCCAAACTTTTGGGTAAAGTGTTTTATTAGGACTACTTCAAGTTGAATTAAGATACTGAAAATTCCACGTTAACATTGGTACTTTCTTCCGGCATCTTCCCCCTTAACGAATTTCTGTGGCCGAGTTGTGTGTTCTGTCGGGCAGGGTTGCAGGCACTTGTGTAGAATCACACCTCGTTCCCCCAAACACCACCCACTTGTTTAGCGATGAGAACCCAAGGGGACATATCTGTTGTGAATGTCGTTTTCCTCGTGACCTGTTGTGTGATACAGTGATGGCTGAGAAGACAGAAGACTATTGAGAAATAAATGTACTAATATCATGCTGTCTCTCTCTCCCTGCCCAAAAGTGATGTTAGTATGTTTTGTCTCTCATTCTTTGGGGTCCTGCCGATTCTCGAATGTTTTCTGTGCTGCTGCACTGGGGGCCATGGCTGCATGTTGGAATAGAAACTGCTTTTTGCAAGATTGCATCTCCTGTAGAGCGGCCTAATGGGCCCACTAGGAAACTGTGTCTCATACGAGCTTCTTCATCAGCAGAAAGAGATTAAAAAAATGTCTTAGTGAAGGTATTTTAGTAAAATGATTTACTATTAAAACAATTTCAGAATTTTTTCCTTACATTTACGTTTTAAACTTCCTAACATGTGAAAGATTTAGAAAGATTGTATTTTGCCTGTGATTAGCTACTCTGTATTTGAGAAGCAGCTTTTCTAAATTATTTCAGTAAATGTTGTGGTACCTAAAACCTAAAATAACGACCACCGAGTTTCAAAAATTTAACTGAATGAAGCATCTCTTTCACTAAGACATTTTAGCCGGGACGAAGGCTGTGTCATGTATCTCTTACGTTTGCATGCTCTGCATTTGCATGAATTTCATTAGCAACCTTTGTCTGGTTTTCCCAGAATACTAGAGGTGAATGAAAGGATGCATAAAGCGGTCATCTCTTTCAAGTGCGGTGACAATTAAATCGTCTCTGCACTTTAGCTGAACGGAGTTTGGCCGTCTGAATTCTATAATCTCTGCCAAGAGGGTTACTGTTCATTATTACTTATGTAACTTTTATATTGTAGGAGTGGTAGACTCTTCAACCGCTAATAATAATAGTGGTAGCAGTAGTAATAATAATAATAAAAAAAAAAACATTCCAGTGCTCATTAATGAATGGCCCTTCCAAAGGTGTGTTCAAAGCCAAGTGCACTGGAGCAGTTGTCTGTCTACTGAAAGCACTGCTAGTTGTGGAATTTGCCCCTAATTGTCTGGTGCCAGGGGCCCCCCGTTACTCTGTGGGGTAACAGGCTCCACGGCAGCTCGGCCTCCCATCTGTCCGCTCCCACCCACCCTCACACACATCCTCACCCGAGGGCCCGAGAGTGGATGGCAGGTGGCCTCAGGAGATGAGCTTGGAATCCTGCTGAAACACTGTTAGGGCTGGCGCAGAAGGACGAGCCTGGCATTGCTTAGATCAGGGACCTGTGGTGCTGACCTCCCTGTTGAAGAGAAACCCGGGGTCTTGCAGGGGCATTTTTTTCTGTAACAGGACGATCGGCAGTGCTATTCTGTCTTCTGACTTAACTCTTCCGGACTTTATTTCTTCAATTGTATTCGCTTTTAGCGTCGGTGAATGAAAACCATGAAATATACATGAAGGATTCTGTGTCCGCTGCAGAGGTTGGTACTGGCCAGTACGCCACAACAAAGGGCATCTCTCAGACCAACTTGATCACCACTGTGACTCCGGAGAAGAAGGCGGAGGAGGAGCGGGACGAGGAGGAGGACAGACGGAAAAAGGCCGAGGAAGCCACGCCTGCCGCTGCTGTACGGCACGAGGGCAAGGTACATCCCCGGCCGCCTCCCGCAGACCAGAGGGCTCCCGAGTGGCGCTGAGGCTGGAGACCAGGCATGCGTGCGTGAGGGTCAGGCCGATTCCTAGTGCAGCCTTAGTCACGTACATATTGTCAGTCTGTAAATTATTATTTCCTGTGCCAACATTTTTCCTCCGAAAGACCCTTTTTTAACTTTCTGGAAATGTTTATTGAACACCTTGGGTGCTACGTAAGACTTTCAACAGCTGTCCTGTCTGTATAGCTTAAAATACGTCTGGTGGCGTGTTACACTCTCGTGTTTGGGCTCACGTTTCAGAACTGCACTGAAGCTCTTTTCCTTGTTTCTGGCCCCATTCTCCTACCCACGGACTGTCCGTCTGTCTAGGTATCCAGCAGTTGCATTGCTGCTCTTCTGACTGCAAGTAACTGAGTGTTTATACATCCTTCTCTCTCTTAGGCTTATGACTATAACCTGATTATCAAGGTAGCGAGTGGACATGTTTTGGAAAAGGGATATTAAGGCAGAACATTTCAGGGGAAGACAGAGTGAACTTGGCAGCAATTTCTCCAAGGTGTTTTATCTATTAAATTTGGTCACTTCATTTCATCCAAAATTCAGTTAATTTTTAAACATTATGTTTATTTCTGGAGATCCATCACTGTAAAGCAACGTTTCAGAAAAATGAAAGTCAGAAAAACATGTAGACAACCTGCTTCTGGTGTGGGGTTTTGTATGTGGCGGAACAGCTCCGCTAAAAGTCAGACACCACGTGGGGAGGTTTATACATAATAATAATGGAAAAACAAGAGTGGGTCTTGGAGTGGACAGAGTACAGAGTGAAAGGAAACAGCCAAATAAAAATGCTGTGTAACTTTAGAGGTTATGCTAAAGCTAAGGTAAATTTCAGAAGTGCTCGTTCACATGTGGGCTTTTCAGATATAGAAGACGGGACAGAGAATTACCCAGGGTTCTCTAGAAAAATGCTCCTTTTGAGAAGAATTTAACAGTGACATCTAAATGGGCAGACTAGCAAACACGCCATCCATCTGCTTATGTTAGACTATCCCAGTGACCCAGTCTGCCATCCTTTTTAGGGTAGATCGTTTATTTACCAAACACAAAAATAAAAACAGGATATGCGCCAACAGCAAGAGTGTTTGGATCACTTCTCTATTAAATGTGCTCTGTTCCGGATTTTCCTTTTACATAATTCCTGTTCCATTAAGTCAAGGCGGGTTTTAAGTAGGACCCGAGAAGAAGGTGACATACTTGAAAAGCCAGTGTGTCCCATGATTTCTTGATACCACCCACGCCCACACTCCGTTCTCACAGGTGTGTAAATATGATTAAGTGGCCCATAAAAGTAAATGACTTGTCGTTTACTCCAAAAAAAAAAAAAAAAAAAAACCAGATACAGTCTCACTTTATTGGATTTTCAAAGATCAGCGATTTGTTGACATAAGATGTAGCCCTGGGCCAGCGTCACGCAGGGCCATTTATGCTGTGGGAAAATAAAAGGACAAGACTGCGGCTCTCACCGCCTGGGTCTCTGAGAAGCCAGCACTTTGACCCAGCTGCCTTCTGAAAGGCTGGGGCTGAGGCCTCCTGCTCCAGGAGGCGGACGGCTGTCTTACCGCCCACGGGGCGAAGCCGTCTTTTAAAAACCGCTTTCATCAGCAGCACAGAAGATAAAGCGGTAGTTGTGTTCTTCCCGCTTCAAGAAGTAGCATAGAGGGTACTCATTTTTCAGCCAAAATGAAACTGTATTACTGAAAATGGCCCTTAAATGACTGGCCCCTAGATTTCTTTGAGAGGAGGCGTCTTCCTGGCCTAATGATCACCCCGGGTGACAGGGCAGCCTTCTGCGGGCAGAAGCCAGCTCGTAACTTGAACGTTGTCCTCAGTTCAGTGAGATTCATGCGGGGTCTTGTTTAAGACACAATCTTTTAAGTCAGATGTGAGTATTCGGAAAAGATATACTTGTCCAGTACCAACAAGGAGACCCTTCTGAATTCTAACAGATCCATGATGTAATTTTGTCTGTGCATTCTCTCACCCTCGGTCTCTTTATTTACCAAGTCAGAATCAGATAACCGCCCCAAAGCAGGCCGGGTAACATCCGTGCTGTGGTCACTAGGCAAAAACACGCACACGCTTAAACACACACAGAGCGGAAGTCCAGGCACCTTCAGGCTCCGAGTGACCCGGTCTTGAACTCCCGGCGGTAGCAGCCTCTGCGTGGGGCCCAGGTCCTGTTTGGCACTGGCCTGCTTCCTCCTTTTCCTCCTCGCTCAGCAGCCAGGGAAGGAGGGCGGAAGAGCCTCACTCCCCCTGCAGAAGCCTGCACGCAGCGGGAGCACTTTCGCGGGATGCCTGCCTTGATGGAGCTCTTAACGACTCAAACCAGGCTAGCTGCGCGTACCGCCCGTCTGCTGAGAAACCAGAAGGCGGGGAAATGGTATCTTCCAGTTATTCATGGGCCACAAGTAACACAAAGTGAGCGCTTATAAACCATCTCACAGGAAAACACGTTCTTTTTTGCTACTTAGCTGGTTGAAAACACTTATTGAAGGTCCATGTGCATCGGGGTAAAGGAACCGAAAGAGGAGTTTTCAAAAGAACCTTAGTTCTTTGTGAGTAGTTAAGGCTCCTACAGTGTTCATCGCTGAATTCCCTGATCAGAACTGCCTGTCAGATAGGAGTGGGGCCAGAAACATCTTGATTTGGAAACCCACCTGTTTCAGATATAACCGACTAACCAAGGAAAAGGTAATGCTAGAGATTTTGTCTAAAATAATCAAAATTTGGATTCATTCTCCTTTGAATCCAGCCGAACTCCAGTAACGGATCTGTTAGCTGGAGATCAGGAGAAGTTATTGAAAGTCTTGGTTTTACGTTTGCTCTCAACACCCTAAAAATTTCTAGAGTTATTGGTCTAAACAAAATTTGGGGCTTTTTTATTTTTATTTTTAATGGTCTTTTTTTAAACCTATATTTATTTTTCCCCTTAACGGAGGCACTGGAGATTGAACCCAGGACCTTGTAAACAAAATTCCTGAAGCGTGTGAAACATGTAGACATTGAGATTACCCACAGATGCCTTCTGTTCTGATTTTTTTTTTAAGCCCACCCTGTATTTGATTGTCCAATGGGAAAACGATGGCCGTTCGTGGCCACGTTGGCATGCAGCTTGAATACTTTAAAATCCCTGAACAACCCTAGTGCTGAATTTCTTGTTTTACGGTTTTGTATTGATGCCCACAAGGAAGTTAACTAATTGCAGTTTTCTTTTTGTCCTTTTGCACCTCTGTTTGCTGCTTTCTGTCTCTGTCTCTCTCATCAGTCACCCGGGCTTGGCACTGACTCATGTCCCCTGCCCCCCCCATCGGCCCACCATCCCCCAGCATCTCCCCCCGGGCTCCGCCGGAGGTGTAAGGAGAACCAGCGCCCCCCACCGGGGCTGGAGCCGTCCCGGGACCCCGGGCACCTGCACTGGGAGCCTGCCTCGGACCCCGACGGCCGAGGGAAGCCGTGCCGAGGGGACCAGGACATGGCTTTTAGCTACAAGCAGCAGACGGGCAAAGGGGCCACCCTGTTCTCCTTCTCCTTGCAGCTCCCCGAGTCCTTCCCTTCTCTGCTGGATGACGACGGCTACCTCTCTTTCCCCAGCCTGTCCGAGACCAGCCTCCTGCCCCAGAGCTGGCAGCACTTCCTCCCCATCCGCTCGCCCTCCCTCGTGCCCTGCTTCCTCTTCATCTTCTTCTTCCTGCTCTCCGCCTCCTTCTCAGTGCCATATGCCCTCACTCTCTCCTTCCCTCTGGCTCTGTGCCTCTGCTACCTGGAGCCCAAGGCGGCCTCCTTGAGTGCCTCACTAGACAATGACCCGAGTGACAGTTCAGAGGAAGAGGTGTGTACCTCGGCATAGAACACACGTCCCTGTCATGTTCGGAGCTGCGGTCCGAAGCAGTGTTAGACGGCTGCTGCGATAGTGGTCCTACTTTCAGAGCCTCATTTATTGTCTGTGCCGATGCGTGACGAGGTTGTGTGTGGGGGGAACACCGCCCGGCCCAGGGTTAGGCACAACACCATGTGGCCGGAGCAGTCGGAGCCCAGCCCGGAATCCCACCGCTACCCACCGAGTCCCGCGGGTGCCGGAGGACTCAGCCCAGGTCCGCTGTAAATGAGTAACCCGGGGGCTGTGTAGAGAGTCAGGGCTAAGTTGAAGGCGCTGCTCAGGTTCCGCTCGATAAAGGAAATCACACAGAAGACAGATACATAACTTTCAGCTAGGTCCATGGCGAGTTACCGAAACGCATCCTGACAGAGTGATACCCGGTGGTGACCCGCGCTGGGTAGAGGATGCTCAGGTGTGGCGGGAGAGCGCACCGCCGTCAGGGGTGCAGCATTATCATCTGGGTAAATGCCTCCCTCTCCCCCCTGGAGATTCCGAAATGCCCCCACTGCTCTTTGATCGTCATTGCCAGACCATCACTGTGACTCCCGGAGGGGAGCCAGGGCCCATGGGGGTGTTGGGTCAGGAAGGATGCCTGAGCAGTTTCAGACGCCCAGTGACATCAGCCATTGGCAGGATCAGAAACAGGACCAGAAAGAGCAGCATTTGAAAACAGCAGTTTCCAAACACAGTCAGGGAAGACTCGTTTGGGGTTTCTGCACACTGTCACAGGGGCTGAACTTCCATCAGCAAGAGTGATGTCAGTGCACACGTTGGGGGGCAGCCGTTCTCTTAGCTCCAGCGTGAGCCCCTAAGTCCACGCCTCCCCCTGGCGAGGCCAGGGAAGCCGGAAGGGCCTCTGTGGCTCTCAGCCAAGCTTGTGTGCGGTGGGGAAAGGACTGGCGCCTTCAGCCTCTGTCTGAGAGGGCATGCCACCTGTCAGTCTCCCGTCCCCTCCTCCCAGCCACTGGGTGGGGTGACGTAGCCAATAGTTTTTCCTCTTAATTGTTCCCTGTTCCCACCGCTCCACTGCCGGCTGAACAGCCCAGCAGTGTCCTTTGTGCAGCCTTCAAACAGAGCGCACAGAAAAGAACAGAAGCGGCCACCAGAGGCGCCTGGCTGACACCTACCCTCCTGCCTCCACCTGCCCCGGCCCCTCCAGCAATTCTGTTCCCACAGAACAAGGGGTTTTTTGTGGCAGGAGACAAACCCACTATACCTCGCGTTGAAAAAGAAAACCACACGGTCAAAGCAACACTAAAAAAGGAAAGTCTATTCAGCTCTGGGCTCAAATGCTAATTCGAGCTGCACCTGCGAGCATGCAGCATCGCGGGGGTGCGTGTGTGTCTATATTTAGTGGTGTTGTGACCATTTCTTTGCAGCAAAAAGGAAAAAAAATGGGAATGGTCTCACAGATGTTCTAAAGAAAAGTTTAAGCTTTTCAATCTGATTTTGCCTAAGAGCCCTTTCCAAGGCTCTTGGATTGTATATGACTTAGCTCCAAATCTACCTTTATGTAACCATTTTCATATGTGGAAAATATTTTAAGATAAAACAACTCTAAATCCTAGGCTTGAATATCTCTACTTCTTATAGTGGCAACATGATCAAATAATGTAGGGCTAGACCCTCCCACCATTCAGAACACAATGTTTATCTGCAAAGACTTCGTAATATTAACTGGTTTCCAACCTGGACATCTATTTTTCCTTTAGCAATGGGATTAGTCATCAAGCTAACAGAAGGCAAAAAGATTGCCACTTTCGGTTTTTTTCTGAATTTTAAATAACTGAACTTTTATGTAGCCAACCACACAGATCTTGTGCCTAATCCAGGGTGTACATCTTGTTGTAATCAGTGCATGAAAATTAATGTGAAACTCGGGCATGTCTGCATTACATCAGCAAAACAAATCACAGCAGTTACTCCTTGCAAGCTAGTGACCGCATGATCAGAGCTTCCCCTATGTTAGGCCCCCTGGACTTTGCAAACCTCTGAAACCGTGGAGGGGCTCCGGCCGTGCAGCCCCCCCGAGCCCTCCTCTCCAGCCTGGTCACCCGTGGCCTGACACGCGACTTTGTATTTGGCCCTCTGTTCAGTGTCGTCTCAACCCCAAGTGTTAAGAGCTGCGCGCCCTGGTTCATGCTGAGCAGGAGAACACGTGTAGGTCGTTCCGTTAAAAAAACAAGAGAGAGAAATCGCCGTTTGTTGGCATGGCCTTTTGCAGTCCCTGGGCCTCAAGCCTTGCGGCAGCTCAGCTCTGTCACTTTCGTTTTGCAAAATCGCTAATGACTCTAGTTCTCTCTAAATATTTTATCGTCCCTGCTTACATTTTTCACGTGTGGTGGTGGCTTAATTAGCTCCAGCCCTCCTGCAGAGGGAGGCCCAGTGTAGAGCGGGGTCATCATTTCAGGCTACGAAGCTGACGGCCGTTCCCCCTCCTGTGCTGCCCGCGTGGCCAAGTGAGAAGAGGCAGCACGCTGAATCATCTTCATCTGCCAGGAGATGGGAGCTGAGTTTAGCTCACCACACCGTGAAATGTAATCATGTGTCATTTTGCGAGGAATTTTTGGACAATACCCAAAAAAGGGAGATGGACTAAATCTGGAGGGAAAGATCGATCACATGATTTGACGTTTTAAATTGCATATTACAGGGTAGTTCACGGCTTGCCATCTATTTTTCAGTTTTTAATCATAGGATATAAGTAACAGTCTTTATTCAGCCTTTATTACTTCATCTATTAACTGTTTATTGACCAGGCACTATGTTTGTTGAGTGACTGACTGACCAGGTGCTAAGCAGGAATTTGAGGGAGTTTAGACACAGCCCAGGCTATTTGTGTGTAGTAGGGGGAAAGTATTATCATTATGAAATGCTGTGTTGATAACAGTATTTCCGATCCTTGTAGTCACGTGTGTGAGGTCCTGGGTGAAGCGGTTAGTGTCCATCACCTGACACAGGGCTGTCATTTTCCCCACTTTACTAGAAGGAAATCGGAATTAAAATACGAAGCCTGCCCAGCCTGCCGCAGAGTTAAACAGCAAGGAGTTGTGCTCATGTCAGTCTGACAGCAGACCCCTCGCTCTGAACCGTGGCCGTAATTCTGGTCCCAAGATGCTTGGAAAGCAACTGAAGGGAATTCTAAAGCCACGAGGAATAGAATCTAAATTGGAAGAGAAGGACTTTCACAAGATCTTTTGACGTCCTTGGCACAACCAGTTAGCACACTGAGCACAAGTCATTCTTAGCTGCTCTTGAAAGCCTCAGGTTTCCTCGAGTCATTCTGTACCCTCGAACTGGAACCTGTCCCTCTTCCTAATTCAAACTGGCCTTCCCCTAGACTGTCGGTTGGGGAAGCCTTGCTAATGCTGCAGCAGCGATCACCCTAATGAGAAGATTACTAGCCACTCCCCAGGGATCGCCACGTGGGTCCGGTCGTGAAGCTGTCAGCCAGCCCTTTACCACCTATCGAAAGTGACTTCCCGCGTAGGCAGGTGACTTCTGCCCGGTGGTCAGGGTGGCAACCTGAGGTGCACATGCCAACCGTGAATTCCAGCTCCTTTTCTTTTAGGGAAATAGAAAGTGAAAGTTTGGGAGAAGAACTGCCAAGAAATCAGCCTCTCCAGATGTAGGTGGACATGACACCATCCCAACCCTCCCGCTTAAGAGTCTGTGTTCTTTGGGGTTAGAGATTACTCACAACCGTGCAGCCTCCACGTGCGATTTTTGTTCTCGCTTAATCAGTCGCATATCTTGCTTGGCTCAAGGGAATTTCAGTCATGACTAGTTGATATTTGTGGAGGGAGAGTCGGTTAATATTATATTTAGCATTTAGAGATCCCCAATTTCAATGGCTATTGTTCTGCTCACCTCCAGGAAAAAAAAAAAAAAAAAGCTTTTCTTTTAAATCATAAACCTCTATAAACCAGATTAAAAACAATTATTGTGATTCTCCCTGGAAAAGCTGGGCTCTGTCAAATGCTGTGCTTTGTTTTATTTGTCTCCAAGTAGATGTCTTTCTCCCTCTCTCTCTCCTGATTTTTTATTACTTTATTATTATTATTTGCTTCATTTGAATGTGTTTTTTTTCTTTTGGAACGACATTGAATTATATACTTCTGTGTACCTCCTTTATATTGGAGGGTGGGACAAACTAAACAGATAGTCTTAAAAATATCTAGTTAGCCACACTACCTGAAACTTGAGTTACATTTCTGATATGCGTAAAACATGCCTGTGAGTCACTGGCAGGTGCTTTTTGTAATTCAGAGGTAATGCAGACAGCCTGGTGGTCCTAGGATGGATGTAAATTATTGAAATGTTGTAAATGAGGGGCTGAAAGTCCGCAACTGTTATAGTAGCTTTTTATTTAAATTTACTTTTTAATTTGCCTTTTAAATGTGACATATTCCTAGATTTAAAAAAAAAAAGATCTATAAACATCCGTTTTATTTGCATTAAACGTTTTTAGGAGCTCTTTCTCGGGGTTTGAGTAGAAGTGGGGAAGGAATGACATGGCACCAGACATGTCAGCTTGGCTGCCACACTTCTGTGGTTTCTGCAGGCTGTGTGCCTCTGGTCTCCCCCTGAGTGGCTCTGCTGATGGAACCTAGCTCTGGCCTTTCTTTTGCTTTTGTTTGAACTTTCATTCTTGTGGGAAGGTAGTCTGATAACAGATCACAGAAAAAAAGAATGAAGTCGGACCCAGGCATGCCCCGTTTGACCAGATGGTTTGTTTTCTATCCCTGCCTTCCTCCTGGAACCTGATCACTTCGGTGGTCGTAGACCGACAGTGAGCGCACAGACACCGCGGCTGATGGGGAAACCACCGCCACTGAGGTTGGTATCGGAACTGAGGGCACCGGCCGGTTGCCTAACGGACATGCTCTCTGGGGTGGCTCTGCGTTTGAGGACTTTGCATCTTAGCTTGTAGAGTGGGGGTCGAGTCTAACTTTAGCCGTAGGAGTTAAAGATCTCCTCTTGCCTGGACCAGTGGTTCTCAAACTCTGGCAAGTGGCAGAGTCACCTGGAGGCACCCACCCTCCTGTTCCTCATTCAGGGGAGGTCCGGGGAGGACTCAAGAATTTGTGTTCCTAACAGGTTCCCAGGTGATGGTGACTCTGTCCACTTCACAGTCACAGTTTGAGAACCACTGGCTAAACTGATAATACTTTTTTTAAAATGTATTTTACCCAAAATGAGAGGCTGTTTATGTGCGAGACTCATAATGAGCGGGAGGGAGGGTCACAATTAATTAAATTAGCGTATTGACTGGAATCCACAGATGCATTTTTAAATCCCAAAGGGTCAAAATACTAGTTGAAGTTACATTTAACTCATTTTGGTGTGCTGGATGTAGGCACTCAAAAGAAATGAATTCTCTAAGCAAGAGAAAATGAGCAAATTACTATTATCTCTTTCTTGGAAAAAACGTCACATTGAACTATTGTGGGAGAGATACTATGCTATTATTTGTCCTTTATTAATTCTTAAGGGTCCGTTAAATTTGCCTGTGGCTTCTCTACCAATAACTAAATTTTTTCAAGTCTTCTCTACCAATAACTAAATTTAAATTTCTGTAAAAATAATATTTACGGATACTAACAGAAGTCAAGATGTTCATTTCTCAGAGTGCTAACAGAATTTATGTTTTACTTTGTAATAGTGTTTACATTAGGTTGTTTTTTATACTAGGTTGTTTTTTGCATCATCAAATCAGAACAATATTTTCTAGCTGAGTATTTAGGAAGAACTAAAAATGGTAAAAGTATTACCTATACATCACTTAATTGAAAATATCTTCAGAAAAACATTTCAAAATGGAGTTTAGTTGCATTTCTTCCTTTTGAAATGCCAAAGTTCAATTCAAAGCTTGGAAATCATTTTTTAAGTTGAAGACAATACTGTGAAACTGTTATCCAGACTCTTTTAAGCAGTCACTTATAAATTGATTACAGGGTAATTTTCTATGCCAAATATAACAAAATTGCATCTTAATTTTGTAAGAATTATTTATGTGTAGCCACTGATACATTCCATAAACTTCCCTGTAATCCTGATGTGTGCTATAAATGAAAAATACTATAATAACAATACTTAAAATTCCTATAGCAGTCTTAACATTTGTTCTACACCATTTGAGGCATGCGCCTGAGGACATGTAACATAGGTTGATTATAAGGCTTAAAAATAAAAACGAAGAGCTATGAATCCACCACAACTTAAGAATCACTGTGCCACCAGAGCTGTTAAGACTTCCCTGTGTGCCCTCTAATGCTTTTTAAATACGTCCCGCCTCTCGGGAGCCAGTGAACAGTAGTGCATGGTGGGGTGTGCAGGTTATACAGTCTGGCCCCTGCTGAGACCCAGACAGACTCATCGATTTTGCTGAAGTCCACCTGCTCAGGCACCCCCTGCTTCTCACCCATAATCTCACCCTGGACCCCCTCTTGTAGTTGATTTTTGTATTTGATGGTTGTTAATTTTTAAAATTTCCTTACTTACCCCATATCAGCACTTTCCCCTCCCAAATTTGTTCCTAAGTATGTGGGTTCAAGAAATTCAAGGTTCTAAGAAATGTTTAATGTGGGAACCTCTGTGGTAAGCTCTTTGAGCCTCGGTTCTCTGGTGTGCAAATTCGGGGTAGGAATAGCTAACCTCAGAGGATAACTGTGCTTCTGCATTTCGACGTGGCTCCCCGCACTCCCTGAACCATTGCTGATGCCCATTAAGGGCAGCGCCCTGGCTGTGGCCTCCCCAGTACGAGTGTGCACTCGTCACACTTGGAAGTCTTAGGTTAAAGCATCAGAGACCCACTGAGCGAGGACTCTCTCACTCCCATCTTCTTATGAAGCTTCATGACTTGTGTGTGAGAATGTCGTGGTTTGCACGTAAGAAAGAAACAGCACCTCACGTAGGAGCAACGTAACACCCTCCTTTAGCGAGCTCACGTAGACCATGCTGCTTCCGTCTTGGAGTGACTTGCATGGTAAGACTTTATCTCCCACTCTTTCTTGATGCTGGCAGTCGGACCAGGAGGAAGATGCAGAGATCAAGGCACAGGTAGAAAACTTAAAAATCAAACGAAAGCCAAAAGCAGCGTGTGATGGAGTCGTTGTCCGTCTCCGGTGTGGGGCCCCTCCAGCATGCTCCGCGGCGGCTACCTGCTGTCGGTGCCGCGGGGAGGAGAGCACGTGACACTTGTTCCTGTGACTATCATGTCCCTTACGTTTCCTTTCTTCTCCACTTTTTTCAGAATAGTCTGATTAAGCGAATAAAGGGTGAAAATGTGTATGTCAAACATAGTAATCTTATGTTAGAGGTTGGTATCGGTGTAGACCAGTGCATGTCCGTGTGTGTTGGTTTCTTTTAGTGGCTGACCTGTGTGCCCGTGCCCCGATGCATGACCTGTGTGTTCTCACCTGTGACTAAGCGGGGCTGCCCTTCGGCCGCCGCCGACCCCTCCCTCTCCTAGATGTAGACCCCCTTCCCTGCGTGTTGTTTATTTTAATTCTCTGGTTACATGCGAATGACACTCGTGACAGCGGACCTTGGAAACGTTTGATTTTGTGCTTGCGTGAACTGAATTTTGTCTTCCTCTCATTTCCTTGGGAGTCACACATTTTCACCAGTGTGTCTGTGGTGGTGTCGTGAGCCCTGATCAGAATTCGTGGAGTTTGACTACTAATGAGATAACGGCGTTATTTTTTGAAAAGAGCGAGAGCAGAGAAAGGAAAACCAGTGTAAAAGCAGCTGACTGTTGGATTCTTTATGTTCTGGATGTAGGAGCTAGATAAAACTCAAGACGACCTGATGAAACACCAGACCAACATCAGTGAGCTGAAAAGAACCTTTTTAGAGACGTCCACAGACACTGCCGTCACGAACGAATGGGAAAAGCGGCTTTCCACGTCCCCGGTGCGGCTGGCTGCCCGGCAGGACGACGCGCCCATGATCGAGCCGCTGGTCCCTGAAGAGGTCGGTACCTGGGCTTTGGGCTGCCCTGGGCTTCTGTGCGCCGGCCTGGCTCCTCTCCGGGCCCTGCAGCCGGTGTGGGGGGGGGGGGGGGGGACTTGGCCAGCTTCTGAGCAGAGAGATCTCTCCGCTAGTCTGGGTGTAACTGGTAAAATGATTCGGGGGCTGAGGAGTGAGTGAGTCACATCCGATGGTGCCTTGGAGTGAACAGGGAGACTCTGGTGCACACCTGCTGCTTCTGACAGTAAACGTGGGTTTCACAGCTGGGAGACGTTGATGTACTGTCTTAATGAACAGACACTTTTTCTGAGTATACTTCTGCTTTAAGAAATGCCCTGAAAATTCATGAATGTTTCTCATCAGTTGCAAGATGAGGCCTATTGAATGGTCTCATGTTTAACTAAATGCTGTTCTGAAGTTGATAATGTTTCAGGACATGTTTTACTCTGGAGATACTATAACCAGGCTTTTACTGGTATAATCAGTGTTTTGATTTTTATTTATAACTGATATATATATATATATATACACACACATACACACATATATAACTGATTATTTTAACTGATTTTTATATATGTGTATATATATTATAATTTATAATCATACGTATTATGAATTATAATTTATAATTTTATCTGATTTTTAGTAGAGGAAGTAGGTGCCAGGATGCCTTTCTGAGTAAGAGTTTTACGTGTAGGAACACTCTAAATATCCAGCTGGAGCGAGAGGGTTCAGCTGGTGTTGCTTCAAGGCTCCCATGAGCAGCGGCGCTCACCTGACTGCCGCCTGTTACACAGCACCTTGCTTTAGCTGCCTTTCAAAAGAAGTATTTTGCTTATAACTGCATCTTTCTAGCATCCTATTGATTAACTTCTTTCTTACCAAGATTCCCTTATTGTGAGGTATTTGTCCAGGAAGCCGAGACAGAACAGAAGAAAATTAAAACTTAGGCCTTTATGAGAGAAAAATCTTTGAAACAGTCATCTGTATGCAATGCTTAGGTCTTGGCAGCAAAAAGAATACAATTACGCTTATTTTGATCACTTCCTCAACTTCCGTTGAAAGCAGTGACCACAATCACTATATTCATGACAGTTCCCATCCTAGTTTAAAATGACAAGGTATATCTCCATTTGAATTACTTTGCAAAGGGCCTTTTTATATAGAATAAAATGAAAAGTCCTGTGCCCAGAGTCTTCCTGTACCATTAAACACCAGTTTCATTCAGATTGCTTGAGATTCAGGACGTAAAAATTTCAGATTTTTCCAGATCAGTTTAAATATTGTTGTTCCTGCATTAGTTAAGAGTTATTAGTTATTAGTTATGGTCACATCCATTTTATTATAATTGGTCAAGTTTGGCTAACCCTGTCTCCACTGGGGTTGGAAATAAGAAAGAACGTTCTGGCTCTGAGGATGGCTTTGTTCAGGAATAAGTTACAGTACCGCTGGCCGTGAGTTCAAAGTTAATGAATGAATGATACATATTAAATAAGGGACCTTTAAACAGAGACACATATAAAACAAGGTTATGCATTGATCAGTTGAAAATTTGATGGCCAGAAGCTCCCAGGTACCTAGCCTTGTCTTTCCCAGGGGAGCCGTGGTTCAGTATTCACTGATTCAGTGCCCACGGAGACTTGATAGAAGACAACTGCCATGAATAACTAGAATTAGTTCTCTTTATGCATTTGTCTACTTTCTTGTCCAGCTTTACTTTTGCTATTCAGGTCTTGGATGAGCCTTAAAAATCCTTTCACGGATGGAGAGAATTATCTCCATTCTCTGAATCTGACTTCTGTGACACTCCATCCAGACCTTGGGCTGCAATTCTAGGTGCATATTAAAACCACCTACAGAAAATTTTTTAAACACTGATGCCTGGGTTCTATATCAGAGTCTGATTTAATCAAGTGGGGGTGCGCCGCACACAGTACTGTCATTTAAAGGCTCTCCACATTATTCTTATGCAGGGCCCAGTTTAAGAACCTCTGCCCTGGGCAGAAACGAGAGTCACGGCTCTGCAGAAACTCTTAATCACCTGAGCAAGTAACACCTCTGTGAATTTTGCATACGATTGTAGGGCCTTGTGTCCCAATTATGACCCAGAGATGAACGCTTAAGTAACTAAATGAAATGGTTGGGGTATACATCTGACCCAGCAGTAACCCGAAGTAAATGTTTAGATGATCAGTTTTTCTTTATCCGTACCTCTTCACTTCTCTTTAGCCGGGCTCGCTGGGGCTTGGGGTTCACCAAACGTAGGATTTGATGTTAACATCTGTCCCCTTATGTTACCCTTCTCTGTTTTGGGGCATACACAGTTCTGGGTGTACACAGCATTGACCTTTTTAATTACAGACACGGACATCTTCAAAATTAATTGATGTCAGATAACAGGATATGCTGAAAACCACTGTTTTCCTGCTGTTGTTTTTTTAAGCTTTCATCTTAGGAAAAATACTTAGCTCGGTGATTGTAATTAGAGGCCTAGCAGGGGTATTATGAAAAGTACCTATAATTTTGACCTTTCCTTCCTGTTTCTCATTTCTATTTGAAAAAGAGGCCATGATCGAAAGTTTAAAAAAATAAATCCACATTTAATGATTCCACATGGTACATTTTGCCTCTTCCAATTTCTTTCTCCAAAATGGGGCAGGACAGGAATTTTTTTTTTCCTTCAAAATGTCTTGTTTATTCCTTATTAAAAAGGAGCATATGAGAATGACGCATCAGAATTTGTCAGCAGGTCCTTCAGGAGAGTTTCCCAGATGCTCCTCTGCAACCTCTTGCAGGCAATTGATTACATATCGTATTGATGGATTCGTAGACACACACATAAGAATTTTAAATACCTCTCATAAAATTATATTGCTTAACAAGAGGGTTTTTTTTTTTTAAAGTTCCACTTGTCTAGAAACTTTGACCTTTGTGTTATTATTTTTAAACTACTCTTCCAAGATACCCTGTCACTCTCTGTGGAGTTGTGTGCTGTGCAGAGACAGGCTCGGTAGCTAATGTATTGCCACATGAATTAGGCCCATTTGATACTAAAGAAAGGGATAAAAAGTAGATAAAAGGAGAAAACTAGTTCTAACCTAGCATATTTACTCTTTTTCTTACTTGTATGTGTTAAAGACAGGTATGACTTGAAATGCTTAATAAGATATTTTGAAGTTGATTTTTCAAAATTATTCACCATGTTATAAAAGTCCAAATAAAGCTGTAACCTTGAGTATATTTTATATTTATTTGGGGAACACAGAAATCAATGTAAGCACCCCGGGCTTTTTCAGATTGGAGCTCCCGTGGTGACCTATGTGTATTTCCTTACTCTTGGTCAAGCATCACTTCAGTGGGATATGATCGAGTATTTGTCAGAAATGGATCTCGGGATTTATCCCTAATTTGATTTTTTTTCAGTCTTAACATTTTCATTTTAATACTTACTTTTATGGTGTTGCAGGTGACCGGCACGTAGACACTGTTCTCGTGCCAGGAAGCTGTTTATCGCCACGTTGGCATGTTCTGTGTTTGTAGAAATGAAAGATGTTGGAGTCCTCAGGACACCAGAAATTCAGAAAAGCAATCTGTTACTCTTTGGAAATAATTATTAAACGTTGAGATGCTTTCAGACCATTTTTTCAAATTAATTAACAGTCATTTACTTCATCAGGAAAAAAAAATGAATGACTATTATATGTGTAGCACAGCAAAAGCACTCTCTTCCTAACTTGCCTTTTTGGAAATTGTCTGCTTCCTCTTCTCCATCCCAACCCCCTTTATTCAAACAGACCAAAGAAGAAAGAGTGATTTCTGAAAAAGTTATATTTTTGCAGCAAGGAAGCTCTCCATTCTTTGAGTCTCAGGTAAAAAACAAGCATGAAGGAATTTTCCAGAAGGTGAATTTCTCTCCAGATTCCAGTGTCATTCAAATGTCTTTAGCTTTTCTTTCCCTTTAAAAATTTTCTTTGTTGGCCACTGAGGTAGGTATGTCATTTTTGCCTAGATTCTGGGGAGGGAAGTAGGGACTTTCCTTACTGTTTTAGTTGTTAGCCATCATTACTTTGTGGCTTTTGCTCCCAGGTGCCTAGATCTGTGTGTCTTCATTGAAGTGTCATGACTATACTTTCTAATGATATTATTGGGGCTTTTTTACTGTCTGTCTCACCCATTGATTGATTCTGAAAGTTCTGAGCTTTCGCTGGTTTTCCCACTAGCCGAGCGTCATAAAGGAAACGCAGGAAGGAGACTCTGCGGGCTCCGTGTTTACCTCCCGTCAAATCATTTTCCAGAAAACTGTCCCGTCGACACTAGAGGTTATTTTTCAATTGATTTCCTTTAACCCAGCACCAGCCCTTAGATGAGTCAGTAATCCTTTCTCTTAAGGCCCACCTGTTTCTAGATTCGAGTTTTCAGGCTGTGAGAAATGTGACAGTAGAGAACATCTGAGTTTAAAATGTTAACCGAGGTGCCATGTGCTCTTCTGTAACCTGTCAGACCTGCCGGCGGCCCCTGCTGGCGCCCCGGCAGGCTGCCCGGGGACAGGCGTTGCTTACCCTTCTGTCTGCCTTGCTGGCGCGCGCACTAGGGAAGGTGGCAGAGAGACTCTCGAGACGATGGCCTTCGGCTGTAAATAAGATTGCAACAGCCCACAGACCACGGTGGCCCGTTTGTCAGAGGCTCCAGCGGTGTCCTCCCAGTGGGAGGTACTTCACTGCAATGCCTGGAGCACAGGTGCACTCAGTTTATTGGATAGTAAGTGCGAGGGTAGGTTCCGTCTCCTGTGAGAGGAAGTAGAAGTCACAGGCATGGAAAACGGTTGGCACAGAAAGTTGTGGAAATGCTGGCAGGTTCTTTGGGAGAACAACAGATACAAAGTATAGTGTTCTATTTCGCATGGAAAACTGTGTGTGTCCACACAAATAAAGCTAAATAAGTTGTACAGCAGCTTCAAATATGTCATTTAATCTTGAAACATGAAATGATCAGACATTTAGCATGAGATTGAATATATTCCTTGGCCAAGTTTCCCACCAAAGTGTCTTCCTATTTCAAGAGATCTGAAATTGAGAATCTACCTGCATCCTGTATTCCTAGTTGAAGGTTAGAGGTGATAAATTCCAGGTGAGGAGAGACTGCAGCCGTAATCAATAGTAACCCCAGCCCTGTGCAGTCACTTCCCAGACCTGAGTGTCGCTCTCACCCTGATTGTCTTAATGGATTCTTATTTTAGAAATGGGATACCATCAGAATTTCTAATTTAGCTTTTATATTTCAAATATAGGGCACAGAGGATTGGGTTATTGTAGACAGAGTACCCACTGAGATAGTTGATGGTGAGTCGGGAAAGATTGTAACGTACAAGGTGGTGACGGTGAGCAGCGGAACGGGCGACGTCCCCGCCGACCTGCTGGAGTCTAGTGCCGTTGAAGTGCAGAGCTTTGAAGACCTGGCCCGAGAAATGCACTTGAAGGATGAGAGCAGACAGAAGATATACACGCTTGGAAAGTCCTATGATACCGTATCTGGAAAAATTGTTACAATGACAGGAAAAGCCAAGGATGGGGAGAAGGTGGCACCGGCTGAGTTGGTGAAGGCCCCCCCGGGCCTGGTGGAGTTCGAGGTCCTGAGTGCCATCGCCGATGACAGGGCCAGGAGGGGTCCCGAGGGCGACACGCCGAAGCGGAGGTTGTCGGAGACCCTGGCTCCCATCAGGGAGGCCGAGTCCCGGAGGCAGAGCCCGGAGGATGGGGACCCCGGGAAGACCCACGTGCCGGGGAGAGATGCCGGCCCGGAGGGCGCGCGGCTCAGCAGAGCGGAGCCTGAGGCCCTGAAAGTGGGGCCCTTCGGTCCCCGCAGGAAGAGCCTGTCTGAGTGGAGATACTCCCAGGAACCGGCCGTCACCGTCGCCACCGCCCGTTACGTGACCGAGTCGGCCGCGGCCCGAGTCGTGGTAACCGGTGCCTCTCCGGGGCCACCGCTTCCGATGCCAGCATGACATTTGCCGAGGCAGCCCTTCCACCCCGAGCCTTTCCGTTTCTCCTGCTGTTTGGCTTATGTTGAGAGCGGCCAACCCAAGCTTTTTAGTTGTTTTCCTGGTTAAGTCACCACCGCGGTCCAGCGCGAGCATCTGGACACCTGCCGTTTGGTTTCCAGCTCCCGTCCCCGAGGCGGGATGCTGCGGCTGGCGCTTGCGGTGAAGGGGGAACGTGATGGCTTAACCCAGCACCGCCCACACCCCGGGACCTCTCTCTGCTTTCCCACACCGGAGCTCGTGGTCACCCCGATTTGCTCTTTTATTTCCCATTCTTTTCTGTTTCCAAAGTCTGGATTCCTTGATCCCTCACCCTCAGTCCTGCGCCCCTGTCCCGTCTCACCAGCTGTGAGTGTGTCTGTGCCGCTTGTGTCCCGACCTCTGTGCTTGACTCTCCATTTCTTTGTTCACTCAGACTAAGCAGTCTTCTGGCGAAAAGCTCATGGATGGCTCTGAAATCCTCAGTTTGTTAGAGTCTGCGAGGAAACCGACAGAATTCATAGGAGGGGTTACTTCTACTTCTCAAAGCTGGGTTCAGGTGGCCGTTTACTTCCATCCTTCGTGTCCCTGCCTCTGCCTGTTTGCCTTTCTTTATGCCTTTTTGGGGTGTGTGTGTGTGTGTGTGTGTGTTTTGCATCCAAGTGGCTTTGCCTTAAACACCTGAGAAGTGTCTTCAGTTACATCCTCTGTGTCTGCTCCGCATATCCGTCATGTGCCTTTAGCACCATTACAAGAACATGCTTCAGTTGTTCAGAAAGCAATCGTGCTGAGAAATTTTAACAGCATTTAATTTTCTAAAGCATTTTTTATCACCTATTAGGTTTAAGAAAGCAGCCAGAACCAACATGCATGTGCTACGGTGCTTTGTTTTGTTTTGTTAATTGCATTTTATGTTGCATTCTGTTTCCTTTGCGGCGACGTGCAGGAGCAGCGCAGGTTGGAGTGTATATGTCGGGGCGGGGACAGGCATCAATGATTGCGGTGGGGAGAGTGAACGCTAATTTATATTTTCTTTAAGTGTTGCTGGTTATAAGCCCTTGGCTCTGGCTTTAGGCCCCCTGGTGAGTGGCTTCTTTTGGTTTTTTTGCTTTTTGGTTTTGGTTTTTTTCTTTTTTTCTTTTTGAACTTTGATTTGTGTGAAGCCATGCTGACACCACAGGTTTTTTTTTTTTTTTTTTCCTTTCGTGCAGAAAACAGAAACCAAGACGGAGTCCAGTGAAGTAGAAATGGAAACAACCCAATGCCCCCAGCCACTTAGCACTGAGAAGGTTGTGCAGGAAACTGTGTTGGTGGAGGAAAGACATGTGCTGAGTGTGCTTGCAAGCGGGGATGCTTCTCACGCGGCTGGAGATGATGTAGATGCTGCAGCACAGGCGGCATCTGCTGATGCTGCTAGCGTGAAAGGGAAGGAGGGCTCGGCGCTAACTGAGGGCGCTAAAAAGGAGAAAGGGGAGGTGGCCGATAAAGCTGCCCTCGAGCAGGAAGAAATGGCCACTGCTTCCCAGGAGCCAGAGGAGGAGCAGAGTGCCGCCATCCACATTTCTGAAACTCTGGAACAAAAACCCCATCTTGAGGTAACAAGTAGTTCATGTTACTTTTAGCACTAAAGACGGCTATGAGTGCCTGAAGTTTAGTTATGGCATAAAGGCGAGGCTGTTTAATTCCCTGCCATTTCCAAGAGCAGTTTGTTTCTCCTCTTATTTCCTTGCACGGCAATTATGGGTCTCCATGCTGGTTTCCATCTTTGGGATCACATGCAGACACATGTGATGATTATTAATAATGTACTGTTCCAGGAAATAGTTTCCACTTTCACTGTAATTATTATAATTGGCCAGAAACCTGGGAAATGCATGGCCAGCCAAGATATTGGAAAATTTGATCAGTTTATTGCTTATCAGTGTCCTTATCCGGAAAGACCAAACCCGAGCTTGCCTCGGCACCAAGTGCTAGAATTCATTCTTTATTTTCTTTTATTGAGATTCCTGAAGTATATGGGGGTGGGGGTGGTTTAACATCTGAGTACTTGTTCCATCTCTTTAAGAAGTTATTACATAAAAGCCTAATTTATGATTTTTAATCTTTTGAAATTAGTTTATATCTCATAAACTAGAGGAGAAGGGGTGTCAACTTTTTAAAAATTACCTTCAGAATGTTTCCCTTTACCTGGAACATTCCATGTTAAAAACGCTGTGGAATTCTAGGAGACTGACGTATATCTGTTGTGTGCCTCATCCCCAGCCTCCTGCCCATGTAACACATAAACGTTGATTTCATACTAACCTGTGCTCATTATGTCCACCAAGAGGGGAGGGACAAAACCACAAGTGCTCGTGTGCAAAACGTAAGAGCCGCTCTCGTGCTTCCCTTGGTACAGTCATCAACTGTGACAACGGAAACCGTCAGCTTTGGCAGTGTTTCACCAGGAGGAGTAAAGCTGGAAATTTCTACCAAGGAAGTGCCGGTGGTTCACACAGAAACAAAGACCATCACATATGAATCATCACAGGTAAGACAGTCTGTAAGGCCAAGCCCAGCGCTTGGTTTGTCCATTCAACGGTTTGGTTCACTTAAGGCTAACTCATGACATTTCATTTGTGAGGCACGGAGGACCCAGTGGCCAGACTGCCTGTTGAGAGCGATATAATAATTGTAATCTTATTACCAGTCAAGGAGGAGCAGGTAACTTAAACAGGTCTTCATATATCTCAAAATACAGAAAGAGTCTCAGAAACCTATTTCCCGAGCCATCGATAAGGGCTCAACCAGCCGCTGCTCACATTTCTGAAGTCCCAGGTTTTTAATGCCGGTTAACTCTGGCCGTGTTGGCATCAGTCCTTACTCTCTGCGACAGCTCCCAGATGCCGACTAACAGCACAGTTATCATGGAGATAATGCCCTCAGCCAGTACAGTGACTGTCTGCTGAGGTCATACAAGTATTCAAGTATGGTGTCTCCCCCTTTGCTCGCTCAGGTGGACCTTGGTGCTGATTTGGAGCCTGGTGTGCTAATGAGCGCACAGACGATCACATCTGAAACCACCAGTACCACGACCACCACCCACATCACCAAGGTGAGTGCCCTGGGAACGGACACAGGAGGCTCAGAGCCGCCGAGCTGGGCTGCACAAGCAGACACCTGCGTGGGACGGCAGGATGCCAGGCGGCTGCACGGGCACTTTGACGGCTCCCGGATCTGTGCTGCCTCTGTCCTCACGTGCCAGGTTCTGTTTAGGAACATACGTTCTGACACCCTCTGTGGCACTCTTAACTCTAGCGCACAGCGTAGGCTAGGTGTTCCAGACACACCAGCCCGCCAAACCCAAAGGACGGAGTCCGTCCTCTCCTCTGAAATCGACCACGTAAAGCACCGCCATGGAATTGCTTCCGGTTCCTGAAGAATGAGCGCTGTTACTCGGAACTGTCAGCGCGCGCTGCCGTCTCCCCCAGGCCTCGGTGACTGTTCCTCCCAAGTTCGTGCATTCATAATGCTCGTCTGTTCCTTTCAGACCGTGAAGGGAGGCATTTCAGAGACGAGAATTGAGAAGCGAATCGTCATCACGGGAGACGCGGACATTGACCACGACCAGGTAGCGTGGGAGACAGGGCAGGGACCCCGGCAGCGAGGGCGCGGGACACGAGGGGGCGCTCCTCCTCCCGGTGCCGCTCGCCAAGCCCCGCCTGGGGTCTGAACCGCACTTTCCCAGTTAGCGTTCCAGTCCTCCGCGTGGGGCTCCTTTCCCAGTCCCTCTAGCCCGGGTGTCAGCTGTGTATATAGATCTGGCTCCTGAGTCTCCACCTTGCTCTGACCGTGCATGTCCCACCTCCTTTTTGTCTTTGCCCTCCTGCGGTTTCCTGGGGCTAGGCGCTGGCTCAGGCAATTAAAGAGGCCAAAGAGCAGCACCCTGACATGTCAGTGACCAAAGTAGTGGTCCATAAAGAGACAGAGATCACCCCGGAAGACGGAGAGGATTAAGCCCAGGTAAGAGGCGGCACCGGGTCCCTCGGCCGGGCCTGGGCTGGCATGTGGCATGTGCGTCCCTCTCCCCTCCACCTGCCTCCTCCTTCCCTTTTTGGTCTCTCACTGGCGTCGGCAGGGCTGGGTATCAGGAGGATGGAGAATTGGTTTGCAGGGCTGGTTTGTTTCAGATTTGGAGGCTCCACGCCATGGACTTTTTGCATCCTTGCCAGTTAGAGGGTAAAGAAGGCAGTCTCTGCTTACACGGTCATGACCGCATCCCCTGTTAACCCGTGCCCTGTGCTTCTCCCAGTTTCCACATTTGAAAGGTCAAATTAGTTTTCACTTGCCATGTGGCCTAATCGGAACTGAGATGGCTTTAATTCCAAATACTTGGAAGATAAACATCCTCTGTCTCCTTTGGACGGAGGCTGCGTTAACCCATCGTAAGCTTTCTCTTCACACTGTGTTTGGTGCGAGCCTGTCGTTGCTTTTGTTTTCTTTGCTTTACAATTTGCAACCACTTTCATGGTGGGTGTTTTGTCATCCATTTCCTGTATCCTTTGGGACAATGGATGCTTCCTGCTGAGTGTGCCACGTGTCTCGGGAGGAGGCAAAAATGCAGTCCTGTGATCCTGATTGCCTCCAGAAAGCGCATGCCTTTCCAGCTGCTGTTTGGCCAGCATCGCGAGCAGGCGGCATCTTCCGTGTGTGCGCAGACTTGTCACGCGTGCTCACCTGCCCTGCAAAGAACTCGAGGGGCCCCGAGCATCCCACGGGGGCTTGGAATGCTGGATGAAGCAGGGGGAGGTACCTGCACACTTGGTTATGTGATAAAGGTCTCTTAACATGTTTCATGGGTACAGATGAACTAATGAGTAAGTTCTCTAACATTGGTTTAGGGAGCCTAGATTGATGAGTGGCCTGTTAAAGAAAAAAATACAAAGATCACTCATTATATTCAAGTTAATAATGTCATTTGGAAGATAGTAAGGGGGGGAAAAAAGGTTTTCTTCAGTGAGTTCAGCCCCTTGGGTGAAGCTGCAGTTAATTCAGAGAGCACTTCAGTAACTTCCACTGGTATTTCACAATACCTTGTCAAAAGAGCATTTAATGACCTGCAGGATACTTTTCCTGTGACCTCCATCTGAGAGGGAAACTCTCAGGTGCTTTCCGATGAGTAACGGATCAAATCTCTTTTCTCCAGGAATAACCTAGCCTGCACATGAATCCAGCCATGCAGACCATTAGGAACGAACCAGAGCCTATCTGCACCTCCCTCTAACCCCCTGACCTGTGTCTGCCCATGGGACATTTCAATCCGGAGGAACAGACCTTGATCATTAAAAAAAAAGACACTGGCAGAGAGATCTTCCCGTAATAAAGCAATCCGAATCAGCATCACTAAACTGATATTGCATGAAGCAACGATAAAATTACAAAACGAGCAGCATTTTTACTTTTCACACAGCGTCTCAGCTTTCAGCTGCACCTGCACATCCATAGCCGACGGTGGGAGCCGTGGTCTCGTGTAACACAACAATCCACGCCTCTCGCAGTTTATGATAATTAAAGTCAAAACAAAATTGCAATTTCTTAGGTGACAGATCTTTTGTTTACAGATAAATGGAGATTACCCGAAACTGCGTGGAAGCTGTCTAGGTCCAATGTGTCGGGCTCGCCCCGGATTAGATGTGCCAATAACCGAGTTTACTCAGTAAGCCACTTGAATCTTGTACTTGCTTATCCGGCTTTATTACTCTCGCCCGTAAACAGTAATGACTCTCTGAGCCTCTGGAAATACTTAACGCTTACAACCCTGCTCTGTGTAATCTAATTTAATTCGTTACAAGGTAGTGCTGATTTTAACCTATTAATGTGCTTTCTTCCCTCTTGTCCGCTTTGGTCTGTGTTCAATCCAGAAAGCTTCCCAGAGTTCCGGAACAAGTCCTAAATATGTAAATTGCCATTATTTTGGAAGGAAAAACCTGTATTTTTGTTAGTTTACAACATTACGAAATTTCACTCCAGAAAAAAACCCGTTGGGCTTCTCTGTTGCTTTGTTTTCTTTCTTCGTTTCTTCTTCCTTGTATTTTTTTTAATTGATTTTTCTTATTTTACTTGGGAAAAAAAAAGTGTTTTATTTCTAAATCTGGTCCATATTTACAATCTAGTTCAGAGCCAAGCCTTAAACTGTACAGAATTTCCACTGTAATTATACTGTTTAGCGCTGAGTTATAAATAGCCTTCAAGAAGATCTATTCTCCATGACACTGTCGACGGCATCACACGGCCCATGGTGAATGTGTGTTTCTGCATAGCAAAATAAAAATGGTCCATGCATTTAAACCTCCACTTCTCTATGTGTTTCTCTGCGTGTGACACTTTCAGTGTCATGTGTGTCTAGCCCAGAGGTAACATGTGCCTGCCATCAAAGTCCTCGTTCATCTGCAGGGTAGAGAGAGCCTGTCTTTTTACAGGGTAAAAAGTGTGTACAGTGACACAGTGTATAGACTCTTGGAGGAAATTTCTAGTTTTTCTATTAGAAGGGAGGCTCTGCTACAAACCCACTGTTCCTGGGTGCTTTTCATCCACCAGAGGGACAGTCTGCCTCGCATCAACTCCGAACCTCAGCAGATTACCTGGCGGGTTCTGTGGGGGCCCACCCCGTGCTCCCAAGGCTCATTCTCACCAAACTCCTTCATGCCAAGGACCAAGGAGCAGACTTTCTGCTACCAGCCAACCACCTGACATCTAAGTGTGCTCATATTCCCTGCCACGTTGTACTTTATCCCACTTCAGGATTTTTTTTTTTAAACTCTAATTAAAACACACACACACACACAACTTTTTTTTCTTCAGAAAATTGTTAGATTTGACCATATATCTTAGTCTTTTTTTTTTAACATACATGTATTTGTTTTCAAATTCTTTTTAACCATAAGTTACTATAAGATACTGAATATAGTTCCCTGTGCTCTACGGTATGAACATGTTTATTTTCTATGTAGTAGTTAGTTTCAGCAAATCTCAGACTCCCAGTCTATCCCCTCCCACCCCCTTCCCCCCCTGGTAACCACAAGTTTGTTTTCTATATCTGTGAGTCTGTTTTATAAATAAATTTGTTTGTCTTTTTTAAGATTCCACATATAAGTGATCTCATGGTATTTTTCTTTCTCTTTCTGGCTTATGTCACTTAGAGTGACAGTCTCCAGGTCCATCCACATCGCTGCAAATGGCATTATTATTTTTATGGCTGAGTAGTATTCCATTGTATAATTATACCACAACTTCTTTATCCAGTCACCTGTCGATGGACATTTAGGTTGTTTCCATGTCTTGGCTATTGTAAATAGTGCTGCTATGAACATTGGGTTGCATGTGTCTTTTTGAATTAAGGTTCCCTCTGGATATATGCCCAGGAGCAGGATTGCTGGATCATATGGTAAGTCTGTTTTTAGTCTTTTGAGGAGCCTCCATACTGTTTTCCATAATGGCTGCACCATTAGTCTTACTGAGGGAGTCAGAGTCTCATTAGTTATCTCTGAAGTAGCTATCAGTTTATCCTTACTGTCTGTACTAAGTGTTTTAGGAACTGAAGTATCATCTTAATTGTGTTTGAAGCCAATCAACAAAATGTGTTGAGGGAAATGAACACCTTATTGATAAGAAAATGGCTCATGGCCTCCCAAGGATGCTTGAACCTGATCTGCTCAGCCTGTGTCCTAGCTGTACCTGTGGTCACTTTTTTTTTTTTAATTTTTATTATGGTATAATTGGCATATATTATTTTGAGGGTCCAACATGATGATCTGGTATTTTGTGTATATTGTGAAATGATCCCCACAGTAAATTTAGTTCCCATCTGTCACCGCACATAGTCACAATCTTTTTCTCATGACGAGACCTTTTAAGATTTATTCTGTTGACAACTTTTAAATATGTAATATGGTATTTTTGGTTCTTTTATTTTTATTTTTTTAATTAATTACCGTGACACTTTTTTAAATTAAAGTACAGTCAGTTACAATGTGTCAATTCCTGGTGTACAGCACAGTGTCCCAGTCATGCAGATACAGACATACATTCATTTTCGTGTTTTTTCATTGAAGGTTTATGATGCAGTTTTATTAATTACAGTCACCACGCCGTCCCTGTTTGCCATGTTTGCCAAACCTAGTGTTACCATGTTTCTCTGTCCTCGGCCACAAGGGCTCATTCATTTTTATAAAATTATAAGTTACCAAGAACATTGCATATTTTCAGCTTTCTTTCCCTTCTGTTATGCCCCTGGATGGAGCTTTTCCAGCCTCCAGCGGCTGCTGTGTGGCGTTCCCAGCACTCCCACATACCTGGGTATCCGTGACAGCAGTGCCCCACTTCTAGTACCAAAATCCGTATCTGTTTTTTCCCTTTTTATTGCTGCGTAACAAATTCCGCAAATCAACAGCTTAAAACAGCACATACTGATTATCTCACGGTCTGTGGGTCAGGAGTCCAGGCTTGGTTTCACTGCGCCCTCCAAGGCTGCAGCCAAAGTACCGGCCAGGCCTGGGGTCTCACCTGGAGGCTCTGCTGGGGAAGCATCTCCTAAGCTCTCTCTGGTTGTTTGCAGAATTTGCTGCTTTGTGGTTGCTTCTAGGGCTCCTGGCGGCTTGCTGCTTCAGAGCCAGAAATGGAGAGGGAGCCTCTTGAGAGTGTGTTTGCTGGCAAACCAGTCTTAGATAACGTAGCATAACCGAGGGAGTGGCTTCTGTTACCTTTGCCGTGTTCTGCTCATTACAGACAAGTCACAGGCTCTGCTCACATTCCCTAATCTGACAGTCTGAGAGCTGGATTCCACTAATGCATAAAGTCAGCTGTGGTCGTTGCTAAACCCTTAGCTCATCTCAGAACACTTATTTATTTTAGCCATTACTACTAACACAGAATACTGTCGCATTGTGTTAGGTGTGTAAAAGGCCCTAGATGTTAAACACTTGCAGAAACTGAAGAATTCCATGACAGTTAGCTGTTTGCCTCACAGAAAAGAAATGCTTGCTTCTCAGTTTGCTCTGAGATTCAGGTCCAGGGTCATAAGAAAATCAGAATTCTTAGGGCTCTCACATGAGCAGAAAAACAAATCACAAACCTGAAGGCATCGTGGTCCGGCCGGTGGAGAGCCTGCACTTCCTGCTGACCTCACAGGGTCTGCAGAAACACCTGTGGAGTTGCCGAGCCAACAAGAAAAGCCTTAGTGATATTTTCTCTGGAGTCATCGAGGCATTGCCAAGTCCAGGGAATAAGCCTGCCTTCAGCGCGGTGCTTTCTGCTTTATGTCAGTGGAGCTCAGCCTGGGAGTGAGGCTCCGCCAGTTTAGACCCCACCCTGCCCCTTCCTGGGTGTTGGGATTAATGGATGGAACTGCACTGGTGCTGAGACATCACTGCCCCTGCAAGAGAAGTAAGGGCAACCTTAATGCGGGGATTCCCTGCACTTTCACTCTCCCAGAATTTTTCCATCCTCTATTCCACATTCCTTCCAGATTTCACGGGACCGCCGTATCCCGGTGCTCGGGCACGGTGACTTAGATCATGCACCCTGTAGGATTTTTCACTCCCCCCCCCCCTTTTTTTAACAATAACTAATAATCCATTTCCTTCATTCTATCAGCACATCTATTATGTTATTTTCTAAGTCAGCATCAATTCTAGCTAATTTTTAAAAATCAGCCTGGAGTCTACAACAGTGATCTAAAATTTCTTCTGACTTACAATTGAGGCTTACGTGTACCTCCTTCAAATGCCTTTTTTTTTTTTAATCTTTCTCACTGCAGTAAAGTAACCAGAGTCAGAATTCTGCCTTGAATTGCCATAGAGGTAGCCTTGTGTTTCAAAGGGCATTTACTCCTTAAGTAAAATTGCGTTACTCCACTTTTTTTTATAAATACATGTTGGTGGCAGGCGATCGGTGCGTGTAAAATGGTACTCTCAGACACGACATTTCATTTCGACAAACAGTTTCTGATCAGAGCTGATGAACCCTGAGGAAGAGGGACAGAAGGAGTTAACGCTCCCCAACGAGTGTGGTTACGTCCACGCACACACCCCGCACAGTAGCCTCATGTTTCCTTGGGATAAATGACATCTTTTAAGAGGTTGGATGGGTTCTTGTAGTGCAAGCTTAAGAAAGAGTTTATCAGCCAAAATAATACGTGGATTTTCACAGTGCCCTGTGCAACAGGGAGGAACCAGAATATTTACCCATTTCAGGCTTACCCATTCTCCTTGAAGAATGCTGAAATCTAAGTGATCTCTGAAGACAAGCTGTGACAAAGAAATGCGCATTTTAATGCAGGATACCTTTCCAATAATCAATTGACCAAAACATCACCTTAATTCTAAGCTTTGGGAGGGTGCCAAGCCACAGCCACTTCTGGTGGGATGGTAAGTTGGTAATTTGGGGTAGAATCGATTAAGACATATATATGCTCTTAAATTTTTCAGAAAGCTTTTGGCCCAGCAAATCCAGTTCTGGGAATTTTTCTAAATCAGACACAGAGGTTTATAGAAATTAATGTAAAGGGATGTTTAGTGCAGCATTGCTCATAAAAACCAAAATGTTTAAACAGTAAATATTCAGCAAAGTGGAAAATGAGTAAATAAATTCTGGTGTTTACACAAGATAGAATGCTGTGTACTCACCAAAAATTATAGATTACTGACCTGATGGAGGAAATAATCTTAATAAGTTAAGTGTAAAATGGATAAAGCAATTAATACATTCTGGTGGTAAGTAGGCAAAAATGCTTATCTGTGCATAGAAAATGCATAGATGTATATACCAAAGTGGTGATAGTGATTTTTTCTCCCTGAAGGGGCGCATATAATGATTTTTTTTCTTCCTTGTGCTGTTCTGTTTTTCCAGTTTTTTCAGGTGTCTGTCGCCATCATTATATATTTTGAAAAACAGTTTATTTGAGAACTGAGTAATGGCGAGCGAGAGAGACATAGATGTGGAGAAGTTGGGAAAACTGACTCACCAAGTGTTGCAAACGCCTTCTTTAGTCCCGTTCTAATTAGAATGGTGATCAATGAGTTTCTGTTACAGATAGTGACGTTATTTATAGTAACACTTGATGTGAGAGCTTTCTAAATGAAAGACCTTTGCCTTGGACGCACATTAGTGGTTTATCAGTGCTTTTGCTTTTTTTTTTTTTTAAAGGGGAGTGATTTAGCATACGGTGAGAGTAATTTTTAAGTGTTACCACAATATAATTGAAAGATAATGCTTCTCTGGGTTTGCTGAAATTTTACTTCCCTCTGCATAAAAGCTGTCTCTCACTAGCACCGTCTTTAAGCAAGCATAGCCTAAAAAGAAAAAAGAAAAAAACAGAAACAAAACCCACAGACTCTGGACTCAGCAGTCCTGTGCCCTGCCACAACTAATGTTGTCACCTCAAGGTGGTGACTTAACCATTTGCGCCTTGGTCTGCTCAAAGTTAAAAAAAGAATTATAGCCAAGTACAAAGCTTGTTCTGGTGAAACAAGATGCTTTGGTTCTATGAGAAAGTACCAAATTACCAAACGGGAGTGCATGAGACAATTCTTTGTAAAACTACTATTTTGGCAGTTTGATGTCATGGCTTCATTTTTTCCCCTCGTCTCTCGCCTCAACACTGCACATCACTACTCTGTATAAGAGAACTCAAAATGGTTTATCTCAGGAATAGCAGATTGCCTCTGCTTGAGAAGAAATACTCCTCAGCTTGGGGAGAGATCAGAAGCTGCAAAAATCTTTTTTTTGTTTGTTTTGTTATGATTCAAGCCATGTGAGTGACCCCAGCTAGGAGGCTTCCCCGTATCCGGGTCAGTGTTCACTTTGTTCAGAGGAGGGGAAAAAAAAGAAACGCCTGTGTGTGATGACCCTCCGACTTCTCCTAGGGCGAGAATGCCGCTGATACTGTCAACGAGACCGTGCCCGTGAGGCAGCCAGCACGAGGCCTCACAGGGCTCAGCGGAATCCGGAACCTCCCCGCGCCGCGCCTGGGGCGCTGGCCTTGCTTGTCGGGTAAGGTGCTGCGTCTCAGGGCGCAAGTGCGGTGGTGGATTCGCTGCACTGACTTCCTGTGTAGGGATTTCGTATTTGCACGGGCCCTTGGTGTGTGAATAGAGTTGGTAAGAGATAGCATCCCCAGAATTGCATAGAGCAGTTGAATGCTTGAATCGGTTCGTGCCCAGCACCTTTTCTGGGGATTCTCCTTGGGAACTTCATGGGTGGCACAGGCTCTACACGTCCAGAGCTGTGGGTCTTAGACCTAAACGTGCGTTGGGATCACTTGGGGAACCGGAAACGAATCTGTGTATGTTCATGTACGACTGAAGCATTGTGCTGTGTGCCAGAAATTGACAACATTGTAGACTAACCATACTTCAATTTAAAAAAAAAAAAAAAAGGAATCACTCAGGGATTTTTTTTTTTAAGATGCTAAAGTCTGAGCTTCCAGAGAGTCTGACCTCATTAGTGCAGCCCAGCATCACCATTTTTTAAGAGCTTGGCAGGTGAATCTCATGAGCTCATGGACGGCCAGTGTGGACAGTCACTGGCCTCGTGAAGTGGGTCTCAGGCCCAAGCCTGCATCAAAATACATGGACCCCACCCCCAGCGTTTCTGATTCAGTCGATCTGGGGCGAGGCCTGGGAATGCGCATTTCTAGCAAGTTCTCGGATGCTGCTGATGCCACGGGTCCAGAGACGGCACTTTGAGAACTACCGCCCCAGCAGAATGGGCGCTGGTTTGAGGACTGAGAAGACACAGCTGGCAAGTTTCTTAACCTCCTGTGATCCACCTTTTATAAAAGGAAATTAACTTATCCACATACAAATTATTATGGAGATTTATTGAGACAACATTCTCAAAGCCACACAAGGAATCTTCCCAGTGCTGAATGAGCCCAAGGCAATATGCTGTCTCCCCCGCTGCTGGGAGCCTGTGAGAGCAAGAGGGCAGCTCCTAGGACCACTAAGGAAACAAAGGCAGCCCTGGTGACACCTGTGGTCAGGACGGAAGGAACAGCGCTGGTCAAAGAAATTATACCTTTAAGGGATGGCAGGAACGGGCTGGTAAGCACTGGTAAGTGTGCCCAAAGGGACAGAAAGGAGAGCGAACCCAAGGAGGCACCAAAAATAATTTTTTAAACATTGTGACGATGCCCCCCAAAGTGCTTCAGCATTTGTTACAATCACCCAGAACAGGCCTTCCACACAGTGTCCGAGAGCCTTGAAATAAACTGCACTGCAGAAGAGCAAGTCCTGCCCCTCAGCAGGACGCTCACGCAGCGGGTGGGCAGGCAGACCAAGAAATCAACCTGCGACAGAAAGCGATGGCAGCTGTCACAGTGGGGACTGAGAACGGGCGGTCTCCAAGAGGAGAGAGAGCCTCTCCCAGGCTGGGTAGGAGTGACGCTGGACTCGATCCTTAAAGCATGTGGAGCCTCCCCAGACACCAGACAGAGGCGGCAGGAGGCGGTGAGGACCAGGACTCTGAGGAAGCAGAAGCTTCTCCCCCAGGAGTGGTTCCTAGGTCTGGCACTTCACGATTCCAAAAAGCCGTCTCCTGCTATGGTTACTGTAGGAACGTGAACCGAATTGACGCTATAACGGAGGCCAGCAGAGGTGTAAGGCAAATGTCCCAAGAGTGAGGGTCACCAAAGGGCATCTGACTGCACCGCCCGGCTGAAGTCCGAAGTCAGGGCTGAAAAACGAAGCGTGGGGGCGAGGGAAGGATTTTTATAACTTGGAACAGATGATGGAGGCCATGGGGCATCTCCCCTCTAGAGATGGTAAGGGGAAGCCAAAACGTACAACAGACAGCAGCTCTGGGGACTGGCTTCGGAGAGCCTGCAAGAAGTTTGGAGATGGATTGGATTTCTTATCCAGTAGTCCTTCCAGTTTTGGTAATTCTAGGTTTATACAAGTCGCAACTTTACATGTAAGGAAAGTTTAAAAATAGAAAAGCATGTTTTTCAAGTAGGAGGAGAATTAGCTGAACTGTTTAAAAAAATAGCATTAAGAATTAAATGGAGTTTTTTTGTATAAAAAGTCAATTACCAGAAATAGGTGGGACTGATTAAGTAGTCTGATTAATTTCATGCCATGTATTTCATACATGACTTAACAATGTTTGAAGATTGACAATACCATGGAGTAGACTTAATGCCAATGATGCTATGAATAATTTCTTCTGTGATCATTCAAAACACCCTTTCAGGGTTTTTCCAGGGATGACACGTTTGAAACAGGAAGCACGGCATCGCCCCTTAGGTTTGGAGAGAACTGGATTATCGGGAGCACCTGGGGAAGTCCCGCCAGCTTTGGGTGTCGCTGGTATTGGCTGGGATGTTCTCGGTTAGATTCTGAAATAGGTGAAATTATCCTTAGGGTTGAAGACATCTTCAGACCTTCAGGGTGGGGCAGGCTGCCTTATGTAGGAGTCTTTTTTTTTTTTTTTTGCTCAGAGCTAATTAAGTCTACTCATTAATTCCTTTGATGGAGGGACTGGGGATTGAAGCCAGGACCTTGTGCGTGCTAGGTATGCACTCTACCACTGAGCTATACCCTCCCCACCGAAGGACCATTTCTCAGGTCTCTTCTAGTCCTTTCTGAATGCGTTAAGAGTTTTCTGTCCATCAGGGTTAGGGGTAGGAGTCGGTGGAGGAAGGGGGCACATTGGAAGGTGGCAGCTGGGAGCACAGGGACCAGCCAGCACAGCCTGGGTCTGCGTTTGGAGAATCCCAGAGGGAATCACAGAGGGTGCAGGGAGCCCGGGGCCAGGTGACAGCCACAGGGCAGGGAGGGACACATGAGCCCTGCAGGTCAGAGTGCAGGAAAGGTGGGCAGGAGACGCATGTGAAGACGAAAGGTTGAGAGGGAAGTGGGGCTTGACTGGCAGAGGACTAGCGGCTGCTCTGAGTACATGCGGCTTTTAAAAACTCTGATATTGGTGTGGTTTTGCTTGTCATTCTTCTTCCTAAACGTGATCCGGCAGGGAGGGGGAGACCAAGGCGGGGGGCAGAAGTCTAGCTCGGTCAGTTGGGTCCCCATTAATTAAGGGCTGACGATAAATGGACGTTCTTGAAGAACTCATGACTAATATCTAGCTGTCATTCCCTTGCAGCGGCCCATGAAATGCCCCTGCTGTGCCCAGAATGGCTCCTACAGAATTTGTTGACAGGTGCTACATGTTACAAAGAATAAACACCTGACTTCAGCCCTTTTAGATGTGAAAAAAAGAAAAATGCTAACACCATTTATAAGGCCCGGCACAATGAGAGGTGACTTTATAAATGGTCACCCCTCCTACACACGCACCTCCCTCACCCCTTGGCTTACAGCTCCAGCCGTCTCCAGTGCCCCCCACACCTCTCTAGGATGGCTTTTCCAGAAGCTTCCCCATCCTTGCTGACTTCACTTAACCCCATGGGAAGCAGCGTTTCCCTGGCTTCTCGGTCATCCCCTTCTGAGGGTGCCACCTGTTCCTCCTGCAAGAACACTCCATCTGTACCGCCATCTATTAGCTTTGTGATGTTGGGCACCCACTGAAGATCTTTCTTTCACATCTTAAGGTGGAGAATTAAATTTAGAACATGCTTAGGAAAATGAAATATTAAAGAACTGAGGCAGACCTGTAACTTCAAAGAATTAAGGCCAAATAATAAAGGTAAAACATCTTTCCTTTTGAATGTTTGACGTACTATGCCGAATGACAAAGGAGACAAAGGAGGTGGTGCCTTAAAAAAAACAAAACAGAGTGGTACGAATGAGGCCAGCCTCCTCTGACTTTTGTTAGGTCTATTGTCAAAGAAACAGTTTCCAGCCACTCACACACTGCGGGCTTTGGTGTGCACGTGGCAAACATCCTTCAGAGGTCCTGCTTTTGAGGAAGGATGAAATGGCTTCCCTAACACATCAGCAAAATACACCAGGAATGAATTCCTAACAAGAGAGACAACTGACGTAGCATTTAATTTCGAGTGGAAGCACTCTTTCTCCACTGTTACTGAGAGATATAAATCCCCACCCCACCTATGCCCTGGGTGGAGAAGGGGCCGGTAACAGCGAACATAACTTAGACTGAATTCAACCGTCATTTACTGGATTAGCCGGCTGGTTCTGGGACTGAGATCTGGGCTGATAAATCAGTTTACCCAACTACCTTTTTTCCTTTTTGGCCTATAAAACTTCGCTCCCCCTCATCAACATCTTCCTTTTGCATGACAGTTAGGTAACTATTTATAACTTTAATTCCTTTTTACACAGAGGAAGTTTGTGTGCACTTGCAAGCTATATCCCAAATGCAAACTTAGCAGACTATGGTATATTTTAAGAATCTATAGTTTTGCCTCTGCCAGGTAATTCAAATAGTGGTATAGCTCCTTTCCCTAACTCAGAGAAGAGAAAGTAGCGGGACCGGAGTTCAGAGCCTCCCTAGGCGTCTCCTGCCTGATCGCGGTTTAACCCACGCCAAGATCACACGCATTCTAAGTTTAGATGCTGCCAGATTTGGACAACATTTCACTTTCCAGTGTATTTGCAGCCATGTTGCAAGACGCTGCTCAATTTCAGGGATCGTTTCGCTCTGCTTTCAACAGTTTTGTCAGGAGGCTTGCATTTATTTTTGAGAGTGCTACCTTGTTGGTTTTGTTGTCCTCCAGCACTGAGCAGCCAGATGAGACAGGGCACTGGGGACCAGAAGGGGCCCCAGCGGGCCGCCTCCTGCTGAGGCCTGAGGATGCTGCCTGGCTTCCAGCCTGAGTCTGGCCTTTCAGAATTCTCAGGCTTTCCCCTCGTGATTTCAAGGTGTTTTTTCATTAGCCTCAGGGCTGTCTTTAAAAAGTTAGCTCTGGGCTACTACCCCAGAATTGTGGCGGCCTCTTGAAGAGCATACATGGAAAGACACTATTTATCAGCAAATCTCAAGACTCTAATCACCAGGGTTCACCATTTGTCCCTCGGCCTGGACTATGAACAGAGCCCCTGGCTGCCTAGTCCTACGGAAATGTCGACAAAAATAATCAAACAATCAGTAGTAAGAAATGAAAAGAGTTTTATTTGAGCCAAACTGAGGACTGGCCTGGAAGCCCGCTTCCCAGATGACTCAGAGAAACCGCTCCGGAGAAGCCGGGTTTCAGCACAGCTTTACATCTTGCCAGAACAAAGAACATTAAACAAGCCGAGGATGCATTTCTTCAAGCTTTCAAAAAGAAGAAAACAGTCGGGCATGTACACAGTGAGTCAGTGTGGCCTCCGCACCTTGTGGTGGGGGGAGTCTCATCATCAAAGGAGGACCCGCTCTGGTGTCCCGGGAAGGGCGGTGTTTAATCTTTATTTTTAACTTGGCCCTTCTTTACTTCTGATCAATGTGCCCTTTTCTTTCGTAATTAAAGGAGATGTACAATGAATGTCTGATAGGCCAGAAACAGGGTGTTTTCGTTAGCATACAATTCAGGTTAACTGGTGCATAAGCCAGAATGACTTCCCCGTATCTCAATACGTGAACATTTCTTTTAGCAGAAGCCTCAAACCTACATCTTGGCAAGCTCACCCAAACGAAGGTGGCCGAGATCCTGCTCAAAATATCTCTCTTCAAAGTGAAGACAGAAAAAATTCCCCCGAGACACACCTCGTATCCCAAGGACCCTGAATCAAAGCCCCCAGGTTTGAACACTCAGACCGGAATTCTTGAGCCTCAGCGCACTTGGACTTGAATGACCTTCCTGGGTCCCAGCCTCAGCTCGCGCTGCTGGTTCTGGAGCACGAGGGGCCGCGTTCGGCTCCCTGCGGGAGCTCAGGCTCTGGCAGCTGTCTGTGCCCTCCCGCCGGTGCTCCTCCCACCCGGACAGGTCGCTCCCGGGTCGTCCTCTGTGTGGATCCCCTCCCGGTCACACCAGCAAGACCTTTAGCCTCGGGTTTTCTCAACCGCGAGAGCCTGAGATGAATAGAATATTATGCAGATGTGAGTGCAGGATGTGACCGGGTCACGGGGAGGTTAGATGCCAGGAGTCCTCTGTCATCCTCCAAGGCTTGCTCCCCCAGTGTCATCTCCAGCCTGACCCCAGTTCCTCCTTGACCCACTGCCCTCTGCCTGCGCAGCAAGATGTAGACCGACTCCAGCCCTTTCCTGCATTTATTCGACAGTAAATACTTTATTGTTCTCTATGCATTGATGGCCTCACACCCCTGTGACTTTCTCATGCTGCCCCCTCTGCCGGCAGCCTCTATCCTGATTTCTCTAAAGGGTGAATTTTACTCACTCTTCAGGGCACCATGGTCCACACTCAAGCAAAGTGCCCCTCTGCAGGCCTGCTGGACATAGAACATTATATTGAAGGCACTGCTTTGTGTCTTTCCTACCAGGCTCTACGTTTTCAGTGGCCAAAGATGTTATCCTGTCTCAAATATTCCCTGCCCTGCCCCTACTTAATGTGTACTTGCAGGACTCAGATCCTCTGTCTGTAAAGCTTATTCAACAACTTCAAATAGTCCAAATTGATTTCCTCCTTGTCTGCATTCTAACCGGAACCACATAACTTAGAATGTAAGCTGTCTCTATTCTGTTTTTATCACCTGCTCAACTAGATGTAAGTTTCATGCAGGTTGGGATCATTCACTCATTAGATGCTCTAATAGCTAACACCACCTAGCGCAGCGGGGAGCACACTCCACAAGGCAAACACTTCTAGACGGTTTCCTGAACTCTTGTTCTCCTTCTACTAAATGAGAAGAGTTGACTAGCTTCTCTACTTCAGGGAGTGATTATAAACATTGTTTAGTAAACATTCACGTTTAATTTGATTTTTTTGTATGAAATGTGGTTTTAAAATGCAAAATCTCAATATGAAAACCTTTATTCAGTATTCTATTCATGGCCTTCCAAGGGCTAAAGAGAAACCCACAAAGATAACAGAGTAAATCAGAAAAGAAATGACGTCAGTATGTTTGGTCCCTCTTTTTCAAAGGCTGTGTATCTTTGACGCTTCGATGTTAGAATTGTCAGACAAGCCAATACTTACATATTCACACGCTCCATGTTAACATCATTCCATTCACTCACATGTAAATATAATTTGATGGCACTTAAAATCCCCAGAAGTCAACAAAGAGATCAACGTACAGAAACAACATATATTATAAAATTGCTTAATATGATCCATATTTCATTTTATTATCTCGTTTGGGGCACAAAAGATCAGCTTAGTAATTCAAAGAAGAGAAATAGATGCAATTTTTTGGAGATAATTCTCTAACAATGTTTGGAAATTTCCCATATCCATCTTATCTAACGATATGGGGGAAATGTTTAAAATATTACACAGTGAATTTATTGAAATGGACTGTTGCTGCCTTTTTAGAAACAGAATGATCACAAGCCATTTCTAATCTAGAGATAACGGCAGACTCTTAGCAACCCAAAGAGTCTGGAAGGAAGCTCACTGGTGGAGTTACTTTTAGATGTTTATTTTTGTGCCTGACTTTATATTTAACAACTGTCCTGTCAAATCACAGTGCGTGTTGTTTCATCCCACATTCTTAGTGACAGGGACTTTCAGTTAAAAAAAAATAAGCACCTACTACAAGTAGTAGAAGAGTTTACGTAACAAGAAAACCCCGGAAGCACTTGCAGAACAGCTAAGGAGCCATTAGCGCGTCTGCTCATATAGTTCTAGCCCATTTGTTTAAGCTGTTCTTCCAGATGACTCTGCCTTTCAAACAAGATTTGCTTATGTTTTATTCCTATTTATGAACAATAGTGCATACCATCACATAATACCTGTCGTTCTGCCCGCTTTACATCATTTAAATACTGAGAGATTTTTAATTAAAAAGAACACACTCTATCAGTCGCAATCAATGTTCCCTAAGTTTTGTTCTGAAATATTTTCCTAAAGCTCTCTGGCATTTTCTGTCCCGGCTTTCAATGATTTAAGGTCAATAGAATGAACTCACGGAATTCTGTCATTCTACGTTATGTGCTGGATCTTAGGCGTTTCCGGGGCTGCTGAAGCAGCCGTAGGAGCTGTCCATGGTGTTTCACAACGTTCTGAGTAACTCCCAAGCCAATGGTTCACAAACGTTTTGGATTCAGGACTTTTTCACACTCTTAAAAACAACTGAGGACCCAGAGAGAGGTGTTCTATGTAGTTACATCGACGAATATTTATGTTAGTAGAAACTTAAAGGGATAAATGTTAAATACCTGTATTTAAAAGTAATAAATCCTCTTCATGTTAGATTATTTAGCATAATTTTATTAAAAATAGCTCTCTTTCCCAAAACCAAAAAGTGAGAACAATGGCATTTTTTTACATTTTTTTAAAAAAAATCTCTTTACTGTCTGGAATAATAGAAATATAGGTGAATTTTCATATCTGCTTTTGCATTCAGTCTGTTGTAATATGCTACTCTGCTTGAAGTATATGAAGAAAAATCGAGCATCACACAGATATGTAGTTGGAAAAGGAAAGACTATTTTTCACACAATTTTGGATATTCTTTAACATGACACCAAAACTGCACAAATGATATGTGGGAAATCTGAAGCCATATCAATGGACTTCTTGTACTCTGTCATAATATCACCCATTGACTTGTATCTTGTACTTACCATTTAAGTTATGATTGTTGTATCGTGCATTGGTCATTGAGAAAATATTGGTTCACGGAATTAGGCAGATCTTTTAAGTACTGACATATTTCATTACACCATACCAAAACACCTCATTCGTTAGTATAACTGCTAATGTCACAATACTTGAAATCTTTAAGGGTTAGAAAGCTGAAAAGCTTACAGTGGCAAAGACAAGTTTTCCATTATTCTCATTTTCACCTGAAAGCTTGAATTTCATTATTGGAAGAAAAAAATACTCTCAGTTGAAGTATTTTTCCTCGAAGTGGAAACCCCTTTTTGTTTTTGTGAAAATATCTGCCAAGTCCCTAAGTCTGAATAGCTGTGGTTTTTCTCTCCGACAATCACATCCCATGAAATAAAGCATTAGTTCGGTTTGCCGCTCAAAGAGCCACCAGGCACCCATCGTGCAGCAGAAGTGCTTTTCTCATACGTCCAATTTCACCATCAAAACATTAAAAGACATGTTGAAGGTCTAGAACATATAAGGTTCGTAGTTTTTACTGCTTCATCATGGGCATTCTTAGTGTAACTAGCATTTTAAAATTTTTATTTATTTATTTTTTTACCGCAAGTGTGTTGTGGTGATGAACACGATGGCTGCTACAAGTTTGTCCCATTCGCTAGATTTGGACTAAAGGACCAGCGGTTTTACCCACTAAAGCTTTTGAACCTTTGATGCAAATGTCGGCACTGAAAACGGTAACTAACATTTCAGGGTTATTAGGAAAACAGTTGGGGCTCTGAAAGTTCTTGGGGACCTCCTGGCGCCTGTGGGCCACACTTTGGGCATCACTGTCCTAAGCGATTGCAGAATCATAGGTCACTGGATATGCCAGGAGCCCCCAGACAGAACCACAGCTTTACAAGAGGCATTGAGGATCATTTAGCAAAATTTGAACCTTGAGCATTCCTTTCCTCGGGTCACAAATGGCGGGGATGGGAAGAGAGAGCAGAATGATATCTCCTGGCCTCCCGACTGAATTGGTTAATGCTTTCATTCTTATTGTAATGCTTTTCCAAATAAGGATTAGTTCCACAGAAGCCTGTTTAATCCAAAAGACAGTTTTAAGAATTGCAGACGCTGTGGAATAGGCTAGGAGTCTACTTCTAAATTTTGTTTCAGTCGGTAATGTATTCCAAGTTTGGCTAATATATCCAAAATGAAAATTTAAAAATAAAAAAAATCAGTTGTATTGGATAATTGGTTACAGAAAATAGAAACAGCATTGTATATTGTGCAATTACCCCAGGATGTTATTAGCAACAACTACTGTACTCACCATATATTGTCTGCCTTAAATGTCTTTATTCACCCTTTGAAGTGATAAGCCTTGGATGTTGGTTATTTCATGTATTCAGCAAATATCTATAACATTACCCATTATGTCCCAGTGCCTGCTATGCATTTGGTACAGAGCAGTGAACAAAATCCACAAAATACCTGTCCTTGTGGAGCTGACAGTTTAGTGGGAGATGTAAACATTAAGTAAGTACACAGTTAAATATATAATTACAAATTGTGTCAATTTTCCCAAAATTCAGCCTAAATGTAATGTGATTCAATTTATTATCCCAATCTTTTTTTTTCTGATGAAGGTGATAATGTGTAGCACACTGATAGTGTGTGTACAGAAGGATGAGACCAAAGCTAGCCAGGAGAAGAAGGAGGCAGTGTGAGGCTAGGGGTGGGGGAAGTTTACCTTGGGTATAAATGTGAGTCCTTGGAAAGCAGACAGAGCTAGAGGGGCAAGAGGCTAACTGAGGGAGGGGGAAGGAGGGAGGAATGCCTGGAAGAGGGAGGAAGCCAGGTGGGGCGGGAGATGCCTTCAGGTCCTGTTGAGATCTGACACCTGTGAAAGGAAAGAGGCAGGAAGTGCCTTGACCGCCCCACACACGTGATTCGTCCAAGCCAGCGGAGACACTCTGCGGTTGGTGGGGTCCCTCACCCGACAGAAGCGGCTGGGCCCTCCCGCATCAGGTCAGTCGTCGGCGGGGGGTCCACCCGGCTCCAACCCAGCGCCCTGGCAGCTCACCAGGCCCCCACCGCTCAGCTGCTGACTTCTTCCTGCCGGAGGGCGGAGCAGGCACATCATGGCCCCACCGAGCCAGCGCCACCAGCGCAAGATGGTGCTGACTCTGGACAGGATACCAGGTCAGTGGGGTGGAATACAGAGCAAAAGCCAGCATCAGTAAGGGAGACTTCCTAGATAAAAAAAAAGCATAATCCAGTGGGAGAAATGGTTTATTTAATAAATGGTGCTGGCATAAAGAGCTATCTTTCTAGAAGAAAATGAAAGTCGGCCTCTAACTTAAGCATAGATAGACAAAGGCTCATGCCAGCTGCACGTCAGATCAACTAAAATATTACCAGAAATGCTATGAAACTTCATAATCCAACAGCAAGGAAGACTTTATTCTGGAAACCCAGAAGCGATTTTTAAAAAAAAAAGACTGTAAAATATCTAAAACCTTTGCTGAGAAAAGATACCATAAACAAAGTCCCTGGAGCATGAAAGATCAGGAAAATCATTTTTAACTCGGGAAAGAGAGCTGGCTCATTACAAGGTACAGCTGTGAACTAAGGAGGTTGATATCCCTCAGCCAGGAAGGAAAATCAATTATGCGTTTTGTAGCCAAATGACATACCTACCCTTTCCACGGCAGTTGAGGGAAGAAATACCTGGGTAGGACCGATCCTATGGCCTGAAACTCTTAAACGATGCCAGAGGAGAACCATGTTGACTTTCTCCAGTTTCTAATCCCATTGAGCACACGAACATTGTGAGAAAATCTGACCCTCCTTGCAGTGGGCGCCACTCCCCCCACCAAAGGCATGTATGACTCTTTTGCACTAATGGGGGGTTTTTGCATTGCATCCCTGAAAAATACACTGAATGCATGTGGATGCCTCCTAGAAAATTCCCCTAGCCTTATGGGGAGGTCTTAATTGGCCCCAGAAGGTGTGGTCATTTCCTAGATCAGAGATGAGGTTACGTGGAAGAAGTTAATCTTCAGGAAATGAAGTCTAGAAAGGGAGTCTTCAAGGAGGTCAGAAAAGGACTTGTTTTCTTTTTTTGAGGTCGTCTTCCCTTGGCGACAGATTCCAATAATGTAGATGTCTTAGAAGTGACTCATATTTGGTAGATGTTAAGATGACCTCAGTTAATAGCCCTGAGAGGGTCTCGAGTGCTAAGCCACCAACTGAAGATGCATATGGCAGATACACTGAGTCACTAAGGCAGATACTTAAGTGTCACAAGTTCTCTGTAGCTCCTCCCCATTTATTTCCCAAGCCTTTGGTAGACATTGCAGCCTTGTCCTGCGGTGTAGCACTAAGGATGGACCGTAGCATGAAAAGCCCCAGGACAGGGTGACACCATAATAATGTGTTTCTGCTGTCTTCACCTCCTAGAACAATGTATCCATAAGTTGACTATTGCTTTGTAAAGTAGAACTACTTTTATTAGTTCTCAGTTAGTTTCTTCAGGCTTCAAGGGATAACTCCTAGTATGACAATATTTGTTGAATAATTTGGGGTTATTCTTGATCTATATAAACTCTGTGTGTGTGTGTGTGTGTGTGTGTGTATGTGTGTATGAATTCTAAGACCATCAATGTGCATTTGAAATAAGTTCATTTGGAAATATTTATGGGATTAAATCGTCTTAGACTCAGAACCACTCTGTACATCAATGTATAACAATTTTCGTTCGATTTTCCTCCGTCTGAAATTTGAAAGAAATCTTATCCATATCTGTGATGACGGTGGTGACAATAGAAATAGTCATCTAATTTCAATATTTATATGAATACATGAATATTCTTGTATCACTCACAGGATTTACGAATAGTACATTCTGTTGAGGCTGAAAGACTGCGAGGCCTAAAGGCACAATTACGTTTTTAATTCTAATTTCTTTCCAGGAGTTTTAATTTACTTCATGAGAAACTGTCTGGTTTTAATGTGAGATTTTATAAATTGTTGTAAGACGAGGTGGGAGAGTGAAAAGAAAACTAGCTTTGGAGTTTCTAAAACCGGGGAGGTTCCGGCCCGCGGCTTTGAAGCCTTCTGGGATCTGAGCTGTGCCATTTAATGGACAGTTCACTGTACTTGAGCAAATCACATCGGATCTCTGGACCTTAAGATTCCGTCTTCGAGGAGGAGGACTAAGGTGAGGGCGCAGGAGATGTGCAGGTGCCGCCCTCGCGCTGGGTGTGACACGGCAGCTGTTCTTCTAGTCGTTTTCATCCTGGGTCCGCCGCTAGTTTTGTGATGCTGGGCCAATCACAGCCTGCAAGAGCATCAGTCTCTTTATTTATAGTGAGAAAGTTAGGGTCAACTCTAAATTCCCTTTCAACACTGCATCTTATATTCTTATATCTGAAATGCAATGTTTTTCCGCCATGTCCACCTTAAAGCCACTCTTTAAGTTTCCTTCCTGTTGCGTCTTCCATGACCAACACCCAAACCCGTCTCCACACACCAAGAAGAGTCAGTCCTTCCTCCCTGCATCTCAGAGTCTCTTGTCTCCTGAGATTAAAAGCTCTCAGGACCAGAGCTGGTTTCTTTCTCATCTTTGCCTCCTTGGAAATCCTGTACACTGTGCCTAGTATACAACGAGTGCTAAATAAACGCCATTTGACTGAATGGGTAGATGGGTGTGAAGATGGATGGAGAGCTGGGTGGTTTATTAGTTTCATAGAGCTGCCCTAACAAGTACCACAAACGGGGTTGCATAAAACAACAGAAGTTTCTTGTCTCACAGTTGTCCCCCCGTGTGCCCTCCCCCTGTGTGCCCTCCCCCCGGTGCCCTCCCCGCGGGTGCCCTCCCTCCGGGTGCCGATGTGCCTGTGCGTCTTCTTCTTAGAAGGACACCAGTCCACACTGCTCCAGCGTGACTTCCTCTTCTGTGACAGCCTTGTTTCCAAATAAGGTCACCTTCAGAGCTGCTGGTGGCTAGGACTTCAGTGTATCTTCTAGGGGGACACGATTCATTCCACAACAGATGTTTACAGAGCAAAGAGCTTAATCACCTTCAAAATCAAACACCCTCTTCAGCCCAAGAAGAATTTAATGTTCCAATATAAAGTCTTTTTAAGTAGAGATTAAAAATTAAGTGAGGGTAAAGAAAGCGGAATGAGGTAGAAGCCAGAATCCTACATCTTAAAAGCTGGAGTATAACTAGAGAGAAAGAACATAAAAAGTCCAATTACAGACTTAGCCCAGTGACAGGGACCGCTAGTGACGCCTCCTATGGAAGAAGCTTCTGGCTGGAGCTAGGGATTCAGTGCAAGCTTGTTCCCCGTCCAGTTACAGGTCTTGGTCCTATTGTGTCTTTAAAGGTCCACCCCACTCCGTCAGACGTCACTGAAGTTAGAGGCAGTGGGAATAACGTGGCAGGAATGGCCTCTCGCATTTCCTCCTCCCTATGGAAGTGCTGAATAAACACAGGATTACTTATAAAATATAGGTTTGCCCCTCTTTTTAACTTGCTATGTTATTTTAACACAAGAGGAGCTAGACTAGTAACTCGTCCTTCTCGAAATTTACCCTTAAATTTCACACACACATACACAAATGTAATTTTATTTATTTTACTCGGTTTACACTTGATCTTTATATCTATTCATAATCTAGCTCAAAATACAACAGGTGCTGACGGAGGACCCTACCTGACAGTTACCTCTAACTTTCATAGTAATTGTGCAAAGAACTCTAGACTTGGAGTTTCATTTCTTCTACGTTAGCACTTTACAGAGTATCATCAGGTGGGTGGATAATTCACAGGAGAATTTGCCACACAGATCTGCACGGCAGTGTGGTCAACAAGACGACAGGACAGAGAGTAGACATGTGCTCCCCTGACTTCTCAATATCCCCTGAAGCCAGGCCCTTCTGAGAAAGAGCACACCCTGATCACTCTATACCTGACACTGGAAACTTTGTCATTAATAGGTTTAATATTTAAAAACAAATTAAGTGTAAAATAGCCTCAGAAATACGGGGATCTTTTAATTTCTGCTAACTAATTTAAACTTTAAAAATTTTTAAAAATCATGGAACGTTTCCTAGTGTGTGCTGTGGTTTAAACTTAGAATCAGAGGCATTTATTGTGACAAGTCCTTGCCAAACAATTTAAAAATATGGTTGGCAGTGGAGGGGGAGCCAAAACAATGCAGTCCACCACCCAGTCCTGCCCGTGTTGCCACGACAGTGTCTCCTCCAGGCCCACCTCCCCATCCCACTGCCAGCTCCCAACATCGCTCGCTGGGGAGTCCGCAGAGCCTCCTCCCTGGTCTCCCTGCACCTTCTTTGGAGCCTCACCGCACTGCACACAGGTGGTCTTTGGAAGATCCAATGTGAGCGAGCCCCTCACCATACTCCCTTCATACCTCCCTCCCACTGCCTCTTCCTTCTCTCTTCTCCTAAGAGTGTGTGCTTAGAACCTGAAAGTAGTAAGGATTGAAGAGGGGAAGTGCCTCACGTCTGTCTTTTTCCTCATCTCAGGAATGCTGCCTGAACATCACTGAGTCTATATGGACCTTAATTTTATCCCCACCATAATGTGAACAAACGTGCACCTTAGCACGGCATGGAAATTTAGACTACTGCCCTTTTTAGGGTTCTTTACAGTCCAAGATTTCCATGAAGAGAGAGACACATTACAACAGGTCTTAGGAGAAAGTCTATGTTACGTACCATACCTCTTAAGTCCTAAGGTGCACACTCTTCTCAAACTCTCTGCAATCAAGATGGGAGAGATTTTATAACTACAATTACAGTCAATGGTGGGTCACGGCTTAATCAGCAAATTTTTTTCCTTCTTCAACTTTCCTAAAATAATTGTTCATCTTACAATCAATGGTGTCTTAAGTAAAACACAACACTTATTCCTTGAGATCCTAGAGATAGTGTTAGTGTCATCATAAACTAGTAGTTCAACCAACATCAAAATTCTTTTTTGCACATAGTATCATATCAGCAATGATTTACTGAGCATCTTCCATGCATATGGCGCTGTGTTCGGTGCTGTTGGAAATAAAAAGTCATTTATTCATTCATACAGCAAGTGTATATTAAATATTCACTACCTGCTAGATTCTGTTGTATACAGCGTGACGTGTGATGATTTAGACAGATACGATCTCTATCTTCATGGAGCTTATATTCTGTTAGAGAAGAGAGTAAAGAGGTAAATAAACCATATAAAAATTATAATGACAAGTTGTAAATATTGCTATGAAGAAACTATGCTACATTAAGAAATTACAAGATTTATTAGTCAATTATTTTTCGGTCTTTCCTGTCCCTGAATACATTTCCTCATCGTCCCAGAAGGATTTCTGAGTAAATCTTTGGTGGCAACATTCTGAGAAATATTTCAATACAATCTGAAGCTTAGAAATTTTTCTGAGTATTCTCTCTGGAAACAAATCTACTTCTTCCTGTTGCTACATTTTCTTTCAGCTACTGCTTTTTCTGAAAATGTGTTTAACTCTGGATATTTTGAGTTTATGTATCTAATGCTTTCACAACATAAGCATGGGAATCAACAATTAATATTCTTTCTTATTTTATTTACTAATGTAATCATGTCATATTATACAATTGCCTTTTACTAACCCCCCACCACCGCTTAATTTCATGTTCTACTTTTACGCTATTGGAAGAAATGAGAACAGAGAGATAAAATGCCCCTCGGGACCTTTCTGACCTGATGCCTAGGCTACATACAGATGACAGTTTAACAGTATTTCTTACATGGGTTTGGGCTCCACTAAATTATTTTCGCTCCCTGTGCCTGATTCCTTATCTATCAACAGAGCTCTTATTCCTTTGTTGGAAAGCAGGGGTCAAACTTTGAGTGGAGTTTCCACTTGACTAGAGACTTGAACGTAACATGATGTTTTTCATACACACCTGGCACTGGAAACTGTAAATTGCTCCTCTCACCCAAGACTGGGCAAGCCTTTGGATGGAGTGGTTGTGGTGTCGCCTCTGGCCTCACGCTAACTGACATCACCAGGGAACGCTAACCTTAATCTCAGGAGAAGTCTGCCATTTCTGAGGCTCCAGAAAGACGCTCAGACACTTTTGGTTTTGCTTTAATATGATTTTCTTTTGAGCTTGACATATGTGCCGCAGATAAAAATCTCACATAATTTGATATTCTCCTTTGGGCTGTAACCTCTAGGTGACAGTCAATATTATTGAATAAAGGATTCAACACTGGAATATTTTGCAACTAGCCTTGTGACATTTTGAGCATGCCATGTCGTTTTTCTGGGATGATTTGTTATTGAACAAATCAAATTTCCCAAGAACATGGCCATTCCTTTTTCTGCAACAATAACACACTTGCTCAAGTTGCTTTAGGTAGCTCTGCAAATCTCCACTACATCATCTTTGTTTCCCTCAAATCTCACAAGCCAGTAGATCCAAGAGCTTGAATGAGAATTCTCCAAAGTAAACTTGAAAGCTGCAAGGCCCTAGAGCAGTATTTCTCCAAGAGACAATTTGGCCACATCTGCAGATGGGCCAAAGCCTCTGCTGGGTGTCACAGTCTTTAAGCCCTCCTGTGTCCCATGGTCATGGTGAAGGGGCTCTTAGGGGGCTCCTGAGCGGCACAGGGCTTTAGAAAGTCACATCTTTTATGTCAAGGTTCATCGCTATCACTCAGGAAGGAGTATGACTGACGAAAGTCATTTGGGAGCTGCTGAGTAATTCAGTAAATGACAGCTTTGACCTTGAAGCGAACTTTGCCAGAATCAGACTGGAATGCAGGAAACAAGAGAAGAGCGATGCAGACTTGAAGATGAGTAAACAGCAATTCCAGCGAACCGTGCACCACACAGGGGTGAGCTGGCCGGTAAACAGGAAGATTGCCACCCTCTTTACATCATTGGAGTCTCACCCTACCCCAGTCTCCAGGCCTCACACCCAGCAGGAGGGAGAACCCCAAGCGCTAGACACAGGGGAGCAGGAAAGCACACCCCGCTTGGCTGTTAGGGGAGGAGTCCGGCCTTAGCTGATGGGCCCTGGCGCTCACTGGTGCTGCTTGTGGTTTCCCCCACCTGCCGAGGAGCAGAGGCACAGGAATGTGGGGTTGTGACCCAAGGGCATAAACGTATTCCTGGCTCATTCAAAAAGTGCCCTTCTAGGGGATGGGTGGAGCTCAGTGCTGGAGCACAAGCTTAGCATACACAAAGTCCTGGGTTCAATCCCCAGTCCCTCTATTAAAAAAGAAAAAAAAAAAAGGAACAAAAAGTGCAATGTGCAGAAACGCACATGGAGGTGAAGATAACTTCTGTCATTTTATGAGGCAAGTTATTGTCTTTGAAACGATTGATCTATAGAAATGATCAAATTAGACCTTGTCAGATGATTCCTTAGAATACATTAAAAAATGAAGCACCATATAAATGAAGTGGAAATCACTTTATAGCAAGAACGAGGACCGCAAGCTGGCCTATGAAGAACGAGCTTCAGTGACTTGTGCTGGTATCCATTTAGTGGATGGGAATTCAGTCATGCCTAACTAATCACAAGGAGGTCCTCGCCTCGGGTCATTTTCTCTTTATGCTGGCAGAATTCAAGAATTAAACCATAATAGCAAGTAATGGAGGAACTTTTAAAGCAACCCAGACCAACTGAAAATGGGATTTACTTGCAGAAGGGACTGAGGACAAAAACTGCTTCTACCTACTGTAAACTGGCCTAAAGCAGCTCTGTACAGGATTAAAGCAGATTAAAAAGCATAACCAAATGGAACAAGGGCCTAGAAGAATTCTTCGTTGTGAGTTGTATCCAGATTGGCTCATTGGTGCTTTTGTTATTTTCAGCTTTTGATATTTCCCAGAAGCAAATATCTCCTTGAGCCCTGAGTGCCCCAGAAGGGGAGGCAAGCAGGCAGCAGCCATCTGGCTTCCCCTTCGCACCCAGCCCGGGGGCTCCTTCTGGGTCTCTGGGGCAGAATCCTCAGGAAGCCGGTTGGACCGAAAAGCTGAGAATTGGGCTCCAGGGTCCTGACGTTGGGGAGACAGGTGCGTAAGATCCCAGGTGGACCTGCACAAAGACCGGGTCTGCTGAAGAAGGGCTGCTTGCTCCTTGGAGACCGGGGAAAAGCCAGGGACTTCGTGTGACTGAGGAGACGGGCACCCTTCACTGCTCTGCAGACACACCTGTGATGCTGGTAAAGCAGTGATGCTGATGTCAGAAACAGCCGTAATTCTCCCTCAGCTGAACAGCAATTTAAGATTCACTCACCATGCCAGGCACTGTCATAAATACTAGAAATACGAAGATAAGTACCATAGTTTTTGTGCTCCAGGAAGTCATAGTCTGCTGGAAGAGATAAACATACAACACAATAAAGGATGTGCTGGATAAAGGGTAACAAAGAATATTAGAAACAGATAAGACAGCAGGACAGGAGTGATCCCGGGGTGGACCGGGAGGGGATTACCGGGGAAGACGTGCTTGAAGTAGATCTTGAAAGATGAGTAGGAACTCTTCCAAACACCTGGAAAAAGAAAAGGCGAGAGAGAATGTGGCTAGTCTGGAAAAAGTCTGAGGAGTTGTCTGTGCTTGAGCTTAAGCTTAACTGGCCAAGAGGAGAGGGATGGGCAGGAACCAGAAGTCGGAAAGCCTGGTAGGGGGTGCTGAGCCATTTGCTCCTATCTTGTGTGCGCTGGAGCGTCGTTAATTTAAGCAGAGGAGAAAGATGATTGTATTTGCATCTTAAAAGTTGGCGGCGGTGTGGTGTGTGACAGCCGGATTGGAAACAAGACTAGCCTTGGGGAGGCCCCCTGGGACACTACGGACCACGACCTGTTTGAGCCTGTGCTCGTGGGGGTGAAACTGAGGAAGCACATCACCGAATTTCAGGACATAAGAGGCTGCCGCCAGCAGTGTACTTTTAGTGGAATGCACGCGGGCGGGTGTGAGGCAGGGGTCGGAAGCCAGTGGGCAGGGGAAGAACTACAAAGCGAACTCAGGAAACTCGACTCGGCTTTCATACGTCCCACTCCGCCGCAGCTGCTCCGCCACCTCCCCTCCTCTCACATCTCAGCCCGCGGCTGCCCTGCTGCCCCCTCGCCGGCCCTCAGCGCTGCTGCGGCCAAGGTCATCAAAGACCCCCTCAGGCAGGCCTCACCCTCTGGTGCCTCCCTGCAGCACCTGGCACCGCCCCGCCTCCCTCCTTGAGCTATCTCCTTTCCTCAGCTGCCTTGGCACCCACTCTTCCACTGTCCTCCTTGTTTCTCTGGCTTTTTTTTTTTCTAGTTCTTTCTAAGCTTCCTTTTCTCGGTCGAGATCCCTGGGGTTTATCCCAGGTGTCTTCTTCTTTTTTTAGTTTATTTTTTCCAAGCTTTATGGAGATGTAATCGACATGTAAGTTTAAGGTGTACAGTGTGGTGATTTATATATATATATATATTCTGTGAAATTATTACCACAGTAAGATTACTTAATCCATCCATCACCTCACATAATTACCTTGTGTGTGTATGTGTGTTGAGAACGTTCAAGATCTACTACTGTCTTAGCAACTTTCTCGTATACGATGCAGTATTGTCAACTACCATCACCACGCTGTATATTGCATCCCCAGAAGTTACTCATCTTATAACCGAAGTTTGTACACTTTGACCAACTTCTCCCTGGGAACCACCCCTCTACTCTCTGTTTCTGTGAGTTCAGCTTTTTTGAATTCCACATATAAATGAAATGTACAGTATTTGTCATTCTCTGTCTGACTTACTTCACTTAGCATAATGCCCTCAGGGCAGCTGCTCCATTGTATTTTCTCTCCCTGCCGCGGATTTATGGAGGTTTACTTGACATACAACATTGTGTAAGTTTAAGATGTGCACCATGATGACTTGCTCTATGTATATATTGTGAAATGATTGCTAGTAAGGCTCGTTGACACATCCACCACCTCATACAGTTAAGATAATTGTTTTATGTGGTGAGAACTCAAAATCTACTCTCTTAGCAACTTTTAAAATATATAATATTGTTAACTGCAGTCACTGTGCTGCACATTACATCCCCGGAAGTTATTCCTCTTATAACTCAAAGTTTGTACCCTTTGCCCACCTTCATCCACTTCACACCCCGTCCTCAGCCAGTCCCTGGCAACCAATGTGTTCTCTGTTCCTATGAGTTTGGTTGTTTTAGATTACACATACAGATGGGATCAGACAGTATTTGTCTTTCTCTGTCTGACTGATTTCACTTCACATAATGCCCTCAAGGTCCATCGATATTGTCACAAATGGCAGGATTTCCTTTCTTATTTTTTATGGCTGAACAATATTCCACTAGATCTGTACACCACATTTTCTTTACCTACTCATCCACTGATGGACCCTCAGGTGCAGAACCAGCATGACTAAGCACTGGAAACAGAGCCCAGGGTTAGAGCCAAAGGCACAGATCTGATACGGAGTCAGGCTTGTTCTTCCCCACTATTTGCAGACCCTTAGGAATCCGCAGCAAAGCCCTGGCATCCTCTGCAAAGAACTACTCTTCTTTTGAGAAGCAGCTTTTGATTGGCTACGCAGCCTCAGCAAAGGCTGAGCACTTAGCCGTGGGCCACCAAGTTACCCATCATAAACTGGGTGTTGTCTGCCCACTAAGCTGTAAGGTCAGTTCCCAGAAGCACCCCACCAGCGGGCGCAAGCAGAATAGACAAGATTAGGCTGGAAGCACAAGTAAGTTACACAAAGCCAAGGCCCACGTGCCCAAGGTCCCCACCTCGGCCACACCATCTTCTCCCTCCCGGCCTGTGCCTACAAAGAGGGAGGGGTGCCCTCTGATCAGTCGACAGAGGAGGAGAAAACTTGGGCTTGGTTTACAGATGGTTCTGCACAACATGCGGGAACCGCCCAAACGCGGACAGCCGCAGCTCTGTGACCCCTTTCTAGAACACCCCTAAATCCAGTGGGCAGAACTGGGCTGTGCACCTGGTTGTTCATATTTCTTGGCAAGAGAAATGGCCAGATGTGCGACTGTATCTTCCGCACTGAGAATTGTGTATTTGTGGGCTGTGGCCCAATGGTTTGGCTGGATGGTCAGAGACTTGGAAGGAACGTGATTGGAAAATTGGTGGCAAGGAGGTTTAAATAAATGCAACTAGACCTCTCTAAATGGATGACAAATGAGAAGATATATGTGTCCCATGTGAATATTTACCAAGTGGTGACCTCAGCAGAGGAGGGTGTTAACAATCAAGTGGACAGGATGACCCTCTCTAGGGACACCAGCCACTTCTGCCTTCCACGAATTGGCTCATGAACATAGTGGCCCTGGAGGAGCTTAACTCTTAAGGGAAACAGCCGTCAGGACAGACAAGGTTTTTGTTTGTTCGTTTGTTTTTAGTAGATTATATAAACATTTTATGCTGAGGAAGCCCTCCAGTAAAATGGAAGACAGTTATATCCCCGAGCAATGGGAATCCCTGCAGCGTCCTTTGGGAAAGGCCCCTCCTCCGCTGTGACGTGAGGAGGAAAGCAGTCGTGCTGGCAGGGCGGCTGCAGAGCAGGCAGGAGGCAGGGGCCCCAGGGGCTCTCTGTTTTCTCTAAACGGAGGGAGGACCTTTGCTGATTCAGGGTGGAGGCTGCCAGCTCAGGACTTGGGCACCTTCTCAGCTTTGCCACTTTCTTTCGTGCTTCTCAACTGCCAGGGGATAGGGACGCCAAGGCTAGAACAGGTGGGTTGACTGAGCGGTAGGGCTTTGCCTGGGAGATATGGGGAGAGGCGGGCGAGGGAAGTGAGGGTTTGGGGGGAAAGAGTCATGAAGCTTCTTAGGAGCCTCACTGGACAGGGAGCTTACAAGCTTAGCAACTGCTTCCTTCTATAAAGGGAGGGCTCAAAGAACCCATCCAAAGTCACAGCTGGTTGCTGGCACAGTGGTGGCCAAAATTTAGAACGTCTGATCCTGTGTCTTTTCCAGCTATAACGACTGAGGTGTTTCTGTCCCGCTCTGCTCCGTACCTGCCCTTGGCGCTGACTTTCCCCGTGGATTATTGGAACACAGTCATTAAGCATCTGGGAGAAGGCAAGTCTGCTTTGCCTCTGACCTGGCTTTTGACCATGACTGAGTCACTGGTTGCTCCACGCAGACATGGGCAGCTTGAATTTACCTCTTAGCACGTGGAAAGCTTTTCTCTTTCTGCTCATTCCCAGCAGACATCCAGGAAGCATAGAGTTAGTACAACAGGGAAGGAAACTTTATGAGACAAAGCCAGTGATGGTAGAATGCCCCAAGATGGAGATCTTTAACCATTTTTTCCTATTTTCCTCCAGTCACCATGCCATCTTTTCTCATGCCAATTCCTTTCATTCCACTTTGAATATTTCCCCTTTGATTTTACTGTCTTCTTTGTTACAAGAAGAAATAGTCATTACTGTGATTATGGCTCCTGTGGAACAGCAAGGGACTAACTCCGGGCTGACACTGTCAGAGATATTTCAATCACCATCTTCTTGATTGGCGTCACACCAGAAATGTATCATGGAACTTCTGGTATAAGCATTTTCTGAATTGACGCTAGTCTCAAGATCTCTCTGTCTCTCTCTCTCAATAGTTAACAGGCTAATTGCGAAAAAGAAAAGGACTTACTATCAATTAGAATTGTTCTTAAATATGGGAGCTATATTTCAAGTACTTAAGCTTCATCACAATAATATGAGTGATATCAGGTCATCATTTAGATCATTTCCATCCACAAATGAGAGTTACGGATCCCCAAGTAATATGAATTAGGAATACTGTACAGACCTTGAAAATAAGAAAATGACTGTAGGAACTGGGCTGACAAGTGTTTAAAGGCTTACATTGGATTAACATTTGATTTTGTTGGAAATCATTACTCAGGTTTAGAGTTACCAAATTCAGCAAATAAAAATACAGGGTGCTCTGTCAAATTTGAATTTCAGATAAACAATGAATGAATAATTGTTCGTGTAAGTCTGCACACTCACATCCGCATTTATGCATTGCTGTCTGAAATTCGAACTTCACAGGGCTGTCCTGTATTTCATGCAGCAGGCTGGGTCCTCGGTGGATCCTCCAGGCATCTCCCCTTCCCTGTCCCTCTGTCCCTGGGCTTATGTGACATTATTGTTGGGCCAGTGTCTGCTACCCAGGCTGAAGAGGAGGTGAGAAGTCCAGCAGTTTCCACTGGATAAGTACACATGGCTGGGAGCTGGGAGACAGGGGCAGGGACACAGATCTTTAGGACCCTTGGAAGGGCTGGCTCATCCCCTACAAACCCTGGAGAGTTACGATTGCATCCAAGGGTATCCTTTCAATATGCCCAGGATGGAACTCCCCCTTTCAAGACAGCAAATGGGGAGGATTGTACAGCTCAGTGGTGGAGCACATGCTTAGCATGCACGAGGTCCTGAGTTCCAGCCCCAGTACCTCCATTATGTAAATAAATAAATAAATAAATAAATAAATAAATAAATCTAATTATCTCCACCCAAATAAAAATAAAACAGATCAGTATTATAAAAAAAAAAAAAGGGCAGCAAATGAGGCTTTGATCAAAATGTATTCCTGACGGGTATGAAGGTGTGTGTATTAAGGAAAGTTCCCTGGCCTTCTCCCATCCCCTCGTGTAAGTTTATTTTACTCTCTGGAGTAGAAGCAACAACTTTAACTCCAAGAGTTTTCTTTCTTTTCTTGCTAGTGGTGGTTTGGGGGGAGGGATTCATCAGGATATCGGAAACCAACTGATCCAGTGATAGAATGGAAGATAATGAGCTTTTCCTCAAACTTTAATGTTTTGGGGTAGCAGAGGGGAGCTGGGAGTGGGGTGTGGGGTGCTGGCTGTCTGCCTGAGCCCTGTTGTACCCCCTGCCCCATCTGAAAAAACACCTGAGGGTCATTTGTTTATTCCTAGCCTGTCTGGGAGAGCTATGGAGCAGACAGCTTAGAACTGCAGATGCTATATGAACAGGAAAGCAATGTTATAAACCTCCCACCCCTCCCCCACCCGTTTAGGGACATACACTGTCTGTTACATGGTTATGATAATGGACCCCCGGTCTCCACCGAGGACATAATGACTCAAAATATTCTTCTAAGTGTGTGTACATGTATCTTCTTCACACACACACACACATATATATACACACATATAATATCTTGTTAAGAATAAATGTAATATGTATTTATTGCAGAAAAGTTAGCAAAGGCTAAAAAAAAAGCATTAGAAGGGAAACAAATGTCCCACAATCTGGAGTTAGCAGCTATTAACATTTGGGGATATTTTCTTTGTATTCTTCTATGTACAGTTTTGTGTTGTTTTTTTACATATTTGAGATCACAATCTTGTTTCCTGTTGAAACATGATCACGTCCCACCATCAGATCTTGCTTTATAAGAAGATAGGTAAGTCTTATGAGTCTGTGCAAGATATTTAAAGATAAAGTGTTAGAGTTTTTTAATCCCTAAGACTCTCCCAAACCATCTTTTAAAGCAGAACTGCCCTTGGCAGTGCTGGCCTGTGCCTTCAAACAAGCAGCCTCAAATTCTCACCGAGGAAGTCTCCGTCATCCTTGGAAGAAAATTCCTGTTCTTCTTCTTCAGGTTCCGTAGCTCATGTTCTTAAATATCGCACAGCTGCAGGGATTCCTTAGTCTCAGCTCTATTTTGAAATTATATGGATCCCAAGTTTACTTGAAGCCTGTCTTTCTCCACATCAGTGGGAGACACCTTAAAGTTCAAGAATGCCCATTGTGACCCTCCTACACTGTTGGTGGGAATGTAGTTTAATGCAGCCTCTATGGAAAGCAGTATAGAGATTCCTTTAAAAACTGAAAATAGACTTTCCGTACAATCCAGCAGTCCTATTCCTGGGCATATATTGGGAGGGAACTCTAATTCGAAAAGACACATGCACCCCAATGTTCATAGCAGCACTATTTACATGAGCCAAGATATGGAAACAACCTAAATGTCCATCGACAGATGACTGGATAAAGAAGCTGTGGTATATTTATATAATGGAATGCTACTCAGCCATTAAAAAGAATAAAATAATGCCATTTGCTGCAACATGGATGGACCTGGAGATTGTCATTCTAAGTGAAATAAGCCAGAAAGAGAAAGAAAAATACCATATGATACCACTTATGTGTGGAATCTAAACAAAAGACACAAATGAACTTATTTACAAAACAGAAACAGACTCACAGAGATAGAAAACAAACTTATGGTTACCAGGAGGAAAAGAGGGTGGGAAGAGATAAATTGGGAGTTTGAGACTTGCAGGTACTAACTACTATATATAAAATAGGTAAACAAATTGTACAGCACAGGGAACTATATTCAATATCTTGTAGTAACATATAATGAAAAAGAATATGAAAACAAGTATATGTATATATTGGTATGACTGAAGCATTATGCTGTACACCAGAAATTGACACAACATTGTAAACTGACTATACTTCAACTGAAATAGATAAATCTGAAATAAAATCACACACACACAAAAAGAATGCCCATTGTAACTTTTGGTTGCTTCCTTACCTGGAAACATAACAGGCTCAGGAAGACAGACACATGATAGGAACTCAATAAATGTTTATTTAGTAAATGAGGGAAGAATAAACTAACCAGGTACAGTTAGGTTCATGCATCCTCTCATGTGAGTCTACAGTGCTGGAATGAAAGAATCTTCCATATTTTTCACAGTTTTCTAAATGTAAGGTTTAAATAATTTGCATGTATAAATTACTAGGAGATTTTTGCTCTAGAGGGAGATTCTGTATGCTTTAATCTAAATTCATCATGTTGATACAGATGTTGGACCAGATAACTACTATATTTAGATGATGTATCTTGAATTCATCTTAGCCTCATTTCCCCCTTTTTCTCTTGGCCATCATTGCAGTGCACTGGAACTATAAACAAGTCCATCACCCAAGTCCACACAGAAGGTAGAATCTGATCACGTCAAAGGAAAGGAATTTACATTGGTAGATTTACCTTCATGGAGTCGGGCACTGTGCATATCCAGAATTATCATTAGAAACCTCACAGCAATCTGATGGGGAGGTGAATTTTCATTGCTCTATTGTTTGGCTGGGGAGAGATGGTCTCCATGCCTTTAGGTCATACCAATGGTAACCGAATTGAGCTTCAAAGCCAGGTTGATAAAATTTCAAAGCTCATAATGTTTTCATTGTCTGAAGGTAAAAGCAGCGTTAGACAAAAGGGCATCTTTATCAAATGGAATTGGTAAAAGGAGTGGGAGCAACCCCAGGGACTACAGACATCAAATAAAAGATAACAGATCATGGGGTTTTTAACAGAATCAAACAAAAGGTCACATTTGCTCATCCATCCCAGCAATGAAATCCTTTTGTGAATTGTCAAACACATTGCCTCTATTGTCTAACTTCGTTTGTTTTATTTGTTTGTTGAGGGGAGTGCAGAGAGAGAAGTATGGTCAAGGAATCGGAGGATTCTAGCATCAGCTGGGCCACTTGTGACCTATATCATCCTGGACAGGTCATTTAGATTCCAAGTCTTGGTTTCTCCTTTTCTAAAATATTGCCTCTCCCAGCCCTGTACAAAAATCATAACGACCCCCTTACCTAAAGACTACTGAGACAAACGTGTTTTTCTAAGACTAGCGAGGACGAAGGAAGAAAGGACCTGGGATGTGTGACGGATTCCAGAGGTAATCTGGATTCTAGTTGAGTCTGGTTGCGGTGGTGACTCTAATGATTTTGGATCTACTTGATTATTGTCCTTTCTCCTTGGTGGGGGAATAAATCATTTTATGAGTCTAGATTGCAGGTAACACCTCGACAATAAAAATAAGAAGTTTCACGTGAAGCGTTGATTTACTTGTGACTAGAGCTATAGCAATTCTGATCAAGTGACTGAATTTGACGGCAGAAGAAATGTAAGCATCCAGCAGTGGGTTGTTCAGAGTGAAAACAGTCGTGCTGCTTCCAGAAACATTTGGCAAGCCATTTGTGTGGGGAGAAAGCCACAGCATGGGCGAAGATGGACCAATGACAGCCCGGCCATCAGTGCATGCCCTGCGGAGCCACCAAAGCTGAAAGAGAGATTTCCGGCTGTGATTTCAGGCTCGTAATTCCTTCTTGTGACTGCATGCAAATTAGGAAAAGCCGGGTCGATGTGACCATATCAAGGAATTTATGAGTCAGCATAAATAAATAAAAATGCTGACTAGGAGACTAAATAATGGCTTCTATTTCCTGTCTAAATAGCCTCTTCTTGAAGTTATATTAGAATCATAAATAATGAAATCTGGACAGTATGAATACATGCTCATTAGCTGAATTTGAAGTTCAAAATAAAGTCAGCATTCCACATGAAGATTTTTTTAAAGGTAAGTTATCAGATGTATTCCATTCCGTGGACCCTATGCTAATAAAGGTATCATAAGCTCCCTCTTGTCAGTAGGTAAAAATAGAAGAATTATTTTTAGCTTAAAACTCAGGTACTAAAAAATTTTCAACTTCCAGAGACCTCCAGGGCACAGTAAGGCACATTTGGAAATATTTATCTTTGGGGGATAGAGGCTTGTTTAGGACCAGAAAAGAATGTGTCTTCTCATGAATTTCAAACATTTTGCAGTTTGCTTCCCCTGGCATACAGATATGATAAAAGCCTTCCCTCTTCGAAAAGTCAGAAACAAACTTTGGCAAATAGATCGTTTTAAAGGAGTGTTAGAATACTCTGGTTTCTCTTCAGATCGTATAAATCTTTTGCCTTTTTAAAGGAGTATTAGAAATGGAGTGACTCTTACATCGTGTCTTATATGAACTATTATTACTGTACTTACTTCTTTCCTGGTAGAGCAGATGACTGGCTTTCTTCTAAAACATTACCAGGACCTTACCTAGTATTTTATTTTGTACTTATTAATCTATACGGGGTGACTTTATTTGCAGCTACAATTTGCTACATGTTTTTTATTTTTTCAGCAATGACCCATTTGCTCTGGTATTAGAACATTTTATCTCTACCATCCCAAATTCCTCCCCCTTCGATCCCCTAAAGTATAATTTCCTTGAGAGCAGGATTATGTCTGTCTTGCTCCTGGCTATGTCCTCAATCCCTTAGGCATAGAGAGTGCTCAGTATGGATTTGTGACGTTGAACCACTGAATGGAAGCAGGAGCCGCTTTCCAATGCACTGTGAAGGCAAACGTGGAAGGAGAAATTCAGCAGCCGTCCCGAGAGAGCACTGTCATTTCAGCTCAGCGCGGGCGAATGTCCTGCACACTGACGACACCCAGCAACCTCACCCAGTGAGGCTCCGGTGAACGCCTGAGACGCTGAGGATGGTTTAAAGTTTTCTACTCATGGGCGAGAAAGTGAAACCGAGAGACAAAGAAATGAGCATTTGAGTTAGGGCAGTTGGTGTCGTGGTTAAGAGGTCCTGGAGTGAGGCAATCAGGGTTCAAATCTTTGGCCGTTTGCAGGGTGCAGGAGGCTGCGCCAGCTGTTTGATCTCGATGTGCTCCAGTTTTGTCACTTGTACACGGGCATAGCCACCTCACAGGGTGTTGTAAGGATAGATGAGTTAATACATGTCAAGTGTTTGGAAGGCTTCCTGACTCAGGACAGTTCCTGGGTAGGTACTGACTGCATCATAATACAATGTATCCTCAAGAAGCCAGCCAGCAGACCTGCAGGACTAGACCACCAGCGACTGTTTCCAGGCTCCACCAGGAACTAAAAATGAACGCCAGTGCTGACATCTCTAGGTTTCTGTCCTCTCATGTGTAAAATGAGGCTGGAGGCCACATGAGAGAACCTCCGGATTTTAAATCCTATGACAATGGCTTCCGTTCTCAAATGGAAATCCACAGCAATGGCAGCGATCAAATGGGACAGTGAGCGTGCAAGTATCACGCACAGGCGAAGCAAATGTATCAGCATAGGGTGTATTCAGGGCTATATTCACTATGCAAACTTTTTTATAGTAATTTCTAAATCTGGGAAGACCCCACAGCTCTCAGGTTTAAACTTGAGTGGTCATAAAAGGAAATAAATCAACTACAAAAACTCTTTTTAAAAAAAGAAATTTCATTTTCACTTTCTAAATTATATTTTTTGTTTATTTTTCTGGGGGGTAATTAGGTTATTTATTTACTTATTTATTTTTTAATGAGGTACTGGGGCTTGAACCCAGGTCCTCGTGCATGCTAAGTACGCACCGCTCTGATACTGAGCTGTACCCTCCCCACCAAATCTCTTTAATCAAATGGTTTGCCTCCTGACCAGCATCTTCTCTCCTTTCTCCTCCCCTCTCTCTCTGTCTGTCTCTTTCTTCTCCAACTTTCCCTCCTGTTCTCACTCGAGGTTGTGGATTCCTAGAACTGGGAGTATCTGTCTCATTCTTGAGGTTCCCCCTAACTGAAGACATTCCAGTCCTTTTTTTAAAAAATGGGATTTTCTTTTCATTTATTTCCTTTCATTCTAAAATAAAATATAATATATTTGTCTCCAAAGGGTCAGTGTGGCCAAGGACAGAGATATTTAGTAGCCTGGTGACATCTGTCAGCAATCTGTAAATACTCGCCATCCCTGCGGAGCACGTGGCTTGAGGCAAAAGTATAAAATCACTCTGCTGCAGTCCATGTATTCAGTGGGCTTCTCTGCCTGCTCATCCCTTGTGTGAAAATACAGGCCAAAATATACAAAACTGGAATATATATATACATACACACACACACACACACACACACACATATATATATATAATTTGCTTTAAAAAATAGTGAGCTCTATATAATATATGACCATAGCATTTTAAAACCAGGAAGGATCTTACCTAGTCTAAATTTAGTGATTTTAAAATATTTAGATGATGTGATGGGGTCACCTCACCTCTGTGGTATTCTTTCCAAAATCCCGTAATCCCAGTGTAATCGTGAGAAAAACATCAGAGAAGCCCAGATTGGGGGAACATTCTACAGGACACCGGTCCTGCACCCCCTAAAATTGCCAAAGTCATGGAAAATACGTAAAGCCTGAGAAGCTGTCCCAGACCAGAAGTGGCCCGGCGACACACAAACTGCATGCAGTGTGTGACCCTGGGCTGGATCCCAGAGCAGAAAAAGGACCTTTCTGAGAAAAATGAGGAAATTGTTTAAAGCCTGGAATTAAGGTACTAATGATACACCAATGCCAGTGTTTCACTTTGGACAAATGTACCACAGAAATGCACGTTGTTAACAATGGGAAAACTAGGTGGAGGTGTATATATGAGCACTGTACACTATTTTTGCAACTTTTCCATAAGTCTAAAATTATTCTGAAATAAAATGTTTATTAAAGACTAGTTAGAAACTTCTAATGTAAATGGTTACCCCCTTTTTTGTGTGGAATATTGCTCTAGTGCTGACCTATGGTAAGTACACAGACGCTTCACAGAGCAAACAGAATAGTAAATCTGTAACTCCCCTGGATGGAACGTTTGAAATGTGTATCTCCCTTGGATGGAAAACATGAACATTCCTAACTGCTAGACTTTTTTTTAAGAATTAATTTTCACGCATTGCACCATGAGTATTCCTTTATTCTATTTGTTTATTTTTGCTTGTATTTCTATTGCCTAGGTAGACTGCCCTAGGAGAACATTGCTAAGATTTAAGTTAGATAAGGTTTTGCCTATGTTTTCTTCTAGGAGATTTATTGTGTCTTGTCTTACGTTTAAGTCTTTAAGCAATTTTGAGTTAATTTCTGTGTATGGTGTGAGGGAGTGTTCTAAATTCATTGATTTACATGCAGCTGTCCCTTTATTCTGAATACTATTTTGCAAACAGAATGGAGCTCTACAAATAACTTTTTCAAATTAAATATAGACTTTTCCAAAAAGATCTGTTTAGAAAGATCAAGAGCTTCCTTCCAAAACTGAAGACACAGAACGAGAAGCCAGTGACATAATTTGTCTAGTCATTTCCTTTTCCAGTTACAGAAATGGTTGAAATACTAGCTCTGAAAAGATCTACGGGTCTTTATGAATTCCTTAGGACCCTCACTGAATTGTGTCTTTTTAAACTGGAGATTGAGGCCATAACTTTTATTAATATCCGATGACAGAAGTATGGGGAAATGTATTAGCTTGATCCCTAAGCATAAAGATAATCATGTAATATTTAGGGTCATCTGTTACTTTAATTATTCTACAGTTGGAAGATAGTAGCAGCTAATAAATTAACCAGCTTAAACTTGTACTCAGCCTGCTCATCCCAAAGGAAAACGGGGATTCAGAACCAATGTGGCAACTACTCATGCAGACAAATCTTCATGAGTCCTCAGCTAATTATGAGGCGAAAAGGAACCTTCTACTTATTCAACTTGGCCCCGTCTGCAGTCTCATTTGTAAAGCACAGGCGCTAAGGAATGGCTGATTTCTGGACAGAGCTATGGGCTGATCATGGAAAGATGGATGAGTGCTGTAAAGATATTATCTTGATGGAGTAAAGAGTTCCATGGAGATGTCCTTATCTATTTAATGCCAACCTCATCTTGCAGAACAAATGTCCCCTTCTTAGTCGTGCCAGAATTGAAGCATTGGCGTCTGAAGAAGGACATTAACAGCTGACTCTGTACCAGGAATTGTGCTAATATCTTAAAAGTATCATGTTATGTAAATCTGTCCACGCTCTGAATGCCCCTGATTGGCCCCCTTCCCTTTTTGCTATGAAGAGGTGGTCTCCAAGGGTGGCTGTACCTTTCAGGCACCTGGGGAGCTATTGTAACTCCATGATCACTCAGACCACACCACAAAGCAATTAATTAGAAACTCTGAGGGTGAGACCCCAGGGCCAGTATCCTCAAAGTCCCCCAGGTGATTGTGATGAGCAGCCAAGGGTGACGAGGACTGCTCTCGGGGTCCACCCCAGGGAACATGTCTCCCTGTAGCTCTCTGGAGCGTGCCTGTGCATACACTCCTGCCTGGAGTCAAGCTGGTGTTCGCCTGCCCTTTCCAAACCCTTCTCTCTCTCTTCTCTACGAAAGCTCGTACTTGTGACCGTCCGGTCATCCACCTATCACTCTACTGCTTTTCTACGATGTGTTAAATGGAAGATTCGTCTCCTAACTTTGAATGATAAGAAACTGAAGAATATTATATTCATGGGCATGGATTGTTTCAATGGCCATTTGACCACCTATTATACTTTTATTTCGACAATAATAATCTAAGATACATTAAAAAAATTCAGTCTGAATATCACAGAGGTACACAAGCGACTGGGAGGGCATGCCTGATGTGCTCAAGGAATAGCCAAGACCGAGTACCAGGGGGCAGTAATACCTCCTTGCCCAAATCTATAAGGACAGATGCCAGTTGGAGGAATTTTTATTTCAGTTTTTCACTGAGTTACTTATTACATTGAATGTGAAGTCCTTACAACTGAGAAAACAATTTACCAATATACTTTTTGTTTATACCAAAAAGGAAACTACAATTTTAGCTCACCAGAACTAAGGATAAATACTTTGCAGATTTCTGGACACGGTTTTAACAATATTTGGCATCACAGTGATAACTTTGATAGATTAAAATATTAAATGCTAAAGCACACTGATGATTTGACTCTATATGTGATATACACTAGACAGTTTACTAAACATCAGAAATAATATGACACATAGTTTACGTATTTTAGGCTTATAATGTCAATATGCTGGAAGACCAGTTTTAAAAAGTAGTTGGAAAATTATCAACAGCTTAAGTCACAGAAAAAGGAATTTGATGTAAGTAGAATTTGATAGATATTTCTTTTTAGTATTTAATCATAGGAGCTTTCATCTGAATTCCAGTTGCAAATTAGAAAGTGTCATTCTTTTGGAGTGCAATGGTTCAGACAGCCTGGTGTGGTGCGTCCAGACACTGTCACAGAGCAGGAGAAGGGTAATTGACAAGCATCAGCCCATATGATGGATGAAGAGCTATTCCATGCATCAAAAGTGTCCACATTTTTTAAAAAGCCCAGAGGAGACCAGTTTAAGCTTCAGTGGCATGCTAGCTCAAGGAGAATAAAATGTTTTTAATATTAATATAAGAATATGTGTTTCACTCTAGCAGATGAAATATTCTTTGCTCAAGGACAAAAGTCAAAACTTGAGGTTTGTCGTCTGGAAATGAAGAAAACTCAAATGTAAATCATTGCTCTACTCTGTTTTAAACCACATAGCTGAGCTTTGCCGCTGACACAAGGTAGAGAGAAGGAGAAAGAAAGGTGACCAAAATTGTTCTGAGTTTTTAGAAATGCCAGCCTAGAAGATGAGAACGATAGTCTTTGATAATGGGGAAGGCTGCAGCAAGGAAGAGAGGGAATCTTGCTCCTGATATACTAAAATTTAAAAGATGCAAAATATTCTCAATAGAGATGTTTTAGCATAACATAAATCACAGGATTTGGAAAAGGACCAGTATTGGTGTTGAGACACAAAAGAAAAGATTAGGACATAAATGACCAGAGTACAGCTCCGTGATAGCTAAAGGCAAAAATGCAGTGGGTAACACTGTACCAGATCCCGAACTAGGAGGAAAAAGGCTCTACGCTATAATGGACCTCACTGAGGCAACTGGTGAAATTCTTAACACAGACTGTGGACTAGCTAACAGTGTATCAATGTTAAATACTTGCTTTTTGTCATAGTTTTATCATGTGGTTATGGAAGAGATTGTCCTTATTTTTAGGAACACACACTGAGGTCTTTAGGGAAGGTGGCATAATACCTCTAACTTACTCTGAAAAAATGGTTCAGAATAAAAAGTGTGTGTGTGTGTGTGTAGATAGAGACTGAGAGAGAAAGAGAAAGAGAGGGGGAGAGTAAGGGAAAGAGGGAGCCTGAGAGCACATGATTAAACAAATGGGGGCAAAATGTTAACAATTGGTAAATTGGGATAAAGGTAAAATGAATATAGGAATTCTTTTTTACAAGTTCCAAAAAGATAACTCAAAAAAAAAATTCTCATACAATGGGAAACAAAATAACATTGGATTATTAAATAACATGGGTTAAAAAGGAAGTCATAAAGTAACCTAAGAAATACATCCAACTGAATATAAATAAAACTATATGGAAAAATACGTTGGAAAGGGGAACACAGTCCTAAGAAGGAAATTTATAGCTCTTTAAAAGAAATGTATCAGAGAATAAGCCAGCTTATCACCAAACCAGCAGTGAGTTTACCAATGTTTTTCCTTCAGGTCTTCCTACCTCTTGTGGATGCAGGTGTGGCCACGCAAGTGCCCCAGCTTTCTGGATGAAGGATGGGAAAAGACAGCCCCTGGAAGGCGGAGGGTAACAGGGAGTCACAAAGACAAAAACCAACCCCATAAAGTTGTTTACAAATCCTAGGCCCACCTTCAAGCTGCACATCCTATTCAGCACATAAAAGACTTGGAGAACTGAACTAACAGATCACTGCCCAGGTCCTACACGGGCCAACGCACGAAAACACTTGAGGCAGATCCAAATAGCACTCCAAATATACCGAGCAAGAGCCCACAGAAAGTAGGTTAAAACCTGTGACCAGAACTTAACCAGGTTGATTATCTGCTAAAATTAAAAAAAAAAAAATCAGCAGGGAGGGCATAGCTCAGTGGTAGAGTGCATGCCTAGCATGCACAAGGTCCTAGGTTCAATCCCCAGTACTTCCACTAAAAATAAATAAATAAACCTAATTACCTTACCTCCCACCAAAAGAAAAAAAAAGAATAAACATTTTTTTCATAGGATTTAACATGACTCAGAGTCTTATAACATAATATTTAAAATATCTAAGATACAATCTAAACATACTCAATATGAAAAGACCCAGGAAATCTCAACTCACTTCTGAAAAGACCATCAACAGAAAGTAACAGTGAGATGAGAAAGGTGTTGGAATTAAATAACAAAGGCTTAGAAGCAGTTTTTATTCAAATTCTCCAACAAGCAACTGTGGACACTCTTAAAACAAATTCAAAAAAAAAAAAAAAATCGAAAGTCTCAGAAAAGAAACAGAAGTTAAAAGAAAAAGAAAATGGAAATTTTCAAACTGAAATACACAACTGAAATGAAAACTCTCACTGAATGTCTAAACAGCAGATTGGAGATGACAAAAGGACAAATCAGTTACCTTGATGACAGAGCGATAGAAATTATTCAATCTGAATGAGAGTGGGAAAACGATTTTTGTAAATAAAAATCTTATAATCCTAAAAGAAAAAAAAATTTTAAATCCATTGTTTATGTCACTGAAGTCTAAGAAGAAGAAAAAGAATGTATGCTGAAAAAAATGTGAAGAAATAATGGCTGAAAACTCCCCCAAATTAGTCAGGGGATGGTACAGCTTAGTGGTAGAGCATATGCTTAGCATGTAAGAGGTCCTGGTTTCAATCCCCAGTACCTCCATTGAAAAATAATAAATAAATAAATAAACCTAATTACCCCCCCCAAATACTTCCCCAAATTAGAGAAATATGTCAGTAAACCCCAAATAGGATAAACTCAATAAAATATATACCCAGAAATACCATAATTAAAATGCTGAAAACTAAAAACAAGGAAAAGAATCTTGAAAGTTACCAGAGAAAAAGAATTGCCTTTAGAGAAAAACTTTTTTGTTTTGAAATGATTCTATATTTATAGAAGAGTTGCCCCAAATGTACAATGTTCCTATAAACCCTTCGCCCAGCTCCCTCTGATGTTAACCCGAGAGAATCATCAGGGGCTCCTCCAGATGCCTAGTTTCCAGAGGAGGAGCAAAGGCTGCCTTGGCCCAGGGTAGACCAGGTGCCCCAGCAAGTTCAAGTCCACAGAGGAAGGGTCTCTTCAGCCAGCCAACTCCATACTTAGGCTGCAGGGCAAAGCTTGTCCTGGTGCTCCTTGCCCTGCAAGACTTTCAGGACTTTCTTTGACTCCACACTCTCACCTGAAAGGGGAGCTGCTAGTCCAGGTGCCCTCTTCAGAGGTCAGATGTGACAGAGAAACCCCAGGGGGCAGTTCCTGAGGATACCCTGTTTTCCCTTCCTCTGGAAAGCGAGAACAGACCTCCCCGGAAGTCCACTCCCCTAAGGAACTTCCCTGGCCCAACACAACCAACACGAGCAATATGAAAGGTGCGCAGGCTGGATGCAATCTTGTATCTACAAAACCCGAAAACAGAAGGGAATTATCTTGTAAGCAGACCCACCTTCTAATCAGCATACTTCTGAAGGTACAGGACTATAACAAGGTGCTTCTCCCCTCTTTCTACTCAAGTAACTGATTTTTTTTCTCTTAGTTTTATTGATTAATTATTTATTAATTAAGAAATTATACAGTGGCTCAAGTAGAAGCTAGATATACTTACAATTCTTAGAATAATGTTTTATAGCTGTAGACTACTTAAATGTGAATCTTATCAATTAATTGCTTCCATTTTATCCTATTTGTAGGTAGTATAATTACAGTAATTTTGTTCTTAACAAGACCACTAAATAATCCAGAGACACAGCAATAACCTTTTTTGATCTTCTAAAATAAGTTAGAGATTTTTTTTCTCTCGGTTTTATTGCTATTATTTAAGTGACTGTACAGTAACTCCAGTGAAAACCTCATGGTCGTAATTCTTAGGATACTATTCTATAAAATGTATATTGTGTTTCACAGACTGAAAGCATTCCTGGCGGGAGTCGCAGAACACTTCCTTCAAGGGCCTCAGGTAGGTGCTTTTCAGAAAGGTCCTGACCCCCGTCGTCCCCACAGTGTGTCCTTATAACTCCCCGTGGGACTAACTTCTGGATTGTCGCTCATCTGTCTTCTGATACTTACTGAGGGCCTAATGGATGCTGGGCAGTGCCGGGTCAAGGCTGGTGGGTTATGGTGAGATGCTGGGTCAGGCCTTTCCTTTGTAGTTTCCTACCCCTCCCTCCTCCATCCCACCGAGTTGCCCCTTTAATTTAGACCCATCCCATAACTGCCATGCAGTACGGGGCAGCCCCAGCAGAGCCCAGGGTATTAGCGCATAAAACAAATGAAACAGAGGGGTAATTGAGGCAAAACCAAGATGTCAGGCATCTTTTTCTTAAGAAATGCATTCTGGTGCTGGAGAACTCTTCTGAACTATTTTATTTGGGGCAGATTAGTAAAATCCTGGGAAGGCTTTATTAGCTATATGCAAAGAGACGGCCTTTACATAGTAGGTAGATGATAAATATATGCAGAATGAGTGTATAAGCCTGTGCAATTACGCGGTCTGGGAGAAGAGGGAGTCGCAGCAGTGAACCATAACTAGGTGGTACGTGTGCCCATACACGGCTAAATGCAGGGACAGCTTTATTGCTTGAAACATAATCCTATGACATAGTACTATTACTATGCCCCTATAAACACAAAAAATTGGGTTGGCGTGTAAAGCTGTAAGAATAAACAGGCACAGCGTGGCATCAGAGGGAACGTGGCCACCTGGATAAAGGATGAGCCTGAACTTCGGTGCTTCTGGTCTTGCCCCTGCCGCTTTAACCCACTATCCGCGGAGAGTTGGCAGGTCATTTAATACCATCAAGCTAGTATTTGAGCTAAGCACTTAGCTGAGCATTATTCCATTTAATCCTCACAACTCCCTGTTCTTATCAGAGAATAACGAGTGAGGTTTAGCAAAGTTAAATAATGTACTCAATATCTGAACTGGGTATGTCTGACTCTAGAACTGGTCATGTCTGACTCTAGAACTGGTCTCGTCTATCCTGCTGCAGTCAATAGACCTAATAACCCCCATGCTTTTGTGATGTGTATAAAAGCACCTTTGAAACGTTGAAACTAACGTCAGTAAACACTACAAAGTCATTTCAGGTCATATATAATTTCTCTGGAATTTAACACAATCATAATTTCTTAAATGTGTATTATGTACCTGTTTCAAGCATTATCTCACGCACTCATCACACAAGCCCACGAGGAAGGTTCTGCTCTAATTTTTAGATGTAAATTACGCATGTTTTTGTGAAACGGTGTTAAGGAAGTGTGGTAAAGCAGCACAAGGGACTCTACGGAGATGCCGTGCTGTCCAGATTACTGGATTGAGGTGAGCAGAAAACGCGGGAGCAGAAGGGACTTCTCAGGTCTGACGCCATGCACAGGCCCAGGTCACTAGGTCTGAGGGGACGCGACGTGGCTTCAACAGCAGTGGAGTCATTACTTTTGCTGAACGGGGATGTAGGCACAGCGCTGAGTTATCAGAGCTCTCCGAGGGCGCTGCAAATGAAATCGAGCCCAAGCCTTCGACTGCCGGAGATGCGCCACGGCCTCCGCCCCCGTGACTTTCCCCTGCGAGTGTCCGGGGAAAGGCGGGAGCGTGGGCGCGCCCTTGTGTGGATTCAGAGCTTTAAGGGTGATCCACTCCAAATGAAAGATGTCGCTTTCTGCATTTGTTCTGCAAATGTTTAGTGAGCGCCTAGCACTGCTCCAATATGCATAATGCGGCAGCGATAGCAGCTAAGACCTAACGCCGGCGAGCGCGCGGCTCGCTGTCACGGGTGTGCGCGGAGGGGAGGGTGTCCCAGGCGCCCGCCCTGGCGTCGCGGGCGAGCCCCGCAGCCGCAGCGCCCGGCCTGCGCGCGCCCGAGGGCGGCACTGCCCACGCACATGCACACGCACGGGAGCGCCGGGCTCCCGCGTCCCCGGTGCTGTGCCGGCGCCGGGCGCGGGCGGGAGCTCAGGAGTCCGAGCGGAAGGCGGCAGCTGCAGGCGGAGCGGGTGCCCGCGAGCGGCGCTCGTGCATTCGCTCCTCGGCCGCCGAAGGCCCGCCCCTGTCCCGCCCACCCCTTCTCCCGCGCGCGGGCTCCGCGCGCCCCAAGCCGCGCGCGTGCGCGCGCCTGCGCAGGCCAGGGCCCTCCGGGGGCGGCCCCGTAGACTCCAACGAGCGTCGCAAGGTCCCGGATTAACCCTTTCCCCGCTCGCCCATTTAGAGGCCCGGTCGGGTTCCGTGCCTGCGCAAGCCGGCGGCGCGCCTTCCCTCTGGCCCGCACCGCGCATGCACGGGAAGGGGGGGTGCCGGTGGGGGTGTTCACGGCCGGCTAGACAGTCTGTGCTCGTGCAGGAGGAGGGCTGCTACCATCAGGGACGTGCACGATTCCCCCCACCCCGCCCCCTCCCCAAACTCCAAAAAAAAAAAAAAATCCAAAACACACTGCCACCCACCGTGCCCCCGCGCCCCGCTTCCATCCTGTCCCCGGCCTGCGTGCAGTGAGCGCGGGGAGCCCACGGCGAGTGTCTGTGGCTGTGCCAGGCTGCAGGTAAGCGCGGGCCGGGGGTGCGGAAGGGGCCCGGGCCGGCCGCGAGGCGGGCGCGGGGGCGCGGGGGCGGCCGGCGGCTGGCGCGGCGGGGCTGCCCGGAAGAAGCGCGTTCTCGCCGCGCTCTGGAGCACCAGTCGGCTCCAGGATGTGCAGGCGGCCCCGGCGGCGCGGCGCGAACGGGGCCGGGCATGGGGACGGGACGTTCCAGGGGCCGCGCAGGCCGGCGAGCGGGCTCAGGCAGCAGCCGGGCGGCGGCAGTGGCGGCGGCGGCCCCGCGCGCGCGCTCGCCGAGCCTCGGCGGCGGAGTTCATGGCCGCCCCCGCTCGCACCGCCGCAGTGCACCGCGGTGGGGGTGGGGACGGCCCGGAGCCCGGCGCCGAGCACGGCCCGCCGGGCGCCGCCCCTCCGAGCTGCGGGCCCCGCCGCGCCGCCCCTAGCCGCCCGCGGAGGAGGGGGCCGGGACCCCCGCGCTCGCACTCCCGGGAGCGCCCGCGGAGCTCGGGAAGCCGGCCGCGCGCCGCCCCCGCCCCCGGCCGCGGGAGGGCGGGGGAGGCCCCGGCGCGAGCTGGCCGGGGAGTGCGCGGGGCGCGAGCTCCGGGCTCGCGGGCGGAGCGGGGCGCGGCGCGGCGCGGCGCGGCGCGGGGCTGCGGAGCCCGGCCGCACGCCCGCTCCCGCTCCCCGCCGCCGGGGCCGCCGTGGGTCCTCCCTCTCGCGCTCGGAGGCGCGGCCCCAGCCTGCGCCGAATGCCCGATTCTGAAAGGGAAAGCGGCCCTTTCACCTCCCCGCTCCCGAGTCCAGGAGCTTTTGTTCCGGGAGGAATGCAAAGGCTTTATTCACTCCCCGGGCCTCCCGGGCCGACAGAAATGGGCGCGAGGCTTGGAAAGGCTCTGGGGCCGCCGTGGGTCTTGCGCTTCGCTCCCTGCTCCCACCCCCACACCCCTATCCCGAAGTTGCGAGCTTGCGACCGGGAAGTGGGGCCGCCGCCATTGTCGCGGCGGCTCCGGGGCAGGGGAGGCTGCCGCCGCCGCTTATGTAAGTTTGTCTTTGCGGGAGTCCCCGCTCCAGCTCGGTGGCGGCGGTTTGGAGAACCTTAATAAAGTGGGCAGCTTCGTACTGGAGGGGTGGTCGGGAATACATCTTTCCCTCAAGCTTCTGGGATAGTGGCAGCGGATGTCTTCCAGTTTGACTCACCTGAACTTGGCAATGGTTCATCTCAGCAGAAAAAAAAAAAAAAAAAAGCTCCTCAGAGATACTGAAAGAGTCGGGGCCAAATAACACACTGGCCAAAAAAGAAAAAGAAAAAAAAAATCCAGCGCAGTCATTTGTTACCATGGGTACTGTACGCCACTCCTGTGTCTGGTCCATGTACTTTTATCACACAAGCCCTAGGGAGAGCCGCTAGAATCAGGAGGAAGTGACCCCGGCAGGAAGGTTGTGCCTAGTTGCCTTTCCTTGAGGGTGACTGCAGGCCAGGGTGCACCTAGGGAACAGACAGGGCGGGAAGCAGCCTTAGAAATAATTTTGCCCAACCCTCACACTTGGCAGATGAGAAAATAGCCTGCTGCTGGAGGCAGCTTGGTGCTTTTGCTTTTCTGTAGAGAGAACTTCTAAGGGTTTTCAGGACTTTGGTCCTACCACACGCAAGTTTGTGTGGTCACTGTTTGCAGGGGAGACTTTGTTTTTCAGGATGTTGGTCTGCAGGATGGAGGCCCCATGGTAAGAGTTAAAACGTGTACAAAGCTAGAATTCTTTGAACCTCCCTGTAGGGGTAAAGGCAAAACACCTGGATTTCACGATTGCAAGCGTAGAGACCCGTGTAGTGTAAGTGATGTGTGCTACATCACACAGAAGTCTGGAAAGAAGAAAACTGCTATTCCCTCTCCTCCAATGTTAACTGTTGGCTGTATGTACTTTTGTAACTTTATGTATATTAATAAACAATATATACTCTATATGAGCCTAGAGAAAAATGTGGAACGCTGTGTATCCAGCGGGAAATGGTGGGGGTGGGGAGCACTTACTGGCTTCCACTCTTTTTTTTTTTCTTTTTTTGACTTGCACTCTTGTGTAGCCATCAACATGCTTACAAACATGGACGTGGGCTTTGTTTGCGAGGAGAAATTCCTTAGTGGTTTTCCAACTCATCCTTCCCATCCCCAGTGCACCCCCCCAGGCCTCAAGTACTACAGCCCTGACCAGTCCCCGTTCATATCTGTTCAGAGCTGGACCTGATACTGCCAGCTACCCTCCTCTCTGTTCCCAACCTGAAAATGGGTACATGTGCACGTGGCAGGCCAAGAAAGGAAAGTTTATTTTTTAAAATCAATTCTTGAAAACATTCTTATTTAGAATTTGTGTTGGGGGAAGATCCGACCTTACTCTGTGTCCTTTTCTCTTGTAGGACTGGCGTGCCCCTGATCAGAGTTATTCTGATCTGAAGATTTTGGTGTTTAAAGCATTAAGATAATAGCCTGAGTTGTTCATGGTAACTATAACTTTGGATATTACATCTTGCAAATATTGTCTGGTATTAGCTTAAGATACATATCTCTCAGTTACGTATTAGCGCTTCTGTTTCTTTAGGGGAAATGTATATTTTCCTCATAGTTATACTTTGTTGAATCAAAGAAAATGTTTTTGGAAAGAAAACATACAGAACACATTATTTTAAAAAGATCACTTCTTTAACATGGTGACAGGTGTCTTTTGTGCCAGTTCCAAATTTTTTTTTGCTTATAAAATACTTGCAGCCCTCGTCAGGTGCATCCAGTCTTGATGACACTGTGATCTGGATGGCAGATAGATTGGCATCCAGAGGGAATGAAGGCGTTCGTCACTGTCTTCGCAAATGCCCTCTGATGCTCTGAGGGTCATATTAAACCTTAACCCTTGTTCAAATTGGCCCCAAAACTGGCATGGAAAAACCAGAAGGCAATGCTGAATGGAGTGTTTTGGCACCGATATCCCTTTCTAGTTCTGCAGCAGTGACCTGTCTCTTCCGTCCAGGAAGTAGAACCCTGTGAGCTGATAGTTGTTTTCCTGAATCTTCCTCTGCGTGACATTAAAGTAGACGCAACAGACGGCACTCGTGGATTCCTGCCTGAAAGCTGTGTCTTAAACCTGGAAGTTGAGTTATTTGTCATTAGTACCTCTAGTTGTCAGGAAGCATGGGTTCTGGAGCTAGATTGCCTGGATTCCAGCCCCAGCACACCACTGAATAACCCGATTATTGGGCAGGTTCCTCAGCTCATCTATAAAGTGAGGGTAGTAATACCTGTCTCTCGAGGTTATTTGATCCTTGGATTTGTGAAGATGTGGAAAGGAAAGCATGTAGAACAACGCCAGGCATGTGCTCAGGCGCTCAGTAGAAGTAGCCAGACAGATGCTCAGTGCGCGGATGATAGAAGTACCAGTATGGACATCCCTTGGTTGGGATCTGTATTTTCTACTCATATCCTTGAACCACTTCTGACGCTGACTTCTGAATTTGCCAGGGACTGAAAATTGCTCAGGAAATGAAAATCTGCCTGTGTGTTCTGTATGGGAAAGTCTTGTTCATAATTACCAAAGTTTCTTTGTCAACATTTTTCGTAGGAGTTTTTCATCAGTATGTCTGAAACCATTAAATATAATGACGATGATCATAAAACTCTGTTTCTGAAAACGCTAAATGAACAACGCCTGGAAGGAGAATTTTGCGACATCGCCATCGTGGTGGAAGATGTAAAGTTCCGAGCACACAGGTGCGTTCTTGCCGCCTGCAGCACCTACTTTAAAAAGCTTTTCAAGAAGCTTGAGGTTGATAGCTCTTCCGTCATAGAAATAGATTTTCTTCGCTCTGATATATTCGAAGAGGTCCTGAATTACATGTACACTGCCAAGATTTCCGTGAAAAAAGAAGATGTTAACTTAATGATGTCATCAGGTCAGATTCTGGGGATCCGATTCTTGGATAAACTCTGTTCGCAGAAGCGCGACGTGTCTAGTCCCGACGAAAATAACGGCCAGTCCAAAAGCAAGTATTGCCTCAAGATAAACCGCCCCATTGGAGACGCCCCTGACGCTCAGGACGACGACGTGGAAGAAATCGGAGATCAGGATGACAGTCCTTCCGATGACACGGTAGAAGGCACCCCCCCTAGCCAGGAGGACGGCAAGTCACCTACGACCACGCTCAGGGTCCAGGAGGCGATCCTGAAGGAGCTGGGGAGCGAGGAGGTGCGCAAAGTCAACTGCTACGGCCAGGAAGTCGAGTCCATGGAGACGCCCGAGTCGAAGGATCTGGGGTCCCAGACCCCTCAAGCCTTAACATTTAACGACGGCATGAGTGAAGTGAAGGATGAGCAGACCCCGGGCTGGACCACCGCCACCAGCGACATGAAGTTCGAGTATTTGCTCTACGGCCACCACCGGGAGCAGATCGCCTGCCAGGCCTGCGGGAAGACCTTCTCGGACGAGGGCAGGTTGCGGAAGCACGAGAAACTGCACACAGCCGACCGGCCCTTCGTCTGCGAAATGTGCACCAAGGGCTTCACCACGCAGGCCCACCTCAAGGAGCACCTGAAGATCCACACGGGCTACAAGCCCTACAGCTGCGAGGTGTGCGGCAAGTCGTTCATCCGCGCGCCGGACTTGAAGAAGCACGAGCGGGTGCACAGCAACGAGCGGCCCTTCGCCTGCCACATGTGCGACAAGGCCTTCAAGCACAAGTCCCACCTCAAGGACCACGAGCGCAGGCACCGCGGGGAGAAGCCCTTCGTCTGCGGCTCCTGCACCAAGGCCTTCGCCAAGGCGTCGGATCTGAAAAGGCACGAGAACAATATGCACAGCGAGAGGAAGCAGGTCACCCCCAGCGCCATCCAGAGCGAGACGGAGCAGCTGCAGGCGGCGGCCATGGCCGCGGAGGCCGAGCAGCAGCTGGAGACCATCGCCTGCAGCTAGAGAGGATGCGCGGCCGGGATGCGCGGCCCCCCGCATCCTGGTGCGCGAACGCCAGCCACTGTGCTTTTTGGTGGAAACTTACAGAGCATTGTACTCACTGGACTTAAGGCAGTGCTTGGTTACGTGTTTTTTAAACTTTGCAAGGAAGCACCCTTCCTTGGTTCTGACCAAACTGTTTCACTGTCCTGTCTGGTGTCTAGTATTAATGTCGCCAGTAAGCAACCCCCTCCCCCACCGTCTTTTTTATGATTTCTGATTTTAATTTGAGAACTCCTGTGTCCAGTGCAGAAGCGAGAGACTTCTGTTCCTTTTTTAATTCCTCTCTCCGCTTGGCACACGGGTGAGTGTGCTGCACAGAGTGATAACTGAGTACCTTGATTTCCTGGTCACCATTACATGTGACAGGGTCACACGAGCATTTTTAATAACTTAGTAAAAGTACTTCATCTAGACGCAGAAAGTACTGGTGAGGACCCTGCGCAGATACGAAAACAAGTCCTGGGAATGCAGAATGGTCTTAGATTTATATATTTGGTTAATTTTCTATCACTGTTTTTCACTTTTTGTGTGTGTGTGTGTGTGTGTGGACAAATAATGGTGGCTCTGCCCAAGTGTTTCTTCAGCCCTTTTGATTGTCCCTACCTGTCCCCAAAGATGTCGTCACAAGTCCCGAAGGCTGAGCAAGCCCACAGGCGTGTTGGTGGTCTGAGGGCTGAATTTTTCCATTCCTCCTTGTTTAGGGCATTGCCTCTCTGCAGCCAGTGGAGTCTGTGGACTGGACCAGTGGCGAGAGGGTTAGAAAAGGGAGTCTAGGAACCTGGCTCTCAGAGACAAGCTTTGCACATTTGCCACGAGTCCAAGATTTCCTAAGTCAATTGATTCTGAAATTGGATTTTTATTTAGGATCAAAATTAGGACAAGAACAGGTATGCCTCTTCAGATACTTTGGGAAACTTGAAAGGATGTCAGCAAGCTTTTGGGCTCCCTGTAGCACGTGATTTATCCGTAGAGGGGATGCAGTGTCCTTCCTTAAATTAATACATTTAAAATCTTTTAAGTGTGTAAATAGTACAGAAGCATTGGTCTCATGTATCTCAAGTAAAAGTAGACTGCCGCACTTTTTTTTGCACATTGGATTAAAGTAACTTCCATCAGCAACAAACATCAGTCTGTTTTTAACCAATATTAAAGATTGTCAGACCAAATGTTTATGTTTTTGAAGTATATTTTCATCACTGGTTACAGTTTTAAGTAGAAGCTGACTGCCTTTTCATAGCCATAAACAGAATTATAAGTGCTGTTCCAATTTTGGTGTGCAAAATTTCTTTTTAAGCGTTTCTTAGGAATATATTGAAATACCGACAATAGTTTGAATTATGTTCTGTAATCAAGTACTAGTCAATTATTTTAGTATGTATCATTTTAGAAAAATGTCAATTTTTAAAATTTATTTTTGATTGCTAGGATTTTTTTTAAGCTACATTAAAGCAATTTCATTTCATAGCTTGTGGCATTAACACCTGTAATTATTATTGTGAGAGAAATTTTATTTTTAAATTGGTGTATATTTTATGCCCAAGGTTGTAGGATGAAGATGCTACCTTTTTAAGAAACTTATTTATTGGTAAATGTTTAATTTAGTTTAAAGTTAACTTAATTTCTTTTCTTTAAAGTTGATTATTTTGTCCAAAAAGTAGTCCTGTCACTGTGTTTATATACTATTTGTAGAAGGGGGACTGAGTGCCGTTCCTAGGCTGTTTCAACCAAAGCAAAGGAAAAATAACTTAACATCTTGTTGATAGCGACTTCGACAAACCATTTTTTGGGGCCTTCATTTTTGTATATAAAAGAAAATATACTTCTTTCATTCCTGTTTTCATTTTTTTGCTAGCAGCCTTTCCCCTTCGCAGGTTTCTACCAAAGTGCATTTTCTGTACTGTCTTCGTCACGGTTTTACAGAGTTGCAAGCTCACCGCGCGGCACTGACCCTCTCTGAAACCACTTGATCACGGTGGTATCCTGAAAAAGAAAGCTTCATTTTCAGCACTTTATTTGCATTATGTAAATAATGTATCATGTGTCCTATTTTGCATGAGAAATATATTTGTGTTGTCTTTTCTGCCACCGGTGCCGGGTTCATATGTGTTAGGGGTGCGTGTTTTCGAGGTTTCTTGGCGTAGCACGGTCGTGGCGTGGCAGGTCTCCTGTCTCCTGGTCGTTAAGCCTGCCTCTCTCCCCGCCCAGCTGGCTTTTAGTGTCCCCTTGATGGTGAAGCCCTTGCGTCCAGTGTTCAGGGGTACCTCCCGTCGCCGGGAGTTGATTCTGAAGTGTGCTTCCATTGGCTCTATATTGTGAGAGGGGAGGAAATTCTAATGTCATGATTACTTTTTCTCTGTTCGTCCAAAGAGAACATCTACAAACTTGATTTTAACTTTTAGGCCTACTTGCATTGCATTGGCGATGATTCAGGAAGGGAGTTTTGGAAATCTAAAATGAAGGTAACTTGCCTGCGAACTAACTTGATCACAAATGTAGAATTTTAGAAATTACATGGGTCACTCACTATCAGATGAGCCCAGTAAGTAACAAATTCCTCCTATTTTGTTGGGGGGAAAAAAGATTGCAATGAGAGTGATACAAGTTTATGTTTTTTTCAGTTTAAAGGATTATGTTGTGTAAGGTTATCCATAACTTCGTCCTTGGGAACCTGGAATTCATTTTTCTGATTAATGCTCTTAGTGGTAATCAGTCCCCAGAGCAGCCGTTAAGGCCTTTTGTGTAGCAGAACTAGTTCAAGGATTCTAGTCTTGAGTTTCAAGTTAAGAGTTAAGGAGCTGAGGCTTCTGGGAAGGAAAATGCGAGGCCAGCTCTCAGTTTCCTCCGCCATATTCACCTGTTACCTCCACCTCCCTCTGTCTCTGACCCAACACCCCACCCCCACCAGATGTATGGCAGACAAACAAGACATCCGGCTGGAGGAGGGAACCACAGTGAGAGGTGAGGGCCTAAACTGACTCTGCTTCCTTCTAATACTTAACTGAGATCGGTGAGTCCTTGGAGCGATGAGGACTCCCTGCCTCCTCAAAGCCACACTCCTATCCCGAGAGGTCCAACGGCGCCTTGTGCCTTGAATTTGGTCTCCATTTTTCACACCCCCTTGGACCTGTTCAAAATTCGTTTAATCCTGCCTGACAAAGCTACGGAGATTCAGGTACGTGTTGTTCATTCAACACGTATGAAGCATTGTGTGTGAGGTCCTGGGCTGGATCCTGGCAATCTCGAGGCAGAAGAGGCTTGGCCCCTGGCTAGTAGCCTCCCTTGCCCAGTCTGTCTTAAGCATTCTTTTGAAAAATGAAGATGGTGTTTGCCTGTGATTCCTTAAAGGTCAGCAAACTGATCTTATCTCAAGGGCCCTGGGTGTAATTTACCTGGATTGTGCCAGATTTCAGCAGTTGTGTGATTTTATGATCTCTTCAGAGATGTTCCCAATCACCTTTATTCCTGGAAATCTTTTCAGAATAGTAAAGAGGGAGTGTGGTTTACTGGAAAGAATTTTGGCGTCAAACTTGAATTGGACCCTGGTTCTGCTTACCAGTTGGATAAATGAAGGCAAGTTCTCAGCTGCCCTGAGCCTTAGTTTCATCATTTCTAGAACAGCGATGGGGATTTCTCCGTTGCTTCTGCTGTGAAGGTCAGTGATAACCAGTACACATCTACTGCTTTTTCGGTGCACCGTGAATGCTCCCTTCTTCCCAAAGGGCATTCTCAATAGAGGAGCAGAAGCAAAAACGCATCCCCCTTGACTTTGACATCCGTCAGTCGATCATGGGCCCCCAGCTGTGGCCCGGCACCTCCTGTTGTCTTCTGAGCTAGAGCTAGACACAGAAGTTGTGTTTATCTTAGCATTTCTGTAATCTTCAACCAGTTCCCAGCCTTGTTGCCACCAACTCGAGGATTGCTCTTCGAGCTGGCTCTGGTTTTGTAATCTCATGTCCTTAAGTGGGTCATTGGAGGGTCGTCAGGTGTAAACGCTGGCCGCTGGATGGCTCCCTGCCGTTCTTTGGGAACCTGTAAGGACAGGGGCAGAATTGCAATTTGGACAGCTGGCTTTTGAATTTCATCTCTGAAATCATGCATGTGGGGGGATATGTTTACGTTTGCTTTTCTAAAATTGAATGCGTTTGAGACTACACCCGACTTTCCCTTTCTGGTTTCTGTGAATTCCAGCATGGATCTGTTACCTTCTCCCCAAAGGGGCTTACTCTGCTACTCCTCAAGAGTTCTGATTTTCCTTTGGTTCCAAAATGCCAGTTTACTGAATCACTTTGCTTTTCTTTGAAAGATATTTCCATCCACCTAAAAGTACTTTCTTTAGAGTAAGATCAAAGTCTGTCAGTCAACAAGTGCTGACTGAGCGTCCTGTGTGCCCGGCGGTGCACTAGACACTAGCGATGCCGCAGCGAACAGGACTGGCGCCACCCCGCCCTCATGGAGCGCTACGTGAAGGATGCTTTCAAAAATCTGCCGTAACATGTGTTTTAATGCAGTTCATGTAATATACTTTAGAAAATAATTAAGCATTTTTAACATACAGTCATGCAATTTAGTGGTGCCAGACATTCTCAAGTGACTTTTTTGAATGTATACTGAGAAAATACATTTGTCAAATATTACCGCTTTCATCAAATGCTTCTCAATTTCTCTCATTGATACTGAATTCTGGAAACAGGTGTGTAAAAGGAGACTAGGGTTTATTTCTTAAAAATAGTACATCCTGTCATCAAGAAAGGGTACTGATGGAAAGACAATTGGGAGAGTGAAAGAATGATAACCTGGGCTTCCCACAGCTTTGGACAAGGATATTAATAACCCAGAAGGTTCTAAAGGAAGGACCTCCATGAGCAGTACAGGTGTACAACTGCAGGGACCTCTTGGAGCCCTGGATCAGAGTAGGATGGCGTAAGCTAATGGAAAGCTGAAAGGAAATTTCTTGCGTTGGGGTTAGATCACCTTGAGGCTGTCGTCATTCTGATGAAGTTCTGTGAGAGCATCCTGTGCTGTGAAACTTACTTTGAATGTAGTTATTTTCCGTTTTCAAGCAGAGGGCAGAAGACTTCTATAGGTGATTCCTATCACTGGTTCTTATGGATCATTGCTGGGGGGGGGTTATTTTGTTTTGTTTGCTCTCATTTGTCACTTTGAGCTTTGTCACTGAATAGTCAAGAGGATCAGGGATTTAATAATAAATCCTAGCCTATGTCGGATGTCTACCAGGTATCAGGCACTAGATAGACAATCTTCGTATGCTTTGGGACAACTCTCAAGGTACACATGATTACAGAAGACACCGAGATTCAAAGAAGTTAAAAATCCTGCCAATGTCAAGATTGTCATCAGAGCCAGGACAGAAGAACACGTCCCTCTGCCTGCTTCCAGGGCCTGTGCCCCTAGTCACTGTGTCAGATGCCCTCAAACAGGGAAAGAGCAGCTGTGGCCCTGCACACGTTCTCAGCAACTTCAGCCCATCGTTAGGGAGAGAGCAGCTGGAGGAGAGAGAGGCGTTTATGCCAACAGCTGCCCCGAGCTTTGTATAATAAATTAGTCCTGATATTTTAATTTTTGTAAGATATTTCCCATGCAAGGGGCCAAACACTACCCAACATTTTTTGCCTTGATTCGGGTCTGGAGGCTGCCCCCAAATAACATGGAAAACTGCAGATAGAATGTCATGGATGATTGCAAAATAACAAAGCTACCCGTCTGCTTTCTTTGCATGTCCCATTATGCAGTGAGCCAGGGAAATCCCACCAGACCAAAGGCCAGCTACTTTGGTGCCAAAATTAATGAGGTTTATAAGAATGGTTATCTGTGTCAGGAGATCTCCCACCCACGCTCTTCTCTCCGAAAGGTGTTAGGAAACTTGAATTCCGGTGCTACCTCCACTCCTTCCAAGCTGCCACTGCTCGCACAGGCTGTGTCATCTCTCACTGCCTTCCCCCAAAACGCAGACCGCAATTCCCTGCCCAGGTCACCCCACTCTTGCTTATTATTTCAAAAGATAAATTTTTTTTAATAAGTAATAGATAAGAAATTTGGCTTTAAAGTGGTTTTTAAGATCAGATACAACTGATTTAAAATGTTACAGGAGGACAGATATAGTTAGAAGGGTAACCGGGACCATAATTACACTTCATTCTCGGGCTGTTTATATTTAACTCAATGAAGGGTGTGTGTATGAGTCCTGGTTTTACTAAATCTTGGAATACTTTACTCTTCTGCAATCTTCTGGCAATCTTTCAGCCAATATGAAATAGGAAGTATTAACCAGATTGGAAGGCTAATGGGTCAGTTGGTCTGATAAGTGTAAACAAGATGATATTTAGCAGTCTGCAATGAAATGTGACATTGAGAAATGAGGAATGGAAAGTGGCAAGGATGAATTAATTTTGGGTGCTATATAATTAATCATTATTTTCACAAACTCACATCTCTGAATTATGAGAGCATTAGAGTTTTCTTTTTTTTAACATTTTTTATTGAGTTACAGTTATTTTTCAATGTTGTGTCAAATTCCAGTGTAGAGCACAATTTTTCAGTTATACATGAACGTACATATATTCATTGTCACATTTTTTTTCGCTGTGATAGTTTTTTTTTGTTTGTTTTGTTTTATTGAGGAATTACTGACATACATCACTGTGTGAGTTTAAGGTGTACAGCATGATGGTTTGGTTTATGTATATTGTGAAATGACTACTATAACAGGTTTAGTTAACATCCATCATCTCTTATAGATATAATAAAAAAAAAAGGGAAACGTTCTGGTGATGAGATCTTAGGACCTGCTTTCTTTCCTATACGTTTAACAGCAGCATTAACTATTATCATGTTGGACATTGCACCCCTGTATTTACTTTTCTTATAAGTGAAAGTTGCTACCTTTTGATCACATTCCTTCAATTCCTCCTTCTCCCACCTCTGGTAACTACAAGTCTGATCTCTTTTTCTGTGAGTTTGGTGGTTTTTTAAAAATTAGATTCTGCACATAAGTGAGATCATACAGTATTTGTTTTTCTCTAACGTATTTCACTTAGCATGACGTCTTCAAGTCCATGTTGCTGCAAATGGTAGGATTTCCTCATTTTTTATGGCTGAATAATATTCTATTACATATATATCTCACAGCTTCTTTATCCATTCATATGTTGATGGTCACTTAGGTTGTTTCCATGTCTTCTTGATTGGGAATAACACTGCAGTGAGCATGGGGGTGCAGACATCTCTTCAAATTAGTGATTTTGTTTTATTTGGATATATAGCAAGAAGTGGGATTGCTGGATCACATGGTAGTTCTATTTTTGATTTTTGGAGGAAACGCCATACTGTTTTTGTTTTCATAGTGCCTGTACCAATTGACAATCCCACCAATAGTGCACAAAGATTCCTGTTCTCCACATCCATGCCAGCATTTGTTATCTCTTGTCTTTTTTGATTTTGGCCATTTTAACAGATGTGGGGTCATATCTCATTGTGGTTTTAATTTGCATTTCCCTAATGACTAGTGATGCTGAGCTTTATTTTTCTTTCAGTTTTATTGAGATATAATTGACATATAGCACTGCATAAATTTAAAGCATACAGCATAATAATTTGGCTTACATATATCATGAAATGATAATCACAATAAGTTTAATGAACATCTATCTCATACAGATGCAAAATTAAAGAAAGAAAAAATTTTTTTCCTTGTGAGAATTCTCAGGATTTACTCTCCTAACCACTTTCATATATAACATATGACAGTGTTAATTATATTTATCGTGTGCATTGTACATCTTGACCACTTCATCCAGTTTCCCCTCCCCACACCCTTCACCTCTGATAACCACGAATCTAATCTCTTTTTTTATGAGTTTGTTGGCTTGTTTCTGAAGTATAATTGACCGAAAACACTGTGTTAGTTCCTGGTACACAACATAGTGATTTGATATTCCTATCCTTTTCAAAATGATCATCATTGTAAGTCTAGTTGTCATCTGTCACCGTACAAAGATATTAAATAATTATTCACTGTACTCCCCACCCCGTGCATTTCATACCTGTGACTCATTTTTTTATTTTTGCAACTGGAAGTTTGTACCTCTTAATCTCCCTCATCTATTTCCTCCCCAACCTCCCCTTGGCAACCACCTGTTTGTTCTCTGTATCTATGACTCTGTTTCTATTTTGTTATGTTTGTTCATTTGTTTTGTTTTTTAGATTGCACACAGAAATCAGGCACTTCAACAGGCATGAGGTTGTATCTCATTGTGGCTTTACTTTGCATTTTGCTCATGAGTGGTGATGTTGAGTACATTTTCATGTGCCTGTTGGCCACTCATACATCTTCTTTGGAAAAATGTCTATGTTCTTTGCCCATTGTTTAATTGGGATACTTGGGGGGTTTTGATGGTATGAATTCTTTGTATATTTCACATATTAACCCCTTATCAAATATATGGCTTGCAAATATCTCCTCCCATTCTGGAGGCTTTTTCACCTTGTTGGTAGTTTCTGTCGCCGTGCAGAAGCTGTTTAGTTTGATATAGTCTTTCTTGTTTATTTTAATTTTGTTGCTTGTGCTTTAGGTGTGATGTCCAAAAAGTCATTGCCAAGACCCATGTCAAGGAGCTTTTTTCTTATCTTTTCTCCCGTGAATTTCATGGTTTGAGGTCTTATATTCAAGTCTTGAATCCATTTTGGGTTAATTTTTGTAAGTGGTGTCAGACGAGGTCCAGTTTCATTCTCTTACATGTGAATACCCAGTTTTCCCGGCACCATATATTGAAGGCTCATATACTGAGCTTAGGTGGTTCTTCTTGTAGTTCCTTGAAGTGTAGCTAGGTTGTTTATTTGAGATCTTTCTTGCTTCTTAATGTAGGTGTTTATTGCTATGAACTTCCCTCTGAGAACTGTTTTTGCTGTACCCTGCAAGTTCTGGTATGCTTTGTTTCTCAATTTTCCAGTTTTCCTCTTGTTATTAATTACTAGTTTCATACCATTGTGGACAGAGAAGACAGTTGGTGTGATTTCCATCTTCTTGAATTTGCTAAGACTTGTTTTATAGACTCATACATGGTCTATCCTAGAACACGTTCCATGTGCACTTGGGAGAGTGTGTATTTTGCTGTTGTTTTATAACAAAATGTTCTGTATGTGTCTGACAGGTTCATTTGGGCTATAGTGTTGTTCAAATCCACTGTATCCTTATTGGTCCTCTATCTGTACAATCCATCCATTGTCGAGAGTGGGGTATTAAAGTTCCCAACTATTATTATATCACTCTTATTTTTTAAAAATGATATGGTAATAGTGCACAAGAAACAATGTAACTTTGGAGATAGAATGGAACTAGACTTACCCAAATTAATACCTGACAGCCACAGAATGCTTTGTAGTTTACATTATTTAATTAGTTCACAATATTTTGATACTATTGTCATTTTACAGACAAAAAAAAATTTTAATGGGATTAACTAGGTTCTTTGATTCTGGTAAGTGAAGACACTTTAATATCTGAATTATAAGCAGCCTGAAGTAGACATACAGGGTCTATTTAGTTTATATAAAGCTTTTGGCTCTTCCTAAAACTTCCTAATATAAAAGGCTAAGATTTGATTTAAAACTCCTGAGTTCCTAAAATTTGTTGTTTTTTGTTTTTACTGTGTATGACTATCTATTAGTTATCTTTCAGTATCCATCCTACTCTTGTTCTGTAGTAACTGAATTTTCAGTTGTGTACTGCACTTCTGACTAAAATCTCCAAAATTAGTTTTGTGGGTTTTTTTTTTTCCTGGTGAAAAACTTTGAAAGTATTTCTATGAGAGACACCATCCCATATAATAATTTGAAGTGTGAGCTCGAGCTAGGAGCTAGATGGTTCGATTGGCTAGGTGTGAATTTTGGTTACACCACTAGCTTGGTGGCCTTGGACAATTTATTGAGCCTTTCTGGTTTTCAGTTTCCTTACCTGTAAAATGGGATAATAATAAAGTGAGAATTAAGTGAAATAACCTAGAGAAGGTTTTTACACATGACAAACACTATATTTTATTGTTATTTTCTATCTGTCAATGAAAAGATGGGACTCCTGGATTTCAGTCCCTTTTAGTCTTAAATTTGCTATATGAACTTTGAGTACGTGGTTTGATCTTCCTGAGTCCTTGATTTAAAGGAGGGCCTAGTATTAGACGATCTTTCAGGTTATTTCAGGATTCAAGTCTGTTGTGTTGTAATTATTTCATTAATTGGGATAATACCCTTTAGGCATTTTTGTCTATTTGTTTTATTGAAGTATAATTGACGTACAATATTATATGTTATAAGTGTGCAATATAGTGATTCCCAGTGTTAAAGGCTATACTCCACTTACAGTTATTATAACATATTGGCTATGTTCCCTGTGTTGGACAACATTAACCTTGTAGCTTATCTTATTTATATATATATATATACACACACACATACATATGTATCTTACATATATTTTTTATATAATAGTTTGTATCTCTTAACACTCTACCCTATATTGCCCCTCCCCACTTCTCTCTCCCCACTGGTAACCACTGGTTTGTTCTCTGTTATCTGTCAGTCTGTTTCTTTTTTTTTTTGCTATGTTCACTGGTTTGTTGTATATTTTCGATTCTACATATAGGTGGGGATCACACCATATGTCTTTCTCTGTCGGATTTATTTCACTTAGCATAATACCCTCCAAGTCCCTCTATGTTGTTGCAAATGGCACAATTTTCTTCTTTTTTGTGGCTGAGTAGTATTCATTTTATGTATATATGATATATAAATATATATATATGTGTATATATATATATCCACTCATCTGTTGATGGACACTTAAGTTGCTTCCATATCTCAAATTAGTGTTTGGGTGTTTTTTCAGATATATACCCAGGAGTGGAATTGCTGGGTCATATGGTAGCTCTATTGATAGTTTTTTGAGGAACTTCCATACTATTTTCCACGGTGGCTGCACCAATTTACATTCTCATCAGCAGCATATAAGGCTTCCCTTTTCTCCACATCCTCGCAGACATCTGTTACCGGTATTCTTTTTGATGAGCCTTTAGGCATTTTTAATGTGATTACTTGAATTGCCTGCCTTCTAACTCCAGATGGGCACCATAGGTGATCACAAGGTCCAGGTTCCTCAATACCTATAAGAGGTATTAGGAGAGCGGTGTCGGAAGCTGGAGACCATCACCTAAGTTTGTGCCACTGTTCAAAACGAAGGGAATATGGATGGTTCCACCCACACTGTCACAACTCCCGGTAGAGTCATTCAAATCCTACTTGATGGAATGCAGCCAAACCTGGGCTTTCCTCCTCTTATTTTAAAGACACCCTCAGACTTTGGAGATGCATCTAAAAGAATTACAAATCTTAGCCTAAAAAGTATTCCTGGAATCTATGCTGTCTTCTTGATTTATTCTCTTGCTGTGGTAGAGGAGCAGGTGCTCTGAGGAGTGAATAGAAGTGAGCTTTGTGAGATCCATTTCACCTTCATGCATCTTGATGGGCTGGGGACTGAATTCTAGATTGGAAAACAATCTGTCAGGAAGTGAATAACTTCATGTTTCTGCACAGTTTTCTGAGCAAACTTTTAATGGCACCTGTGTTGAAAAACTAGCCTGGGAAGCCGAAGGGGTAGTTGAATAGCCAGAGACCTCCAGGGGTTCTTAGAGCCTTATCTCCCAAGGTGTTTGCATTTCAAAGGGGGATGAGCCACAGAGCCTGGAGCCATCATTTACATTCCAAAGGCTTGTTAATGACTAGGGAGCAAGGTTCTCCGCTTCTCTCAGGAGGGGAGGGGCAGTTTGGGGGCCTGTATAAACCCACAGATTCATAATTTCGGGCAGACCTTCTCTGTGCAGAGTGACATCTGGCTCTCAGCACGTCACCTGTAGGGCACTGGATGTAGGGAACGGGTGTAATTATTGCTGTAAGTAATTACAACTTAGATTTCTGCTCCAGGAATCTCACATCTGCTTTCAGGAAAAAATGTGAATAAACAAATATTAAAAATGTATAATCTATCTTAAAATTTTGAAAACATCGGGAGAAGTCTAAAGCCATTCTGATGTGTGGCACCTGTATTTCTCTCTCTTTAAAACCTGAAGAATCTTCTCTTCAGCCCCATGTTCTGAAATAGGGTGATGTTTCCCGGTGGGTCTTGGTCCTGGAAACTCGTGGGTCCTTTCAATCTGGAAACTATATCCTTCAGTTCTGGGAAGTTTTCTTAAATTATTTCATTTATGATTCCTCATCTTTGTTGTTTTCTCTTTGTCCAGTCTTCCGAGACAAGTCCTCTAAATTTCTTGTTACTCCTTATCTTAAATCTCTTTGTCCTCTTCATCTAATTTCTGAGAGATTTCCTTAACTATTTCCAACATTTATAATAAGGTTTAAAAGAATGCTTTTTGTTTGAAATAACTTTAGATTTACAGAAATGTTGCAAAATAAGTACAGAGAGGCTCCATATACCCCAGCAAACTTCCCCTAATGTTAACACCTTACCTTACCTAACCATAATGTAATGATCAAAACTAAGAAATTAACATCAGAACAATTTCTATTAACTACAGACTTAATTTTGACCAGTTTTGGATTTTTCCCACTACTAATGTCCTATTTCTGTTAATGGATCCAATCCAGGGTACCACATTGTAATTATTTCTAATATCTCCTTAATCTTCTCTGGTCTGCGATGGTTTCTCACTCTTTCTATGCCTTCTATGACCTTGATACTTTTGGGTAGTGCTGGTATGCTATTTTTTGTAGAATGAGTCTCAATTGGAGTTTGTCTGATAATTCTTACGATTACATTGAGGTTGTGCGTTTTTGGCAAGAGCACCACAGAAGTGACTTGCCTTCATCTCTGAACCCTGCCAGGGTTCCTGTTCTTAAGTCTTATTACTGGTGGTATTTACCTTACTTGAGTAATCTAGCCTTTGCGAGGTTTCTCAGCTATGAAGTTACTATTTTCCCCTTTTTAATTAATTTAATTAATGATGCTTTGAGAATATGTAAGCATCCTGTTTCCCCTCAACCTTTGGTCACTCATCTTAGCGTTCACCTTTGGTGGAAATTGCCTACAGCGGTTATTACTATGGTGGTTTTCCTGTTTTCCTCATTCTTTCCAGATGTGTTAATTGAAATTCTTTAAAAGGAAGAGATGTCCCTTCTCCCCCAATTATTTATGCAATTATTTTTTTCAGAACCCATGAATATTTACTTTATTCTATGGGGTATAAGCCAATGCTGTTGTTATTTGTTTTGTTGCTCAGATTGTTTCAGCCTTGGCCATTGTCTATCAGAACTTTAATCTTGTTTTGTTTTTTGATTGCCTCCCACCTGCTTTCTTTTCATAGCATCCCGATCTTGTTTTATGGTTGCAAAATCTTATTTTTCTGAAGATGCTAATGGTAGTTTGTTTTTTAATGTTCTTCTCCCTGCATCAATCATCTGAGGCTATAAAACCATCTTTCTTTTGCATCCCACAGCCATTCCACATACTAGCCACTAGCACTTCACATTGGCCCAGCCCTCAGAATGTGACCAGAATCTGACCACCCTAGTTCTAAGCTACCATTATATTTTGCCAAGATATTGCAGTGGCCTCCTAGTAGGCTCCCTGTTTCTGCCCTTACCCCATTCCACTCAACTCCAAGCTAAACAGCCAGAAGGATCCTTTTAAAATAGAAACTCGAATTTGATTGTCCCTCCCATCACACTCCTGGGGTCCTTTAGATCACTATTCAGACGTTAACAGGGAAGTCTTCTTAACCACTTTATACAGAGAGCAACCCCACCTACCTCCACCTAGGCATTCACCATCCATTGTACTCATTACCATATGACATATTTTACTATTGCAAATTTACTATTTTATTTTCTGTCTTTCACCCGCTGGAATATAAACTCCATTATAATTGAATTTGGTCTATTTGTCCATTACAGTATTCCCTGGATAATCCTAGAACTGTGTAAACTTCTCTTAACATTTTTGTGCATGCCCTCCAGACTTTTTTCCTATATATAAAAATATGTTTAAATAAATACAGGATCATGTTATACACCCTGTTTTTACCATGCTTTTTTCATTGAACAGCATATGACAAACATTTTTCAGTAACAGTACTATTCTTGCCCAGTATGATTTTTATTTTTGTGTAATATTCCAGTATTTGGACGTTGCCAGAGTTTATTTGGTCAAGCTTTCAATTTTTACTCTTTTTGTATGTTTTCCTTTTTGTGTGCGTGTATGAAGCTCACCATTCTGACCAAATATTTGTGCACATCTCTGAGCACAGGATACAGCCCTTGGATGGACCTTAAGAAGTAGGTAGATTTGTTGGGTCAAAAATACATGGAAAATTATAAAGCTTTGTTACCAGCTGCCAAGTTGCATCTTAGAAATGTGGTATCACTTATACTTCTACCAGTTTCATACAATTCCTTTTAACATTTACATGAACGGGTGTAGGAAATATAGAAATAGGCTCAGTTTTCTCAAGATAAAACTGAAGAAACCAGTAAGAATTTGATCCTTTAACTCGAAGATAAAAATCTTCCCTTTTTGATCTATTGCTTTATCTGTATGGTATTAGACTCACTCTAAACCTCTGTGAGGGTCCCTTACACATGGCAGAATGACATTTCCAGTCATTTGCTGGAGACTACTTTTGGGTTCGACACGACTTTCTCATCGTGATGAATTCACTATACTCTTCATGTTGTCTACAAGAAATTTTCAATGTTGGCTTTATTTTTATAATAATGCAAAAGTAATACCCAATATTTTTTGGAAGGCAACCAGGTAAACAAGAAATCATTGCCAGTCACTTGCAGATCCCACATTTTTGGTTTGTGTTCCGGATTGCACAGGCACGAGGAAATACAGCTGCCAGCGCTGTCGTGGAATAAGAAGGAATGAAGGTAGATTTAATATATAAAAGTCACATTCTTGCAAATGGCATTGAGCAAATAAAAAATTGGTTACTTAATCAAAAAACATTGGTAAAGTAACATGTACCTTAAACATTTCTATCTAAACCACTTAAATGCACGTTTATTTACCTATGTTTTGATATAAGGTCAAGACCTTTCCTGTGAGTCCAGTGACCAGACTGTCACAATCTATTTCTTAAATAATTCAGACCCATGATACGACTATGTCTTTAAAATAGAGTACTTAAACCCATTGTGAAACAACGATTACTGCTTAGATTTTTGGAATTATTTATGGCCAGTATTTTGTATTTGTCTCACCTATACATAACATAATTTAGCTACTCAAAATTTTAAGGCATCTAACAGATTTCTCTTCTCACAATAATTTATCAGTTTGTGAAATATTTAACTAAATTACATATTTCGATTAAAACATACAACTGGCATAAACATGTCTGGTGGGGGTAGAGGAACACAACTCTTGGCAGCAAATAACTCAACGGATAGAGGCAGAAATGTGGGAGTGTTCTGGAAAGCAGCCCACTAGGCGTGAGTCTGCAGGGAGTGCAGAGTGTCATTATCATTAGCTCCCTATTCATGTGGTGAAGGAGTCATTTATTTTCGGCAGGACATACCATAATTCAGTTTTAAATCATTTGAATTTCGTTGGTTTTGAAATTTGGTTTATATTTGTCATTTTAATAGTTGCATAAGAACTACAGGGATTTAACTCATATAAGGATTTATAGCTGGTTTAATTAATTTATTTATTTTTGATGGAGGTACTGGGGATTGAACTCAAGACCTTGTGCATGCTAAGCCTGCGCTCTACCACTGAGCTCTACCCTCCTCCATTATTGTTGTTTTTAATTGATTTCTCTGTTTTTAGTCTCCCTCTAGCGAATATAAACCTTTCTCTACTCTATTTTCCAGAGTTTTCTTCCTCTTAAAAGGTTTACTACAATTACCTCGCCCAAACATAAATCATCATGCACTGCTAATTTCTCACTTCCCCATCTCCTCCCGGGCTCTTTCCACGATCTGCATCACAGTCATGCTGGTTCCCTGAGCCCGCTGTCAGGGATTCTGATTCAGGACTGGGGTGGGGTCCTGGACTTCATATATTTAGCAAACACTGAGTATTTTATTTTATTTTACACACTTAAGTTATTAAACAAATGACCTATAAAATAAGTTCTGATGCCCTGGAACTAAAGATCTCAGTGGCTGGATAATGCAGGCCTTACAAGGAAGAGGTACTTTTCGCCAGGCACTAAACCTTGGAGTGTGTCTGGGGGATGCTGGGTCCAGGACCTCACCTGTTCTATTAGTTGGTGTAAAGTGAGCACAAAAATGGTGTTACCCAAGGCTCATTTCCATTTCCTTTATTAGTTTTAACAACCATCATGTCAACATATTACAGAAGAAATTGCCTAAGAAGTTGTTGGAGAGGCTCCTATTTGGAACATCTTTAGAGGAGCTGTCCACATACTCTCAACACTACCCCCCACCAAATCCCAAGCTACCCCCCCTTTTTTTGAAGCTATGTTGAATGATCTTTGTCTATACCCTGACCTCAGTGGACGCCCAGTTAAGGATTTTAAGAACGAAAGTGACAACAATAGAACATGCACGTCTGTCTCTGACTGGCGTTAGAGCTTTGTCATTTCCCTAGCACCCTGGCTGACCCATAATACGTACTATCAAATCTTTGTTTGACTCAATGTCAAATAGAGGATTTGGAATTTTTTTCTTCAGAGGTAATTTGCCACCCTACTTCCCCCACCCCCACCCCCCTAGCCCCAAATCTTCACATTTGGCTGTTCTGATTTGTTGCCACTGACATCAGTGTGACATTCTCTGCTACGTGGAACCGTGCCTTTCTTCTGGTGCACCTTTCCAGTTGATCTTGGAGCGGGGCTTCCCTGCCCTTTGAAACTTGAATGTTGTTCAGTGCTTTTCTGCAAATACTAAGATTATATAGTTTTTCCTCTTTTAACTTTTTGACATGGCAAGCCACATTTGTAGATTTTCTAGTGCTGAACTATCCTTGCATTTTAAGAATAAATCCAGCTGGGTCATAATGTGGTATTTTAATTGTCTAGAAGATTGCTCAGTGTTATTTGCTACTCTTTTACTTAGGATTTTTGCATTTATTTTCAGTAAGAGTGGTCACTAATCTTTTTTTTTTTTTCATTGTTTGTGTTCTGTTTTATTATTACTGTTCTCTATCCTCACTGAATGAATTGGGTGGCATTACCTCTTCTTTTATATATATATATATCTTTTAAATTATATATCAGAGTGAGTATAAAACCATCTGAATCTGTTTTGTATTTATTTGTTTTCTTGTCCTTTTTGATGGGTAGGTTTTACTACTACTTCATTTTTTAAAATGGTTGTAGGTCTATTTAAGTTTACTATTTCTTCTAGGGTTAAATTTTATTTTTCTTAAAAATTATGGATTCATATAAGTCTTCAAATTTTTTGTCATTAGGTAACTTATACCCTTCTCACAGACTTTTTAAAAACCTCTACTTCATCTGAAGCTGTATTCATCTTTCTCTAGGCTTTTTGGTAGTGTCAAACTCATTTTTATCTTTATTGTTTAAATTTTATAAATTAAAAATAAAACAAGTTTTGATATTAATTTTTTATTATGATTTAGTTCTAAATACCTTTTAAATACACATTGTGATTCACTCCATGAGTTATTCAAAGTTCTAATTTTTTTCTTTTTATAGTTGATTTCATATTTAATTACTTCGTGGTTTAAAAAAAATGTGACCTATAGAATATTACTTCTTTGCAATGTACTGAGTTTTGCTTATGATATAGTGAACTTGATGTATACTTTAAAAATACATAGACTTTTTGTCTCATGAAAATTTCTGTATGGATAAAATCCTAGAAACATGCAATCTTCCAAGACTAAAACAGGAAGAAATAGAAAATCTTAGACTGATTACTAGTATTGCAATTGAATTATTAATGAAGAAAATCTCAACATACAAAAAAGTCCAGGACCAGATGGTATCACAGGAGAAATTTGTCAAACTTTTAAAGAGTTAATACCTTTCTCAAACTATTCCAAAAAATTGTAGAGGAGGGAACACTTCCAAATTCAACTATATACAAAAAGGATAATATCAAGCTATTCTTTTCTCATTTTTAAAACAACTGGAGATTCTGTGTGGCTTTATTTTTTTGATAAAGATATTTATGGTCATCTGGCAAAGGGGTGATGTCAAACAACGGAGTCCAGTAAGAAAAACATGAAGTGTGGCCAATATCCTATTATAAAAATGGCATCATTTCTGCAGCAAAGTGAAGAACAAAGTTGACTGGAATTGCCTCTCACTAATACCCACGTTGTTGCAAGCCGAAAATAGATCTCCAATCTCTTCAGGTAAATCAAGTGAACTATTTGGGGAAATTAAACAAAAAAAGGACCCATGACCAGTGGACAGTGGACAGGAAGGGAATAAGGATGGATGCAGTCAGGACTGTTTTGTTATAGCACCCTACTGCAGAGGGACAGTAAGCCCCAGGGGACCAGCTCTGCCTGAGCACAGGGGGTGTGTCTCCAGATCCATCCACAAGGTAAAGGATGTCCAAAGACCAGTGAGTTCTGACCAGTCACTTTATTCCCTCCTCCCTTGAAGGGGAACAAAATAGAAGGAGGAGTGCTGTCTTCCTTGGTGATTACAGTTCAATGCGATGCCTCCAGGTCCCCTTTCAAAGAGATATTCGGGGATTGTAAAGTGTGCAAGGGGCTTATTCAGCCTTTGAAAAGATTTACATACATTTCAAAAGGCAGAGAAAGAGCCCACAAGGACAAGTTCTCTAAAATAAATGCCCCCTTTTCTTTGTGCCAGGGAGAATTAAACATTTTTCTTATTTCTGATGCTTGACCCTTACACCAACACCATCAGCACCACCTAGGATGCTCAAGAGTCTGCTTTGAGAAAAGTCCTTTATTCGTCAAGTCTGATGCACATCTGAAAGACAGCCCTAGTAAACTGGTTTCCGTGGCCCCTGAGACAAACAGCATTTAAGATGCCCAACCTTCCTGAGGAAGGCCACCTAACATAAGGCTGGTGGCATCTGCTGTCTTAGGAGCTCTGGGTGTTCCTGTGATGGTCTTTGGGCCATTTGGTTCCATTCATGAACGTACTGTGGTTCCCCCATAAGGCAGTTAAAGCCATGCAAATAGAGAACCTGAAATTGAAAAGCCAAGCAGAGCTCCACATGAAATGCTTATGGATGAAGAAAATTACTGGATTTTCAGAGACTGTACCCCAGGTGATGGAGAAGGTGCAGAAAACAGCCTGCCAAAGCTGAAATCTAGGTCAGAAAGAAAACGGTCAACTTACTACAGACATAACTCCATGAACACACATTTCTCTAATCTTTTCAAGGGGTGGAAAAAATATGATGTGGAAGTCACTGACCTTCTCTTCCTCCTCCTGCCTGTGTCATTGTAAGATAGCCTTGTGTACTTTCTCTTTCCTTTTTTATTTTTTTATTTTTTGGTGGAGATCTAAGATATCCTCTAAAAAGAGAACTATAGATTAAATATGAGGCATTTTGACTACTGAGTTACATTTTTTTCATGTACTATTTGACTTACATGTTGATGCTGATCTTTCATTAGAAAGTTTTGATATCCTACCAAACATGTGCTCTTGGGAAGTTTGCTGAAATTTTTTTGGTGCTATATCCTGTAGGTTTTTCTGTTGTTGTTAGTACATACATACTGCCATTTCTGCAGTATATAGGAGGTCACGTGGAGGGGCCCAGTCTCCTTAAAAACTCTTACAATGCTAACTGGCAACAATAAAATAATTGCTGTAACCTGGCTTTAATCACACTGTGCAAAAATATAATTAGAGGTTTTCACTATGGTCCTCAAATATGTAAACTGTCCACCCAGGAGGCAGTGATGAGTTTTTCTTAATATGTTTAACCAGGAATTTAAGATATTTCAGTGAGACTATGTTGACCAGCAGGAGAAAACCCATGGACATTTAAGGAAAGACAGTTATGGATTTTGGTGCCTCGAGGGTTTCAAAAACTCCTCTGTTGAACAAGAAGGCTCAGATCCTCTTTTTCTTTCCCTTTTTTGGCCGCATAAGAGAGTCACAGAATTCTGAACCAAATTTTAATGATAAAAAGCTTTTAATTACAAAAGAAAAACTGAGGCCAAAAATGTAAAGTAATGTACAAAAAAGACGGGAGTGAGGTCATTTAATATAGGGGGATAAAGGGAAGTGGCTAGAGCTCAAAGAATGCACCAACCCCCCCCCCCCTTTTTCTGCTATGAGTTACATGCTTTTTAAAAAACACCGTCTTTGCCAGATTCAACAGCAAACATAATTGCTCAAGTTGGGTTTTCTGCCTGCCTCTTTTGTAAGCTGCATGTTTTTAACATGTATTTTTAAACTATGGGGTGAAAAGCAAAAAAGGTCATAAAACAATAATCAAATATGCTTTTCTTTACACACTGAAGTATTATCTTGCCAGACATCAGAATATGCACTGAGATTTTTTTTTCTCATATTTGTGTTCCTGCGGAGATACGTTTCGTCTTACTCGTTTCTCCTGTAACATCAAGTACAGTCCTCAGCAAGTGGTGCTGAAAGATACGTATTTACATTTTAAAAGTAAATACTTTTCCCGTGTACTGTTCAGCGCCTGAATGTCTCTGACCAAAAGGTACAATCTATAAGACTGTTGTGGTTTTAGAACAGAAACGATGTTCGATGTTATGTGGAAAATAGGTTCCTGGGACACAAGTGTCAAAAATCTGGCTGCCAGGCCCGCGAGCCCTGGAAGCTGTTTCTGGGCCTGAGCTATCCAAATCTTTGTCCCTGGGGGTGGGACCAGCTCAGGCACTTCCCAGGCTGGCCCAGAATGTCCAAGGCTGTCAGCGGCAGTCCTCAGAGCCGGCAGGCGACTGGGGCATGATTCGGAGTGGTCCGTTCGAGTTCTAACAGGTCTCCTGCCAGTGGCTGGGTTGCCCGGCAGAGGGCAAAGGCAGCGAGGCTGGCGACAACAGGCGGCGGCCACTTTTCCTCGCACGGGTCCAGGCCCAGCAGCTGGGGGCTGTGGAGCTCTTTGTGAGTCAAATCCAAACACGACCGCGTCGGTGGGGAGCGCAGGGGCTCGCAGCCCCCCAGTTTTCTACCCATTCCTGCCGAAGGCCCGCTTCAGCGTGTCCACGAAGCCCTCGTAATGAGCCAGAATGAGGCTCTCCCCCGCGATGGAGGGAACAACCCACTCCTATGCCGGCCCACTGAGGCGGCTGATTAAAAATGCCACCTTGAGGGTGTCGTTCGAGAACCTGGCCTCGAAGAACCTCATGTAAGAGGCCGCTTGGATCAAAAACTCGGGGAGCCGGGCGGGGTCGCCTTTGAACGTCTCGGGAAAAGCCACCGGGCAGGCCGGCGGACGCACCTGGGCCAGCAGGCTGGCCTTCTTGCACAGCAGGAGGCGCACCTAGTCCATGAGCTCGCTGTTCTCCCTGCGCAGGGCACGGTTCTGCGTCAAGAGGTCCTGCATCATGACCGCCAGCGCGTCCATCACCGCCCGCCGGGATCGTCCCCGCCGCCGCCGCCGCCGCCGCCGCCGCGCCGCCGCGCCGCCGGAAGTGCGTGTCCCCGGGGGGCGGGTCCCAGCGGCGGAGCGTCCGGCCTCCGCGGGCCGGGCCGCGCCTAGGGCGGGGCGCCGGTACGCAGGGTCGCCCTGACTGTTGACAGGAGAAGCGGGAGACGGGAGGTATGAGGCCGGCGGCGGCGGCCGGGAGAGGAGAAAAGTGGGGTAGACTGAGGCCAAGCCGCAGGACCGAGCGCCGCGCGCGGCGGACGAATCTGACTCCATGGCTGCGCGCAGTACTGACTTCCGGTGGGCTCCCTCCGCGGACCAGCTTGCAGGTGCTTAAACGGGAAGCTCCCGCCCGCGAGGCTGCGGATTGGCTCCGTCGTCCCTCGCCTCAGTTGAGGTTATTGAGAGTGTTCCGTATTCCTAGCTGTCCGCGTGTTTCGCCCAAGGCCTCACAGCCGCGAGGAGGCAACTTTAATAAAGCCCTCCATGCTTCCAGACTATTCCATGCCGTGGGGCTTCCAAGCTGACAGGACGCGGAGCAGCTCTCTTGCATGGAGGTGCTGGCCGCCTCGTACCGTCTCGTCCGAGCCTCCTTGCTCTGTGAAGCGCGTGCTTCTGCTTTCGGTTAGTTTGCTTTTGTTTTCCTGAGGACGCGAGGGACACAGAGTATACAAACTTACTCTGGCTACGAAGTCGGTGAAACGGTGCTGAAGGCTTCCTGAGTGCCAGGGTCTTTGGAGATGAGCTTGAAGTTCAGATGGTGGGCAGGGTCTGCGGAGGGGAAGGGGTCAAGTCTAGGTTTATACTGACGAGAGGAACAAACTCCCTCTGGTCCAGTCAGCCGCCATTGGCAGGCGCTGGCCGTGAGCACTGCTCTCCGCTCCGACCTCCTTCCTACCCAAGCAGTCCCGTGTTTTTTCCACCCATCTGGCTTCTTCCTCTTAGCATGTGTTTTCAGCTTCCACACACTGTAGCATGTATCACTATTTCGTTCCTTTACATACCTGAATAATATTCCATTGAGCATAAATACCACAATTTGTTTATCCATTCTTAGGTTGATGGACATTTGGGCTGTTTCTACCTTTTGGCTATTGTGAATAGTGCTGCTTTAAACATGTATGCATGTATACTTACATGAATCCCTGTTTTCACTTCTTTTGGCAATATACGTAGGTGTGAAATTCCTGAATCTATGGTAATCTGTGGTTTAATTTTTTGGGGAACTGTCAATCTATTGTCCTCAATGGCTGAACCATTTTACATTCCCACCAGGAGTGTACGAGGGACCTGATTTCTTCAAATCCTTGCCAACCCTTGTTGTTATTTTATTTTATTTTATTTTATTTTATTTTATTTTATTTTTTAAAGTACAGCCTTCTAGTGGGTATCAGGTGGTTCGTCACTGTGGCTGTGATTTGCGTTAACTAATGACTAATGATGTTGAACATCTTTTTATTACTTGTTGGCAATTTATATATCTTTTGGAGAGAGGTCTACTCAGATCCTTTGCCCATCTGTTATCTGATCTATTTGTCTTTTTGTTGCTGAATTTTGAGAGTTCTTCATATATTCTGGATACTAGACCCTTATCAGATACATGATTTGCAAATATTTTCTCGCATTCTGTAGATTCTTTTCACTTTCTCAATAATGTCCTTTCAGGCACAAACGTTTTTAGATTTAGTCCAGTTTATCTGTTTTTCTCTTTTGCTTGTGCTTTTGGTGTCATATCGAAGAATCCATTGTCAAATCCAACATCATGAAGACTTAACCTTATGTTTTCTTTTTAAAATTTTATGGTTTTAGCTCTTGCTTTTAGGTTGTTCACACATTTTAAGTTTATTTTTATCTGTAGTGTGATGTAGAGATCCAATTTTATTCTTTCAAATATTGATTCAGTTATCTCAGCATCATTTGTTAGAGAGGCCATTCTTTATTGAATGGTCTTTGCATGCTTATAGAAAATCAGTTGGCCATAACTTTATAGGTTTATTTCTGGACTCTGTTCTATTCCATTGATCTATCTATCTGTATGCCAGTATCACACTTTTTTTTTTTTTAACATTTTTTATTGCATTTATAATCGTTTTACAATGTTGTGTCAAATTCCAGTGTAGAGCACAATTTTTGAGTTATACATGAGCATACATATATTCATTGTCACATTTTTTTCTCTGTGCGCTATCTTAAGATCTTGTATATATTTCCCTGTGCTATACAGTATAATCTTATCTGTTCTACATTTTGAAATCCCAGTCTGTCCCTTCCCATTCCCCGCCCCCTTGGCAACCACAAGTTTGTGTTCTAAGTCTATGAGTCTGTTTCTATTTTGTATTTATGTTTTTGTTTTTGTTTTTCAGATTCCATGTATGAGCGATCTCATATGATATTTTTCTTTCTCTTTCTGGCTGACTTCACTTGGAATGACATTCTCCAGGAACATCCATATTGCTGCAAATGGCATTATGTTGTCGGTTTTTATGGCTGAATAGTATTCCACTGTATAAATATACCACATCTTCTTTATCCAGTCATCTGTTAATGGACATTTAGGCTGTTTCCATGTCTTGGCTATTGTAAATAGTGCTGCTATGAACATTGGGGTGCAGGTGTCATTTTGAAGTTGAGTTCCTCCTGGGTATATGCCCAGGAGCGAGATTCCTGGGTCATATGATAAGTCTATTCCTAGTCTTTTGAGGAATCTCCATACTGTTTTCCACAGTGGCTGCACCAAACTGCATTCCCACCAGCAGTGTAGGAGGGTTCCCTTTTCTCCACAGCCTCTCTAGCATTTGTCATTTGTGGATTTTTGAATGATGGTCATTCTGACTGGTGTGAGGTGATACCTCATTGTAGTTTTGATTTGCATTTCTCTGATAATTAGTGATATTGAACATTTTTTCATGTGCCTATTGATCATTTGTATTTCTTCCTTGGAGAATTGCTTGTTTAGGTCTTTGGCCCATTTTTGGAGTATCACTTTTGATCACAGTAGATTTGTAGTAACTTTGAAATCAGGAAGTTTGAGTTCTCCAACTTTCTTCTTCTTTTTAAATATTGTTTTGACTATTTGGGACCTCTTACTATTCTGTATTAATTTTAGGATTGGCTTTTCCATTTCTGCATAAAAGGCCATTGGAATTTTGATAGAGATTTCACTGAATTTGGGTAGTCTTCCTCAATATTAAGTCTTCCAATCCAGAGCCAGGGGTAGCTTTCCACTTATTTATGTCTTCTTTAATTTCTTTCAGCAATGTTTTATAGTTTTCACTGTACCCTGTGCTTGATTAAACTTATTCCTAGGTATTTTATGGTTTTGGATGTTATTGTAAATGAAATTTTTTTTTCTTAATTTCCTTTTTGTGTTGTTCATTTCTAGTAGATAAAAATACAGCTGATTTTTGTGTGTTGACCTTGTACCCTGCAACTTTGCTAAGTTGATTATCTGTAGTAGTTTTTTGTGTGTGGATTCTTTGGAATTTTTCTATATGTGGGATCATGTCATCTGCAAATACAAATAGTTTGACTTCTTTTCAACTTGTATGCCGTATTTCTTTTTCTTGCCTAATTTCTCTAGCTAAAACTTCTAGTGTAACAGAAGAAGTGACGAATGTGGGTACCCTTGTCTTGTTCCTGATTTGGGGGTGAAGACTTCAGTCTTTCACTGCTGATTGTGTGATAGCTGTGGGTTTGTCATGTATGCCGTCATCAGCTTGAGGAAGTTTCCTTCTGTTCCTAGTCTACTGAGTGTTTTTTTTTTTAATCATGAAAAGGTATAAGATTTTGTCAAATGCAAGAACTCTAACTAATACATTCTTCTTTTATTCATTTCTAAATCTTCTTCAATCAAGGGTATATTCATGGGTATATTTTATAGGAAATTATCTTTCAAGTGTGTCTTAACCAAAAAAAAAAAATTCTTATGACAAATAACCAGGATTATGATTTTTTGTGTTTGTGGTTCTGTATATTCTCAAGATGTTTTAAAAGTCGTAAGAGAAAATACATTGACTGACAGTGCACACCTGCTTTGGACAGGGTTGTAGTAGAGAATGTTAAATTTATTAAATGGGGGTGGGGTGACATTTGCCATTGTGGGACTAGCAAGTCCAAAATCTGTAGGTCAGGCTGGCAGGCTGGAGATTCAGGAGAGAGTGGATGTTGCATTTCTGAGTCTGAAAGTTGAAAGCTCAGGCAAAATTTCATTGTCATCCTCTGGAAGTGGAATTCTTTCTTTGGGAAACTTCAGTTTTTGCTCTTAAGGCTGTCAACTGATTGAATGAGGCCCACCCACATCATGGAGGGTAATCTGCTCACTTTAAAGTCAACTGATGCTAAATGTTAATCACATCCAAAAAACACCTTCACAGAACAGGTAAGCTAGTGTTTGACCAAATAACTAGTCACCATCCTCCTGCCAGGATGTCACATAAAATGAGCTATGTAGAACTTTGATCATTTTAGAATGCAGTTTGAAGACATTAGAGGAAATAGCTTAAACAAAAATGGGCGTTTGTGAGAGAACTCATCTGAAAGTTGTTTTTCATTTGATTCATAATTCTTTTAGAAAAGAGGTTAAATCAGGAATAGTTCTAAATAGTTACTTCCTTTAGGCAAGTAAATGTATAACCCTATCCCTATCTGTGTGAAATTAATCAGAACATATTTCAAACTGCTAAAAGCAGTTCTGACAAAGAACAGTGTGACTATCAAATAAATGGTTGTTGTTTTTGTCCAGGATGTACCTTTACCATTCATTCGCTCTCTTTGGGGGCTTATTTACAAGACTCAAACTGTGAGTCAGGAAGTAAGATGTACCCTGATGTCACATTAGAAAGACTTGTGAGACTCATATATGACAGGGACTTGATGAATGGATAACATGGGATTGAAATCACATTTTAAATTTGTGTGTTTGTCTTGCAGATATCCATGGGAGACAGTCCTCTTGCCTCCTGGAATGAATGGGCTTTGTTTTGACATGAGCCTCATATGAAGGTAACAGTCCCTTTCCACCCTTTGTCTGTGTCTGTAAGCTCCAGCTATATTCACCAACCTTTACGGATTTGTTAGGGGTATCAAATAAGTAATGCATGTGAAGGCATTTTGGAAGCCATCAAACATTAGAAAGTTGATGATCCAGGTAAGACAGTGTCTTTACCAAAGAGATGATAAATGTCAGAGAATTTATCAGAGGCCACTTGTTGGTTTCAAAGCTTTACACAATATATAAGTGAATTTTGGCATTTTCGGTGGGAGGGTTGGCTTTATTGAATTTTCAGGGCTTTCAGTGTGGAAAGCAAAGCATGGATGAATTCATGGAATTCAAGGTTTTAATAGCAGAGGTAGTAATATGGCTTACATGACTATCAGTTTAACAAGATTAAGTGGTCTCTTCCCCTTTGAGGCCCCAATCCTCCTTGGACTGACCGTGCAGCCTGGGACACAGTCTCCTTTTTTGGAGGCCCTGCTAAATTTACAGTTTCTTATCTAACCTTGTGAAAAAAACCAAAAAACAAAAAAACTTACCTCCAAGCCTAAACAGAATTTTCAAACAAAATAAAACAAATGTAAAACATGTCCTTTGGGGCTTGAGTGAATTTTCAAACAGAATAAAACAAATGCAAAACTGGCTATGCTTTTTCCTGCTTTTCTCCCCTGCTCTGTTTATCTTACAGACCCAACCTTGAGGCTTGGGCTCAAAAACGTTTCCCCTCTGCTCTGGCACTTAATTGAAAGCCTCAGCTAGCAAGACTTTAGCCTCTGCTTTGCATTTCAAGTGCTTGTTTTAAAATTCAAATGCCAAGAATTTGATTGTTTATTTTCTGAACCCAGTTCAGTCTCTCTCTAAAGCAGTAAAATCCAGACTAATGTCTACTTGGGTTATGTAAAGTGGTGTAAAAATCAATTACTGACTATGAAAACCATCAATTTCAATTTCCAAACATTATCATGCTACCTAAGCATTATTAGCTTATTCAAAGAATAAGTATTCTTCTAACTATTTTCTCTTCAGATTTATCTGGCAACTTCTCAGTATTTCTAACTATCCGTGCCTCCTCCCCCACCCCCACTGATGGAAACCAAGCTGTGTGGTTCATTATCTTCTCTTTGTCCACTCACCTTCTGGGATAATCTCTACAGCCCTTGACTTTAGTCTCAGGGTTCTTTTACTTCCTCCCTGGGGATTGTTCAGCGGTCACTTACAGGGGTGCTCTTGAGACTTTACTGTCCTCCAGGATGCCACCTTAAACTCAGAAATCCAGCCTCCAGTCCTGCCAGCTGTCTTACTTTGCTCTTGGGGAGCTAGTCCTTCACCCTCGCAACTTCCAGTCCAGAATGACCTCTTTCTTCCCTCCTCCTTAAAGAGTTTCCCAAGACTGAATTTCGTCCCCTTAATTTCTTTACCACTTGGATCCCATTGGTTACGTGCTTTCTCAACTGTTAAAGGAAAAATCCAACAATCATAAATTTTGAAAAGATCACATTGGTTTTACTGAGTGATTCATGAGTCAGGCAGTATCCAGATTCATGGATGCTAAGAGCCAAGAGCTCTGAAGAGCTGAAGAGCTGCTCAAGGAGAGCGATTTTTATAGACCAAAGTGATCAGGAGCAAGGAAGTTATGTTACCAAATTGATCAGGTCCTAGCCCAGGCTGAGATCCCGTGTCCAGGCCAGGGAGGTTCTTTTTCCAATCAGATTCACGCAGCCAATAACAAAACCACGCTGAGACTGGAACAGCACAGGCATTATTCAATAGCCAAAGAATGGAGAACAGGAACCTAGTTCGAAAATCAACTTCTCATCACAATTTGGGTGGAAACACTAAATATATAGGAGGGTCGAAGTAAAAGAGAGGGAATTAGAAAGAGTGGGAGGAATACTTATGAGTTATCCGAGAACAGGGGTGTGGTTTAGACCCTGAACTGGTGCAGCTCTCCTTTTCAGTCTCTGTGCAGACAATCCAGCTGTCATGGTGCTGGTGGGTGTGTCACTTAGCATGCTAATTCATTACAGTAAGCGTACAATGAGGCTCAAGGTCCACTAGATGTCACATCCTCTGCCATCTTGGGCCTAATTGGTTCTAACCAGTTCTTGTGTTTTTTCTCTTTGCACTTCCTCCTGAGACTTAGATAACAGTAGTAGGTTTCTATCTGAGGGAGGGGCAGGGGTATGATTCTGGGGCAGCAGCCTTGGTAACAGTTATACTGGGCATTTGCTGATTGGTCAACAGGGTTACTCTCCTTACATGGAGCAAAGGGACATCTTGGAACATAAACATACTACAAAATTTTAACTGTTCTAATGCACTTTTTCCAATAAGGAAGTTTTGCTGATGTTTCCTTTCACAAAATATAGCTATTCATAGTCCATTTTAAAGACTCACAGGATTCATAAACTGCTTCATAAAATGCAAACCTACAGAGACTTTGTCTTGTACTTTCTAAGCTCGCAAATTCTTTAACATTTCCCATTTCTTTTCTTAATGAGCATAGTCATTTTTATTCTCCCTCCCCCTTTATTCCATCTTCTATCTTCATTTTTTCCCCCAAATTATGTCATTTCCATCTCTTTGTATTTTTACCACACTCTTGTTAAGGCTTTACAGTTTGGATAGCACAAAGATTAGTTTTCCAGTGTCTTTTTTCTCATTCAGTTTTTCTGTTTTCATGACTCAATGTACCACATTCTCTTATTCCTTTTTAAATTTCTGCTTAATTCACCTCTAGGCTTTTCCTTAGGTCCAATTCAACAAATTCTAGCAGCTCTTAGGAGAAGGAAAGAGTTCTTCTCCAATACTTCATTTCTGTAATCATTTGAAACCTACAAAATAAGACATTTGGAAACAGTTATGGTTTAATGCTTCATAATGAAAAATGATTCTTTTCAATCTGTTTCAACTGTCCTCAGAGATGCTAAAAATTATTTAAAATTTTAGTTGATTGAATAATACATGTAAAATTAGTAGCTTGGAAATACTCAGGGTCTGGCTGGAGCCAAGGTGAACTGCAAATCATGGCAACTGTGGGAATATTTCAGGATGGGTTTTCAAACTTTTCTATTTGTGAAATCTCTAAGGACAGAGTAGAATAAATGAATGTTAGGGGCAATGGTTAGGGACTTGGGGAAATCTCAGAGTTATAGCCCTGACCTGCCTGTGGTGATTTCTCTGGAGTCTTCAGTTTAATGTTTATATGTCACATGAATCACTGCTTTATAGTGTATCCATGTTCATTTCCATGTAAAATATTCTCCCAAGTCTCCAAGTAAAATAGTTGGTTTTATTAGATGATTTAAAAAAAATTTTTTTTCTGTGCCTTTGGTTCATCCAGCACCTTGTTCAAGTCTCTGTAGGGGTAGGAATGCCCAGTTTGATAAGCTCAGCACCAGAGCAGGAAAGTTGGGGCATCTGGCCCAACATGTTTACTATCTTGCTTCCCATTACCATTCCCATCACTTACTGGAAGGGAGGATAATGGAATGAGATAGATGGTGGTGGAGGTGGTGGGCTGCCTCTCTGATAGATGACCATGTCAAAATGCAGTGGACTGAGGAGTGACTCACCCTGAGTGGAGGTGTTTAAAAAGAGACAGAGTGAGACTGTATTGGGAACTTAAGCCTCAGGTGTGGGCTAAGAATGGATAAATGATCTATCAAAGAATCTGGCTCTTCTGATAAAGTAGAAGGGAATTTTTATTTTTCTCTGAAGCCTTCTATTATTAAATTGATCACTTACATTATGATGTAAAAAAATGTAGTACCATTTTTAGGATATTTAAATTAAACTATCAAAACAATAATTCCAGTAGTAGTAAAAAATTGGAGACAATATTGTTGAATGTAAAAAATTTACTGAGGAAATAACTGTAAATAAAAAACTTACTAAAGTGCTGTGGTTTTATTGGGAATAAAATTAATTGTTCTTATTGAAATATAAACAAGCAAACACCGGACTGGGAGTATGTTGTCCTCTGGCTAGGTAGCAGTGGTGTGTTGGGTAGACAAAATGAAGAGGTGATGGGAGGAAGAAGGGCAGAGAACAGCTAAGGATGGGGCTGAGAAGAGAGTTTTACCTTCTGTCCTTGACCTTTCACATTGATTTCTACTGGATCATACCAGCTCCTGTTGCCACAGCAGGCTGATCAAAGGAGCTCTGGGACTTTTCCAGGCATTCTTTCTTCCTTTCTACTACCATCTTGGCCTCTGTTGAGTTTGGAAGTCTCTGGGAATCCATCTGGGTTCCTCCCTAACATTTGGAAAGATGTGCTCTGATGTTGGAGGAGAGAGAAATAATTTCTCTCTTTTTAAATGCTAATACATCTACAACTTGCTACTCAAAATGCAGTCTACAGACCAGCAGCACCTGCAGCGTGGACATCGCTTGGGAGCTTGTTTAGAATTCAGAACCTCAGGCTCCACCCCAGTCTACTGGATCATGAACTCTATTTTAACAAGATCCCCATGGGATTCATGTGCCCGTCAGTGTTTGAGAGTACTGATCTAGCATATTTAGTTTGCATTGCTATAGGGTGTCATCTACGTCCAGAGTGTCAGTAATTTCCTGGAATGTGTTTAATTGGGGCTGTGCTGTCTTAATGCATTATCGCATTTAATCCTCACAACAAACCTTCAGGATACTTTAATCCTTGTAGATAATACAGTTAAATCACGTATCAAAGGTCACACAGTAGTAAATGGTGAAGTTGTAGTACTTGGGTCTGACTGCTTGCCAAGCCTTTTTTTCTTTCCCTACATGATATTGCTTTTTTCTTGAAATTAATAATGAGTAATTATTTATGCATTGGGAGAATAAACCCATTAAGATGGTAAAAGAGAGCCCTTTTGATTGTGTTAAGAGAGGGAGGTCTTTCAATCATTGAAAGATTATTTCAAATAGCGTTTCACACTTTGTCTGGTGATACAGCAAAGACAGAGTGAAGCATCATTGGTCCCTGGCTTTTGGTGTAACTTAGGGAAGTGAGAAGACTGCATCCTGGCGTGCACACACTTCATCCTGCCCATCAGCTGACTTGCATCTTGCTGCTGAGCCAGGCCCCATCTGTTCAAGCCTGTGTTGAGCCAGGTGCGAAGAGCAGTACTGACTGTTTTATGCTCTGACTGTCCATATGCCTCCATGCAAACTGTAGTTCAAGAGCTGTAAAACTATTTGCATTTTCAATCTATCAGATGGCTTTGAACAAAACTAGTGCCAATAAGGCTATTTGAATGCTTAATATTTGCCAAATGAGGGTGAAATTTATGGCCACCAACCAAATTATTAAGAAATATGGCATTTTCAGAATGGCTGGGAGAGGTGCAAGGGAGGAAATCCTGTAAAACACTGGAAACAACACTAATCACCCTTTGTTCTTGGAAAACTCCATTCAGCTGCAAAAATAGAGTCCAAAACCCAAAGCAACTGGCATTTGCTTTGAAAGTGAAGGATCCTATCTCACTCTAACTCTGGGGTTGTAACCCAGATGGGTAGTACCTGTTGTGGGCTGTCTCACACTACCCAAGTATTTCTTGGGGGAACTAGAGAAAGCTTTAAAATGAGCAGTGTATTAGAAGCATGAAGTGAGCGTCGAGGCACGTCCCAGTATCTTTAGAGTAGAACTGGTGTACATGGGGCCACAGTTTTCCACTGGGTGAAGGCAGGGGAAGCATTAATGTTTCTTGATCGGTCCCAAGGCTTTTCTCACACTTGAAGGAAACTGTTGGCCCCACCTCTTACAGGGTGTGTATTTGTCGGTGGAGACCTACCTCACCGAGGTCTCTTTCCTCAGCGCTGGCCAGCCCTGCTGCCTCTAAAGTGATGACCTTGAGGGCCTCCAAGCTTGGGGGCTTTCAGAGCCGCCTGGGAGCAGGGCCTGATAGCGGCGCCCTCCTCACGCTCCTTAGCCAGTCTGTCCTTCCCTCCAGCGTCCTTTCTGAGGTTAGCAGAAGATTGGGAGTCTGGGAGAAAGAGGAGTCATGGACCCCAAGGACCTATTAACTTGCAGGCCCCACCCCTCTGTTCAAAGCTGACCCAACTCAGAGAACTCAGAGTCAGCCTCTAGAGTAAAGCTCTTTGAGTTATATATATTAAAAAAGGGCAAGCCCATCCTAAATGTCAGTTCGATATCCACGGGGGCGAGAGACAGCAGGTAATTAGAAGCAATTAGCTGTCCCCCTGCCGGGAAGCCGGGCAATTACCTTTTCTCTCTTCCTCTTCCGTCCTTCCTTCTCGGTGGAAGCGGTAGAAGGGTTTTGCTCCCCAAGCAGCAGTGTACACTGAGCTGGCGCGGGAATGAGGGGTGGACTGAGCAGGCATTCGCTCTCCTCCTCCCGCCGCTGGGTGGCCGCTGGCAGAGCAGTGCATTGTGGAGGCGGAGCGCGCCGCGGCGGGAGCCGCGGCCCCGGGATCGCGCTGCTGGGAGCTGTCCGAGGTGCTGACTGTCCCGACCTACAGCTGGCGCGCCCCCAGCGCGCCTACCTGCACCGGACCCCAAGTCCTGGCCTTCTGCCCACCCTTCGTCCGTCCGTCCGTCTGTCTGTCTCTCCTACCTTGGGGCGCAGCGGCTGGAGAAAATCATGGTGTTCGCTCCAGGTACACCTGCACCTTTCTCTTTCACCAGGTGTCCAGGAGGGGAGCGGGGAAGGGAAGGAAGAGAACAGGGAGGAGGGGCCTTTCCTATACTGCCCACCTGAGCGTTTTGGAGTTACTGTCTGTGAGCGGGGTCCGGCAGGAGAATGTCCCTCTCCTCAGTCCCGCCCCACCTGTCCTAACCATCTTAGCTGTCGTCTCGCCGCTTCCCGCCTAGCTCCTCCATGTCCCATTGGACTCAGGGCCCTTGAGAACTGGGACCTTCGCCAGCGGCACAGGCGCCTACTTTAGCGGGAGTGGGGAGAGATGGGGCAAAGAGGAGCGGGTTTCGGGCTGCTTCGGTGGGAACCTTCCTTAGTGCCACTTCCTCTTCTGTAGAAGTGGCTGGGAGACCTGGTTCTTCGCGACCTCCTGAGGAGAGAAGAGGATAAAGCCCGGGGAGTGGGATGAAGGGCAGAAGAGCGATACTCCTCAAGGAGTTAGACGTGTGACTCCAGCTGCCGGAGGCTGCAGTACAGAGGCTGTTAACTGCGGCGCTGCTGGTGGTTGCAGTGCCTTTTTGGAGCTGGCGGTGAAGGGCTTTAGTCCTTTTGCTGTTCTCTGTGGCTACAAGTTGGCGAATAGTCAGATTTGCTGCAGTTGAGCGGCGCGCGGGCATGTGCGTGTATGTATTGGCGTGAACGCCACAGTCCCCCAGCCCGGAAATGGGTGTGTGTTTCAGGCGCGGTCAGGCTAGTTAGGGAGCGGCGGGGAACGCGTGGTCATTGTTAAGGTGGGAAGCTCTCTTTAGGGGTAGAATCAAAGTCTCTCTCCTCCCCCTTAAATTACAGGCTCTGTTCTCATTAAAGACTGCTGTGGTAAAAATGGGAGTAAGGAAAAGAGTAGAGGGGCCTGGAATACTTTAACTGTGTTCTGATTCTTAAACCTGAAAGGTCGTTTTGTATTTGCTGTGTGGCCATGGGCCTCAGATAGCTGGGGAGGAAAGATATAATGCATTTTAAAAAGGTAAGAATTGAGTTTGGGCTTCACTGAATTCAAACAGCAACACTTGAGAAAAGGAAGCCTCACCCCGCCCCCTGCCCCCTCCAGCCTCCCAATCAGCATGCTAGCAGAGGAGGCCAGAATGAGTTTCTGTCAGTTCTGACACTCACCACAGGCAGTGACTCAGAGGAATGCCTCAGAGGAAAGCAAGCCCTTCTGCTGCCCGTCCCAAATAACTCAAGGGGAGACATCGCTCTGCACCGGGAAGGACATTCAATCAACATAGGATCTGTAAAGTTGGGAAGCACCAACTCTCTTTTGCATTTATAAACTACTTCACACTTTATAAAGCATTTTCATGCCATTTATCTCATTTGACCTTCCAGTTACGACCCGAAGTAAGCAACATCATCTTTATTTTACCACCTACCCCAGTAGGCTGGTTACAGATAATCTCACCAGCCTCAGCAGGAGTTTTTGGACTTCAGATTCTCTTTTTCCTGGGCCTCAGAGCCTGTCTTCCTGACAAAATGCCTTACAGGTTTCAGGGATAGCTGCCTTATGGTCCAAGGTCAGATGTAGCCAAAGGCAACTGTTCTCATACTTCCGGGGTGGGGGATGGGCTGGTGTTGTCCAGTTAGGATGGCTGGGTGATGTTAACTGGGTATTTTCTAGAAGCATGCTTGTGGGTGAAAGGTTGTGTGATGAGCAGTGCGGAATTTCTGGAGTGGACTGACTTGGCTTAAGCAGCCTACTATCTGGATAGGGCTTTAGTTTTCCATCCCCCCCACCAAGTTTTATATTAGTTCCATCTCTTCATAACTGTTAGAGATGGCATAAATTGACCTGAATTGGATATGTACAGAAACCTGTGGGGAAACACTTTTTGGATCATTTCCTCAATTTTGAGTTTCTCTTGAAAAGTCATAAGCATTTTAGGGCAATAAGAACGGGGTGCTAGAAATATTGTATCAATTACCTTTTCGTCTACTGATCGTAAGTCTTCTAACTCATGTAGTGAAATTATTCGGAAAGAAAATCAGAGCAATGAATTGTGTTTTAACTTTGCCAGATTTTCAGCATTACAACCTCATTTCTAGGACTCTTGCTCTTCTAAATCTGTATAATCTGGGGATCCAGATATTTTTGTACTAAGTCAAGGGAAATACTCCCCAACCCCTTTCTCCAAGCCAGTCTGACACTCGGGAAGGGAGGGAGCAGAGGCAAGTGCTGTGATTATTCCAAAATTACCAAAGAGTGCTGGATAATTCAAGATGAGTATAATAACAAATTAACAATGAGCTGGTCATAAAATTGGGTCAGTGGGTACTATGCCCTCAAAACCCATTGTAGCTTTGTGGATTTTAGCAAAAGGAGACAAGAACCCTGAATTCTGGTTCTGGCCTTGCCTGTACGGATTGACCTGCATCTAAAGGGCCTGCTGCCTCTTTGCTTACCTTTAAAAGCAAGGTGAAAGGTGACAGATTCATGAAGCAAGTTCCAGTCCAGAAGTACACTGGAACAAAGGAGAAGTAACTTTATTTACCTCTAGTTGCAATTCACTCTTGTCATATAGTATAAAATATTCTTGCATTCTCTTGTTTCAATTTATCTACAGAATGTAAGGAACAGGGCTTGGGTTGGGCAGATCTTTGGGTGGTTTTTCAGTTCCCATAAGGTAGACAATTCAGTTCTACACTTTTCCTCCTTCTTATACTATTCATAGCCTTTGTAACTTAACAGGGTTTTGGTTTTGTGCTTACCAGTTTTAAACCCCTTCAAGGTAAGGGCCGTGGCTACTACTTATTTAAGAATTCAGTTACCTGAAGGTGATCACTCATTTCTCTTCCCTCTATAGGAATTACACAAAATTAATAACATTTAAATGAGAAATAAATATATATATATATATTACAGATATGTTTAATTTCTCTGTAAATACCAAATATCCCTAAACATAGGTGAAACCAAGCTGTGGGCAAAAGCCAACAAAAAAGGCGAAAGTCAGACCCTTGGCTTTTCCTAAATATCTGATTTGTTCCTCCTGTTTTCTTACTCCCAAACTGAAGGTAAAAATCCTTCTTTGTAGAGCAGTTTGCGAAGATTTAGAAGCATACCACCAGTGCTAGAGGGAAGACAGTGACATGAACAATGTGAAAAAATGTTTTCACTCCTGTGCATGCTATTAAACAGGCTACTTGGTCTGTGACTATAGCAAAGCTTCCACTTGAGAGAAAAGAAAAAAACCCTGGGAAGAGATGTCTGGACTTCCTATATGATACTGTTGGTTTTGTGTGGGGACTGTCAAGGCATTCTTACCAATTTGTGGATGGAGTCAAAGTAGAAGAAAGAAGATCACTGTTGGAACATTGTTGTTGGAAGTGAGAAAGCACCCAAGAGAATGCCGGGACATTTCCTGTCCTGCCCCAGGATGAGAAAGAAGATGCTCACAAACTCAAACGTCTTTTCATGCCATTGTTTTATCCAAAGAATTCAAGACACTGAACAATCAGGTTAGCAACCCCTCCTCCCTTGAGGAAGAGCTATTAAAGGATAGAGTCTGAGGTGGAAAGTGAGGACACAAGTTTCCTTATCTCTGGGACAGTCCTCAGTGATTAACATATACTTCAGGGATTATTGAGCTTCTCTGCCGGTGAACCAAATATATACTTGACTTTATTTGGGTTGCCTTCAAGTAAAATGTATCGTCCATAAGAAGATCATTCTCTTGCAAATGAATTAGTCAAAGTATGATAAGAATTTCAAGGGGTAATAAAAATGGTATAATTTTGAGTAGACAGCCAGTTCCTTGACTTCTAAAATTAGTGTGAAAAACATTTAGCAAAAATAGTTCTAGAGAGAGCTATCAAAAGTATTTAAGAAAATATTTACTGTAAGACAGTTACAGCTTTTATTTATTTATATAAACCTCTTACCAGTTCCTGAGAGATCCATGAATAAATAAATTATATAGCAGACTGTCTTAACTGTAAAGTTTATAGTCTGCCAACTCAAATTCTCTTCTGTTGGCATAAAGTTTTTTTTTTTAACTTTACTAATTTATTATTTTAAGAAATGTATATACAACAAGCATTTAGTCCATAATGAGTTGATTTTAGGATATGGTGTGAATTACAGGTCAAGTTTAATTTTTTTGCACATGAATATCCAATTGTTCTAATACCATTTTTTGGAGAGACTCCATTTCTCCATTGAATTACCTTTGTAACTTGTTAAAATTAATTGGCTCTATTTGTGTGGGCCTATTTTTGGACTCTTTATTCTATTTTATTCATCTTATCCTTCCAATGACACCACACATGTCGATTACTATAGCTTTACAGTAAGTCTTAAACTCAAGTAGTGGAAGTCCTTTAATGTATATCTTTTCTTCCAAAATGATTTTGATTATTGTAGTTCCTTTGCCTTTCCATATAAATTTTAGAATCAGCTTGCCTATACCTACATTTAACTCTGCTGATATTTTGATTGGAGTTTTGTGAACTCTATAGACCAGTTGGTAGAGAATTAGTATCCCAATCATGTGTCTCCAATCCATGAACACGATGTGTCTTCATTTATTTAGATCTTCTTTGATTTCTTCCATGAATATTACGTAGTTTTCAGATTTTGCAAATGTTTTGATAGACTTATACCTAAGTATTTCTTTTGGAGGGAGCATTTAAATGGCATTTAAAAACAATTCTGTTTCCAAACATTCATTGCTAGTGTAGAAATGGGATCTATTTTTGCATGTTGACTTTATTTCCTATGATCTTACTTAACTCTCTCATTAGAGGAGCTATTTTGTAAATTTGTTTTGATGTGGGCAGTCATGTTGTCTGCAAATAGAGACCATTTTATTTATTTATTTATTTTTTCTCCCAGTTTTATACCTTTTTGCACTGGCTAAGGCTTCTCTTACTATGTTAAACAGGAGTAAGGAGAGTCACCATTCTTGCCTTCTTTCCTCTGGTCTTAGAGGAGAACAGGCAGTCTTTGACCAGGAAGTGTGACGTTAGCTGTAGGAGTTTCTGTAGATACTCTTTCAGGTTGAGGGAGTTCCTTTCTATTCCCAGTTTGCTGTGCATTTTTATCATCAAGATGTTGTATATCATTAAATATTTCTTCTGCTTGTAATGATATGACCAGCTGGATTTTCTTGTTTAGACTGTTAATATGGTAGATTGCACTGACTGATTTTCAAACAGTGAACCAGCCTTACATTCCTGAGATTACATTCCTTACACTCACCTACACTCATTTGGTCATGATATTATTATTCTTTCCATATGCTGAAAGATTCAACTCATTAATATTTTGTTGAGGATTTTTTTGTCGAAGTTCATGAGAAATGTTGGTCTATAGTTGGCTTTCCATACACTATTTTTGTCTGGCTTTGGTATCAGTATAATGCTGTCTTCATAAATGAGATGGGAAATGATCCCTCCTCTTTGATTTTCTGGCAGAGATGTTGTAGAATAGTATCATTTCTTCTTTAAAGTTTGGTAGAATTCATCAATGAAACCATTGGTTTCACTGGGCCTAGAGTTTTCTTTGTAGGGAGCTCTTTTAACCATGAATTAAATTTTTTAAAGAAGTATAGGACCATTCAGTTTATCTTGGCTGAGTTTTGGTAGTTTTTAATGAGTTAGTCAATTTCATTTAATCGCTTGAATTTATATGAATACATTTCTCTGTAATGTTCTCTTATTATCTGCTTAATCTTTGTGGGGTCTATATTCTTAGCTCCCTTTTGTTCCTGATAGTGGAAATTTATGTGTTTTATTTATTTTTCTTTGACAGATTGGCTATAGGTTTGTTTGTTAATTTTTAAAAATCTTTTCAAAGAAACATCTTTTTGTTTCATTGATTTTCCTGTTTCCAGTGTCATTGATTTCTGCGCTTTATCGTTCCCTTCTTACTACTTGCGTTTACTTTGCTCCTCTTTTTCCAGACTTAGAATGAAACATATTGTTTATTTGGGATCTTTTTTTTTTCCTAATATAAGTATCTAACACTATACATTTCCATCTAAGCATTACTTCAGACTATCTTACAAATTTTAATGTTGTATTTTTATTTAGTTCAAAGTATTTTCTAACTTTCTTTGATACCTCCTCTTTGTCCCATGAGTTATTTAGAAGTATGTTTAGTTTCCAATGATTTGAAGATTCCTTACATGTCTTTCTGTTATTTTATTTAATCCAGTTTAATTCCATTATGGTCTGAAAAATAAGCTTTCTATGGTTTCAATTGTATTAAATTAGGTGAGGTTTATTTTTGAGACAAAGTATGGTCTGTCTTGCTGAATGTCTCATGAGCACTTAAAAAGAACGTGTATCTGCTCTTTTTAGGTAGAATGCTTTATAAATGTCATTTTGATACAGGTGGTTGAGGATGTTCATTCTTCTATATTCTAGCTGATGTCCAGCCTACCTGGCCTATTGATTACTAAGAGAGGAGTGATAAAGCCTCTAGCAAAAACTGGATTTTTCCCCTTTTGGTTTATTACTTTTTGCTTCATGTATTTTGCTGCTCTATTATTTGGTGTATACACACTTAAGATTGTTGTATTTTCTTGGTGATTTGCCTCTTTTATCATTAAGTAGTGTGTCCTTCTTTATCTCTGGTAATTTTTCTTGCTCTGATGTCTATTTTGACTGATAATAATACAGCCACAGCACCTTTCCTTTCATTAGTGTTTGCATGGTACAATTAATTCTCACTATTCATGGATTCCATATTTGTAAGTTTTCCTATTCACTAAAATCTATTTGTAGAATAGATTAATTGAAATCAGTACATGCAGACTTCCTCTGTCATTCAAGGACGTGTATAGAGTGACAAATTTTGAGTTGCCTCACGTGCATGTTCCCAGCTGAGGTTGAATAAGGCTTTGCCTTGTTGTTTTAGCTCTCATACTGTAAACAGATGTGCTTTTTGTGGTCTATTTAGCTTTTTACACATTTGTGCTTTTTGTTGGTGATTTCCCCTCTTTAATGTGGCCCTCAAGTGCAGGGCTAAGGTGTTGTCTAAGGTCCTAAGTACAAGAAGGATGTGCTGTGCCTTACGGAAGAGGAAATTGTTAGCTAATTGCCATTCAGGCATGAGTTATAGTGCTGTTGGTTGTGAGGTCGATGTTAACAAATCAGCAACTTATATTAAATAGGGTGTCCTTAAACAGAAACACACGTAAAACAAAGTTATGTATTGATCAGTTGATAAAAAATATTGTGACCAGAAGCTCTCAGGAACCTAATCCTTGTATTTCCCTTGGGACCAGTGGTTCCATATTTGCTAACTCACTGTTTGCAGCGACTTTATAGAATATAACTACTGTAAATAATGAGAGTTGACTGTAAGTCATTTTACATCCTTTCACTTTTAATATCTTTATCATTATATTCAATGTGGGTTTCTTGTAGACACCATATTGTTGGGACTTGCTTTTTAATCAAATGTATAGAGTTTAAAGGTTGTTTAAGTTAGCTACTGACTGTCTAGATGTCTTTCTTCTATAATTACTGCATTTTCTAATTCCCCGTTATCATTTAAAATTAAACAATATTTCATCATTTGAAAATTTTTGTTGTTACAGTTTTAGAAATTTTAATAAGCATAGATAATCAAAAAGAAAATAAAAGCCACATTATCCATCAGTAACAACTGTTAGTATTTTATATACAATTTCTCAGACTTTGTCTCTGTAATTATATCTCCCACTTTTTAAAACAAAACTCTGTCCTGAATGCACATTATTTTTGAACATGATTGTTTACACAATGTACCAATATCTTTTCATGCCATTCGGTTGTCTTATACATACCATTTTAAAAAATGACATAGAGCAAAGTTATCATTATTCTCGTTACTATAGATGACAAAAGTAAGGCTGAGAATGCCTGACCAGTTTTATGTTTCAGAACCAAGATTTGACATTGGATACACTTATTTTCTATACAACAATAAATAGCAAGCAACAAATAATTTGTATACTAGGGTTAGAGACAAAGGAAAAGAGATAAAACTGGTCTCCTTTGGAGAGAATCTCTGTATATTGAGTGCCTCTTCTTCCAAGTTAGAGGACACAGCGTACTCTCTCAACCACACCAAAAAGGGCTTTGTCCTTTTCTAATTCCAGGAATGTTTATCTTTGGGCTGCTGTCGGTGATGGAAAGTGAAACAGTGGGCAGTCAGAACTGCCAAAAGTTGACCATGAGAATAAACAGATCTAACAAATTTCCACAGTGCTTTATAGTTTTTAAAGCATTTATATTCACTATGTGTCACATGAAGAACACTTCTTGGGTTAAGAATTAATGGCATTGGGTTAAGCATAGTCTCTCCTTCTCTATACAGCTGATGAGACTATTTCAGTTATTCTGTAACTACTCAAATATGAGGCAAAGTTGGTTGCTGCAGAAGCTTGGGGTTTGGGGACAGACAGGCCTGGGTACAAACAGCTCCCCTCTGCCAGGTCCACACTTAGTGGCATTGGCTAAGTCATCCAGTCTTGCTGATTTGCTCATCTGTTAAATGAAGATCATAGTATCTATTTTCAGAGGGGTAATGAAGATAAAGATGCAGTGCCTGGCCCACAGGGGGCTAAACAGTAGCTGCGACTGACGTTACTGTTTTAAAAGGCAGTAACTAATAAGGTGTGTTTTATATACAAATGCTTGTATGTGATTTCTGTCTTGGGGAGCTATAGAGTTGATTCTTTCTGTAGAAGAATCCTGACTTCCTGATCCACTGTGTTACCTGGGTAGAGGTCATGAAACTTTAAAAGAAAATGCTATGTCAAGCTGAATTAATGAGAAAGCCGATGTCGAAGTTTATCCCTGGATGAATAAGTTATAAATCGCAGAAAGTTGCTGTCTAAAGGCTTGCAGCTGCATGCTTGAAAGCAGATGGCCGTCTTGCTGATCTGAATCACTCTAATCATCTCTAAATTTGAAAGCTGAAAGATGATTTTCTGATAAGAGTATAGGGCATTATAATTTTAATATTTAACTATTTAGTTAGGGTACATTTGTACTTTGGGATTTGAGGTATGTTTCACATTCTCTATGCCTTTTTTTCCCCTGGAGACCCAAGTTCCCATTCTGTGATCTTATGTCATAGCCATGCACATATCCTTAGATACTTTTTTTTGAACATGATCTTTGGTCCTGCATAAATCTTCTTAGAAAGAAAGCCGTAAAGTTTGTTAGTTGCAACAACTCCATAGTCATTAGCTAGCGATTAGGAGAAGGGTTGGAGTTTTTCTTCAAAAGTTTCCCCAACTTGCTGTGCGACTAAGTGATGTGCTTTCTGTACCTCTTTCCAAAACGTTTTCTAAATAGTCCTCCTCAGCATCTTCGAGGTTTAGCATCTTAGTTCTTAGCATAGACATTTATTGGGCAGAGGACTTGAATACAAGAAGATGCAAAAGAATTACATTTGTAGAAGACCTACTATGTGCTAGGTATGTCATATGCATTTTTTTAAAAAGCAAAACACAACTTTTGTAAAGAAACGCCAAACTTAGGAACTGCCTTTCTTTAATTTGTGGCTAAGTGCTGCTTCATGTTCTAAATAGTCGCAGATGATCTACTTGCTGAAATTAGTAGATGAAACTGAAATTCCTTCTCCTTTTCCTTTAAAAATTGTGGACTTTTCCCCCCTCCAAAATGAGAGAAATCGTGCTTCTGGTACTTAAGAAATACATTCAGATTATGAATGTAATGTCTCTGTTCCGGACACCTGTCATAGACCGCGTATGATGGGTCTGTCTGGTATGGAGACAGGGGGCCTCTATAGAATCCACATCTGTGTTGTCTGACAGAAGTTGCTAATTTTTCTCTCTGTGAAATTTATTTGTAACACTCTTAGGTACTTATTTTTGCCCTTCCATTTTAATTTTACATTTTTGGGAGAATAAAAAATGAAATTGTATCTTTATTGCAGTACCATAGATGAAACTTTGATCACCCCCAACCAGGGAATTTAGAGTGAAGTTCCCTATGGGCTTAATTGCAATCTGAATCATGAGAAGAGATGATTCCACTACTTAATCAGGCCATGCTGTACGAGTCAATACATAATGGTTGTTTTGCTCTAAAAATAACTTCTGTTTAGAAGGACAACCTTGAAAGCTTCATTTATCATGCCATCTTTCTTGTGCCTTTGGGGCAATGCTAGTAGGGTGGAGCTCTCGGCCTTGAGAATGGAGCTCAGGAACAAGAACAGGTATGACCTCTCCTCCTCCCAGCACCTTCACCAGAGCAGAGCTCTTAGTGGGAGTCACTTGCAACCGGGGCTGGGGGAAGGAGGGATAGCAGCCTTGGTGGGAAGGGAGCTGGGGGTGTCAGAAAGGCCATAGATAGTTGGGTGGGGGGGTAACGTTTTTAGATAATTTCATTTATTTATTTGACAAACCTTCACTGCCTGTCTTCTCTGAGCCAGACACTCTCCTAGGGGGTGGACACTAGGACTTGAATACACAGAAGTGCACGAAAGCAGAAGTGTTCAAGAAGAGGTTCTCCAGGTGGTTGCTTGTGCATTTGGGCTGAGGACCAGTGATCTAACTTCAAAGGGCAGGCGCACCAGGCAGGCAGCTTGCCTGACTCTTCACTCCTGTTCTTCATGTGTCTTCTCTTCTCAGACTGAGGCCTGTATAACCTGGTATGTGCTGGATAAATGAATGAACGAATGAGTTAATGGTCATCTTTCTTTTCCCTTCATAGTCATCCCATTAAAGTAAAAGGCAAGAGGAAAGTCTAACTCTGCTGCCCACAGTAGGGGCTTTTCAGCCAGGCCCTGCTCTGGTGGAAGGAAGACACCTCTTCTGGTCATTGGCAGGACTGTAGGACGTTATATACTGGGAGTGGACCTGTCCCACTTGTTCCTGGTGAGAAAGTAATCACTGAATGATCACAGCAGTCAGAAACGCAGGATCACATGTCAGTTAGCAGGAGGGGCTGTACACCCATAGGTGGACAAGTCCCACCTTGGTAAGGCTTGGAGTCAAAGCCAGGTTAGCAGGTTCTCCCGTGCGGAGCATAAAGACCTAGAGGGGCATCAACCAGGGATTTGCACTGAGGACTTTGGGATGAGATCCCTCTTATCCAGTGGTTTGCCCACGGGCATGACTCTCAGATGGGTGTGGAGTCACAAGTGAAGAAGGAATAAGGCAGAACTCACATGTATGCCAGGGATTCCACCCAGCCGTGTCAGTTCTGTATCCTCCTCAGTGATGTTCTAAGTAGCTTTCGGTGTTCCCACAGTGGTCTGGGTCAAATGGGGAAACGGTCATTTTTCTCAGTTCCACATTTCGGAAGGGCATAACAGTTCACATTTCAAATACAGAAGAATCAAGATAAGTATATTATCAAATGCGTTTTCCCTCAGGCTTAAGATATATTTTCATTTTATAATTTAACTTAGAAGCAATTTACATTTGAAAAAATAAGAGAGTATATTTATTATATAGAGAGTATTACATACAGGGCATGAGTCTGAAAACAAATGTTTAATGCTATTTAATATGCTGAGTGTCCCACTTGGTTTTGGGAATCCTGGAATTGAACTGAGTGAAAAAAAATTTTTGTTATAATACTATTAATGTGGTTATATATATTTACTGTTCAAAATGATTTTTCTTCAAAATTTTTAAAGTGTTTTCAAAGTTAACATATGATATATACAGGCAACATGGCTTTAGAAAACACTGCATGGCTTGGAATCAGAAAGTTGGCTTTAATACCAGGACTTTCTGCATACCTACCCTGTGATTTGGGAAAGTTACTTAGTCTTTCAGAACCTCCGTTTACCTAGTAATGAAGTAGTAATAATAACCCCTTTTGTCATGTAGGGTCAAAATAATGGTTTATAGAGAAATTATTTTAGAATATACTCAAGAGTGTGCATCAAACAAAAATTTGAGTTATAATTTTTATTTAAAAATTTTAACCTTAACTAGAGGCTCACCTTGCATGAATCTATAAGAAAAAAAGTCCCATGATATCCTTAAGCGTGTAACACCCTTTTACAAGCCCACTGCTGCCACTGAGCTAGCTGAGGTGCCCGCTGGGGGCCTGGCCTTTGGGAATTGCTGTGTTTTGCTGCCTCCCCGAGGCCCACACACCCTAAAACCTCAGCTGGTCTCTGAGTGGAACTGTGTGTACTTTGGGAAGAACATGAAGACCTTCCAAGGGGTTCATGGCTGCAGAGCATGTTTTAAGGGAATTGGTTTCTATGTCATTATTTTAAATGTCTTAAAATTGATTTGCTGGAGAAACCACCTGTGGTCTGCAGGGTCCACTGTGTTGCCACCACTTTTATGATTGCCCTTCTCTCTTATACAAAAAAAAAAAAAAAGCTATGTCTCGCCCTTCTCTATGTTACAGTGTCCTGAAATGGAAAAACCTGGGAGGCACCAAACATTCAGGGCAGGATCTTACATGTTAGTGTTTTGTTACAGCACTTGGATTCTACAGAGTCTCCCAAACTGAAGACACTAGCACCTGCAGGCTTTACTGTCTAGGGCGGTGGTTCTCAACCCGGGGCAGTTTTGTCCTCTCCTCCTTCTCCAGGGGGACACTGGATAAGGCGTGGAGACATTTTTACTTGTCAGACTGAGGGGTGTTACTGGTCGAGCCAGCTACAGAATTTGCAGGGCACAGTGCAAGATAGAAATGTGGGGCCCCTGGTTTGAAAAGCAGGACAAAATGTCACTGAAGGTACTAAAACAGAAAGCTTTTACCTTTCCTATTTGGTCCCCCTTCTCCTCCCACACCCCCCTCAGTTAGTAAGGCTGTTTTTAATTGTCTATTTAATATCTTCCTAAGAAAAATTAAAAATTTAAATGATTAGTATGAATTGTACCATTCATCTTCAAACCATGCACTACTAGTTTTAACTAGGGTTTTTTTGGGGGGGGGGTAATTAAGTTTATTTATTTATTACTATTTTTTAATGGAGGTACTGGGAATTGAACCCAGGACCTCGTGTATGCTAAGCACACACTCTACTACTGAGCTATACCCTCCCCTCCTGCACTACTAGATTTAAATACAAATATGACTTGTCTGCCAAATCTATGAAATTAAACAACTTGAATTTTGTGGCGTGTATGTGCATATATATTTCTGACTGTAACACATTTCTGCACAAAACTTAATGAACTGTTTTTATTTCACTTCATGATATGCACCTGTTCTCCCAACATGCTCTGCCCTAGGCTTACTGATGGGGCAGGAAGGACTGAAAAAAAGGAACTGAGAATCATCCTATATTTCCCTTTCCTTCTGTGCCACTATTTTCAGCACAGGTTGCTGACTAAGGCGGGGGAACAAGAACAAGAAAGAGTATGAGAGGGTCCCTTGGTCGTTCATATTTCTTAGAATGTCTTTGCCTCCTTTCTGTGTTCTGAGGAAGCTATGGTTCTAACAGCACGTGTGGCCTCCCCCCACCCCTCACTCAGCTGTAGACATAACACACCTTGTACCTGCTTTGAGCATCACTGAACTCACACACGTCATGAGCCACTGGAATTCTGTGCTCGTGGGACATCACTAAAGCTGTATGCATATGTGTGTGGGCCAGTGAGAAGTGACACCTGCCCTTATCTCCTCTCTGCAGACCCCTGTTCCATCATCCCATTGAACTTCGCTTACAAAACTCAAGTTCAAAGATAAGATTAAAAAGAATTCCAAGGGGAGGAGGGTATAGCTCAGTGGTAGAACGCATGCTTAGCAAGCATGAGGTCCTGGGTTCAATCCCCAGTACCTCCATTTAAAAAGAAATAAACAAAAATCTATTACTCCCCCTCAAAAAAAACAAACAAACAAAATACAATTTTAAAATATTTGGGGAAAAAAAAAAGAATTCCAAGATGGCAATGGCAGAGCATTAGATCAGGCACAGGATCCTCCTGGCTGTGGGGCTCTGGGTGTCTGCACCAGTCACATGCCCACGTAGCTGGCCTCGGCTCCTGGCATCTAGCCCCTAGCGGCTAGGGATGCAGCTACACATCTTGTGGTACCCAGGACCACCTCTCACATTGAAGGCATTGTCTCTAAAGAGCATCTGAGTAGTGCGCACAAGGCCGCTTCTCTCTTTTTCCATAGAGTTGTTCCCGTGGTGGGTTCTGCTCTGTGTTCCGCAATGTCACGGTCACTCCACCAGAGACCACCACTTCCTGCTTTTAGAGGGGAGGGACTGTTTACTCTGTGGTAGTTGGAGCCCTCAGTGCTTCATCTGGGCAGTTTTGCTCACTACGCTTTGCTGTCAGTTTGTCCTGGTGAGGGTGGACAGGTTCTCCAGGGTGGTGGGTCTTGACCGCTCCTGGAGGTGGAACGTGGACCTCAGGGTCCCTGTAGGCAGTGCTTCCTTGAAAGGGAATCCTCATGAGCACAGCTGCTCACACAGGACAGGACACAGAAGGCAGCCCTCAAGAGCTTGGCCTTCTTTTTGCGATGGTTCCCGGGGTCATCCTAGGCCAGGCCGGGTCATCTCCAATACGAGTCTGCAGCACTATTGCAACTAATCTACAAGTCAAAAAAATGTTTGTGGGGGGAGGAGATAGCTCAAGTGGTAGAGCGCATACTTAGCATTCATAAGGTCCTGGTTCAATCCCCTACCTCCTCTAAAAATAAATAAATAACTATGCCCACCCCCGAAAAAGAGGGAAAAAATGTTTGTGGAAGAAAAAAGCTGGCTTAGGCAGCCAGAGAAGGTAGGGCAGGGAGCAGAGAGCAGGTATGGGATGAATAAGGCAGGTGGGGGAGGTGGGGTGGGGTGGGGTGGGCTCCAGGGCAAGTGCTCCGAGCATCTTTCTTGGACTGTTGCTTTCATGTGCCAGGAAGAGGGCTAGGATGGGCAAGCAAAGATCCCAGACAGCCCAGAATTCATCCCCTGCCCCCTTTTCTGGCTGGAATTCCATTTCTAGGTCTCTAACCACATGAAGCAGATGGCGGGGATAGGGATGATGCCTAGGTCGGGCCAAGCTGACAGGTGCCAGGTGCCTGAGTGGGACTTACTGCTGCTGCCCACCGCCACTGGTGTGGTCCAGGGCTTAGTTCAAGGCAATTCTTTGAAGCTTCTCTCTGAATTCCCAGAGCTTGTTTCACATTAATTAATTATTTATGTTCTAGACCTGGGCTCCTGCAAAACAGACGTGACCCCTGCCCTCGGGGGGCTTGTCGTGCTTGGGTACAGAGACTGAAAAACAACTGCCTGCTGTCTTGACTCTTGTTTTCTCCGTCAAAGGAAAGGACGTGATTTTATTCCAGTTAGAATAGAACCCAAGCCAGACCCTCATTTCTATTTTGGCTCACAGTCGAGTTGCCAGCTGCCTTTGTTGGGCTTTTATGTCACTGATGGCTGTCCTTCTTGGATGTGGAGAAAATGTCAGTCTCTTGAACCAATGATTTGGAAGACAAAAAATATACGGAAGTTGAGAATGCTACAGAATACACTACAACATACACATACACCAAAAAAAAAAAAAACCCACAATGCACCATGATTTGATATTTAAAACTTTTTGTTTAATCTCACAAAAGGCTCGCAGCAAATGTGTTCACTGGGTCCACAGGAAATTCACGTATATTATGCAGCAGTGTATGGTCAGTCAAAGCAAGTTCTCCTGGGAGAGAGGATCTGAGCATTTTCATGGTTAGTAATGATTAGGCTGGTTCTCTTACGCTCCTTATTTTGCACATTACAATGTCAACTTGCAGGATCTGGATGATTAAATAATTTTTAACCAGTTGTGAAATGAAACATTCCTCATGCATTGTAACTCAAACAAATGTTTAAGTAAGACTTGTCACCAAATCATTTATCTGGCTTCAAAATATCTGATTATGCTATAAACTTTAAAAAAAAAGTGTATAATCTAGGTCCCACCCCTGTTTCCTCCCATCGTAACTCTTTTCTTCATTGGCAGGACTCTGTTCTTCATAGTCTTAATATGTTCCTCAGAAAGAGTTTTATAGATTTGGTATAAATGAACTGCGTCAGACACCTTAGAAATTGCTTCTCCAAGCAGTAAAAATTCAATTTCTTATATTCTTGGGAAGTATAAATGGAAGAGACCAAGAAAAACTCTTCTTTGATGTAGGGTTTTGTTGTTTTCCTCCCCTAAAATGTTATGAATCATCTTAGCCTTTGGTAACTTGATTTCTTGGGGGGAAATACATATAATTATATTAAAATTATGTAAAATCTGTTAATTTGGTCAGATGAGATGTACTGTGAAATATCACAGGGAATAAGTAGGGCTGTGAGTCAGGGACTAACCATTCTTTCAATAATTCCTTATTAAGTCAGTATACGGCACACTGCCTAAGAGCCCAACCTGGGTGTCAGTCTGCCTGGGTTCAAATTCTGCCTTCAAGCTGTATGATATTGGGCAATTTATGTAGTCTTTTTTTTTTTCTTGTTTCCTGACGTGTAAAATGAAGACGAAATACTAACAACCTTTTTCTAGTTATTACTGCATAACAAACCACCACAACATGTAGTGGGTTAATAACAGGACGCTATTCATTTGGTCATGAATCTTCAATTTGGGGAGGGACACTTAGCAGAGATAGCTTGTCTGCTCTACTGGCATTAGCTGGGAGAGCTTAAATTCTGGGGACTGGAGTTATCTGCAGTCACGTTTACATCCATGAGTGGTGGTTGATGCTGGCTGGCAGCTAAGATCTTTGCTGAGTGCTGTGGTTGGAACACCTGTATGTGGCCTCCCCACGTGGCCTGGGTCTCTGAACAGCCTGGCTACTGGGTTCCATGGTGAGCACCCCATGGGAGAAAAAGCCAGGTGGATCGAGTATCACCTATCCTTGGAAGTCATGCCTTTCCTTCTCCTATATTCTGATAATTGAGGCAGTCAGACGTGCTCCCTCCCACAAGGTCAAGGGGAATGAAAACAGACCCCATCTCTCAATGAGTGATGGCATGGTTCTCAGCAATGTGGGGGACCAGAGATATTGTTGTGGCCATTTTGGGAAAACACAACCTTTTACTTATTTGATATGGTTTTGGGGAGTCAGTTAATAAATAAACTGTTTAGCACAAACTGTTTAATATGTGTCCTGTTGTTTTGGGGGGTTTTTTTATTTTTATTTTTTTGATGGAGGTAGTGGGGATTGAACCCAGGACCTTGTGCATGCTAAGTATGCACTCTACCACTGAGCTATTCCCCTCCCCATCCCCATATGCTATTATTATTCTGGATCATGTAAAAATTGCTGGGGGACTGTATAAATTCTTTGGTTAGCAGAGACTGAGAATGTTAAGAGTTGCTAGTCCAACCCCTAATTTAAACATAGGGAATTTGATGGCGAGAGGTAATTGCCCAGCCATCCAGTGAAAGAACTGGGGTCATGAAACCAAAATCGTGAATGCTTATTACTTAAGGTCAGACTGTGGAAACTTACAGAGCTGGCAGTCATGGAAATAGACTGCTAAATAATTAATTAAGACAAGTAATAAATGCTCTGTCTCAAGAGATCCTTGGAATCAAAGATAGACCTGATTATAAAAGGAGTAGGCCTTTTCTGGTAATAAGTTGTGGTATATTTGTGTTCAGTTGTGAAGTTGTGGGTTTTGCCTTTATTTTGTGGTTGGTAGGATCAGATGAAATTCTGCCAGAATTGCTAATACTACAGATTTTGCCACATAGTGCATAAAAGGCAGTATTTTTGATAAAAATCAGAATATTTTTAAATATCCCAAATGTGTGAAGGCGACCAGTCTTATATACAAGATATAATTGTGCCACGAAATTGTACCTGATAAAGTGGTGGCTAGAGAGTACAGGGTGGTCCTGGGCTTCAGCTGTCAGGAGGGGGCTGGGATGTGGGGGAACCTTTCTCCTCTGCTGGGCCCTTGTTCATTTCAGAAACCTTCCCCTCACATCCCAGGGCCTGCAAGCCCCAGCCCAGCCCACCCCGATAGGCTGAGATGGTGACATGGGACTGCAGGAGCCTTGCTACCTTGGACCGGTTTTTTCCAAATAAACTTCCTCTTCTTAATGATGCCTATTTCATCATCAACACATTGGCTCTCCCTAAAAATACCACCTTTCCATTGAGCTTGGCCAAGCTGCAGCTGGTTGAGTTGTCCGCTGGAACCTTGGGGCAAAAAACTGGTCTACAGGAACTCTCAGGCAGATGTAACATTTTCCCAATGTAAAATTTCAGTGGTTACAGTGATTAAAACTTTAGACCTGTATGGGACTGAGAGGCTGCAAGTGAAGAGTAACTAATTGCTGGGCATTGGCAATAATGGTAGTTAATTAATGTCAACATGTTTTGATGAGTGAGTGCTCATTTCTCTTCTAGAAAATTATGTGTGTAGTTTATCATAAAGCTTTATCTTTTTGCTCAGAAACATATCAATTGAGAGAAGTGTTTTCTTGTTTTTAGTTTACCTGAATTTTCCAGATATGTCTTTTAGACCCTCTGGAGGAGCCTGGAGCTGCCAAATTAGTTGGTGATGGGCATGCTGAGTGTGACCCATGGTCATGGTGTTAGTGTGGAGAAGGCCAGGGAATTCATCTCATACCAATTCAGCCTGGCTTCCTGGAGCTCAGCTATACCGAACTCGCTGGGGAAGATGGCCTTGGCTGATGTATGTTGTGTGTCATGGGAAAATAAATGTGATGGGTATTCTGGTGCTAAGTAGACTGTGGGGAAAAGTCTACAGTGGGGATTAGTGGAAAATAAAATACCTAAGGTAGAGGTGGGATGGTGTCATAAAACTGAAAACCCTGTCACATGGTGATTATTAACACTGTTGGGCAATGGGTGATGAGAATCTGCCCCATAAAACATTACTTCTGTTGTAAACTCAACTGTTATAAATTCTTGATAGGATGATGTTGCCTGGTATTTCCACAAAATTAATAGCATTGATACGGCAGACACTGATGCTTGCCTGGACAATGGCAACTCCTCCGTCTATAAGAGTCCTGATTTTGTCCCGGTTTCTACATTTCACCCGTATGATTCAGATACACGTTGACTAGTATAGGCTGTAATGATGCTTTTATTCCTATTGCCAGTGATTGGTTCAGGGTGGTGATATGACCAAATAAATAAGAAAGAAATCTTGCTGGTTGAGATGTGTGTGGAGGAGCTAGAAAGGGTGGCAGGCATCTAGTAAAAATTCCTCACTCTTAGAAATAGTCACAAGAGAGAAGGAGTTCACTTGCCACCTCTGGTTGTTGCTTTATGAGGATGTGATGCCTGGATCAACAGCAGCCATCTTGTGGACATGAGGGAAAGAATAGATATTACTTTATTGTTGTTATTGGTTTATTTTTGCCTGGGAAGAGATGCATCCTGTCATGGTTTTATTCTGGATGAAGATGGGGCTGAAGATGGAGAATGAATGCGTGTTGCTGTTTTTGCACATTCTGTCTGTGTTGAACCCTGCTTCTGAATTTGCTCCACAGTGATCTGGATTCTGACCCCAGAGTCTCTCTGCTCTCAGAGTCCCACTTTCTTGATGGTCCCCTTATAGTATATTCCAGGATGTAGCTTTTCCTGATGATTTCCTGTATGCTGTCCATTTTCTCTTCTTTTTGGGTTGTGGATTTATTTCTCTTTGTATTTTTACACATTGGAAGGTGCACAGGCTAATGCTTGTGCTTAATCAGTATGACTGTTTCTTTTGTAGGTTGTTCATTATAATTAACTACTATTTGTATTGAGGTTGTCATCAATTTGCAAAATCTATTTACACAGGAAGGTTCATCAATCCCTTTTCACATATATAGCCAATGTTTTTCCTAGTTTATTTTGTTTGAAAATTACTTGTTTTTTTCTTGACATACGGAAGATTTTATTTTAGTGTAGTGAAATTTATCACTCTTCTTTGTGGTTTCTGTCTTTGTTTTTATTTTTAGAAGGACTTTTTCTCCCCAAGACCAGATATAAATAGATATATATAGAAATATCTATATTAACCATGCATTTTTGATTCTCCATTCCTCTCTCTCTTGCTTTCTTCTTTCTCTTTGACCTCAAATGAGCTGAGTTTAACTGATTGTTCAGTTCACAACACACCATCATCATTGGTCCAGAGCCCCCTGGGTCTTTTTTCTTTTCTCTTTTTCCTTTTAGTCTCCATCCTCAGTGCCATATATATCCACTCTGGTGCATCCAGTATGTGTTCTTCATTTTAAAAAAAATTCACTATTTTTTTCTCCATCTGGAGTTAGAGATTTAAAAAAATTTTTTAAATCATTTATCCAATTTTCTCAGTACCTTTCTCTGCACATTCCAACTGCCTTCCTTTCTGAATGTCGGGTACCAGGCTTTCTAACCTGTTCCACTTATCCATCTGTCTGTTTTTGGGCTAGGATCACACTGCCTTAATGATTGTATAATTTAAAAAACATTTGCGTGTGCACAAATAGAAATCACATGTAATATTCTTTCTGTGTCATTCTTTTCTTTTTTGATATGACAAGGGGGACCCTTGTTTAATAATTAGCACCTCTATGTATATTAGTGTAGCAAATTGCTAGTCATTGTCACCTAAGCCAGTCACATGCTACGTTTTACAGATGATGAAAAATATTACAGAAGATGTGACCTGAGGAGCAGAAACCTGTTTAAAAGTAATGCCTCTGACTGATTCAGAAGGAAACAGATGCTCACATGTTTTAGTGAACTCTCGTTTAGAGTTCTCAGGATGTTTACTGGGATTAACATTCTTGCAACCTTAAATCATGCTCTGTCACCTTCTAAGACAACAATTTCAAATGTCATTTTGAGCAGTGAGGAAATAGAATCCAAGAACGAAATCAGGTTCTTTTCTTGTTTTTACCATGTTGAGCAGACTTTTCTATCTGGAATTGATATTTATTAGCAGCTTTTGCCTTTGCTGCGTGTTTATCACGGTCATGTGGTTTGAAAATGGGTCTTACTCCCTGGAGTATGTTGGCATATTGTGATGAGAATCAGATTCTCTGCTTTTGGACGCAGGATGGTGCCTTGTTCCATGAAGCAGTCCTGGACGGTGGTTCCATGTGCCTGACTGGGGCGAGGGGAGGAGAGAAAGGGAGAGAGAACACAGCAAGGACATGTTTTTATGCCTCTTCGGGCAAAACAAAGGGAAAAGTTGGCAACTCACTAGCGTCTGAAGAGTCAAATATCTTAATTCAGACAAATAAAAACACTAGGATTTTCTTGTGGCAAAACAGCAAAATGCAAATGCATTGCTCTAAGATGTGGGCATTTTAATTCCTACCAATAATCAGTAATACAATAATTGAGGAGGACTTGGATTGGAAAGGGGCTTATTACACGTTAGGTAATTTAAGTAATTATTTAGTTCAAGGAACCTTCTCATTAATAGGTGCTTATAATCTTTCTGGACCCTGTGTACACTTTAACTGATATGCTAAAAATCAACTAGATTACAAGCTATGAAAGTGACAGCTTATCACAATAATTGCATAGTGCATTTGAGAACACAGAATATTAGAGGATATTTATTTAGAAAAGGAAGCTTGAACCCAAGTGGGTCAAGTGAATTGGCCAAGTTACTTAGTAGCTTAGTGGTGAAGCCATGCAAATCTTAGTCATCTAAGCCCTGTGTGGGTTCTGCTATGTTGGAAATGCAAACTGCTTTCTCTAAGAACCAACTGGCAAAGGCCATTTGGAATGCTGGGTGGAGGTGGCTCCTAAGGATGTAGCCAAGTTCACTTTTAGCAAGTGATGGGAGGGTCAGCAGTGCCTGCCTTAGAAAGAGGGGAGACAGGCAGCCTACATCTGCTCTCATTGTGTTTCACCTCCCAGTTTGTAGATGTTCTTAGCTTATCCGTGAAGGGTTCAGCTGCGTCCACGTTGGGTGTGTGGATGAAGCTCCCTTTTATCTGATATGAGGACAGGACATGAAGATAGAGCAAGGGCTCAGATAGAACCCTTAGCATCCTGTCTTCAGAAAGTCTTATCTCTCCTTTACCTGAAAACTGGGCGTGGCCCCAGGGTATCCCTACGCTCAAACTGCTCTGAGGGGCTTAAGTTCATACTATGATTACAGAGAGGGGACAGAGCACAAGGAAGTGAAGGGCTTTGTCCCTGATGTTGTTTCTTCTGGCCGCTTACTCATCACTTCCTACCACCCTTGGGGTGTTGGCACGTATCTGCCCCACAGACCTCACCACTCCCTGGTTACCAGCTGAGCATGGGAGAGTAGCTGATGGACCATTCTGTCTGCTTTCATTAGGCACCAGTTAAAGTCTTAGATGATGTCTCCCCTTGATAAGCAGAATACACAGGTTGAAACTTTTCAGTAGAATGTTTTGCTGGGTTCATCTTTCTTCTTTAAGGGGCACTGGCACTGACCCACATTCCTCAGCGAGTTTTCATGCTCCACAACCTAATTGGCTGGCAGATTGGAGTCCACTTAAGAGAGACACCGGTTGTACACAGCAGGAAATGAAATGACGAGTTTTATTCCACCTATAAATGATGACATAAATGATGAAAATTATTCCGTTAATGGGCTGGAAAAGTGGAAATTAATTCAAATCGTTGAGGACAATGTTACTGATAAATTTTATTATCTTGTAACATAATGGAATAAAAGTTAGTGGTTTTTCCTCCCAACTCTTTAATATTCGTTAAAGAAGACCAGTGATAGGGAAATTTCCCTTACCCATTGTCACTGGGAATGCATTATTGCATCAGCTTATTTTTAGGTTGTATGTAGGTGATATAAATGTTATGAACTGCCCTAAAGAATGACACTAATGTACTACGTATTACTTGTAAGGCAGGTGCCACAAACGTTTTCAAATGTTGTGATGAAATTTTGTTAAGCTACTTACCTTCCATGCCGTCTTCCCCCGTGACCACTGGGGATACACCAAAGAAAGCCTTCATGACTGAGAGATGCTGTCCATATTCCTGGAAAGGACCGGGGCCTTCTGGCTCATCCCAGATCATAAGACCTTGATCTTTCAACTCTACGCAAAACAGCTGAGTTTATTGGATTGGAGATGATGAAGTAGAAGTTAGGTACCCATTTTTGACTTGCTTCTCCAGAGTAAATTTTTTTTTTCTGAGCGAATGAAAGATTCATTTGGTAAAATAAATACAAAATTGCCATAGATCTGTAGTCCACCTGTGGCTCTAAGTTGTGTTAACACTCCCTCAAATCGTTAGCGGTGAATTGCTTCTCAACTTCCCAGAATTCTAGCCTGCTAAGGCAAATGAGCTTTGTCATCAGAGTAGGCACTAATAGGGTATATTTTTCATTTTTTCTCATCTTGCTAGGATTAATTTATCCCTCCCCCTGGGTTAACATTTCCTTGTGCATTTTATTTTTTTTAAACATTTTTTATTGATTTATAATCATCTTACAATGTTCTATCAAATTCCAGTGTCCTTGTGCATTTTAAATTCAAATATTGTTACCGAGTCCAAACTCATTCTGCTCCCAGCACAACAGGCCAATAAATTGGGAGACGAGGTGTTGGGGCAAGGAGTAATGACTTTATTTGGAAAGCCAGCAGACCGAGAAGACAGTGGGCTAATGTTCCAAAGAACCATCTTCCTCAAGTCAGAATTCAGGCTCCTTTTATACTAAAAAGGGGAGGGGGTGTGGTTGTTGCAAACTTCTTGGTGTGAAATCGTTTGTTCTTGCAGCTGTCCACATGGGTCAGGTCATGGTGTCCCTGCAAACCTCCCAACAAAACAAATGTTATTTTCCATTCTGCAACTTTTAATCTTTGTATAAATGGATTTAAAAAAAAAAAACTTTGAATGGAAAAGTATTAATACCCTTAAAGGTCAGAGCCTTGAGAATAGGCTGTCCTGTATATTTCAGGTTCTAGGCAACATTCTTTTACAGAAGGTGCAGAACCAGCGTGACTAAGCCCAGGAAACAGCACAGGGTTAAAGCCAGAGGAACAGATCTCATGTGGAGTCAGATTTGTTCTTTTCTATTACAGTATGAATTGGGCTTTTTTCAACCATCTTTTTTTTTTCATTTGCTCTAGATCTTCTGCACAGTTAGAGAATATATTCCAAATACAGGTGTAATATCTGTCTATGATCTGTTTACAGATGTGTAACCACCTTTTCTGTTCTTTTGATGGAATTACAACCTCCGCCCCTTTTCTAGTTTTCTAAAAAGGTGTAACTGTTGTACTATTGCATTTCTAAAATAAACTGCCCAGGACATTATGTGACTCACATAAGTATACCAGATGGATCCAGAAGATATCAAGTCATATTGTTCAGCCTTCTGAACACACATAGTGATAACGTGATCTGCCAGCATTTTGTTTTTACTCATTTGCAAATATTCTACCTGTTGATGCTTCATTGATTTGGAAGTGTGTCTTCTAATTTTCTTCCTTCTTGGAATCCATTTTGATTCCTATCTATTAACTCTCAACAAGTATTTAAATAAATACTTGAAGGCTGTCAAGAAGACAATGTAACTTTAACATAGAAAGAATTTAAAGCAATGTATATGAAAAGGCATTTTTCCATAGATAAGTGCTTCTAACTTGAGAATGTTTCTGGTCAATAATGTCTTTGGCCTCATGACAAAGTGGACTTTTGAATATTTTTTTACTTGATTCATTTCCATCTCTCAATGATCCAAAAATTAATAAAGAAGTGGTTCAATTTTCCCTCAGCATAATGCTGTTTCTTACATGGTTCAGGAACCTGAGTGCTTTGACAAATTTAACTATAATTAAAAAAGAAAATCCTGGAAATGATATAATAGTTGGAGACCTAGGGAGCAGGTTTGTGAAGCAACAGCTAGAATATTGAAATTAATGGCTCAAACCTTGTTGAAGGTGAATGGAATGGCTGGTTAGTGTTTCCCAAAGCGCTGTACAGATCTAGCAGTTAGCTAACTCAGTAAAAGAAAAATTAATCCAAAGAGAGGTTAAAGGAAGAAACAATTAAGTCAAAGAAGTAAAATAAGAGAACAAACATAATACAGAGGATCAACAAAAGTGGAAATTGGGTTTTGGACAGCATAATAAAACTGATACAGAAAAAAAGAGAGAAAGCCCACAGTATTAGAAATAAAAAGTGACCTAACAATAGATGCTTCATTAATTCAAAAACAACATAAGAAGAAAATACTTTGATCAAATTTTTGGCAAAAATTTGAAAATTTAGATCAAATGGACAAATTCAGGACAATTTCCAAACAGATAATTTACCTCAGCTGACTTAATAACAAAAACTAAACCCAAACCAAAACACACAAAAACTCCAGACCTAGTGTTTTTACCAAGCAGATTCTTCTAAATACTCAAAGGACAAATAAAACCAATTTTTTTATTAACTCTTACAGAAAGTCAAAAGAGAGGAAGCATTCAGAAGCTCATTTAATGAAGCTGCCCAAAGCTGTCAAGGAAGGGAATGGAAATTATAGGCCACACTCAATCTGATTCATGGGTTCAAAAATTCTAAGTGAAATAGTAGCAAACAAATTCAGCAATGTATGAAAAGAATAATATATCACAGCCGCGTGGGTTTGTCTAAGGAATGCAAGAATGGGTAACGTTAGAAAATTGGCCAATGTAATCTGCAGTGTTAATAGATTCTGTGAGAGTAAATCATAAGTTTATCTCAATAGATGCAGGGAAATATCTGACACAATATAACATTCACTCCTGGTAAAGATTCTTAGTCTGCTGAAACAAAAGGAAAATTCTTTACATTTGATAAACAGTACCTGCGGAAAGCTTCAGCAAACATCACACTTAATTCCAGGATAGAAATTTTTTTTCTTTGAGATTGGCAACATACAGCAATCATCATCATTTTTATTCCAACCTGTGAAGGTTCCAACCTTCATAGAAAGGTAAATAAGTAAGTAAATAAGTAAATAGGAGGTAGAGGATTTGAAACGGAGACAGAGCTTCTCATTGTTGGGTGATGATACCACTGTGTATGGGGGATTCAACAGAATAGTGATTAGAATTAATAGGAGAACACGATGAGTTTTCTTCATTTAAAATCAACAATTAACAAAAAAGATCTATATCATTTCTATACATCAGAAAATAAAATTTAAGAAAAATTACCATTTCCTGTGGTGTGAAGTACCCTGGGATAAATTTAACAAAAAGGGTACAATTCCTTTATAAACAAACTTATAAAACTTAAAAAAAATTAAAATCAATAATAAGACCTAAATAAATGAGGAGGTACACCCTGGGCATGAAACAGGAGATAATATTCTCCTCAAGTGGATCTGTAGAGTTGGTGTAATTGAACCAAAATCACAGCAGGCTGTTTTGTTTTTTAAGCCTGTTATTTGGAGTTTCAAATTTACAGAGTCAGTCAAAGGGCCAAGCTTATCTAAGACCTTATTTAATAAAAAGGATGAGATGGAGAAACATGCTGTTCCAGTTTTTAAAATTTACGAAGCATGTACAGATACAGAGTTATAATGCTGTACACCTGAAACTTATATAAAAAGGAAGTTTGTAAAGCAGTAGTATTTAAGGCAAAGAACTGGTTACAAGTCAGACAATCCAAGGGCAAGAATAAGTGATTAAACAAGAGATCCCCACATATGTGCACACTTGATTCATGACAGAGCTGCCATGACAGGTCAGTAGGGAAAGGAAGGACTTTTCAAGACTTAATTCTGAGGCAATTCACTATCCATGTGGAAATACATGAAATCACACCCCTACCTCATGCCATGCACAAAGATAATTCCAAGTGGGTTAAGGTCTTAAATGTAATAGCGAAATTATAAGGTTTCCAGAAGACAACAGAGGAGGATAACTTTATGAGCTCCGGACCACAACAGGTCACTTACCAGAAGTGAAAGAAATTTGAGACTTGATGACCTTAAGAATAAGAACGTTTGTTCATTAAGAGAAGAAGAAAATCCACAGAGAGGGAGAAGACGTGTAGCTGACAAAGGAGTTGTGTCCACAGTATATTCTAAACAATAAAGACAAGGAAAACAACCCAGTAGAAAAGTGGGCAAATGAGCAGATGCTTCTTTAAGGGGGGAATCATAATAATGCATCTCTGAGAAGATGCTCAACTTCACTAGTTATCTGAGAAATGCAAATTAAACCCAGGAGATGTAATTACATGCATGCCAGGTTGGAAGGTTTAAAAAGATGATGCATACTAGATATTGACTAGGATTTTGAGCAGTGGCACTTCTCCTTGCTATTGGGAGTATAAATTTGTACAATGTCTTTCAGTACCAAGTTGGGAGTACTTAGTAAATTTGAGCATGTCCACAACCCAGACGTCTACTCCTGCTTTGGGATCTTGGAAACACCTGCACACATGTCTTCCTAGACAAGGTCAAGAAGGTTTGTGGCAGCATCGCACACAATGGCTAAAAATTGGAATCCAGCCGAATTCTATTAATAGTAGAATGGATCAAACAGTTTAATCTGTTCATTAAAGGAGATGCCACAGAGCAGTGGGAATGGTCAAACTAGAGCTACAGGCAACAATATAAGTATGTAGCAAAAATATTAAAGAAAAGCAAGAGAATGATTATGAGAAAGTTCAGGAGATTGTTTACCTTCAACAAGAAGGAGGGGGGCGATTGGAGAGAGCACTCAGGTGGCTTCTGAGATCCTGCCAAGGTCTAGTGATGGTTAAACTAACAAATTATGGTGGAAGAATTTGTGGATGAGCAACTTGAGATTTCATGAAAAAAAAGATGGAAGCAACTTGGGCCATAAATCTCTCTATGCAAACCCATGCAAATATATTATTTTCAGTAATTAAAACAAAAATGGCAGCATGTTAAAGAGTATGTTAAACTCTTCCATCTTAAACTGGTTGTAATATGTCTTTCTAGTTAATTTCCACTTACCGTAATTTGCTTGCTAGGAACTTTTTAAGGCACTATCTACAATTTCAATCAGATCCTTGTCATTTAATTTTATTTTGGGTAGCTAATTTGCATCCTCAGAGATACTGTTTCTCTTTCCCTCCATCTCTCCTTCTCTCCCTTCCTTCCTTATTTCTTCTGGATCCTCAGACTAAATGCTTAGTGCATTGGCTGAGCTCTGACTTAAGAGTTCTGAGGCTGACAGCCGAAGCTCCCTGAGGCCCAAGGTGAGACACACAAAGTACTGGGGATTGAACCCAGGACCTCGTGCATGTTAAGCGTGTGCTGTGCCGCTGAGCTATACCCACCCTCCCTGGGTTTATTTTCCTGCAGCTTCTTTTTCCTTCTGAAATTTCACTGGGGGCAAAAAAAGACATAGAACATCTGATCTTGTTCACTTCCTTTTCTATTTCCAGCCACAGGTTCTCTTTTTCTAATTAACCCCAACACAGTAACAAGAGCCAAGATTCTCATGGTTATACAAAAAGGTGTAATAAAAGCAAAGCCACATCTACTAGAATTTCGCCCAACAGAAATTCAGCTTCATGGTTGAAGAAGGCATTCTGTTATTTCTTTGTCCACTTTGTTGATGAAGAAATGATGACTTGTCTTCTCAGTCCTCTGGGCATATATCTGGATAGGATGAAAACTCTGATTTGAAAAGATACATGAACCCCAATGTTCATAGCAGCACTATTTGCTAAGACATAGAAGCATCCTAAATGTCCATGGATAGATGACTGGATAAATAAGTTGTGGTATATGTACACAGTGGACTACTACTCAGCCACAAAAAAGAATAAAATAATACCATTTGCAGCAACACGGATGGACCTGGAGATTGTCATGCTAAGTGAAGTTAAGTCAGACAGAGAAAGATATATCACATGATATCACTTATATGCAGCATCTAAAAAATGATACAAATGAATTTACTTAAAAAACAGGAACAAACTCACAGGTAGAAAACAAACTTGTGGTTACCAAAGGGGAAAGGGGAGGAGGGACAAATTGGGATTTGGGATTAGCAGATACACAAGACTATATAGAAATATAAAATAGATAAAAAACAAGGACCTACCATATAGCACAGGGAGCTATATTCAATTTCTTGTAATAACCTATAATGGAAAAGAATCTGAAAAAAATATGTGTATAACTGCATCACTTTGCTGTACCCCTAAAACTAACACAACATTATAAAGCAACTACTTTATAACTACTATAAAAAAGTTGTTTTGAAAAAAAAAATCAAATGTTTTCAGGGTGTATTGTGTGAGGAAGCTGAGGCTTGTTCATGAGCAGTTAGGTTGGTTGGTTTGTTTAATGGAGGCACTGGGCATTGAACCCAGGACCTCATGCCTGCTGAGCCTGCACTCTACCACTGAGCTGTACCCTCCCCCTGCCCCCAAGAATTCTTCATGGAATAAATACTAAGTGTTCAATGTGAGCCTGGGCTCGGCTGGATCCCAGGGTCACAGGGGTGAGATGGATGGGGTTGGGCCCATATTTCATGACACTTAAAAACTGCAAGAAATCTTAGTGGTCGCATCCTGCACACACTTTCTGTGGTTGGAACAAGCCGTCTCACAGCACCCCTGCAGTTTCTCAGCCAGATCCGGGGGCTGCGGTGGTTGACACCATTCACGCTTGTCTTAAAGCGTTGCTGACCCCGTGGCCTCTTTTTCGCCGTTGTGTCAGGAGGGGATCGGTGAGACATTTTGACATTACAAAAGCTTTGTCTTCAAAAGGCTGCTCCCTCTAAGGAGAGTAGGAAAGATTTTACCTCATGTCAGAGCACAATCTCCCTCTGGTTCTCCACCTGTGGTTCTTGCTGCATATACCCTCCAGGGGTGGGGAACGACTACTGAGGGATTATTCACTTAAAATCTAATCTTGCCCTTTCTGATGACTTTTCGCACCTGGGAATGTGATTCCTCCTTTAGCAGAAAAACGGTGGTTGTGAGGATTATGCTATTCATTTTTAGGGAGGACAGTATGAGAGAGTTTTTGTTTTTGTTTTAAGGAGTTCTTTTAAAAGCACTCAGCTAATATCGATTACTCCTTCCCTCCCTTCCTTCCTTCCCTCCTTCCTCTTTTTCCTCCTTCCCCCTTAATGTGATGAGTAAGCAGGGAGAGCGTGGGGCTAGTTTTGGCTAGGAACTCAGAGCCTTTCGTTAAATTTTTAAGAGATCTGGTAATTCGGTCAAGTAATTTTCATCTGAATGAGGACAGGAAACCTCTGAACTGTATTTCCAGCCGCTCCAGAACTCCTGGGAGGGCAAATCTGTAAATGGTCTTGTGAGAGTTTTTTGCGGTCAGAAAGTACCCCTGTATGTGCTCGTTGGTGCGTTTGAGAAAATAAAACCACACCCTTGTGTCATGAATTAAAGATTTCCCCTACCGGGACTCCCACACACATTGGCATATCCACACATTCACACACACTCACACTCAAACACTTGTATGTGTACACACAAACACACACGCACACACCCCATCCAGGATCCAGAGCAGGCATCCCTTCCCTGGTCTGCAGCAACCCCAGGAGTGGCCACCGGGGGGCAGCAGAGGCTGCAGAACAGGGCAGGGGGCCCCACGGAGGAGGCGGTGGGCGGAGCTGAGCCTGGGGCGGGTGGAGGGAATGCCGGGGGCAGGGGCCTGGCTCCGAGGGAGGGAGGAGAGTCGGCGATCCCCATGTCCCCAGGTTTGCTCTGCTGTCTTTTCGGGTCTGGGATGTTTTCTTTAACACGCGGGCTCACATGGTGCTTACCTTTTCTGTCCCCTAAATACCTGGCTCCCTATTCCAGAGTGGCCATCTGGGTCATCGGCGCCACCTGCTCTGCCTCCCTGGGGAGGATCCCTGGGGCGGGACAGGTGGGGCCAGCTGGGTTTGTTTGGTGGCTCTGACAGCGGGTGACACGGCCACTTGAGAGTGAGCTGATTAGAAAAGATGAGAAGACGGGTAACCGCTGTCGCAGGGGTGGCCGGCCCCGAATCCCCCTCCCAGCCCTTGTTGTTTGACATGGAATGTGGACATCTTATCTTTCTTGTGTAACGTGTAGTGCACACCCTGGCTTTGGGACAGAGGCTTGGTTCCCCTTTTTCTCTGCATTGCCATTCCCAAATCCCTCCTGCACGGACGTCCTGGAGCTGCTGCTGACTGCAGGAAGCTCTGAACCAGAGTTTTTTGGGGTGAAAGGAGGGAAACTTGTAGTTGACTTTTGCAGAAATCCAGGTGGAGATCACAACAACCTTTTGAGTCTCTCTGAACTCATAACCCAATCTTGACTGAATTATTTGCTATCCAGTTGTTCAGAAAATTAAATACTTAAAGCATTTCCAAGATGACATTTTCATGAGCATTTTTCTTGCCTCAGCTTCCCCAGGAGAAAAGCTTTTTCTCTGTGTGTGTGTGTGTGTGTGTGTGTGTGTGTGTGTGTGTGTTTTTCCATGACAAAAACATTTCAGTTTAAGGTAGCCTGATTCCTCAGTTTCTTTTCCTTTATGGTTGTTACCTTCTGCGTCCTGTTTAAGGAATACTTGCCTACTCCCAGGTCAGAATGATGTTCTTTTATATTTCCTTCTAAAAGCTTGTTAATCTTTTAAAGACAGTTTTCTTTTAGAGCAGTTTTAGGTTCACAGCAAGATTAAAGGGAAGGTAACAGAGATTTCCCAAATACCCCCTGCCTTCCCCTACAGCCTCCGCCACAATCAGCATCCCCCCCAGAGTGACACATGGTTACAATCAGTGAACCAACACTGACATCATCACCCAGAGTCCATAGTTTACATTCGGGGTCACGCTTGGTGGTGTCCATTCTGTGGGCTTGGACAAACATATGATGACGTGTCTCCACCATTACAGTATCATGCAGAGAATTTCCACAGCCCTAAAAACCCTCTGTGCTCCATACTGGTTTACTTTTCAAATGTAGATATGAAACCCACCTGGAACTCATTTTTAGGTATAGTGGGAGGTAGTCAAAATTACTTACTTTTCTATATGAGTAACTATGAGGCCCAGTCCCCAACCCCACTGCTTGGAAATACCATCCTTTCTGCACTCCACTCGTGTCATGTTTTTCATAAATCAGATGATGGCAGATGTGTGCAGCTGTTTCTAGACTCCTTGCTCTATTTTACTGGTAATTTTTCTAGCCCTATCTCAGTGTCACACTTTCTTAATTACTACGCCTTTACGACTGGTACTGGCGGCCGGTAAATCGGGTCCTCCCTGTTTGTTGTTCTTTTTAAAAAATTCCCTTGGCTCTTCTGGGCCAAGATACTCAAATTTGATTTCTAGATTAAAATTGTCTTTTCCTCTTCAACTTTGATTGGCACAATTCCTCATGGCTTTCCTAAAAATAACGTATTGAAGCCCAGTCATATTGTACAAGTTAAATTATGTCCTAAAATAATGAAGTAGCTCTTCAAGGTCAAAGCTTTCTAGGACACGGTGAGTCAGTGCGTCACCTGGCTTTGCAGCCTGCAGAGGCCAAGGAAAGAATTCCCTTTTTTTCCCCTGTTGGCCTTTCCAAATTCCACCTGTCGGGAGGGTATAGCTCAGTGGTAGAGTGGGTGCTTAGCATACATGGGGTCCTGGATTCAATTCCCAGCACCTCCATTAAAATAAATAAATAAATAAAAGCCTAATTACCTCCCCCCACAAAATTAATTACCCACAAAAAACAAACAGCAAAAAAAATTCCACCTGTCTTAAGACCTGCTGCAAACCCCTCCTTTTCCCACCTTGATTAGTCACTCTCCTCACACTTCCCAGTTGCCCCGCCTGGCACAGACGCCGCCCAGCCCCCCAGGACCCGTGCATCTGGGCTGGCCCACCTTCCCCGCATCTCCTGTCTCCCCCTCCCTCAGCGGGCACCCAGCCACCCAGGCTGCCTTCCGGTTATTATGTTATTAGTGGCCTACGTTACCCGGCATGTAGATGATCAATAAAAATCTTTCTGACTCATCTCGCTTTGTTCTACAGGACAGTTTAATAAAGAACTCTGTAAGGTTTATTGGAGTAACTCGCCACATTGTGAAATGGTAGCCCTGGCTCTTGTGGGCAGAGGCAGGAGCTGCTTCACGCCTGGCGCCTGACTGGATAGGTGGCGGCGGTGGGACTAGGAGGGCATCGTGCAAATGTGACTTCAAAGTGCCCTCCACCTGCTGTCCCTGTTTTGCCTTCTGAATCTCAAGCCTACCTTTTGGAAACCCCTGGGAAATCAGATGCCTTCAACTCGCTCAGTGGAAGGCAGGGCAGCCAGGAGAGCCTCCTGGGCGGTCGGCATAGATGAGTGAGAGCGGACATCTGGTCCTTCGTGGAAAATTCCTGTAGCTGCAGAGCTGGAGAACAGACCATCGCCCCAGTGATAAAGGGCCTGGAGTCGGCACCCGTTCTCTGTGCTCCACATGCTGGTCACTGATGAGCGGTAATAATGCGTTTCCAGTCTCCAGCAGTCAGAGGAGGGTGGATAAAACAGGCCCCACCGTCACCAGCAGCAGCGCTGTGCACTGGAGACAGAGCGTGGGCAGACCGCGGAGGCGGTGGGGCCCTGTGCGGCCCTCATGGGGACATCTGTGCTCTGCATGTCAGTGACCCAGTGGGGAGAGGCCACAGACAGACACCGCATAGGATTCCACCTCTGCCACGCGCTCTGTGCAATCCAGGGAAAAATCACTCATCAGATTCCGCCTTAAAATGGGAACGCTGACCTTTCCTAAATTCCACTCAGTGAAATATGAAAGAGTTAATGTCATCAAGGTAAATGACACTTAGGTTGGTAGAGGAAAAAACAGTACATCTTTATCAGGAGGCTTTTCCTATAGTCATTAGAAGCACAGTTTTAACGGATATAAAAAAGGAATTAAGGCCAGATATTGAGGGGTGGGTGTAGCTCAGTGGTAGAGTGCTTGCTTAGCATGCATGAGGTCCTGGGTTCAGTTCCCCAGTACCGTCTTTAAAAAAGACCCGTTATTAACCACATTGCAGTTGAGGTCCTCAGATACCTTCTGAGGGGGTGGCTGGAACAGCAGGCTCTGAGGGGAGGGAGGCGGACGGAGAGCTCAGGGCAGCCTTGGAAGGCTGGCCCCACCAGCGGACGGGGTCTCTCAGGGAAGCGTGACCACAGGGATGCGTGAGAGTGTGTGCGGAAGTGGGTTACAATGAGAGGTGGAAAGACACTGAAGACAAACTTACTTCCATCCCATTCCTGACTTCAGTGTATTCAAAATGGGCATTTCGAGTGTAAAGCTAATTCAGTCATTTGATTCACCTTTTGTGAAATACCAGAAGGATTTTGTAAATGCTAATTAGGCTAGAGGACATTTGCATCATTTATCACTGGGCGGTTGGCCACCTACAACATACAGGTGACGCATTAATTTCAAGTCCACGTAACGCATGTAAGTAAATGGCAAGACTGAGAACTTCCGTGGCCGGCTGCGCCATCTGCTGCTTTGCCAGGCACTTCTTCACGCTGCACTTGTATTGAGGGTCTCCATGGGGATGTTCTCAAATGCTGCATCCTTTCCTGCAGAGGCCAAGGAGCGCCGGTCGGTTTATTGTTTGACTGCCTGTTCCCCCACCCCCTGCCCCGTGCCCTGCTCCTCAGGGGGCCTTGGTGGTTCCTTCCTCCGAAGCAGCTGTGTCCTCATCTTTTAATCAAACCTCTCCGGTCAGAATGAGCCATGGGCCTTCAATCTATAGCCGGCCATGAAGTGCTGTATCTCAGGGATGATGGGGGTGAGTCTTTCAGGTTCTCGCCTGGGAATTTCAGTGGAAGCTGGGGCAAGAGTCAGGCAGCTGAAGGCAGAATCTTAGCTGAAATGCTCTCAGAGAGGAGGCGGTATGCAAAGTCATAAAGCGCTGTACGTCATGGATAAGCAGAACCAGGGGTAAGTAAACGCCGTGAAGTCGGAGACGCGGGGAGAAAGGGAGAGCTGAGACTCTCTAATGGCAGAGAATGATCTAGATAATCCAGTCACCGCAGCTGTAGTGGATTATTCCAGTTTCGGAACTGGAATGTGAGAGCCAGCCAAACACTCTCATGGTGTCTGGCTGTGACACAGGTATCCCCGTAGTAACAGCCCCCGTCTCCCCCAAAAAAACATCGAAGGTGGCAGAAGAGAGTGCCTTTCCTTGCGTGCCAGAGCACAACGTGTATCTGAGGTCTACGTCACTTTTTATCTTTCAGTTTTGTTGAGATATTTTGACATACGTCACTGTTAAAATTTAAGGTGCATAGGATAATGACCTGACTTACCTACACTGTGAAATGATCACCACAGTAAGTTTAGTTCACATCCATCATCTCACACAGATACAAGGAAAAAAGGGAGAAAAGAGAAAAAGAAAAAAGGTTTTTCCTTGTGATGAGAATTTTATGATATTTTCTCTTAGCAACTTTCACCTACTCCACAGGGTGTTAACTACAGTAACTACATAACTTACTGTCATGTCGTACAGTAAATCCTCACTACTTATTTATCTTATAACTGGGAGTTTGTACTTTTTGGCCACCTTCATCCAATTCCCTCATCTCCACCCCCCACCTCTTCTTCTGTGAGTTTGGTTTTTTGGGGTTTTTTTGTTTTTAGATTCTACATATAAGGGTGATCATACAGTATTTCTCATTGCTTGACTTATTTCACTTAGCACAATATCCTCAAGGTCCATCCATGTTGTCACAATGGCAGATTTCCTTCCTTTTTAATGGCTGAATAGTATTCCTGTGTGTGTGTGCATGCGCGCGTGTGTGTGAACATATGTATGTGTGTATGTATATATCTCACAGCTTCTTTATGCATTCATCTGTTGATGGACACTTAGGTTGTTTCCTTGTCTTGGCTGTTGGAAATAGTGCTGCATTGAGTGTGGGGGTGCAGATCTCTCTTCAGGATACTGATTTCATTTCCTTCGGATATGCACCCAGAAGTAAAGTTGCTGGATCATATGATAGTCCCATTTTTTAATTTTTGGTGGACCCTCCGTGCTATTTTCCATAGTAGTTGCCCCAGTTTGAAATCCCAGCAACAGCGCATCAGGGCCCCCTTTTTGCCACATCCTCACCAGCATTTATCTCCTTCCTTTTTTGGTGATAGTCATTCTCACAGATGTGAGGTGATATCCCATTGTGGTTTTGATTTATGTTTCCCTGGTGACTAGTGATGTTGAGCATCTTTTTATGGAGCTGTTGGCCATTTGAATATCTTTTTTGGAAAAATGCCTATTCAGGTCCTTTGCCCATATTTCAGTTGGATTACTTGTTTTTCTGTTACCGAGTTGTATAAGTTCTTTACGTATTTTGGATATTAACTCTTTTTGTATATATGATCTGCAAATATGTTCCCCCATTCTGTAGGTTTCCTTTTCATTTTGTTGATCATTTCTTTTACTGTGCAGAAGCTTTTTATTTGTCTTTGAGTGTTTTTGTTTTGTTGCAGGGGAAGTAATTAGATTTATTTATTTATCTATTAAAAAAATTTTTTTTAATGGAGGTACTGGGGATTGAACCCAGGACCTCATGCATGCTAAGCATGCACTCTACCACTGAGCTATATCCTCCCATCTTTGTTTTTTGGGGTTTTTTTGGGGGAGTTGTTTTGTTTTTTTATTTTTTGGGGGGAGCAGCAGCTTTTATTTTGATGTCGTCCCACATGTGCTGTAGGCGTCACATCCAAACACTTGCGTTCTTTTGGGAGTTGTATGGTTTCAGGTCTTACATCTAAGGCTTTAACTCATTCTGAGTTAATTCTTGTGAGTGGTGCAAGATAGGGGTCTAGTTTCATTCTTTCACAGGTGAGTATCCAAGTTTTCCAGAACTATTTCTTGAAGAGACGGCCTTTTCTCCACTGAATATTCTGGCTCCCATGTTAAATATTGTTGACTGTCTTTGCCTGGGGTTCTTGCTGGGCTCTTGATTCTGTTGCATTGGTCTCTGTGTGTCTGTTTTGATGCCAGCACCTTTCATATGGTTTTGATTAATACAGTGTCATAAAATAGCTTAGAATCAGGAATTGCGATGCCTCCTGCTTCGTTCCTCTTTCTCAGCACTGCTTTGGCTCTGCAGGGTCTCTTGTGGTTTCATATATAACTTTTTTTTTTGCTTCTTTACGTGCTCTGAGTGACCTTTACCCTCATTTTCACCCTCCTCTTTCTCCGTTCCAGCTGGTTACTACTCTTTCTGTCCCACACCCTCCAACGTGGATAGATATTCATGACCCGGAGCAAAGTGCTAATGAGGGCAGTTGAGGGTAAAGCCACCCCACAAGTCACCAAAGGGACCCTCCCGGCACAGCGTCTGCCTTTGACTTTTTAATCAGTTTATCTTTACAATGGATGGACAAGGGAAGACAATTTAGCTCGGACATGAGGTCACAGCTAAATGTAGAGCAGACTTTCTTGTCTCTGGCTCTATTATTAAGGAATTCAGCTCGCTCTCATCCTTAGATTCCTCCTTTCTCCACCCAAAGACTGAAAAGTAGCTCCAGAGCAGGGACGCTGGAGTTGACACAGATCTAGTTTGGCTAAGAGACTCTTTCCAGGAGCAGACGTGGCCTTTTGAGCTTTTTTGTTCGTCCACGCGCTTCTGCTGTGTGGTGTTAGTGGGCAGAGCTCCCTGGGCATCTGAGGTGACTGCTGCACGTGTGTACTCTCCTTCTTCAGCTCGGCCTTGCCCTCGCGTGGAAGTCAGTGCTGCTTCACTTGAGCGATAGAGCCTCCCTGAGTTTTAGCCGAGCGTATGGCTACCTGATTGGCAACTATATTTCATAGTCTCCTGCGTGGGGCAATGTGGCCACGTGACTCAGTTTCCCCCAATAAATGTGAGCAGAGTGATGTTTGTGGCTTTTATGAGGACTCCTCAAAAGGAAATGCCTTGCCTTCCATTTTCCCTTTGGCTACCTTTCAGCCCCAGATGGGATATTGGTTCATAAACTCCACTCTTGCAGGGGAGGGCAATTTGTGGGACGTGTCAGAGCAGTGAGATGGAGGGAGATGGACTCTTGAGCCGAGCTGGTGGAGCGGAGCCCCCTGCACCCTGGAGAACCTCTGGGCTTTTGCAGGAGAGAGCAAACAGCGCTCCTCCCGGCGTGAGCCGTTCTGCTCGTGCGTTTCTCTGGTACAGCCGCCCAGGCTCCAGCCCAGCCCCTGCGCAACGTGGCCACTAAACGCTCAGGAGCCTCCCTGAGTGCTGAGTAGGGGTGATAGCACTTGGTTTTCTAGCAACCATGCTAAAATAGGTACTGCTTGCCCACTTCACAGATGTGCAGAGAGGCTTAGAGAGGCGAGGGGACCTGCCTGAGATCACGTGGCTGTAAGTGGCAGGAAGGACGGGACCCAGCTCTGTGGGGCTTCAGAACCATGCACTCTTAATTGCTGTGCCTCGGTGTCTCTTAGTGTTACAGAGCACTCCTTCCTGCAGAGGGCGTTTGGAGTCCTCTGCCACTTTTAAGCTTCGGTCTGTCACACACTGTGGCTCTCGACTTGACCCTTCTCTGCTTGGTTTGGTGTAGATTGCTCATTTTACTCTGCTTTTCTGGGGGGATGGGTGGGGTGGGGGTTATCCTTTAGTTCTGAGTAGATTCATCTTGCCTTATTCGTTAGATTGTACATCCCGCAGGGGATGGTTCTAGTGACACAAATGCTGAATAAATGACAATGACACGTCTAAAGAGACAAGATACGTCTGGTCTTCGGGAGTGATGCAATATTCTCTTACGTGATGTTCTCTCTTGCTGGTGTGTAAGTTCTGTTGTTAATGAATCAATCCTGGTGAAGTCCCCCACCCCCATTTTAAATACATTTTTATGGTATCAGCATATCTGCTTAGAGAAGACATCGGAGGGGATGATTCTGAATAAGGAATGATGCCCATTCTGTGTGTCACTCCAAATATAAGCAGGTGGCGTTTAAAATCGTCACAACTGTGCTTTAGTCCAGTGTTGGATTCATGGTCGTTCTGCCACGTGTGAGTTAGTAATAATTTTGCTGTATAATAAAAGTTTCAAAATAATAGTGCCTCAAATAAGATACATTATTTTTCTCCAACATGTGAAAGGCCTGAAGTGAGGCAGCCGAGGACTGAGATGGTGGCTTCTTGGTCACTGGGTTCTCAACCTCCTTCTAACTTTTTCCTCCCAAATCCCTGAAAATGGTTTCCAACCTAAAGGTTCCCTCATGTTAGCAAGAGCCCCGTGGAGACAACGGTTGTGTCCGAGTTGCAGGCAGTGGGGTGGAAGAGCGCCGAGGGTCTTTACCCTCCTGCCCCCTTCTAAAGAACTTCCACCTCACTGGTAAGAACTTAGCTGTACCTAGGTACCCAGCTGTCCAGGTAAAAGCAAGGGTTTTGTCTTGTTTTAAGAAGGAGAAGAATCAAGGTGGAGTGGACCGCCTGCCTTCTAATTAGAAAAATCCCACCATTCTAGACCAGGGGTGGCACACTCTGGCCCGTGGGCCAGATCTGGCTTGCAGCCGTTTTTTGTAAACATAGTTATTGGACCGACCACAGCCATGGCATTCGTTTACACATCGTCTCTAGCTGATTTCACGTTACAACAGCAGAGCTGAAGTGCTGTTACAGAGGTTATGTAGCCCACAAACCTAAAATGTTTCCTGTCTGGTCCTCCAGAGAAGAAGTGCGCCAACCCCTGTTCTAGATCAGAGATCTGATGACTGAATGGTTCAGTCCTTGGGATGCTGTTACAGGAGCAGCATTGGGCTTAATATGAATTCGGTAATAATTTGTCCTTCTCCAGCCCCAGTGATGTTATGGCTCTTAGGCATCTGTTTGACTGCAAGTAACATAAAATCTGACTAATGGCAGATTAAACAAAAAGAAGTCTGTTTATCTCATCTTCAGAGAAGTCCAGAAGTACATGGTCCAGGGCTGGTGCAGACGCTGAATGATGCTTTCAAAACTGGGCTCTGTTTTCTCTCCCCAGTCATGCCCAGAATGTTGGCTTTCATCTCCAGGCTCATTGTCAGACGGCCGCGGCACCTAAAGGCATCATGCCCGCATCCCGCCCAGAAAGAAGGGGAGGATGCAGGAGGGGCCTGAGTCCTTCAGTCCCTTTCCAAAAACTTGCCCAGAGTCCTCACTGGCCAGGACGATGCCTCGTGACCCCCACCAGCGGAGGATTCCAGGAGGTTGTGAATATAAGTGGCGCTTCGCGGGGCAAACAAATGGAGGTTCTGCGAGAAAGGGAGACAGGAGACAATAGGTCCCTGCTGTCCAGGGCCGCCCGCTACTACCTGGCCCCCAGGGCGCGTACGTAGTGTGAGCCCCTCCTTTCCTACCTGCCCTCGCCTGTCACAGTTCCCCAGATTGATGCTGTGCTGTTCACCTCCCTCCCTCTCGTGTGTTTGGCTAGGTGAGAAGCCTGGAAGCGAGCCTGAGGAGGCGAAGCTGCAGAGCGCCAGCAGACAGATCGTGCAGAATGCCATCCTGCAGGCTGTGCACCAGGTGTCCCGGGAGGCTCGGCGGAGGGAGGCCAGGACCAGTGACGGCCGGGGCAGCCGCCAGCCGGGCGTGGGGGAGTTAACCAAGAAGCACGAAAAGAAGTAGCACGGTGGACCTGGCCCTTGTCACACGCTTGGTTTCCAGCCTTCCTCTTAGTATAGGACACGTCACCAAAACGTTGCCAGTAAAGCAAACCAGTGTCACCTGCACCCAGTAGTAGAGTGAATTTGCACTAGCCCCTGGCTGGGAGGCCCTGCTGTGAAAAAGTGCGTGAGATGGTTCTGTTTGTATGAGTGCAGCGCCTCTGAAACGTAGTGGGGCCAGACACCACACTGTAATTGCAAAAGTAGTTTTGCAGCACATTCATTTTTAAAGTTCTTTTTTTAAAAGAGAATGATTCTGTCTGCTTGATTTATGTTTGCCTTTTATGCATTTTTTTCTGTGAATTTAACCCGCAGTCTTTTTTGCTGATACTGAGTGCTGCATTGTGATCCTCATAATATTTTAAAAAGATGTGCTGGAAAGGTAAGGGAATGGAGTTTCAATCCTCCTCAAATATAGGATTGAAGGCTGTAATAAAGTGGGTTCAGGTCCAAGGTCAAAATCAGCAAAGGCAAATTCTAAGACCTAGTCCCTCAGAATCGTACCAAAGCATGTGTTCCTGTTACTTTTAAAGAAGAAGGAGTTTAGCTTTTCGAGAACGCAGTCTCAATTCTCTTAACTGTCTGATAGCTGGTATTTACTCTCTGTGCAGAAATCCTTTGGAAATATTGTGGAGTTCTTTTTGCATCTCAAGATGAAAATAAGACGGACGAATCTGTATGCATGAGTTGCCAGTGTTAGGAGCCCCACGAAGAACACCTAGAAGTGTGGACTGCATCCTGGAGACAGACTTGGGTATGATCTGGGGGTGCACTGTCCTTGTGGGGAGCTCTAGGGCCTTGTGAATTGCCACGTTGCCACCAAGCTATGCATTTGCACTAGCACCTCGACAGAAGGAACTTCTCTTTCCCCATCCACAAATTCCATGTTTTTGAAATTGTGAAAATAATACACATCAGGAATGAATGACACTTAAAATGGAAGAATCATTTTCTCCCGTCCCTGAAACATGAAAACAAAGCGGCCGTGATGTGAATGCAGCTCTGGAAACGTGTGTGCCAGTGGATGAAGCCATCTCTGCTGCAGCAGAGTGACCCGCCCCGCCCGCGTGTGGGTGACGCACCGCCCTCTGTTGTCCTTAGAGTCCCGTTTCCAGGGCTTCACAACAGTTTGAGTTGGTGCTACTGGGGACAGAGGAAGAATTTGACCTTTGTTAGAAACCGTTTGGCTTCAGCATATCAAGGTCTACATTTGATGGTTTTCTTAAAAGCAAAGTATCAGCATATGGAATGTGACTGATATTAAGATAGATTTCTAAAATTCCAATATGTTACACTTTCCAGAGTGGATTGATGGATGGATGAAAACAGTCCCCTATCAGCTCTATTAGACTGTCTGACACGACACACAGGTGGAGTGAGTTCACAGGGAGAATGTCTGTGGGAGGGAGCAGAGGGGTTCATATTTAAATATGATTTACTCATACTTGTAGTAGTACTCATGACAATGGAAAAATGAGTTTGAGTTGACCTGAAGTCATCATTGATGTGCTGTGAGTGTACACTACAGGGAATAGGAGTGAAGTATCAAGGGAGAGCATTCAGGGGTATCCACAAATAAAATAACTCAATGCTTGTGGTTTGCAAGGGGTCTGGCTCCCTGTCTGCCGAGATGTCTGGGTATAAGCAGCCTTGGAGCTAGCTGTTACGCAGCAGAGACACGTAAGCACATTCGCTTTCCTTTCTGGTGTGTCTGTGCCAATACCTTGGGGATCTTTGAGAATATCTGATTAACCTCTGTATCTAAATGTTGTTTATAAATAAAATATATCCAGCTTCGAAATATGCTGTCATTTTAAGCAAAGTTTTCTTCGCCCTGCTGTTTGGCTCATTTTATATGGGACCACAAGGCGTGGTCCCAAGGCTGTTTTCCAAACCTCTAGCTATTGTGACCCTGAAAGGGCTTCTTTCATGGGCTTCCATTGTCACTGACTGAGGAAGGCCGTGGGGTGGGGGCTCCTAAGGCTTAAACAGAAAATGGTATGTGCTGAGAAGTGGCCTTTTGCTCTCAGGAAGGAAAGGTAAGTAGATCTGGAAAGCCAAGGGTCTTTCATGATCTTTCTGAGATGGAAAGTCAACAGCAAGAAAAGAAATGGAGACACGGTCAGTTCTTGGAAGGAGAAAAAGTCATCAGTCCCTGCACGCAAGAGGTAGGCGCCACGTTGGCTGAGTCCTAAGAAAACCCAGCCGTGAAAATAAATGCATCTGTTAAACTCCTGCTTCTCTCTGTCTCGGTGCAAAGTTACTGGGTTTCAAAGGGGGGAACAGAACTTCACTTGGTATAAGATCAAGACGGGCCTCCCCTTGGTTATGGTCGCAGACCAGCACAGAGCTTCTGGCTTCAGGAATTAGTGGGAACACGCTTTTAACGCCCTTCACCTCCCTGGCTTCCTAGACAGTGAGAAGCACGTGGGCCTCCCAGCTCTGCGGGCTTAGCGGTTTGTCCTGGGCTTTGCCCGTCCCTGGGGTAGAACTGGGGAGGGAAATTCTTCCGTGTTGCTTTGCTTTTCTGTGGTCACCTACCCCTGTGAACAGAACTGTAAATCCACAGAACTCAGCTTCCTGCTGCCGGAGCTTCCTCTTTATTCCTCTTTTCTCTTCTGGTGGTTCAGTCTTCCTTTACGATGTGGTTTCACGTTGCAAGTAAATGAATCAACTGTTCAGAAATAATCACTGAATTTATGCCACTCAGACTATTTTCATGGTTTAAGGTCCCCTTAAAAACCTACAAAGAGGAGGGAATTTTAAATATATCCATGGTAACAACTATTCTGAGTAAAATACAGTAGAGACTGGAATCTCTGAAAAATCTGGTAATTAGTTTAGCAACTTTAGTACCCGAGCAGGTATAAAAACTAAATACTTCAGTTTAAGTAATTCTTCAGTTTATGTAACAAAAAAGTGGGAAATACAGTAACAATGTGGGCTCTCGTGAGTGTGAGAACATTTTCTGAATATATTGCTACACATTAACTCATTGTATCTTGTCACAACCTCACAATTCAGGTGTAGCCGGGAAGATTTTACTTTAAAAAAAATTTTTTAATTGAAGTATAATTGATTTACAATATTATTTTAATATCAGGTGTACAGCGATTTTATTCTCCTTTTGCAGATAAAGTCAGTCTGAATCTCAGAGAGGGTAAGTGTGAGAAGTACTGTTGGGCGTAAGAATACATAAATCACTGATCTTTGCGGGCATAGGAGTTAGCTGGAGAGCTTAAGAATGTAAATTTCAGGGATATCTATGTTAAGATGAACAATAAATACACCTTTCAGAATAAGATATGTAACATATGGTAAAGGACCAGCAAAAATCATCATCAGGAAAAGCTCAATGCCATCACCCTCAAAAAGTGGGAGTGAGGGGAAAAAAGGGGAAACTCCAGAGGGAACAAAGTGGAAAATCATGAGAGTCTGCAAAGTTGCTGCTTTTCCCTTCAGTCCTCAGAAGGCGCAGAATCCTGACCCAGGTGTGGAGCAAGACGAGTGAGTGAGTGCCCTTAACCTTCGTCTTACGGCTGGGGCGCAGGGAGAGTGACTGTGGGAAGACACTGGACAGAGAAGAAGGGGCTGCTTTCAGACAGAAGTGACAACCTTGTCTTCCAGAAATGGGAAAAGACGGGACGTCAGAAAGGAAAGAAAATATGTATTAAAAAGCATCGCCTCATTATTCTAGGAAAATGGATACAGAGGCTCAACAGCAATATTTCCAGAATAAAAGAAACACCCTTGAAACTTGTAGGCTGAGAGCTAGTTGTTTACAAAGGTAAAACCTGAGGCTGGCATCCGACTACTTCACAGCGACACGTGACACCCTGACATGCAGGGAAGGCTACAGAGTAGCTCTGGAGGCGAGTGTGAAGGAAGGCTGCTACTCCCAGCCAAGACGTCGCTCCAGAACAAAGGCGAGCATAAACAGAAACCAGGGGCTCTTCCTGGGAAAGCTGCTTGGCCAGGAACTTCAGACAACTGGAGACAGATCTAAAGAACCTAGGTGTCCGGAAGCCGCACTGCAAGGGCTGCGGAGAAGTGCTTTCACTTAAATAGCAAGTGAATGTGACGGAATTGTGAAACCGGGGTTAAAGAAACGAGTGTGAGTTGTCATGTCTTGACAGCATAGAAATGCACCTTGCAAACATCAGGAGATGGGACAGGGGACTTGACATTGTGCTGATGACTTCATCCGTTCAAGGAAGAGAACTTACCTGATCTTGAGTTGAATGATCTGGCTAAAAAACCCCGAGGATACCAGTCTCTTAACTGACTTTGTACTCCCTTTCCTTAACCTTAGAGGAAGGTATTAGAAAATGATATCTTATAATAAAGATTATTTAAAGTTTAGCAAGTCCTTTGGTTTCCATTTTAGTTTCTTTTTGTTTCATTACATTAAAAATGAATTGATCACAGACATAGAAAACAAGCTTATGGTTACTGTGGGGAAACGTGGTGAAGAGGGATAAATTGGGAGTTTCGGATTTGCAGATACTAACTACTGCATATAAAATAGATAAACAACAAACTCCTGTAGAGCACAGGGAACTATATTCGATACCTTGGAATAGCCTATAATAAAAAATAATATGAAAAGGAATATATATATATATTCACATATATATACACATATACATATATATAAATGAATCACTATGCTGTACACCAGATATTAACACAACATTGTAAACCGACTATACTTCAATAAAAATAATAAAAAATGAATTAATTTATATGTGTGTATGTGTATGTATGTGTGTATTTCTTTGATTCCACGTGTGACCACTATTTACTCACTCTTCATTGAAACAGACCACAAGACTTGCAGCACGTGAAGACCCAGGGCGATCTTCCCATTAAGAAAAGTAATTCTGTGGACTATCACATGTAGGCTACAGACGGTCCATGGTCTAAGTAGTGACAGAAGAGAAGAATAGCTTTATTCACATACTGCTTTTCAGCTTTTAAAGCAGGTTCCTTTTGTGCTTGAGATCCTCTCTTAGGTGGTTTCTACTTAACCATTGAACCAGTGCTTCCCCTACATGCCTGAGCCTTGTGTCTAAGAGTCAGTGTCCTTGCACCCTCTGGCACTAATGCTCCATTAGCTGAATTGGTGGTGGCCATGCACAGTCCCTCAGTATTTGCCATTTTCCCCTGCACAGATGGCTTCTGACTGCAAAGCGCTGTCACTTTCTGCCTGTGTGCTCAGCCCACACGAGGGGCAGCTGAAGCACCAGGGAGCAAAGTGCCCAGGTGCAGCCCTCAAACGATGATGCGCCAGCCTCCTGTCTCTCAGTGGGCCAACCCCGAGGTTCACAGGCTCCCAGCAGGCTCCCAGCAGGCTCCAGCCTGGCAAGCCCCAGGAGTGCCCAGCCCTTCCCTCCATCTCTCTCACTCCAGCATCTTCCCCCCGGTGCTTCCTAGGGTGAGCTCCCCAATGAACTACTTTCACTCAAATCCTCATCTTAGAGCGTGCTTTTCTCCGGGAACCAAACTTAAGATGGTACTATAAGTGCTGCTTATCAAAGAAAACTGAGGTTACTAATGCCTTGTGTTTGGTTGCAGGCAAATTGGAACAGCCTTTCTGGAGAGACAATTCGCCTCAAACATACCGAGCAGAAGCTGGCATCTTCAACACAAACCCCCAAGTAGCAGACTGTGAGTTGGTTAAGAAGTCAGACTCGTCGTGCGTTTTAATTCTACTGTGGAGATCTTGGTTGTCTTGAGATTCAGTTCTGTTTTCTAAATTGGCTAATGGGTAACAAAAAAACTGAGGTTTAGCAAACAAGGAAGCAAATTTCAAGTCCAGTAATCTGAGCGGTGCTTTTGCTGCTGAGTTTGAGTCTTTACTAACAAGTCTTGAGAGAGTCATCCTTTTACGTTTACTTACTGTTCTGCTGATGCTTTATAGTTAACGGTTGCTCTTGGAAATCTGGAGAGAGAAATTCATGTAGATTTATAAGTTGCTCCTAGTTTTTAAAAAGTTCAAAGTTTATGGGGAAAGCCTGGGATGTTGGAACCAGAGCGCACTGCTCTGTCAGTCGGGGGAGCTGGGCTCGTGCTCCAGGCACGATCACTAAAAAACACACTGTGCTGGTCCTTTGCAACTTCTATCACCTTGTGCAATTGCATATTTATTTTCAGGTTATTTGTTTAATTTCTGTTTCTGCGGCTAAACTGTAGGCTACATGAAAGCAGGTAATGTGCCTGTCTTGATTAACCTGTATCTTAATAAGATGTCAGCAAAGAGTGAGCTTCCAGTAGTTACTTGTTGAGCAAATGAATCAGTTACCTCTATGATATTAATAAGCATCTTAATTTTTTTAAGACTTGGTTTCCAAATCTGTAAAATAAAAGTTGGTTAAGATGATCACTAAGATTCTTTCTGGTTCTAAAATTAAATGATTCTAGGTGGGGTATTTTTGTATTTTTTATTGAGTTTTCATGCAATTGTATGGCTTGATGAATTTTTATGTGTGTTTATAGCCAAGTAAGTGCCACCAGATTGACATAGAACGTTTCCAGCACCCAAGCACGTTTCCTTAGGCCCCTGCCAGTTGATCCTTCCACAAAGCTAACCACTATTTTGACCTATATAATTATAGATTAATTTTGCTTATTTCTGAATGTCATACAGATGGAATCATGCTATATACTTTTTTTTTGCCCTTTTTCCTCAACATTTTTGTCTGTGAGATTCACTTATGTTGGTGCAAATAGTGGTAATTTTTTTTTTTATTTGCTATGTCTGTTACATAAATATACCACTACTCATTTATCAGCTCTACTAGGGTTTCCCCTCAGTTTGGGCTATTACAACGAAAGCTGCTGTGAATATTGTACAAATTTCTGGGTCGCTGTATGCCATCTCCTTTGGGTGGATCCCCAGGAGCAGAATTGCTGGGTCATAGTGTGTATATATTTACTCGATCCTGTCAAAGATGGTTTCCAACATGGCAGCACTAATTTATCCTCCTCCTAGTAATGTGTGAGAGTTTCAGTTGCTTTATGTGTTTGAGGCAGACCTCGTCCTTCTAACGCATCAGGAGATTATGGGAACTTTCACTCTGCCTTTCAAAGCCCTTGTTCCCCTGCCTCCCACCTGATCTGCCAGAATTCAGCATGAGTCCTTTAGGGGAAAACTGGCCTCATTTTGGATATTTTACGTTTCCGTTCAGTTCATCTGACTGCCAGAATCCTCACTGATTTCCTTTCCTCCATCCTCACGCCCAATCAGACACAACTCCATTGCCCTCCCCCTTTTAGGGGATAGTCTGGTGATAGTCTGCACACCCTGGAAGGGCTTGCCCTGATCTGGAATTCCAGTATACCCAGTACCCACTGCGTCCTGCCACTCTGCTTTATTTAAAGTAGGCTTTTTGTAATTTATCCACTCTTTTTTCTAGTTGCTAGAGTGGGAGCATTGGTTACATCCTTCCCAGAAGCAGGAATCCTCTGATTCTGTGAATTACTCATCCAGACACGTCAGTCCCAGTGATACCAAGCCAGTTACAGATCCCATTTTTAATATTGGGATCAAACATAACAACAAAACCCCAATTGTCACTTTTATTTATTTTAGAATTACAAGGTGGAGGGAACCTTGAGTAACTCCTTACTCTACCAATGTGCTTTTTGATAGTGTTTTGCAGTGAGGAAATTTGGATAGGATCACAGTCACTTAGAACTGTGCTCAAGGTGGGCAAACAAGGAATCCAATGTTGTTAGATAACAACCCTTTTTTTCTCTTTTTTGTCCAACTTTCTGCAAACCCCCTTCTACTCCACTTTAAGAGTCTCTTATGTTCTCCAGGCTTCTGCCTCACCACCATACCTTAACAATTCTGAATCCAACTTTGAAAGGAGAGGAAGTGAAAGAGAGAAGGGGAAAAGAGGGAAAGAAGTTTAAAAGTGAATTAGGAAAGGAGAAAGATTTATGGTCTGTGTAGAAATATGAATGTATGGGCACGTCCACATAGATCCACACGTGTGTGTGCGCATTAGGGTGTATTTATATCCTAAGTCCAAACATGCACATTTAGGGTAAAATCTTCTGGTCTTGATTCTAAATGCAAAGTATGCCTATTTTGTAACAACAATTCACATAAATATGAAACAAATAGTTTGTGTTAATAGGAATTTCTTAGACTTTCACTCCCTTTTGGTGACTGGAATTCAGTGGCACTGGGACAATTAAAAGTAGTCTTCCTCAGAGACGTAGGGCCCCTTGATCTCTTGGAAACTTGCCAGCCAAAATTCCAAAGAGGATTCTTTCATTCCAATTGAGTGATGAACTCAGCCTTGCTACTGTTTTGGGAAAAAACAAAACAAAACAAAATCAACCCACCAACAACGCCTTCCATCATCTTTATTAAAATAATTTTCCTTCTGGAGTAGCTTAATATGCTCGTTTGTCTCAAGCAACTTTATTTTTTATTGCATTAAAAGTTTATTGAAGATGAGAGTTCATGTGGGTATCATTACTAAACTGTTACAAATCACCTGATGCTGATGCTTGCTCAGGACTGATTAGATTTGGGAGCTTAAACAAAAGAGTTCGTCTGCTCTGGTGCTTGTTTTCATTATTTCAGAGAAAGAGGATCATTCTCCAGTTTCCACTTTTTGTTATTGGTTGGAATGTGACCAGTATCCAGATGTTGGCGTCCTTACGTTCAGTCCTGTGGGGGTCTCAAGACCTAAAGGAAGGGAGAGCTCTTGAGCAAATGCATCCTTAATACTAGCTCGACTTCAGAGCCAAGGCCACCATGCTCTCTTCACCTGGCAAAGCAAGCAGGGTAACCCTTCCTGCCTAGACTAGCAGAAGACCGGAGCACGCTGCCGTGCACCTCCTTTGTGTTTTCAGGGCCCGCCCTCATTCCTTCTAAGCCTCCAAAGACAGGGGTGACCCTTGGCACAGTCTTCTCATACCATATGCACGGGAGGGTGAGAGCCATTAAAGACTGGTCCCATGCAGAAAAGAGTTCCAAACAAATAGAATTTCTTCCTCCAGTTCATTTCTACCTATTCTCCCCATAAAGGCTCCTCCCAGTCTCTTAAAAGTTATGTCCCTTGGTTAATGATCTAGTTCTCTACGCATGAAGATTCTCTTTTGTCCTTGACCCACAAAAAGAATTTTTTAAAGGTGGAGTGAAAGAAAGTTCCTTGTGCTCCCTCATAGGGAAAAGTACGCTGTTAACATTACTTGAGAGGATTAGTTCAGGACATGTGTTGATGGAGATGCTTAGTTAGAAAAATTCCAAATACTACACAGATTCATTCTGTCAGAAAGCTGCATATTGGGTGCTGTGTGAAAATCCTAGGGCTAGGAAAGGAAAGGGAGGTAAGACATCCTTCAAATGCATTTAATATAAAGTAGAAACCAACAGGTTTATTAAGGCAGATACAAAATGGTGACAGAGAGAAGGAGTGGGTCCTTGGAGGAAAGGACTTTACAGTGGAAATCTTTTTGAACTAGAGAAATAGAAGAAACAAACAAAGTCATTGTTTGAAGTAAAATTTTTACATTATTTTAATTATTTTGGATTTCAGCCATACATTTTCATATATTGAAACTACCCTGTGAATGGTAGCCTTCCTCTGCTTGCGTGTCTTTGTCTCCAGCCACCCTCTACCTCGCACTTTGTGCTCAGCGATCCTAACGTTCTTGTGGTATCTCTTTGATTTCACACCTTCGTGCGTGTGATCGTGTAGTCCCCTCTGCTGAGAGCATTTTCCCCAGCCTCTTTTATCTGGGAATCTCTTACTCACTTTCCAGAATCATTTCAAGCATCTTTTCTTCCTGGAAGTATGTCTCACAACTCTGGGTCTTCATTCATCCACCCGCTGAGATTGGTCTAAGCACAGCCTTCCACGTGCCCCAAAGCTCCCAGGGACAGCTCTGTCTCAGGATCCGCCACATAACCTTACAGTTGCTACTGAAGTGTCCATCGCGCCTGCTAGGTGATAAATGCTTCTAGCGTAGGGGCCGTGCCTTAGTCGTCCTTGTACTCACGTGATGCAGCCACTGTGTAGTGATACAGTGCCTGGAATGTGGTTTGTGCTCAGTAAGTGTGGGACTGAGTTGCACTTTCAGACTTGCAGTGTATACTTTGAGCTGTGCTGCATTTTCGGGATGGGGCATAAATGAAGGGGGATCTCACTTAGTGTGGCTTCTGTTTTGCCGGTGTGATGAAACGGGTGAAGGAATCTCACGGCCTCTCATTATTATGATCTTCGGCAGCTACTAAGAGGCATAGGAGGACTAAGGTTTACATTATCTTGTGACAGGAATTCCTTCTGTCAGTAGCAGCCCACTGATTCATTGACCTGAATCAGTGACTCAGAGAATTCTGTCATTGAAAGTCACCCCTCAAGTGCGGTGTAAGCATCACTGAACCAAGGAAAAGGACGTAGCTGCTGAGCAGAAGATGAAAAGTGCTCAGGACAGAGAGTCTTGGTTGTGATTTATCATAAGGCCCCTCAAGGTAGAAGACGACTAAAGGCTGCATTAAAATGAGTTTGTTGGGTCCTTCAAGTAAACTCTGTGTGCACCACAAAGACCTAAAGACGGCTGGCGATTTCCACAGGGCATCTTCCCAAGCTATTGAGTGGCCCTTGAATTTTTTTCTAATTGAGAACTTAAGATAGTGGTTTAGAAAAGTGTTAACAGGCTTAATTTTTTTTTCTGATTTGTTACTATCATTTTAAAATGCTTCGGTCTGCCTAGACATGTTTCATCCCCTGACCACAGAATACTGCTGTGGCTTCATGGGGTGCTGCTGCCCCTTAGTCCTCAGCTTTCTGGTCTCTTCAGTCTTTTATGTGCTCAGGTAAATTATAATAATTATAATAAAAGAGCTACAGAATCCATGAGGGCAGGGACTCTGAGCCCCTTGCCTTGTATAGAGTGGGTGCTTGATGTACAAGTTTGGGAAGAAGAAATAAATTTTGTAATTAATAGAAACTTTAATTGATTAGAGTTTAGTATATTTTTTAATTGAAGTATAGTCAGTTACAGTGTGTCGATTTCTGTTGTACAGTTTATTATGTTTTGAAATCCATGGTTTGTTTCTTGCATGTACTAACCAATGGAATCCTCGCTGTCTATAAAGTATGTACCGCATGTGCCCATTTCACACTTTGGGAAATTAAGATGTAGAGAAGTTAAGTAACCAGAGCCACTGACTAATAAATGGCGAGATCAGAGCCTGAAGGAAAGCATCCTGCTGTTGGCCACTCAGATCCGCACTCTCGTGTGGAGCGGGTGGCGAGGTGGGAATCACCCGGGGAGTAGCCGGGAGACCGGCTCCTAATTTTCCCCTCTAATTTCCACCCCAAGTGTCCTCACTTGTAAAGTAGGGGCCACAACCTCCTCTCTGTCTCTCTGCCAGGTTATTGTGAGGATTAGATTTAGACCAAGGTGACTAAAAAAACACCCAGCAAGGAAGTAAATGTATTTTGGAAATGCCTGGTAAACAGAGGAGCGGGAGTTGGAGTTCCGGCAGAGGAAGGGTCAGGAGGTCACCTTCCCCGATAGTTTACTGAATTGAGGAACCTGAAGGCTTGCAAGACCCTCAGATTTCCCTGGAGATCTTGGTCAGACCAAGGGCACTGGGAGCAGGATGTGGGAAAAAGAGAAATCCTTTTGTTTCATCAGCAGAAAGATTGGTATTTGCAGAATCTTTATGCATATATACTTCAAAGATGCTAATGGTCTTAGAAGGTCTTGATCAATACTATAAAGTATTTTGTTAATAAGCCTTAAGGTACATATTAGTAATTTAAATGTGATTAGAGAATGTTTTTAGGTTCAGAACGATACCATCTGTTTGCTAAAGTTTTTGTGTGTGTGTCTATTCTGTGTGTGCTGTATCTGGAACATATCAGGGTTCCTGTCATATAGGGGATAAAGTTAAGAGGTTTTTCTCATCTAATTAAGGATGCAGGATTACCTAACTGAATTTTAAAGGGGCTGCTCTTTTTCCACCCCCCCCCACCTCCTGTCCTCCTGCTTCTTTTTATAAGTGAATTAGCATGCACTTTAAATTGAATGAATTATATACCATCAGGATATATACTTTAATAGCTGCTGGAACAAAAACTAATAGGAAAATAAGCTTAACTGGGTCTTAAGATGCCCTAAAGTTTTAGTTTGAAATTGGGTTTTAAATCACTTAAGGTATAAGTTCCAGAGTTCAAAAATATGTTGTATTTTGGCTTTTATTGCTTTTTTGTTAGGTGTATGAAAATGTGACACATTTATAAAGCACGGCATTTAATTGTAGCAATAGTGGCTATGTTGACTTTGACAGTTCCCATTTAACTGTGTGTAGTCATAAAATATTAGCACTGAAGGGGGCTTTCCAGCACAGCATTTCTCAGAGTTCTATAGGAGCCTGGTCCTGTAAGGTGCTCTGGAAAAAAACTGTCCTCCATGCAGGCAAGTTGGGAGACACTGCACATCAAAGCTCGCACTTGGAAACTGACAGTGCACATGAATTTATTAAAGACTCTGAGAAGTCTGCAGTAATGAAACCTATAGATCTGTGTTTACCCAACTGTTTCTGCAGTATATTTCACCATGGAACTTTCTAGACAAGCAGCCATTAGTGATCTGTAGGGAGAACACTGGGGGATTTAGTCCCAAGTCAAGAGACTTGCCCACAGCCATGCAAACTCAAGGATCTTGACTCCCAGTCGACTACAGCTAGCTGATGTCCTTCTTAAAAAGAAAAGAAAATGTGATGGTTACGCCTATTTATAAGAACATACGATTACAAATTAAAAGTCCATAAACCATCTGTTTAATGCCTTGTTCTGACCTGTTGCTGGTTATTGACAACAAGTCCATCAAACTATAATTAATACTTTTTGAAACTGGAAACATTTGCCAATTTTTTATCCTTTGATATCTTTTCCCTTTGTTTTGGTTTTCCAAAGATGATTGACAGTGGTTCTGTAAACACATATTCAGGTCTCACGATGTGATTTCTTTGGTTTGAATATTTTAAATCTTTGGAAGGACCAAGTTACTTTTGATACAGTTAGTTACCTTATATATCTTGGTTTCTTTTCCCCTTTATTTGTTTTCTCCTTTCTAATTCTCCTTCTTAAAGGAGAAAATGGAGTATTAGTTTTATCTCTGTTTATTACCACTTGTATACAGCAACGGTGATGGCGTGTGATTTTTTTTTTGGTTGTTTTTTTTTTATTGAAGTATAGTCAGTTTACAATGTTGGGTCAGTTTCTGGTGTACAGCATAGTGTTTTGGTCATTACATATATGGTGTGTAATTTAATTTAACATATAATACTTGTACATTGACTTTTGGAGCATTAGATAAAAACATTAAGTACTTAAATATTTTTGCTTATGACATTCCCATAATTTGAATTGAACCCTATGGTATTTCTAGATTTTACCTTGAAAATTTTGCTTACATATTTGGATTAATTTCTGATTTAACATGTTAGTATCCCTGCCCCACAACAAAAAAGGAAATTAATATAATGCTGAATGGGTTAAGGCCAGAAAGTACCCCTTTATAAATAGCAGTAGGTTCATACCTGGGATACTTGTGAAATTCTTAAGGCAAAGCTTCCCCTAAAGGCACATAAGAGCTGAGAGAGGTTGCGAATATAAAAAAAAAAAAAGAGACTTCGGAGGAGCCAGCCTCAAATGACATTGATTAGTGTGAAGCGAGTATAACGGGTCTAGAATGTTCCCCCCGAGTAGGGGGGCTGTGACAGTACTAATTATTGATCAGTGGTCGACCACTGAGGGAACTTTTCTTTCGGAAAAGTTTAGAGCTTGGTAGCCTTTCAGGCTCCATTCTGTGTGAAGCGATGAGGCACAGAAGGGGAGGAGCCTGGCCAGTCTGAGAAAGAAGCTGATGGTGTGCAGGAAGGTAAGAGGTGTGGGAGGCAGACCCGTGCTTCAAGCAGGAACCGTTTGAGACCCGCTCAGTCAAGGCACATTCCGGGTAGCACAGTCCCACGGTACTAAGTAGCATTTCCTAAGCTTTTGCTATTCCATGTGGTTTCAAAGTATAATTTCATTCAATCCTTATCACAGCCACTGTAAATATTATTGTAATCCTCATTGTAGATACTGGAAAACTAAGGCGTAAGGAGATTAAGGAATTTGTTGGGGATTCTAGAAACTGGCAGGGTCGGAACCTGAGTCTGTTGCCCCCAGAGTTCAGGACCTTGGCCAGGTCCTGGCGGTACTGTCAGCTGATGAAAGTGTCCAGACCACTGCTGACCCAGGATATCTAAGTAGAATGAGTACAGCAGTGGGGACATTTGACAAAACACTCGCTCAGCTGCCAGGCTCATAGCTCTAAGTTATGATGCTAAGCACCGGGGCCGTGATGAATGAAACATAATATTGCTCCCGGGAGGTCACTGTCTAACTCCTGAGCCAAGCACCTTCACTGCATTTGGACAGGAGAAGAAAGGACATTCAAGCATTTGATTCTGTGTGCCTTCTGATGGGGCCTGTGCTCCTCACAACCCCACAGCCTTCACCACTTCCTGCAGCGATCTGAGTCACCCATCTCAACGTACTCCCAACCCCGGAGACGCTGGGATTGGCAACGAGGCCCCAGAATTTGCTGCACAGAGGAGGGAGGGATAGTGTTTGACCAGATCCAGTTGTAGTGAGATGATAGATATATGATCAAAAAATGATGTGGCACATTTGCTCATTTTGTGTTTATTGATATTTCCTCCTACCCAATTTTGTGTATAATCTCCCCATTGGGCAAAAACCAGTCATGCTTTTATTTATCTAGTTTATGACATTTTGGTGTCTCCCAGTTTTCTTATTTAGATTTTTGCCTTTTGTAAAAAAATTTTTTTAATTGTGTTTTTGCTGCAAATGCAATATATAGTTACAAAAAAGAGAAAAAAATCCCCACTTTTGCTCAAAGGCAAACACTGTTACTGTTAACTTTGATTCTTAACGTCAGCACTGGTGACTTGAACAGCTCTGCCTACAAATTCTGTTAATGTTTTTGAGATAAAAGGAGTCAAAGAGGGTCCATTTGAGCTAACTCTGGACGGGAGGGTGTGAAGCAAGTGAAATCTTTGGGTGACTCACTTCCCTTGCTCGACACTAGGTGTCACGCTAGCTGTTGAAAAGCAACATTGGGCCATCTTTAGAAATGGAAGTTCCTCCGAGTAGACATGGAGGTTTAATTTAAGCCTTATCTTTTCAGTGATGGTTACTTAATATTCTTTTTACCTTTTTTGTGTTTCTTCTCCACTATGACTGCCCTGTAGCAGCACCATTAGGTTGGCTTAATCAAATGAATACATTTCTGCCTTATTTTGTCTTCAAAAAAAATCTCAGAAATACCTTTCCCTCTTAACTTGTTAGTCTGAACTATAAAGCAAAAGCAAACTCCCAAATAAACAAACAAAAACCAATCAACCAAAAAAACCTGGACTGAAAGTGCGATAGGATCTTAGGGTTGAGTCATCTCAATTCAGTTGTAACATCCAGCATAAATAAATAACACTTTCTTTTTGTTTTCTATTAAATAATGTCAGCTTTCAAAAAGCATGCTTATGAATTTTCCGTGTGTTGACGATTTGTGGGGCAGGGTTGAATCCAGTTCAGTTGATCTGCCATCTTAACCACTGCACACCTGGGGAGCATGTTTGTCTGTATGAAGAGGAAAGCTTGCTTCCAGGAGGCAAGAAGAAGGCACCTGCCACATTAAACACCTGCAGGTGATTAATGTCTTGGATTATGAGATGATGAGAATGATGGTGTTGAATCTCCTTTACAGAAGGGCAAATCATGGGGGGTTGACCTGTGTATTAATTAGGTTACATTTGACATTGATGGACATACCAATTCCCCAATCAGCTTCTTACCTTTCTTGTCGGCACAGCTAGATTAACTCCAATCATTCAGGGAACTGAGTGTCTTCGCACTTGAAATTTTATTCTTTTTCTAATTCGCTTACTTCTCAAGGATAAAATCCTATAAACGGAATTACCAGGTCGGAAGGTACGCCTGTTTTTAAAGATCTTGCTACATATATATAGCACAACTGACTTTGAAACAGACCAGCTGATTCTTAAGGTAGAAAGGTGGTGAATTTCTTCTCCCATGATAGAGTCTTCATTTAGTTGTGGTTCAATTACTCACTACAGGACCATTTTAGAGGTTTTTTTGGAAGGTTTCTTTCAGTGTAGATTTAGGGAGTGTCTCCTTTTTTTCAGAGACAACTAGCTCTCGCTCTTTCTCTCTTTTTTTTTTTGCAACTTACCGTATTACATTCAGTGTGACTGTTTCAATAAATTATAAGGCTTTGGCCGACCCAGTTGCTAGTTCCCTTGTTATCTTGGGATTTGTTCCACATGGACCTGCTGACTTTATGGTTATAGCATATTTTCCAAACATCCTTGTAGGCTTTCTTTTTTTTTTTTTTTTTTGGCAAGCTTTTTCCAGCCTTAGCTTCTCTGAGTTAAAAAAAAACAGACTTGAAATATTAGTAAGAGGATGCATCTTGAAATTAATTTAGTCTATTTCCTTCCCTGATTTGATTTGTAGAAGTTGAGACTCAGACATTGTTCTCAATCTTTCTGGATAAGCTCTGGGGTTGGCATCTATGATACCTGAAAACTGAATCCTACCTCTTTAAAGGACAGTGGGACCGGAATGAGTCAGACAACCCCTTAGACTGTGAGTCATACACTGGGGCTCTGTGACTTGCAGTCCAAATTACGTGGCTGTCCCCCATCTGACTGGAAGAATCTTGTTCACTCCTTTGATGCTTTTGAGCCACTTCTGAAAATGGGAGACTATATATTGGAAATAAGAAAAAAGATATAGTAGACTAGTTGGTATAACTCTAACCAGAATTTTAGACTTGCATATGTAATTATCTTAAAAATTAATAATATCTGATTACTTAAAGCAATACACTCATAATAAAAATTGGGGAGATGGAAATAAAGTACATAAAAGATGTGTTAGTCAGGAATCTCTTGTTATCAGATGAGAGAAACCCATCCAGACTAATTGAACACAGGAGACGTGTTGCTCAGAGAAATAGAAAGTCAAGAGGCTGATGAAGTTTCAGGAAACTTTGATCTAATGGTGATGCTGGATCTAGTGGTGATAGTCTCTCTAGAGATCACATTTCCTGACAGAATCTCTTTCTTTCTTTTTCTCTATTTTGTTTCTGCTTTTCCTATGTCCTGGCTTCATGTCAGAAGATGGTCTTAATGAGATGGCAAAACCACCCCAACAAGGGGAGGTGTTCCCACTGGCAGCTCTGGGTGCGCAGTGGCTATACCAGCTGATAGTGACCCAGAGTGAAGACAGAGCCTCTCTCCTGATGCTTCAGGGAAGGTGCTGTTGGCCAGGCTCAGAGCCTGTGCACATCCTTGAACTAAGCACTGTGGGCAGCCGTTGACCAGCGTCCTCTGGCTGGGCCTGGTCACATGCCTTCTCTTCTCAGGGATGAGGAGGTCAGGCTACCTAAAGCTCAGAGAAGGGTCACCATGAGAGAGGGGCTGTGCTATACAGCAGAGGGGGAAAAGGGTGTGTTCTAGGTAGAGGGACAGTAGCTCCTCCAGACACCTGCAGAGGAAAATAATGTTTATCATGACACCACTCAGGGGTAATCACAAGTCACATTTTTTTGGCATATCCTTCCAGTTTTAAGATACATACATTTAAAAACATTCAGCCCATTCTCTACTGTATGTGATGTTTCGTTATGTTTTCTTTAACACCGTGTTGTCAACTCTGCCGGTATCCTCTGCTTGTCCATTCAAATCCTTTGAACATCATTAAATTCACCCAAGGGTAGTCCTACATCTTGAAGAGGCTGTTCTGTCCTCACTCTGCTGTTTAATACTCAATGAACGTATATGCTCTACCTCAGACAACCCCCTCCTGTGCCATGTTGGAGTTCTCCGATGTTGTCTTCTGTTCTCTGTGCGTCGTATGACCGCCTTTACAACTGGCCTTGGGTGTTTCTTGGCGAGGTCATTTCTCAGAGTCTCTCTGGTCCTTGACCAGTCCCAGACACTGCCCTCCCTTGTCCCAGGTGAGGCCCAGGGTGGACTAGGGTGAGGCTAGGGAGATACTTGCCTTGGCCCCCCAAATTTAAAGGGTGCCAAAAACTCTGTCATCAAAATAAATATTTTAATGAAATAGGTTCAAGATCAAAATTAATGCAAAAATCCATGGTGAACAAAATTTTCAAATAAAGTCAAGATCGGTATTACTGATTTGTCCTTTTGCCTCCAACATGAGTCAGCAGGACCCTGGCCTTAACCATCCCTGCTGCTGAGATGCACCCAGTGTGTGTCTCTCCTGCCCGGGCCATGCAGCTGAGACTCCTCTCTCTTGCCGACCACGCTGAGGCAAGGGGTTTCTGATACGACTCATGATTCATTTTTATATATGTTATTCATATTTATAATACAGTAATTAGAAAATACAGATAAGAAAAATGTAAAAAAAGTTCACAAATGATTCTACCACCAGAAATAACCATCATTCACATTTTGGAATACTCTTCCAGACTCTTCCTATGTACACAAAACATGGACATAATACGTATTTACAAAAAAAGAAATGTATGTATGTGTATAAAGAAAAGAATACCAATATACTTATTTATAAATGTGTAGTAAACACATTTCTGCTTCTTCATCTAAAGTCTGTTTGATCATCACAGCCCTGCCACCTTGACTTTATTCCCCCGACTTCTGCCAGTGCAGATTGTTTTGTCATGCAGGTCATCCTCATCCTAATCTCAATCCCAGCAAAGACCAGTTGCTGTGGGAAGAGGCAGGGAGGACTAGGATGGGTTGGGTTGGTACGTTTTTCTAAAGGCAGAGGATGTCTTGACTTTAAGGCCTGCCTGGGTCTTGTCACAAAGGGGGCATCAGGGAGAAGTGATTGTTTAGGGTCCAGCCATTGACTCCATCCTTCCCACCTTCATCCATTGTACAGGTCCTTGACTCACGCTGCTGTTTTCAGCCCTGGCACGTGGTAGATGAGATGTCCGTGCCATTTTGTAGTTAGTTGGAGCCGTTAGACGTGTTTCGGCCACTGGAATGTGGGTGGAAGCGATAGGGCTCTCTTCTGGGCTAGGGCAGTGAAAGTCCCTGCAGAGTCCCCTGAGTTCTCCTCCTGAGCAGGGAAAACCAAGGCCTCCTGTTGAGAGAACAACAGCCACGGAAGTGGTGCAGTCTTTACAGCTGCAGGCTTTACCTGCATGAGAAACGCATCTTTATTGGGGTAAATCACTGATGTGTGGAGGGCGATTGTCTTCATCATGGCATGGTCTCTCCTATGCTGAACGGTTTTGATGGTGTCACCGTGAAGGATGGCTGCCCTTGGACCCAAAGGGAAGTCAATTCCAAATTTGATTTTTTGGAAGTTTACTAGTCCAGGAGCTCAGAGAGACTTTTGGTAGATCTGTAGGCTCTTTCAGGTTCAAGGCTGGCTTGGAAAATCCTTCCTGATAAGATTCTACAATTTTGAAACCCATGAGGAAGAAAAAGAAGAAATCTAGAAATACTAGTTTCCTTCAGGCAAGTCCATGCATAGAGAGGAAAGGAGCTTGCAGAAAAGTAGGCACCTGAACACAAGAACACACTATTTGAAAATATTCAGATAATTGTGTCTGGAACTTTTTGCCGTCATTGAGCCTTCCATGTCTTCAGGGCAGGGACCTCTGTATCTTTTTGGTTGTCATATTTGCCCAACATTTGATAGAATGACTGGCACTCTGTAGGTATAGTCTAAACAATTGGATGGATTTTAGTAACCTCGCAGGATACCTACTGCCCGAGGATCCAAAATGTCAAGTATTCCTCAAAGATTTCTGACCCACAGATGTTCACACTATTTTCTACAAGGACACGACTTCCTGCTACGTGAAGTCTTGGGCGATCCTCTGTAACTCCCACTTAGAGGACACCGGGGAGGCAACCCTCCCAAAACAGAAGGCAGAATGTCACCTGCTCCCCCTCCCAGCCTTTGGAATTCCACCTCTTTCAATGGGTAGATAATCTAGGTGATATTTTTGTTCTTGATTTAGTGATGAACCATGTGCTGATGCACTTGCCTACTCTGGTGGTAGTCCTGGGCAGGTTTAAGGGGGTTTAAGAGTTGAGGTAAGAGGGGGGGAGCATGGGGAGATGAAGGAAGGAAAGACCCAAGGAAGGGAAGAAGGAAGGAAAGAAAAAAGAGGAATCTTGCACATTATAGTGGTAGACACTGGGCTTATGTGTACGTCAGTAGCAATGTGCTTGAATGGTATTTTCAAACATTTCCGTTATTTTAAGCGTCAGTGACCTAATTTGGATGGCCATGAGGGAAGACTTGAAATAGTGGTGACTCGAAAATGTCCTCTGTATTGAGGTTCTTATTGCTTCGGGAGGTTAAAGTGGTTTGCAAATCATTGCCCTTCTCTAGGCCAGAGTTAAAAGCAGAAGTGTGCTCTGGTTTGTGAAATTTGTGCTGAATTAGGCACAGAAGACAGGATGAGTCACCACTTTGGAAAAAAAGACTCTTCTTTGTGGGGCCCTGCACAGTTGTGTTTAAACCTGTGAGGACTTTGAGACTGTTTAAGCTTTCAAGCAAGGGACCAATTCTCAAGAGCTGGATTTCTGGGTACAATAAACCTGACACTTTTTACTTAGGTATTCCTGTATTAAGACCCAGGAAGACAGGAAACCTCATGACAGGCTGATCCGTGTGCAGCTAGCTCGGGTGCAGCTGCTGTGGATACTGATGTTCTGAAGAGTGGATAAGCGCATGGGAATATACGAGACATAAAACACAGTGCTTAAGTTTACAGTCTACCCTCAACAGCCATTTGCCTCCAAATGTTTCAATTGAGTTTGGTTTAGTAACAAAACGATACGAAAACTATGTTTTACTGGCTTGCAACACACACCACACGCAAGTTGCTTCAGGGATTTCTGCAAAATTGCTTCAGGGATTTCTGAAAGTCCCCAGGTGGTGTCCAAGTCCTCTCCAACAGCAAGGGTCCACTACCACAAGGAGACCCCTGGCGACCCACTCTTGACGCTAGGCATCATCACTGCCTCTGCAGGGCACTGCAGCCTCTGTCTGCTTTAGTGGTTCTTTTGTGGTATCCAGCTTAATCCTGACGCTAGCTTGAGAAGGATTATAATGTAGGATCTGTGTTGGCAGATAACAGCTTTCAAAAAGAGCTGTCCAGTGCTGAATCCTAGACCTTGGCTTTCCTCATTTGGGGCTGCAGGCACAGTTTCATGCCAAAACTGCATCTCAGAGCTCAGCCAATCCATGAGTGAACTGTTTTCTATGTTCTGCAAGGAAAACTTCTTTTTTTTAAAAATATATTTTTATTGAAGTATAATCAGTTTACAATGTTGTGTCAGTTTCTGGTGTACAGCACAAAGCTTCAGTCACATAGGAACATTACATACATTCGTTCTCATATTCTTCTTCACCATAGGTATAGGTATTCAATACTATAAGGTATTGAATATGGTTCCCTGTGCTGTTTATCTATTTTATATATATATTAGTTAGTATCTGCAAATCTCGAACTCCTAGTTTATCCCTTCCTACCCTCTTCCCCTCCTGGTAACCATAAGTTTGTTTTCTGTCTGTGAGTCTGTTTCTGTTTTGTAAATAAGTTCATTTGTCTTTTTTTCTTTTAGATTCCACATATAAGTGATATCATATGGTATTTTTCTTTCTCTTTCTGACTTAACTTCACTTAGAATGACATTCTCTAGGTCCATCCATGTTGCTGCAAATGGTATTATTTTATTCTTTTTTTATGGCTGAGTAGTATTCCATTGTATAAATATACCGCAACTTCTTTATCCAGTCATCTGTAGGTGGACATTTAGGTTGTTTCCATGTGTTGGCTATTGTAAATAGTGCTGTTATGAACATTGGGGTGCAGATGTCTTTCTGAATTAAGGTTCCCTCTGGATATATGCCCAGGAGTGGGATTGTTGGATCATATGGTAAGTCTATTTTTAGTTTTTTGAGGAATCTCCATACTGTTTTCCATAATGGCTGCACCAACCTACATTCCCACCAAGAGTGTAGGAGGGTTCCCTTTTCTCCACACCATCTCTAGCATTTTATCATACTGGGGATTTAACCCAGAACCTCACACATGCCAAGCACGCACTCTACCACTGAGCTATTATGCACCCCGACCATCCCTATAAACTTCTGGTCTTCCAAACTGTGGCCAGTAAATCTTTCTTGGATTGGGATTGAAAATTTCAACATCGTCTCTTCACAGGCAGGGCATTTTTCCCTCTCACTGGCTCCAAACTCTTATAAACGTGGTGCTGAGTATCCTATTTATTTTGGGACAGAGGCCAAAGTGAATTGCTTCTCCATGTCACGCAGGGCAGTCTGTGATGGGCAAATTAATAAAGCAGCCATGGCTGGTGATGCGATTCCATTTTCAGAACAGGACATACTCCTTGGGCAGAAGTGTTACTGAAGGCAAGTTTGCATGCCCACCGCACCATGAGGCCAAGCAAATGGAAACATGAATTTGGAGATGAGAAAGTTTTATTGTAGGGCCAAGCAAGGAGGACGGGGTGGCTCATGCCCAAGAAAACCTCAAACTCCTCGAAGGGTTTCAGCAAAGCATATTTAAAGGCCACGTAAGGGAGGAGGGTTGCAGGTACATGATCAGCTCGTGCACAATTCTGAGTGGTTGATGTTGAGGGAAGGAGGGGGTCAACACTATCAACCCTTTGGTGCCAAAAGGTCTGGGGCCGTGCTCTTGATCATCAGATAGTTCATTTCTTCCCTTTGGTGGTGGTTTTAAGCATCTCACAAGCTCAGGAAATGTATATGAAACACTATTATCTGAGTACTTCGGAGAGCACAGCAGAGGATGTGGGGAGGGGTGTGACTCGGAAGGCTCACGGGGTCCTGCTTGGTTACAGAGGGCTGTCTTTTTTGGAGTCCAGGCAGGCAAACAAGTCGCAGCAAGCTGGCCACTCAGCCCCTTGGGTGCGGCGTGCACCCTCCAGGGTGGGTCCGATGGCCAGGACCCCACCCCCACCCCTCCAAGGGCTTGTGCTGCTGCTGGCTGCTTCCTCCGAGACATCTCCCTCCTGCTCCCCCGCCGTGTGGACCCACTCGGAGCAATTAAAGCTGCTTGTGTTGGCCTAGCTGTGAGCCCATTTGCACGGAGTGAAATGAAACAGACAGAATGCCTTCCTCGCAAATCCACCCACTGTTCTTCAGGATAAAAAGCACGGAGGAAGACAGGGAAATGCAGGCCAAGTTCCTGTAAGGAGAACACACAGAGCTGCCTGTGATGCTCAGGGAAATGGAGCAGAAGATGGGTCAGGGCACCGCCTCCAGCCAGAAAGACAGCTACGGGCGGCAGGTAGCCCTGCAAGCTGGGGACTCGGGGCCGGAGAGAAACAACTGTTAAAGGAAACCACTTAAGAAAAAAACAAAAACTATTTTTAGAGCACTCTTAGGTTCACAGCAAAATTGAGAGGAAGATACAGAGATTTCTATTATAGCCCGTGTTCCAAACACACACAGCCTCCCCCATTATCAACATCCCCCACCAAGACTGCTGCATTTGTTACAACTGATGGAACTCCATGACACATCATTATCACCCTCCTTTTTTTTTTTTTTTTTTTTTTTGGTATGGATATTTAAGGTATCATTCATTTGGATTTATTTAGGACAAGAAGATACGCTACTTAAATAAGGTCTAATGTACAGGACAGACTCAAGGGTAATACTATTCTATTAATTTTTTAAAAAGTATTTATAACAATATTTGTGCCTTAAATTTTATTCTTTAATATTTAATACAATAACTTTTTTTTTACTTGAAGTACTTCAGTTTCAAGGTTTATGGTGTTGTGTTAATTTCTGGTGTGCAACGCAGTGCTTCAGCTATACATAGAAATATATGCATGTTCCCTCTCACATTCTTCGTTATAGGTATTACAAGGCATTGAAGACAGCCCTGTGCTGTGCAGTAGGACCTTGTTGTTTATCTATTTTATATATAGTGGTTAGTATCTGCAAATCCCAAACTCCTAATTTATTCCCTCCCCCCAGCCTTTCCCCCTGGTAACCGCAAGTTTGTTTTCTATGTCTGTGAGTCTGTCTCTGTTTTGTAACCCACTGCTTTGGGGTTTTTTTTTTCCAATTTGTTTTTGAGGGGGAGGGAATTCTCCTTATTTATTTGTAATGGAGGTACTGGGGATTGAACCCAGGACCTCAGGCATACTAAGCATGCACTCTACCACTGAGCTACATCCTCCCCCTATAACCCATGCTTTTTGATGGAATCTTTTAAACAATCCTTCAGTGGCTTGGATTTTTTTTAGATTTAGGGAGGGAAAACTAGGGCTGACTCCCCCCGCCTCCCCCATTTTATTCTTGATGGGTTTTTTGCCCTTTTTATTCACGACTAGCCCCTACCGAAGTACCTGAGGCAGCGTCCTCGTCTGACTGCTCCCCTGAGGCCCCATGTAATCGAAAGGCTCTGCAGCCTCTCAGAGCACATCTGGAACGCTTACTGCTGTTTCATGTGCATGGGCCTCATCTTTGCTGGTAAAGCGTGTGCTCCTTGAGGACAGGTTGCGTTTCTCCGTGGTGAGCTCACGTGCTCTCAATAAAATAAATCTGCTGCTATACAGAAGTTCATTTATTTTTTTAGGAAGATAAACACCAGAGGTATCCAAACACTGGGACTGTTCTGAAATAATTTTGTCATGACCAGCATCCCTTTTGTAATCACGCTGCTGCAGTGATGGAAGGAGTCCGCCTCGGGGCACGACGTGTAACACGCCAGGAAATGAGAGGCTGTGTCCCCGCGGTCCCAGCCTCACACTCCAGACGGCGTGATGGGCTTTGTAACTGACGCGTGAAAAATGATCCTGTCAGAGGTTGTTTGCTATTATGAAAATCTTATAAATTACATGGAACAAAGGTCATTTACTGCAGAGCAAGAGAGATTCAGTTCTATAGACAAGCAGAATTTGTAAAGAAAGATGAAGCTAGAGCAAGCAGGAAATTGATGTATCTTAACAAAGATCACTTCTGATGGGAAGTGGTTTTTGCCACACTCCTACCCACAGGTCAATAGAGATGTCCAGAAACACAAAATCTCTGAACACATTTCACAGCTTTTTCTATGTTTTAAAAGGCAGTGAATACATAGCGTTAGTTTGGATTTCTTTGTGTGCAAAATTATGTTGGGTGTATTCAGTGTGTTTGTGGTACTTGGAATAGTATGTGGCTTTTGTTCATTTGCAGATAAAACCAAGTAGTTTTAACTGATATGAGCCGATTCTAAATACTCAATACGTTCTTCCAATGATTTGTACTAAACAATAGACTTTATAAATTTTACTTAATTCTTACTACACTCTGCACCTACCCACCCCCTCCACATTTTTGTTTTCGGAACCATTGCCCTGTGGGCTAAAAGTGCCTTCCTAAAATACTGTGTTATTTTGAAGTTAAGATTTCTAAACATCAGAAATACTAACCTGGGAGCAGTCAATTCCCTGACATTCTGAGTAAACACCGCTGTATTTCTATGTTTACCAACAGACTTAAAACGCATCTTAACAATCATGGTGACTTGTGATACAAATGAACTTGTTTACAAACTGGAAACAGACTCACAGACTTAGAAAACAAACTTATGGTTACCAAAGGGGAAAGAGGGGTATAAATTAGGAGTTTGAGATTTATATATATATTATTTATATATATATATATATATACACTACTGTACATAAAATAAAAATAAAACAAAGACCTACTGTATAGCACAGGGAACTGCAGCCAGTATCTTTTAAAAACCTATAATGGAAAAGAATCTGAAAAAGAATGTATATATATCTGTGTGGGTGTGTGTGTCTGTATATACACATATATATGTATAACTGAACTGCTTTGCTGTTCATCCAAAACTAACACAACATTGTAAGTCAACTAGACTTCAATTAAAAAAATTTAAATACAAAGAATAAAGAAAATCATGGTGACTTGTGTCACCATCTGTATATTTTATGCTATCATTTTTGTTAGGTAAACTTAGACCAGAAACTTAAGACTTGTTCTTGACGCATTCTTCTCAGCTTTATGACCAAGTGCCAACTTCTGCCCATTCAGATTCCTACATGATCCTCCCGTCTTCCCATCTCTCTTCCCTCTTGTGGACTCGGGCTCACACGACATCCTGGATATTTCCTTCCTGCCCCTGACGGCAGCCTGTAACCTCCATGCGAGGGGACAGTGGGCTTGTCACGCCATTGTTCTGACCCCTAGCAGGGCGCCAGACCTGCGCTAGACATTGAGTGAAGGTTTGATGAATGAATGAGTGAAAGCCCTGTGTAGTTTGAAGTCTGGGGGATTCTGCGTAGGTCAGTCCTGGCTGATGACGTGCAGTTAAGCATCATAAACAGTTTATAGTAGGCACTGCCTGTCCAGGTTGCAGATAACCCTCTAGGAATCGTGTTATGGCCTGCATGACCTACTTGATAGAGTCAGTGTGTGTCCTCTGGTTATGACTGTCGGGGCTGGTGTCTTCTGAAACAGGTTAATGTTGAGATGACCATTAATTATGTCGAGGTTGTGGGCAGATGACATTTTCTCCCAAAAGGAGGGGAGAGTGACAGCTGGTATCTATTTTGGAAACCAGACAACATGGTAATGGTGTAACAGCTGTGTTACCTTTAATCCAGGAGAAGAGGTAATAATAAATTGAACTCGGGTCTGCTAGGTCGTGAAGATATATCCTGTGTGTCAGGTCAAGCCAAAGACAGAGTCAAAGAGGTCTGTGGGGGTCACGGAAATTTGAGACCTTGCTTGCCTCCTGCCTTCTCAGTCCTATGGAGGGCAGCTTGCAGAGGATTTTGAAATTCAAAAGGCAAGCATCCTTCTCTCCCAGCAACAAATACATGGATTTTCCCAGAGTGCAGTGTGCGTATTTGGGATCCAAAGGAAGCTTCAGGATGTCAGGGATGATGTGCCACTGACACCTGTAAGTTGTAATGACGGTTCCTTCTTTAAATAGCTTCCCTATAGATTTTGTACAAATTTCTGATGTTCTTTCTTCCCTGGAATCCCTCATTTAAGTGAGATCTGAGATCTGAGATTGTTCTCTAACGGCTCTTTATCGGTGGAGTGAAGTTTTCTCTCCCTGTTTAATGATCCTCCATGTGCCCTTATATGTATGTTCCTTCTGGTGTGTGGTCACTCAACACTTTGCAGTGAGAGAAAATGCCTGCGAGCTTTTACCCCCTTCTGATTACAGGAGTCTTGCAGCTCAGGGCTGACATTCGTACTGGGAATTTCTATGCAGCATTAATCTTGGGTCCAGTGTCTCCTGGGTCACTGTGCATGGGCAGCGCCTGCTAATCGCAACAAGAACCAGGTGGGCGGACGCTGCAGGAGCCACAGCCATCTTCATGCCCAGAGCTCGAGGCTGAAATAGTGCAAGTGAGAAGGGCTCTGAAATCCTCATTTCTGATGTGGAAAGCACCCAGACCTGGAAGTTTCGGAGTCTGGAATTAATTGAAAACAGAGAAAGAATAAATCTGGTGTTTGAGCAAAAGAAGTGATCTCTCCTCTGTGTTCAGGAAAGTTTCATAGTGAGTGGAAAGTCTTGGATCTTTTAAGAGAGCGGTTTGAGAATCTAGGTCGAGTAAAAAGTGTTTTCACAGTTTTGTCTCCAGAAGGCTGAGAAAGCTCTCCGAAACGAAATAATAAGCCAACCATCTTCCTAGAAAAGCATTATGGTTCTGAAGAGAACATTCACGAATATCAAAAAGATGCAAATATATGCTGTGTATCAAATCCCTTGGTTGGCTCCAAAGCAAAGCCAGACTAAGGCCTCTGAAGACCCTAAGAAGTGTAAACAGTCCTGTAGCCAAAACCCAACACGTGGAAATTCAGACGAAATCAATTCTAAAAGGTTAAATAAATAAGTGCTGGGAAGTCAGCTTGTTTCCCAGAATGACTATTTTCAAGGGTTCTTTTTAAATTTGAAAGATCAAATTATTTAAAAATACTTAAGAAGGGGTGGGGAGGGGTTGCATTGCTTTGCCCCGGGCTTATGTACAGTCTGTATTTTGGGTAATTCTGAGCTAAGCAGATGCCTCTAGGAGAAAGATAATTGTTTTCATAATAGGTACACGGGTGGTTACTTAGTGGCAAAAATCTGTCCCTGAGAACGATGTCAAAATGAAGCACAATGCTGTCACCTGGTGACCACATTCTGAAATGACAGTAACATCTTCCTCCAGGGCTCCTGCTGGCTGCTCCCTGCACCAACCTCAGGTGGCATCATAGGATTTGGGAGCCAGAGCAGCACTGGAGCAAATTGCATGCAGCGTCTCCAGTTTCCAGATGGGAAATCAGGACCTTAAAGTGTCACAGTCAGGTGGCCCTGGCATGTGCCTAGTTAATAGTGCATTTCATGGTATAAATGGGCGCTTGGAATCAGCTAAGTTGTGTTAAGTGGCAGCTCTGCAGCTTTCTAGCTGTGAGACCTGGGGCAAATCCTCAGACCTCGCCGAGCCCCTGCTTCCTCAGTGTGAAATGAGAATTGCATTTGAATATACCTCATGGGGTTACTGGGAAGGCTGGATGATGTCATATGTGTGATTTGCAGATGCGATTGAGACATGCCTCAATCGGACATGAGGACAGAGTGTTGTCGGAATACATGTGTGGACGACCTCAAGAGAGTCTTGGAAATTTACAGAACTGCCCAAATACAGGATGGCACGGTTCGTGGTCAGTTGAAGTCAAATGATGTAGGATAAAAAAAAACCCTCTTTCCCCCATTTCCTTCTTCCTCTTTGGGAACATACCAGCTTGCTTTTGATTCATGTCATTGCCTTGCTCTATTGTCTCTCCTAAGCGCTGGAGTCTGCTCTGTTGAGCTTCTTGCAGAGTGGCCACTGTCCAGGGCAACTAGGGTGCTCGCAACTATTGTCTAAACTGAGATCCGTGTGAATTATTTTGTGCTGAATCCTGAAGTGCCAAGACAGAGTCACTTGGCGACGCTGACCTGAACAGTCCACGTGCCCACGTTAGCGTGACAAGTCCAACCAGGCGTAGCCCGGCGATCCGCCCTGAGCTTCCGCTGCGTTTTGTGTTTGTGCGCATGTAGCCTGGAGAGGTCTGTGTGGGAGTGTAATCTAGCCATCTGAGCTTGATGTGTAATGAGTTTCCTTTTCTGTCCCGCTGGTCCAAAGGCTGTCCAGCCGGAGGATCTCATGGCTTTGCTCTGTTTCCTACTTGTCAGGGCACCGTGGAATATGCCAGGACTTAATTTTTTTAAGTTAAATGAAAACCAAAGAAAATCTTTGGTTCCTTTTTTTGGTTACTTCTAATGCTTGAATATGAAAATAGTTTCACGCTGTGGTGAATGCCTGTACAATGCCTAGAGCGATGTGGTGTGCACGGCTAATTCTGATCCAGTGACATGTATTGGCCATCGCTGCGCGTAGACACGGGCCAGGTGCGTTATATCTGTTCCCTGGGGGTGGACAGGCGCTGCGGCTGGAGACAGCCGTATTAAGTCGGCTTCAGGTAGAAGAGTGTCTTAGCTTGTGTTCCCACAGAAGCCCACCCTGGGACAAGGGTTTTCTTTGAAGTCATTTATTTGGGAGGTGATCTCAGTGAGCAGCAGGAGGAGCAAGGATGCTTTTGACAGGGAGGAGAAGGAAGCTGATCGAGGCTGTATGATCAAAGAAGTTTCTACTGTGGGCAAACGGAGCTTAATTTTGCTGGGGGACTCTGGGAAACAGAACGTGCGCCTCAGAATCGTGGCGCCATCCCTCAGTCATGGTTGCATGGTGGCTGCCCCCAGGCCTGTTGATCCCCCAGTTTTGCCTTCAGGCAGAGACGCCGGGGGCGGGCAGTTTGAAGTTGGGCTGGCAGCTGGCACAGGGTAAGTGCTAGGCGGCGGGGTTGGGGCAACAAAGACGCAGAGGCCCCGAGCCACACTTCTGGGGACTCCTCACCCCTCTCAATCTAGAAATTCAAATTTGTGGGAGAGGGACATCCGAAGATTCTGGCAAGGACTTAGAGGAAAACCGATGTTTCTTTACTTGGCATCTGTACCCGAGTGTCTTCAGCATGTCTGATACGTCACCCAGGTGACGTCCTTGCGCAGATCAGTCTTGGAGGTCAGAGCCTGGTCATGGGGGAGATGGGCAGAGAGGATGTCCAGGCAACATCTGTTTTTAGTGTACCAAGCTTTTGCCGCAGACCCAGTGCATTTCCTGGTGGTCCAGGAGGAACCCTGTGCAGAGGGAAGACACCCGGATGAGAGGTCTAAATACAAGCCGTGAACCTCTCTCACTGACCAAGCCACAAATTCTATACCTCTGGTGGTGAGGAAGGGCAGCCAAGACAAGTGAGGAGGGAAGACGCCCACACACAACGCCCAGAGCCGCGCCGAGGCAGCCCAGTGCGGTCGGCAGGGCTGCGGGCCTGGGGTCCTGACCTCTCTGCAGCGTGGCCCCCTCCTCGCGTCCGTGCCTCACAGGGCTGCTGTGAGGGGTAGAGGAGGTGAGCATTTGCAGCTGAGCCTGTCGCAGGAGCACCTTGTGTCGACGGCTCACCCCCAGTGGGCCCCAGGGCCGTTTTGCTTTATTTAACTAAGGGAGAAGAGAAAGAGTTGATTGAAAGGGGGAAATCGAGAGTTAGCCCAAATCTTCAGCTCCCTGATGGATAAATCTTCTTGATCCTGACCCATTCTCTGGGGACAGTGAGAGAGGAAAAGGAGACAGAGGAAGGGAACTTGGGAAGACACAAAAAGGAAGAGAGAAGTTTGAACTCTGCCTGTAAGTTGGAATGTGTCAAGAAAAGTCTATTCTACTATTCTTTTTTTTTTTTTCTGGTGGCAATTTTAACCCCACATTTATGTGATGGTAAAGAGGAGTTTAAAAATTTTTTAAATGCCCCCTCCCCTCTTAAGCTTTGGACATTCTTGGCTGTATTCAGAGATGGGATTTCAGTCTATCAGATATGCACAAAGAACTTAAAAATACATCATCTTCACATGGTACGCAAATGCCAAACCACAATGTGGGTCACCTGAAAATAATATTATATGCCAACTATATTTCAATAAATAAAATGGTTAACAAAGTTCCTTTCACATAATAGAAACACTTACACATATACACATACACATTTACAGAACACAAAGAAACTATAAGGGTCTAAAGATAACTGTGTGAGTGCACAGTTGGGGCAAATTATGAGCAACAAGATACAAAAAGACCAAAAACCCAGCTGCCACGCCTGAGGTGTCAGGAGTGAAAGCAGGTGCTGCTGCGTGACCCCGGAACGCAGCACCCATCAAGGGGTGGGCAGACCCCCCAAGCCATCACTCCAGCCAGACCCCCAGACCCTCCCCTCCCCTCACCCGTAGAGCAAAGAAGGAAACCTGTTACTTGTTTTCACTGCCTTGTGCTCTCCCAATAAAGCCTTGCCTGAATAAATGAATTTATTTATAAATAAATAAATAAAGCCTTACCCTGCCTAAGCTTCTCCTCCGGCCTCTTAATCGATTTCTGTTGATTAAAGAGTCTAAGAACCCAGGCTGGTGACAAAATAATTGTCCAAAATAAAATGATGCTGCAGAAATGGAGAATTTTTTGCCTCTACGAGTGGATCCAGGTTTTGTGGTACTTGAAGTTTACATATAAAAAAACTGAGATTCACTTTAAGAAAAAGAGCATACAATTACAAATACACGATTTAAATATGCAAATGGGTGGCAGGAGTATTACCAGAAGCCATTCCAAAACCAAGACAGCTAGCAATAGTTCAACTACACTTGCAGATGACCGTGAGCCACGTAAACATACCCCGCCAAGCCCTGTGCTAATGTGTGCCCAGATCAACGTCCCCTGAATCGGAGCCCCGGCGTTCTCACAGCCATGCCAGTGTTCCCCCACGCGAGGGGGTGGGACGGGAAGAAGGGGAAAGATACAGCAAACTTCACAAGTTGCAGCTGAAATAATTCTGGAAATTTTACAAAAGCATACACATTATTTGGGACTACGAAGGTGTAGGTGCAAATAAGGGGCCCCAAAGAGTCATTAGGTTTGTGAAAAACCCGCCTCTGATTGTCCACGCCTCTGGGATGTCAGCTGGCACCGAAGATGATCCTAAAAGACAAACAGCAAACCATGAAAGAGACGGCCAGGGTGTGCTTATGCCGTCAACAGCCAATAGCAGGAAGGCAGGCGAGGTGGCGGGCCGAACAAAACGCTTCGCAAGCGGGGCTCAGGCAGAGTATCGCTGCTCATGTGGGGCGTTTATTCACCCAGTGTTAACCGCAGACAAGGCTGAGTTTCAGAGGTTGATGCGTCCTGGAAGGACCGTTGAGGGTTTGTCACAAACTTGGAAACCAGGGACGGCTCTGCTCGCTTAAAGCACTTCTTTTAAGCTTTATGAAAAACAAACAAACAACAAACCTTGCTGACTCCTGTTCCAGGAGGAAACAGAGGCACAATCCCAAGGGCTTAATGAATTTAGTCAGTGATGGAGCTATTTACAGAGGTGTGCAAAGGAGCAAAGGAGCCAGGACGGATACCAGGTGCCCACAGACTAACCTACGTTGGAAGCACTTCCTTCTTTTGGGCTTGAAGAGTCTGGAAAGGAGACAGCGCTGCCAGGGGCTGCAGCCCTGGGAGAAAGGAGGGCGGGCCCTGCCAGAGCTGCGGTGGGGCCGGGGAGGAAGGAGGGGAGTGCTCCCCGAGCTCTCCACCCCGCGTCATGGGCTGAGTTGTGTCCCCTCCCTATGCTGAAGCCCTCCCAGCCCTTCAGAATGTGACTTATGAGGAAATAGCCGTTTTAAAACAGTATTTAAGGTAAAACGGGGCCATTAGGGAAGACCCTAACCCAACGTGACCGGTGTCCTTGTAAGAAGAGATTAGGGCACAGGGAAGACCACGGTGGGAGCACAGGAAGAAGATGGTCGCCCACAAGCCAGGGAGAGGGGCCTCGGAAGGAGCCAGCCCTGCTGACACATCGATCCAGGACTTGTAGCCTCCAGGGACATGAGATATCAAACTTGTGCTGTTGAAGCTGCCCGGTTTGTGGCGCTTTGTTATGGCAGCCCTGGCAAACTAGTACACCTTTCCCCAAAGGCGGCCCCACTTTCAAGGGCCCCGCCCAGCAGGAGGTCAGAGCCCAGAGGACTCCATCTGCACAGAGCAGTCTCCTGGCCACAGAGTGGGGAGGAGAAAGATGTGATGTGGATGGGAGGTGGGGAGGACAAAGCATAAATGCAGGACACACAGATGAGCCAAAAAATAGAGAAGTTGCCTACAGAGTGCATGTTCCCAAGGAAAACAAGAATATGCCTTGTTTTAAAACTTCAAAGGCCTGATCCACACTCTTATTTACATCTTCACCAAGTCAGAATTCAGGCTCCTTTTATATGAAAATGGGGAGGGGATGTGGCTGGTTGCTGCAAACTTCTTGGTGTGGAATCATCTGTTCTTGTAGCTGTACACGTGGGTCATGGTGTCCCTGTAAACCTCCAACAAGACAAATGTTATTCTCTGTTCTGCGGCTTTTTATCTTTATGTGAATGGGAAGGTGTTATACTCTTAAAGGTCAGAGCCTTGAGAATAGGCTCTCCTGTGTTTTTCAGGCTCCAGGCAACATTCTTTTACAAAAGGTGCAGAACCAGCGTGACTAAGCCCCAGAAACAGAGCACAGAGTTAGAGCCAAAGGAACAGATCTAATGTGGAGTCTGATGTTTTCTTCCCTTCTACAACATGAAAGTAAGCATAGCCTTTTGGAATCTAATCTATTGGTGGACAAAGAGTTCTGGCATTTGACTTGCAATTGAGATAAGTTGCCTCCAAGTTAATTATAGGTCTATGGTTTGAACAGCTAGATTCAGACTTTTCCAGAACATTTATTAAGTGCTCAGGAAAAAGCATGGTGCCAAGTGCTCTGCAGGAGAGAGGGTTTTTATAAGATGTTTTATGCGACTGGTAGTCCCGTGCCCCCACCAGGGATGGTATTTGAGCAAACCCGTAACTCCCATTTAACTGGAACACCCGGTACAGGCATCATGTATATTGCAGCATTAAGGTATCTTGTTTTCCAAGAAGCAGTCTTTTGGTCCTTAGGTGGGTGTTTGAGCTCAGCCCTGGTGTGGTTACTGTCTGTGTCCACAAGATGGCAGACATGACCAGGAAGAGGAGCCACTGGGCGTCAGTCTCCAGGCTGGGCGTCAGTCTCCAGTCTGGACCACTGGTGGGGTCTCCAGAGTCTTTAGAGGTTCCTGGACGAGGCAGGGGGACTGGGATTCCATAGTAGTCCCTCCTATGAGTTAGGAGAAGGATCAGCTCAGAGGCCAGTGAAGTAGCTGGGAGGCAGTCATGGGGGATGGAGGGGGGAGAGAATCACATCTAAGTATGAAGTCTAGAGAGGGATCAGAGGGTTGTTTGATACAGAGTTGACGCATGGGGACAGAGACAGGAGGAGTGTCAGAGGAGCCAGAACACCAGGTAAAAAGGTGAAAGGCTGAGAGATAAACCAGGGTCTGGAGGAGGCAGGCAGAGGAGAGGGGTGTGTCGGGATGGGCCCAGGACAAGCTGGTTCTGAAGTCCATAATGCTAGTCCTGGACTCAGGAGAGGTGCTTCCAGGAGAGGTGGCTGCAGGGATGGAGTTGGACTTGCTCGATCTTGAAGGAGGACGGGGACAGAAGACACAGACTGAGCCAAGTTCACAGCTGGTTCAGAGAACGGCAGGACTTCTGATGGGCTGGAGCAGAGTGGCATGGAAAGGGGCAGGGAAATGAAAGTGCAAAGCTGGGGGTTTGCCCGTCCAGGAGTGTCCTTGAATGCCCAACTAAGCACCGTGGGCTCCGTGGTCATAGACATGAGACAGACTTTAAGACTTTTTTAAATAAGAAAAGTGATCTATACTGGTGCTTTGGCAAGACCAATTGGAAGCGAAATACAAAACTGATCTGAAGGAGAGTGATCTGAGGCAGTGAGAGTGGCCACAAACCCCTGAAAATACTTTAGAGGTATGGAATTGGGAGCCCAGTATGATAATGCTATTTGAAAAAAAAACTGGGGAAATGTTAAAGGGATTAGTGGCTTATGCATAATGGAGAGAAAAAGCTTGTGAGTGTTTTTATATTGGTTCTTAGTAGAACTTTAACACACAGACACAGACACAATTAGATTATATAAATTTAGAGCAAGAGTTAAATGAATACTCATACCTAGACACATGTAGGTACTTTTACATTTTTTACTACCAGTGGTTTTCTCTGAGGCATGGCTGAAACTATCCCGTCCCAAATGTTTTACTTTGCAATCCAGCCTTCAGGAGCACACACATGTCCTTGGCTTACTTCAGGGCTCCAGTGTGGTCTAGAAATGTTTGCAGTATTAGAACTCCCCAGATATCCTTGATACAAATGTAGAAGAGTGCTGTCTCAACTCAGAACGTGCCAGCCAACCCTAACCCACCACTTTAAAAAATGGACTAAAACAAAAGCATTGGGCAGCCCTTTCCTTCCCTCCCCACGGCTCAAGCTCAGCCATCACGTTTGACAGGGACTTCTGAAATCTGGTTTTAAACCATTACTGTTATGTTTTATCCATTCCTCCAAATCCTTCCAGTAATAGAAAAAAAAAGTCTTTGGTATATTTTCTTTGGACACACAAAGATCTAGGAAATCCATGTACCCAGAGATCCCAATACTGTGTTTTTAATTCCATTGTCTTCAGAATTTTAAAGTTTAAATTGACTGAAATAAAAAGAGAGTGAAGTTTATCTCCATGGAGTGAATCTGCACACCAACAGGATGACGTAGAATTGACGTCTTTCCTAATCAGAAGTACATCTCTCACGTTTCTGTCTTTTAAGTGATTACCGGTATTGGTCAGGGGTGGGGTGGGCTATCTGTGGTCATTTCCAGAGTTATAAAGAGCCACCAGGACATAATTTTAGAAATGCACTTAGAATCTGCATGATGTTAAATCTCTAGGGCATCTTTGAGATAATCTACTATAGTCCATTTCCTGGCAAATGCTCTGGCTTACCCCAGGGCATCCGTGTACAGGCAGAGAGACTTGGATGTAATCCAGGTTAGAGATGCATCTTGACATGATGCATGTGGTCCAGAGGGCTGTGTCTTTGGGTAGTGGGCATGAAGAACAAGAATGTATGGACCAGGGGAATTTGCCATGCCATTGAGCCAATTCCCAGCTATATGCTTGGGTAACAGTTGGAAACACTCACTGCTGAACAAGTGGAGGTTTTAAAACTAGTTTGAAAACTGGGTTTTTTTTTAATTGATGGAAGATCTTCATTCTTCTAGAAATTGAGCTCCATTTTCGTGTTTCCAACTCTCTACTTCAGTCTTACTGTCACCACTGCCTCCCTTTGAGGTTCTGTCTTGTCAGCTCTTAAAATTTCTGCCACATCCTTCCCTCTCCACGAGCATGTGTGTGTTCATTCCAGTCCACCTTCCACTGAGCTGTGGGCTCCAGCTGCTTCTGACCTTGGTCTCTCCAAGGCTTTTCGTATCTTGCTTGATGTGCAATGCCATGTATGTTTGCATTTTCCCCCTCTTAGCATAAGGGAGCCTTTGCTTCACCTCAGTCACTGGCAGAGTATACATACGTCATCATGATTCTGTTTCAAAGTCAGCAACACAGGAGTAACTAGACGGAGACCTAGTTCTGGATCAGCCCAAGAGAGCTGGGTTTGGTCACGGCAGTTGCTCTCCAACCCACCTTCTCGTGGCTGTTAAATCCCTGCTTCCTTCTCTTGTAGCTTTGCCCGTGTGCAGCTTGCCTTCTGAAATGTCTGCAGTGGAGCAGGAGACTAGGACAGGATGCTATGCCTGTGGTGTCTCCAAGGAAGAGCAGGCATGGCGACCGTGCCCATGGATCCTTACAGTCCTAGTTAATGTCCACGGGGGACTGTTATATGGTACCTAAAAGAGAAACACAGGTGAAACCTTAGGAAAGCGTGCTAATAATTCAGCGACAAGAAAGCTAAGAAGGAAATACTCCGAAGACAGTAAAACTTCAGTCTCAGGCTGCGTTGATTCTAACTTTGTGATAATTGCCACAGAATTCGGCTGAGTTACTTTAACATCATCAGCTTGCTTAACAAATCCGTTCATGGTTGACAAAGGTTCAGGGCTGTTTACAAGGAGGTCATTTATTCACGTCACTGACAAACACTAATAGAAGAACACAGTTCTCTACCAGGAGTTTTTGCTGCTTTAGAGTCCGTTGTCATTGCTTCTGCTTTAGTAGACTCCACACTCAGAGACAGTGGTGTAGAAGTTATACGCACAGTCTCACTGTCCTCACTCAAGCACCTGTAAAGGCTCTGGGCTCGGTGTTGCACGCGCTGCTGACAACCAGAAGTGCCGAGCGTACAGCCGTAACGAGCTGGGCGCCAGCACTTAGCTCTGTGGGTGCGCTGCCTGCTGTCCGAAGCAGTGCTTTCCAGTAATTCTTTCTAGTTTGTCAAAGTGTTAACAAAAGCTCCACCATATTTTCCACGTTCGCAGTGCTTGGTTTGGAGGTGTTGACTGAAGGAAAACACAAGACCTAAAAGTTGTGAGTTAAGGTTTATTCGGGGATCTTACTGAGAAAGATAGCCTGGCAGTAGTCTCTCTGATAGCTCTGAGGAACTGCTCTTAAGAGTATGGAAGGGGACAGGATTTATAGGGGTTTTTTTGGCTGGGAAAAGCACATAGTCAAACATCAAGAGATTACTGCTAATCGCACAGAACAGACATCTGAAGGTACTGATTTTAGCACTTTTCTGTGTCTGAGAGGATGCAAGGATCTGGGCTCATTGAAACGATTCCTTAATTATGCACCGTAACTTTCTAGGGGCCAGTATCCCGAGCACAGAGTGCTTCCTGTTTCTCTCCATCCTGAATTCCCTCAGGGTGCACTGTTGGTGGGCACTAGCAGTGGCTAATGGTTTGATTGGTGTACGGGAGGGACAGGCAACACTCCCTGTCCACGGGGGGGGGGGGGAGCAGGTGAGGACGCGTACAAGGTCATCAAATGAGCTATTGAGCATTTTGCTTTTAAGTCTCGTGAATGTCTGCTAATCTCAGTTCTCTTGCTGCTGTTTCTCTGACCTGACTCTGAGTCCTCTGTTGACTATGTGTATTTTTATGGTACTTGTTGACCACATTATGTGGTGGTGACATTAACGGAGAGTCCCAATCTAATGACTTGACAGGAGAGATATATGATTCAATAAAATGGCACATTTTAAGTAGCGAAAAGTCTGTCAGAACACAGAGTACTGACATCAGGTTCCAAACTAAACTCTGGATCTACAGTTGTTCATGTGAAGTCAAGACTCCTGGGTCTTCCAAAGGTTTCATGTAATTGGTGGGTACCAATTATATGTGTATTACACGCAACATCATCTTTCAAGTCTTGGCTTCCTGAACACCCCAAATAGAACAATGATAAAGATATGCCACAAGATGACACTGGGGTCGTATTTAAACATGGGAGCTCAGGTTCAGGGGATTGGAAAGGCCATAGTACATGGGACTCACAAAACATGGTGTTAGGATGTCTGTAGTTTATTTCAAAAACCTTTCAGCAGAGGCAGTAGGACATGAGTGAGTGCATTAGTTGATTTTAACTGACCGCTCCAGGAATCCTGCGTCTTAATGAAAGGCCGCACTCCACAGGTGACTGCTACCAGTGTTTGAGCTTTCTTATCTGCATTAACCCTGGAAGGTTTTCTCAATAGCACAAAGATGCTAGAGATAAACTGTCACTGCAGAAGTGAGTGACTTGTTAATTAGCATAATGGATGTTAGAAATAGGCTTCCTCGCTATTCTGGATCGTGCGGCTTAGTGAAATTATTAGGAAGATACTCCTTACCCCCTGCTTTAACTGCATGCAAGGATGCAGTGAGGCTTCACCCAGGTGTCCTGTCTGATACGGATGTGGGCTCAGATGCTGGGAAGAATCTGGTGGCCTGATGCCGAGTACGAGGCCAACAGAACTTCTTCTAGAGAATACGGGGCACCTGCCTGGAGGAAAACTGTATGGTTGGATCACCTAAAGCACATTCGTTGAGCTTACAGAACACGTCATTGACATGCTTCTTATGCATGTTTGATGAGTGTCAGGCTGTGAGCTCTGAGGTTCGCTTTCATTGTAAGCTGCTAGCAAAGTTGTGGAGAAGGAGCTGACCCTCACCCACCTCCAACCCCCCCTTGGGGGCGGTTTTGATCTGTGAAGTCTACCTAAGATATTTGTTCAAGGTGGGTCAAGTTTGTCATCACCAGAAGGGATAATAAACTGTAAACCTCAGACAGGTAATTGGCTTGAGACACAGAAAGAGGGAAAGGTGGGTTGTATTAGGAGCAACATACATGTGGGTCAAAAGGTGCCCCCTTGGTCCAGGTATGGTCAGCCTAGTCCTTTAAAACCTCTGCCCAAGAGGGCTGCCTGGAAGGGTGGGGGCCACGCAGAGAGGCAGACTGCCAGAAGCCAGGGCTCAGGAGTCAAAAGCACCAGGGTAGAGGAGGGGCATTGCCTGCATCCTGGCGGGGGGGTGGGGCGAGGCCATCTCTGAGCATCTTGTGAAAATGCCCCCGTGTGAGAAAGAATCAATTTCTGGTATTGCCACAGAGGACAATGCGTGGTCACCACCATTGCAGCCACATACAAACTTCCCTGTTGGTCCCAGGCAAGGTGAATCGGTCACGCTGCAGCCGCGAATTAACTGGGAATCACATCAGCTTAACATAAGGAAAGTGCCTTCAGGACTAGCGAGTGGGCTGTTCACAGGAAGACCAGGGTGCCGTGGTCTGCTGTCTGCACAGTGTCCTGGGGGTGCTAGTCTGCCCAGAACTGTCTCTGATTGTTACAGTCCCAAGCGACCCCGGAACATGCGCCCCCCTGGGCACCAGAGCCAGGTGATCGGGGATATCCCCTAGGGCAGCAGATGCGAAAACCAGGCACCAGGCATAAAAACCAGGGCACCAGACGTGTGTGAAAGCTCCCCTCTGGGAGTTACGGCAGAGGAAGAGCACAAAGACGGCACACACGGTGGGATGTCTCTAGAAAGGATTGCAGCAGGCCCTGGACGTGCTTCATTAGCAGCCTGCCCCTCGGGCTGCAGCTGTGGTGATGAGCCCATACGCCTCTGTCACGGAAAGAGCAGGCTCCTCCTTGGACTCCGGCCTCTTGCTGCGCCCCCGGGGGGGAGCTGCTGTTTAAGAACTCTTTCTCCCTTGGTTTCAGTCCTGTGCAACCCTCGAGCATAAGCCCCACTGGCCACCGGAGCCAGGAACCTCTAGACTTTACAGGTGCCGCAGGGTACCATTCGGAACAGCTCACTGCTGTGACGGAAGGGATGTCACCAGGAGCTTCTGTGAAGACACGGGTCCCAGCAGGAGACTGAGGAGCTGTGCCTGGCTGCGTATGTTCTCCACCCACCGTCTGTCAGTCTTACTTCAGCTGTCCACATTTATGTCAAGGAAAGCCAAAGCCTGCACATACTTAGTACAGCTTGCCCGTGAAAAATTACAGAAACGTCTCAATACTTCTTCACAGAGAGATTTACATGTTAGGTGACTGCCTTTATTTCAGGAATTCATTCTTCTTTGACACATGAGGATAGAAAGCAAGAGAATTTTGCTGAAGGTGGGAGATTCAATAATTTATTTGACTGAACCACTCAGCCCTCCAAATCTGCTTGACTGGGTATCAGTGCTTCCTTTATCTTTCAAAGTAATGTGGATTCAAAGCACACCTCATAATTAAAATTGTCATGACAGCATCAATTTGCTCCCTGGAATCTGATGTTTTTCCTGTCTCAAGACTCTTTTTAAGGTTCATTGGTTTCTGCTTCATCTCAGCTTACAGTGAGCGTGTGTTAGTGTGTTTTTGGTGGCAGGGTCTCTAACACACACACACAAACTGATGCTCAATTTTAAAATGGAGAAGTTAAAAAAAGATTTCCGTTGTTCAGGGATGCCAAAGCAAACATTTGATGCTGTACATGCAGCAGTCATCAAATCAAATCAGATTTCTCTGCAGCGTGCAGTGCTGTTTGATAGCATTCTACCCACAGTAAAACTTTCAAAACTGGAGTCAGTCCTCTCAAACCCTGCCGATACTTAATCAACCAAGTTTACATAATATTCCAAACCCTTTGCTGCGATTTCAACAATCTTCACAGCATCTTCACCAGGAGTAGATTCCATCCCAAGAAACCGTGTTCTTTGCTCCTCCATAAGAAGCAGCTCCTTACCCTAAAGTTGTAACGGCATGAGAAACGTTAATCTTGCACATCTCCGTCAGAGCTCTTGGGCGGCCAGGCGCATTGTCAATGAGCGGAAATCTTTTGAAAGGGATCTTCCCCACCCCCCACCCCCAGCAGCAGGTCTCAACAGTGAACTTAAAATACTCAGTAAGTGATGTTGGAAACAGATGTGCTGTCATCCAGGCATTGTTGTTCCATTTTCAGGGCAAAGGAAGAATAGATTCAGCAAAATGCTGAAGGGCCCTAGGGTTTTTGAATGGAAAGTGAGCACTGGCTTCAGCTCAAAGACACCAGCTGCGTTAGCCCCTGACGAGAGTCAGCCTGTCCTTGGGAGCGCTGAGGCCTGGCGCTGACTTCTCCTCTCCGGCTGTGGGAGTCTCAGACGGCGTCTTCCTCCAGTGGAGGCTCTTCGTCTGCACTGAGCCCCGTTGTCTGGGGTGGCCTCCCTCAGGAGCGGTCTGAGCTGGAGCTTCTGGGTGACCCGCCGCTGCTCCTGCCTCAGCCCTTGCTGCCTCACCGGCGCCGGCGTGTTACGGGGGCGCTTCTTTCCTTAAACCTCGGGAGCCAGCGTCTAGCTTCAGACTTTCCTCCTGCAGCTTCCTCAGCTCCCTCTGCCCTCACAGAACTGAAGAGAGTTACGGCCTTGCTCTGGCTTAGGCTTTGGCTTCTGTCCCGACCACTAGGACTTTCTCCGTATCGGCAATAACGCGGTTTTGCTTGCCTGTAATTCGTGTGTTCACTGGAGCCGCACTTTTAACTTCCTTCAAGACCTTTTCCTGTGCGTTCACAGCTTGGCTATTTGGCACCGGAAGCCCAGCTTCTGGCCTCTTTGGGCTTGTGGCCTGCCTCCCTCACTAAGCGTGGTCATTTCTAGATTTTTATTTAACATGAGAGCGTGTGAATGTTGCATCCACCTGAAAACGTACAGGCCATTGCAGGGTTACTAACTGGCCTAGTTTCAATATTACTGTGTCTCAGGGGGTACGGAGGCCCGAGGAGAGGGAGAGAGATGGGCCGGTCAGTGGAGCAGTCAGGTCACGCACAGCATTTACACGTTAAGTTCTCCCTCTGATACGGGGGTGTGGTTCATGGCACCCCAAAACAGTTACAATAGCAACATCGAAGATCACTAATCACAGACCACCATGACAAGTGTAATAATGAGGGAGAAGTCTGGAATACTGTGAGAATTACCAAAATGGGATGCAGAGACATGCAGAGCAAATGCTGTTGGAAAAATGTCAGCAATGTATTTGCTTGACCCAGGGTTGCCACAAGCCTTCAATTTGTAACAAACAAACAAATAAAAAGCAGCAACAACAACAAAAAAAAACAAAGCAAATCTGCAAAGCACAATCAAATGAGATATGCCTGTGTGCAAGCCAAACCCAAACTCCTTGTCCTCTCAGTTCCTTTTCTTGACTCTGCCTAGCACCTCCCTCAGGGTTATGTTGCAATAACATGCACCCACAGGTTATAACCTTGGGCTCATAATGTGTTACTTTGTATTATTGTGTCATTAAACACGGCATTTGGGTTGGTGTTTCTGTCTACTTTGTTTGGGGCCTTGGCAAGCTCTTCTTGGTGATAACCATGATGCTAGTTAATTTCCCTCCAAGTTCATGCACGCCACGTTATGCTTCTGTGTTTAAAACCATGGAAGAATGAGATAATTTTATCTCACCGATGTCAGTTAGTGTAAACGGACCAGACTGTTTTCCACTGTCGGTGTGTTTCATTCCCCCTCCAGCAGAGTCCTGCTTATCTTTACTTCTGTTTGCCTGTTTCTAGAGCTGTGTGAGACCTGTTTTATATCTTAATTTATTTTTGGAAAAGGATGGAGATTAAGTTTTCTCTCCTTTGGTTTTATAACATCAAATAACTGTTGAGCAAACACTTCCTGGGCAGTTTAATCATCACCAGCTTTATTTTTGGCTCCACACCCCTCGTTTCTCTTATGCTGAGGAATAAATGTAAGTCGGGTTTGCTGTGTTTTCTGGCCTCTCCCAGCAGATGTAAATGGCTCCATCCCAGTGGCTAACATGTTCAGCCCCACAACTGTATCCGTCATCTAAAGGTGGGTCTCCTCCCTCCTCCGGCCTGGACCTGTCACCGGTGCAGGGGCTCGGGTTGGCTCGGGGGACCTGGTCCACTTCTAGTCTCTTTTCCCACTTCTGTTCTTATTCCACCAGGCTTGTGTACAAGGAGAAAGGTGAGGAAAGGGGGTCAAGAAATTTCTTATCCGACGGCTCTTCCATGACCTGGCATCAGCACTCTACACACTTGGCAGATGTTTAAAGCCATCAGCCAGCCCTTGGACGGGACTGAACGTGGGGTCTCCCATGAGCATGCCACCTCGGAGCCACCCCAGGCACTCACACATTCTCTGCTCTGGAAATCCTGTCTAATGCAAGACGTCCAAGATCCAGTCCTTTTCCTTGACTCTGCCTTCAATCCTTATCTCCTACAGCTCAGGTCTTCTTGGCAGGAAGCAGACACCTGTTGACCGTACCCTCTAACTTAGGGGTCCCTTTCTCTTGGCTTTAGATGAGGACGAAATGCATCCGTTCTCTCTATTCTTGCAGGGAGAGCTCTCTCCGAAGATTCTCCTTGCTCCAAATAAAACCTTCCTCAGTAGCCAAACTTAATGTGAGTGGGGGGTGAGGCTTATGAATGGTTTCCAGACATCTCCTTTATGAATTCCGCATATGGTCTGGCGCTTTCTTTGGAAGGCACTATGTGTTGTCCTTAGGTCCTTGGAGGAAACTTGCACTGAACATCCTGTTACATTAAGAGGATGACAGACGCGATTATGTTCATGTTGCATAATATGAATAATTTTCATTTGCATGTTTCATTCTGCAGAAAAAAACTGGCATGATCTGAGAATCAATGAATATTAGAGCTGTGCCAGCTGTTCATTATTAATCAGCTTTGTGTGTGCATTCAACCTAACATGCTCGGTCAGTTCAAGTCTAGGCACCCTGATGGTACTCACCAAGCCTCCGTGTGCCCAGTTTATTAAATCTGTCCACTTAAATTTTTGCACATGTGTTTGTGTGATTTAAAGGCATCACTTCAATATTCAAAATTCAGTGTAGTTCAGCCATTTTAAAACCTAGTTTCAGGAGTCCGTGTGTGGAGTAATACTTTGTACATGTTCTAATAGCTGCGTCTTGTTGTCCTGGGGGCATATTAGCTGTTTCTACAGTTAAATGCCCTTTAGAACTAAGAACACGGAGTTGGGAAGCATGCTAACTAATACTTTAAAATTTTAAATTAAGTGACCCCAAACCAGTGGACATTGTAGAAAGAGTGAGCTTTTCAAGAAGGAAGATGAAATAAGAGTAGGAGGGAGAATGTAAGTAGAAATTAGAAAGGAATAAACAGAACAAGAGTTCATCTGAAGTCTTACCCTGGACTCCATGGAACACCTGAGGGTCAGTTGTAGGCTGTAGGGATCCTGTAAACTTCCTGAAGTTGCTACCAGTGTTATTGTGATGATGTGCATTTTTTGGAAGAGAGGGTTCTTAGCTTTCACCAGGTTTTCAAAGGCACCCCAATGACTCCCACAGAGAAGGAATCATGGTTTATTATCAATAATTACGTTTGGACTTCTGAAATTGGACTGCATAAGTCATTCTTTCACTAGATAGACATACAGTTGAGCAAGTCGCTTTAACCTCTTTGGGTACCAGTGTTTTGACTTATGCCTTGGTGGTGTGAGCTGTGGTCTGGCGACATGCAGAGGGGTGGGGCTTAGGGAGACAGCCAAGTAATACTCTTCTCCAGAATTTAGAATCACATGAAAGTAAAATATGTTAGTGCAACAGATGGAGACCAAATTTTAATTTTATAAATTTTAATTTTATAAAAACTGGATTGGAGAATATGGTTTAGGTCTGCAGCCAAATGTACCTCCTTGTATTTCATTACATGGCTCTCTGCTTGGTGCATTGAGACATTCACCAGAACAGCAAATTTATTCCCCTATCAGGTTCCTGCCTAGAGATGCAAAGAATATTTGCATCCTGAGGGCACACTTTTCCAAAAAGAGTATCCAGAAGGTACTGAATCAAGTGTTTTCAGTTCCTCTCCCCAGTTGTACCACAAAGATTAATGAGAGAGCACAGAAAGACCATTTTCTTCTAGGAGAGTAAACCCTCAGTTTCTTGCTTTATGAGACAAGGTGGGGAGGCTGGAAGGCATGGAAAGTCACTGCGCATGGAGAGATGCCACTCGCCCATACAAAGCAAAAAGGCTGTCTAATAAAATAGCTTGGAAAGGCCATTTGAGGTCCACGAGTGTAGAACATTTTATGTAAATTTAAGAAAGTTTTAATTTGCTCAAACAAAACATGATTATTTACTTTTTGAAATGAGTGTGATATAACCATAGGCTGTAGAGAGATGAAAGTGTGACAGTTATTATACAGTATATTGGAGGAGTAAAAATGGGAAGATAGAAACATGAACCAGAAAGCTGTTATAACAATCAGGGTGTTAGGAACCAAGGCCCTGAACCGTTGGCAGTGAAAATGAAGATTAAACAGTCATGGTGGTGACTCGCTGAGCACTGGGAGAGAAGGGCTGCGGGATCGGAGGGACCACGTGCAGCTCTAAAGCTCAGCTTTTGGAAGACGAGGCTTGAGTAAATGAGGAAGGGCGGTTTGGGGTTGTGACCAATGATAGGTTTTAATTGTGCCATTTTCATCTGCTGGGTTAGATTGGTGGACTAGGGTGAGCAATGCATAGTTTGTCATTAATGAAACTGAAGCCAGTGATAAAGGAGCCAAGAATATGCAATGGGGAGAGGATGAGTCTCTTCAATAAATGGTGCTGGGAAAGCTGGACAGTCACATACAAAAGAATGAAACTAGACCACTGTCTCACATCCTACACACAAAAAAACTCAAAGTGGATTAAAGACTTGACTGTAAGACCTGAAACCATAGAAATCCTAAAAGAAAACATAGTTGGTAGTTTCCATGACATCAGCCTTGTCAATGATTTTTAGCAAAGGCAGCGTAAATATAAACTAGTGGGTCTACGTCAAACTAAACATTTTATGCATAGCAAAGTGAAAAGGCAGCCTCCTGAGTGAAGGAAAATATGTGCAAATCATGTATCTGATAAGGGGTTAATATCCAAAATACATTTAAAAAAAACTCATACAACTCAACAGCAAAAAACCCCAAACAATGTGTTTAAAAAGTGGAGCAAGGTCTGAGTAGACATTTGCCCAAGGAAGACATACAGATAGCCAGTAGGTACATGAAAATGTGCTCAGCGTCACTGACCATCAGGGAAATGAGAGTCAAAACCACAGTGAGCTATCACCTCACCCCTGTGCAAATGGCTATCATCAAAAAGACAAGAAATAAACCATGTTAGCAAGGATGTGGGGAAAAGGGAGCCCTCAGGCACTTCTGGTGGGACTGTAAATTGGTGCAGCCACTATGGAAATCATTATGGAGATTCCTTAAAATATTAAAAATAGAACTGATGTATGACCCAGCTATCCCACTTTTTGGTATTCATTCAAAGAAAATAAAAACAGAATTACTTACAGTAGCCAAAATATGGGGGCAACTTAAGGATCCATCAATGGACAAATGGATAAAGAAAATGTAGAATGGAATACTATTCAGCTATAAAAAAGAATGAAATCTTGCCATTTGTGACAACATGGATAGACCTTGAGGGAAATATGCTAAGTAAAATTAGAGAAGAACAAATATTGTATGATCTCACTTATAGGTAGAACTTTTTAAAAGAAAGAACTCATAGATTCAGAGAACGGATTGATGGGTGCCAGAGGTGGGGCATTGGGAAAGTAAATCAAAAGGTACAAACTTCCAGTTATAAAATAAATAAGTCACGGAGATGTAATGTATACCACGGTGACTATATTTAACAGTACTCTATTGCAAATTTGAAAGTTAGTGCTGAGAGTAAATCTCAAAAGTTCTCATCACAAGAAAAAAAATTGTGACTATGTAAGGTGATGGATGTTAACTAGACTTACTGTGGTGACCATTCTGCAATATACACAAATATCGAATTACTGTCTTGTGCACCGGAAACTAATAATGTCACATGTCATTTATCCATCAATAAAAGTAAACTGCTGTTAGTTATTCCCTATCCAAGATGGTACGTTAATGGGATTTCCCAGTTAACTGGTACTGGTTTAATCATTTACAGGTACATTTAATCGGGTTTTTTAATTCTTTCCTGGGCATCATACCAGTTACCAGTTTATTGCTTCTCAGCGGCACTGTCACCCTTCATTGCCTTTCTCTGCCACAACAGAGCACGTTTGCTGCAGGTGTGATGTCAAGCTTTGCCGGCAGAGGGAGCTAGAGGGACAGCATAGACGATGGGGCTTCTCAGTTCTGCGTCGCCACTGGTTGGTTCCTTTTCCATGGTTTTATCAGTTGTGTGTGTGTGTGTGTGTGTGTGTGTGTGTGTGTGTGTGTGTGTCGTGGGAGAAGAGAGTAGGGAGCATCCAGTAGCACTCAATTCAAGCTTTGTGAAATGAAATGAGAGCACGCCGTCATTTTGCAAGGTCACAGCCCTCTCTGGCCTGGTGACCACCTTGCATGGACCTCATGCACCTAAGACTTCTTTCTGCCCTGCTGGTGAGGGGGCTGTTCACCAAGATAGCTGCCCTCGGTGCATTCGCCTGCCGGCCTTGGCCAGTGTCTCCAGTGTCTCCAGTACTGGCATCCTACAGAGTCTAATTTCTGCGGTGCTGACCTCCTGCAGCCCTGAGCCCCGCATGGTGCACTTTTTTCAGTGGTCAGCGTTTGCAACAGCAGGTCTCTAGCCCCAGGAACCTCACAGTCAAGGCTTTTCACGGTGCTGGGCTCCTCCTGGGAAGGCTTCCTCTAGCTCCCAACTTCAGGAGTTCCCAGAGGCCAACAGTTTCCCTTGGTGCCTAGACTTTAGCAAGTCCCACTGAGCTCCTCACCATCCAAAGAGCTATGGTTTTGCCCTTTCCAATGAGGGTTGCATTTCAGCCCTGGAGAGGAGGGCCCTTCTGCCGGTATCCTGTTTCAACCTTAGGGATACTGGTTGCACCATGTATCTATTCCTCCTAAATTCTAAAGAATTCTCTTTAACCCTCATTAGCCAATTCATTATTCCAATTCCATGTTAATAATAATTCTTTATGTTCAACTACATTACTATGTGCTTTAAGTGGCTTTTATTTAAAAAAAAAAAAAAGAGCAAAACTGAAGAGCTATTTGCTCCCAGTTCTTTTGGGGGGGGGAGGGGGGTAATTAGGTTTATTTATTTATTTAAGCGGAAGTACTGGGGATTGACCCCAGGACTCATTTGTGCTAAGCAGGTTCACTACCACTGAGATCTACCCTCCTCCGCTACTCCGCGGTTTCCGTCTCCTTAGGGACCCTCTCTTACACGGACATCGACCTTGCAATCTGGCAAGTCCTACGTGTCTTGCAAGTCTTACCGCTCTCCCAGTGAGCATTCCAAGACTAACTCTCCTTTGCCTTGACTCCTTCTTGTGTCTAAATAGCCCTGACCACTTGAAAAAGGCCCAAGATAAAGCAGCTTTGTTCTGAATGATGTCAGTCTTGCAGATTTAACTCATTTATGGAGAATCATTTCTGGTTGCTTACTTGCGTAGCAATCTTAATGGAACAGGAGGGAATTCGCGTCCTGAGAGCCGGAATGACATGCCTCTTCTGTGTCTGCAGGGAGCGGGCATGCAGCTTTTTACCTTCTCTTCTTCGTTTTCTCCTTTCTCACTTTTATCCCCAAAGAGACAGGGACTCAGCTGGTACTTTAGGACTGGAAATAGGCTCTACAGGACCAGGCAGGCTGGAATACTTTTGTAGCAGAAAGAAGACTGCAGTTTTCTGAGCAAGTCCTAATTACTCCAGTCAAGACATTAGGAAGATAAACCTCCAGGGAGACTTCCTACAAAGGGATGTTGAGATGCTTACCTGGCAAATGAGGGCCACTTCTCTCCTGTGCTTTCTCCACATCCATACCCCACCCCGGCCCCCAGGCACCCCGTGTGCACCTGGCGCCAACGTGCTCCCAAGTTCTCAAGGCCGACGTGGTCAGCTCTACTCCCCACTCCGAAAGGATTTATTTTCCACGCTTGCTTTTCCTCCTTCTGTTCCCATTAATAATAATTTTAAAAACTCCCAATGATTGAGCCTGAATTAACTTAGTGCTTTTTAACGTTAAAGTATAAGTGACTGCTATATTTAATACCCATTTGTAGCCCTGAAGAGGAGATTTTTATCTTTTATTGATGATGTATGGTAAGGAGTGAGTAGTTTTGAGAAGGCAATCTAATGCTATTTTTTGTTCAACCTAAATGCTTCCTCCTCCTCTGTCATGTCCAAGCTTGGAGAAAAGAATAAGTAATGCACTTGGAGCTGCACCCCCCCTCAGACTGCAGCCCATCCACTGGCACGCCTACCGTTCAAACCTTTACTTAATACTGTGTTCCCAGGGGGCCATAAAGAAGCAAAGAGTCCTGCTCGGATTGGCAAAGTAAACTCGACAAATTATGGATTTCTGGGTCATCTTTTGAGGTGTGCCTTCTCTTCTGACGGACATTGTTCCTGACAATCTCGTTCATCCTGCCAAGTTGGCAGATCCAGACACTTGCTTGTCTTGGCTTTATACGACGAAGTAGTGAAAGAGTTAACTAAGTGGCTCAAGGTCACGGTCCAACGAGGCATCAAAAATGATTAGACTCTTGAGTCTTTCTATGTAATCACATTGCTTCATTCAGGGGATTTTACTTTGAATTTTTCAAATCCCTGACCCATTTTAAATCTGCAGGTTGGCCTGGTGTGCTAAGAGAAATGATAATTTGCTGGGGAGAGATTTCAAATACCTACTGATAGGAAGAACTGCCTTAAAGTGGCATAAAAGATCTCAAGGGGTTTTCAAAGTCACTTCACAAGGCTTTTTGAGTCTTCTGAACATCAAATGATTCTCATGAAAAGAACAAACTTCTAATCTCAAGGTTAAAGAATGGAGGGTGTAAAGCAAGGGCTATTGGCAAAGCTTGTTCTACAAAATGTAGACAAACACATGGGCAGAAAAAGGGATAAATATAAAATGTTTTCATCTACATTTTAATATAATTGTGTGGAGATTTCTCTCCATACATTGATTTGAAGTAAGTAATTGATTTTCTTTGTTTTAATTGAAGAATAGTCAGCTATGTGTCAATTTCTGGTGTACAGCATAACGTTTCATTCATACATATATATACATATATTCCTTTTCATTTTCTTTTTCATTATAGGTTACTACAAGATACTGAATATGGTTCCCTGTGCTATACAGAAGAAATTTGTTTTTTTATCTATTTTTATATGTAGTAGTTAGTATTTGCAAATCTCAAACTCCAATTTTATCCCTTCCTACCCTCTTTCGCCCGGTAACCATAAGATTGTTTACTATGTATGCAAGTCTGTTTGTGTTTTGTAGATGAGTTCATTAGTGTCCTCCTTTTTTTTTTTTTAATTCCACATATGAGCGATATCATATGGTATTTTTCTTTCTTTGTGGCTTACTACACTTAGAATGATGATCTCCAGGTCCATCCATGTTGCTGCAAATAGCATTATTTTATTCTTTTTTATGGCTGAGTAGTGTTCCATTGCATAGATATACCACAGCTTCTTTAAGTGATTGATTTTCTAATTATATACTTGTATGGCTTCGGAGAATAGTGTATACTGAAAGATTATAAGACATTTTATAAGAAACATTTTCTAGCACTTTATATATTTGGATTTGCTAGATTAACTGTGATAATTTTTTTTTTAATTCCTGGTTGAGACAGCGTAGGATGGGTGATCAGCCAAGTTTCCTTTATGCCCAGATAAATAAGAAGCAATCATTCACTCACTCATTTATTCATGTGTTGATTATGGAAATATCCTGTGCACACAGATGAAAAGTGATCATATAGTTCAGTCTGTTAAGCTTATTTTATTTTATGGTTTATTTCTTTCCTTAATCATATATTAATTATATTTTGTTATATTATATATAATTATGTATGTGTATGTGTATATAGACGTGTGTATATACATGTATGAATATATGTATGTGCAGGTATTTTAATTGTAAGAGTTGTAGAGGTCCAGGAAAATTCAAATTTTAAATTTGAACTTTCAAGCCTTACCTGTCAAGGCCAGGGCCCTGATTTGGCAGGAATAGAACAATAAGGCCTTGGGATCTTGGTTTTGAGTTGATGCCCTCAGATAGCTTAAATTTCCTAGATGCTCTGGATCCGCAGAGCAGGAGCGCTGTCACTTTTCTCACATGAAGGCAGGGCTCCACTTGCTTGAAGATGCTGTGGAGACTTCCGCCCTGCAAGATTTCTCACGTTCCTTCAGAGTCTCACTTTCCCTCCTAAGTCACCAGTGACAAGGAGCACTCGAAAATGTTGAATCCCGTTAGTCTTTTTTTAAAGTTACCTACAAAACAGAAACAGACAGACGTAGTAAACAAACTTACGGTTACAGGGGGAAAGAGGGTGGGAAGGGATAAATTGGGAGTTTGAGATTTGCAAATACTAACTACTGTATAAAAAAATAGATAAACAGGTTTCTTCTGTGCAGCACAGGGATCTATACTCAATACCTTGTAGTAACCTATAATGAAAAAGAATATGAACATGAATATATGTGTGTACCTGGATGACTGAAACTGTGCTGTATACCAGGGATTGACACATTGTAACCAACTATGTTTCAATGAAAAGCAAGCAAACAAACAAAAAAAGCGTTGAATCCCCACGTTTGGGTGAACTTTTCCTAGTTAAAGGGTGGTGCTCTCACATTGTTTAAAGATGATGCTAATTTTAAATAGCTCTACATCACTTACGTCTTGTTTTATTTCTCATGCCGTTTATTTAGCTTGTGGTTTTATTTCTCCTTGATCAGATCTGCCATCATTTGGCCTGTTTTACTGTCTCTTAACCTACCTGTCTCCCCCTCACACATTTCCTCTACGTAGCCTGCTCCTGTTGTATTAATTATTACATCTGTTTTACTTACTAATTTATCAGTTAACCTTATACCTCTGCTTAGCTAGCGGGTATAATTACATACACTCTGTGTCAGGCATTGTGATATGAATTTTACCTTTGTCACGTGAGTTCATTTTTTTTTCTATCAACTGATATCGTTCGCTTTGTTTTGCTCCTCACTTTAAGTTCTGGTGTTGAATACTTACTTTATTTAAAATGACCTTTCCCATAAAATGCTATTCTTTAATAAAATCACATTATGTAATCATTAAGAGTAAATCACTGATAAAACCCAGTTGTACACAGTTTCCATGGAAAGTATTATTTAGAGCAATATTTAAAATGCATCTAGGCCTGAGAGCTCTTTTGGACCAGCAGTGAGTAGACCTGCTAATTTAATATTGAAAAATATATTTTTTTAATCAAATAATTCTTTTTTTTTTTTTAACGCCAAATGTAATGTTATCCTCAGTCAATAGAAATTCTCTGGTTGAAGCTGGGGTGAGGCCTCGGAGCCCTGGGAAGTCAGTCCTTTGCTTTTTACTTCACCATTTTTGTCTCAAAGGTGACTCTCTGGGACCTTAACGCTTTGTGAGGCAGTGCCATCTCTTTCACCCTTTTTATTTGACAAGTGTGAAATGTTCTGGAGCCAAAGCTTTCTCCTTGTGAATGGCTGCGTGGCATTGCTTAGTCTGGCTTTGGCTCCCTCTGTTCTGCACCCCCCGGCGAAGTTTCTTACATGGCACCATGTTTTCAGGGCTTCTAGCTAGCTTTTGTTGTTTGGTTTGGGGATTTTAGATGATTTATTGTGGCAAATATTTCTTAAAGTTTCCTAGAATTTTGCTTATAATTTTTCAAAGAGATAGTATCCGTTTCCCATTCAGAACCCGGGATATTCTTTTCTCACACTGTCTTCTTGGAGTATACGTTGACCTCACACCAGTATCCTCTTCCAGTGGGAAATCAGTGATTACAACACCCACACACATTTGCAAACGGGAAGAGAACCGTACAGTCGTCGCTGTCATTGTCACCACCGCAGTCGTAACACATGTTAGCTGGAGTCCTATGCGGTCCAGTCTCTGCGCAGAGTCCCTTTCAAAGAAGAACTGAGCAGCAACCCAAGGTAACTGAAAGGAAGGAAGATCATAGCAGCACAAATCTCAACGCATCTCCAAGCCCCTTTCCTCTCCTACAATACCCAGTATTCTACCTGCTCTGCTGTCTCTCCATTTTCCCCGAAGTCTGCACAGGCTTTGTCTATTTCCCCTGCTTTTTCCTACCTCTGTTACTCCCCACCCCCTGCTCCTGAACCTGCATCTCAAAGACCTGGGCATAAAGTCAGCAGAGACAGAATTCCTTCAAGGGTAAGTGATGGAAGAAAAAAAAAAAAAAAAGGAAAAGAAACAAGCAAGCAAGGAAAAGAAAGAAAACCCCTCTTTTCTTTGAAAGGACTGGGGCGACGGAAGTGAGAGGACCGGTGCAGGGACACATTTGTCCTTGTCACTTTAGCGGTTACATGTGCGCTAGTTCAGGCAATCCTCGAGATAAGTGTACGCGGTAAATAATGTTATTACAACGTCTGTTTTCTTGTCCGGGTAACCAGGACTTAGGGAGATGAAGCAATCTCCTCAGGTCACCTAGCCAGTGAGCGACGGCTCAAGGTCCCCACTTTTAAGCAACTTGCTATACTATTATATGAAGTTTCTGGAGTTTCATAAAACTCAATAATGGTGATTTTCCAATTAGAATGTAGTTTTTCCCCTGTGGCCCATTTTTCTTCTCCAAATTTAAGCCCTGAGAAGTGCATCTTTGCTTAAAATAAGTCTTTATTAGATTACTTCTGCATTACCAATCTGCTGACTTGTTAGTTTTGGAACCTAGACTCTATCAAAAATTCACTTTAGTTATTCTAAAAATTTAAAACACATTTTTACAGAATGGTAGAACTAATTCTTCCTGCAACCATTAGGGTACTTTTTGTTGACGCTGGTAAATTGGAGTGGGTTTCTTTTCCAGCAACACGAGTGTGTGCACAGATGCCCCTGTTGCATTTGTATCGATGTTGGAGTCTTGTGAGATAAAGACAAGTCTTGGAAGGAAGCAACAAAGATGCTTTCTTGCCATGGTAGGAGATAAGAAAAGTTAAAATTTTCTAAAGGCAGGAAGTTACAACTGAAACCTTTGGTGTGAAGGAGGAAGAAACACCTTCCTTCCTTCAAATGTGGACATTTGAACAACAGCAAAGGATTCTTTGGGGATAGGCACTGCTATGTTGTGTAATAAGTGTTGTATGTTGCCATAATTCAGCATGTGGTATTTTCCTTGGTTTGTGAGTTAGGGAAGTCCTGTGCAGAAGTGCCTACGGGTGCAGAGGGTAAGAAAATAAACAGGTGCTTGCTTCAACCTGCATCTCCCAGGACCCAGGTATTCATGATGAACTCTGCCTTGGAGAATGGGGACCATTATGGACACCAACACAACCAATTATTTATCCAATTTTAAGACAAAAACGAAACTAAATACTCCTTGAATGTAGGCAGACAAATTGGAAAATTATTTTTGAAAAGGTAAGTTCTAGGATATCTTTACATTCAGGGAGGCGGAGAGCTTTTTAAGCTGATGCTTCTACAAGACAGTTTCTCTGTTCTGAGTATAATGAAGATGCTCTATGCTCTGTACACAGTCATTCCTGACCAATCAGTAGCTTTCTACTTTTATCACTTGGAAGGATAAAGGATAAAGATTGTGTGTACTTTGGTTTTAGTGTTTCTGAAACTGGGTGCATGGCGTTCTTGGTCATCTGTTAGCTTACTGCAGCTGACGTTTTAAGCCAAGAAGGAAATGGGGAAGGGAACTAGTAACTGGGCACCTTGTGTGTGGAGGCACTGTGTGGATGCTTTCTGTACACTGTCTCATTTATCTTCACGGAGACACGGGAAGTAGGTAATACTTCACCCCGTTTCTCAGATGAGGAAATGAGAGAGTTGATGTACCTCCTCCAAGCTCACACAAAGAGTAGAGAGGCAGAGCAGGGATTTGAGTTCAGCTTTGCCTGATTCCTCACCCTGTGGTGCTACCCTGAACTGTGATATTCCAAAAGGATGGAGCCTACGTGTCCACCTTAGGGTGACGTTCATACATTAGGTATTAAATACCTGTGGCATATCTCGAAGAGAAGTGATCGAACCTAGTCAAACATTAAAACGTGTTTACAAAAGGAAACCTTGTTTCTATTTACATGATGTTTTACGTTGAGCAGTTAGTTGTTTCAATATTTATTTATATTTTTATTGAAGTATAATTGACATACATTAATTTCAGGTGTAGAACGTAATGATTCCATATTTGTGTATACTGCAAAGTGATCACCACGTTGTGTCTAGTTAACATCCATCATCATACATAGCTACAAAATTTCTTCTTGTAATCAGAGCTTTTAAGACCTATTCTCTATGCAACACAGTATTAAGTATAATAATGTACATGATATCCCTATGACATTTGTTTTAATTGGAAGTTTGTACCTTTTGACCCCCTTCATCCATTGTGCCCCCACCCAAACCCCTCACCTCTGGCAACCACTAATCTGTTCTCTTTATCTATGAGCTTGGTTTTGTTTTTTGCTTTTAGATTCTACGTATACATGAGGTCATACAGTATTTGTCTTTCTCTGTCTGGCTTGTTTCAGTTAGCATAATACCTTTGAGGTTCACCCATGTTGGTGCAAATGGCAAGATTTAATTCTTTTTATGGCTGAGTAATATTCCATTATACATATAAATTCCATTTTTTTTTATTTATTCATCTGTCGATGGACACACAGATTGCTTTCATATATTGGCTATTGTAAATAATGCTGCAATAAACATAGGAGTGAATATATCCTTTTGCATTAGTGTTTTTTTCCCCTTTGGATTAAAAACTCAGAGTGGAATTGCTGGATATGATAGTTCTATTTTTGCACAAGGGTTCCCATTTCTCCACATCCTTGCCAGCATTTGTTTTTTCTTGTCCTTTGGATGACAGTCAATCTATCAGTTGTGAGGTGATAGCTCATTGTCTTTTTGAGTTGTATTTCCCTGGTGATCAGTGACATTGAACACCTTTTCATGTACCTCTTGGCCATTTGCATGTCTTCTTTGGGAAAATGTCTATTCAGATTCTCTGCCCATTTTCAATTGGATTTTGTTGTTGTTGTTGTTATTGAGTGAGTTCTTTATATAATTTGGGTATTAATCCCTTATCAGATACATGATTTGTAAATATGCTCTCCCATTCAGGAAGATGCCTTTTCATTTTGTTGATGGCTTCTTTTGCTGGGCAGAAGCTTTTTAATTTGATGCCCCACTTCTTTATATTTGCTTTTGTTGTCTGTGCTTTTGGTGTCAAATTTGAAACTCATCACCAAGACTGATGTCAAGGAGCTTTATGGTTTCAGGCCTTGTAGTCAAGTCTTTAATCCATTTTGAGTTAATTTTTGTCTGTCATGTGAGCAAGTGGTCCTGTTTCATTCTTTTGTCTGTGACTGTCCAGCTTCGCCCACACCGTTTATTGAACAGTGTGTCCATTTCCCATTGTATATTGTTGGCTTCTTTGTCATAAATTAATTGACCATATATGTGTGGGTTTCTTTCTGGGCTCTCTTATTCTGTACCATTGATCTATATGTCTGTTTTTATGTCAATATCATACTTTTGATTACTGTGGCTTTGTAATATAGTTTGAAATCAGGGAATGTGATGCCTCCAGCTTTGTTTTTCTTTCTTGTGATTGCTTTGGCTATCAAGGATGGTTTCTGGGTTTATACAAATTTTAGAGTTGTTTGTTATAATTCTGGAAAAAAATACCATTGGGATCTTGTTGGGGATTGCATTGAATCTACAGAGATAGTATGGACATTTTAATAATATTAATTCTTCAGATCCATGAGCATCCATTTATTTGTGTCATCTTCAGTCTCTTTCCTCAGTGTCTTATAGGTCAGAGTGTGGATCCTTCACCTCCTAGGTTAAATGTATTCCTAGGCATTTTATTCTGTTTGATGCAATTGTAAAGTGGACTGTTTTCTTAATTTCTCTTTTTGATAGTTTGTTATTAGTGTACAAATGCAACATTTCTCTATATTGATTTTCTATTTTGCAACTTTGCTGAATTCATTTACTAATTCGAACAGTTTTTTGGTGATGTCTTTAAGGCTTTCCATATATAGAATCATCTCACCTGCAAACAGTGCAAAACATCCAGCTAGGATGCCTTTTATTTCTTCTTTTCTCTAATTGCTCTGAGTAGAACTTCTAATACTATGTTGAATAAGAGGTGAATGTGGGCATCCTTGTCTTATTCCTGGTCTTAGAGGAGAAGATTTCAGCTTCTCTCCACTGAGTGTGATGTTAGCTATGGACCTGTCATATATGGCCTTTATTATGTTGAGGTACCTTCTCTCTAACTGGATTGGAGCAGGAAAAATACAAGATAAGGCAGGTACATCTTGTGGTGCCAGGAAGCAAAAATGCTTTAAAAAAATCCCATACTGATGGGGGTTTGTCAAAGGATGCAGACGCCAACTGAAAGAACTCCTAATGACCAAACTGCCATAATTTGAGCAACAAAATGAATAAAGTAGAACTGGCTTCTAACTCACTGTATTATATAAATATCCATGAGTCCTTACTGAAATAGATTAATGATTGAATTAATAAATAAATGGGAGAAGAGACAAATCTCCCAGACAAAATTACTGAATAACTTCTATACATATTTCTCTCTCAAGGAGGTAGAATAAAACTCTCCACTCCTTAAATGTGGGCTATGCATACTGACCTCTATGCAAAGTAGTATGTAGGAAAAAAAAAAAAGAATAACTTCAGCATCTCAAAACACTACCTGAACCAGGTGATCAGGGGCATCATTAACAGTGAAATCAGGCTGAGAGTATGTACCCTTGGAATGATGTGATGAAAATGGTGCTTTCTTTTGTCATCTTCCCCCATAAAACCATAACTCGAGTCTAATCGTGATGAAAATATAGAATGAATCCCAACTGAGGGACATTCTACAAAATACCTGACCAGTATTTTTCAAAACTCTCAAGGTCATCACAAAGAAGGAAAGTCTGAGAAACTGCCATGGTCCAGAGGAGCCTAAGGAGACATGGCAAATAAAGTAATGTGTCCTGGATGGAGACCTGCAACAGAAACTCAGGAAATCTGAATACAGTAAGGACCTCAGTTAATAATGCATCATTATCAGTTTGTTAATTGTGACGAACTAATATACTAATATAAGATGTTGACAACAGGGGATACTGGATATGGAGTGGATGGAAATTCTCTGTACTATCTTCACAATTTTTCTGTGAACCTAAAACTGTTAGAAAAATTTTACTAAAAAAACATAGTTGGGAAGTGATTTTCTCATATTTCACATGAGAAAACAGAGCTTCAGAGAGTGTAAGTAACTTGTCCAAGGTCAGGGAATCAAACATTAAGTGGCGAGTTGTGGGGTTTGACCTACGTCTTTGGACTAAGCGGCTTGTTTTAGCACCTAACGTCATCTCTTACGTGCCCAGAACCCACTTCCGTGCCTTCCACCCTATTGTCAGAGTTTCCGTGCCTTCTCACTCACAGGGCTTCCAGTGTTTGCACACACTCCAGTCTCTTCTGCTACGGAGGAACACCAGAAAATACACAGATCTATTTGTCTTGGCTTGGGTTGTTTCAAGAGTAGTCTTTAAGACCAAAATGTTCAATGTAAGCAGTTGATTTGTGAAGTGATCCCGTGAAGCACAAGGGAGGACAAACGCCAATAAATTGTCTTTAATGAACAGATTCTGCTGTAGACAATGGGAACTCCGTCCCACTAGGGATCCCGAGGGACCAGTGGGGCACTTCTCTGGGGACAGGAGGCTGTCATTAGTCCTCTGACTCTCATCTTCCCAAGATGAGAGTCAGAGTTTGCTCTGGAGGGATTAACACCCCCATCCCTGGGCTTCACAGTTACAGAGAAAACCCTCATTCAGTGAAGAAGAGAGATTCAGCCTCTTGAAATAGGACGCTATCAGCCTATCAGCCACGGAAGCAGATTTAGGAGAACTCAGGCTGCAGAGATATGGGGTGGGGTCTGCTACCGATAAATTTAAGTTCCTTAAAAATAAGGAACTTTCATAATAATACAAAGTTACCTTCTAATGCCAAGGAGAAATTTTAATGCAGAGGCACACGTAAGTGACTCAGAATTCAAGACTATGTAAAGCAGGTGTTGGCAAACTATGGACGGTGGGCCAGATAGCACCCACTGCCTGCTTTCATAAATAAAGGTTTTACTGTAAGACAGCCCGTTAGTTGCCGTATTGTCTCTGCTTTTGCACAACAATGGCAAAGCTGAGTGGCTGTGACAGAGGTTGTGAGGCCCACAAAGACTACAATGCTCACTGTCTGACCCTGAATGGAACAAGGCTGCTGACTCTTGATGCAGAGCTCAGGTGGGAAGATGTTTTAGCGAGGAAGCCCCCGCGCTGTTGCACAGAGAGCCTGCTGAGGGTGCGGATGACTCACACTTTTGTCAAGATGCTCACTGACCTGTGGGATCATCTGAGCTCTTTGAGACCTGGTGCTATTACATAGTAGGCAGAAAGTTTTCTACTATCAGTTTGGGCAGTTTCCCTTGAAATGATGACAGATTTAAGATTTCTTGAGGTCCTTTCTAGCTTAAACCCTGGTTTGGGGCAAAATGTACGGTGCTGGCCATGTGAAATGATCGCAGTTTGGGGGAAGATCAGTTACTAATCTACGCAGACTTCTTTATATTCGGCAGGTGCTTCACCGTATGGGGGGAGTTTATCCAGGTTGGAGTGTCACTTGAGAGATGGAAGAGCTGTTTTGCTCATAAAGATATTTCAGAAGAACTTGTTATAGGTCACAATTTATGGGCAACTTCTCCATGTATCAAAAAAGAGACAATTTCTAACACTTTACTACCAGTTTTCGTTACCTCCAGTTTGCTGGAGAGACCAAAGGTGCTGTGCAAATATGTAAGAACATCCTTTTGCAGGATGATACATTTATAGAAATGCTGAGTTATTGAGGAACTCCCACGATATCAGCTAAATTCAGCCCAGACCAATTGATGCACTGTAGGATATATTAAACCCACATTTCCCAAATTAGGAAATATTCCGCTTCCTAAACTGTCAGAGCAAAAACAAAGTTGAAACATCAGGCACATTATGGCGAGCAGAACCAGCGGAGACTCTTCTGTGAAAAAATTCTGACCATTTAGAAGGACAGTACAAAAATAGTCAGAGATACAGGAAGATTAAAGGGGAAAAAAGAAATCCACTAAGGTTTCATGCTCATGTAATGGGATTTTAGTGTAGAGATTTTGACTGAGCCATGAACATGTACAGAGAATAAAATTCCAAGTGTGGGAGTCAGCCAGGAATTTGCATGGGAAGTATTCAGAAATGCGTTTCACGATCCTTCGGCATCGTGTGTGTAGTAGGGCGTAAAAAGGCAAGCTACTTGAATATAGGCAGAAGATTTAGTGGTGAAAGTTTAAGAAAAAGCTGTTGATTCATAGAGACAGGGAATGGAATGGTGCTTTCCAGGGACTGGGGGCAGGCAGCGGGTAGTCGGAGTTACTGTTTCATGAGGGCAGAGTTTCTGTTTGGGATGATGAACAAGTGCCGGAGATGGATAGTGATGACAGTTGCACAGCGTTGTGAAGGTGATCAATGCCACTGAACTGTACACTTAAAATGGCTAAAATGACTTTGTATTAAAAAATTAAAAACGGATATGTTAATATTTTGATCAGTTATTAAGTGTGAGTACAATCACTGTGATTGTCCTCTGTAGCCGACTTCATGGATTTCAGTTTCCTTTCTTTTTTTTCCCCCATTATTTTTAATAGATCACAGCACGGAAGTTGGGGGTCTTCCTGATCCTGGGAGGGGCTGATCTTGTGAGGTCACAGACTTTACAACCCTGACTTTAATTAGTTTATTTTTAAACTATTTCTTGTGCTTTGCATCTGTGATAAACTAATACTACTTGTCTGGGTTTTCATAGAACTATGAACCACCTTCTGTACTGTTAGTAAATATAAACAATATCCTATTTCAATAACATGTTAAATATTTTGACTTTTCTTTACACATGTATTTAAACACAGCTTCTGTTCCAGATTTTACCTACCATTCCCATGTGTTGGCAGCTGTGTGAAGCATATGGGATAAAAATAATAAATAGTGAACATGTGGTTGCCACGATCTGGGTGACCAAAAGGACACGCTGAAAATGTACAGGAGCTTCTGCTGACCCTTCCCTCCCCCTACACCCATGCTTTTCACTCCTGCTGCTTTCAGGGGCCTGAATGGTCACTCCAGGAAGCAGTTGCCCTGGGCTCCAAGCTTCTGCAGATTTCTTTGGTGCAGGGAAAGGATACTGAAGGATAGGAAAGCCATCTATCTCAGCTCTGTCCAAGGGAAATATTGAGGGAGTCACATATAATTTAAAAAATTAATACCCCCTTTAGAAACTTTAATACTAAGAAATAGGTGAAATTAATTCTAATATATTTTTACCCAATATATCCAAAACATTATCATGAGAACATATATAATATACATAAAATTATTAATATCTTGCATTCCCTTTTTCTGCACTAAGTCTTTGAAGTTTGGTGTGTTTTACACGTCTAGAACATCTCGGTCAGACTAGCCGCTTTTTCAGTGGTGTTGCTGACAGCATGGTGTGTGTGGGAGCTTGCTGGGGCTTGAGTGAGAGTCCGAATGTCGGGGCAAAGGACCAGGAGGGACGGCACTTGTTGGTGTCATGTCCTATTTGTTCTTTGCTTTGACTTTTCCACAATTAATTCAGCCAAACTGAGCCTGGCTGTTCCTAGCTACTTACCAAACTTTCCAGTTTTGAATTCTGTCTCATCTGTTGTTAGCAAAGTCAAGGGCCCTGGAATTTGATTGATTTGGGTCAAATCACTTACAATGGTGTTACCTGAGTCGAGTTATCTAACCTTTGTCCTGTGTTGATTTTCTTGCCTGTAAAATAGAGGTAACAATAAATACTACCTCCCTTGGTGAGTTAAGGGTTGGATACCATACATGGAAAGTATGTAGCACAGTGCCTGGTGCTTAGTAGGTGTTCAATTAATAAGAGTTGTTCTTGTGTTTGTTACAAGAAAGTCATGTCACAAATAGGCTTTTATGCTCCTAGTGTTGGCTAGGTAGGTGGCAGATTGGGCTCACGGTGAGTTATCATCAGTCAGGTTTTATAAATAGTCTGTGTGAGGACAGCCTCATGTGTAGGAACAAGTTCTCAGTCTTATGGGACAAAGCCTCCTTTTTATAGTACTTTATAACACTGCCTTCTACTGAAATACAATTCATAGATAAGATAGCACAACTACATATAAAATATTTTAAAAAATCAATATAATGCTTTAATGTAATATAAATGGAAAATCTAAGGAAAGATATTTACAATAAAATGTATATTTTAATATGCAAATGCCTAGGCACCAGTGCTGTAGAAAGTGTGGTGACACAGTCAGACTATGTTCCACATCCAGAGAACCCCTGGGAGTGGGACAGCTCCCAGGCCAGACTGAGAGAGTTGACTGAATACTGGAAGTGGCACAGTTACTGGTGACATGATGTTATGAAATAAGACACAGCTGTTGGTAGTGTTTCCAACACATCAAAGGAGCACTTCTTAATTTTCCTTTGTAGCTGTGTCCTGGCATAATTCAGTTGATATTACAACGGTGCAAAAAATACTTTATATTTAAATATAAAATGGACTTAGACTCTAGAATTGGAAACTTGCAAACAGATTTTTTCTCTTGTACGAATTGTTCCATGGGACATTCAAGAGTTGTGTAGGACATGGGACAATATTTTACTGCACAAGAGTATTCTTAACATTGCAGGTCATAGAGCATCTTCACCACGAAATGCTAATAGTGCTGTCTGAATTTTGTCATAATCAAAACAATTTGATTTATGAAGATGTGGTGAATATAAACAATGGAGTATTACTCAGCCATAAAAAAGAATGAAATATTCCCATTTGTAGGAATATGGATGGAACTAGAGAATGTTATTCTTAGTGAAGTAAGTCAGATAGAGTAATACAAAAATATGATATCATTTATGTGTGGATTCTAAAAAATAATACAGATTAATCTATACACAAAACAGAAACAGATTCACAGACAGAGAAAACAAATGTATTGTTACCAAATGGGAAGAGGGTGGAGGGATAAATTAGGAGTGTGGGATTAACAGATACAAACTGCTTTACATTAATAGATAAACAACAAGGATTTACTGTAGAGCACAGGGAACTATATTCAAGATCTTATAATAACCTATCATGGAAAATAATCCAAAAAAATATTTAACAGAATCACTTTGCTGTATGCCTGAAACTAACACAATATTGTAAATCAACTACACTTCAATAAAAAACAAGACAAAAACAGAACAAAAACAACTTGCAAGTTTCCAAATTATCCATTAGGAGGTGGTACAACTCCAGTTGAAAACCACTGCTCTGTGAGGAGGAGGTTCACTGTCTCCTGTCTTTAGGAAGGTCTCCAAGATCTTGGGCTATGCCCAAGAACTATACATGAAGTGGTATTATATTTTTCAAAAGCATCTTTCGATGAGTTAAAATTTTAGATTGTAAAATATAGAGAAAGTAGTAAAAAATAAGTGAGGATAATAAATAAGCCATTTGTGGTAATAAAATGGACTTATTCAGAAATAATCAATCCCAAAAAAGGGAGGAAAAGAGAAGAAAAGAAGCAAAGAACAGACAAGACAAATAGAAAACAAAGAGCAAAACACAGATATAAGGCACTGTGGGCACCAGACTGTTTATACCAAATGGACAGCAACCCTTTCCCTGAATATCTGAAGAGAAGTGGAACACCTCTGCTCAGATCAAACCCCAGTGTCATTTCGAAGAGAGTTTGTGGAGTCCAAGTCACTGCCGGCTAGTATCCAGGGAAACTGAGCTCGCCCTTCAGACTTGCGTAGACTATGCCCTCCAGTGTGGAAGAGGGAGGCTGTTGTCAGTGCTGGACTGAGTTGGAGACGCACATCGTTCACAGAGCAGATCCACCCACTGGAGAAGCGTCTTGTAAACAGTGCCAATGGGAAAGATGGAAAAACTGTTAGAAAGCAGCACAGAATCAGTTCTGAAATTTCCTAAGGCAACCACGCCCAGGCTGGTGAATTAGAGTGAGGGGGCCAAGGGCAGACGTGGCCAGTCAGGTGGTTCTGACTCCCTTGGGACGTCTAGAAGTGATGCTGCCTTACGCTTCTGAGCGGATGTTGAGGGTTGCGACTCAGGCTCAGAGACACCAGCCGGTTGAGAAGTTATCTGTTTGGGTTATAATCTCTGACCTAACCCTTTCAATTTACTCAGCACTCGGGTCCACTGAGGAGGGTGAATGTAGGTTAGGTTGAGGAGAGTTCATAGCTCTGTTGCTGAGTTTGTCAGGAGAGGAGGAAATATTAAACACAACTGGCCAAGTCAGCCACATTAGGCAAATCCCACTGCTGTGCTTCAGAATTAATTAGAGGAGTAGAAAAGTTATTAGCACTATAGTAACCAACGGAGACCAAGCTTTGAATGCATGTCTTAAAGAACTGTGTAAAGGAAGATCCAAGAAAACCAGAAAACGCAGTAGTGTGGAGGTTGAATGCTAGGTTAGAGGCCAACACAAACCTGACTGCTTGGAGCAGTCTGTATAGACCGTGTGTGCACAGGAGGAAACACACTGACTCGCTTTTTAATTGTATTTTATTGAAGTACAATTGATTTACAATGTTGTGTTAGTTTCAGGTGGATGGGAAAGTGATTCAGTTATACACACACACACACACACACACACACACACACCACACACATATATACATACATATATATTCTTTTTCAGATTCTTTTCCATTATAGGTTATTACAAGATAGTGAATATAGTTCCCTGTGCTACACAGTAGGTCCTTGTTTATCTATTTTATATATAGTAATGTGTATCTCTTCATCCCAAACTCCTAATTTATCCCTTCCTATGCCCTTTTCCCTTTGGTAACCATAATTATTTTTTCTATGTCTGTGAGCCTATTTCTGTTTTGTAAATAAGTTCATTTGTATCATTTTTAAGATTCCACATGTAAGTGATATCATATGGTATTTGCCTTCCTCTCATTGACTAGCTTTAAGAGAGGTTGCAGGAGACAGATGGTCAGCGAACAGAGGAAACATCAAAGGGGATATTTCAGTACTTGTGTTCCCACCTGTAAATAATGCTGATTCTCTTCAGGACTGTGAATAATTGTGAGAAAAACTTATTATTTTTAAAATATATTTTTTGTTTAATTTTCTTATATGGAAGTTTTGTTCGGCATTTAAAATAACTTTCTAAACTAGTTTTAGATCTGTATGGCTCAGTTTGGACAGGGGTTGCCTCTGAAACATCCAAGGAGATTTTTAAAATACAGATCCTTGGCATCAAGTCCAGACCCCTGACTCTGAGACTTGAAGAAGCGAGGCCTGGAAATCTGGGTGTTTTTTTTAATTGAAATATAGTCAGTTTACAATGTTGTGTCAATGTCTGGTGTACAGCATAATGTTTGTCATACATATACATACACATGTTCCTTTCATATTCTTTTTCACTATAGGTTACTACAAGGTATTGAATATAGTTCCCTGTGCTACACAGAAGACACTTTTAATCTATTTTATATATAGTAGTTAGAATCTGCACATCTTGAACCCCTAGTTTATCCCTTCCCACCCCTTTTCCCGCTAGTAACCATAAGTTTGTTTTCTATGTCTGTGAGTCTTTTTCTGTTTTGTAAATAAGTTCATTTGTGCCTTTTTTTTTTTTTCAAGATTCGACTATGAGTGATATCATGTTGTATTTTTCTTTCTCTTTCTGGCTTACTTCACTTAGAATGACCATCTCCAGGTCTATCCATATTGCTGCAAATGGCATTATTTTATTCATTTTTATGGCCGAACAGTATTCCATTGTGTATACATACCACAACTTCTTTATCTAGTCATCTGTCAATGGACATTTAGGCTGTTTGCATGTTAGCTATTGTAAATAGTGCTGCTATGAACACTGGGGTGCATGTATTTTTTTTTTTTTTTTTAATTAGAGTTCCCTCCAGAAATATGCCCAGGAGTGGGATTGCTAGATCATCGGGTAAGTCATTTTTAGTTTTTTGAAGAATCTCCATTGTTTTCCATAATGGCTGCACCAAACTACATTCCTACCTGGAAATCTGTATTTATAAAGGCTCTAAAAACTCCTTAGGTGGTTCTGATTTGGCCTTCGCTTTGGAAAGCATGATCTTAAGTGCAGATGATCTTAGAGCCCAGCACAGTTATTTCACATGGACGACTATTGGCTTTTTCAGCTCTTGCCCTATTGAGTACCTTTTCAAACGAGTAAAATTTTAAAAGCCAGGGTAATTTATTTGGAAAAGTTAAAAAAAGAAACAAAACAAAAAGATCATGACATTCTTTGGCCTAAAATTTTCTGGTGACTTCTCACGGCACTTAGAAACAATCCAAGTCGCAAATGTTCTGGCCTGGGGCTACTTCTCCAGTGTCCTTTACCATTCTTTTGCTCTCGTTCAGTTGACTTTCTATCTGTTCCATGGCCATACCAATTGTGTTCTTCCTCTTCTTCCTTTTCTTCCTGCTGAGGTACCAGTTCCCTAAGATCTCTGCATGGATGGATCTTTGTTTGAATCTCAGCTCAAATGTCAGTTTCTCCGAAAGACCTTCCCTAACCTGTCCTGCTCTGTCACTCACTGGCGTATCATTTCATTTGATTTTTTTCATAGCACTTATTACTATCTGAAATTATTTCATTTGTGTATTATATGTTCCCCCAGTTAGAATGTTAAATATTGCATTGCTTCTGAGCCTAAGGCTCCAATAACAGCACACTGTGGATGTTGAGTGTGTATTTAAAAGTTAGAGGGAAGGATGCAGCTCATGAAATATTCCATGAACAAAAACAGCAAGTGTTAACCTTGAAAGAATAGCCACTTAACAGTCTTGTCATGCAACAATATAGCATGCAAAGATTCACTTTGGAAAAAGCCATCCTGTACTTTATATTAGAGACATTAATGTTTTAGTGGGTTGGAGAAGGCATCATTACATAAATGGAATCTAATAGTGTCTTGCCTTTTTAGGGAATAATGGCAGAGTTAAGACTTGGAGGTAGGTTTCCTCTTAAAAATTCTCATGCTGGAGAGTAAGCACTTGAATCCTATTTGAATGCTATTACGGGCAGAAGAGAACAAGGAGAGCTTGATAATACAGGAAGCTGTGTGTGTGCCACAGAACACAATGAAATGAAAAGGAAAGTAAAACAAGAGGCCTTTAAGCCTCTGCAGTTTGGTCAGATTCTGAGTTAGAAGAGTAATGTGACAGAAGTAAATGAAACCTTTGGCCAGTCTCATTAACCAGTGCTACACGTGCTCAGAAACCACTTAGAGAGCACTCGTACCTAAAAATGCCGGCGCTGTTAATGATGCTAATGAAGGAATGTCAGTTTTCCATTTCAAGGGCTTAAAGAAAGTTCTCCAGGCTAGTGGCTCTTTCAGCCACAGGGAAGTAAGAGGCTAGAACCTGTCCCTCAAGAGGGTTTCAGCAGGTAAACCTCAATTATCAATACAAACTACCAAGCAACTTAGAGCTTCCCACACTAACGGCAGTGAAGTTAAAATCAAATCTTTAAGTGGTTGTAAGAAGACCTTATAATTTCTTACAACAAGAACTTTTAAGTTTTTATTATTTGGTTGAAACTAAGGGGTAGTATGTAAAATATGAACAAAATGTTAGTTTATGTCATTGATTAAACTGAATTAAAATTTTGAAATGAAAGAAGTATTATTTGCTGGATTATCCCTCCAAGTTTTTGCCTGTTTTCATGTTAACCATCTAATGTCTTGATTTCTAAGGCCAACATTTGACATGAGGATAAACAGGCCACAAAGTAGAGCTATTCTAGAGTGGGCTATTATTATATTATTCATCATCTAGTGATGAAAACTTCATAGAGTATTTTAGTTTCAACTTTTTAGTTTTAGTTTTTCATCCTGCAATATTTAGTGTGTGTGTGTGTGTGTGTAGGTGTGTGTGTGTAGGGGTGTGTGTGTGTGTGTGTGTGTGTGTGTGTGTGTGTGTGTGTAGAGGGGAACCAGTTTGGGTTAAAATATATAAAACAGAGTCCTCATTACTTATTCTTTTACACTGTAGAAACTGCACCTCATTACTACCTTCAAATTAACGTCCACCAAATTGATGGAGTCAGCTCTCTACTCTCAGTGTCTCCCCCATTACTAAAATGCTCGTTTCGAGTTAAAAATTTCACATCTTTTGAGTATGTAACTATAGAAAGGCTCTCTTATATGTAATGTTATGTGGCATAAACAAGAGGTCCACAGAAATATTAGACTGCATTGGAAGAAAGACCGAGGTAAGCATGTATCCCAAACAGCTAGAAGACAGACAGACACTGGGAGCTGGGGGTAGGTGCCCCTGTATTTCACACAAAGTCTGGGAGGCATTCTGTGTGCTTCTGAGAGATTCCATTGGAACCAAGCCCCATCGCCTGTCTCACTCTCTTCTCCCTCCCACCTGCTTCCTGGGATCACCTCTCGTAAATACCGGCATCCAAGTCCTTGTCTCAGGCTCTGCTTTTGGGGGAACCCACATGAATACAGATTTGTGCTGCCTTCAGCCTTCCTCAACACAGTGGACAACAACACCCTTTCCGACACTTAAATCACAAAACTGGGAGTCATTCCCAAATCATCTCACATGCAATATTTAATCTCTCAGTAAATCTTGTTTCCTCTGCCTTCAAAATATTTTAAAAACCTGCTACGTCTTACCACCTCCACTGCTGACCATCAGGCTCAATTATGCCACAGCCTGGAATGTACCTCCCTGGTTCTAGTCTTGTTCACCATGGTCCACTCTCAAGAGAGCAATCAGAAAGGTATTTTGAAAACGTAAGTCAGATGAAAACATTTCCATGGCTCCTCAATTCTCTCTGCCCTACCCTTTATCCCTCTGACCTGCTTTCCATGTTAACCGTATTTTAACAGTTTCTGTCTTCTTGATGCTCTAGCTTTTTCGGCCTTGATGATCAGGAAAAGACTGCCCTTCTAAGGGTTACCCAGTTCTTAGAGACCATCTGTGAGCACATCTTTCATATACAAACTAGTCAATCCAGAGCCTACACTGTGGTCATTTACTTTATTAGGATATCACACTCTAGGCTACTATCCATCTGTCCTAAAAACCCCAGGACCAGGTACGAGACAACTCAGGAGAGCCCTGCCCGCCAAAGCCCGCTGGGATTATTCACACTAGCCAACCCTAGGTCCCGCCACGCCTTTCCTTTCCCCAGAAACCACAATCCAAGCTCTTGACTATGCTTTCCTCCCTCTCCTTCTGCCCGCTGGCTGACCCGGGGACTTTCTGGGGCTTTTCCTGTGTGGTGTGGTGTGCCCCCTCCTCTTGGGAACTGTGAGTGACCGCTGTCTTTTCAATGGTAGTCGTCTCCTGGATTATTGGGCCATATCCCCCAGTATATGATGTAATTTCCTTTTTCTTCTTATGGAACTTATTTTTTATGTTTCCCTCCTTCTGGTAGGTAAGTTCTCAAAAGGCAGAAATCTTTGATTATATTCCTAGATGTATCCCAAACATCTAAGTTCGCTCCTGGCAAATAGCATATATTACATAGACAACTGTTGAATGAATGAATGGACAAATATAATGAAGTCATTGTATGTGGCCGGCATTTTCTTTGGAGCCCACCAAAACATCCTACTTCATGAAAAAAGTAGTGGGGTGAACTCAATTTACAGTTATGTTTTTTTAAATTACGTCTGGTTTTAAATCAGATATATTAAGGCAAAATTTACATAAATTCCCAATCACATTCACTAATTTAAAGTGTAAAATTTTATGAAATTTTACGTCTCTACAGAGTTATGTAACCACCACTACAATCAAACTATAGAACATTTTCATCACCTCAAAAAGATTCCTCTTTCTTATTCACAGTTAATTCTTTCCATCTACTCTTGGAATCAGCCTGGAACTGATTCCTTTCCTTTCAGCTTTGGCTTTTCAGAATGTTAAATAAACAGAATTATACAGTATAAGGTATACTTTGTCATGCTTCCTTCATTTAGCATGATTATTTTGAGAATCATTCATATTGCTGCATGCATTAACAGTTTTTTTCTTTTTATTGCTGTATTCCATTTTAAGGACACACATTCCATTTTAAGAAAGGACAATTTATCTATTCATCAGTTGATTAACTGTTTCCAGATTTTTGGCAATTATGAATAAAGCATCTATGAATATTTGCATATAGGTCTTTATACTGACATATGCTTTATTTCTCTTGGTGAAATGCCTGGAAGTGGAATTGCTGGATGCTAAGGTGTGTATATGTTTAACTCAACAGGAGCCTACCAAACTTCTCCAAAGTGGCTGGATCTCTGTGCATTGCCACTGACAATATATGACAGTTCCAGTTGCTCGACATCTTCGCCAATGGTTGGTTCTTTTCGCGTTAGTCACTCTAGAGAATGTAGCTCATTGTGGTTTTTCATGTGCATTTTTCTAATGATTAATGATAATGAATATTTCTTCTTATACTTATTTTTCATTTGCGTGCCTTCTTTTTGTGAGGTGTCCAGATCTTTTGCCAACGTGTTACTGGGTTGCCCACCTTCTTTAAATAAGTAGTAAGAGTTCATTACAGATTCTGGATAGAATTCCTTTATCCGTTATTTGTTTCGCCAGCTTATGGCTTTTCATTTTCTTGGTAATGCCTCTTAAAGAGTGAAATTTTAGTTTTGATGGTCAATTTATCACTTTTTTCTTTTATAGTTTGTGCTTTACGTGTCCTAAGACCTAACCCAAAGTCAAAAATCTTTTTTTTTTAGAAGTTTTACAGTTTTAGCTCTTATATTTGACTCCATAATCCACTTCAAGTTAGTTTTGTGTATAATTGGAGGTCTGGTTCAAGGTTTATTTCATTCTGGCATATGTCAAATTGTTCCGGTGCTGTTTGTTGAAAAGACTATCCTTTTTTGCCCCCTCTCTAATGAACTGTGTTTGCATCTTTGTCAAAAATCAATTGAACATATATTGGACCTATTTCTGGGTTTTATTCTTTTTCATTGATCCATCCTACTGTCAATCAACTGTCTTGTACTATAACTATAGAGTAGGTTTTGAGATTAGGTAGTACATTTCCACTGATTTGTTTTTCAACAATGCTCAGGCTATTCCAGATCCTTTACATTTCCATATACATTTTAGATTCAGCTTGTCAATTTCTGCCAAAAATCAAGCAGCAAATTTAACTAGGATTTTGTTGAATCTATACATCGATTGTGAATTTAGGGAGAATTAATATCGTAATAATATTGAGTCTTCTGACATACAAGCATGACATACTTCTCTATTTATTTAGGTTTTCTTTATTTTTTTCTCAACAATGTGCAGGGATTTTCAGTAAGAAGATCTTGCACACTTCTTGTCAATTTGATTCACGTTTGTATTTTTAAAGTTATTGTATATAGTATCACTGAAATTTCAATTGCAAATTACTTATTGCAAGTATACAGAAATACGTATGTGTGTATATGTGTATTTTTTGCATAGTGATGCTGCATCTTGTGACAATCTTAAGCTCACTTATTAGTTTTAGCATCTTTTTTGGGAAGATTCATTAAAATTTTCTACATAGAAATTATTCACACTTTCTGTGGACAAAGATTATTTTACTTTGTTCTTTATAATCTCTGTGCCTTTTGTTTATTTTCCATGCCTTATTGAACTGTCTGGAACTGTCAGTACATTGCTGAAGAGAAGTGGTGAATTCAGATATGCTTACTTTGTTCCTGATTTTAGGTGAACCACCTCTGTATTTCACCATGAAGTATAATGCTATATGTAAAATTTTCATAGATACTCTATCATAATAAGGAGGAACTTTCTGTTCCTAGTATATTGAGGGTTATGGTTCTAAATGGATGTTTAATTTTTTTCTAATGCCTTTGCAGCATCTCTTGAGATAATCATATAAATTTTCTGTTTTCATCTGATACGTGAATTATGTTGATTTTTGAATATTAGAACAATTTGCATTCCTGGGACTAACTTTATTTGGTCATAATGTATTACCTCTTTTATATACTGCTGGATTCTTTTTGCTAAAGATTTTGTTTCACTTTCTAAGTGTCAAAGTTCATAAGGGTTATCATACTTTATGTTTTTTGTTTTTCATATAATGTCTTTGGATGGTTTTGGTATAAGGATAATGCTGCCTTCATGAGATAAATTGGGAAGTGTTTCCTACTCCTTATTTCTTGGAAAAATATATAGATTTGGTGTTACTACTTTCTTAAATGTTTGGTAGGATTCACCACTGAGTCACTTTAGCCTGGAATTTTCTTTGTGGGAAGGTTTCTAAATATAAAAATGATTTTCCTGCATAGGGACAGGGCTGTTCAGGTTCCGTGTCTGTTGAGTAAGCTTTGGTAGTGTCTTCTGAGGAAGACATTTTATATTTTTATATTTCACTTAAGTTGAAAAATTTATTGGCAAGTGTTTTTTGATTATATTTATTTGTCGATGTTCAGTCTTTCATTCCTACTAGTCTTTGGTGTCTTTTCTCCCCTCTTTCTTTTGATTATCTTACTAGAAGTTTATCAATCTTATTAATCATTCCAAAGAATCAGTTTTTGTTTCTATTAATTTTTCTTTATTGCTTTTTAATTTTCTATTTTCTTGTCTTTTGCTTTTATCTCTATAATTTCCTTCTTATACTTACTTTGTGTTAACTTCCATCTTCTTAGCTTCTGAAGTGGGAATCTTAGATCCTTATTTTGAGATCTTTCTTCTTTAAAATACAAATATTTAAGGTTATAAATTTTCTCTGAACACAAATGTAGCCATAACTTTCAGATATTTGTATGCTGTGTGTTTATTTTCATTCAACTCAAAATATTGTCCAATTTTCTCATAATTTTTTGATGCATTATTTAGAAATGTGATGTTTACTTTAAATTTTTTCCTGTTTTTCATTTCTAGTTTAATTCTGTTGTTATCAGAAGACAAACTTGTATTACTTTAATCTTTTTATATTTATTGAGAGTTGCACTATCACTTAGATTATGGTCTCTATGGATATTCCATTGGGACTTAAAAATAACGTGTATTCTGCTGTTACCTCCTATATTGTTACTGATTACTTTAATCTACTTATTCTATTACTTAGAGTGATGAATTGTCCAATTATATTCTGTATTTGTTTATTTCTCTTTTTAGTTCACTCAGTTTTTCCTCTTATATTTTGTTGTTCTACTAGATGCATACAGAGGTAACTTTTAAAGAAACTATAAAATGAATTTCCCCATTTATATTTATGTAAAATGTTTTTCTGTATCTCTGGTGATATTCATTGTTCTGAAGTCTGCTTTATCTGATAGTAATATAACCTCTCCAATTTTCTTACGCTTTGTGTTTTTGTTGTGTATCTTTACCCTTTTTTTTACTTTAATTCATCCATATCTTTACATTTAAGGTGGAGTTCTTATTTAGAGAATATAGTTGGTATTTAAAAATTTCCATCTGACAATCTCTACCTTTAATTGGAAATTTTAGATCACTTACTTAGTATAATTATTAATATACTGGAGCTTATTGCTACTTTTTGCTTTCTTTTCTATTTGTCCCATCTACTCTTTGCTTCTTTTCTTCTCATTTCCTCCCTTTGTTTTGAATTGATTATTTCTTCAAAAATTTTTTTGTTTTTTAAATAATTTTAAATTTTTGTTTTGGGGGGGAGGTAATTAGATTTGTTTATTTATTTATTTTAATGGAGGTACTGGGGATTGAACCCAGGACCTCATGCAGGCTAAGCACACACTGTAGCACTGAGCTATACCTTCCCCCACCAGATTGATTATTTCCGAATGAGTCTATTTCATTGCCACTAATGGCTTATTATCCTTCTCTTTTATTTATTCATTTTTACTAGTTTTTCTATATTTTACAATATAAAATTTTAACTCCTTGAAAGATGCTTTTGAAAAATATTGTATCACTTCATGTATAGCAAAAAACTGTAGACTTCAATATTTTTCCTTCTGTCTTTTGTGGTAATACTTTTTACTTCTATATAGATTATGAACACCAAAACACATTCCTTTTTTTGGACTATCAGTTATACTTTTTTGTGCTTTTTATTTTATTTTCATTTTTTGGTTTTGTATTTTTAACGTTTTTACCCCCTATTTTAAGGCGATTAAAAATAAGGAATTTACTTTTATAATTACCCCAATTTTTACCATTTTTGTTAATCTTCATTTCTTTGAGTAGATAAAATTTTTTTTCCATATGTATCATATTCCTTCCTGTCTGAAGAACTTTGTTTAGTCCCTCTGACAGTGCAGGTTTATAAGCCATGAATGTTCAATATCTGTGTCATCTTTGTGTCTAATTCCATTGCATGTTTTATCTCTTGACAATGGTTTTAGCAAAAACTCTAGTAAAAGAGTACTAGAGACTGAGACAAATTATAAGTTTGTCCAGAAATAGGCATGTTTCTTCTTTTCTCAGGCTATTCATGTGGGAAATATGGTGATGCAGTTAGTAGTTGAGCTGAGCTTCCATTTAGTTCTTAATATTGTTACCTTTAAGGCACCACATGCTTTAATCCTTCCAACGGTGGACTGCCTCTGCCTTGCGATTATTGTACAGTCTATCATAGAGTACAGTGCTCCTAATTCTCCATTCTCCTTGCCAGTTTTTTCACCTCTATGAATCACTTCCTCAATCCCAAACATACTCCTAATTACTAATGAACGATTGATGACAAAGTACATACTTGTTATGTGAGTGGTGCTGCCTGGAGTTTTGCCAGCTGGTGACCTTGCTAAGAGCCCTTGCTGATACAGCATTTGACAAGGTTGGGCCACTCATGATATCTCACTTTCCTGGTCAAAAAAGTGTGCTTCAGGATGGTTATGTGGTGCACACAGGACCAAAACTATTCTGTTGGACTTTTCTAAATGGAAGCTGTGTGAAGGAAGTCTCCTTCTTCTCTGACAGAAGCCTTTTGGGCAGTATTTCTCAAGTGGCGATACATTTTACCCTCAGGGGACATTTGGCAATGTCTGGTTTTTGGTTGTTACAGCTCTTGAGGTGGGGAGGCCAGTGCTCAGAGACCAGGGAGACCGATAAACATCCTACATTCCACAAAACAGATCCCCCAAACAAGGAATTATCCAGCTAAAATGTCAACAGTCCTGAAACTGAGGAACCCTGATGTAAAGCTCAGAATTGTCTGTGGTCATGATTTCAGTCATGAAGGAATAGTGAATCTGTATCAATAGAAAAAATCAGAGATAAGAGGTACATAAAAGGAGAAGAAGTGAGTCCTAATGGTGCGTAATACCCTGAATCCAGTCGTTCCAGAATGTGGCTCCATCTACACTGTTCCCTTGGTTTTGTCCCTGAGCCCTTTTAAAAGTATGCAATTCTGTATTGAGTTTCTGTCACTTGCACCTCAACTAGTACATAAAATATACAATTTTTGGAATAGGTGCTCCATTATGTTAAAACTAGGAAGGTAAAGTAGCTACTATTCTTACTACCTCTTTCCAGTCACTGTTCATTTTCTAATAGATACACACTGGAGAAATTATAAGAGGAAGAATAGATGAATCTATACATGTCAAAGTTTTGCAGGATATGTATTAACTTCTTCTAAGAGGAAGGAAGGTTTGCCTACTTCAAATTATTAGATCCCTAAATTTAAGTTCCTGACTCATCCATGCACTTGAAGCTAGATTTCATTAGACCTCTCAGACTACCTCTTAAGGACATGAGTCTTTCTGGGAGAAAATGTGAGATCCTGACATAACAATATCAATGTGTAGTTTATCTCAGTGATAAACTCATTGAACTTTCTTAAGCCTTTATTACCTTATAACTGATCTTAAAACCCCGTAACACACTGGGTAGCTGCTTGTTGTGGTCAGTTATTGGAACAATGAATTTGTTTTCAGTTCTTGGTCTTGTTGACCTAAATTATCTTTTCAATCACAAAGCACAAACTTTTTTCATAGAAGATAAGATACCAGTTACCAGATCATCACTGCACTCTAGGTTCATACAGCTTATTTAGGACTTTCACATTAAAGTCCAAGCTTGTTAGAAATTTATTCAAGGTCCTTTCTGATATATTATGAAGCTAGATTTCAATAATCTTTAAAAAAATAAACACATATAGTCTTTTAAACACATACAGTCTTAGACTGAGATTGCACCACTCACTGTTTTCTCAATATTGCCTACACTTTCAGGTCTCTCTCCTTAAATGAAATTGTCATGGCAGCCTGGATCATTCTCTTCTCCTTTTTTTTGTCTGCTGAAAATACCCCTGTCCACAAGTGTGACTCAAAAAAAAAATTTCCTTTATGAATCTTTACCTGATCTTTGATACTCAGACTCAATTCTCCTTCCTCCATGTTCCCACAATAGGCTTGTGATAGCACTTATGTTGTCCTCACTGACTGTATACTTCATGCTATCTTCTCCTGGTTCAACTCCAAGTGCAGTGAGGCAGACTCCATCTTCCTCATCTTCTCCATCTCCTTCCTTCTGTCGCATTAGTCATTGACTTTTAAGTTGTCTGGGATTGAGATTCCTCATTTTAGAGTGGGGAAACAAAGAGTGTGATGCCAAGGTTAATTTAGTTTACAACACAGGAAATTAATCTGCGTGAAATATCTGAAAATTATTAGTATGACTTTAAAGAGGATTATTTTTTATCAATTGATTTTTAATTTTTATTTCTTATTAAGAGGGAGTTTGAGTATCTTTTCATGTTTAAGAAAATGATGAGTTTCCTTTTCTGCTTAATACATATGTTTTAACACACACGTACAGATTTACATATATGGTACGTGTATATGCATATGCACACAGACATAGATATAAATCATACGTTTATACATTTGACACAGCCCGTAAATTCACACCCAGTTGATCCTTGAACAAGATGGAAAATCCAAGTAGAGCTCCATGGTGGGCCCCGGGTATACGGGTTCCCATCGGTGTGACGTGGCACTAGCGCAGTAGCCGTTTACTTAAAGACTCTGGTGCAGGTGGACCCGTTCATCTCACCCGTGTTGCTTAAGGGCCGACTGTCCATACTGACAATGGTGTGGAGGCCGCGCCGAGGGAGGGGACAAAGGGTTACCTTTGGCCTTTCCGTGCAGCCGCCCCTCAGGCTGTAGCTCTGAGGCCTCTGGCCCACGAAGACCAGGCTCCTGGGTCTGTGGCCTCTCTTGTGCCCCACAGGTGGGGCCACTGAAGAACCAGGGAGCCAGGGCTGGGAGTGCAGGAGCCACCAGAGCCAGGCCATACAGGTGGTCCCTCGAGGCGGCCACAGAAGCCAGGCCTAGCTTAACCCCCGGCCGTAAACCCCCCCAGGTCGTAACCCCCCGCCGTAAACCTCCAGACGTAAACTGGGGGCCCAGGCTAAACCCCCAGCCGTAAACCCCCCATGTCGTAAACTCCTGCCGTAAACCCCCAGACGTAAACCGGGGGCCCGGATGTAAACCTCTCAGTCTTCAACTTGGGCCCCGACGGAGCTCAGAGCCGGAACCCAGGCCTCAGACACCGGGCCGGTCCTTGGAAGCTGCGCGCTGGAGCAGAGGCGGAGCCGGCCAGGCCCAGCGCTCCCGCTGTCGGAGCCAACGCCGACGACGTCCCTTGGGCAATTCCATGACCCAGGAGTCTCTGACAGGACAGCCGCTGACGGTGAGTCAGCAGTTCCAGCGGGTGCGCCGTGGGGGCGCGGGCCTTAGGGTGCGGGGCGTGCGGGCGACCCTCGCTCCTGGCGGTGAGGTCCCTCCTGACCCGAGTTTGGGTGCAGTTCGGGGAGGGACTGTCCGCCGTCCGGCCTTCAGGTCTCTGCGAGTTCTCGGGCTTGTCCGGCTTCTCCGTGGATCCGTGGTCCGCGGGGGTCGGAGCTCGACTCCTCCTGTGGGGCCGCCTGGACTGGAACCCTCACGGCCGTTCCTGGTTTTCTGGTTTTGGGGTTTCGGTCGTGAAGACTGTGTGCGAATGTGTATGTATCCAGCGTCTCGCTAAAGACGGTTGTAATTAGCTACAGGTCAAAAGTGAGGAACTATTTATGTTGCATAAGTGGTAAAGAAAACTCATTTATTTTATTGTTAACATATTGCTTAACGGTCAGAGAGAGGAGCCAAGAGCAAAATCTATGTCTGATAGTTCACCACTGGAGTGTTTGTGCTTGACAATTATATGTTTATACCTAAGTGTTATTTAAATCTTTAGCTTTTGAAAGGAATGGTCAAGAATTGTATGCTATCTTGGAATTTAAAAGATAGTCTCAGATATTTAATAGTCTCCCTGTTGGAGTCGGAGCTCCAATCCTCTGTGATTTATCTTGATTTATAGAGTTGTTGGAGGTACATATTACTAATTATTTTGGCTTGCCAACTCAGCAGCAGTCTCGAAACTATACACACCAGTTTCTCTTGAATTACATATTTTAAAGCCTCACCCCAGGGGCATTTGAACAACTTTCTCCTCCAAGTGCTATAGATACTTCTTGGATATTGAATTTCAAAAAAGCAACCTTAATTCCAATTCGAATCATTTGAGTAAATGTATTGTAAATGTATTTACAGTATATTCATTATATAATTTGCAGGCATTTTAGAGAACTTCTCAGAAGTGCTAGGCTGGGCTCTTGTCTCCTTTATGTTGGAAGGAAAAAAATAAAAATAATTGGAGTATGAAACATAAATCTCCTAAGTGCTCATTTATTTATTATGTGCTAATTAGTCTGTGCCTTATACAGCAAGGGGTGAATTTGCCTTAGAAAAACACAAGTCAAAGAATGGCTTGTATATGAGGGTGAAAGGGCAGTTTTCAGAACTCAAGTTTCAAGTTAAGAAACTCACAGGACAAATACTGAAGCCCCACCCTCTGTTTATACCCCCCCCCCCCTTTTTTTAAGGCTGTAATGCTTTCCCCAAAGTTTTTTGACAGCTGAATTCTTACTTAAACTTCAAGACTTGCTTCAAATGTTCCTTCTTTGGCAGGTCTTCCCCGAGCCCTCCACGACTACTCATGCATCTGTATTCCGTTGAAAAGATTTATTCTCTCCTTTATTGCCTTCACTAAACCTTATGTACCTTCTCAGAGTTAGCCCAGCTGCAAACTTATTCCAGCTCAGTGTACAGAATACCTTTCTATGATCATGAGCCAGAGATCCCAGATCCTAAGGTCATTCTGGACAACACATCTGTACAAGCCATATTAGCCATTGTAGACTCAAAGTTCCTTGACCCGCCCAGTTCTGCTAAGTTTTACCTTCATGGTACTTCAGCCGTCATCTCCCATGGCCATACCTGTGCTCCTTTCTGAATGTTAAACCTTTCTCTTGCTGACCAACACTTCTCTTCATTTGACGCTTTACCTCCGTTGTTTCTGCCACATCTGTTCTCTGGCATCTTTAGAATTTCCAGTCATTGTTTACTTACTTCATCTCTCCTCTCCTGGTTTTACTTCTGTAAGCAGTAAAAATCCTATGGTGAATGATTACCATCCCTTTCTTTTGATCTCTACAACTTCCGTACCTCCCAGTACTTTTTTATATCCAGTGAGTTCACTTCCTAACCACCTGCTTACTGGTGGTCATACCAAGGTTGTCAATCACTGATGGAAAAAATTCTCTACAAATCATTGGGCCCTAAAGCTGGTCAGGCCCCAGGTATGAGTCAGCAGTTATTGACCATATTTCTGGTGACCCCATTTCCTGTTGCCCACAAGAGTTATTCCTGTCCTTCCTGACCCATTCCCCTTTTGCTCAGTATATGACTCTTTCCTTTTCCTAGAAAATTTATATTTTGTGATATCTCAAATAATACTAACAAAACATTTCATCAAGTACTTTTATTATTAGTTTTTTGATAGGAAAATATGGGATAGAATGCTGAATGACACAAACGAAGAACCCCATTCATCCCAGATGAGCACTGTTCTTTCCCCAGGCAAACCAACGTTAAATTTCCTGTGATCCTCTCAAATGTATTTTATGCGTATGTAAACATAAATGTATATATGTTCCTTTTTCATCTAATGTCACTTCTTCCAAACACACGTAACTCCTTGCAGCTCTCCACTGCACAGTAAGAGCTAAAGCCTCCATGGGTTTGCACTTGATGTTCTCTTTGCACGGTGGTGCCTTGTCCTCTTCCCCACCACATCTTTCCCTTGAGAAATCTTCCTCTATCTGCTTCACTTCTGAGCCTATTACTAGCATATAGGAAACACTCAATAAATGTTGTGTTATTATTTTATGATTATTCACAGATGAGTGGTATTTTCAGCTCACCATTGGTAAAATTTAAGCTTTTTTTTTTCTTGATTAAGCAGCTGCTCTTGCTGCTGGAGAGACTAATAGTTAGGAATTTTCCAAAAGGATTATATAAGGTATGGAAAAATGCCGAGAGAATATTTTGCACAATTTACATGGAAAAAAGAGTGTGGAAAAGAAAAGAATAAAGGAATAGAATTCTGGGAAACAGTGTATACCTCATCTGACTGAAAAGAGGTCCTAATTTAGAATATATTTCTGAACTCTGAGTTGATCAGATTGGAGCCCCAGCTGTGTTTTGCCACTGAATTTTCTGTTGGGATTTCAAAATTCTTTCATCATACCCTCTTCTATTTCTTTGTAATTGGTACTTTACAAATCCTTAACAGTGAACATGATACTAGAAAATGAGAAGTTATATTCCTGGATTAGCAAGTTAGCAATGGTAACTCTACTTAGGAGGCTGGGGGCAATTTGGTTGGAAGTGAGGGGCAATAAGTCTTGCTCAAAGTTACATTTGGATAAGAAGGGTACGGTTTTTACTTTTTGGTGCATTTTGGGAGGGTAATAACTTCACACTCCTTGTCACCCTTTAGAACTACCCTGTTGAGCAAAATTATGTTACAAAATTTACTCCATAGGTTAGTTCGGATTTTTTTTTCTGCTCTACCAATATCTTTTTACAATGTATCTACTAAAAGTAGTTAAACTCTCTAGAACAAAAAGAAAATTGGGGGGGGTGCATTATGACCTAGGAAAAGAGTTGTCTTCACTTGCTTGAATTACCTTGTTTAAAACATGGCTATGAGATAGTTTAATTTCTAATTTTTTGTCACTGTAACTGGAAGGAAAGATCCATGGGATAGACTTAATAAGTTTCCCTCCTCACATGAACATGTGGAGTCTGCAGGACTCAGGGTCTACAATTTAAAATTCATATCTCTGGTATGCATCTGTGCTATGACTAGTGACTTTATAAATAATGAAAGCCAAGGGTCGCTTTTGTTGCAAAGCAAATTAAAGGGCAGGATACTTTTGGGACTTCTGTCTATGAAGGTCAAGGTTGGGAGCAGCAGCTGGTACAGCAAAATTTTTTCCCCACATAGTGAACATCCAGACACCTCAATTTCCGGGAGTACCTCCTAATTCTGCTTCTGACACTGCATGAGATGTCCTACCAGCTAAGGACTTCTTATTTAGGTCAATACTTACAGATGAATTGTGGGAGTAATTAAAGACATGTCTGGCAAAAACAGTTTTCCAATCAGGAAAACAAACATGGCAAGCAGAGTAAAACACTGAAAACTACTTAGTTTTATTTCTTGAAAAGTAGTTTTTTTTTAAAAACATGAATATTCAAATATATATTATTTGGACAAAAAGCTAAGCCTAGAAAAATCCACTGTTCAGCCTTCTCCCATTTGCTAGACGTAGTTTTCTTCCACAGTTGGAATATTAGATCTTTCTAAAGGACCAGAATTTTGAGAACTCTGATTCAGTCTCTCTCTCTCTCTCAATATGTATAAAATTTATATGTACACACAAATTACCACACGTACATTGTTAAATGTACACATGTGTTTTTAAACCTTGGTAACTACACTTTTTTTTCTCAAAGGAAATACCAGAGTATTTAAATAATTTTAACATTTATACTGGCTTCACATAGAGAGTGTCGTTTAGAATGTTCATGAAACATTTGCATGTGTCTGTAGATCCAAAGAAATTTTATTAACAATTAAAAAAACACCACATGGAATTGCTTTTAGTAATACTAAAGCTCTGTTTCTGTTGGAAGCAATTTTTAAAAAAATAGCTTTATTTATTTATTTGGGGGGAGGTAATTAGATTTATTTATTCATGTTTAGAGGAAGTACTGGGGATTGAACCCAGGACCTTGTGCATGCTAAGCATGCACTCTACCAGTTGAGCTATGCCCTCCCCCCTTGGAAGCAAATATTTTGGTTGTTAAACATAGTAATTGTTGAGCTCATGTAATTTGCCACATTGAGTGTTGCCTAAGTAGATACAGGCACATGATCATTAAAAAACCACTTGACCTATAGGCCTTTGTGAATATTGCCATCAACTTTGATTGCAGTTCTCAATGGCTAGACTGTGTTAGGCTGGTCAGTTTCCTTCAGGTTCTAACCCAAGCAGTTTTGACTTCATCCTTCAATGCCTTAGCCACCTTTAGGGGGCTGTCATCTGGGACTCAGTGCCTGGGTGACCTGGGCTTCATGGGACAAGAGAGTAGAGTAAACTGAATGGAACTAACAGCTCACTTTTATTATTCTGTTTATTTTCTATTAAATATAACTGTTAATCTTAATTTGCAACTGGACAGTACAGTTTTTAAAAGACTGATAGACATAAGAGCAATAATCTAAACATTCTCAATTACTGTTTAATCTAATTGTGGTTTAAATGCAGCCTGGATAGGACTAAACACATCAACCCAAGAAAATAGATGCATAGAAGTTTGTGTCCTAGAAAGAACTTTAGGAATCTCCTAATCTGACAGTGAATTTCATACTGTGTCTCCGAGTCTTAGTGGCATCTAGTTGCCTCTCCAACCGTCTCTCAATTAGGGCCGCGCTGCTTTTGCCTATTTTACAAATTGAGTCTTGGATTTAAATTTCATTTGTGCATAGCATTCTGTAGCTGAAAAAAGCTTATAGCCATTGTTCTTGTCTAACTCTTCCAATAACTATTCATTTGTTATACTAAGTGGTAATTACCCTCACAACAACTTAAAGTTTGTTCCCGTTTTTATACATGAGAAACAGAAACACAGAGAGCTTAAATAATTGTCCTGAGGTCACTCAGCCAATACGTGGCAGCATTGGGATTCCAAACCAAGCTTCTGCCTTCATATTTTATAGCCTTGGATACCTTTTTTTGGTTTTTTTGGAGTTGGACTCTTCTGGGACCTGTTGACATCCTTCAACAGCTTTATAAACTATTAAGTCACTATGATTTACCTCTATTTATTTTAAAAAAATTTTAAAATTGAAGTATAGTTGATTTATAATGTAGTGCGAGTTTCAGGGGTACAGTGAAGTGATTCAGTTTTTTATATATATATATCTATATATATCTCTATATATCTTTTCAGGTTCATTTCCATTATAGATTATTACAAGATATTGAATATATTTCCCTGTGTTACACAGTAGGTCCTTGTTGTTTATCTGCTTTATTATAAACAGTAGCATGTATGTGTTAATCCCCAAATCCTAATTTATCCCTCCCTCTACATTTGTTTATTTTGAAACTTTTTGCTATAGTTTTATTGGCCCTAGAACTAGAGTCATCTGTCTCACTTCCTGCTAATTTCCAGGAAAAATCTTTAGAGATTTGTTTATACATTGTTCCCCCCACCTCCATTCATGTTCTGAGCACTCACAGATTCTATATGCTTCCTCTTACAGAGCAAAGAGCACAGGAGGCGAGATCGCAGCTCTTTACGCCTTTCATTTCCCAGATGCCTCCTCCCGGGCTCTATTGTCCCCAGTTAGGAGAATTCTTTTCCTTGATCTGGTTAATTCCTGCTCTTAGCCCTTTGCTTTTCAGAATCTGGAGCCGGCATCTCACTGCCATCCACGGCTTGTGCTCACTGATGACACACCGATAGCCTGGCTTGGAACAAAACAGTCCCTCTGAAAGGAATTTTAATGCTTTTTCCAGAATCTAGATTTAATTATTTTTTCCACTAAAAATTTAATTTTAAACAACCATTTATTAACTAGGTAACACATTGACATGGTTCACAGTTCAGTGGATATGAAGGGGAAGTGGAGGGTCTTCTTCGCACGCTTAACCCCAGCTAGTCATCTTCACCCCCTAGAGACAGCCGGCAAATAAGCAGAAGTAGCTGATAATCAGCTCCCCTTGAACATCTGTACTAGTCAGTTTCTCCTTCTCTCCTTAACTTCTGTTTGCTTACCCATGTCTGGCCTTGTTTTTCTCTAGCTTTTTCATCATTTGTTTTGTTCATTGAATGGAACAATTCCAGTCAACAATATGTTCATTTGCAGAAGCTGAGCAGTGCAATAATAAGAGACAACTGTAAAACGATTGGGAGTTCAAGGTATCAGAGGAATGTTTTGTTAATGAGAATGACTCATCCAGGTGAAATTGAAATAAAGTAGACACAGTGCAAAATCATTTTCAGCTCTGTATGGAGAATACTCTTGTCCTCCTTCCCTGCCCCCTGCAACCATCATTTCACTTCCCTTCCTTGTCATCAGCCAAAGTGCAAGAGCTTTGGTAGAAATGCAGAGACAAAAAGACTAGGCTTCTCGTCCTTGGCTTGTCATTCACTTGCTATTTACAACTCTACATCAGTTTTCACTGTTGTCAAATAAACAAACCTTTTTGCCATGGTGCTAATTAGGACACTGTGAGCATACGTGCTTGTCAGCAGCCACGCAAATCACAGGGCAGACTACAGTCAAGAAGTTTGAATCAGAAGACGTTAAGTTCAAATTCATCTCCAACAAGAGTTTAGTGATTGTGTAAATCTTTTTGCGTTTACACTGCTTGTTGTTGATTGAGCTTCTTAGACATGTAAATTAATTTTTTAATCAAATTTGTGAAGTTCTGGGTCACCATCTCTTCAGATATTATTTCTGCCCCTTTGTCTATCTCCTCTCCAATTGGAACACTCGTTATGCAGATAATGGCATGCTTAAGTGTCCCATGGTTCTCTCAGACTCTCTCATTTTTTTCATTCTGTTTTTATCTATTCCTCAGGCTGGATAAATTTTAATTCCCAAGGAAGTGAATGATACAAGGCAATATGAATCTGATGCAGTCACAGTGAATGCAAAGGAACATACTCTGCAGACAGCAGCAGCGCAGTCCTTTCATCCAAAGATGCCGCACCTTTTCTGCATCACTTTTGTAACTTGTTCTTTCTCTCTCCTGAGAGTGTATCGCTCTCTACATTGTTGTGTAGGTATTTTTGTGTATCTCTTACCTTTCAAAGCAGGCCTTGGAACTCACTATGAGCTGAAATGATCTATTATTTGTGTTGTATCCTGGCACTTAGAATGCAGCCTGGTAGGTCAGACAGGGCCCCAGAAGATGCTGTGTTTTATATAAAAAGGCAGTTTGTCAGGGTTGCTTTTTATGCAACGCGTATTTGATTGTTCTTATTCTGCCTTGAGGAGGAGGCTATATCTCAAGGAAGAACAAATATTTCTTTGTTCCATTTAGACTTTTCTAAATAGAGCTGATCTAATAGGAGAAGCTCTGGACTATACTTTTACAATTACTTTTTACTTGTTTTTGACCAGAGGTAAATTCACTTCAACTTTTTGTCAGTTAAATAGTTAAAATTTGCTTGGTAGAAAGCTTATGGGTTACTATAACCCCCTCCATTCCCATTTTCTCTTCCCTGTTTTTACTCCTTTTAATAAATTATAAAATCTAGAGGTAAAGTTATTTTCCTAAGTACCACTGTTAGTATGTCTGCTGTTTGTGGCAGAAAGAAAACAATTAGTAAAGTGAACTGTGTTTTCCTGTTGATTAGCTTTTATGAAAAATAATTCAGAAAATAGGTGAGATACTTTTCTCCTCCTAGTGTCCCGTTAGGAACCAAGCTTAGTATCACTGGCCTCAAGTTTATTGGGTGTGAAGGCAAGGGAAAGGGAATCCCTGCCCTCTCTCACCCCAGGATCGTGCAGTAACCAACTGAGTGATGACCAAATTGCAAAGCACAAAGAACTGATCAGTTTGGGGGATTGTTTAGGATTCTGGGACACTTCTATAACCAAAGGGAGGAGAGACCTCCCCAGGAGTCACTGATGTTGCATACCTTGCCTTATTTTTGTGAATGGAAACACGGATCCAGATTTTCCTTGATTGAAAAAAAGAAGTTTTGTAAAACTCTTTAAGCAAATGTACATCCTGCAAGCATAAATTATTTCCACCTATAAGACTGTGGTAGTGTGATTTCCCCCACAGCCTAAGAGGGAGTATGTGGCATCTTGGTAAACAAGGAGAGAAAGAGCATCCTCTGGGTAAGAGCAGTGAGCGTGATGCAGTATGACGATGAAAAATAAAGTAAAGGGATTTCCATGAGGGGGTAAGAAACTGTGGGAACAATTATTCAGTCTTTAATTCATGGATTCAGCAGCTTCTGAATACTTACTTACCATGGGCTGGGCACTCTGCTATGCATGTGAGGTCTGCAAATACTGACTTTACAGGGAGATAGGGGCATAAAGTGAGGACACAGTAAATTTATAAAAGGCAGGGAGGGAAAGGTGGGGACTGTCAGAAAATTCTCACGTAGAATTAATTCTTAAAGTAAATCTTGAAAACTGAGGAGGTCTTTGTCAAGTAGAAAAGGTTTGAGTGGATGTCCCAGGAAAAATGAACAACATGAGAGTATTAGTCACATAGGTTAACTGCTGTTAACAAACAACCCCCACATTTGAGTGGGTGAAGACAAAGTTATTCCTCATTTACACATCAGTTGCACAGGGTATTCCTGACTGAATGACCTCCCTGGTCAAATCTCCTGGGCCAATGACTCAGAGATCCAGGTTCCTTCTATAACATAGCTCCATCCTCTGTATGCCCCAGAATGCTCTCCATGCATCTTGAGCTATCATATTGGTTGTCGTTAAGGGGCCAGGCCCGGAAGAGACATCTATCACCACCACTTCCCCTCCACTGGCCAGAACTCAGCTATGTAGCCTTACGTAATTGTCAGGATGGCTGGGAAAGATGGGCTAGCTGTATGCCAAGGATGACACAGAAAGATCTGGTGAGTGCATATTAGGAGCTTCAGTGAACAGAGGAAAAGAATGTGAAAACCAGCAGAGCAGGGCTAATTTGAGGAGAGCACTGTGGCTGGCACATAGCATTCCTGAGATGGGACTCAAGAGGTGGGAAGGTCTCAGTTCAAGGAGAATCAATATGAACTGGAATACTGGTAGTACCAAGTTCCTAAGTACTGTAAATTACAGGCTGAATGCTTTAATTCCCCATGGGATGAGTATAAATGGATATGATGATTGTATACCCTCTCCATGCCAGGCATGTATGTTGGAAATGGAAAGTCTAGAGACATTCCCCACTTTTGAAAAGCTCAGAGTCTATGACAAAGACTGACGAGCAGACCAGCAGTTCTGTCACAGCAGGATAAGGGCTGCACTGGAGCAAGTGCAGAATTCAAGGACAGAGTCTGATCTGATCCTTTCAGGTAAAGGTAACAGTTGGAGGAACCAGGCTCCTCTTGACTATATACTTTGACCTGGTCACTTCTCTCCCTAGAATTCAAGTTCTTTACTGACAGAGAAGATGGATTAAATTAACACGATGGGTCCTCCACAACCCCTTAATCTGTGAAATGGTGACAGAGAAATACATATCAGTAATGTCATTATCAATGATTTTTATTTGATACTTGCTTAAGAATTTGAGCAGGAATGAAGAAGGCAAAGCCTCATAGCCTTATGATCTATCTCAGAATTATTTTTTTCCTCAAATCCAATCAATCCTTTTATTACCTGTCTTTTCCCTTCTACCACCCCTACTTGCAAGAGTCACCTTTCAGCTTTCTGAGCAAAGAGGAAGCTTGGTCCAAACTCATGGTAGAAAAGGACCACTGGGTATTCCTCTGAGTATTTACATCTCTGTTTCATGACAATATGAAACTCCTATTTCAGCTGTGATTCCATTCATTCAGTACACATATCTTGAGCAAAGCTAGATATTTTGTATGCCACATTTTTTAGAAAGCGCTACCTTGTTATAGGATAATTCATTTTCTTGCCTAAGACATGCTACTGCTACCTAATTCGGTTTACAGAATTTCTATAATGAGATATAGGTTAAAGGCTCTTATATTGTCTTATGATTTCAAGATGAAAAGCTGGGAACTGGACCCATCTGAGCTACTTAAGAAAATATTACAAGACAAATGTAAACCCACATAGAGCTGAAAGGCAAAGAAATATAGAATATATTTATACAAGGGATAACTTATATAAAATGATTTAAAAGTAATAATCCTGAAGTGCCTTTTCCTCAGAATATTTCTCTTGACCAGAAATGGACTCATTGGATCTCTAAAATCACTCAGCAATTATCCCTGGCCTCAGAATAGACTTCTTTCTGGGATTTTGGGATGATGAATGTTTAGGAAATTTCACTGAAAGATCATTTTGAGAAGGGTGTGTGTGTGTGTTTAAATAGTGGGAACAGGAGAGAAAAAGAGTGAGAGATTGACATTGGCTCCTCTGTTAATCTAGAATTTGGAAGGAATAGGAGACCACCTAGATAAGAACGTAAGTGTCCACGTTATCACTTACATGCAGTTTTGTAAATACCTTCAGGATCATGGGTGGTAGTGGTGGTGGAGTGTGTGTGTAGGCGGGGAGGGCAAAGAGCATAGAGAGGGGGATGAAGTGATGATTTTGTTACTCTACCTCCTTAATAATCCCCTTATGTTCGGAGGTAAAGGAGGCCTTCTGAAAGCCCTGACCTTGATGTGCTCTCTGCCACTTACCCCTTCAGGCCATGCTCCCCTTGCCCAAGACTCTCATGTGTGAAATGATTTACTATCACAGCTGAGTACCTTTAGGTCCGTATCAGCATAAGTGGAAATATTTGAGTCCTTACGGCCACTAATTTCTAATTAGATTTTAGCTGACACTCTGAAACCAGAGTGTCATTGTTTGTGCTTTTGTACTGTCCAGCCTAATTAATGAACATACTTTTTCATAAGTAGATTAATGAAAGTCGTCTCATTACGCAGAGTTATTTCAGGCATGGCTGGATTGCATCTCATTAGACAAGCATGAATTGAGGCAGCTTTCAACTAGAAGACAAAACACATGCATAGTGTGGGCCTCATTATTTTTTAGAATAATTTGCTTTTCTCATATTTCCAGAAAGGACTCTTAGCTTTCATTCCTCAACCTGTGTTTTCATCCAGGATAAAAGGACTTTTTCTGATTTTCTACTAGATTTGTATCAGAAGGTTTTGTGCAGCCCTAGATCTGTCACTAAATAAATGTGTGATCTTAGTGAATTTACCTAAAGTCTCTGAGTATAACTTTTTATTTGCAAAATTGTAAATGATACCTTGATACCTTATTTACCTTAGAGCATTCCTGAGATACAGGAATCAGTAAGTGGACAAGTGAACAGTCAGGATAGTCCCAAGGCAGCAATGCAGGGCCTCTGAGAAGAAACAAATGGAAAGCCTCTCTGGAATGTTACGGTCTTAACTACAGCTATATAGAATTTCCATCAAATAGGAGCCGCTGAGGATGACTTTATTATCCTAAGTTATCAAAGGCACAAAGTGGCATGAGTCAGAGTCAACAATGTAATGGCAATTGTGCCTAACCCCCAAAAGTTTAGGTATAGTCTGGGAAATAAGTATTAGCTAAACAATTAAAAACATGAAAGAGAATCAAAACCTTAAAGCAAGCAAACAGACACTAAAAATGGCAGATTAGAAAATGCCCCAAAAGAACTATAAATAACAAAATACAGTCACTCAGTAAACACTTATGTGGACGGGTTAAGTAGCAGATCAGAAACATCTGAAGAAAGTATTAGTGAACAAAGAGAAAACCAAGGAGATTGCCCTCCATGCAGCACACAGATCAAGACAGAGAAGATATAGAAGTTGTTAATAGATGTGAGGAGAGTGATGAATTCCAACAGATATCTACTAAGAGTTCCAGAAGGAAAGACTAGAAAAATTGTGGAAGAGCCAATATGTAAGGTGATAATGGCTGTGAACTTTTCAGAATTAACAAAAAAACAAATCCTCAGATTCAAGAAATGCTGCATGTTCAAATCAGAATCCAAAAAATTCTCTACGCTGGGTTGGATTTTCTATTTCTTAAATCTCTTTTGTACTATCACAATTATCCCTTCTTTTCCTTTTTCTTCTTTTTAAAAAATGTCACTGGTCTATCGGGGAGAACTTGGCTGTGTTCCATGGTTCAAGTTTGACTGATTGCTTCCTTGTAGTGTCATTTAACTTGTTCCTCTATCCTCTATACTTCTTATAAATTGATAGACTAATGGGTCTGTAAGATTCAGGCTTAATTTTTTTAGGCCAAAATATCTCATCAGTGGTGTTCTGTACTTTCTACTGCATTATGTTGTGAATCACATGATGCTGGCTTTCTTGATTTTACTGATACTGTACTGATTACAGTCGAGATTTAAGTGGTGGCAGCCTGATCTTTCTGAAAGAATAATTTTATTTTTAAAAATTATTAAGACAATAATATACAGTTTTTGTGTCTCATACTATAGAAATTACATTTTCATTCATAAAAATTTCTTTTTTTACTATCAGTTAACCTGCATTTAACACACTAAAGATGCTTTTATGAAATGTTACTGTTACTCTTGAACTAGGAGGTTATTTCCAGGCTCATTTTCTAGATCATATAAATTCAATGAGTTGAAGATATGATAATACATTTTATACATTTCAGTATTGTTCATTGCATGTGTTGTGTAATGACTTTCTTAAAAGTGTTCAACCCTCAAAAATGACACAAGCATGATGAAAAACTTATTGAAGTAAACTGGTATATAATATAATGCAATACCTGCCATCAAGTAGGCTGAAAGAATAAATGAAACTATTATTAAAAGTTTTTGGATAATATCTAAATGATGATTTTTAATAGTCAAGGAAATTATTTTTTAACTTGTCAATAGATTTAAATATGCTTTAGGTTTTCCTGACTTTCTTGTTGAAGATACTTACAGCTAAATTTTATTACGATGATATTCCATGGACGTCCATCCTGTCAGATGGACTTAAGGCTGCACAGAATTGTCTTTGTGATTGTTTCCCACTGGATAGTGTGCTTCCTGGTATTCTTATCTTTTTGTTTTTTTTCCCTACCATTTTTCTCTCTCGCTCTCCTGTAGCTATGATACTGAGCACCAAACTTGGAATAATGTCCTCCAAATAGGAGTTGCCCTGTTGCTTAGTTACAGTTGGATTTTGAAAAAAATCTTTTTAATCTCTGAGCTTCATTTATCTCATGTGTAAAACCCTGTTAGTGATCTCAGCCTCACAGGACTGTTGAGAAGATTAAGTGAGACATTCTATATGAAATTCCCTAAGACATTGCCTGACACGTCACTGGCCTTTAAGAAATACTGGTGTAATACCTTTTATCAAATGTGTCTTCACTATCCATGTTATTCAGGTCCTTTCTTTATATGCTCCTTTGTCCTTGGTCCAACTTAAAAAAATTTTTTTTTTGGATCATAGCCTCTTTTGACAATCCATTTAAAGTTATGGGCTTTTTTTTTTTTTTTTTTTAAAGACACAGATTCTTATAACATTTTAGATAAAAATTCAGGAGTTCATGGACACCCTTAGGGGATTCACTGACCCTGGGTTAATAATCCTTCCCTCTAGATGATCTTGTTCACGCCTATAAACTCAAGACTGATTTGTGAATGTATTCAGGTCCTAAGCTTCTGTCTCCCATTCACAATTCCCAGTGGACATCTTTCTCTAGGTAAATATCCAGTTTATGCTTTGAACTTATACTTTAAAATGACATCCATCTTTCCTATCCTAAATCAGTTGTCTCTTAATGATTTCTTCTTATTGTTAAAGTCTCTTCATTTTTTTCAAGCATCCAAATGTGAATCATTGCAATGTGGAAAGATGACAAATGCCAGTTAGAGTGCAGTAAGTTTTGAGGAGCTAGTTGAGTCTGCCTTTGAATCTGGATAAGAAATGAAACACCATCAGTCCACTGAAATCTTTTTCACAGTTTTATCCTGGCTCTCCTACCACCAGAGCAACAAACATTCCTTGATAGATGTTAGTGATCTTATCAGAATGTAGCCTGGATTGGCAAATACCTCTAATTAAAATACATTTTCCCTTAAAGGACTCAAGTAAAAACACGCACACACACAGGTTTTTTTTTTTTTTTTTTTGATGTTGTGCAAATATATGATCTACTTTGTGATTTGGAAAAAGATCCAGAATTATCTAAGATATTTCTCAGTATCATAGCCCCAAAGATGTTGGTTTAGTTCTGTGCGTATCCTTTCTTATGTCTAATATAAATGGTTAAACAAATATTCACATTAATACTATTCATCCATATTAAATAATGGAAATGTGAAGGACTCCAGCTTTACTATTATGCAGTTTTAAAGATGAAACCAAATGTAAGTTGCCACCAAATTGTTCTGTCCTAATAAACAAATAAAATAAATCTAGAAGAGTTCTTTATCCACATGATCAAAGAAAGTACTGAAAATATGCATTGATTTAAAATCTTTGCCCTTTAACCCAAGTATCCCACATAGCTTACCTGAATTCTAAATTAACAATCCTCTTCCTTAGCTTTAACTTGCCCCCAAAATATTTTCATCACTTTGTCATTTATAATACTAACTTCTCTAGGTAATGCTGTTGTCTAATCTTCTTTATGATCTACAAAAGCTAGAATGGAATTGTGTGGGTAATAATGTCAGGGTTCTATGTAGCACATGACAGTTACAGGTCCTGAACTCAACCTTTGTCTTCAGAAAGAACCTTCTGAATTCAGAATTTTTCAGATTGTTGCAAACCACCATTTGTGTGATTACAAATTGAAATAAATTCTAAAGTTATACAGTGTAGACCAGATCAAATGTCCCACCTCTTATCTTCTGGCCTCTCATAACTGCTTTCTTCTTTTATTCATTAACATATTCTCAAACATCACAAAGACCAAATATCTTCAGATTTTCACATACATAAATAACAGCTATTACCAATAACTGATAAGAAAGTAACCACACTGAAATAGGCACAGACTGTAATATACAAATTACCATTAACATGGTGTTTAAAAAAGCAGTTTTGGTCTTAGAGTCCCAAGACAGTTACCCAGTAATCATTATTTTTATCCCAATAGAAAATCAGAAGACAAGTGACTCAATCTGAATAAATAATTTGAAAAAACGTTCCACCATTACACTATTTCTGGAGCAATTACCATCTGTTTTAAAGAGTTACAGATTTATTTGCTGTGACTCAAAATAGAGGTTACAAAACAAAATAGGGTGGAATTTCCTCTTTAAAGCTGTGATACTATAACTATATAGGATTGTAATATGATCAGTAAAAATTATAAATTTTTTTTTGCTATACTATAAAATGTAGTATTGAGATTTTTAGAAAAACATCTTGAAGAGTAGATGAGGATCTTGACTAGAAAGTTGATGATCTCAAAGGAAGCATAATTCTAAATTACTTTTTAATAAACAGGAATACATCTGTGGAAGTGGTTACGTGTTAGACATGAATCACTTAGCTAACTATTTTACAGATTGCTAAACATAACACCATTTAGACTTTTAAAAATGTCAAAACACTTGAAGGAATACAGAAAATGATAAATGAAGAATTCAAAAGTAATAAAAGTGGGATCTCCTCTGAGAAAAGAGAAATAAGACTGTGAAAAGAGCTTCTCATGCTGACATTCAGAACATCTATTATGGGGAGCATCCTCCCACATCACACACAGTGGGGTCCCCGAAAACATCCTTCCCTAGGGTAGGGATGTATTGTCACAGAAGTATGATCATCACAGAAGGTATGTACTCCCTAGAGAGCCTGATGACAGCTGTGAACCCTTTGCCTAGAAATGAATCTAGACACGCGGCACATGCAAAATTTTGCATACAGTTAACTCTCTTCGCCAGTTGGTCATGTCCCATTCAGTGTATGGTCAACAGAGACGCCTCTGCTCCAGGGAACCTTGAGAACTGCCTGTGAAAACCAAGCATTTGGTGATCACAGAAAGACAAATTTATCAGCCCAAGTTCACAGACTTGATTTTTTTTTTCAAATAAAGACATCATCAGAAATATCCGCCTGCCTCTGCCAAATGTGTTGTAGATGAATGAGCCAACCTAAGGATGCCAGCTGTGACACCGCTGCTGTAGGTAGGCCCCAAGCATACTCCCTGATGATGATTAATGAGGAAGTGCTCCCTCAGGAAGCAGTGTTTAGACTTGATTTTTGTAGGCACTGAACAGGTCTGGTAGGAGGAGACCAAGTTATCTCTAATTGACTCATCACTTTTGACCTCCTCACAGGCCTTTTAAAATGTAAACCAACCCTCAGCACATTCATCAAATTAGAAACACTCATCTTCAAAAGACATTCATCAAAAGTCTCCTTCTAAATAGTACACAAATTAAGTTAGGATGTTGAGATGCCTAGGTAATAATAATTTACATTCATTTGCATTCATTTGTTTCACATTTTATAAGAATGTTTACATGTTGTCTTCCATGTTCTAACACTGTATTATAATAATTCTGTAAATAATGTGGTGGAGGTCCATTTATCTCTTGTTGTAAGAAGAAAAGGAAGAGCCAGAGATGTCACATGATCTGCTCAAGGTCATACCCCTAAACATGAGGCAGAGCTGAGACAGTTACCTAGATTTTTCTTCTTTTCATCTCAGACCTCAAGTCCATTGTACACATGAAGTTAAGAACCCATGGTGATTACATAAGAAAATATTTATAACTTGTAAAAGCCAGTTGGTGTATTGTTTATGTTTTCCCCCCAACTATTTAAGGAATGCTTTCATTAAAATAAAAACACAAAATAATCACACAAGACAACATTAATGTGAATGTAGTTTTCTGAGTTTGCTTTTTATAGATGGTATCTGACTATATCTGGAATAGAGATAAACAGTGATTTCACAAAAAATGTATTGTGTGTGCTATCAGGGAAGACTGTTTTAGGGTTTATAGAAAAGTATCCAAGAATTCTCAGTCCTTGTAGAAGCCTTTATATTTATTTAAAATTACATTTTAGGTCTTTGTGAGACTTTTCTGTTGCAATCATAGCTTATCAAGTAATGCAAGAGAAAATTCCATTCTGTAAATTGTATTTACTTCCTATAAGCAGGCTTCATCAACTAGAAAATGAGCTGGTTCAGGAAGCATAGAATCAGAATTCAGATATTTATGAAAACTAAGTATTTTCCTCTGTTTTCTTTTAAATTTGTAGATCTGTTCAAGCAGAGCTATGACAGTGGTTCAGTGTAAAAAAAAAAAAAGTCATGGTCCAGCATTTCTTTAAGTGCTGTGTTTTCTTTTTGAAAGAAGTACGCATTCACTTAGTACCCACCCTATCAATATATCTATGTCTGGAAGATCTGAGGTGTGATGTGAATTAGGGGAACAGGGTTTCCTAAACAAGCACAGAATATAAGCCATTCCTGAAGGATCATCTGAGCTTGTTTAGGAAAAAAGTAAGTTATGTACAATTATTAGAAAATGATAAATTGCATTGCATGTTGGGCCACCATTGTAAATAATGAGTTAAGAGAGAGAGGCATGTCTTTCAAATAATGGATCTTGAGGAGCCCTCTAAGAATGGGTAGCTTATGATGCTGAAGATGAAGGGGGAACCATCTCATCAGAGAAAAATGGTGGATCCCAGTGTGGTTAGTGGAGTGGGTGTGACCTACATCAGGCTGACCACAGAGAAGAGACTGAACCATCTCTGATGCAGTGAAGGGTTGGTCTGGTGAGATGAACTGAAAGACCACTTTGGGTCTTAAATTGCATTTAGCTTTGAAATTTTATGACATATGCTAAAATCTAAAATTGATATTATATTCTTTTTTTAAAAAATCCTTTGCCTGAGGCAATCTTTGACTTAGTTCAGAGAAAGTTTTATATATATATATATATTAAATTTTTTATTGGAGTATAGTTGATTTACAATGTTAGTTTCACATGTACAGCAAAGTGATTCAGTTTTATATATATATATATATACACATATATATATACATCTATATTCTTTTCAGATTCTTTTCCATCTTATGTTGTTATAAGAAATTGAATGCAGTTCCCTGTGCTATACAGTAGGTCCTTGTTGTTTATCTATGTTATATATAGTAGTGTGTATCTGTTAATCCCCAACCCCTAAATGATCCCTCCCCACCCATTCCCCTTTGGTAACCATAGTTTGTTTTCGATGTCCGTGGAGTCTGTTTTTGGTTTGTAAATAGAATTTGTGTCATTTTTTTTTAGATTCTGCATATAAGTGATATTATATGGTATTTGTCTTTCTCTATATAACTTAGTTCACTCAATATGATAACAGAGAAAGTTATATTTTATTAATTTATGGACAATAGGCTTTGGGTGCCTATTATATGCTGGTGCTACTGTGGTCATTGCTGGTGGTGTGGGGAGGTCCCAGAGAGGAATAACATGGTTCCTGTTCATCTAGAAGGCACTGTCTCATGAGAAAGAGGGGTGTACTCTTTAATTACAGTGTAACTTGGTAAGTGCAATCACAGTGAATAGATAAAAGCACTCTGGGCACAAACTGACAAAATGCTTAGGCGATGTGTGTCAAGGAAAGCTTGGCTTTGTCAGCTGACAAGATGAGGAAGGGTTTGGTGGGGGAACAGAGGGAATGGCAAATGCAAAGGCATAGAAGCATGAAAAAGCCTGCCATATAGGAGGAAGAACACATTCATAGCCATGGATGTTAGTGTCTTGGGTGCAATGAAAGAATTTTTACAATGTAAGTAGGAGAAAGGTTATGAGAAGTCCGGTATACTGCACTAACTTAGGAATTCATCCCATGGACGAAAGGAACTGAGGAAAGTTGATCAGGAAACAAATGATGCAGTTTCATCTTGAGATTAAGGAAACCAGAGAACTCTGCTAGAGGGTCGAAGATGGATTGGCAAGGGAAGATCTGGGGACAGGTAATTTGGGCAGAATTTATTTGACTCATTCAGCCAAGATATGAGGGCTTTGTCAAAGATATTTCAATAAAGCTGTTAAAAATAAGTAATTAAGGAAAATGGCTGATTAAAAAAAAGACGGCAGTGGCGGAGAGGAAGAGATCTCAGAGAGATGTGATCACCAACTAGCCTTAGAAACTCAAAAACACCCACAGACGTTATACTGGAATTTTGTCACTGATGTGGAAGTTGGCAATAACTGTTCTCATTTGAATTATTCAAACAGCCAAAACTTTTAATTTGAAACTAGTAGTAAGAGAATTACTATATTGCTCCTGACTACCATATAAACCATTAACATGACTAAGATATACAATTCATTAAAGTCAGAGTCTACTGATATTTTAAAGTAAATGAACCTTACAAAATGATGTAAACATTGTTGAGGTCACATATGAAAGTTGGTATCTCTGGAATTTTCATTAATCAAGAGTGGTTTCTAATTTCTAACAGTTTTGAAATTATTACCCTAGCATTTACAAATGTAAAAGTTTAATTATTTCATCATTTCCTTCAACAATATTCAGCAGACTTTTGGGAAAAAATACACAATGTATCTCGCTGTCAATCCATGAGCAGTTGTAAATTCTTATGATAACTTTGCAAAATTGCTCATTTTTGTGGGGTTTGGGGATGATTATTTAGAATATTCATTCAACAAACACCATGAAATATGAATCTCATTTATATGTATACTCTGTAAAACTAGCATTTATTTTTTCTTTTAACATTTTTTATTGATTTATAATTATTTTACAATGTTGTGTCAAATTCCAGTGTAGAGCACAATTTTTCAGTTATACATGAACATACATATATTCATTGTCACATTTTTTCTCCATCAGCTACCATAAGATCTTGTATATATTTCCCTGCGCTGTACAGTATAATCTTGTTTATCTAGTCTACAATTTTGAAGTCCCAGTCTGTCCCTTCCCACCCTCCACCCCCTTGGCAACCACAAGTTTGTATTCTGTGTCTATGAGTCTATTTCTGTTTTGTATTTATGCTTTTTTTGTGGGGTTTTTTTTTTTTTTTTTTTTTAGATTTCACATACGAGCGATCTCATATGGTATTTTTCTTTCTCTTTCTGGCTTACTTCACTTAGAATGACATTCTCCAGGAGCATCCATGTTGCTGCAAAGGCATTAGTTGTTGGTTTTTATGGCTGAGTAGTATTCCATTGTATAAATATACCACTTCTTTATCCAGTCATCTGTTGATGGACATTTAGTCTGTTTCCATGTCTTGGCTATTGTAAATAGTGCTGCTATGAAGATTGGGGTGCAGTCATTTTGAAGTAGGGTTCCTTCTGGATATATGCCCAGGAGTGGGATTCCTGGGTCCTATGGTAAGTCTATTCCTAGTCTTTTGAGGAATCTCCATACTATTTTCCACAGTGGCTGCACCAAACTGCATTCCCACCAGCAGTGTAGGAGGGTTCCCGTTTCTCCACAGCCTCTCCAGCATTTGTCATTTGTGGATTTTTGAATGATGTCCATTCTAACTGGTATGAGGTGATACCTCATTGTAGTTTTGATTTGCATTTCTCTGATAATTAGTGATATTGAGCATTTTTTCATGTGCCTATTGATCATTTGTATGTCTTCCTTGGAGAATTGCTTGTTTAGGTCTTTTATCCCAGGGACACAAGGGTGGTTCAACATATGCAAATCAATCAATGTAATGCATCACATCAACAAGAGAAAGGACAAAAACCACATGATCATCTCAATAGATGCAGAAAAAGCATTTGATAAAATTCAACACCCATTTATGAGAAAAACTCTCACCAACATGGGTACAGAGGGAACATATCTCAACATAATAAAAGCTGTATATGACAAACCTACAGCCAGCATAGTACTTAATAGTGAAAAACTCAAAAGCTTCCCACTAAAATCTGGGACAAGACAAGGATGCCCACTATCACCACTCCTATTCAACATAGTCTTGGAAGTCCTAGCCACAGCAATCAGGCAAGAGAGAGAAATAAAAGGGATCCAAATTGGAAAAGAAGAGGTAAAAGTGTCACTATATGCTGATGACATGTTACTATATGTAGAAAACCCTAGAAGGTCCACACAAAAACTACTAGAGCTGATCGAAGAATTCAGCAAGGTAGCAAGTTACAAGATTAATGTCCAAAAGTCAGTTGCATTTCTTTACACTAACGATAAATCAACAGAAAAAGAAAGTAAAGAAACAATCCCCTTTAAAATAGCACCCAAAGTAATAAAATACCTAGGAATAAATCTAACCAAGGAGGTGAAAGAATTATACATAGAAAACTATAAACCATTGATGAAGGAAATTAAAGAAGACTTTAAAAAATGGAAAGATACCCCATGCTCTTGGATTGGAAGAATCAATATTGTTAAAATGGTAACACTGCCCAAGGCAATCTACAGATTTAATGCAATTCCTATCAAATTACCCAGGACATATTTCACAGAACTAGAACAAATCATAATAAAATTTATATGGAACCATCAAAGACCTAGAATTGCCAAAGCATTACTGAAGAGAAAGAAAGAGGCTGGAGGAATAACTCTCCCAGACTTCAGACAATACTGTAGAGCTACAGTCATCAAGACAGCATGGTATTGGTACAAAAACAGACATATAGACCAATGGAACAGAACAGAGAGCCCAGAAATGAACCCACAAACTTTTGGTCAACTAATCTTCAACAAAGGAGACAAGAGTATACAATGGAATAAAGACAGTCTCTTTAGCAAATGGTGTTGGGAAAACTGGACAGCAGCATGTAAAGCAATGAAGCTAGAACAGTCCCTTACACCATATACGAAAATCAACTCAAAATGTATCAAAGACTTAAACATAAGACAAGATACGATAAACCTCCTAGAAGAAAGTATAGGCAAAACATTATCTGACATAAATCTCAAAAATGTTCTCCTAGAACAGTCTACTCAAGCAATAGAAATAAAAGCAAGAATAAACAAATGGGACCTAATGAAACTTACAAGCTTCTGCACAGCAAAGGAACCAGAAGTAAAACAAAAAGACAACCTATGGAATGGGAGAAAATTTTTGCAAATGAAACCGACAAAGGCCTGATCTCCAGAATATATAAGTCATACGACTTAATAAGAAAGAAACAAACAACCCAATCCTAGTGGGAAGCTTTTGAGTTTTTCACCATTGAGTACTATGCTGGCTACAGGTTTGTCATATACAGCTTTTATTATGTTGAGATATGTTCCCTCTATACCCATGTTGGTGAGAGTTTTTCTCATAAATGGGTGTTGAATTTTATCAAATGCTTTTTCTGCATCTATTGAGATGATCATGTGGTTTTTGTCCTTTCTCTTGTTGATGTGATGCATTACATTGATTGATTTGCGTATGTTGAACCACCCTGTGTCCTTGGGATGAACCCCACTTGGTCATGATGTATATAATCTTTTTTATGTGTTGTTGGATTCTATTTGCTAATATTTTGGTGAGGATTTTGGTGTCTATGTTCATCAGTGATATTGGCCTATAATTCTCTGTTTTGGTAGTGTCTTTGCTTGGTTTTGGTATCAGGGTGATGGTGGCTTCATAGAATGAGTTTAGGAGTATTCCCTCATTTTCAGTCTTCTGGAAGAGTTTGAGAAGGACTGGTGTGAGTTCTTCTTTGTATGTTTGGTAGAATTCCCCGGTGAAGCTGTCCAGTCCTGGACTTTTATTTGTAGGCAGGTTTTTTACTGCTATTTCAATTTCATTTCTAGTGATTGGTTTATTCAGGTGGTCAGTTTCTTCTTGATTCAGTCTTGGTGGACTGTATATTTCCAGAACCTTGTCCATCTCCTCTAGGTTATCCAGTTTGGTTCCATATAGTTTTTCATAGTATTCTTGTATGATATTCTGTATTTCTATTTTATTTGTTGTAATTTCTCCATTTTCCTTTTTTTTTTTTTTTTTTGCTAATTTGTGCTCTCTCTTTTGTCTTCTTTGTGAGTTTGGCCAGAGGTTTGTCAATTTTATTTACTTTTTCAAAAAACCAGCTTTTGGTTTGATTGATTTTTTCTATGGTTTTTTAATGTCTCTATTTTATTTATTTCCTCCCTGATGTTTATAATTCCTTCTGCTGCCTTTTGGGGTTTTTTGTTCTTCTTTTTCTAGTTCTCTCAGCTGGTGGGTTAAATTGCTTATTTGAGATTGTTCTTCTTTTTTGAGGAAGGCCTGTATCGCTATAAACTTCCCTCTTAGCACTGCCGCTGCTGTGTCCCATAAATTTTGTGTGGTTGTACTTTCATTTTCATTTGTCTCAAGGTATTTTTTAATTTCAGCTTTGATTTCCTCATTGACCCACTGGTTTTTTTAATAGCATATTGTTTAATCTCCATGCTTTCCTTTTTTTCTCCTTTGTTTCTCTGTTGTTGATTTCTAGTTTCATGGCATTGTGGTCTGTAAAGATGCTTGAGATAATTTCTATCTTCTTAAAATTGTTGAGGTTTCTTTTGTGCCCAAGTACATGATCAATCCTAGAAAATATTCCATGTGCACTTGAAAAGAATGTATATCCTATTTTTGGGGGGTGTAATGCTCTGAAAATATCCACCAAATCTAAACTTTCTATTGTATTATTTAGTTTCTCTGTTGCCTTATTTATTTTCTGTGTGGAAGATCTGTCTAGTGATGTTAATGCGGTGTTAAAATCTCCAACTATGATTGTATTCCCATCAATATCCCCCTTTATCTGTGTTAGTAATTGTTTTATGTACTTAGGTGCATATATATTAACGAGTGTAATATCCTCATCTTGTATCACTCCTTTAATCATTATAAAGTGTCCTTCTTTATCTTTCTTTATGGCCTTTAGTTTAAAGTTTATCTTGTCTGAAATCAGTACTGCAACATCTGCCTTTTTGGCTTTTCCATTTGCATGGAATATCCTTTTCCGTCCTTTCACTCTCAATCTATATGTGTCCTTCTCCCTAAAGCGGGTCTCTTGTGTGCAGCATATTGAAGGCTCTTGCTTTGTTATCCAGTCTGCCACTCTATGTCTTTTGACTGGAGCATTTAGTCCATTAACATTGACAGTAATTAATGATAAATGTGTGTTTATTGCCATTTTGAACTTATCTTTGCAGTTGATTTGGTATTTCCTCTTTGTTCCTTTCTTCTTCCTTTTGTGGTTTGGTGATTTTCCTTTGTTTTATCATGGGTTTTATTTAGTTTTTGTGACTCCCTTGTAAGTTTTTGGCTTGTGGTTACCGTTTTCTGTAAGTCTATTAGCCTATTACTATATCTCGAACCCATCCTACTGAAAACAAAAAATTTAAAAAAGGAGGAAAAAAAATACTCTTATGTTTTCTTGCTTCCCTCTCCCACTCTTAATGATTTAGATGTCTTCTGTTACAATTTCGTGTTTATTTTATTTGTAATTCATGAATTATCACCTTTCCAGTTATGAGTTTCTCATTTCTGTAGCATCTTGCTGCCTTTCTATTTAGAGTAGACCTTTCAATATTTCTTTTAGCATGGGTTTAGTGTTGCTAAACTCTTTTAGTTTTTGCTTGTCTGTGAAATTCTTTATTTCTCCTTCTATCCTAAAGGATAGCCTTGCTGGATAAAGTATCCTAGGCTGCATCATTTTTTTCATTCAGGACTTTGAATATATCTTGCCACTCCCTTCTGGCCTGTAGTGTTGTGGTTGTGTAGGGAAATCAGCTGAGAGCCTTATGGGGGTTCCTTTGTAACTCACTCTTTGCTTTTCTCTTGCTGACTTTAGGATAATTTCTTTATCCTTGACTCTGGCCATCTTGATTATGATATGTCTTGGTGTGGGTCTCTTTGGGTTCTTCCTGTTTGGGACCCTTTGAACTTCCTGTACTTGGATATCTGATTCCTTCTTTAAGTTTGGGAAGTTTTCAGTCATGATTTCTTCAAAAACCTTTTCAATCCCCTTTGATCTTTCTTCCCCTTCTAAGACCCCTATTATGCAAAGATTGGCATGCTTCATATTATCCCATAGGTCCCTTATGTTGCTTTCATTTGTTTTAATTTGTTTATCTTGAAATTGTTCTGATTGTGTGCTTTCTGTTGTCCTGTCTTCTGGGTCACTAATTTGTTCCTCTGCATTATCTAGTCTCCTTTGCACAGCCTTTAAATCCGTTCTCATCTCAGCCAATGAGTTTACCAATTCTACTTTGACTCTTCTTTATAGCTTTGATTTCATTTTTGACATATTTTATATCTCTGAACACTATCTCTTTTAGTTCCTTCAATACTTTGATCACTCCTTTTTTGAAATCTTGATCTAGTAGGCTATCGATGTCTATTTCATTGATCGTTCTTTCAGGGGATTTCTCTTGTTCTTTTAATTGGGAATGGTTCCTCTGCTTCTTCATCTTGCTCATCTCTCTCTGGCACTGTGGATTATGGAGTATCAGTTATCTATTGTGGTCCTTAAAGGAGTTTATTTATCTATCTAATGCCTATGTAGGAATAAAACTTGAAAAAAAAAGGAGAGCGAGAGAAAGAGAATTTTAAAAGGAGGGAGAAAAAAAGGTTTGAAAACAGTGTATAATCAATTATAGAAGCACAGTTTGAATCAGACTAGCATTGGAGTTGAGACGTCTTTTTAAAAAACCCTTAAAAAAAGGAAAAAAGATCAAAAAACGACATTTGAAACCTATTTATAATCAATAACAGGAGATCAAAACCAAAAGAAATGAAATAAGGTGTATTTTAAAAAAAATAACATAACTACTTTAAAAGAAAAATTTAAAAAGGATTTAAAACTAGAAGCATATACAATTGTTTAGAAAGTAGAAATTAAAAAGGTAATAAAAATAGAACAGATAAAAAAGATATGATAAAGAGAATTTTGAAAAAGGGGAGGAAAAAAGGTTTGAAAACTGTATAATGAATACTTGAAGAGCAGGTTGAAGCAGAATAGTAATCGGGTTGAGATGTCTTAAAAACCTTTAAAAAAGGAGAAAAGAGGAAAAAATACATATTTGAAACCTATGTATAATCAATACCAGGAGATTAAAACCAAGAGAGAGAAAAATGACGTGACGTGGATTTTTCAAAATAATATTTTAAAAGAAAAATTTAAAAGGGGTTAAAATCGGGAGGATATATAATTGTTCAAAAAGTAAAAATTAAAAAGGTAACAGAAAATACAACAGGTAAAAACAGATTAAAAAAAGGGGGGGAGGGGGTGTTCTCCTGGAGACTGTGCTCTTAATGAGAAGTCTTTGTGTCTTCACCCTGTTTCGCGAACTCAGGTTACTGTTTCCAGAGGCCCTCCGTTGGCGCCCTCGTCTGTACTGCTCCCAGTGCCTGTCGGCAAGCAGATTGCGCCCCCTCCCAGCACAGAGATCCTGCCGGAAAGGCGGGGGGCCACTCGCTGTCTCCTGGCGCCGGTCACTCCGCGGCTCCGGGCTGCTGCGCGCTCCGCCTCGGGGTGGGGGGCCACCCGCTGTCCCCTGGCGCCGGTCACTCCGCGTTTCCGTACCGCCGTGCTCTCCCCCCCAGGTCGGAGCTCCGCAGTCAGGCCACGGGAAAACCGCGGAACAGCCCCAGCCCCTACTCCGTGTCCAAACTCAACTCCTTGTTTGTCCTGGCGGGGCAAACTTTGCGAGGCACCAGGGCGGAAGGATCCTGTTTGACTTGGGCTGCAAACAAGTCACTGTCTGGCCTTTGAGGCTGCAGAGCCCCCAGGCGCGGATTCAGGTTTTGCCCCCGCCCCCACCTGGGTGCCTAGCACCAGAGGATATGGCAGCCCCACCTCAGCCCCACCTCTCCTCCCCGAAAACTTTCCAGGGGTTTTCAGAGAGGGGGTGGAGTATGCACCCTTCCCCCCAGGGAACATCAGCCGTGCTGTTTCATGGAGGGCCCAGGTTGTTCTGCCCTGTGCAGCCACTCATCCACGTTGCCCAGCATCCTGCAGTCCTCCGGGGCTGCCTCAGCGCAGCTGTCCCCGTCCTCCTCTCGGCTCGGGCAGCCTGTCCTGCTCGGGTCTCGGGGTGGGTATCGTGGGGACCCTCTGCCTGTTTAACTTAGTTCTGTAGGTCAAGGGCTGCTCTGTACAGATCCGAGCCTGGGAGGCTCCTCCTCCTTCCCGCTGGCCTCTCCGTTGGAGAGGGGGAGACCCAGCGAACGAGCGCCAGTCCTCCTTTGCTGCCGGTCCAGCACTCTTTTGCCTTTTCGTCTTTTTTTTTTCCTTTCTCCTACCAGATTTTTGGCATCCTTGTATTTTGAAGAGGACAGTGTTCTGTCAGAGTTCCGCAGGTTCTCTGATTGGCTGAGTGGGTCCGTGGATGTGAGTCTTGGTGGATCTGTGGGAGTGAGCCACAAGCGTCCTACTACTCTGCCATCTTGGCCTCGTCCCTTTGTCTTTTCTTGATAGAGGTCTTATGCTAGGGTTTCATAGATTAGCAATGATTTTATTAAAAAGTAGGTAAAATTATAATCATTTGAGGACCATTACTTACCTACAAAGTGTTAACTATCCTACTGCTAATATAATTGTATGCTAATGAAAGGGTGTTAGCCACAGAAAACCCATGGTACATTATCACTGCAGAAATCATATCCCACAAAAGATATTTAAGAGAGGTACAAATGTAATGTTGCAAATTTAACAGATGGCTTTTTTTGGGTACTGAGTTTTTTCAAACTATGAGTGAATAAAATAAAGAATCAAGATCCCATTATATCAATTTATGAGAATTGTTACATTATCCATAAAATTTTATACTTAATTGCACAGAATTAGAATCAGGTTCAAAGTTATTCAATCAAGTTCAGCTTTAACTTTTAAGATTTTTTTTCTCATTGTGAATCAGTAGGTGCATTAGTCAGGATTCCTCAGAGAAACAGAACCAATAGGACATAATTATATACATGGTTCCGACGATTGTGGAGGTGGGTAACTCCAAAATCTATAGAGCAAACTGGCAGATTGGAAATGCAGATAAGTGTTGATGTTTCATTCTTGAGTCCAAAATCTGTAGGCTAGGCACTCCATACTGCAGTTTTGAGGCAGAATAGCTGCTACTGGTGCCTTTTCTCCTACTCTTCTTCCTCCTTTTTTTTTTTTTTATAGCTTTATTGAGATATCATTGACATATGATTACCACAGTAAGGTTGCTAACACACCCATCACCCCATGTAGTTACAGTTTGTGTGTGTGTGTGTGTGTGGTGAGAACATTTGAAATTTACTCACTTAGCAACTTTCAAACATACAATACAGCTTTGTTAACTATAGTCACAGTGCTATACATTACATTCCCAGAACTTTTCATCTTCTAACTGGTAGTTTGTACCCTTTGACCAACTTCACCCATTTCCCCCACCTTTCACCCTCCACCCCCACCCCTGGCAACCACCAATGTGTTCTGTTTCTATGAAATTTGGTTTTTCTAGAGTCTACGTTTCACTTCTGGATATATATCAGAAGGAAAGAAAACAACTGTCTCCCAGAGCTATCTCTACCCCTGTATTCATTGCACCGTTATTTACAAAATTGCTTCTTCTTTAGGAAACCTTGGTCTTTGCTCTGAAGGCCTTCAAGTGAATAGATGAGGCTCACCCACAAAGTGGAGGGTCACCTGCTTTACCCAAAGTCTACCGACTTAAATACAGGTTGCATTTAAAAATACCTTCACAACAACATCCAAACTGGGATTAGAAAAAATGGCTGGGCCCTAGAGCCCTAGTCAAGTTGACACATCAAATGAACCATCACAGCAGACGTAATGAAAACAGAAAAGTTCTTATTTGATGTGTGAGGAAGAAAGTTTTGTTTGAAATCTCATCGTAAGGATTTGTGAATTTCAATTTTCTGTAGAAACATTCTGTTTGAATTCTACGTGTGTGTTTTGAATCATTCAAATTTGAGTTGAAAGGAAAAAATTGAATTTATTTTCAAAGGTCGGAAAAGATAACATTTCTGTAGACTTTAGTAGATACTCTCAGATATTTGCATAACTTTAAGAATGCGAATGTAATAGCTCATTTAGTTAACACAAATCACCTGTTGTTACTGAGTGATAATTACATGTATGCGATAACAGGTCCATGTTACCACCTCGTACATATGATATGTGACATTCACCTTCAAAGGTGATGTCATGTTTATAAATGGTAATGCTATGAAGCAGACTTACAGGGACATCCTTCGAAACTGGAGGAGGAGGAAGGGAAACAGCGTTTACTATGGAGAGTTCTATTTGTAGGTACTTTCTATCTGCTGACTCCTTAAATCTTAAATCTTAAATCTGATTACAATATCCCCATCATACAAATGACGAAATGGAGACTTGGCGAGATTAAGCAAGAAATTCTTATCCCATGTTTCCTAAATGCTCAAGCTAGAATGCCAGACCTTTGCCTATATGACTACTATGCAAGGCTGCCTCTCAAAGTAGGAGTCCTAGGTCTACTTTTTGAAATATGAAATTAAGGGTGACAGCCTTCTCATTTGCATATCCAGAGTTTTTGGAATAATTTTCAAGGGTGGGTATTCCAGGAAATGGATGAGGATACATGGGAATGGGGAAAGGAAAGAAGCATCTTGAATTCATGCTTTCTACTCTTACAAACTGAGTGCTACTCTCGGAGGAGGAGGGGTGATGCTCTTATTAACCATACTGGCATTTAAATGACTAAATGGGATCCCACACTGGGGATGGGTAACAGAGTGGAGCAAGTGGAACCTGGCCAGTGAGAATCGATGTCACCGAAGGTCAGTTTGACTCAAAAGGTATTTTCTGTCTGATGAATGTCCTATCCATTAGTCTTTGCCCATCCAGGCTTTCTTGTTTTTGATTCCTGTCTTAATCTTCACCTTCTCCATGAAGTTCTTTCATCAGTCAGACTGATTTCAGTTGCAAATACAGAAACATTGACTCAAATTACCTGTAAACTATAAGGTTATGATACATACGGAAATCTAGAGTTAGGGCTGGCTCAGTGTTGTTTTCAAGAATATAGGTCCTTCCTCTCCCCTGAGCCTTTCTAAACTGTCTTTAACCTATGCCTGTTTCCCCTCTGGTCACTTGATGGCTTTTTAGGGCAATTGGTGCAATTGGTGATTCCACGTTTATGTGTATAAGGATTAGGAGGGGGAATGAAACTTCTCCCCAACAGTGGAGTATAAATTCTTCCTTTAAGTCTTACTGGATAAAATTAATTTGGCCAATTTATGTTACTTTTATTTTTCTGTTCAAATAACTATTCCTGGCATTTATTCAGAATCCTCTATATCTGGATGTTAAACACTGACAGGAAAAAAAAATCAAGATTCTATTAGACATGAGGCAGGAAAGAATTGATGTTGGATAAGTAATGTTTAGTATTTACATTAGTCATCCATCTTTGACTTGTGTAGTTGGCCCTGGAAGCATTGCCTGCATCAGTAATAACTGTATGTACCCATTAAAACATTTTTTGAATTTTTCATATTTTATCCAATGAGTGTTAACAGTGTTTTTTTGCATTTTTGTCTTATAAATTTGTTATGCATTATTTCAGATATACCCTAAATATTATCTGACAAGTATACAAAATGTGAAGACAAATATGTCACACTTCCCAGTGCAAATGCACAGATCAGAAGTAGAAGTTATAGAACATTACTTATACCTTTGAAGCCTGCTGTGTGTCCCTTCATTATTATTATCCCTCCCTCCATTCAGAAGTAATCACTATCTTGAATTTTTGTTTATCGTTCCTTTAATTTTGTTGATAGTTTTTCTGTGTATTTAGCTTGTTGTAATCAATGTTGACATTTAAAACTTTAAAAAATTTTATTTATTTATTTTTTTGGTGGAGGGTTATTTATTTATTTATTTACTTATTTATTTTAATGGAGTTACTGGGGATTGAACCCAGGACCTTGGGCATGCTAAACTTGTGCTCTATCACTGAGCTAGATGCTCTCTCCTGACATTTAAAACTTTACAGAAATATACTGTAGGCATATTTTGTGTTGATTTTTCCCTCTTAATATTCTGCTGGTGATATGCATCAGTGTTGATGCCTGTAGCCCCAGTTTGTTTCTATTCACTGGTATATAGTATTTCATTGTATGACTACGCTATGCTTTTTGGGGGGCAGGTGTCATTCTACTGATAAGGGACATTTGGCTTTTTTCCAGTTGCTGGCTATTTTGCACAATGCTTCCATAAATCTTGAATGCACTTTTTTTCTGATACACATGTACAAGACCTATTCTAGAGTGTACATATCAAAAAGTTGAATTGCTGGAAACTGTGGAATATACATCTTCCTCTTTACTAATTATCGCTGAGCTATCCTCCAAAGTGGTTCCGCCAGTTGACAACAGTGCATAAGTGTACCCTTTGCTATGTTAATGCAACAATTGATACTGTGAATCTTAAATTTTTTTTTCAGTTTTTAACTCATGTGCATTTAAAATACTATTTAATTATGGCTTTTTCATAATTATACATAAGAATAAGCACTTTGTTGTTCTGAGGGCATTTATGGATCTTTAAAATGCCTATTTATACTTTTTATTCATTTTCTCATTGCCTTCAAAATAGACATTCTGAGTAATAACCTTTTTTTCTGATTATTGTGAGGCAAATACTTCTCCCAGTTTTTTATCTTGTTCTTGAACCTTTTAAATACCACCTTTTGAAAGCTTTTTAGTTATTATGCAGCTAAATTTGACTGTTTCTTTACAATTTATGCTTTTTATATTTTAATTAAGAAATCTTTGACTAAACTCAGTTTATGTAAAACAGTCGTATTTTGTTCCATATGCTTTAAACCTTGCTTTTTACAGAATGCATTCCACTTAAAATTTGTTTCCATGTACAGTGTCGTCTAGAAATTCTCATTTTACTCCCTTTTTTCCAATATGGATAATCTATTGCCCAGTAGCATTTAAAAATTTCCTCCTTACTGCGATAGCACTGAAATGAAATAGGTTTTAATGTATGCATGGATAATTTTAGACTCTTTTCTGTACGATTGGGTCATTTGTCCATTTCTGTGCTCACACTGCTCCGTTATTAAAGCCTTAGTCTGTTACAGGGCTAGTGTCTCACTTCGTTCGTTCTTCAGGAGTGTTTTTATACTTTTCATACTTCATGACCCTTTACTCTTTTCATACACGTCTTAGAAACAACTTGTCAAATTGCATGAACTATCCTATTGGGGTTTGTTTGAAATTGCTTTGTATTAGGTAATTTTAGGAAGCCTGTATTACTGTAACAGGGAATCTTCTTGTCCATGAAAATAGTGTATCTTACCGTTTCTCTCAGGATTTTTTGAGTGTGTCTCATTGACATTTTTCTCATTTTTCTCAATAGTTTTCCTCCAATGTTTCTAGGTGTGGTTTTCCTTCTATCTTATCTTACTTCTGTTCTGTAGGGATTATTAATCTGATAGCTTGATATCTTCAGTCAGTTTTGAAAAATGCTAGGTAATTATCTTTTCAAGCATTGTTTCTGTTCTGTTTACTCTCTGCCTCACTTCTGGAACTCCATTTGCATGTATGTTAGAATGTTTCCCCATATTCTGTGTATTTTAGACTCTTTTCTGTATTTTATGTGTTTTGCTTTCTGTACCTCAACCTACATGTTTTTTCCTGACTTCCCTACTACCCCTTTGTTAATCCTCTCTTATGTTGTCCAGTCTGATGATGAGCCCAGCTACTTCTTAATTTCAGTTATTGCCTTTTTCAAATCTAAAATGTCTACTTGATTTTTTGGTTAAGTCTCCATTCTCTGATGATATCTTAAAGTTGTCATCTATTTTTAAATATATTAATCATAGCTATTTAAAACTTCACTTCTGATTATTTGAGTAACTGGATCTACTGTGTTTTTGTTGCCTGATTTTTCACTTTGCTTCTAGATAATCATCATTTATGACTGAATGCTGGACACTGTGTGTGATAATTTCTGAAGGATCTAGGTAATATCAGCTTCTTCCAGAGAGGGTTCACCACAGACTACTTTAATATGATTAAGATTTTAACTGACTAGAAGTGTGCTGCAAAAAGACTCTTAACCAAGTGGTACATCTTGCTATTAGGCTCTCCAGTCTTTTTTTTAAATTGAAGTTAAAGTTGACTTACAATATTATATTAATTTCAGGTGTACAGCATAGTGATTCAGTATCTTTATATATCACACTCCATTAAAACTTATTATAAGATAATGGCTTTAATTTCCTTTGCTATGCAGTATATCCTTGTTGCTTATATATGTGTTTCTCCAGTTTTTGAAACTGGGATCTGAGCTTGTTTAGTAGAATTCTTCCTCCTGGGAAAACTCAGAATTTTAATCTTTTTCTGTGGAAAACACCTCCCAGTCACTCAACAGTTTCCTGCTTAGCTTCTTATCTTCCTGCTCTGAGCAGTTCAAGAGTTTGGAAACAGGAGAATGTCAGACTCACTCTCCTGCACATCTTAGCGTCCTGCATCCGATGTGGCTGCTTCGGGCAGCCCCGATCTTTAAGTTATATCTCTAGCAAATTGAAATTGTCAAAATTCTGCTGACTCCTCTGCCTCCTAACAGTTAGTGGCTCCTGATTAGAACCTCTGCTTGGGTTCATGCTAAGATTTGGCAAATACTTTGGGAAAAAATAGCTGCAGAATGTCAGCTCATGCCTGTGTATATCATTTCTCTACAGGATGTTGGCCCCTGAAGTCCTGTTAGCCTTGGAAATTCTCTAGAGCAGAAGTCTTTTTTTGGTTGTTATTGTTGTTTTGTTGTGGTTTTGTTTGCATTTTATGAGTTGTTCTTTGTGGGAGTGCTAGTTTGCTGCAGGTTATTTTATTGTACTTAGGAATAGAATTTGCAGCTAATTTTCAAAATCTTATTTTTAAAATAAAATACAAATGTAGAAAAAACACACAAAACCAAAAATGAATAGCTTAGAGAACTATCATTATGTAAAGAAAGAGAACTTCTGATACTGCAGGATCTACTCCATAGACCTCATTCCAATCACAACCTTCTCATTCCTTCTCCAAAATAGTCCTTATCCTAAATTTTACTTCTCTTATTTTTTTAGGATTTTTTCACACAGTGTACTGTCTTTCATGTTATAGTTTAGTCTAGTCTAATCTAAAGTTCTGTTCCTGCCCCTCTTTTTTCTTTTGCAGTATATCTGTTGAAAATCTTGAGCTGTTTGGTTCTGTTTTCTGAAATTTGGATGTCGTTGGATAATTGTTTTATAAATGTCACTAGATTCTTGGTGGATGGTGGTGTTCAGTTCTATTTGCTGAATTTGTCTACTGATTCTATTAATGAGGAAGGAATATTAAAAGTTTCCAACTAGAATTGCTGATTTATTTACTTCTACTTTTGTTTTGTCAGATTTGGCTTCATGTACTTGGAATCTGTTCTTAGGTGTATACAGTTAGATTTGCTGTGCTTTTCATAGTCTATTTAGAATCGATAGTTTACTGCTTCAGTGGAATTTAGGAATACTATCACACATAATTCTCGTTACTCCCAACCCTTTATACTATGATTATTGCATATTTTATTTACGTTTATTAAAAACTATAAAAGTGTCCTATTTTTTATTTCAACTGTCAAATTATTTTAAAGAACTAAAGAGAAGAGAAGTAGTCTGTTACATTTACCCAGGTATTTATGACTTCCCTTGCTGGTCCTTCATTCCTGATATCTGAAGTTTCTTTCTGGTGTCATTTACCTTTTGTCTAAAGAACATTCTTTAGTGATTCTTTTAGAAGAGGGCTAACAATACATTCTAATTTTCTGTTTTCTGAGAATGTCTTTGTTGATTTGTGCCCCCCCCCCATAACCCCACAGAAGACATGTTGGAATCCTAACCTCCAGTAAATCAGAATGTATTTTTATGTAAAGATGGGGTCTTTACAGGGATAATCAAGTTAAAATGAGGTCTTAGGGTGGACTCTAATCCAATGTGACTGATGTTCTAATGAAAATGGGAAATTTGGACAGAGGCAGACACACATAGAGGGAAAATAATGGAAAGAGACACAAGGAGAACATGGCCACACACACACCAAAAGGAGAGTCCTGGGACAGATCTGTTCCTTAGAGCTCTCAGGAGGAACCCATCCTGAGGACACCTTGATTTCAGCCTTCTAGGCTCCAGAGCTGTGAGACAAAAAATTTCTTTTCTTTAAGCTCCTCAGTTTGTGGGGCATTGTTATAGCAGCCCTAGCAAATTAATTCAGTTTTTATTTCACCTTAACTTCTCAAAGATTTTTTTCCCCCACTGGAAATAAAATTCTGGGTTGATAATTGTCTTTCAGAATTTAAAAAAAGGGGGGTCAATTCCTCTGGCCTGCATAGATATTGAGAAATCCACAGTAATTTAAGTTGCGGTTCCTCTAAAAGAAATGCTTTGCTTATCTCTGGAGTCTTTTAGTGTTTTTACTGTCTTTAGTTTTTGGTAGTTTGAGGATAGGATGAAGTAGTTTGAGGTCGTAGAGGATTTCTGGGGGCTGGGTTGTGAAAGAATGGAGGAAAGAAAAACAGCCTGAAGATGTCGTCACTCTGAACGTTAGGAATTCCCTTTCCTGCCCTTTCAGCCATAGCGGGAGGTCTGTCCTTGATCTTCTTGTATTCAGCTAATGTCCACGTCTAAGTTTCAGGCTGTAATGCATTCAAGCGTGCGGATACAGGAAGAAGGTAAGTGGTAAACACACTGCAGATTCCATGATAATTTACATTCTGGTCTTCTTCCATATCTGCCTGCTAATATTTAATTTCCAGAGTCCTTCTCCAACAGCTGCTTCATACAGTGGTTTTTTTGTTTGTTTGTTTGTTTTTGTTTTATACAGATGCATTCAGTGATAAAGATAAAGTGATAAAGAATAAGTGCTTACTCCATTTTACACAGAACTGGAAGGAATTACATGAAATCTTCATTGATGGTCTTTCTTTTATCCCTGATATTGTCAAATCCTTCTCTCTCTCCTCTCTCTGTACCTATCTGTCTCTCCGTTTCTGTCTCTCTCTTTCTGTTCACCTCAGTCCAACCAGAGACTTAAGCTTGCCTCAGACTTTATTAATCTTTGAAAATAATTAGCTTTTTGCTTCATTGATTTTTCTGTTTTTTGCTTTTTTATTGATTTCTGTTTTTATATTATTCCCATTCTTCTGCTTCTTTTGTGTTTAGTTCGTTATCTTCTAGAGTCTTAAGATGGATGCTTAAATTCATTGATTGTTTGAAAAATTGTATCATGGTAGAGTTCTAATTTTTCATGTTCTTCTTATAAAAATTTACTGTTATTATTTGTCTCTTAGTGATGCTATATCTCTATCACACAAATTTTGATATATTGAACATTTATTTTTATTAAATTTAAAGTATTTTCTAAACTACCACATGATTTCTTCTTTAAACCATGAGTTACTTAAAAGTATACTGTTAAGTATTAAATATTTGGACTTTTAAAGATAGTTTTACTTTTATTGTTTTTATTTAATTGTTTGATCTGTGATCTGAGATCATAATATACATTATCTGAACCATTTTAAATTTATACATTATCTCAACCATTTTAAATTTCTTTTTCTTTTCTTTGTATTTAACCGTTCCTTTTGGTTATATGCATATCACTTATAAGTAAAACTTATGCCAAATTATATATTTTTCTAAATCAGTGCAGCAGAAGTCTTTTAAAGTAAAATTTCTTTGACTATACAATGCATATACAGAGTTCAAAAATATAACAACTCTAGTTTCATTCTTATATTTAAAATTTTTCCCATTTCTTTTTCTCATTTTTTCTGTCATTGCTAACTCCTTTCTCTCTCATTTATTTTATTGCTGCATAATATTCCATTCTGTAAATTTTACTTAACCTGATGCATATTTATAGATATCCAAATTTCTTCCATTCTGTCATTAAGATAATCTTGAAATGAAAAACATTGTGCTTATTTATTTTATACATGTGCAAATACAGTTTTAATAAAGTCCCAGAAATACTAAAGGGTTATACATTATATACCTTTTAAACATCGATAGCTTTGCCAAATTTCCCTCAACAGGAATAGTACCAATTTACATTTCCATGAGCAGTGTATGAGAATGCCTGTTTTTGCCTAAACGCATCAAGAGAGTATGTTAACAAACTTATACATGTTTATCAGATGGCTGAAAAAATTGTGACACAGTATAGTTCTAATTTTGCATTTTCTTTATTATCAGACTAGTTGAGCATTTTTCACATTTAAGGATTGTTTATAGTTCCAGGGCTGTGAACTAACTTTTCATATCCTTGGTCTAACTTTTCAATTGACTTGTTCATCTTTTTTATTATTGATTTCTAGAAAACTTTTACTATATTAGGAAGGTTTTTTCCCCTTTGTCTTTGGCATGTGTTGCACATATTTCCTCTATTTCATTTATCTTTTGACTTTTTAAAAACCATGCACCTTTTTGTATTTATGGAATTCACTCATCAGGCTGTTTAAACAGTGGCTTCAGGGTTTTGGGTCATGGGTAGAAAGTCCCTCCCCATCCCAAGATTAGAAAGAATTTCCTCATGTTTTCTTCTAGGATCTTTATGGTTTTACTTTTTTATATTTAAATACTGATCTACTTGGAATTTATTCTAAGTGTGGGAATTCACTCTTCTATTTTCCCATCATTTCTAATTGTCCCAACACCATTCATTAAATAGCCTATCTTTCTGTCAGTTTTTGAGAAACCAGACTACATCATATACTAAATTCCTTTGTGTATTTGGGTTTATTTTTAGACTTTATATTCTACATACAGTTCTGCCTATTTATATGCTATTACCACACAGTATTGTTGTTAATAACATGATATAACAATACAAAGACCTAGATAGAGCACTTCATATCTGATCACCCCTGCCTCTGGAATATATATTATTGTTGTTTAATACCTAAGCTCTATCTTGGCTTTTTAAAAACCCTGAATACTGACATAATTCTCATAATCCTTTTTGTTTTTCCAGTCAAAAGTTTTTAGATTTACCGTTTGTTCAGTAATTTCTTTGATCACCATTCCTTCTTGCTGTCAGACCTTTCTGGGATTATTTTTTTTCACTTCGTAAAGTATGTATTTTTGAATCTCTTTTTGTGATGGACTGTTAGTAATTAAGACATTTTCTTATAAACAAACTTCAACAGGTAATCTGAAACAAACCTTGATAGATGGATGGATAAGGAAAATGTGGTATATACATATAATGGACTATTACTTAATAAAAAGAATGAAATCATGCCATTTTCAGCAACATGGATGGACCTAAGGTTATCATATCAATGAAGAAAGTCAGAGAAAGATAAATATCACATGATATCACCTATATGTGGAATCTAAAAAATGATAAAAATAAACTATTTACAAAACAGAAACAGAGTCAAGACCTAGAAAGCAAACTTATGCTTACCAAAGGGGATAGGGTGGGAAAGGATAAATTAGGAGGTTTGGATAAACAGATACACACTACTATAAAGTAGGTATACAGCAAGGACCTACTTTATAGCACAAGGAACTATATTCAATATCTTGTAATAACCTATAATGGAAAATAATCAAAAAAGAATATATATATATTTATATATCTGAATCACTTTGCTGTGCACTTGAAACTAACACAACATTGTGAATCAACTATACTTCAAAAAAATCCATCTTGTACTGGAAATTTGTAATTTTACATTGGGTTATAAAGCAATTAATAATTCCTACTAATCTATAGACATTTTTAAGCTATGACATGCATTGGAGCTAATTACCTTTATTGAATGAGATATTCCATTATAATTTAGTATATATTATTTTAAAAATGTATTAATTTTACCTAACCATAGTGACTTAGTCTGGGCAGTCTACCATAGACTAGGTGACTTAAATAACAAATATTTATTTCTCACAGTTATGGAAGCTGGAAAGTCCAAGATCAAGGTGTTGGCAGATTTGATTCTTAGTAAAGTCCCTCTCCTGAATTTGCAGACAGCTCAGTGGACTTCTCATTGTATCCTCATGTGGTAGAGAGCGTTAAAGGAAATAAGCTGTCTCATGTCTCTTCTTATAAGGGCACTAACCCATTCTGTGAGGACTCAACCCTCATGACCTAGTTACCTCCCAAAGGCCCCACTCCTAATACCATCACATTGTGATTGGGGTTTCAACATAACGAATTCTAGGGGGACATAAACGTGTAGTCCATAACACATAGAGTGTTTTACAGTACACAGTTGTGCATAAGAAATTCCAGACTTTGTAATAGGAAGAAAATACCACTATTCAAACACTCAACTTTGTTAAATTTTTCTTCCAGAATCCTATTTCCTTGATCCAAATCTTAATTTCTCTAGTCTTCACTCACAATTTTGCCTCCTTGAATGATTGGCCCTCCACAATTTGGACCTCATTTTTCACTAAACCTGACTTTCAACATCAGTCATGCTGGCTGCATCCTTGTTACATGTATGTGCCATGCTTTTTCCATGTTCCTACTTTTTTTTTTCGCTGTTGTGTGCTCAGGGCTTAGAAGACTGCCTGTTACACAGGTTTCTATTGCATAGCAGCTCAGAGTCCCCAAGCATGAGGGCTGTGTGGTTCACCACGCAAACCAAGTCAGCTACGGGTGCCCAAAGGGTATTTATGATTTCCTCTTGCCTGGACAACCCTTTTTTCCTGATTCTACCTGTCGTGTAAATTTTACTCATCCTTTAAAATCCAGGCCCAAATGTGACCTTCTTTATGAAAACATTCTTACCTCAACTGGTTCGCAAAATGTGTTTCCAGAAAAGTGACTTCTACCAGATGCTAGTAAGACATTAGAGACAAAAAAGGGAAATATTTTATCATGTAGAAGTCCATCTGCAGACCTTTTTTTTTTTCTTTAGGTATTAATGGATATTTTGAATCTTCACTAAATGGATAGAGAATAGAACATTTTCCTAGAATTTTGATGGAAAAACTTTTTTGCCCCATACAGTACCAGTTTAGTAAAGTGGTCTCTGGACATGTATTGGCAGATTTGCTGACTATTTGATTTCTGACTACTCTGAATTCCTGCAGAACTTACCCCCATTTTGCCCCTCCCCTTGTCTCTCGCTCCATTGGTTTGTTCTCTATAACTGTAAGTCTGTTTCTGTTTTGTTGTATTAATTGTTTTTGTTTTTGTTTTTATGATTCCACATGTAAGTAGTAACAAATCTTGAAATGCATGGTTAATGTGAATATTTTATATTGCTGTTAATGTGAAGGACCTCAACATTTGATTCCAGATATGAGGGAGGAAGAGTGGGTCCTCTTTGTGGAAGTGACACAGATGCTTTTCCTCCCCAGGCTAAATGTTAAGTCACATTGGTTTTGACTTCTAGGGATGTCTCAGAGCTGCTTTAGGACGGATAATGGATTAGTCTTAAGCTTTATTTCTAAGCAGAGACTAAGATTCTCCAATTCTAGGCCATACAGAGAGCACTACTTGAAATTCTAGAGATGCCGCTTTGTCCTTTGCATTAATTAACCATAACCCCAGTGATGCTGTATTATAAGCCACTCTAAAACTTGATGGATCAAAACAATAAGCACTTACTTACCTCACAGTTCTGTGGGTTATAGATGTTGGTGGGATCAGCTGGGCTCTTTCAGGGCCTGGTAGGCTGCTGCTTGACTCTCGGCTGGGCTTGCTCCCCGGGCTGGGCCTCGGCTGGGAGAACTGCGGGATTTGGCTCTGCTCGCCATGGGCTCTCATCCTCTAGCAGGTTAGCCACTCAGACTCAGATGTCCAAGCAAGAGAAGAGTGTGTGCAAACGCTGAACCTGGCACATCATGGCTTATGGAGCATTCTGTGAGCAGGATTGAGTCACAAATTCAGTTAAGAGTTAAGCTGTAGGAAAACAGACTCCACTTCTCATTTGGAGGAGCTACCAGGTCACATGAGAAAGACCTGGATACCTAGAGGAGTAGGGTATTGTTATTTATCTACTACTGTTATTTAGTTGGGTATTTTGTAATTCTAGTTAAAATGTAAAGTCATTTTGCCTAAAAAAGAGGCACAAATAATCTTATTTACAAAACGTTTCTGACTCACAGACATAGAGAACAAACTTATGGTTGCCAGAGGAGAAAGAGGGTGGGAAGGAATAAATTGGGAGTTTGGGATTTGCAGGTACTACTATAATACAAAACAGATAAACAACAAGTTTCTTTTGTATAGCACAGGGAACTATATTCAATATCTTGTAGTAACCTATAATGAAAAAGAATATGAAAAGGCATCTCTGTGTATTCATGTATGACTGAAACATGCTGTACACAAGAAATTGACACAACGTTATAAACTGACTATGCTTCAATAAAACCTGAAACAAAAACCTGAAAACAAAGTCATTTTGCCTTAGAATGAAACATTTTCTTGTCCTTTCCAGAAAGTAGGAGGACTCTAGGTAATCAGAGATATTTCCTCTGCATTACATTGAAAATGTGGGGATATATAATGGGGAAACTGTTGTTACTTAAGAAATAATGTACAATCTTCCAATTTTTGTTCTAGGTCACCTCTGGTGAGAAATACACAGTATAGGTTACCAGAGAAACCAATTTCTGTTAACATTATTGGTGATGTGTGTATATCCCTTTAAGCTATGATAAAAGCTTTATATTATTGTGGTTAAAGCTTGGACTCTGAAATTGAAAGAATTTGGATTTCAGTCCTCTCTCTGCATCTTGTGGGAAATTACACAATTAAAAGATTTATGATACTGGATAAATGTTTGACTTCTAAGCCCCGGTTTCCTTATCTATAAAATGAGGGTAAGAATTCTACCAATTTCTCAGGGTTGTTTTAGAACCTAAATAAGATAATGAATGCAAAGTTCTTAAGATGGTACCTGGCACATAGTATGCTCAACAACAAAGCTCTTTATTATTCTCACTAGCATCACGCAACGATGTGTACTCGTTTCACTTCTCTGTAAATCCAGATATACTTGAAACTCAAAACAAACATTAGGACTTACGGCAGAGCAAGGCAGATTGAATACACACATTTTCTCTTTTGCGGTAAAAGGATATCAACAGGAAAAAGAGAGGCATTATTTTGGAAACTAAGAAGCAGTTGGAAAAGTGAAGGAAATAGTTGCATGACATTGGTGTTGGCAGTGATTTCTTGGATATGATACCAAAAGCTCAGGCAACAAAAGCAAAAATAAACAAGTGGGACTACATCAAATTAAAAAGCTTTTGCACAGCAACAGCTAACAGGCAACCTGTGGAATGGGAGAACATATTGTAAACCCTGTAGGTGGTAAGGGGTTAGTATCAAAAATATGTAAGGAACTTCTACAGCTCAATAGGAAAAATAAATAACCTGGTTAAAAAAATGGGCCAAGGACTTGAATAGATATTTTTCCAGTGGCCAACAGATACATAGAAAGATCCGCATCATAACTAATCCTGGGGGAAATGCAAATCAAAGTGAAGTATCAACTCACGTTTGTTAGGATGGCCATTATAAAAGCAAACAAAAAAATAAGCCTTGGAGAGGATGTGGAAAAACTGAAACCCTTGCACACTGTTGGTGGAATACAAAATGGTGCACTTCTATAAAAAACAGTATGATGTTTCCTCCTCTTACTGAGACTATTAGTGGATGAGAAAAAAGTGTGAGCTCTTCTCATATTGCTTATTATTATTAAAAATATTTGACAGCATGACAGGTGAGAATGGTAAGGGTGTAACTGTGTTAACATTTAGATTTCTTGTGAGGCTGAATATTTTACCAAACTGTCATTTGTGTCCTTTCTATGCCTTTCTGCTGCTTAGTTTATCATTACTGGATGTTTCCTTGTTGATTTATTAGTAGTAAGTACCAAGTGTAGTAGGAAGCTGTCATGAATTTCACTTTCAGAGAAAAATGTGGCTTAAAAAAGTTAACAAGAACATCACAGATCTCACTCATCGATAAAACTGTGTATCAGGCATCCTCCGCGAACCGATGAAGTGGCTACTCCCTCAGTCAGGCTGTGGTCAGGCGTGTGGAGCGTGGATGCTCAGATCTCAGCTTTCTGTACCACTGCTTTACAGACCTAAGATTCTTTCCAAAGGGCCCCGAAGCAGAGCTGATTGCTCTGTGTCTACCTGTGGGTTCAATTGGCTCTATTACCTACTTCTTTCCTCTCATCTTAATTCAGCTGAACAGACTCCACATAGAATGGAAGCTTGCTGAGTACCTTTCCTGCTTCTCTCTGACTTTAAAGTCCACCTAAGACAGTTTCAGCCTGTCTTGAGTTCCTTCACTCCTATAACAAGGCTGGGTTGGTTTTAAATAATCCAAACCATGTTTTTAATGCCTTTCCTTTTTATGCTGATGGATAACAATGTGAACAATAAGCACAGACAATGCTTAGAAGCAGTATTCACATGGTATAAAATATTCGTTATGATGGTATTTGGAATAGTATAGTTGAATCTCTGTGACTAGTGTTTTTCCTTAGTTCATTTATACCATGAATGGTAAAATTTAGCCTAGGAAAAGTTGAGAAGTCTGAGAAACAATTTTTATCAAGAGAGCATTTTCATATAAAAGATTATTGTCATCATTTAGTACCTCCTGTCTTTTGAGATATAGCTCTGATTCATTTCTTTACTTTTCTATTTACACGCATGTTCCATTTACTTTTTATGATACATGATCAAGTAAAAATGTTGTCATTAATAAAATATTACAATGTTCTATTATAATAAGATAATAATTTTTAAAGTAAGAACAAAAAGTAAAAAGAATAGTTTCATTACAGCATTCCTTGCAAAATTGCAGTCTATGCATTTACAGCACATCAAGCGTAGGAATATAAGTTGGTAAGAACTCTTCTAGTCTTACTGTCTTTAGAAATAAGTACATTCAAAAAATTTTAAACAAAAGTTAACTTTTTTTTGGTGAATACTACTTTGATAATATAAATCTTTCCTTTCTAAATTAAGAATCATTTTACAAATGTAACAGGAACTCAATACAACATATTCCGTGTGGGTGATTGCATGTTACTTTTGCTTTTTTGCATTGAAATTATTAATGAAATGTTAAGCTAATGCCTTCGCATTCAAGTTCTTTAGAGGTTTATTTTTAAATGAGAAGGTGGGAAGAACAGAGTCTGTACATAGCTATCCACCTCTGCAGCAGGAGAGCAGCATGAGCTCACAGCTGCACAACCATCAAGGGTCGTCTTTAGTCAGTGAAATAATTATGTAACTCAGACTGTGCATGGACGTCTCAGATGTCACAAAAAGTCCCATGTCCACTGGCATAATACAGTTTTTTTCTTATGTCTCCTTAAAAAACTCACGTGACTCACATTGTGTACAGAATTGTTACAGGAACACAACTAAACTTCAAAGCAAATCTTCATCGCAAACCCACTGTTGGATGCATTAGCATTTTAGAGTTTATTATATCTTGTCAAAGGACATGAGTAGGAAAATTGAAAGAAATTGCTAACTGTGGGAAGATTTTGCCCCAGAATGATTTTCGTTAAATATCTCATATCTAGAACATTGGAAATAGTGTAAAGTTACATGAAGAGTTTTTAGTTTTCCTTATCAGATTAAATACTGTTAATACCAGTTTTTGCAGGCTGCTCCCTACACAAAGCACATGAAGGGTTATAACTGGTTATGACACTGCCAACTTTTATATTTCTGCAGGGGCTGATTCTGTATTTTGCTCAGAACAATAGCAGAAAACCTCTGGTTCTGAGATTCATTAAAGCAAAGAACCTTAAACAGAAAATAGAGCTTTCATAATTTCTCAGGACTAGTATGGTTTAATGGAAGTTGGTAGCACTTTAAGTAGGATTTACTTCCGGATGAAGACATTGGACTCTCTTTTTTGTTTTGAGAGTTATGAACATGGCTATTTCAATGGGAGATTGTAGCCAATAAATCTGTATTCAGTTGGTTTTGTTCAGTTGAAGATGTTGATTCGTTTGAAAGACTGACCATTTCTGTCTCTGTAGAGACCACAGAACTCATCCACAGTGGGTAGCTATTGGCAAAAAAGGATGCTTCATGATAGGCAGCAAGATGGACCTTGTTATTGCATCCTGCAGTCTGCATAAAAGGTACCTGTGGAGGGCCACCTTTCATTCAGGTGAAGCTGTTGGATAATTATAAACATAAAGTGTTTATCTGTTTTTGTTGTTTGATTTTTCAGCTATACATCTGCATGCAAAACTCTTCTTCACCTATGTTCTTCAACACAAAGAACACTGGCACATGGAAGTGGGTGGTATTGCCTCATAGTCACATGAGTCTTAGTCTACACATTGGCAGACACTCTGAGCAGACTGTCCTTGGCAAACATCAGTGAGGTCACTGCCTACAGTCTGTCTTGTCTGCCTGTTTATCTTTTTTATTGAGTAAGATTGACATATAGCTTTATATTAGTTTCAGGAGCACAACATAAGGATTTGATATTTATATGCATTGGGAAATGTTCACCACAACAAGGCTAGTTGACATCTGTCATCATACATAGTTACATACATAAAATTTACTTTTTTGGTCATGAGAATCTTTAAGATTGACTTTCGTAGCAAGTTTCAAATATGTAATACAGTATTATTAATTATAGTATAATGTGTAATATAGTATTATTAACTATGTATTATTAATACTATGCTTTATATGACATCCCCATAACTTATTTATTTGATAATTGGAACTTAATACCTTTTAAGACCTCCATCACCCATTTTACCCAGCCCTCATCTCCAGTGTCTGTCAACCACCAATCTGTTCTCTGAATCTATGAACTTGGGTTTTAAAAATTATTGTTTTATAAGTTTCAGGTGTAGAGCATAATAGTTCAGCATCTTTATACACTAGAGTGACCACCACTTCAAGTCTAGTTACCATGCATCACTGAACAGTTGACGCCCTTCACCCATTTTGCCTACCTCCCCATCTTTCTTCTGCTCTGGTAACCATTAATCTGTTGTCTGTATTTAGGAGTTTGTTGTTGTTTTGCTTTGTTTCTTTTGTTTTATTTTTAGATTCCACATGAGTGAAATCAAATGGTAGTTGTCTTTCCCTGTTTGACTTATTTCACTTAGCAAAATACCCTTAAAGGTCAATCCATCTTGTTACAAATGGCAGAATTTCGCTATTTTTATTGCTGTATAATATTCCATTGTATGAGTATACCACATCTTCTTTGTCCATTCATTCATCAGTGGACACCTAGATTGCTTCCATATCTTGGCTGTTGTAAATAATGTTGCAATGAATGTGAGGGTGCAGATAACTTTTCAAGTTAGTGTTTTCATTTTCTTCATAAAAATACCCAGAAGTGGAGTTGCTAGATCATGTAGTCATTCTATTTTTAATTTTTTGAGAAAACCATATTGTTTTCTATACTGGCTGTACTACTTTACATTCTCCCCAAGAGTGCACAAAGATTCCCTTTTCTCCACATTCTCACCAACACTTGTTACTTCTTATCTTTTGGATAATAGCCATTTTGATAGGCATGAGGTGATACCTCATTGTGGTTTTTGATTTGCATTTCCCTGATGATTAGTCATTTGAACTTTTTAATGTATCTATGGTCCCTCTGTTAGTCTTCTTTGAAAAAAAAATGTTTATTCATATCCTCTGTCTTGCCCATTTTTTAATTGGGATTTTTTTTTTTTGTTAAGTTGAATGAGTTCCTTATGTATTTTGGATATTAACCTATGCAAGATGTATAATTTTGTGAATATTTTCTCCCACTTGGTAGGTTGCCTCTTCATTTTTTTAATGGTTTCTTTTGCTGTGCAGAAACTTTTTAGTCTGATGTAATTTCACTTGTTTATTTTTGCTTTTGTTGATTTTTGCTTTTAAAGTCAAATCCAAAGAATCATTGTCATGAATGATGTCAAGGAGCTTACTGCCTGTGTTTTGTCCTAGCAGCTTTATGGTTTCAGTATTATGCTCAACTCTTTGATGCATTTTGAGTTAATTTTTGTGTGTGGTATCAGATAGTGGTCCAGTTTCATTCTTTTGCATGTGGCTGTCCAGTTTTTTCAGCACCATTTATTGAAGAAATAGTCCATTCCCAATTGTGCATTATTGGCTTCTTTGTTACGAGTTAATTGACCACATATGCCTGTGTTTATTTTGGGTCTTGGTATTCTGTTCCGTTGGTCTATGTATCTGTTTTTATGTCCATACTATACTGTTTTGGTTACTATAGCTTTGTAATATTGTTTGAAATCAGAGTCCCTTATGCCTATAGCTTTAGCCTTTCTCTAGGTTGTTTTGGCTATTTGGGATTTTGTGGTTCCAAACAAGTTTTAGGATTGTGGACTTTGAGATAGAGTTGGAAAAGGGAAAATGGAGGAGGAAGAAGCTCCACTGAGCAAATTTTTACCTCCTTTTTAAGGCACAGTTCACGGATGACTGTGTCCCCAGCTGGAAGTAATTATTATTTCCCTGGACTCCCATGTTCTTCAGAATACTCTCTTATGGTCCTTATCACTCATTTCTTTTGTTGAAGTATAGTCAGTTTACAATGTTTTGTCAATTTCTGGTGTACAGTATAACTTTTCAGTCTACACATAAATACATATATTCCTTTTCATATTCTTTTTCATTGTAGGTTACTACAAGATACTGAACAGAGTTTCCTGTGCTATACAGTAGAAACTTGTTGTTTATCTATTTTATATATAAGTAGTTAATATCTGCAAATTTCAAACTTCCAATTTATCCCTTCCTACCCTCTTTCCTCCCTGGTAACCATAAGTTTGTTTTCTGTGTCTGTGAGTCTATTTCTATTTTGTAAATAAGTTCATTTGTCTCATTTTTTAAAGATTCCACATATAAGTGATATCATATGGTATTTTTCTTTCTCTTTCTGGCTTACTTCACTTAGAATGATGATCCCCAGGTCCATTCAGGTTCCTGCAAATGGTATTATTTTATTGTTTTTTATGGCTGAGTAGTATTCCATTGTCTGTGTGTACCACATCTTCTTTATCCAGTCATCTGTCGATGGACATTTAGGTTGCTTCCGTGTCTTGGCTATTGTAAATAGTGCTGCTGTCAACAGTAGGGTGCATTCACTTGGTCTTGCATTACAACAGCCTGAAATGCCACTTAGAAAGCTGTTAACTCTCAGATCCACATCCATCTTTCAATACTCTGCTTTGGGGTGCTGGCTGGGCTGCTGCTCTGCAAGCCACATCCCTCCTTTGCCAGCTGCTCCCTGTGAGGCTGTCGGAATAGGGAACAATAGTGGGAAAAAGGAAGGCTAGAGGAGGGAGGTTAACCTGTCTTCTGTAACTATGAGCTGCAGGCAACAGAAATTCTGCCCACTTGTAGCCGTTGAGTACAGTTTGCAGTTTTCTCCAAGTTTCCAGAACAACCTTATGGTGCCCATGTCAGAGATACCAGCCAAGCATTCTGTTCTCTGAGGTCTGACTTCTGGTTTCCCAGGCCTCCTCCTCAAAGCTTCTGAATTTTTAATAATTTCACCCTCTTCGCTCCTTATCACAGCCCTCATCCCACTTCCTGCTGCTGCTCACTCTGGGATCCTCTGGTGTCCTCTTTTTGCCTTTTCTGTTCTTAACATACCTACTTAATAGGTCTTTTTAACAAATTCTTCCTGTTAAAATAATGGATGTGATTTCTGCTTTCTTTTAGGACACTGAGTGAATTACCCATGTTCATGTTTTCTCCCAACATATCTGTGAGCTCGTTAGCCATGCCAAATAATACCATAAATAGTACTGTCACTGTTTATTGAGCAATTATTAAGTGCCTTGCTCTTATGCTATATCTTTCTATGAGGTCTCATTTATTATTCACAACTTTGTAAAACGTGTTTTATTAAACTTGTATCATAGATGAAGAAACCAAGGCTCAGAGAGTTAAGGATGAAGAGAGTTTAATACTTGCCTGATGCCTCAAGCAGGATTTGAATCTGACTCTGAAGTCTAAGCTCTTAGGCATTCTAGTAATTTGTCTAATTCATACTTGTACCCTAATTCTTTGCTCCCTGCTCCTATTAAATACCTAATATACTGCCTTTTTGAAATAGGCATGATGGGGGTGATTGCTAAAAAATGAGTATATTAACTAATTAAAGTGGCTAGGCTGTGTTCAATTCATTGAAGAAAATAAAGCTCTCACCTGTTTGTATTGAATTAAATCTGTAGTCTAAAAGATATTTGCATAAGAAATATGTGATATCAGTTCTGCCACTAACCTGCTCATCTCCTTGACCTTGTCCCCCAGTCTGTATAAATGAGGTTTAGACTCTAGACTCTTTTAAGGCCTCTCTAGATATTTAATTTAATTTTATTTTATTTTATTTTATTAATTTAATTTTTCTGTTAGCCTGGGAGTGAAAAGAGGAGAAATTCTACCATTTAGATCTTGTCAACACAGGCAAAAAGTCTGAAAGAATTTCATTTCAAATCATATATTAGAAATTAATCCATGGAAACATTTTCATGTTTATGACTAAAATGAAACGTCCACATTCCACGAGCTTGCTGTCTTCAGTACGACTGCCTCCTCAATTTTAATGTGCACATGCATCACCTGAGGATCTTGTGAAACTGCAGATTCTGATTCAGAAATTCTGGGGCATGGTGGAAGAGTCTGCCTTCCCCTAAAACTCCACATCAGGACCATTTCAGTAGTAATAAGAGTAGCACCATGTATTGGTCACTTCCTGCGTGCCAATTGTATTCTCTCTACTCCTCACAGGACTCACATAAGCTTATTGTGATGATTCTGAGTCTTCAAATAAAGGAGCTAAGATTGGAAGCAAGTTCAGTAACTTGGTGATAGCCTCACACATGGAGAGTTGTAGGACTGGAATTCAAACCCATGTCTCCTATCTCCAAATCCTTTGCTATTTACTCATCATAATCCTTTGCAGCTTTACAACCAACAAAGTAGTTAAAAGCAGGCCATGATGTGTGTATCTGTAAAATCAGTGGTCTAAGGTATCCGAGTGGTGGCTTTTATTAACTGCTTTGATACTTTGAAGTTAATCTGTTTTGAAGTGTTTTGTGGAATTTATCATTTCAAATTTAAACTCTTGTTTATACGTTGTCTAAAAATATCACGACCGTTTCCGTAGCATTACATTGTCTGGGTGTTATAATTGAGCAATTCATTAGAACAAAACTGTGATGTAGATAAAGGGTTTATGTATTTCTCTGTCAAACTTAAAAGAAAAAAAAGGATACACAGTAGGGAATTGAATGTGGGCATTAGCATGCCGTGCTAACTGAAGGGTAAATCCATATTAGCAGCAGTGATTTTTAACTGCTTCATCATTTGTGGTCTACAAGTTGAAGCCAGATTAAGGGAAAATTTTTATTTTACCAGCAGCCCCCAAAGAATTCACCTATGGATGTAGATAATGAACATTGCCATGGATACAGTATAATGATATCACCTGACTAGAATCTAAGGGAATTGGAAAACAAGAGACAAAGAAATAAGCTTAATTATTCATTTTTTGAAAAATCTCTACAGGCAATTGAATGGTAAAGTAGGGTGACTAAGGAACACATACATTTCATGCCCATATGCCACCAAAATAACTAATTAGGCACTGTATGCCAGTGCTAATTATAGATATGATTGCTGGAAGAAGGAAGGCTGAATATAGAGTAGCTGGCAACATGATGGTTCTCTTGCTCTGTAGAGTGTGCTGAATGTTGCAACGTGCTGATTGGTTGTTTTCTTTTTTGCTTGAGAATTGGGTTGTAGTTGGTTTCATTTTTTCCCTGATAACTTCCTGATTACTGAAGAAAAGGACTGAGGCAAGAACATCAGGGTAAGCCCCTGAGGATGAAAAAAAAGAGGAAAAATCATGTGACTTGGTAATTCCCACCCAGGGTGACTGAACCTGTGTGTTCTCTCTGCTCAGATGTAAGAAGCCACATCCCTAGGAGTACAGGGTGGTGTGAACAGTGGGGTCAGCTGTTACTCATGGCTTGGCTGTAAGCTCTGCCTGCCAAGGCACCCGTCTTCACATTTCTCCAAAATGTTGTCAAAATTCTAACAGGAAATCATTTTAAGTTGAGAGGATCTTTGAAGACCAAGGTTATCAGCAGAAGCTGTAGTATTCACACTGTTGGTCTGGATTGAATTAAACTGTGTTCTCAAAGCTAGTTGAGAGAAATGAAAGTCTTGTAGACGGAGAGGGTGCAGTAGGCGGAATTCTGAGATGGTCCTCAAGATTCCCCACTCCCGTGGTGTACACACCCTCATTAATCACCAGGACTGTGACTGTGGTGGATTTTACTCTAGGGATTAAGTTATCCTCTATGACACAGTTGATCTTAAGTTAAGAAGATCATTCAGGAGAGTCTGGGCTAATCACAGGAGCCCCTTAAGTCTGGGTCTAGAGGTCAGAGGTGGAGGAAATCAAAGATTCAAAGCACAAGAAGGATTTGATGCATCCTTGCTGGCCTGAAGATGGAGGGGCCATGTGGTGAGGAAGCAGGTCATCTCTGGGAGCTGAGAGCTGCCGCTGGATAATAGGCATCTGGACAGCGGTGACCTCAGTCCTACAACCACAAGGGACTGAATTCTCCCAACAATAAGAATGAGTTTGAAAGTGGTGTTTTCCCCAGAGCTTTCAGATGAGAATTTAACCAGGCTGACCCTTTGATTTTGGCCCCATGATGCCCTGAGCAGGGAACCCAGCCATGCCACACTGGATGTCTGCCCTGCTGAACTTTGAACTCCCAAAATGGGTGTTGTTATAAGGCACTAAGTTTATGGTAATTTGTTATACCACATATATAGGAGTGTGATAGAGGAAGGAGCCAGGACTTTTGAGTTGCAGAACTGGGAGAGGACAGTTGGGTTGAGACAATGAGCAGGGGAGGCTGGAGGGGAGCACATGCAGATCTGATGGTGGAGGCAAAGGTCCTTGGGTAGGCAGGGGGTCCAGGGAGGCAGGAGGAGGGTTCAAAATGTACAGGTCTCTTTGAACTTCTCCCTTTTTGTAATTAGGAATTGTAAAGTGGGTGTTAGTTCTGATCTACCATTATTAGTTCAAGGAACTTGGTGAATCACTGTACTCACCTAGACCTTCGATTCTTAATTTGTAAAATAAACAGTAGGGATTCATAAGTCCTTTCCAGCAATGGCATATTAGTCAGAGACTACCATCAGTGCCCTAAACTGACCCTCCTGCCTCTAATCTCCCTTTCAGTTTATCTTACAGATCTAATCACATTACCCTCTTACTGAAAAGATGAACGGTTTAAACTCTTTAGGATGCCATCCAAAAATTCTCTGACAGCAAGTGACATTTTAGTGTCACAGACCACCCTCAGAGCCCTCCCTGCTCTAGGCAGTCTGGACATCTCACTATTCCTAGACATAATTTCGGGTTTCCTGCCTTCATGCTTCACTCACAGTTCCTTGGGGATGAACTGGTTCTCCATGTGAGTGTGTGATCAAGCTCAGCAAGCACTCCACTAACGTGTAGCTTAAACGAGACCTTTTCCAGGTAACGGTTCCTTATCTTCGCAACTGAACCATGATCATGATGTTTCTCCAAATCCATAATCTTGTTTGTAGCATTCATCTTTTATAATAGTGCTTAATAATAAATCTGTATGTGTATGGTTTAAAAATAATGCATGTCTTTATATGTGATCATCTTTACTTATGTCTTTATATGTGATCCTCTCTAATTAATTATAAACTACTTGAGGACTGGAAACTTATTTTCAACCGTATTTGGTAAGAAGGCCTTGCTCAGCAAAGGGTTGAATCAAATAAGAAGTACTAATCTTTCCTACTGTGTGGTGTTGCCTCTGGTCAGATATTCTGCCTGCTAGAGTGAACTTGAAGGGCATTTTGTGAAAGAACTTTTCCCCAAATGGCTTGGATTTCTCTTCTCTAAAAAAAATTAAAATCTTATATACACACACACACACACGCACACATATAAATATGTATATGTATATTAATGCATAGTATTATTTAGAACTCAGCTTGTCTTTTTTAGATAATTAATTAATTAATTAGTTAATTAATTACTTTTTGGGGGGAATTAGATTTATTCATATATTTTTAATGGAGATACTAAGGACTGAACCCAGGACCTCCTGAATGCTAAGCAGACTCTACCACTGAACTATACCCTACCCCGCCTTTTTAAGATATTTTACATAATAGAAATCTTAGGTTTATTACCGTTGTTCAAAGACAGACTGTATTCTCAGTTTACTTCTTTCCCACTTTAAGTAGCAGGCCCTGTAATCCCAGCATCCTTCTGTGTCATACATCATGATAATGAAAATTTTCATTGTTATCCCACTGCCTCCATCGCTGCACCCTCGCATGCAGGTCTTCTCAGTCTGCTCACGGGGTGATCCTACTTTCCACTTGACCATTTCATTTCCCTTTTTCTGGTCCCTTTCTAGTTCTGTCTGTAGCTGGCTTGGGAGTTAACACTGGTGTAATTTTTTTCACAAGGTACTCATTTGTAATTATGAAACCACCTTGTTGTCAGGGGTAGTGGAATCATTAAGTAAGTGCTTGTTGAATATCTTGTCAGAATGACAAGATAGTGAATAAATATTTCAGAGAGAAATGAAAATGCCCAGTTTTCAGGAGATTCAATCAGTCCATCCATAACTTCTCCATGTGACACACCAGTAAACAGCTTGAAAGCTGGCAACACAGCTGTTTGCAGTGGGTGCCAATGAGACAGATGGCGGTGATGCAGGAAGAATGCTCTCCATCACTTGGCATTAGGCTCTTTTGATTATATACCAAAAATGGAGAAGGAATTGACAGGCACCAGGGTGACTAGAGCAGGCTTTATTGCCACCACTTGTCAGCTGGAATATTTTAAATACACATCGATGATGAATCCTTTGGGCTCATTCTACTTTCTCCCAGATTCTCAAAGGACGTCCCTAGAAAAATATTGCCGTAGTGATGGATGGAAAAACTAAGGTCTCAGAGGAAGAATGACTGAAGAGGACTGGCTCTAGGTCAAATATTGAATCATTTCCAAAATCAGGCTTCTAGAAGCTGAACTTTTGGTGTCCTTCTTCCGTTGTAAAACTCATGAAGACAGCCACACCACCAGGTTGATGCAGTAAGGTCATGTAATCCCTCTTGTGCTTGTATCAGTGTTCTGTTTTATTTTTTAAAGAAAAAACTACGTAGAAGGGTAAAGCAGTAGACCTAGCAGATGACAAGAGAGGGAGGTTTGTTCTTTGGGGTTTAAAAGTCTATCTGTGATAACTTCCGACTATTGTAGTGCTTCGGATCCAGTCCGTTACGTTCTCCACTAGGTGCATCGCAGAAGGAAGCAGGGGCTGTTTCAGGGAAGAGTGTCCGTGGTGAAACACCTGCTTGCAGCGCCGGCATTTTCTGCACCTTGATACTTCCCACGTGAGGTGTCTTGTGTGTCTAAAATTGAGCCGTGAGCCTCGTAACGGGAGAACTGAGGGCCAGATGCACTTTGACTTTGCCTAGTTTTGTACCCTCCAGTTCCTAAGCTGTCATGAATCTATAATGATAATGAAAATAGCAGGGCTTATTCCTATTAATTCTGGAACGATTTTCAAGAAGGAAGGAAGAATAGTGGATGTGCTTGCTTATTTTTATTTTTACTTTTTAATTTATTATTTATTTGTGAATAGTTGATTTACAATGTTGTGCTTATTGTTAATTGTCATCTTTCAGTGCCAGAAGTCACCCTTCCCCACCCTTCTCTGTAATGCTGAGGCTGGGCCTCTGCGAATTCTGTTTCCTAGACTTCCTTGTTAGTGGGCTCAAGTAGAAGGGAAATTGGAAAGTGGCAGGAGTGGAGAATGGGCTTCCCTCCTGGTATTTCTGGGTCCTGTCTGCCTCACTCCAGCAGTGGCAGTTGACTCTGGCAGTCATTTGGTTTTAGCCCCACCAGAAATGGCCTCATTCATCCCCCTTCGAAGTGCTGGTCCAACTTCATGTGGTCTTGGCAGTGCCAACATGGAGCCCATCATCTGGGCTCCAAAGTTCTGGAAACCCTACCTACTCCTCCCTGTTACCCCAGCCTCCTCTTACACCATGGAGCCAACTCACTGTGAGAGAGCCACATGCCTGCGTGCATCCTGACTGCGACTGTGGTAAAAGGACAGATTATCTTGGGGTAGGATTTCCCCAGAAGGTTCAGCAGGCCAAGTTTGGCTCAATCTAAGGGAGGACTGACTTTCCAGCTGTGAGAGTTGTCCCTTAATGGATGGAAAGAGCTCTCTGTGGCTGGAAGCATTCAGTGGGAGCTGGATGACTTCTGTCAGAAATGCTGTAGCAAAAACAATTAAGAGATGTTTTACCCATAAGACTGGCAAAGATTTAAAGTATTGGTAATCTAGATAGTGCAGAGATGAGCATGCACACACTGCTGAAGAGTAAATGGGTGGAGGTTTCTTGGAGGGGAATTTTGCAACATGTATTCCATCACCGTTTCATTCTAGAAAAGGATACAGGAAATGAAGGTGATATGAACATGTCATATGTCAGGGATGTTAGTGACAAGGACTCATAAGAAAGACAAGTGTGGGAAGGACCATAGAGTGTTGAGGCTGCCATTTTGAATGGGATGGATGAGGAAGGCTGTTCTGGAGCAGCTACATTCAAGCAGATGTGACTAGTAGGCCAGGTGGAATTCTAGGGGAGGAATGTTCCAGGGAGATGACAAGGCAAGAGTTCTGGGGAGGAAAGGGAGGCGCTTCCTCAAGGAAGTTAAGGAAATGAAGGAAGAATAGGAGGAGGCAACGTCACAGAGGTGTTAGTGACCAGCTTGTGTGGCGAATGGTGGCCAAGGATGAGGAAATTTTTGCTGAGTGACATCAGAAGCCCCTGGACCACGATCTAGCCTGTGTTCTCTCTCTCTGAATGTCTTAAAAATATGTTCAATCTTTGACCTAAAAACTCCACTTTTAAGCATTTGCTTTACAAATAATTACAGGAAAAAATGTCTAAGGATATATGCATCTACAAGAGTTTACTAGGAGCTGCTAACCTTTCAGAGCACTTATCAGATGCCAGCACTTTTACACATATTAATTTGTTTAATATTCATAACTTTTTATGAGAGAGATATTATCCCTATTTTGCAGATGGGTAAAAGCTGAAGCATTGAGAGGTTGAGTATCTCGCCAAAGCTGGTAAGTGGCAGAGCTTGGGTTTTACTCCAGGAAGTCCAGTTCCAGAGTCTGCGCTTTTAATCATGTGGCTGTAAATGAGAATATGGTCACGTTGTAACACGCAGTGAGAAAGGCAGGTTCGCTGTGTCACGCTGTACACAAAACGTAAGGGCATCTTTAGAATTACATATGCAGGTAGCAAAGCGTGGGCATTGGGTGTTTCTTCTTTTGTTCCCAACATTCCCTCTTTTATTTGGGACCAGCCTTGGGCTTTCCATCTGCCACTTTCCCTTGCAGCTCAAAGCAAGGGTGGGTTCCAAACAGAACACCCTGCTGATACATCCCCAGTGATGGATCTGTGTCTCTGATGCTTCACGTCCTCTCCCCAGGACTATCCATCACTCTGCCTTCTCAGCCTCAGCTGATCCATCCAGGGGAGAGCATCTGGCTCACGCTGGCTGATCAGACTCCCTCTCCCAGAAACTGAAACTGAAAGCCAGCCCGCGGCCTGGCGGTTGTTGGAACTGTGTCATCTTCTCGGGTCCCGTAGAGATGCCACAGTCTCTGGTGGCTGGGTGTTCTGTGTGGATGCCTGCTTCTTGGAAGCCTGGCAGTTGAACACTTCCTTTGATTCTCTGAATGATGCCAACATCTGTCTATTCAGTCCTGGGTTTTGTTTATATGACCAAGGATGTTGGCTGCTGCTTGCAAACCAGAGATCTTTATCTAATATGGTCTAGAAGGAAGTGTATCAAGATGTTAACAGGGAGGGAAGGCATTTTGCATGACTTTTGTCTACAAATGACAAATACTCAAATGTGAGGTTAAAAATGTCTGAATTGATTTTGCTGCCTATTTCTTCAAAGGGTAACATGAAGCTGTCTGAGGTCCCCTCCTACCCAAGAGCGCCTAGAGCACCCCAGGCCCAGACTTAAGTAAAGAGGCTATGGCAGGTGTCTTAAAAGGACACTGACAGTGATAAAATACGTGTCACAGAAGTATCTGACAATGAGACTGAAACCTGGAAAGTTTCAGACCAGGAGGTAGAACAGACAGTGGAGGGTGGAGGTGGATGTGGGATGGGAACTCATGACAAATCATATTTCAAAATCCTGGTGTTACCAAGTGTACTGTGGCTGCTGTAATAAGCAGTCATGGGACTTCGTGATTTACTTACCAAAAACATGTTATTATTAAAACCAATTAGCTTTCATGATTTGTGTTGTTGGAAGCACAGCAAGTTTGCTGGAACAACATTTTTCTACAGGGCGCCCAGATTTTAAAGGGTTTATATACCAATGAAGCAGACAGACCTATCATATAAATGGGTTATGAATCAAAGAAGTGTTAGCTGATGGAAATCAATGAGCAATAATATTTATTTCAGTCATTTCTACGCATTTCTATTACGGTTAACTGCCTATTTAGTTAGGCGTTTGGCAAAATCCTAAAATCCATTCATTGCCTTCATTCCTGCTAAGTTTCCCCAGCTTTCTTGAATAAATTCCACAAAGAGTAGCTGATTGCTCCCTCTGTATCAGGTATGGGACCAGGCAGAAGGGACACAGAGCCATCTAAACACTTGGTCTCTATCCCAGAGACATGGAAGACAAAATTCAATGCATGTTCTAAAATTTAAACACCTCAAACATAGGACTATAAAACAGTCATAATTATATTTGTTGATTTTATTTTTAGTGTGCACAGGCCAGTGCCTACTGCTTTACATACAGTGACCTTTTGTAGCAAGCGCTATTATTACCACCCTCATCTTACTGATAAGGAAATTGGGCTCAGAGTCAAGTCACTTGTCTAAGGTTACAACATTCAGACGTGGCGGACTCAGGATTATACACGTGCACACATGGCTGCACACACCACCCACACACAATGACAGAGGATGTCGTAGAACTCCAGAGCTGTGGAGTTAACCACTGCCTGGAATTCTTCCTGATTTACAGCTCATAAAGGGAGATAAGGCTGTCTGAAGGGATGGGAAGTCAGGATGTGTTATGGTTATGTTTGCATCCCCCACGGATTTATATGTTGAAGCTCTGACCCCCAGTGTGATGGTTCTTGGAGATGAGATTTGGGGAGGCAGTTAGGTTTTGATGATATCATGCAGATGTGTCCCTCACTATGGATTAATGTCCTTTCCAGGAGAGGCAGAGAGCTTACTTCCTCCCTCTCTCCACATGCCTGAGAAAGGCCATACGAGGACACAATAAGAAGGCGATCATCTGGCAGGCTTCTCACCAGGAACTGACCATGCTGGCATCCTGATCTAGGACTTCTGGCCTCCAGAGAATTGTTTGATCACCCAGTCTCAGTATTGGGGGATAGCAGCCTGAGCAGAATAAGATAGGATCACTTCTGAAAAGGGATGCTGGAGCAGAGATGTTTTCTCCTGGGCTTGGAGCCCTTACCTGGAGGACTGGTCAGCGCTCTAGGATGCAGGAGGTTTATTGGGGAGTGCCTTTGCCATCACCATGGATGGGGAACTTGGGAAGCAGGACCGGGCAGAGGAAGAAGCTAAGCTGAGATGTGGTTGTGCCAAAGTTGAATCAGTTGACCTTTTGCGGAGCTCCCGATAAGACAAGAGGGTGACTATATACTCCTGCTTAGGCCAGTTGTTGGCAGCTGCCATGGGAGGGGTCATGACCTGGAGGGAGGTAGCTCCCTTGGGCCAGCCCCGGAGGTGAGTGCAGGGTATGCAGCTGAGTGCAGGGTATGCAGCTCTCTCGATCCCAGCATCAGTCTCAGAGCAGGTGTCAGCTGACTGCTGTGTCTGTCAAGACTACCAGAGGCTGGAGGAATGAGGCTCCGATTCCTAGAGAGGGTCTAGGTGGGACACTATGGAACCCACTCTACGTCTGCTCTCTGCTCCCTGGCACCCTGGGTCTCCATGTCTTAAGATCCAGATACAACCTCAGGTGGTTATCTGTGTGCTCTTTCGTGAGTGATACGGACACGCAAGTTTTAGAGTAGTATCTCAGGTAATTTCACTAAAGATTAAAGTTCTGTTTAAAGGCTCACAGAAACTAGTACTGATTTAAGTCTCAGATTTTCACCACTGCCATTTCAACTTCAGCTTTCAGGAGGAAAAAATAAGATTGGATTCTTTGCCCAGTTTTACATTGGCAGACTACCACTACCATAGTAAGAACAATCTGTTACTTCCAAAATTCTGGTAAGGCTGATCCCTATAAACTCACGGCAGGATTTCAGGACTTTGTATAATAAGGGGTGCCAAGGTTCATTCATTTATATTACTGTACACGGTAGGTCTCTGCCTTTTTCTTTTTTCATACTGTCATGTATCTTCCTGACATGTAGCATGGGAGACTCATTCTGCTGCTAGCTTTTCTGACATCATTGGAATTTGAGTTGATGATACTCAGAGAGGATTTTTTTTAACCCCCTCCCACTTTTTTTTTGGGACCAGAGCCATTCAGAAAACATCCCTAGCACTTATAAATGTGATATGCTTATTTTAGATGCTGAATTAGAATTTAAATTTTAGATTCTACTCTAAGAAGAAATGAATCTTGAAAAGGAGGCTAAAGAACAAAACAAAAATCAAAGTCCAGTACAATTTTTGTTAAGCTTATAGCAATGCTGAAGTTCACAGCAGAAGCGGTAGAGAGATGAGCGTGCAGAATGTTCAGGAAGGTCCGTCCAGAGTGCTGCATCTGGGCGGGGTCCTCACAGGGTCAGAAGAGGGGCAGCCTGTGTACCTTTCTTGGCTGAGCAGTCAGGAAGTGGCCTGGAACTCACCTACACTGCGTATCAATATATGTCTCCTGCTAAGACTTCGTGGGTCGTCTCTTGCTAGGGGCATTAGAGTTCAGGCTCACATCTGGGAGTCTTGGTCATCATGGCTTAGTGTCTGAAAATAGGGACATTCAGGTTTGTTTCTGCTTCTGGTTGGCCTGACTCACTATATCGAAACTGTACAGAGTCTGGAATAGAAATAAGCACCTCAATCTATGAGTTTAAAATGAGAAATAAAACCATAGGTAGATAGATAGATTATATTTGACAATATGTAGATTAGTGAGCTGGGTCGACTTATCCCTGCCTGCTCCTCGTTATAGGAGAATATACCCTTAGAAGCTAACACTGTACTGAATAGTGAGCTGATGTCAGTATCTGGCCCGATGCCCAGCACTCCTTTAGGGTTATTAACAAAGAGACTCAGGATCGGAAACTATGTCAGCCAGTCAGTGTTGGTGATGCCAGGACACAGAGACCAGGTCTTGCTGTTTGACCCATCTTGTTTAGTCTCCATTCAAAACATCCTTCTTTTCTCCCAGTATTTTGCAAAGTAGATTAGAAGGCAAGCAATAGGGCTATTGCCTCTTTTTGCTTTCCAAACTGTCGTTCTAAAACTATCCACCAAAATAAACAACAAAAAAAGTAGAGTCATCAAATAGACATAAGCAGTCTTTAGTATAATAGATTTGGTTTAACTGCAGTTTTGCCAGCTATTTGAGACTAACAAATGATGTGACCTCGGTGCATTAGCTGTAGGAAGAAATTCGTTTGTTTGGCATCTTTGTAATATCAAATGAAAGGATGGCTAAAGAGTCTGAAATGTTCATTTGGGCCTCTCCAAACCATAAAAGAAACTATGACATGGTATCATTATGCAATAACTTCACAATGATAATTATGGTAGTTAGTAGAAAGCGATCTCAAAACAGAGTAAGTAATGCCAACGTGCAGTTGTAGGAAGGCTCCTGAGATGATTTTACATGATGTCTGACACCCAATGTGTAGCCATGTGGCAGGCTCACGTGAGGTGCTCGTTAAATGCCCAGGTGAATGAGGAAATGAATGAATCGAGGATATTGCTTAAGGTCACACACAAATTCTACTGGAATTTTCAGCCCTGTATGGGAACACCTTGGCTTACATTGTCCCCCAGGGGTCTATGGACTTCCTTGGATTTTCACCCTTGCCTGCATCCAGGACTGTGATGGAGGCTTAGGGCATCTGGGGAGGTAGACATGGTGAGCTGCCCTGCAGATGAGGCATGCTCACGAAAGTGCATCTGCTGCCCAGGTATGCTAGAAATATCGCAGGAACAGAAGAGTTCTGCTTCTTGCTGCGTTTATTTTGTATTTTCTGCATGTTAAAAAGGAAACCCCCTATAACCGAGAGCACTCATTCTTTTGACAAGAAGTGAGTGATTAGGAAGGAAGGAGTTTATGTCTGGAAACAAAGTTTTTTTAGATCCTAAAGAGGGCCAAGATGTAAGCAAATTTTAGCATCCTCCTTTGACCTGGCACAAGAAACACCTGCCTTGAACGTTGGCTTTAAGGGACCTTGCATCGTCAAGTGCAACCTTCTGCGTGGGATGAGGAGTCCACAGGGCCAAGGGTGGTTTCAACCAAGAGTATTTGCTCCCTCCCATCTACACTACACCGTGGATACTCTAGTGTTCCCTGCCCGGACAGCCGCTTGCTTCCCAGGCCCTCACAATCTCTCCCGGGACCCGTCCTCTTAAAGGGTTGGTGTTATGGTCTGAATGGTGGCTCAGGGTGACTGTTTGCAGTGATAAGGACTGAAAAATGGTGTGTCCACTGGGTGTCCACAGCCACCTGCAAGGCCCCTTGCCCTGTAGGAGACCCTGTTCCACTCCTCATGGATTTGTGTGCAGCACTTTGCTTCCTATCACACAGTTGCCAAAAATCCCGTTTGGTGAAGATGGGTGTTGTCAAAAGGCATGTAGCATGATCTGTTGAAACTGTGACCTACCTCAAACTAGTGATTTGCCTGAGCTCCAAGAATCGTGTTCCCCTCCAAAATGTAAAACATCCCCTCGCACCCCGGGAGTTCATTGTAACACCCTGCGGGCCCTGGCGTGGTTTGGGAACCACAAAGGCAGGCCTTTGCCGAGTCTGGGGCACAGGATAGCTTGAGATGTTCCCTGCGCGACAGATTCCCCTCTGCCAAAACTGTTCACTCTTTGTTACTGATTTCTGTGAGTATTAAAGTGTTTCATGAAGACACTGGAAAATAATTATTTTAACAATGGCAGGTTTTTGGAAAAAATATATTTATAATTACTGTATCTTAATTATGCTTATCTAACATCTGCGTAGTACTTGAAGTTCTCAAAGTGATCTGCTGTATTTTGCTGTGTTATATAGTAAGGAGAAGACTCTTAGGGAGGGAACACGTCCTTCTGGGAGCCTCTTGCGACCTACCCACCCATCCAGTCTACTTCAAACCCTGCTGTAAGCCTTCCCTGATACCCATTTGGTGTACTCTTTCCCTTTCTACTTATCTACAAGGGTTTGCTTGTAATTTCCCTAAGAAACCTTCCACATTTTTCCTTCCACATTTTGGGTTTTAGCAAACTTTGTTACTTCTATTTGATCACTTCTTGGGTCAGAAGTGCTTTGAGGTCACAAGTCGCATTTCATTCTTTTAAATTTCCTCAAAAGCATTTGATCTAGAGAATCAGCTCAAAAAAACTGTTGGGAAAGTGAATAAACAGCTGAAGAAATAATGAGTTGCTCTGGGCCTTTCATCAAAGGGCCAGGTATTCACACTCATCTGGGCTGAAATGAAAAATTGTTTCAATTTCATCACTTTCATACCTGTGTTTCCAAGGGCTGCTTAGCCTATTTTAGAAGGAATAAAAGAAGAGAAAACCACGAAGAGCCACTGCTATTTCAGTTCAGTGAAAAAACAAACAAGCAAGCAAAAAAGCACTTGGGACTTTCTCAAGCCCGCAGAACCACGAGGAGTGTTTTTAAGACAACGACAGTTTCTTAATAAATCGCAGGGAAGAAGAGTCACTGGGAAAGTATATTTTCACGGCCGTAAACTTAAAGCAGGGAACCGAGCTGACTTTTCCCCTAAGCACACGAAGTTTCTGAGCTATTTTGAAAACAGTAAGGTGTGAATGCATAAATTTTTATGGATTGGGAAGCTAAGCTACCAGGAGTCTCAATATCTAATTACATAGCTATTTTCAAATCTAAGAATCAAATTTTCCAATGCAGTTCACAGAGCACTGTGAATAATGTGAAACAAATATTGCTTTCAAATTTTTATTAGTATAGCTCAGCAGAGCCTAATACCTAATGTAGCCAAAATTTTGTTTTATATCTAAGTTCACACCACATTACAGTCGTTTGTCTAGTGAGAAGCCTTTTAAATCAAAACAATTATTATCCCAACCAAGAAGTGTATCCGCCTCACAGGTGAATCTCTGAATCTCTGTTGGTACTTAGTGTTAGTCTGAAAGATGGATTGTTGGGGGCTTGGACGGAGGGCATGGAATCAAAATTGAACAGGCAATTAAATGAAACTTTTAAATTTTTTCTAGTTCCTACTGAATTAGAGATTCATTATTTGGATTCATTTGTCTTTTAAGTGGTACAGATTTCTGAAATATTAGACAAGTTAATAGGAAAATACATTTTAAAATCCAAATTTAAAATCCAAAATCCAGATTTATTATTTATTTCTCCTGATACTTGGTTTGGGTAGATGATTTTTCTTGTCTCAATCAGGTTGACTGGTACTGGATGGTCTAGGGTGGCCTCACTCACATGTCATGGTGTCACTGAATCCAAACTCATATACTGCTCACCGCATGACAGGCCAGTAAATCGGGAGACGAGGTATTGGGGCAAGCAATAATGACTTTATTCAGAAAACCAGCAGACCGAAAAGATGGCAGACTAATGTCCTGAAGAACTATCTTACCCAAGTCAGAATTCAAGCTCCTTTTATACTAAAAAGGGGAGGAGGGTGTGGTTGGTTGGTGCAAATTTCTTGGTGTCAGAATCCTTTATTCTTGCAGTTGTCCACATAGGTCAGGTCACAGTGTTCCTGTAAACCTCCAACAAGACAAATGTTATTATCTATTCTGCCACTTTTTATCTCTGTATGAATGGAGAAGTATTAGACCCTTAAAGGTCAGCGCCTTAAGAATGAGCTATCCTATATATTTATAACTGTAGGCAACATTGTTATAAAAGGTGCAGAACCAGCATGACTAAGTACCAGAAACAGAGCGCAGGGTTAGAGCGCAGATCTAATATGGAGTCAGATTTGTTCTTCCCTGTTACTTGGGGACTCAGGAGCTGGTAAGGAGGAAGAGGATGACCAGAACCTCTCCACATGATCTTTCATCCCCTAGGAAGCTATCTTGGATTTCTTTCTATGTGGAATAAGGATTTTCTTTAACTTCCAAATATTGGAAGGTATTGTCTAGTCCAGTACCAAAATCTCCTATAGTTTCATCTTTTTTCTATTTGCAGAGAAAACTATGATGCAGTCGATTTTTATTTAAAACATTTTGGTTATAGACTTTAGGAGACTGCCATACATTTCAGGCCCCTTTTTGACTCTCAGGTTTATTGTGGAAATAGGGATGTTATAGGTCCCTTTACAGATTAGTCTATTCAGCTTCTGCCATCCAATATTCAAGCCTTGCTTTAGAGAAATCCTTATAAATAGCTCCTATTTTGGCTTGAGTCCAAGGCTTCAGTTCTACAGTTGCCTCACGCTTGGCTTATGAGAGAAATGGACCCATAGAGGCAACTGGCTTTTTGGGGTATTAGGGGAGTTGCTGGGAAAAAGGTAGGGGGCCTGGACAAGTGGAAGAATAAAGAGGAGGTGCAGGAGAGAAATCAGAAGGATAAGGGGGAGGAGGGACAACTGGATCTCTGGAGGCAACTGGAAGACAAAAATGGGGGATACTCACTAGGGAAATGAGTCTAGGTTGTTCTTTAAGTTTGTAAACTGGCTCATTTGCTTTGGCCAAAGAATCTTTTATTGATATAAAGTTTGAGTGAGAATTTCCCTTGGAGTCCTCTGCAATACCAGTCATTACATGATGCTGCCCATTGGGGTTATAAAATCTTATGTCATTTCTCTCCTAAGGTGCCTCTTAAATGAACAGTTTTGTTCAAATCATATGCTCCCCAGAGTGGTCACTGAAGATCCAAATCACCCTTGGTGAAGCCACATGACTGGGAAGATAGGGAAAAGAATGTGGATTAAAATGAAAGTACACAGAAGAGGCAGGAGTCTTTACAGGCAGAGGAACGGGTTTAGACTTAGGTGAGAGCTGGCCGTGGTAGGGAGGAATGTGATGCTTGTAATGCTCATGCAGGCCCTGATGGTTGGCTGCTCTGATCACAGACTTGACAGTCTGTGCCGCTTCCATCCGCACTGTCAGCAGGTAAAAAAATCAGAGAATGCTCTTTTTGGATCAAAGCCAACTTCTCAGGGCCAAAAAATTGAGGAAGGAATGAACTTCATTAGGCTTTACTGGTGACCTATAGCAAAGTTTGTCCAAATGGACACAGATTCCACGAAAACTACAAATTCACCGGCCTGTGAGGCCGGCTAGAACAAGAGGCTTATAGGTTTCTACCTTGTGATTCTCCTTAATGATGAACAACGCACAACACGACACTAGCAGAGAGAAACAAAAAGACAATGAAAAGGAACAGCCTCATTCTACCCAGGATGCCAAACATGAAAATCACTAACAAAACCCTGTTACCAACCTGAGAATGTAAAGAGCTGAGAATCACAACACAGAGGGGGTGGAATTCAGACTTGGTGCTGACTCTCAACCTTGCCAAGGCCTCCACCGGCTGCCAGCAGCAAACGACAAGGCGATTCTGTGCATACCACACCTGGTCAAAGACTGAGGTCCACAACAGTGGACAGAGCAGGCTGTTTTGGTGAAATTGTCACTTTGTTACTTGCTTTCGGCAGAGACTCAAAGGCAGGCAGAAGAGTAGGAAAATCCTATTGTGGAAAAAAGGAAGATGCAGGTGTGTCCACATTGTGTAACAGAGAAGAACAGCCTGACTCCATACTGGCTCTGTTCCTTCCACTCTAACCCTGTGCTCTGTTGCCTGGGCTTAGTCACGCTGGTTCTGCACCCTAAAAGAATGTTGCCTAGAGCCTGAAATGTATGGATACCCCATTCTCAAGGCTCTTACTTTTAAAGGTAATGCTTTTTCATTCATATAGAGATAAAAAGTTGCAGAACAGAGAATAACATTTGTCTCGTTGGAGGTTTATAGGGACACTGTAACCTGACCTACGTGGACAGCTGCAAGAACAAAGGATTCTGACACCAAGAAGTTTGCAACAACGAACCATATCCTCTCCCTTTTTTAGTATAAAAGAAGCCTGAATCCTGACTTGAGGAAGATGGTTCTCCAGGACATGAGTCTGCCTTCTTCTCAGTCTGCTGGTTTTCTGAATAAAGTTGCTATTCCTTGCCCAACACCTCGTCTCTTGATTTAGTAGCCTGTCATGAGGTGAGTAGTATGAGCTTGGACTTGGTAACAATTGGAGGTTGTGGCTGGGGAAGGTAAAGTTGCGCTGAGAAGAAATGGGCCTCATCTGGGGTTGGTCTGAGGAGTATGTTTGTCTTTCTCTGGTTGGTTCTGCGTTGGAAGCAGGGATGTAAAATACGGAAGCTGGTGGTCTTTGATAAAGCGCTGATCATCTGGACCTGTTGCTGCCGGCTGTGGGTCTGTGTTCCGTTGTCATATATGGTCTTGCCACTATTTGTGTATTAAGTCACTTACAGTTATGTGCAGAACTTTGAAATACCATTTTATTTTTCTTATGCTGCTGCAGTACATTTTCAGTGTCATGATTAAAGAAATGACCACAATGACAAACTTATTTGCTTTACATAGATAACAAAGTATGTAAGCATTTTAGCTTAAAGTTTACTCATTAAAAAAAATTAAGAAATCCAAACAAATACCTAGCCAGAAAATAATGGTCTCAAAGAAGTTCTTAAAGGAAAATACATTTTTTTATCTCCCTTAAACATCCTAGGGCATCTCCTCAGTGTCACTGCCATTTCTCTTTAAGGCTATTTTGAAATGGTTAAGTGGTATTTACCAGGTGTGAATTACCTCTTTACAGAGGGGAGGGTGGACCCATTTTTGACATTTGCACCCCGACATGTGTTGTACTGTGTGACCAAGAAGCAAGGAAACCTGAAAGGCTCAAACCAGAAGAAACCTTTGGAATATTCACTCCTTCCCTGCAACCAGTAAACGAAATTTTTAAACTGTATGAGATCTTAGCACCCTCAGTATTCAGGCTGACAGCCTGTAGCCTCTTAAGCTAAGTGCCACCAGAAGCCTGCTTCCCAGACTGCCAATGCATTGAGGAACACGCTGCACTACTTTAGTTGTTACCTTCAGCAGTCTCTGCCCACCTTCTTCCACTGTCTTTCACACACACCTCTCACCTCCATTTTCATTTAAATTTCTCAAGGGTAATGCAAATCAAGCTTTTTTCTCTTCCACCCTGAGTTTGACATAGAAAAAGATAGTTCACCTTATCTGGGGCTCAAAGCCTACAATGATGATGATGACTGGCTACTAGTTTTAGATTTAGATTTCATGCCTTTGACTTATTCATAACCTGCTGAGTTACCGAGTCCAAACTTGTTCTGCTTGCTGCACGACAGGCCAGTAAATTGGGAAATTAGCTGTTGAGGGAAGGAATAGCAACTTTATTTGGGAAGCCAGCAGACTGAGAAGATGGCAGACTAATGTCCTGGAGAACCATCTTCCCCAAGTCAGAATTCAAGCTCCTTTTATACTAGAAAGGGGAGGAAGGTGTGGTTGGTTGTTGCAAATTTCTTGGTGTCAGAATCCTTTGTTCCTGCAGCTGTCCACGTAGGTCAGGTCACAGTGTTCCTGTAAACCTCCAACAAGACAAATGTTATTATCTGTCCTGCAACTTTTTCTCTCTGTATGAATGAAAAAGTGTTATACCCTTAAAGGTCAGCGCCTGAAAGCAGGCCACCCTGTATATTTCAGGCTCTAGGCAACATTCTTTTACAAGGCGCCGAACCAGCCCAGGAGACAGCACTGGGTTAAAGCCAAAGGAACAGATCTAATATGGAGTCAGGTTTGTTCTTTTCTGTTACACCGTTGCCTCTTAAAACAGTTTTCTCATGTGAGTGCATTTTAAGTTCTAGACAAGCACAAGGCATTATTAGTTTTTAAATCAGTTGAGTTTTATATTTGACTAGGAAGGACGTTTCTTAACAAAGAAATAGGGTAGCCTGAAACCCAAGGAGAGCAGTGTGGTGGCCATATCATTTTCACCTGTGAATATGCACCTTCAAAAATCCCTAACCACATGCAATTGGAGCAGTCACCTCTTTGCCAGAGAGGCACACCAAAGGCTCCTGTCATTGTTGGTACTGTACAGCCACGGGCTCTAAGACTTCTGTGTCTTATGCAGATGGCATGTAGCATCTAATGATGTGCTTGCACATGTTAAATAAAGAGTTTATCACTGCAAACAATTCAATATACAATGGTTGACAGAGGAAGAAGACCAGGGCAGTAGAAAAAGTTAAAAACTCCCACTTAAAAATATTATAGCAAAGAAAATGGGGGGAGAGTTTTTAAAAACAATTTTCAAAATGTTGGTGATTGTTGAATCAAGTGATGAACTGTTCATTATATGATTTCTTCTACTTTAGTGTATGTTTAAAATTTTTCACAATAAAGGTTGGAAAGCATCTCCCACATTGGAAAGGGGGAGTATGGAAAACAACAAACAAGGGTCCCTGGTCGGTCTGATATCACATGGGACAAAATTAGAAAGGACTTCCTGCCCTGGCGAAAGCTGGAGGTTTCATCTTTTGACCAGGGATTCAAGTCTTGCTCTTGGTTCTGAAATCAGGGAGGATCTTTTTATTCATTACCCTCTGAGGTCACCTGAGATGAATGACCTAGGCGATGCTCCTTTCGGGGAGCGGTAGTTTTAGTGACCCACTTTGTTGACGTAGGTTCACAGTCTAGACATCGCTCTAGTCTGTTTCTGAGTTTGCTGTAGTATGTTATCCATTTTGCTGTAGTACCTCCCCCGTTTTTCTGTAGTGTGTTCTCCATTTTCCTGTAGTATGTTTCCTGTTTGCTGTAGTATGTTCCTCACTTTAAATTTGGCTAATTGTTTCCACTTTGGTGCCTTTTAACTCCTTACTTCTGTACTACCTGTAAACTAGAAGTTGAGTGTAAGGTGGCACTCTTCAGTGGTAGTGTTAATGAGCCCCAAATGAGAGGCACATTAATGATTTTAAATTTCCTAGTTGCCACCTTAAATATGTGAAAAGAAACAGGTGAAATTAATTCTAATAATATACTTTATTTAACTGAATAGAGCTAAAGTAGAATCAAACATGTAATCAATATAATAATTATCAATGAGCTATTTTACTTTCTTTTTATTTTTATTCTAAGTCTTTGAAATCCAGTGAATATTTTACGCTTATACATCTCAATTTGGACTAATCACATCTGAAGTGCTCAGTGGGGATGTGTGGCTGGTGGCTGCCATACCGGGCAGTGCAGGTCTAAGGTCTGACTGCATTCGGAAGGAACATTTTCAGAAACAATTATTCACAGCTGGTGCTGGGCACTCACCTCGCATCAGGTGGTGCATGACATCAGCTTACCCCTCCATCCAAGTTAATAGGAAATACCAGTTTCTTTTCTAATTGAAGAACTGTTTACTGTCTAACAGCCTTTTAAATGAGATAGAAATATATGGTTAGAAAAACATTTTAATCAGGTATAACAGACCAGTGAGGAAAGAGCATAAAACAAAGAGGACTGTCTTAGATGCCACAGATTCCTGTGCAGGCATTAGTAAGTTTGAGGAATTTAAAAGATGATGACATGAGATAGAGTGATCAGACATTCATGTCCAGTGACTGTCTCATTATAGGTGTCTGTTGTAAGTACTTAATATAAAATGAGCTGCTTTGCAGCAGACAGTTGCGTCCACTCTACCAATGTTAACAAGGTGCAAAGTTCCAGCAAGAACAGTTGCTAATTCTGTTAGTCTTACTTTATTAAGACTGTAGCGGTTTCCTCAGTATCTTTGTAACAGAAAACCGAAACTTGTCACCTAATAGTTTTAAAGATGATTCCATTAAAAGTGATGGGTGAGCTGTGTATTGCCTTTCAAAAATATATTTGACTACATTTTCTTTCTATGTATGCATTCATTATTTAATGATATGATAAGCATTTGGGGAGCAATTTTGTTGATAAATTCTGTATCAGACAGTTAACATGGGGGCATATCAAAGGTAACTTATTTCTTGCATAATGGTTGCTTCCCATTGGATTTTTTTTTTTAATTGAAGTATAGTCATTTACAGTGTGTCAGTTTCTGGTATACAGCATAATGTTTTAATCATTCACATACATACATATATTCCTTTTCATATTCTTTTTCATTATAGGTTACTGCAAGATACTGAATATAGTTCCCTGTGCTATACAGTAGAAATTTGTTTTTTATCTATTTTATATATAGTGGTTAGTATTTGCGAATCTCAAGCTCCCAATTTATCCTTTCTCACCCTCTTTTCCCCCGGTAACCATAAGTTTGTTTACTATATCTCTGAGTCTGTTTCTGTTCTGTAGATGAGTTCATTAGTGTCTTTTCTTTTTTTGGATTTGATGAGAGGGCCTAAATGGAATTGAGCTCTTCCCATTTCTTGAGCCTGTCCTGACTGGGTTTGGCTTACTGGCCTCCGTCAGGGCGGCCAGTCTTCTGGGCTGTCCATGCCTCTGGGTGGGATGTGCAGGAAAACATCATCAGGGCCTCTGAGCAGCCGTCTTCCCTCAGCGAAAGGAGGAAGACCAAGAAGACGCAGCCTGGGAGGAGGAGGACTCAGTGCACCGCTCGGTACCTGCTTCCTGCCTCATTTCTCCTAGACCTCCAGGGGTCAGACCATATTGGGGGCCCTGAAAAAAGACATCAGTACATTTCTCTTAAAACAATCAATGCATTTATTGGATTTACATCCAAAGAGTTCAGCATTCAAAAGTAAGTATTAAGCTTTGGAGCTAATTGAACTCTGAGGACTGCTGAGAATTGTACTCAGAGCCTCAGAAGGAAAAGGTGAGGAAATGCTGCTCGTTTTTATTGAGTTCCCTCTTTATAAAGTGGGAATTGAAACGACCTTGTTAAAACATTTTAAATTCCTCGGCTACAATCACATACCTAATTGTAAAATATTATTTTGCCTTCTTTCCAGTGTTTTGAGAGCAGCTTTAGCTCAGTGGCATAAATCACCACCAAAGGGTTGAGGGAGTGAGATCTGTGCTTGGATGAGTGTATGATTCTGGTTTACAGCTTCTGCTGTAAAGCCTTATAGGGCCCTCTTTGCAGATCGTTTCTTTTTTTCCCAGCATAAAGCATCTGCCACTAAGGCAAATGAAAAGCAATGGGAACCAAAAAAAACAAAAAAACAAAAAACAAAAAAAACCCAAAACATGAAAACCAAAAAAAAAAAACAAACCCCTCAGAGATGGGGTTTTAATAATCATATATCATAAATGAACATATCACTGTGTGAACATGGCTTTGAGCAATTTGGGACACTGTTTACATATCTCCTAAATTAGCAGAATGCTTTTCTTCCAGGGGCTCAAATGTTTTGTGTGTAATAACCTGGAGCACAATTTCCCCAGAATGGAAACAGAGCAAGCCTTCCCCCTATTCCTTCTGTTGAGGTTAGTAGCCCGTGGCTGACAGCGGGGCAGTGCAGTAGCGGGAGCAGAGGCTTTGATCTCGAAGGTCCAGCTGACTCTCAACTGGGTCTGTGCAGCTGGGTGAGACTGGGCAAACATCAGTCAGTGAGTGATCATTCCATCCTCTGTAAAAATGAGGGCAGCTGCTATGGAAAACAGGATGGAGATTCTTTAAAAAACTAAAAATAGACTTACCATATGACCCAGCAATCCCACTCCTGGACATATATCTGGAGGGAACTCTAACTTGAAAAGATCCAGTGTTTACAGTGTTCATAACAGCGCTATTTACAATAGCCAAGACATGGAAACAACCTAAATGTCCATTGACAGGTGACTGGATAAAGAAGTTGTGATATATTTATACAATGGAATACTACTCAGCCACAAAAAGAATAAAATAGTGTCATTTGCATTATTTGCATTATTTGGACCTAGAGATAATCATACTAGGTGAAGTAAGCCAGAAAGAGAAAGAAAAACACTATATGATATCACTTACATGTGGAATCTAAAAAAATGACATAAATGAACTTATATACAAAACAGACTCACAGACATAGAAAACAAACTTGTGGTTACCAAGGGGTGGAGGGATAAATTGGGAATGTGGGATATACTATATATAAAATAGATAAACAAGGTCCTACTGTATAGCACAGGGAACTATATTCAGTACTTTGTGATAGCCTATTATGACAAAGAATATGAAAAGGAATATATATCTATAACTGAACCACTATGCTGTACACCAGAAATTAACACAACGATGTAAACCAACTATAATAAAAAAATGAGGGTAACAATACTTTTCTTTGGAGAGATATGAGGATAATTCAGTGAAATGATGTACCATTTCATCTTCCTCATCTCAGTCCCCTTCCATGGCACATGCTCGTCAGTGCCCAGCTGGAGGTCAGCCCAAGAGCCTGATTTCTCAAGGGCCTACACCCCACCAAGGAGACCCACTGGAGAAAGCTCACATTTTGGCGCCCCTGTCAATACTTGCTTTCATACTTTTAACCAAACCTGGGTTCCCTGGATTGCCTGGCAGTCCTTCTGGTTTTCTAATTGGTTCTTTCCTTTCTATACTCATGCTACTTAAAAAAAATCTATTTTTTTTTCCAAGTGCGCTGTGCCATGGCTCAATCTTTGTTCTCAGCAAATGACTTGGACTCTTACTGAACTGAGAAAAGAGAGGCAAGAGGAAGGAAACAATGTAATGGGAATTCTTGCAACTTTCTGCAGCCTGATCATCAGCATTTCTGTTCATCCTCTCCCCTTTGTTCTCACTGTGGGATCTCAACACCCCCTCCTGCCATCCACCCCCCCCAGCCTCTCTGTTTAAGCCCCATCCTCCCAGTTTTGTTCCGAATCCCATCCACTTCCACCTCCCTAGGACCTAGTCTGTTAATCATCCACCCTCATTGTGTTATCATTTCCCTTTTTGTAGCATCTTTGCTATGACACCTAATTGCGTTGAGTATTTCCATCTTCACCAAAGAAACCCTCCTGAGGTCTGTGATCTCAGTGGACATGGCCCATGTTCTTCCCTTCCCTTCGCCCTCAAGCTTCTCAGAAGAACTCTATTTCCTGCTTTGCTTTTATTTACTCTTCAACCCCCTGTCATCTGGCGACTGCTCTCCAATCTTTGTAGCAACTGTTTTTGCCAAGATCATCTATGATTACCATGTTTTAATCCTCTGTGGTCACTTCCAGGTCTTTACCTTGTTAGACTTCTTTGGAACATGTCTTCATAAGCACTCCTTCCTATTTAAAATATTCTTTCCCTCAGTTTTTGAGATTTCCTTCTCCCTCTTTGTCTACCCATTCTCAGCATCCTTGGCCAGTTCTGTGCCTATAACGTGGTATTCCTGAGGCTTCTCTGCTGAGATTTTGTCCGACCTCAATTCTACACCATCTTCCTGGGTGATGCAACACTAATGAGGTTTCATTAGGAAATAATGGAGCCTGAAGCTATGACTCATGGAATTCTAAGCCTCAACAGATTTCTGCCCAGTAGATAACTTCCCTTCGATGTCTCCCCGGCCTTTCAAGCTCAATGTGCTTATATGTAAAACTTTCATCTTCTTCCAAACTGTTTTCTTTCTCCTTTTATCCTGTCCTAGTGAGGGTCCCTTCCTTTCCCTCAGTTCCCAAAGCCAAACAACTGGGTGTCAATGTGGGGTCTTTCCTTTCCTTCAGAGTATGCACTACCAACATGTCAAGCCAACATCCAAGTCCTAGATCTTTCGCCTCTTCATAATGCTCACTGATTTGGCTGTCATCTCTCACTGAGATTTGGTATTAGTGCCACACCTGCCTCTGACCTGCTTTCCCCACCCCAGGCCGGGCTGCTCTCCAGTCCATCCCCATTTTGACATTCACAGCTATCTTTCTGCATCCCAGACACCAATCTGAACATTGCACTCCCCTGTCTAAAATTCTTTAATTATTCTGTATTTCTTTAGTGATATATTCAAAGCACTTTATAGTCTTGCCTCTGCTTGACTTTGTGGGTTAATATGTTTTTATCCCCTCGCCCTAAAATTCTGTGATTCAGACAAACTGAACAATGCGATTCCCTATAAATGAGTCGTGGTTATGGGCACACACTTTTGTGTATGCATCTTTCTTCCATGAGCACCTTTCTCTTCTTCCCAAATTCATCTCACTGACTCTTTAAAAAAATTTTTTTTTATTGAATTACAGTTGATTTACAATGTTGTGTTAGTTTCAGGCGTACAGCATAGTGATTCAGTTTTATATATGTGTGTGTGTGTGTGTGTGTGTGTGTGTGTATATATATATATATATATACACTTTTCCAGATTCTTTTCCATTATAGGTTATTACAAGATATTGAATATAGTCCCCTGTGCTATATAGTAGGTCCTTGTTGTCTTGTCTATTTTATACATAGTAGTGTGTATCTGTTAATCCCAAACTCCTGATTTATCCCTCCCCGCCATTTCCCCTGTGGTAACCATAATTTATTTTCTATATCTGTGAGTCTCTTTCTGGTTTGTAAATAAGCTCATTTATTTTTTTATCTCACTAACTCTTGCTCACTCACCAGATGTCAATTTCTACCTGATCTCTATGAAGGCTTCACTGGCCCTTTCTCTCTCACCCCCACTGTCCCCCATGTGGCCGCTTACTGGTGTCTGCCATAAATTTGGTGTCCAGTAATTGATAGCTCTTATTATTGTTGTTGCTGCTGCTGTTGTTATTATTATCAGGCCTAGACCTACAGCTAAGGTGTTTGGATTCCAAGTCCAGTATTATATTTGTAATAGACTACATCATTGCTTTTCTTATCTGTCCACTTCTCATGAAAAGCTATAAATGATCATTATTAGCTTCAAGAACTCTGCAATTTTATAGACTTTTTAAGCCCTTCAGGTTGGTCCTGAATATTAATCTTAGTTCTGCCGGAGGAAACAAAGACATTGCCTTTGCAATATGACTGCCGAGCAGAAAGAGTTACTATTCATCTTTACCGTTGCTCCTTGAGGACTAAAGATATGTGTTCCTCTGGCCCCTGGCAGTAGTATTGTGTAATAATCTAGACAGGTACCATGAGTGGAGGAAATTCCTCTTTGGTAATTGCAAGGAATGTGATTTGAAGGGGAAGGGGAAAGAAGATGCTAAGTCAGGGACACCCCCCATCCCCCAAACTCAAACCCTATGCATTATTGGAATTACTCTGCCTCCTTCTAAGTCTTAATAGTCACACAAATAAAGAATTCAACAAAATACGTGCTGTGAGTTGGCTCACGTATTCGGGTGACCTTGATTTATATGGAATTTTTTTCTCTATTTTTTTTAAGCTCAAATGCTTGTGGCTTCTAACTTTTACCTAAAAAGTGTATCCTTTGCGTGTGAGAAGAATATGAAACTCTTCCTTTGATTAACACTACATAATATTCTCTTCAAGTTGACAGGACTGTAAATATTCAAATGAGAGAAGTCATTGTGCTTCAGTGTAATGTACAGCTTTTGTTCTGGATAATGAGCACAAATATAAAAGCCTAATTATCACTGCTGTTCTACACTGCATGGAGTGTTGACAGCATGTAAGACACCTTATAGAGTGTAGGGAAAATACAATCTCTGACCTGAATAAAGATTCATAGTCTATAAAAAGAAATGATTTTTATCAATTAAAATCACTGATATGTCCTTCTATTTGCTAAACTTATCTTAAGGAATAATTCTTGTTATTATTTTTACTATTGTAATAATTAATAGAATAGATTATATGATGTCAGATTGATCTTAAGTGTTAAAACATTGAAAACCCCAGGCACTATTTATAAAGCATATTTTAATCATTTATTTTGTATGTAAATATATGTGACTGGTCTGATGTTAGGAAATATATTTTGAACTGTTGCCAAAGTGATGTTCCATCTGGCTCTGCAAGAGGCGCTTACATGTCTAATCCTCTACTAGATCCTAGTTTCGCAGAGATAACTGTGGCTTGGTCTTTGCCTCCCCACTCGCCATATGGCATGCATATTATCCATGTATGATAACAGAACCATGAGCAAAATCAGAGGAACCTCTGACTACTCCTGGTGAAGCAGGTGACTTAGGAGGATGACAAGGTGTTCACCAGGCAGACAGAAAAAAATGTAGGTGGAAACTATATCATGAAGAACATCATTAACAAAGTTACCTAATCATGCATTGTCCAAATTGGGGGACTTTTGCCTATTAAAAGTGAGTCATTTAATAACTATGCTGGAGCATTGGCCAATATTGGAGAAACGGGGTGAGATAATCACCTTACTTATATACCAGGCTCATGTGATGGGGAGTAGGTAAGTGGTTTCAAGGTTGGACAGTGACATAAATACATTTTAATTCTTGAAGGTCATTTTTGGTAGTAGTGTGGTAGGTAACTAGGAAGGAGCGATTGTGTCCACAGAGAAATCACTTAGTTGACTAAGACAGTCCCCTAGATGAGAATTGCTAAGAGCCTCATCTGAGGCATGGACTACAAGAAAATCAAAAAGGCAGTAACTTTGAAAAATATTTAGAAGCCAGAGTCATATGGACTGGTTACTAGATTTTGAATATTAAGAGGAGGAAAGATTTGGGGGTAACCACAGAGTTTCTGGCTTGAGTGGCTGGATGATGGTGCAACCAACTGAAGTAAAGATCACAAGAAGATCAGGATGAATTGGTAGAGGGAGAGCAAAAGATTCATGCTGGCTGTGTGAGATACAGTGTGATAGAAATGGTTTATACCTCACAGAGATCCCTGCATCTGATGTCTCAGATTCTGCAACACCAAGTACCCCAGGCAGGTGATCAGAGAGTTTACTTGGACTTTGAGCATATGGTATAAGACACACTTGCTAGATCCTACAAGGGAGTGTAAAGAAGACAGTATTTGGGGTGCCTCTCTTGGGTCCACCTACCTCTGTTACTTACCAGCTGTGTGACCTTTGGAAACATCCTCAACCCATAAGGGCTCTAGTTTTTCCATCTGTAAATCACGGGCCTCTCCAGAAACATCATCAGAATACTTTATCTTCCCATCTCATCGTGTCATTTCAAGTCTCTAATTATATATGTACAGGGGCTTCGGAAAATGTTGAACTCACTGAAGTGATAGTGGGCAAATTAATGCTCTATATTTTGCTTTGTCTTCACAACAATCCTATGTGATATGTTTTTCAAAGTTTCAAAGCTCCTTAATTCTATGCCACAAAACTCTGGAGCAGAAAGAGAGTCATCTTTCAAAGATGAAATTCTGTTTGTGTCACTGTTTTTTGGCCTCAGCAAGAAAGAAAGAGGCATAAGTCCTAAAGAATCCACCCAGCCTGGTTTGCCAAGGAGTTCCCCAACAAGCACATATTGAAAAATCATATGTATAATAGAAAAAAAGGAAGCAAAATAACCAAAGGCAAAACTTAAAAAAATTAAGTCAGGTAGAATCTGGAGCAAAAATAGTTAAGGTTTGCAAAGAAGTCCAATAACTACCACGAAGGGCAGTTTTATTTATGTTCAGTGTGCTACTTTTCTAGAATTGTACAAAAGTGTACTTCAAACACCCATTTATGATCTTACAGTTTCCATGGGTTAGGAGTCTTGGCATGGCTTAGCTGGGTCCTGTGCTCAGAGTCTCACATAGCTGCAGTCAAGGTGTTGGCTGGGCTGTGAGCTCATCTGGGGTTGGAGTTCTTTTTCAAACTCATGGTTTTTGGCAGAGCCCACTTCCTTGTAGCTGCAGATCTCATGATGGTTTGGTTTTTCAGGGTGCGAGAGAGAGGGAGAGAGAGTTTATGCTGCTTTGAGTCTCTGAGTTCAGGGAAGACCTTCTTATAAACTTTCTTATAAAGGATTCCATAGATTAGGTCAAACCTATCCTGGGTAATCTTTCAATTAACTGAAAGTCAACTGATTAGGGACCTTAATTACATCTGAAAAATACCTTGTTTTGCCATATGAGGTAACACAATTGCATGAGTGACACTCCATCATTTTTGCCTTATTCTATTGGTTAAAAGCAGGTCAGTTTCCACCCACTCTTAAGGTGGTAGAATTCCACAAGGGTGCAGTTTCTTGGGGGGTCACCCGGGATATGTTTGCCACACTGGGAGACAGAAGACCTGGTTCTGTTCAGTAGAACATTTCTCATGTGCACGGGATGCACCAGGTACAGGGTTAGGATCCCGGAATGAGAAATGACTTCCCCTGCCTGGCTCTAGGTGGCTTTACCATCTAGTGCAAGGGACAGGCCAGAGGATTGGAGCCAATGAGGAGAAAACAGAAACTTCTACCTCTTATTTTGTTTCTAACTGCTTATGGAAACACTGTGAAGGGGAATGATCTTCAAACTGAAAATGGCAGACATGAGTGGGGAAATGGAGGGCCTGGGTGGGTGAAGAAATAATACAGAAGCACTTAACTATTCTAAATGCATCAATGACTGTTTGCCTGGTGAATGGCATTGATGGTCGGAGAAAACTGCAAATGAGGATGCTGAAGTGACGTCAGTGATCTCCGAGCAATCAAGGAGAGCAGGGGTGGGTAGGACACCGACAGAGGAAAATAATCTAATGAAAGTGCATGCAATAAGTATCTTTTGGAAGGACTCTGTGTGCAGATATGAGGCTCCAGCTCTCTGATTCTCTTGGGTGGCCTGAAATCTCTGGGACTTACCTCATGCCAGCTTTGCAGACCTGGGCATGCTGTGTAAAGGTTGATCCTGTTGTCTCTCAGACCCTGAGGAGATGTAAATAGCACATAGAAGAATATGGTTCTACTTCTTTTTCGGGCTTAAAGCACAGAACACAGTCAGAAACAAAATTAGGCTCCCCAAAATCCCACTCACTTCATTGAAGCTTGTTATATAAATGAATGCAACTTTCTCCTTCCTCACCTTCCTTCCTCAGAGTTTTGATACTAGGAGGGGGAAGGGAGGAGAAAGGAAGAGAGAGTGACGCTAACAGCTGAGGAGCTGCTGTACAGGACCAGTCTTTGGACACAGACCTTGCACCCTGCTGTCTTTCTAGGTCAAGCATACTCAGACCTCGCATTGCAAGGTTAGCGTTCCCCCAAGAATAATCTAACAGAGCACTACAGATAATTTCTGAAAGGCCAAGGACCTAAAATATCTGCTGCATGTTCTTCTGTCTCTGTTCCCCAAGCAATCAGGGATCATTCTATGGAGGCGGCGGGAACAGTGTTTCTTTTGTCCCTGCTTTGCTGGCAATACAAGCGCGCACAGCTGTGTCCGTCCGCGAGCGGCCTCTGCGCTGCTGCACCCAGCTTCCTGCCGGCAGACAGCTCCCGCGCCGCGGCTCCAGAATTGGTTTCAGTTGGTGAAGTCTGCAGCTATGTGTCCCTTGAGTGTCCTTGTCCACAATGATTTTGCTCCTCATATAGCCTCTCTGAGTCAGGTCCCTTTGGACTTGAAATAGAAGACGCTGTGCAGCCCTTTGGAGCGCTACTCGGCCACAGGGGAGGCTGCCTTCCGCCAGGTGTTGACCTCTTGGGATTCAGAATATCTGGGCTCCATCTGGAGCCATGCATCCCATCCTCCATCTAAAATCCATAATTGCAAGGAAAGAAATTAAAGTTAAATCAAAGAAAATTAAGTTTTAATTAAAGAAATTAAAGTTAAAACCAAACAAAACATCTCACAGATTCCTTTTCCTCTGGTTGAGTCCTGTTTCTTATATGGCGGAGGAGAATTCAGATCAAGTCTGAACTCCTTACCAAACCCTGCAGGTCCCTGAGATTTAAACTCTGTTCACCTCGCAGACTCGTCCTCCGTCACCTCCTCCAACAGAGCTGGAGCTGTGCCAAACTCCTTGAAGACCCAAAATAGGTGCTGGGCCTTTAGATCTGTGGAGTAGTTCTGGTTTTCTCACACAGGACCGTCTTTCCCTGCTTACTTCTGCTGCGCTTCTGTTCTTAGCTCCAAACTGACTTTACTTTTTACACCCTTGATGACCCTTTCCCTTTCCAACAACCCCAGACCTCAGGGACATTATCTTCTCTGCTCCAGCCCTTACCATTGTTGTACTGTAATGATTTACTCTCCTGTGTGTCTTTTCCATGAAAACTAAGCATGATGAGAAATGTAATCATGTTTGATTTTTATACCCCAATCTTTGACATGGTACCTTTATGTAAATAAATATTTGTTACATGAGTGATGAATGATGTTGACCAAAAGATACAGTGGGGAGGGTGTAAGTTATGGGAAGTCCCTAGTCTTAGCACAGAATGTTGTCCTTTGTAGTATAGCCACAATAAGATGAAGCTTGTACCCTGGTAAATATTGTGTTTAGGAAAAGCGAGCCTCAAAGACCTTACTGTTATTTTCCCAGTACTAACCTCGAGACCTTGGCATGTTAGTGAGCATGAGACAGATCTTACTACTTTAAAAGATACATGTTGTGAATTTGTGGGAAAAGTGATTCATTCTGTAGGGATGATGATGTGGGCCATTGAGAACCAGGCAGACGAGTTTCTGCTTGACACAGTGGAAAACGTGGAGCCATGTACAGTTTCATAAAAATGGCACTGATGGTGAAAGTTGTGTTTGTGGCAGATGAATCAGAGAATGGCTCTGGAAAGTGGTCTTTTCCTTCTTTCCTTGTCAGTGTGAAAATTCCTTCTACTTCTTCACTAATACAGGGCTTTTCAGCTCCTACTTAAACAATCCTAGAAACAAGGAGTTTAGAATTTCATAACAAATTAACAGTTATGATTATAATTGTGCTTTTTATTATATGCATCTGAACTTGGTCTACCTGCAGCTTCTGTTCACTTGCTGTAATTCTGAATCTCTGGGACTACAAAGACACAAAGACTATTCAGCCTCACATGTTAGAGGCTGATTTGCTTTATTTTCAAAATCTTCTTCCTTCCTGGGCAGGTATTCCAGTTAACATGTGATGACTTGCTAACAGATTCTCACTGATTTGTCAGAAGTCTTTGAAAACCTACAGCCAGACATCTTACCTGGGATACAGTCTTAACTGTGCAGAATAATCTGAATTCTCTCATTACTTTTAATCTAAATTACTTTTAATCTAAAGTGGTATTATTTATTGAAACTAGATATGAAGCTCATGTATTTTGGTTGCATTTACTGTTCCTACAGCATGTGAAAAAACCAAGAGGACAATTTTAACTGCTGCCCAACTGGAGCCCACCAGACTGGCATTTAGAAGCCTGACTTTATCTCCTTAATATTCATTTTGTACTTCCTCTGTAGCTATTCTATCAAAATAATGTTGAAACTTGACTTTTGTCAACCTTCATATGAACTATGCATTATAGCTTTGTTTGAAAACATCTAGTATGACAGAAATACCTTCTAATCATATATCATTACTTGCTTGCATTCATTAAGCAGTTTTTAAGCAGTTAGTATGTGCTGGACACTGCATAGATGAAAATTAAATAAATAGGAAAGGCCAAGTGATTTCTGTTCACAAGGAGTTTGAAATGCCCCAGCAGAAATATTTACATGGATAACCACACCCCAATGTGCTAGATGGATATGGAGGTAGAGCTTGAACAAAGTCAGTGGGAGTGCAGAAAAGAGAGAGTTTCATTCTCTCCTGGGATAGGGGAAGACATTGTGGAGAAGGAGGCATGTGAAATTAAAGTTCGTAAATGCTAGATAGAGTTTTACCAACATGGGGCCACTGTATCAATGATATTACTGGACAGGCAAACATCATATAACACAGATACAGAGGTGGATAAGTTCCAGGCTATTTTGGGGGGAGGAGTGCAAAGAGGTAAAAGGCAGTTTAGGACTCGTGGATAGAGCAGAGCAGATCAGAAAGGATATGTACTAGTGCCGGATTGTTGGGGACCTGAATGCATGACAAGAGTTTAGGGTTACTCTAAAAAGCTAGGAATCGACTGTAGAGCAGAGAAGTGATATAGTTAGATTTAGGTTCCAGAGAGAAGGAACTTTGACTGTGTATGGCATACACTGGAGCAGGTAGGAAAAGGAAGAGAGATGAGTTCCAGGGCTGTAGCAATGATAATAATAGCACCCAGAAGACATACAGGAATGACATTTATAATTTATCCGGTGCTTCTGCGTGTGTTGTATCATTTAATGTCAAGTTTCACGTGAACTAGAACCGAACTCACAGACATGCAAAGTAGAGAATGGATTTGATGTCATGGAGCAGGTGGAATAGACAGAGCTTGACAGCAGTTATATGTGGGATACAAGGAAGAAAGGAAGTTGAGGGTGACTCTACATTTTCTGAACAAGAGCTTCGGAGAACGATCGTATTGACTGGGTTCCTGGCTGGAAGCAGTTGGCACACTTAAATGGAATGTCTGAGAAGAGTTTAATGAAGGGGTGTTTTACAGAGATGAGGGCACGGGTGAGGGGAACCCACAAGGGATCACATTGTTTGTTGGACTAGCACTGGGGGAGCTGAAGACATCACCACTCCTGGGCTTGTACGGGCAACGTGAAGGAACAGTTACTGGGGGAGTGGTAGCTCCCACAGGAGTTGTGGTCTTCGGCAGAGGAATACAGCCAACCCCGGTTCACCCTGCAGGCAGGGATGTGGGAAAATGAACACCTCAGCCACACTCTTGTCTTCCTGCTGCTTCCTCCCATCAGTTGATACCACCCGGAAGCTGGAGGGCAAGAGAGCGCACTGAGGTGGCCGTTACATGTCAGCTTCCCAGGGCTCAGTGTGCTGTGAAGAAAAGTGGAAACAGTAGTTAGTGCATTTGGAGGGGCATGTGGGAAACCTCCACATGATTGTGCTACCATTCATTTTATCGGAATTGTGAGCAAATGATGATCAGCTAAGACCAAGGGCCCTGTGAGCCAACTGGACGCTCCGTCCCCTTGCTAGTGATTTCCTCACTGTGTGCAGGTGTCACAAGCGGAGAATTCCCCTAACTAAGTCTGTCCTTCCTCCACGAGTACCCTGTCACACAGTTGGTTGAAATCAACACAGCCTTGTGCACATTGTTCATGATGTTCCTAAAACCAAGTAATAGTGTGAAAAAAATCAAAACATTTGCTCTGACAAAATGTTACCTTCCTAACTTCACACACTCACAGCCACCTTGTTAATTGTGCTGTTTAGTAGTTTTTTGAGGACCAGGATCAAACCTGTTAGTCTGTAGTTGTGTCTTCATTTGTTAGCAGTAGAAACATACACACATGCGTGCACACAGGCACAGAAAGAGAGCCTGTTAAGATGAATGCTCCAGTGATGTACATTGGCCTCGGACATTAGGCTTTCAGGCTGCTCGCTGACCCATTTATTACTCCATCCTGTTTAGAAGTCAGTGAGTGTGATTAGTGCCACACACAACTTCACGTCCATAAGTGTTGCCTGCCGTCTCTTGCTCCTTTTGATTCTTGTGCTAGGGAATTCCCACTCTACAATTACCGTGCCCTGCATAACTTCCAAACACAAGTGCTGGTACAAGTAGTGCTTTTGACACTGCCCTGTCCTGACTGTGGCCCTGTCACTTTCCCCATCTACACTATAGGGTCTTTGCAAAAACTAGCCATGGCCTGGGTGGTTCAGTTGGTGTTGAATAAATGACTGTTGAGCAGCGAATGGACGAACAGATGAAAGGATGGAGGAAGTGGTGAAAAAGGATACCAGCTTTGTTGCTCTGCGTATCCTTGGAACTAACTTCCCTCTTCCACTTACAAGAATGCTGTACACTTTCGTCTGTCATTCACATCTTTTCATAGCTACTCTGTGGTAAATGAGATTTTCTTAGAGGCCATAAAACAGTTCAAATCTGCAGTTTCATTAGACATTCAACTTCCACCATAAAACTTAATGACTAAGCAGATGAACAGGGAGATGATTTTGTAAAAAGAAAGCGCATCAGCACACACATCATAATTGCGAGGCTAGTGTGCAGCTCAGACAATTCAGACAAGCCAGCTGCTCCGAAGGAAGCAAGGCCGCCTTCCTGGCAGCCTTTCTCAGCAGAATTATTCTCGCAGTTCTCTTTCAACGCGTACTTGATTTTGATTGAGATATTCTGAATAGATCATGTGGTACAATCACATGGCCCTGGAGCTTCTTATCTTTTCAAAAGCACTAAGCTTCTTGATTAGTCCAATTATATATCTTCTTTCCAATCCACAAACTTGTCTCCATTTCACAGATGGAGAAACCAAGGGAAAATCAGCTTCAGTCATATGACAAGATGGCACCATGACTAAGGAGTACATTCAATAAAAAGAAGTGTGTGTTTATATTAAACTGCTAATTAAATTAATATACAGTGATAATAGTTCCTGTGAAAGGGTTATGTGACAGATAGCCCCATACATTGTTGGTGGGAGTATAAATCCATACAGTCTTTCTGAAAAGCGACTCATCAATATTTGTTGAGAGTAATGGAAATGTTCATATACACTGACTGTGTAATTAGATGCCAGGAGTCCGTACCAAGGTAAGAATCAGGGATGTGTTGAGGAATTCATGCAGAGACAGTGTTAATAACAACGTCAGGTATACAGTAAGTGCTATACATCGTTTTGTTGAGTCTGTGTTCTTTCCGTATGAGAGAAATAGTGTTCTCCCCATTATATAGATAAAGCGACTAAAGCTTAAGAAGAGATGAAGTCATAAGAATAAAAAGATGATAAGTCCATGGCCACCTGGCTGGTAGAGACAATTGGAATCCAATATTATTTACTGCACAAAATTTAGAAACTGAATACATTCCCCAACTGAGCATAGATATGAGAATTTTAGAGTTGCATGTGATAGAAAATGACACTTAAATTTTAGTGGTATTTGTGATTTATATCTCAAACAAATATTAAGGACCAATCATTGGATGGGCATTTTCTACATCCTGGGAATACACATACATGAATCTAGAGATTAGGCAAGAGGTTAGAACTACAGATAAAATACATGGGAGTCATTGACCTGGTACACAAAGCCTGAGGCATTGAACACTATAAACTAGGGAGTGAGTGGAATAAAGAAGAGGTTCAAGAGTTGACCTCTGAAAAATTCAGTGTAAGAAAGTTAGGGAGACAATGGAAACCAGAAAAGGAGACCAGAGGCTGCAGCTGCTGAGGTGGGAGGTCACTGTAGAGTTCAGGAACTCAGGCAGAGAAAAGATTTCAAGGAGAAGGGAGTAACCAGCCAGTTCTAATGCTGCTGAGAAGTTGAGTAATACATGAATCGAGACTTGAATTTGACAACGTAGAGGTCACTGTTGACCTCATTCATAACTGTTCATTCAGAATGATGATTACAAAACCCAATTTGAATGGCTTGGGGAGGAAAGACTGAAAAATTGGAGGAAACAAATTTAAATAACTCTTTCTCTGAGTTTTTTTTAATAAAGGAGATCAGTGGGTAGAAAGTAATGATAAGTCAAGGAAGAGTTTTTTGTTTGTTTGATAAGAAATGACATTGCAGTATGTTAGTTGATAGGACTGCTCTAAGGAGGGAAATTTTATATTTTTAGAAAGAGAGGGCAATTGCAAAAGTGATGTCCTTGAGTAGGTGAGAGGAGGTCGGCAGAGCCTAGGGGTTGACCTTAGGCTGGGTCCTAGACAGTTAACCTGTTCTAACAGAAGGGAAGGCATGCATCCATATGGTTGGTAAATTTTATGATGGGAAAAAGGATGACTGTCTCTTCTGATTGTTTCTACTTCTTTATGGGATAAGAAATAGGGTTGTCAGCTTAGTGTAGGGAAAGGGAGGGGATATTGGAGACTTGAGATGTTAAATAGTTGTTTGGAGAACGGGAATGTGGATTGACAATTGAAGAACAGGTAGAATGGCCAGGCAGTATTTAGGGTCTGCTTGGTCAGTACAGAGAGGGTGGAGTGCTAGACCTTACTGCAAAAGCCACAGTGGAGGTGGTGGCTTCCTTTTAGGGAGCAAAGAGGGAAAAATAGTCCAGATGTGGCTCTGAAACCCTAAAGTCTGGTACCAAGTGGAATAAAAAAACAGAGCAAAGAATAGCTTCTACTGGAAAGTGATACATGAGAAGTTTTATGTCTCCAGACGTGACTCCAGGCTAAATTAAAGCAAGAAGCTTTGGAGCAGATCCAGAGAGGAGAAGGAGGAGGTAGAGGGTTTTGGTGATGACAGACTGAGAGTTGTTCAAGCTGACCGGACAGTGTTTAAGGTCAACTGGGAAAGTGTCTAGAAATGAAAGTTGAGCATATTGAGATGCCTGAGGTTAGCAGAGACACAGGGCATGATGTGAGATGTCTTGAGGGTTTCTCATAGAAAGGTATGTATTCTAATTATAGTCCATTTACTGGGCTGGATTCCTGGTCAGTTGGTTTCAGTGAGTTGGGGAGCGTACATAAGGGAAGGGGGTGGTAATCTCATTAGAATTGGATGAGGCTCTTTGAGACCCTCCTTACTATCACTTTTGCCAGTATCTAGATGAAGAAAGGGTGGTGCATTGAAAAGGGAAATATTTTTGAGATAATATTAATGATTCTTAAAATTTAACAGTAAATACAACAGCAGAAATCAAAGTTGAATAATCAAAATGAATCGTGTAAAATGCAAATAACAGCAGCTTCTTTTAGTTGTGATCTTATGCTGATAATGCACACTTGGCTCATTTCCTGTTTCGTTTTTTTCCTACAATGAGCATGGATATATTTAGAATCAATAAAATCATTTCTCATTTTTTATATATATATAATTGTGCATCCATTTATTGTTTCTGCCTTTCCAATTATGGACTCATATATTGGCCTGTGAAAAAGCAATGTAGACAAAAAAATAAAGCAGAAGCGATAAATTTGGGAGTTTGAGATTTTCGAATGTTAGCCACTATATATAAAAAAAGATTTAAAAAAACCAAGTTTCTTCTGTATAGCACAGGGAACTATATTCGGTATCTTGTAATAACCTTTAATGAAAAAGAATATGAAAACGAATGTATGTATGTATATGTATGACTGGGATATTGTGCTGTACACCAGAAGTTGATACATTGTAACTGACTACAATAAAAAAAAATAAAGCAGAAAGAAAGGAAATGGATTAGGAGTAGCATAAAAGGGAATAAAGGGTTAAATATATCCCACTGTGTGGAATATGCTGTAATTTGCTTATCTGTTCATCTGCTAAAAGACATTTGGATTGCTTCCAGTTTAGGGCTATTATAAATGAAACTGCTTGAACAATCATGTTCAAATTTTTGTGTGGACATATGCTTTTATTTCTCTGAGTAAATGTCTAGGAATGGAATATCTGGGTCATATGGTAGGAGTATCTTTAATTTTTTAATAAACTGCCAAACTCTTCCAAAATAGTTAAAACAATTTACAGCCCAAATGGCAGTGGTAAGTTCCTGTAGCTTCACCTTCTCACCAACACTTGGTATTTGACTTTTAGGCTTTCTACTGGATGTGTAGTGGTATCTTATTATGGTTTAAATTTGCATTTTCTTAATGACTAATGATGCTGAGTTTATCTTTATGTGCTTGTTGGCCATCTGTATCTCTTTGCTGATGAAGCATCTGTTCTCGTCTTTTGACCATTCTTGAATTGTTTCTTATTATTGATTTGGTTTGAACCCAGGACCTTGTGCATGCTAAGTATGTGCTTTACCACTGAGCTATATATACCCTCCCCCAAGACTAAGAATTTGAATGTAAGTCAGCATACAAAGAAAGGATATATATGAAGCATACTGTTTTAAAATTGAGGTGAATTTTATAAACGGTAAAATGCCAGATTTAAGTGTATTGTTTTTTGAGGTTTGTCAACTGTGTACACGTGTAACTACCACTTGAGTCAAGAAATAGATCAGCTTCATGCCAAAGGAGATTCCCTTGTAACCCTTATACTCTATCTTCACTTCTCTAGAGGCAAACACTCTTGTGACTTTCATCACAGTAACAAAGTTTTGCCCATTCTTGAACTTCTTCTACATATGGGATCCTACAGTGCATATTCTTCTGTGTATAGTTTCTTTCACACAACATGATGTTTTGAGATTCATCAAAATTCGTAATGCTGTTGCATGTATTAATGGTTTATTTTTTGTTTTCTTTTTTGTTGTCCAATTGGCTTTACTGAAAGCAGTTTACATGCCACGGGGAGGTTAAGTTTCCTTGGATTTCTCTGTATTCCAGTAAAAAGTCTAGTCTCCTGACACAGGGAAATGCGAATAGAATGATAAAGAATGTTTGCTTTCCTTTCCTCTAGAAATATTTCACTCTTCTTGTACCAGGAGAAAAGTATGTAGCCATTTGTCTAGTTAAATACTGTTTGTGAAAGGACAGTACAGCTTTTCTCATCTCCATGAGAGGGCCAGAAGGCTATAGCTCAGAGGCAGCTCCAGGGGCCCCAAGGTTCAGGGAGGCTGGGAGCACCATTTCCTCAGGCATTTACATGCCAAAAGGGGCAAAGCTGAAATGCATGAGGCATTTCTAGGTCAAAAAAAATCCTAGACACAGAAGGCTCTCTTGCTTCTGGATAGATTTTATTGACATTTAAAAAGGTTAAGGTCAGAACCTAGGATACTTTGCATCCTGTCTCCAAGGAGCAAAGGTTTCTCTCCTTTTTGGCAGGAGAGGGAGAGGTAGGGCTTCTTTTCTGTGTATAAATGGAAATAAGCTATTGTTCTCTCTCCCTGGTCTATGAGGTACAGCCCACCAGTTGTATAGATAGTTTAAGTAATTTAAAGATAAGGAGTTCAAGCATACATGCTTAGTACTTTAAGGACCACTTAATCACTTGCTGTTTAAAAGACACTGACAATTTTGCAGTGCAGTTTTACTGTACCACTCCCAACTATTTTTCAACAACAAGCATTGGAAATATTATTTAAAATACGCTTAGAGCGTCCGATACTGACAGGGTTGCAGTGAAACTGCAGTGGACACACGCGATGCTGAAGTGCAGTCAGAAGGTACGAGACTGATTAAGGCATTAGTCCCATTGGTAACTCAAGTACAGGAAATCATTTAAAATGTGTATAACAGGTTACCTTGAGTGGATACGGCCATACGATATGTAAGAATCACTTCCCCTTACAAGCCTTCTGTCTGCTAAAGAACTTGATACTTCCCACAGCTGGAGTTCAAGTGTGTAATAAATTTCTAATGAATTATAAGGACACAATTCATATTGTTATTGGTGAGAGCTCCTCAGAAAAGAGAACACAAAGAGGAAAACCATGGTTCTTGAGATAATTATCTTTGGCTAAGGTCATTTTCAAGCTGGGTGGCCTATACAGTGATAATTCCAAATTCAGGGTAAAATGGCTATGCTTGACCCTAATATCCCTAGAAAACCTCTGTCATCTAGAAAAAAAAGTTATAGAAATAAGATAATTGTATCATTAGAAGTCCAAACACAAGTCCTAAAACTTTAAACCTTCTCACAATTCTCTAAAATATTTGGGTGTAGAAAAAAAACCCCAAATATTAGTTAAGCCAATAAGGGAGAGAATGAAAGAATTCAGACTTATTTCTAGAGGTATTATTAAAAATGTGTTATAGATCCCAAAATGTTTATTGTGACATTTTCTGTAATTAACAGCAATAGTCTATCACAGTTTAGTAAAACATAGGACATCAAATCCTTCCTTTGTGTTTTCATGGCATCCTGTGTATTCTTCTGTTCTCATATTTTTCACCATGTAATTATTCCTTATCTTTCCTTCAGCAGACTGTGAGCCCTTTGAGAAGGAGAGTATGTCATAAATACACATCATTAAAATCATTCCCGTGGATATTTCCTTGATTCCTTTGCTCCTTTGTCACTATGTAATCCTAACTCATCAAAACCACATCCCTGGTTAAAGCTGATTTTGAACCAACTTTGCACCTTCATTGATGCAGCTAAAAATGGCTGGAGAAAAAAAATCACAACCACACTGAGTGGTGTCACTTCTCATGACCACAAAGCCACAAACCTCCCATCGGACTTTCGTCCTTCCAGCATCAAACAATACTTTCCTGGCCCATCCGCCATTTTGTTCTTCTTTTCTTCACAAACCTTCATCACCTTCTTCGGCACCCCCACATTGCTTTCTGTTTCTCTGCAGTTACTAAGAAAACCAAGACAATCCGAGGAAATCTCCCCCACCCTCCCACAACTACAGCTACTCACCTTCCGGGCTGTCCCACATGCTCTGCCTCCAACGGGCTAAATATTCCCCGGGATGTCCCTCTAGCAAATCTCTCTCCTGCATCATTAATTTACCTCTTTCTACTATATCAGCCTCATCGGCACACATGTATGTATTTTTCCCTTGAAATTAAAAATCTAAGCTGTTCTTGATACTATTTCTGCTCCCATTTCTACCCCACCTCTTAGTTCAATATTTTTTCATATAAATTGAATGAAATGGTGTTTCCATGGTGCTTGGCACAATGCACCCTCTTGATAAGTGTTTTGGAAGAACTAATTTTGTAGCCGTGTGAAAGGATAGCTGTAATGACTATGTAGCATTTAAGAAAATATGTAATATTATGTTGAATGAAAAAATCAGTAAACAGATATTACATGTGTGCCATTTTATATAAAATGTCAACATATTTTGACAAAGAACAGAAGGTGTTACACAAAAGTGATGAGACAGTTTTGTCATATTAGAAAGAATGATAATGATTGATTGCTATTCTATGAAAAGTTCCTCAGTATTTGTTTACAATTCAAAGTGAAGCAAAAGGAAACAGAGCCTCCTGCATGGCCAGACTTGAAGAGTAGACTGGTTGGACACTAGGTGGAGCCACGTGTGGGGAGAGTCAGGCTACCTGAGTTCAGGCCAGATAGCCAGCCACAGCTCCCAACCTCAGCTTGACCCAGGACTGGCTAGAACTTAGCCCTCAATCTCTTTTTGGAAAGTTATTTATTGAGCGTCTCTTGAGTGCCAAGTACTATGTTAGGTGTTGGGGTACAATGGTGAACATAAATATCTACGACATTTGTTTGAAGAGTCTTGAATTGGATTGGCAGGGGAGGTGGGTGGGGGACACTTCCTTTATGAGGCTGTCCTTCAGCTGAAAGCTACAGGATGAGATGAAATTAACTAGGTGACATGCAAGGTGAGGGTGAGACATTCGCATCTGAGAGAGAGATCAGCATAAGCAATGCCTGTGATTGGAGTCTATGAAGGGAGCATGTTGCTTTTATGGAAATAAGTCAGGGTAATTGGAGTGCAAAGAGTCAAAAAAGGAATAATTTAAGATAGCACTGGAGTGGAAGCCTGGGCAGACATGCAGGGCCTGGAGTCCATCCTGTGTATTTTGACCTTCGTTCTAGGAGCATTGTGACATCATTAGGCTTTTATGCAGAGGAGTTATGTGATCAGCTTTGCTTTGTTGAAGGCCATTTTGACTATAGAGAAGGGCCCTGCTTCCCCAAATGGTGCCTGTGGGTGTGTCATTTAGCATTTAGCGTGCTAATATATTAATCAATCTAATGAGTGTATAATGAGGCTCAAGGTCTACTGGAAGTCGAATCTTCTACCATCTTGGGCCTCGTTTGTTCTAACCAGTTTATGTCCTATCCAGTTTTTCTCAATAGCTGGGTCCTTCTTTTAATGGTTGTGCCCTGTCCCCTTCCCTCCTGTCTCAGGCTCCTTGCGAGAGGGTAGCCCTTTCAGGAAAGCATCCCTGCACGGCTCCCATCTGTCCTCACCTCACTGCCCTGTTTCTTCACCCACAGATCACATAGCTACCCGTGAATCATTGTGCCCATCCTGCTTTCTAAAGAAACCGGGTTAAGAGAGCTCTTCAAATTCAACATTTTTAAAAAGAAAGGGAACGTTTTTTCATCACTCAGTTTAGCTCCTGTGCTCTGTTAAAAATAACACTCCAATCCTATCCCTTCAGATGAAAATCTAGTGGTCACTTAGTGCTGCTCGTTCTTTTATTGATAAAATTCAGACTTTCAAAAGCCCTGGTTGTTCTTCCTTCAAGTGCGACATCTCCTCTGCAGCGCATGTCAGTGACACGACCCTGGTCCAGGTTCACAGAACTCACACCTTGGTTACTGCACAGACTTTCTGCTTTCTTAGCTGGATTCTCTGACTCCAGTCTCTCCTTCTTGTAATCCATTTTGCACCCTCTACTAGCCTATGAGGTTGATCTGCCTTACATATCCCCTTCACTTCATCCTCCAGAACCACCTGAACACAAACACTCACAACAGAACCTTTAATGATGTTTCATGGCCTGTCTTACACACTTGAGACTCTTTCTGGAGTTGAAATCTTTTAAATGACCCAACATTCCAGTCCATTCCTCTCTTTCTAGTGTAGTATCCAGCCAGGCCGGTTTTAGCCCTTCACGCCTTTGCTCATAGTATTTCTTTGGCCAGAAGCGCCTTTGCCTCCTCTTAGATAATTCCTCCCTGCCTTCCAAACCCCGCCTTAACACAGTGAGTTTTACCATAAGAACTTTAGAACACGCTTCCCTTGAACTTCTTTAGCATTAATTCTATGAAGTTTAATTGCATAACTCCATATTGCTTTATGCTGCTTATACATTTTTGATATTTTAGGTCTGCTTTTTTTTCGGTGGTCTTCAGTATGCAGGGCACAGAATAGTTGCAGAAACGTTTATCAGTCATGCCTTTGAAAATGAATAGTCTATGTGTTACAACTGTAAGCGCCTTGGCTAGCTGAAGGCTAGGTAGTATTGCCTAATAGTGATCAGTAACAGGGACGGTTCAATTTAAGGAAGAAGGTGGTATCACATGCCCACCATCCATACTTTTGAATGTCACTCTGTGGGTGATCCAGTGAAGGAAGACGAGGCTTGTATAGTTCACTGCTGTTGCAGAAACACCTGTATTCTTCCTCCCATCTGAGTGATCCTGCCCTGCTAAGGAACAGTTACATTTGAGGAGGCAGTAGTGGAATTAAGAAAGCAAGCTGTACCCTAGCCTTTTATCTCCAGTGCCATCGCAGACCCAGGTCAAACTTGTATTGGCCAGAGTACTGGAATGAACCAAGCAAGAGGCATGGAAGCAGAGAGCAAAAAAGTCAGTGCAGCTACAGTGAGCTGAGGTACACTGGGTGACTGGACATGTGCTCAGGTTGGCAAGTTACAAGTTCACGTTAAGGAGATTGCACTTCATATTTTAGTTAATGGTGCACCCACCAAAGCTTTTTAAGAGTAGATATCTGATCACACCTCTGTTTTAGAAACATAATTTTTGTAGCAGTATGGTAGATGGAAAGAGGGAGGCTGGGGTAGCTGGTTGGGAGGCTTATGTTTATGCCTGGTTTTCAAACTGTGTTTTGGGGAGTAGTGTGAGTCCCTTAGAGATGCCTCCTGGGCGAGTAAGGGTGAGTGGGTGGGAATCTCGGTCTCCAAAGTCAACCTGGTAATATGAGTGCCCGAGTCAAATTTTATTAAAAGAAAATATTTTGCAGCTTAAAAAACTGGAAAACTCTCAGCTTACTTAAACAGATTGTATGGAGAGATTTCAGAAGTATCTTGAGGTAGATTCCATTGGACTTGCTTATCAGTAACACCTTTGGGGTTTAAAAAATGAGGAGTTGAAGATCATTGGGTGATTATATGGAAGCAGTTGCATTAATCAAGATAGAGATCACTCCAGGTGGAGGAGATTCTTGTCAACTTATCCATTGTGTATGAGGTGCCTCTGGGCAAGGACCTGCCTAAGAGGCAATTAGAGATTGGCACCTGAAGCTCAGGAGGAAGTTCAAATATAAGTATGGGTGTCATATACATTAGATGAGCTTTGAGGCCAAGGAGGTAAATGATGTCATCGCAAGAGAGTAGAGACAAGAGAACTGAGGTAACAAACTGAAGACTGGATGTCACCCAGATGCCGAGTATCACCTACCTGCCTCCATGGATGCTTCAGCCTTTCCAGTGTTTTGTATTTGGTATTTAAATTTATTGTCAACTTTTGAAATTTGTTATTTCTCACTTCCCTGGACAAATTAGAGGGTCTGCTAATACTGGGCTATCACTCCGTCAGGGCCACCACAGGCCGGGGAGGTTGCTGAGCGGTGCCCCCTGCAGACGGGCATGTGCTGTGCAGGCGAGCCGCTGCTGTCCCTCCAGGCTGTGCCGGCTGTGCAGAGTTGGTTCAGCGCCTCCAGGCATTTGAGTCTTCAGCCCCGAGGGAGAAGGACACTGACAGTGGGCCCCAGGGGCCTGGTACTTACTGTAAAGTAGAGCCAGCGAATGGGTTTGCTGCTGTTGTGCTTATTTTCTTATTTAATTTATTTATTTTGAGGTATGAGCCCTCTAAGTAAACTAAAGTTATAAATTGAGGAAGACAACAGGGGTTCCTCAGCCCAATGAACCTGAATTATAATGACTGTTTCTGAATCCTGGTACCAACATCTTATAAAATGGCGTATCACAGAGCATAATACAGTGTAATCATGTATTGTTAATATGTGGGTAGAACATGATAGATTACAATATAACCTAACCATACCTAATCTAATCTAATCTAATCACATGTCTGTTTGATTTGGAGTTGGGTAGGACAACAATGTCAAGGTTAAGGACCTGGACTCTGAAGTCAGACAGCCTGGGTTCCAGTGGTCACTTTGCTTGTTACCATCTGGGTGACCCTGCACAAATTATTCTGTCTTTCCTTTGGTTTCCTCACCTGTAAAGGACTGTTTGAAGGTTAAATGTGTTACCGCAAGGAAAGCTCTAAGGACATCTCTGGTGCATAATGAGTGATCAGTAAAGGTCAGTCATTGCTGGTACTTTGTCCAGAGTGCTTCATCCCTTATCCACAGAGCTGGCACATCTACTAAGTTTTTGTAAATCCATAGCTAAGTGAGAAGGAACTAATGAGAAGTTAGTAGCTAACATTTAAATCTGACATATTGTTATTGCAACCATCCATCTTAAATCTCTAGTGGAAATGACTGAACACCTTGAGGATTAAATGTCTGTTGTTCTGAACATATGGATGTAGACTTACGTTTCTCTTCTGTAAGACGAAGGACATTTATTTCTGTTCCAGAGCTGTTAATGCATTCTCCAAAGAATTATTCTGTAAATTTGTAATTTTGTGTGATTAACTCAGGATGAAACAATGAATCAGAATATAGATTTCCAGCTCCATCAAGATTTATAGTCAGAAAATTACATGGCATTTACAGGAAAAAGGAATATTTGTAGAAAGGGTTTTCTCCTCTGTGAGGAATGCTAAATGATTCAATTACACATTCCCGTAAATTTTTATTCAAAGGCTGAATTGCTGTCTAGCTTCATTTAAAAATCAGCCTCAAGATCCCAGCATTTAATTTTGGGGTCTAAATCTCATGCATATTTATCTTTAGGAAACTGATAGGGATGTTAGACATTTGCAATGAGATAAATAATTGAGTTGAAAGGTGACTTGGGATTAAAAATTTAAAGAGCTTACTTAAAAGCTTTTGACCAGGTAGTCCTCGAATTTCTGAGAGACTGGGTTTTGTGAGATGAAATGAAAGGAATTTGGGAGGTCTTTTGGGCCAAGTCTCCTCTTCAGATGGGTGCATCTAAGGGAAGTCCTTATATTATGTTTCTCTGATGTTTAGTCTTTAATAACAGAAGTTTAGTTCTGAAGAATCTGCAAACTAGAATCATAAGATTTTAGAGCTGGAGGATCCCATAGAGATAATTTAGAGAAGGCTTCCTTATGTAAAAAGGAAATTGAGGCATGAGGTTTTGGTGAATAGAAGGAGAATAATTTTTATGTTATCAATTAGTCATCTTTTAGCTTGTCAAAGAAAAGAAAATATAGTGATTAGAATCTGCTGGAAGGACAAACTCTGTATTAATTGGTTCCATATGAATTGGCTACTCATTCTTCTGAAAGCCAAAGTCAGTTTCTACTGACCCAGAGTTGGCAGACTGCTTTGCATGCAATGGACAGCTTTAAATAATAAAATGATTTTTGTATTCACTAAAAAAAAAAAAAAATCTGCTTTTGTCAATCTCATTGAAATCAGTATAGCTGGAGTTGGATGCTTGCGTATGGATATATGGGCGTGTCTGTTCTCTCCTCCTTAGACAAAGGTGTCCACTGAGGATACAAATGAAGAACACTAACATAGCAGAAACATGAAAACAAATGAATAGAGAAATACAAGGCAGAGTAAAAACAAAGACTGGAAATAAGAGAAAGAACAGGCAGAGAGTACCTCCATCCAACAGATGAGGAGGTTGCAGTACAAAGATGCTAAGCAGTTTGTCAGGCAGTAAGTGGCAGAGTCAGAGATCTAACTCAGCTTTCCAGGCGTTTAGCCTGAGTAATGCACAGCCCCTATTTGAACACAGTTGTGAGACTGGACAGGTTTCATCTCACTATCTTCAACTTCACTTTATGTTTTCATCCACTTATGGCCCAGTCTGTTCCCGAGGAAACCACTTCTGGGTTTGCTTTTCCTGTGAAGTCCTATTGTTAGGAGAAGTCAGAAGTTGTTTCACACTAATGAGTGAATGCCTTTAGAGTATTTGAATTTCACTTATACTTAAAGTACCCTAGTTGTAGAATATCGTTTCTCAGTCACTGGGTGAGGGAGGTCCATTTTGGGGTCCTGAGGGCTGGTCTTTTATCCACAAGTGGCACTGAAGTTTTACTACAATAGGAATTTATGTTTCAGATTTCATAATTTTTTTAAATGAAGAACTTCTCTAATCCAAAAGAAACCAGTAAGAAAGCAAAAAGGGAAGTCTCAGATTGGGAGAAGACATTTACTTTGAGAAGTATTTCTGTGTATACACCAAAGGACATGTATTGAAACATATATAAAGAACCCTTACAAATCAGTAAGAAAATAATAGACACCCCAATATAAAAATGGCAAAAGACTTGTACTAGCATGTCACGAAAGAGGGCATGCAAATGTCCAATGAGTGCATGGAAAGATGTTCAATTGAATTGGTTATTGGGGAAAAGCAAATTTGGTTTTATATGTTTAGCTAACATGAGTTCTTGTACTACAAGGTTCTCTCCACCTTCCTCTTTTGCCCCTTTGCTTCCTGCCCTCCTCATTGGGACTAACCTAGGAGTCTCTGAGATCTGGGGGCTTTTCAAAGGCTAGATGAATCACTTTCTTTTTCCTACAGTTGACTTGCTGAGATGTAAAAAATATCTATTGGGTTTGCCCTACTTTGGAAATTAGATACCCTAGAGTCTTGAACAGCTAGCGAGGGTTGAACCAGTTGAGAATCTGGGTAAGGAGAAGAGATTTGTGTAAGACCAGTACCTTGCAAAGGACCTTGTATCAAATAAGAATGTGGAGCAGAACCAGCCCTCAGAATAGGACACAAGAAGACCTCCATTAAATGATGATTATTTGTGGTGGGGAGGGTACAGCTCAGTGGTAGAGTGCATGCCTAGCTGCAGGAGGTCCTGGGCTCAATCCCCAGTACCTCCATTCAAAAATAAACAAATAAGTAAATCTGATCACCCCCCCCATGATGATTATTTGAATGAATGAGAGACTTAATGGATGGGTTATTCTGAAGCTGAGGAGAAAGGAGCTAAAGCATAGTGATTCCGAATAGTATTCTTACATTTGTTTTATTTGATGCAATCGCACACATAGTAGGGAAATTCCAGTAGCAGATTGTAGAAAATAAGAGAGGGAAGTCGGGGAGGAGGGAGAATATTTCCTCCTCATTTTTCTCTCCTTGTTGTCTTCTGCCTATCCAGGTACCTGCTGTTTCCTAGTCTTGTTTTTTCTATAGTCTTTCTTTCTTTATGTATATTTAGGAGCTTATACATTTCACTGGAGAATAAATGGACTGCTTATTTTTACTAGTACAAAACTCCATGTGCTAGTGTGAATGCTGCATGAAATATACAAAAACCAAAGCACGCGATACCTCCTGAAAGATTGGGATGACTTTCCTGCCCAGAACAAAAAAAAAATTATGTGAACTGGAAGACTAACTGTAGTAGATTGTTACCCTCTTGAGCTAAGCATGGCCTCATGACTGTAGTCCTCAGAAAAGCAGATGCCAACGTTGAATTAGACATTCAAGAGGATTACTGGAGGAATACCTGTGAAGGATGTGGGGGAGACAGCAGGAGTGTGAAGGGAGAACCTTCCGAACTGAAAGGAAGGAGAAAAGGGCTAGAAGAAATCTCAGGCTGCAGTGAAATACCCGGAAAACTTCAGCCAGGCTACTGGAGAGTCCTGAAAGCAGTCATCCATTAGAGGCGTCCCCCATCCCAGCGGAACGGGTCTCCACTAGTGCCCCCACCACACTCACTCACTGGCTGGGAGCAGCCAGGTGAGAGCGGCCTCAGTGTGAAAGCGATGGTGTATCTAGAGGAGCAGCAGCTGGCTGTCAGTTAGCACTGTTCCCGCAGTAAGAGATCTGGGTGGTGCGTTTTCGTGGCCGTCACAGTTACCCCTTGAGCTGTGCAGATCTGTGTCTTCATGCAGGTTCAGGGAGCAGCCTCCTCCTTGTTTTCCGTGGACCATGCTTCTTGAGAGGTGACTTGGCAAGGGAGGGCATTAGTGTATCAAATTTCAGCCCCTGTTGATGCAATTGGTCTCAGGGTCTCAACTAGTACTCGTCCCTGGCCTCATCTGCTGGTTACTCTGAGTTGCCTTTACCCTCAGCTATGACTCTGGTAGGTCTTGGTGGCTTCTTGGTGGTTATAATCCAAATTGTCATTCTTAAGAGGTCTGAGCCTTTGATACTTCTTGGTCTGAGGCTGCCACATGTGTCCATTAATGGTTACAGTGGAACAAGGGAGCCATAGGAGTGGCCCAAGTAGGTCACCTGGTTTCTCCAGTTATTCCTTTCTGCCCTCATTGCATAAAGGCAGCCCCAACCCCACCTGCTGCTCAGGATCAATGACCTCTGCCAAGATGGTGACTCTAATTCTTGCCTGTTGATCCAGGGACAAGAGTCCAAAGTGCCCTGATGACAGCTTTGGCTTGTGATTCAGTGGGAACTTTCTATGTCCTCTGCAAAGAGTGCTCTCCACTTTGATGGCTATAACTCTGGCACAAAGGTGCAGGGATGAGAAATGCAGAATTCCCCAGTGGGGGCTTTGGGAGTGATAGTAATTGGGGCCACTCCATCTGCCACCGCTTATTTTCCAGACTGATACATCCTTCCCACTGGCGACTCAGTGCCATCCAGAGGTCTCTGATTAAGTGTATGTACTGCATCCTGAAGGATTACCTAATCCACTCAGTGTTGCCTCTGAGCTTGTATATCATTTGTGACTTCAGAAAGCTCTTCTAGCATTCTGTGAAGCCAGCTGCTTCTGAGTGATGCACTGTGCTGTGCAGTAGACCCCATGGTCACGGGCCCACCCCCTTACCTCCCTCACTGTAAAGTGGGCCCCCCAGTTGGATGCAGTGTCTGTGGGCTCCATACCTGTGGATCAAATATTCCAGAAGTCCCACAGGGTGATGCTGGCTGAGGCTCTGTAAACGGGAAATACAAATCAGTACTTAGAAAATATCAATTCCTGTGAGAATGAGCTGCTGGCCCTTCCAGGAGGGAAGGAGTCTCAGGTGCGCAGCTTGCTACCACAAGTCGGTTGGTCCTCTCGGGGACAGGCGCCATTTCAGGGGCTGAGCACTGGTCTCCGCAGCTTGCAGGCTTGGTATGTAGAGGCCCATGCTTTGAGCTCTGTATGCAGCCTCTGTCTCAGCCGCTGTGGACACGCCACTGACATACCCGTCATGATGGTGACCAGGTTCAGCTCAGGGCAGTGGCCGAGTCATTTTGTGCCCACTTGGCAGTTTGGCGCCCCTTTTGCTTTGAAAGCTTTCTGGTGGTGCTTTGGATTTCTGACTGTCAGAATCAGCTGAGGCCCTGTGTCCAACAGTCTTCATCATGTCTGAGTATTTCTTTTTCCCCAAGTATTGTCAGCAGAGTAACAGCCATAAGTCCCTTTAGAAAAGATTATTAAAAAAAAAAAACCCCAAGGAATTATTAGAGTTTATACTTGCCACAGTTTTGCAATTTTTTTTCTTCTAGTGAGTGGGTTCCAGATCTAAACAAGGGATTATGATATTGTATTGGGCAACTGCCCTCAGCCCCTTGCGCCTTGGTTCTACCTTCTCTGGCTACAGATATTAAGCAGCATCATTATTGACTGCCCCTGCATTTTGACTCTAGGGACACCACTGACTGCCCCTCTGACTTTTTCAGTTGTTCCAGGAGTGTCAGCCACCTGGCTTCTGGGGGTAGGCATCACCATGTGGCCCATATAGCCTCAAACCCCATCAGTCCCATGGGTATTAATAAACCTCGCCCCGGGACAGCATCTCTTGCTTTCAGCCTTTGACTCAGAAGAGAACCACTGCTGCCATTCTTGGTGATGCTAGTGCCTTCTCCCCAGCTGCCTTCATCAAGCACCCTCAACACCCATTCTCAAGGGTACTGCCTTGGATATTGCTGCTCCATGCAATTAATTTTTGCAGTTATTTCAGTATTTAATCTCTTTCCTGCTTTATCAGGCCCAGCATAGTCTGAGTGGGGCTATGCTAGGATTTAACTCTAGTTCTCAGCTTGGTGCCCAGGAGAAGAGGTGGGAGGACCTCTTGAGGGAGGTACGTGCCTTGCTGGGGAGACGGCTCTGCGGCACCGAGCAGTGTGGAGGAGGTGCTGACTCCTAGTGAGGGCCGGGGCACATCTCTGCACTCTGAGGGTTGGGGTCTACAGAGCCAAACTCCACTGGAACATCCATCCAGCTGTCCTGTCTTATGTTTTGTGGTCCCAGGTTTTCTTGCCCAGGGCTCCAAACTCAGTAAACCAGACTGTGTTGCCCAGTGTTCTGTTGCCGGCCAGAGTTCATGGACTCCTTAATAGAAATTGATAAGAGGCCAGAGGAGAGATTCAGGCTTTATTGGAACTCATGCTGTAGAAGGAGGGAGAAAAAACAAGTAATTGGTTCCCTTGTTTGTTTTCTGAGTAGGGGAAAGCTGGTCCCTTGAATGGGGTGAGGGTAGGGGCGGGTCCAGGGCCCAGGCCGGAGAGGTGGCTTAGGTGGTCCGCCCACTCCCTTGGTGGTGCTGTATGCAGGGATCATGGTTTTGCTTCTGACACCTCAGTCGTGGCAGTTGGGTTTTTGGTCTTTTTGTATCTTGTTGTTCATAACTTGCCCCAACTGTGCATACACCCAGTTATTTTCAGCCCCTTATAGTTTCTTTGTGTTCTGTTGCTCAAGGAGACCCCTGTCCAGGTTCAAGCACTGCAGCAAGGGGTCCCGGGTGCCAGATTCCGGCCTGTCTCAGCTCTACTTCTCTGGAGCTCTGAGTCTATCGAGTGAGTCTGCTCTTCAGCTGAGTCAGACCTCTGACTACAGGCGGTAAGAGCCCCTTGGAAAGTGACCACAAAGGCCTCTGGCTCTCACGCTTACCTTTAATTGTTTGTTCATGGCCTTCAGTTTCTCATTACACTTCGGGGAGTCTCAGTGCAATTTCACAATAACCAGCCAGCTCTGGCCGTGCTTGTGTCAATTACTCCCTCATATCTTTTGAATGCCTGGATTGCTGCCCCTGGAGGGGCAGTCCCTCTGCCAGGATGTTTTTCCAGGCCACCCACCAAGACCTCTGTGGCAGTTGGGCCACTGTTTATGCCAGAGTATGTGTGTGGCCCACACCACTTGGGGTGGCATCCTCCTCATCCTCCGCTCAGTAGTGGGCGAGGCAGCCTGGCCCGGGCTGCTCGTCAGTCCGTTTCCTTGGACCAACTCTGGCACCACCGTGTTAGTTTGAATCTTCTGACAAGCAGATACCAGGTTGGGATCAGAGATGCAGGGCAGTCGTGGGAGGACAGGCTGGGATGGATCACGGGAAGAATCAGGAGGGGGAAGGAGAGGCTTGACACGTGTGAAAGGAGATGGAAGCAGAGGGTGGTAGAGGTTGGGGCAGAAAGAGAATCAAACCTCAGAGCAGTGCTGGGAAAGATTCTACCTGCCTGGATTCCACGTGGCAAAGTTGCAAGTTGGAGAAGTCCTCTGGCTGGCTGGGCGCAGTCCCCAGGAGACGTCAGCCTTGGGATTCATGTGGTGGGGTCCGGAGGAGTGTGGCCAGGAGCGGTAGTGAGCTGCGCCCCCCAGTGGCACCACCAAGGACTGTGATTGTTTCCAGACTAATAGTTAACACTTACTAAGCATTTCTTATGTGTCAGGCACCATGTGAGGAAAAGCTTTTTTTTAAAATACTCTTTTTAAAATAATTTTTTTTTGCTTTCTTTTTTTAAAGTGATTCTTTTTTATTTTTTGTTGTTATTGTTTTGAGGGGGGACGTAATTAGGTTTCTCTCTCTCTTTCTTTCTTTCCTATGGAGGTGCTGGGGATTCAGCCCAGGACCTCCTGCATGCTGAGCACACACCCTGCCACTGAGCTATTCCCTCCCCTCCAGGAGGAGCTTTTGAATGCATCTTTCCCTTTCATCTTCCCACCAAATATACAGATTATCCCCATGTTTCAAAATTGAACTGAGGCTTAGGAAGGTTGTCATTTATCAGAGGTCATAATGAGTTGATCCTCTCACAGGAGTCTCATACCCCCTCCCATTAAAGCAATTTTGATAAGGAAAGTTTATCAAGTTTTGGAACATTACAGTAAACCAGGCAGTGAGGACCTTACCCTCCCAGAATGGAAATCTAATAGATTTGATAGGAATTGATGTGCCTTCAGTATTTCATAATAACCTATAATGGAAAAGAATCTGAAAATGAATAGATACATATGTGTATATCTGAATCACTTTGCTGTACACCTGAAAGTAACACAACATTGTAAATCAACTATTCGTCAATTAAAAGAATAAATAAGAAGTTGATGTGCAGACAGGCAGTTATAATGTGGCTTGTCAGCTGCACTGATAGGTCCTCAGGATGTCAGATCAGGCTTCCTGGGGGATGCGATATTTAAACTGTAATGGAGATGGAGGATGAGAAGCCTTAAGCCAGGTGACAAAAGAGAGTACCAAGTGGAAGAAACACTATGCAGATGCCTCTGGGCCAAAGAAAGCATAGCACCTGTAGCAGAGCTGGTGATACTGAACATCAGAGGGAGCAGAGAAGGGCTCCAAACTGTATTCTATACAGTTGTGCACGGAGGCAGAGTGACAAACAGAAAAGAAAGCATCCCAGATTCTCAAAAAGTGTCTATTAAGTAGCAAGGAAGTTGCCTTGCAGTTGAGAAATAGAACATGCTTTCAAAAACAAAACAAAACAAAACCCAACAAGTATGGAATGGAATTGCGCTGCCTTAAGATTTTTTAAAACCTTCCTTTTCGACTAATACAAGATTCCCCTGGCTGAACTCTCTCCCCTCCCGCTCTTCCCACGTACTGCTCCAGGCGCACCTTCTCTGAGGTGCCACATCAGTTGGTTCAGTCCTCGACCCAGCATGATGGTTTCCCACTGACACTTGCAGAAAGTCAGCTCTGTGTGCTGACCATCAAGACCTTTCAGAAAATAGGGGGCTTCTGGTTACAGTAGCAGGAAGAGGTCGCTGATTCCTTTGTGTAAAACGGGGCAGAATTGTCGAAAACAACCATTTCAGGGCTCTTGAAATCGACTCAGGCAAGAAAACAAATTGAAGCATTTATTCTTAAAAAAGTGTCAGACGTTCGGGTAAGAACATGTCACTTTCTTGCTAGGGCACTGTCTCCCATTTCAGTTCTTTCAGGTCGGGAGGGTGGTTTGCAACATGGGCTGGTCACAAAATCAGCAGCTTTGCTGCCAGGAGGGGTACAGTCCATTGGGGCTAGAGGTGAAAACCTGAGCCTTTCCAGGGTCCAAGTGGCAGATGTTTACCTAAAGGGGAAATAAGCCAATCACCAACTGGGACCTAATAAACGGAACACAGTGTATGTGTACAGTGGAACAGCACTCAGTGATAGAAAGGAAGGAAACTGACCTGTACAACAACTTGGGAAACCTAAAACATGTTATGTGATTTGGTAAAAGCAGTCACAGAAAAATATAGTATATGATGTGATTCTGTTTATGTAAAATATCCAGAGAAGGCCAAAGGACAGAGATAGAAAAGAGCTGTCTTGGTTGCCTGGGGGGTGAAAATCTGAGACTGAGTGAAAACAGGCACATGGGAAACTGCTGGGTGATGGAAGTGTCATAAAACTAGATGTGGGAATGCTCGCACGACCGTATAAACAAACTAAAACCAAACTCTACACTTCACATGGGTGTGTTTTCTAGTTGCAAATTATACCTCAATAAAGTGTTAAAGTTCTCCCAAATCTTGCTCCATTGCACCCATGCAAATGTGTTTCCCAACACTGTCCACACTCACGGTGCAATAGAGACTTTGTCCAAGCTGAGTCCTCACTCTATGTCTGCTTCTCCTCTTCCTCGACTGTGAACTACACATCCTTAGGGCAGGGCTGCCCAGCCAGGGGCTGTAATGCTCCACTGACCGGAGCCCAGGTAATAGTTGATAACCTGATAACTGTCACTTTGGCAGCAAAAAGCCCTGTTTGCCCCAGTGGGCTGAAGACATATAATTATTTCTTACATTTCTCTTCTGAAAACTTTAGGGGACACAACCCAAGTCCCATTTTCTTCACTAAGCTTTCCCTGACTCTTCTAGTTCAGAGTGATGTACAGTTTGATCATTCGTTCTCTAATCATTTAATTCAGTAGTCTTTCAGCAAATTCTGTTGAAAGCCTATTATGTGCTGGATCCTTTTAAGATGCCAGATAAAGACCAAGTCCTCACTTCCAGGGAACCTATATTCTAGCAAATGTATATGGTTTGGTATTCATGTAATTAAATCCATGTTAGTTTCATTGCCTTTGTGATAGTATAATTTGTTCTTTGAGGGTAGGGAGTCTCTTATACCTCTTTGCACAACCTCTAACACCATCCTTAGTATAGTTTAGGGCATTTAGTAAAATGATTGTGTTTTCTCTCTCAGGGATATTTGGATTTTAAGTCATAATTTTATATAAAGGAAGAAGGACCTGGGGGACAGCAATTTAGGAATTTTAAATTAGGGAGTAGGTGGAGATTTACTTGTACCGAGTGAGTGAGAAGAGGTAATTCTTTCTTTGCACTTTTGAAATGAAAACTCAATGAATGTCAGCTTTGCCTTCATTTAAGGAACGTTCTAGATCTAGTCCACGTTTCAGTGTGTACTTGTAACTTGAAAATAAGTGAGAAGTTTCACTGATTGGGGTAGATAAAGCTAGCTGCTGTAATATAAACTTATCCGATTCAGTAGCTTAGTATAAGTTTATTTCTCGTTCATGTCAAGTCCAGTGTGTGCTTAGCAGGTGAGCTACCGCTTGGTCATTCCAGGACTCAGGCTTAGAGGTATGTTTGATTCAGCTGGGATAGAACAAGAGATTCCACAGGGAAGACACACCCTCTTCCTAACCACTCTCATCTGGAATTGACACATACCCTTTCCACTCATGTTCTATTGGCTAGAACGCAGATGTGGTCAGTCACATGACCACATCTAAATGCAAATAGAGCTTTGCAATGTGCCCGGGAGGAAAAGGAAACAGGTTTTATTGAACATGTAGCACTCTCAGCCTCAGAATTTATACCCCGTTGTTCCAGAATAGCTCAGTAACCTTGGATATTTCTGACAAATGCTTATGAATAATTCACTTTGACACAGTGGAGAAGTGCCATATGCTAGCTATATTTGTACTATCTTCAATTTTCATTTCTGTTACTTTCATTTTTGTAGTAAAAGTAATAATAACTCACATTGTTTCACATGGCATTAAATAAAAATTGGATGTTTATAGATAATTAGTATAGTAGGGTGCCCATTTTGTAAAATGGGAGTGTATGCTCAAAGACTGCCTAGGGGGAAGAGTATCAAAGTGTAATTGTGGTTATCTCTTTGGAAACAGAGACATTTTCACTCTTTTCTCTGTTTTTCTGGGGTTTTTTTTTTCTTTTCTGAAAGGTTGTAGAATTAGCATGTATCATTTTACAATAAGAAAAATAAAACCGTTCTATTTAAAATAATAGGGCTCAACTCATCTATGGCGTAGCTGATAGTGTAGGATATGTCCACATGCTTTATTTGATTGCTCTTGTGGGGCGGGAAGGCAGGCATTAGCAGCAGTGTGCCCATTTTGCAGGTGAAGGAACTTAAACATAGGTGGAGCAGGTAACTTGCCTAAGGGCACGTAGCTAGAAGCAGCTAATCAGGGATTTGAACCCAGATCATATCCTTTGAAATTCTGTTTTTCCCATAATGCCAAGTTGGCTTCAGGAGCCCAGAAGTGAAATCTTGTGCTAGTGAATGCCCGGGTTCCTAGTTACTAAAGAGGAAAAAGACACAGGGACTTGTTTGGAGGATTCTTCTAAAGCAGCTCTTAGAAAGACACCAGAGAAGTTGTGCTGTGACTTTCCCAGTGACACGGTGCAAAAGTAGGACGCTCAGGGGAGCGCTGAGTGCTTTTAGGTGTGTTTAGGTGAGGGCTTTTTGACAGAGAAATTACAGGATAGAGTCACCCTTCTCACCTCTCTCCACTTGGACAGAGTTTGTTTTCTCAGCCCTGCCAGCTGAGAAAGGATGGGAGAAGCTTCTAGGCCATCTTGTTTGTGCCACATCTGACCCAGATGGCTTTGCACACTCCCGATTTTAGTTCCTGTTTTGTTTTCACTTCTCAGAGTGAAAAAGAACAGCCTGTAACATTGCTGGAAAGAAATTTCTGGAGCACACACTGCATGGTGACTGCGTAGGAAAGGCAGGGTTGCCATCAGTCTAGTGTGCTAGTTAGCCTCTTAGAACGGTCACAGTCATCAGAGTGCTCAGCCTGCTAGGGTCTGGGCGCCGGGAACCAAAGAGGATGATTGGCATGCGGACCGTTTAAGGTGTGCCACGAGGCTGGGCATCTCATTAAGAAAGTTCGCCGACATGTTGAAGAGCAGAGAGAACTGCTTTCTAAGAAGCAGTGCTTGGGCTGGGCTGGGAGCTAGTCATTACAGGACTCAGAGGGCGTGTTCAATTGGAAGTTACTGACAGGAAAGCTTAGAGCCAAATAAACTCGTCCAAAGACATTACAGCTTTTCAGAAACAGACTCTGAGACATAGAAAACAAACTTATGGTTACCAGAGGGGAAAAGGGATGGGGATAGTTAAGTTGGGAGTTTGGGATTTGCAGATACTAACTACTATATATGTAATAGACAAACAATAAGGTCCTACTGTACAACACAGGGAACTGTATTCAGTATCTTGTAATAGCCTATAATGAAAAAGAATCTGAAAAGGAATATATGTAATAATATATGTATAACTGAACCAGTGTGCTGAACGCCAGAAACTAACACATTGTACATTGACTCTACTTCAATTAAAAAAATAAAAAATAAAAAACAAAGATATTACAGCTTTTATGTCAGCTGCCCCAAACTCCCAACTCCTCTGACTTTCCCACCCTTTGACCTTCATCTTATTACAACTGCACAGACTGTTCTTCAACAGAGCAAGTTTTAAAGAACCCTTGTGGTGGTGGTGGTGGTGGTGGTGGTGTGTTCTTTTAGGTGGTGGAATGATTTCAATCATGAGAGAGTTTTCTCTTCTGTTTTAGCAGAGCCTCTTAAGATCCTGGACATCATGTCTAAAACCGAGGAAGTCAGAACTTGACTTTCATCTGCTCAAAGGCTGTGGCTGAGCAGACAGGCAAGGGGGAAATTCTCTGGGTCGTAGCGTAAGTGTCTGAATGTCACAAAGAGTAAGTAGGGTATCTCATCTCTTCTCCAGATAAGACCCAATATTTCTGCCTCTGGTCCTGAAAGTGAGCTCGAAGATTGTTGAAGATGCTCCAGAAACTTTGTCTTCTAGGTAATTAATTGTCAAGAACTTTAACGATGGAAATTATTCTCCAAAGAGGACTGGAGTGAAACAAATACGTACAAGCCAGGAATGTCTCAAACTCTGTCACACTAGCCACTCGAAGGGTTACATCCCTGGTTTCCTTAATAATTTGCAGATGTGTCAGAAAGTCAGAATTCAAGGAAGAGGAGCCATGATGCACTCTAATTTCTAGAAGCAAAATTTCAGGCAGATGTGTGTGCCAGATGTTATGGAACAGGGGTAGTTTCCAGGCATACTTACGTGAAACGGTTAAGTTTTATCAGGACAAAACCTCTGTTTATGGAGCAGAAATGATGTGACCTGAGTTTGAAGGAAAAAGCATACGTTGGGGAGAGTGAGAGCTGGTGCTGAGGTCAGGTGCAAGCTGCTTGGGGGAAACGGTAATGAAACAGTGTCCTTGAGGCTGTTTTTGAGGAGATGTAGAGAAGATCTGAGGTTTCCTAATCCAGTTCCTCCTCCTGACAGGTAGTTGGTGTTTGTAATGAGAGGGCATCCTGGTGTGAATCAAGTCTGTCAACCTGACATGGCGAGAAAGGATGACTTGGGAACATCCAGAGTCCTGGTGTTAGCAGACAGAGAGCACCCCCTAGATTAGGAAGCCCACCAAAGTGTGGGTTCTAGCCGTTGGCTGTGAAAGAGTTCACAGCAGAGGCAGAGCGACAGAGTGAAAAGCTGCTTTACGTCTCAAAAGAGGAGAAGAGAAGAAAGCGCTTGAGTGGGTGGTTATCACCCAAGATGGCCAGTCAGGACAGCTCCAGCCCCTGGTCAGGCCACGTGGACTTTTATTGGAAGCATCTGCCCTCATGTCCTCCTTCCGGGTGTGCTGGAGCCAATTGCCTTGTCTTCCATCCTTTTATGGGCTTTTTTGGTTATTGTCATGGCAGTCGTCAACTGTCCTGGCACTGGTGGGTGTGTCATTTAACATGCTGATGCATTACAGTGAGCGTGTGATGAGACTCAAGGCCCGCCGGAAGTCAAATCCTCCACCATCTTGGGCTTCGTTGGTTTGTTTGTGTTTGTTCTCTTTGCAGCTGTCTCCTGAGACTGAGATAGTCATTGGTTTCTATTCAAGGGAGGGGCAAGGGAATGATCCTGGGGGCAGCAGCCTCAGTCTTGAGATTACTGAAGGGGAGCCTCGGGAAGTGATCTGGCCATCATGCAGTTACCTGTAAAACAGCTCAGGAGTGTACGTCTGACAGTGAGTCTGTGACTCCACTGTCCCAATCGTTAACTGCTTGAGCCTGCTCCTTTATGACTCAGGGGTGCCCAGGACACTTCAGCTCCTCTCTAAACAAGAGGCAGGGGTTGGCAGGGGGTGGTGGGCACAGGGTCCTGCTCGGAATCCCTTGGGAGACCGAGAGAGTTGTGTTCCAACAGCAGACAGTGCCCCGGACAGAAATCCAGATACCTGCAAAGTCTGGTCCCGGAAATTAAGAGCTGTGTGACTGGGTTATTTTGTCAAAGCCTCATCTCTATACACTGAAAGATGGTGGAGGGTAGTAATGCCTTATACATTGTTACTAAACCCAAATTTTTAAATGAAACTGTCTATTCAGGAAATACTCAGTAACCTAAAAACAGAGAGAGATCCCATTAGAAACCTCGTAGGTATCTCCTAGGAAAACACTGCATACCCAAGTCTGTGATGACAACTGCCGTTTGGATAATAGCTCTACAACGAGCAAGTCAGAAGCTCAGAGAAAGTGCATTTCTAACACAAGCTGCCTTAAGAGTCATATTTAGAGACCAGAATTCTTGGTTTCGTCTTGGTGTTTGGCTGGTTTTATCATATATGCTCTCTGTGGCCTTACTTGAGAGCCTGTCAGTCTCACTCAGGAAGACCTAATTTTTTTTTTCTTTTGATCCTATGTTGCATAAATTGGCATAATTCAAGGTCACCGCGAAGCACTAGCACTAGAGGTTAGAAGCACTTGGCTCACGGAGTGCATGTTCACTCACTGGCCACTGCCCTCCTGTTACCCAGCTGGGATCGTGGCCCCGTGTCAGAGCGGGGACGGAGGGGAAGAGAGCCTTCATGGAATTCTTTCTGGGTGTCAGCGGGGTGCTCTGTAGAGAAGTAGGACAGTGTGAAGATCTTGCAGATGAAGGAGAGGGGCAGAGGAGTTGCAGATTGAGATCAAAAACTAAATTTACCTGTTTCCCAGGAGCTGCCGTAATCCATAAAATAAAGCTGCTCTTTTTAAATTCTCTTTCTCAAATAATTTGTGTTTCTAATCCTGCCTTAAGCTTCCCAGGCTGGTTCTGCTTCTTTGACCTCTGGTTGACCTCGCCGGTTTTCTCATGCAACTTTTGTTCTACCGCCTCTTGCATTCAGATAACCATTAGCACCCCTTTGCCCTCGACTCATCTGCCATACACCTTCCGCTTTGTATAACCTTCCTTTCAAGTTGCCACTTCTTCTGTTTGTTTCCTCAAAAATTGTTTGCTGTCGGGTTGTAAGTACGGATGTGACGGTTTCCAGGTGAGCTGGGGACATCTTTCAGATGTGGGGAGCCTTTTGGATTGGGAGCGTCAACTGTGTCACCCTGTGTAGACTGCTGCTTCCTATCCCTGCTTTACTCTTTTCCTGCCTGTAGGTCCTGTGATCCCCTTAAAATGGTTCACCAATTTCTCCTGTACATCTGATCTTTAAGGCTTTATTTGCTTCTCTCGGCTTCAATTTAATTTTCCAGAAAGGGCTCCCTTTACAAACCTACTGCCCCGCTCTTTCCTGAGGCCCCAGGCAGAGCGGTAGTGCACTTGGTGCTCACCGCGTGCCTGACACCCTTCTCGGTACTTTACACGCATCCAAGCCAGATGACGGCCCCGTGACGTAGATCTCATTACAGTTATTATCTCCATTTTGTAGATGAGGAAACTGAGGCCCAAAGGGCATAATTAACTTCCCAAAGTCATAGAGCTCTTAGGTAGTAGAGTTGGGATATGCATGCAAAGGTTTTGGTTTTTAAAACAGAACTTTTAACTGCCACATTTTTAGGTGAGTACATTTTAACCTTCTGCTTCTGTTTGTTGTCCCCAAAGTTGATCTCAGTTTGCATTTCACTTTGATCTGATCTGGTCCTACTTCGTGAATGCTTACTTTAACTTACCACAGAAAGAGTACAAGAACAAAATGTTTTGCAAAGAGCTGATGACAGACAGAGGAAGTATCAGGAAGTGAAACTCAAGAGCTACTTATTTTGTGAGAGACTTGAACTCTACGAGACCTCTATAAAGAGATGATCTTGATCATGACTACTTATAAAAGTACTAGAAAAGAGGGAGATGGGGGTTACTGATGCAGGAGAAACGGATGTGGGGCGTGAGGAGGGCCGTGTGCCAGGCTGCGGTTGAGCCCCTGGGATGTGCCCGCCAAGTGTGGGTCCTTGGCTTCGCGCAGGAAAGAATCCAAGAGCGAGCCACAGTTGAGTGAAGGTAGATTTATTCAGAGAGATACATTGAAAGGCAAGAGAAAGGCCATGAGGTGTGGGGGTTGGGTGCTTAGATTAAAAGTAGGTACATACTCCATAGACAGAGTGGGCTGTCTCTGAAGAGGGAGAGAGAGGGGGCTGTGGCGGAGAGGCACTGTGTGTGTGTGTGTGTGTGTCGCCAGTTTTTATGGGCTCAGTGGCTTCATATGCTAGTAAGTGGAAGGACCAGTCTAACTAGTCTGGGGAAGGGGCTGGGATTCCCAGGGAGTTGGCCATTTCCCACCCTTTGACCTTTTGTGGCTAGCCTTGGGACTGCGGTGGTGCCTGTGGGCGTTATTTACCATGTTAATGTATTACAGTGAGTGTATAATGAAGCTCAAGATTTGCTAGAAGTCAAATCTCCCATCATCTTGAGCCTCAAGGCCTCCTGGGGGTTGAATCTTTCACCATTTTGATGTTAATTGCTGTAGCATTCCTTGAATGGCTGTGCCCTGCCCCCTTCCTGTCTCAATTCCAGATCAGTGGCCGAATCACAAAAAAATCTAACAGAGAAAGAGATGCAGTAACTTAGAATCACCTGAAGTATACTCCATTGATTCATTCACTTAATAAATACTCTGCCAGGAGAAAACCAGACTGGGGAAAAGCAGTGGGCAGAATGGGCAAAAATCCCTGCCTTTAGTGAATTTACATTCTAGTGGGAAAACAGAGAAGGCAAGTCAGTATAATATGAACTATGTCTGACGGCAATTCATGGTAAGGGGGAAGAAAAACAGGGACTGTTGGGGTTGTGGTTTAAAGAGGAGGTGAGAGAAGCCTCCCTGGGAAGGTGACATTGAGGCAAGACCGAAAGAAAGTGAGTAATAGAGACACGTGGATAACTGGTGGAAGATTGTCTCAGGCAGGTGGACTGCCAAGTTCAAAAGTCTTGTGGGAGGAAGATGCCATCATGTTGGGTGTATTATGAGGAGCCAGTTTGGCTGAGGCAGAGCAAAAGCAAGGGGCAAGTAACAGAGGATGAGTTTAAAAATAGTGATGAGGTCCGGATATTGTGAAATCTTCAGGCCACAATTAGGATTTTGATGGAAAAATGACTCCAGAAACACAGCAGATATGAAAATTTATTGAGAGGGGCCTCCTTAAAGATACAGAGAGTATACAATGAATGCGGTTGTGGAAACCATCCTCTTAAAAATGGGATGGCTCTGGACAGACTGGGAAAATCAAAATAGAGCACTTAACAGTTATTAGGTGAGCTGCTTCTAGGACGTCAGAGTTGATTTTATCAACCTGACCAAGCAAATAACAACTCGAAAATCTAAATGAAATATCAAAAGCAACTATTTGAGGCAACGGAGGATGGTAAAAAGGAGGAAGAAACTGGAGGAGATTCCACTGTTAAAAGAAGGATTACACTGATTCTTTGTTTGTTTGCTTTAAAGATTATTTATTTATTTATTTTCAGTTATACATGAACAAAATATATTTGTCATATTTTTTTTCCCTGTGAGCTGCCACAAGATCTTGTATATATTTCCCTGTGCTATACAGTATAATCTTATTTATCTATTCTACACATGCCTGTCAGTATCTACTAATTTTGAAATCCCAGTCTGTCCCTTCCCACCCCCTGCCCCCTTGGCAACCACAAGTTTGTACTCTATGTCTATGAATCTGTTTCTGTTTTGTATTTATGTTCTTTTTGTTTGTTTGTTTGGATTCCACATATGAGCGATCTCATATGGTATTTTTCTTTCTCTTTGTGGCTTACTTCACTTAGAATGACATTCTCCGGGAGCATCCATGTTGCTGCAAATGGCATGATGTTGTTGGTTTTTATGGCTGAATAGTATTCCGTTGTATAAATATACAACATCTTCTTTATCCAGTCATCTGTTGATGGACATTTAGGCTGTCTTGGGTATTGTAAATAGTGCTGCTATGTCTTGGGTATTGTAAATAGTGCTGCTATGAACATTGGGGTGCAGGTGTCATTTTGAAGTAGGACTCCTTCTAGACAGAAATAAAGGGACCAGATCACGGAGAGCCTCCTAGGCCATGGTGAAGATTCTGGACTCTATTATGATGTGATCAAAGCTTCTGGGAGATCCTGAGGAAAGAGATGACATAGTCATATTTGGTAAAGTCAGCACTCAGCCTCCTCCATGGAGACTGGGCTATAAGAGTCAAAGGAAAGGCCAGTACCTATTACGGTTGTCCAGGTGAGATGATGGTCATTGTAGCTAGGATAACAGCCGTGGGAGGTGAAGATGGCAGCACGTGGTACATGCCTTGAAGATTGACGGAACTTAGAGGTGGCTTGGATAGGGGGGTGTGAGAGAGAAATCAAGGATAATTCCTGATATGCTGTGACTTCGAAATGTTCACTTTGTTACTAGTCCAAACTCATACTGCTCGCCCTATGACAGGCCAGTAACTTGGGAGATGAGGTGTTGGGGCAAGGAATAACAACTTTATTTGAAAAGCCAGCAAACTGAGATTAATGTCCTGAAGAACCATCTTACCCAAGTCAGAATTCAGGCTCCTTTTATACTAAAAAGGGGAGGGGATGTGGATGGTTGTTGCAAACTTCTTGGTGCCAGATCCTTTGTTCTTGCAGCTGTCCACGTAGGTCAGGTTATGGTGTCCCTGTTAATCTCCAACAAACCAATATTATTTTCTGTTCTGCAACTTTTTATCTTTATATGAATGGGAAACTGTTATATCCTCAAAGGTCAGAGTCTTGAGAATAGGCTCTCCTGTATATTTTAGGCTATAGGCAATATTCTTTTACAAAAGGTGCAGAACCAGCAAGACTGAACACCGGAAACAGAGCACAGGTTTAGAGTCAAAGGAACAGATCTAATACGGAGTCAGGTTTGTTCTTCTGTCGCACAACTCCATCACCTTAAGGCAGATGACAACAGGTAAGACCACACAATCCATCATATTCCCTAAGATGGAGAGAGTGCTGGAGGGCGGTCCATACGTAATGGCAAAAAATGCCCAACCAGACAGGTTAGCACGGTATCCCAGAAGTACGGCCACAGGTCAGGGAGGTCCAACAGCAGATAACAGAGCACTGCCACTGGTGACTGGAGCCAAGCTCATGAGAATCATGGAGCAAACAACTTTTTAAAAAGTGTGGCAGCATCTAGAAATAGGGCTGGGCCAGAGTTCTTTGGAGTGACCGATAGAAGAGAAGGCCTCTGCACTGGAGGGTCTTCCACTCCAGGCAAGCTCACTCTCACAGGGAGCAGACAGACCCGACTTACCCAGTGTGGAATGGGAAATGGGAGCTTGGTGCTGGGAAAGGAAATTGTCTAGTTAAGGGGCTGAAGGCACTTGATCAGACTGAAATGATCAGAAAAAGATGATTTGGTATGGATTAACTGAGGAGTGAACTGAAGCTCTTTGTTTTATTTTATTGAAGTATAGTTGATTTATAGTGCTGTGCTAGTCTCTGGTGTACAGGTGGTGATTCAGTTATATGCACATGCATTTCTATGTTATTCTTTTTTGTATTCTTTCTCATTACAGGTTACTAAAAGGTACTTCGTTATAGGTTACTGTGCTCTACAGTATGAACTTGTTGTTTATCTATTTTATATATTGTAGTTACTATCTGCAAATCCCAAACTCCTAGTTTATCCCTCCCCCACCCCCTTCCCCCCTTGGTAACCGTAAGTTTGTTTTCTATGTCAGTCTGTTTCAGTTTTGTAAATAAGTTCGTTTCTGTCACTTTTTTAGATTCCACATACGAGTGATATCGCATGGCATTTTTCTATTTGACTTTCTCTGTCTGGCTTACTTCACTTAGTATGAGAGTCTCCAGGTCCATCCATGTATCTGCAAATGGCAATAAATGCCCTGTCCCCACGGAGCAGGGCAGGTCCCAGTGTTGAGAGCAGTGCCATCTACAGGTCAGACCTTGCAGTTGTGGCCAGGTATGGAAAGATAGGGAATCAGGGACCCAGTGTGGAGTGCCTCCCTGTTAGGAAAAATGGGAGGAAAAGTTGCAGAGCCAAAGCAGGAAAAGAGGTCAGCCATCTGCTGCTGCGCTCCCTCCTCCCCTTGGCTCTCAACACCTCGCTTCCCTGTTTCCTTAATCACGAGGGCATCTGGCCTCTTCTACCCACGCGAGTGATGGCCTAAAATGCCTGAAAACGCGCCTTTTCTACCGTAACTTAGTCACAGTGGACTGAAGACTATCATTCAAAATGTACACTCTTAGTATTTTTTTCCCCAGAATAAAGTACTCAATTTGACCAGCACTTTATATATCTGTTTGGATTTGAAACTTGCTAGAATATAGTAAACTCAAAAATATTTTCAAATTCTCCAAAGTAAAATCTACAGAATGATTGGGAATTTGGTCAGTGGTGGCTTTTAACTGAAAGGGTAATTTTAACTGAATGCTCATTTGTGTCTGTTTTCATTTATTTAAAAGAATTTTCATGCTTGAGCGAATTTGAGTTTCCTTCTTTGCTGGTCTGTAAGATCTTAGAAGCCAGGATTTTTACCGTGTTTATCTTCCCTCCCCTGTGAACTAATAGTGACTGCACTTAATGATTGATCAGCAAATAGTCCTTGAATTGGAATTAATCTTCAAACTGGCCTTTTTCCCTTAATCTTTATTAGCTTGTATTGAAACAGGGCTTACAGTTTGATTTTTTCCCCTTAAGCATGGATTTCACGATTTCTAAGAACCACATTATTCAGTCTTTTCTTTGTTCTTAGAGCAACTTTGGATGGTGTAGAACCTGAAACTATTCTGTTGCTTATTTTTATGTAAATTTAGTTTCCCTAAACATTTGGGAGACTGGGTTCAGAGAACTTTTGCGACTACAGAGAACTACCTCTCTCCCTGTCTCAGTATTTTTGTGTAGTGTTAACTCAAGGAGCTTGCTCTCTGAAATATCCTAGCCTCCTCTGCCTTCCTCATTTTACATGCAGAATCCTTCTCCTTTGTATTTTGTTTATCCTGCTAAATTTTGCTTTCACTCCCAACAGTTTCTCTTTGGTGTATAATCTTGTCCTGCAAGGGAGCCTGTATGGGTTGGTTTTGTGAATTCACAACAAGCTGGACCACTGCAGCCTCCCAGGCCCGGGGTGGGTAGGGTAGGGGGAATTGGGTGTGGTGGGGCAGGGAGGCCTGCCTTCACCTTTTATTAGGAAAGGTAGCCCTGGTCCCCATTTCAGTGGTTCTCAGATGATCCTTCCACACTTTGCAGTTAAACACTGCAGCTATTTTGGGGTTCTCTTTTTCTCAGACCCTTCAGGAACCTCTCTGACCCCCTCTGCTCTTTTTAGGTGCAGACGCCGTTCACACAGGTGCGCCGATAACACATGTCTGCCTATTGGTGATGTGTCGCCATCTGCTTGTATTTTGGGATCGGTAGGGACATCATACCTCTTAGTTTTGTTGTTGTAAATGTGTCCATGGACTTTGGGGTTTGCTACAGACCTACAATTTCAGGGGATTGTGTGTGTGTGTGTGTGTGTGGAGTGATGACTAAGGGGAGGGATCCAGTTTATGAAGGTCCCAAATCTATGCTGCCACCCCAGCCACCATCTCCCCAAAATCTCCTGAAAGAGGTTTTTAAATGAAATAAACACACAGTCAGGAAAAGGTCCATTCTAGTTTATGGGTGGAGATGGTTCACCAGGATTTGAATCAACCAAGGACAGGGGCCATGGCAAGAATAAAGAATCGTTTCTGCTCCAGCTGGAACAGCTCCTGTGCTCCTTGCACTTCCTCCCTTTCTGTGGTCCTCACTTTAGCTGAGTGAGAAGGGAAGGCTCAGGGCTGTCTCCGTGCACAAATATCATGGAGTTTTGAGAGAGAGAGACGGGACTCCGATTTCAGCCAAAGATAACGAAGGAGTCTTGCGTGTGGAATCAGGAGCTCTTCACTCCTCCTCCTGGACCATGCAGCATCACAACTCGGCATCCCCCCACGTTTCATACTTGATCCTGTGTTACAGCTGACCCTGCGTCCAGTCAAGTGCACATAAGAACTGTACATTTTGCACTAGCTACAAGCGAATGATGGAGAAAAGCAGTGTAAGTGTGACAGGGATGGGGTAATGGAAGATGCAGGCAGCATTGGAAAGAAGTAGAGTTTCTTGTGGGACCAGACTATATCTTATTTCACACTTCAGAGTTGCCTAATATCTGGAGGGTGCTGAAAAGATACTTGCTGGCTAGAATTGTAAACTGTTGGGTTCAGGGATCCTCTGTTTCCCATGACCATTATAACCCTCAGGACAATGAATATCGTATCTCTATAGTGTCATCTACACTGTGAGATGTGAAAATTCACCATGTATTTTGATTTCATTTGTCTCAAACAATGTTTTACTATAAATTAGGGCAATATTGATAAGAGCAGCCCATGTTTCTATTGTAAAATTTCCATTTAGAAAATATTATTTTGTAGTTTTCTTTTATTATTTATTTATTTTGGGAGTGGGGGGTAATTAGGTTTATTTATTATTTTTTTAGAGGAGGTACTGGGGATTGAACCCAGGACCTTGTGCGTGCTAAGATGCACTCTACACTTGAGCTATACGCTCCCTCCTATTTTGCAGTTTTCTGAATTCTATTTTGGTTAACCTATTGAAACATTTAAAAATTATATTAGAAATAATACCCAATCTGTTTTCTGGAAAGTCTTCAACCTTCTAGACTTCAGGTAATTGACGTTTTTCCTACCCAGTGGAATTCTCTGTAGGTGGTTATTAGTATGAGTTAGTTGATGGTTTTGTTTGTATAATCTAAAAAAATTAGTGATCAGCTATGGTAAATGATAAGGAATTTTCCCTGTTTCTATAGCAATATAAACCCTAGAGAGGTTTTTCAGCAAGTCTGGCTCTTAAATTATTCCCTGCTCATGACTTAGGAAGCTAGAGAAGATCCATTGGTTCAATTAGTTTACTAAGAAGCTGTTTAGTTCACTGATGGAAAAAGAGAACTGAAACACTGTAATGCAGCATTCCCATGGCTGGAATTTAACAGCAGTTTATTGACCAAATGATATGTGAGAGACACTGAACTAAACTCTTTGAGAAATGGCAAATGAATTGCATAAGAGAGCTATTCTTCTCAAGGAACCTACAGTTCAGTGGGAAAAGCTAAAAGGAAATGAATGTAGGGAGGAAGTGAACGTAGGAGTGAAACAGTGAGCAGGAAAACGTGCAAAAAAAAAAAAAAGAGATGAGGTAAGGACATTTTGACATATAAAGACCTAATGAATCTCTAGCGAAGAGGAAGAATACTTTACTAATTTTTATTAACTCTAGAATCTTAAAAGTAATTAAAAGAAACTGTCAACCTACAATTCTATATGGCAAAAACATTCTTTAGTAGAAGGGGAAATTTAGACATTCTCAGATGAAAGAAAACTAAGAGCATTTGTCACAGGAGATCTGTCCTAAAAGATGGCTGAGAGAAATTCTCTAAATAGAAAATAAATGAATATGAGAAAAAAAGAGAGAACAATGGGAAGAATTAAAATATAGGGAGATTCATATCCTTCTGTTATTGTTTTCTAAGTTCTTTTTGATGGTTGAAGCAAAAAGTATAACACTGCCTGGTGTGGCTCTCAGTAATGTAGAGGAAATATTTAAGACAATTATATTTTAAATTGGTGAGGTCAGAGGACATAAATGGAAGTAAGATTTCTATACCTCACCAAACTAGTAAATTGTCAACACCTGTAGAATGTGGTTAAGTGTATATAATACCTAGAGGAACCACTAAAAATGCTATGCAAAAAGAGATACTCAGAAACACTTTAACAAGAGCCAAGACATAGAAACAATCCAAGTATTCTATATATGAATGGATAAAGAAGATGTGGTGTATATATATGCAATGTAATATTATTCAGCCATAGAAAAGAATGAAATAATACTTTTGCAGCAACATGGATAGATCTAGAGATTATTATACAAGTGAAGTAAGTCAGACAGAGAAAGACGAATAGCATATGATATCACTTATATGTGGATCTAAAAAAAATTGATACAAATGAACTTATTTACAAAACAGAAACAAATCACAGAAAATATAAACTTATGGTTACCTAAGGGGAAATGCATGAGGGAGGGATAAATAAGGAATTTGGATGAAGCTGAGGGAATAACCCTCCCAGAATTCAGACAGTATTACAGAGCTACAATAATCAAAACAGCATGGTATTGGTATAAAAACAGACATATGGATCAATGGAACAGAATAGAGAGCCCAGAAATAAACACACAAAATTTTGGTCAGTCTTTGACAGAGGAGGCAAGAATATACAATGGAGAAAAGACAGTCTCTTCAGCAAATGGTGTTGGGAAAACTGGACAGCTGCATATAAATCAGTGAAGTCAGAACATTCCCTCACACGATACACAAAAATAAACTCGAAATGGCTTAAGACTTAAATATAAAACAAGACACTATAAACCTCTTAAAAGAAAACATAGGCAAAACCTTATCTGGCATAAATCTTAGCAATGTTCTCCTAGGGCAGTCTACACAGGCAATAGAAATAAAAGCAAAAATAAACACGTGGGACTGAATTAAACTTATAAGCTTTTGCACAGCAAAGGAAACCATAAGCAAAACAAAAAGTCAGGCTACAGAGTGGGAGAATATATTTGCAAAAGACGTGAGACTGACAAGGGCTAGTTTCTTCCCATTAAGTATGATGTTAGCTATAGATATTCTTTACCAAGTTGAGAACCCTACTTTCTATTCCTAGTTGCTGAGTTTTTTAATCATGAATGACTTGGATTTTGTCAGATGCCTTTTCTGTATCTATTGACATCATCATGTGATTTTCCTCCTTTAACACATTGATATGATGGATTACATTAACTGATTTTTAAATGTTGAGCCAGCCTTGGGTATATTTGGGACAAGTCACACTTGGTTGTGGTGTATAATTCTTTTTATATATTGTTGAATTTGATTTGCTAAAATTTTCTCAAGGATTTTGCATCTGTATTTGTTGCTGATGTAGGTCTGCAGTTTGCTTGTGATGTCTTTGTCAGGTGTTGGTATTAGGCCAATGCTGGCTTTGTAGATCGAGTTAGAAAGTACTTCTTCCGCTTCTGTCTTCTGGAAGACATTGGAGAGAATTGGAAGAACTTCTTTCTTGAATATTTGGTAGGTCTCAACCCACCTGGGCCTGGTGCTTTCTCTTTTGGAAGATTATTAATTATTAATTCAATATCCTTACTAGATATAGGCCTATTCATGTTGTCTATTTAGATTTACTTTTAAAAAACACGTTCTTATCTTGTCACCAATATACCTAACATCTTTGAATGACTCTCCATTGCTCTTAGGATAAAGTTCCAAGCCCTTAAGGTGGACAGTAAGCCTATATGATCTTGTCCTTTACTCCTCTACAGCTTCTGTCTCACATTTGCTTTCTAGATCACAGTTACATAGACCTTTTTCAGTTCCTTGACAGTCCAGTCCTCAAGGGTTTTGCCCCTGGCCTTTTATCTGTCCATGATGACCTTCTCCCAGATTCCTTTACCTAGGTGATGAAAAAGCATGGGCTCTTCCTTCCGATCTCTGCTCACTTTGGGTGTCCTCTCATACCATCTACCAAGATGGAATCCACTCTGTTGTTGTTATTTGTTTACTGCTTATTTTTCCTACTAGATTGTAAGTTCAATGAAGATGTAACTTGACTTGATCACTCTTACATCACCCTGCACTTGAAACAAATGGCCATCAGATATTAGTTATGTAACAAGTATTTGTTGAAAGAATAATTCTCACTCTGTTTCTGTGGAGCTGGTTCTTACACCATCTTCCTTGTGTGGGTGTGGAAACTGAGGGATATGGAGAGCAGATAAATGGCCCAGTTGTGTTACCAGTAAATTAGATGGACAGTTGGAAAGCCAAGTCCAGGACTTTGGCCCCCATGTTATCAAAAACTCTACCCTTACTCAGGGCTCCATGGAGATTCAGAATATCCTAGCCCTCAGGGGATCCTTGAAATCATTTAATTTCTTTATAAATTATTTTAGATAGGTGGGTTATGAGAAAAACTGAGGATCTGTGTTATTCACTTCTGAAAATGCTTGGGCTCACGAATAATTTTAAGGACGATTTTTATGGATAATCTTTGTTTTTCAACCTGCATAGACAAGGTTTGTCAGTCCTGTGCTTGGCACGGAGGAGAAATAAAATCTCACTAAGAAACGTCTTAATAATGGTTTTGACTTTTTGAGAAGAGTAGTGCTGAAATCATTTATTTTGTTTAAAAGTTCATTGTAAATGCTCCTTTAAGAGGAGGTGGCTTTTCCTCTGAAAACGTTCAGTGGTGTTTCAAATTAAGTGATGCTAACTAGATAATTAAACCAAACAAAGAAGCTCAACAGGAGAATTATTAAGGTTTTTTAAAAAAAATTATTGAGGGTTTTACTTACTTTATAAATAAATGAAGCTCAGTATTTGTTAGAAAGAACCGACATTTTATAGAGAGAGAGGTCAGAGAGAGCCATGTCTCCTCAGTAGTTTAAATGCATCAACATTTGAAGCAGTCATAATGAGTTATTAAGTAATTGCCTTACAAGATTTAGACCCTGGTCTTTTTGTATAAGCTCCAGCAGAAGCCTGGGTAGAAAAGAAACGGTTTGGTGATCATAGTTTTTAGACTAAACTCAGACTCAAATCCCCTGAAGAATAAAGGAGGGGACTGTGGGAACTGGATTCCTGGGTCTCTGGAAATGAGCCGGAGATGCTGAGAGCTGGTTAATTCCTCCTCTCGAACGTAACTTTGCTGATGGTTAAATTGCATCAAGAACCATTAGAGACTTACATAGACTAGCCTTCCCTTAAAAGAAGAAGCATAGATTGGGAGTGTTTGGTCTTTCAGGGTGGAAATACAAACCACAGGCATAAAAGTTCTGTTGTGTAACAAGAATTTGGTGATTTCCTTGTTTGTGCAGGTCCTTACTCATACCGAGAATATGCCCTGAAATTTGTCCCATTAGGGCAAAGCCATACTGAGACTTGGTGAATTAGCTCTGGTACTGTGTAGCCTTCTCTTTAAAATTCTGTAAACTTGGCTAAATAGTCCTGACACTTTATAGAGAGAGATGCATGTTTTCTTCTTTTGCTGTAAGTAACCCACCTGAAACCCTACAGAAGCCAAAGTTCCAAGTGGGATCCCCTGTCTCTGTCTCCTTGTCTGTTCTGGCTGTTGCCTAACGAGTATATTTGTAACCAGAGACAGAGTTCAAAGCTGTAATGGTGTACAGTCATCCCCCCTCGCCCACAGGGAGTGTGTCCCAAGACCTTCAGCAGAGTCCTGACACCGTGGATCGTACCAAGCCCTATATATACTGTTTTGTTCCTGTACATACCTACCTATGATAAAGTTTAATTCATGAATTAGGCACAGTAAGAGAATATCCGAATTGCCAGGATCACTACCCTTGAGCTTTGGGGCCATTATTAAATAAAATAATGGTCACTTGAATACAAGCACTACGATGCTGAGATAGTAGGTCTGATAACTGGACAGCAGCTGGCTGCTAAGTGACTAATGGGCAGGATATTCTGGACAAAGGGATGATTCACGGCCGGATGGAGCAGGATGGGCATAGATTTCATCATGAATGCAATTTAAAACTTATGAATTGTTTACTTCTGGAAATTTCCATTTAATCTTTTCCAACTGTGGTTGACCATGGGTAGCAAACCATGGAAAGCAAAACCACAGATCAGGGAGGACTGCTGTATTTCTAAGCTGGTCACAGGACCACGTCTCTTCCCTGTGGTCTCCTGGGATGTTAAGATGTAAGGAACATGATTTGGAGGGGTAGTAGTTTTTCCAAGCTCCACTTTGGTATTATATTTCTTTGTCAATCAAGAGACCTTGGCTATACTGAATTTCATACCCAAGAGGGACGAAGCTATTTACAGCATAAGTTACAGTTAATATATATCTGTCTGTGCTTTTTAGGGGTTTAAGTTCTGTAATTGAAATTCTCAGTGGTCTATTTGTACCATAGTTTGCAACTATGTGTATTGTAGTTTAGAATTCAGAATAGTAAATGAATAAAGAATGTTAGAAAGGCTGCAGTATAGGGGCTTTGATGGTTTCACAAGTCCTAATACTTGAGAATAATTGGGGCAATCAGATGTGGGGTGGGAAGTGTGTGGGGCAGGAAGCAAAATTTTGATGAGAGGCCAGAACCAGATAGAACAGGCGCCTGAAAATGGTAAAAATCTATCTGTATGCATGGCTGGTGAGACAAAGATTTTCCCTAAATGGATTCCTACCAAAACACGACAAAATTCATTAAATATTTAATGTGTCTAATGTTAAGGTAAGCACTCAGCTGAAAGCAGCAAGAGGATTTTGAAAAAAGTAGGTATCTCAACCATTTGTCATTAATCACTAAGAAAACACCATAAATCATCCAATTTTTTATCCATCTCTTTTGGGAGGGAAGTTAATTTAAGAAATTATCATCATTGGTTCTCTAAAGCCAGTTGTTGACTATTAGATCAGTCTCCTCATTAGTCTTCTCCTTTTCAGTACGATTGTAGCTTGGATATTTTGCTAAAGACAAGAAAATAAGACAAAAATCTGTTCTCATAGTGGATTCGAAACAGAGCAGTCGCATAAAAGCATCCTTGAGTTAACCAAGAGTGCACATTTTGTTTTGATGTGTTACACTGTTGTTATTGACACTTTCCCCATATTTTATGAAATAAAAGTGAGGAAAAAATCATCTAAAACTTAAGCCACTGTGGTAAACACGTATTAATATGAAACATGGTGAATGAAAATTGTCTAAATTGTGTTTAAAAACTGGATTACATTTCAGTGACTGAAAAAGAACCCTCAAACAAAGCTCACATCACTTGTAATATTTAGAGGCAGGTTTTTTTTCTCTTATACAAACTGTAAGGTTGACTTTATCTTTCCCGTTCAGTAAAGCATCACAGCACAGCCTCTGGGGACATAGAAAAGAAGAAAGCACTTTATTAATTCGGTAATGGAGGTATATCATAACTTTCACGTTATCTCTTTGCTTAAACTTGTTTTGCTGGCATCCTTCACCTTGTGTTCTTTAGATATTAAGGGCACCAAATGGAAGCAGAGTTCAGGGCAAGGGGAGTACTGCATCCTGTCTCACGTGCATGGATCAGCACACATATTGTCACAGTTTCTCAGGTCTTTTCTGCTTTATCTGCTTGGGCACCCAGCTCAGGCCTCATCACATACGGAGACCCGTAGTAGCAATGATAATTCTGCTTCTGTTCTTACTGTGGTTACCCTCAAATTTTTAAATTAAAAAAATTTGGGGGGGAATACCAAACTTGAAATGGTTGCAAAAGTAAAAGTCATACCCCAAACACCCACATGCCTTTTACCGAAGTTCACCTGTTGTTTATTTACACATTTGCTTGATTGTTTCTCTTTTGTTCTTCTCTCTCTTCTCCTTTCTATGTGTCCATCGATATCCATCTATCATATTTAGATGTGCATAATTATTTTCCTGAAAAATTTTAGAGTAAATTGCGTACATTAGGATCCTTTACCCCTAAATACTTCAGTGACAGGGATATTCACTTACATAATTCCAATCCATTTCTTAGCTTCAGAAATTTACATGGGTATGATATTTTCAGCTCATCTTCTGTCCAGATTCCAATTTTGTCAGTTCACCTAGTAAATTGTTATAATAGCATAATCGTTCCTTCCAATACAGAATCAAGGGTCGAGTCAGGTACTGATTTTTGCTGTCCTGATGCCTCAGTGTCCTGTCTTCAGAAACATTTCCACAGCCTTTTTTTCCCTTTTGTAATACTGACATTTGGAAGATTGCACTCCCAACTGCACCTTTTTATTAATAGAACATTCAGCTGTTTGTTTTTACGATATTTCCCCATAATGAGAATGAGATTATCCATTCCTGGCCAGAACACCGCACACGTGATGCCACATCCTTCTCAGGATATCACCTCTGAAGTGCAGGACGGCCGGCTGCCCCCATTGGTGCTAATAATTGGCGAAGCTGTGGGCCGATTTCTCTACTGGATAATAAGTCTGTTTTTCTCCGTTACAATTAAGTGGTCTGTAGAGAGACACTTTTGATCATGGAAATATCCTGATCACCATCACAATTTCCTCCTAGTTTTCTCTTCCATTTATGGTCCTGACCTGATCCAATCTTGACCATGATAGTTTTGCAAAGTGATGATGTTCCGACTCCAGCAGTCCCTCCACAGTTACCCGTCAGCTCTTAGTGCTCTGCTCTAAGCAACAGCTCTTCCTTGTCTATTTATGACTGATATCAACTCAGAAAATGTGTAATTCATCACTGTGTGTACTGTTAAAGAAAAGGAATTTGAAAATATAACTACTGTTTGTTTGTTTGTTTCTTTCTTTCTTTCTTTCTCATTTATCTATCTAGTAATCTATATGTTCTAATTAAAGTTAATGAACTCCTGTGAATTAATGACCTCTTATCATAAGATGACCAGCCATATTGAATTAGGGCCCCCACAGTGACCTCATTTAACATTAATTACCTCTTTAAAGACCTTGTCTCCAAATACCATCACATTTTAAGGCAGTAGGGGCTAAGACTTCAATAAATGAGTTTTGGGGGTACACAAATCTCATCACAGTTAGCATCTCACCTGAGCCTTTCAACTGACCTCTCTGTTGACAGTCTGGCCCACCTGAAGTCCACTAGTGCCCTCAGTGTTATTTGTAACTACAAAACAGACGAGGAACAATTTGTATATTTTAAAAACTCACCACTGTCTTCTCCCATCTGATCTTAGCAGTACCACTGTTGAAGAATTGTCGTCTCGGTAGAGCAAGAAAGTGCTATACAAATTGGGGTCACCTGCATGCATTTTGACTACTGTGCACCAAATCCCTTTTCAACTTTATATTTCCTACTTTACAATTCAATATGTGTTTTCCTTTGTTGTTCTACTGATCCGTTATTCTACTGATCACATGTACAGTTAGGAACAACCTCAACTCAGCCTACAGATTACTTTTAATTTCTCTTCTCATTCATGAATTAGCATGAGGATGCTAATCAGACCAATATATGATATGTTCACATAACCTGTGCAATTCAGTGCACATCCATGGAGCACTTGCTGTGTTCTTACTATTCAGCATTCAGAGAGGAGTAAGACATGGTCCAATCCTCTGGAGCTGAAGTCTCTGTGGTTGCGTATATGTGAGAAAATAAATTACAGTTCTGGATGATGAATAAAGATAGTGGATGTTTCAGCAACTCTTCTGGTAAATGGAATGGTTTAAAGGAAAACCTGGCATGTCCAATCATAAGATTTTTTTACCCCTCTTCCTCATTTTAAAACTGTCCTTATTTAAAACCTCTTCCAGTGTTATTAGTCATTTATTTGTTCTCCCAAAGAATGTTGGAAAAAGCACCAAAGGACTGTGCTCTTTTGCTCAAAATTCCTGTACAAAATTCAGAGCTGGGTCCTTGGGTCTAAGAGCAGCCATGCTGCTCACATTTCCATATTGATGCTTTCTTGTGTATGTGTTTTCTTGGTCTTTTCATTGATAGTTCAGCTTTGACCTCTACCATTTTCTCTGTTTTTTAAATGCTTCCATAGTACTTTTTTAAATGAAAAGTTACATTTTTCAAAAATTAAATTAATGAAATACTTTGTCTTTGGGTACCATATTTCTTTCTTTCTTTTTTCCCCCACTTCTAAGGCTTTAATGAATAACTCTATGCTTATAAACCCAATTTTACCTCCATCCAGAATTTCTTTTTTCTTCAGTTCACCGCTGGTTGGTTGGTTGGTTGGTTGGTTTTTAACTGAAGTACAGTCAGTCACAGTGTGTCAGTGTCTGGTGTACAGCCCAATGTCCCAGTCATGCATATACATACTATATTCATTTTCATATTCTTTTTCATTAAAGATTATTATAAAATATTGAATATAGTTCCCTGTGCTATACAGAAAAAAATCTTGTTTTTTTTTTTTTTAATCTATTTTTATATATAGTGGCTAACATTTGCAAATCTCAAACTCCCAAATTTATCCCTTCCCACCCCCTTTCCCTGGTAACCATAAGATTGTTTACTATGTCTGCGAGTTGTTTCTGTTTTATAGATGAGTTCATAGTGTCCTTTTTTCCCCTTTTTTTAAGATTCCACCTATGAGTGATACCATATAGTATTTTCCTTTTTTTCTCTTTCTCGCTTAGTTCACTTAGAATGACGATCTCCAGGTCCATCCATGTTGCTGCAAATGACCTTATTTTGTTCTTTTTTTTTTTGCTGAACCATATTTCTTTTTTAATTTATTAAAACCACCACCACCCACAGTTCTCTAATTCTTGTTGTCTTTTCTCTCATTATCTGTACTATGTCTACTCAGAACTAACACCCTTGCTCATTGATTTTCAGCTAACTTCAGCTGAACATCTTTTTTTTTCTTTCCATAAACTCACTACATTGAAAAACACGATATAGAAACATTAATTTTATTTTTCATTGTCATTGGCATTACTCCTTTATGTAATTTTCTTCACATTTTCTGACATCTTTAAAGCAAGTAGAGCTTTCGTCGTTTCCCATTTAGTTTTTAATTTTTCAAGAATTTCTTCACCTTTACTCTGTTGTTGCCAAATTTTCTTTCTTCTGAGACAATAATTCCACTTTTGAACAGTTTCATTACATTTTATTTCACACTTTTATTAATTCTTAAAAATAAATTTTATTTTGGCTCATTTTCTTTCTTTTTTTTCCCTTTTTTTTTTTTTGAAGAATTATTAGGCTGTAGTTTAAATAAGAATACTTTGGAGCCGCTACTTAAGTGTTTAATTTCTTCAAATCAAGATCACTAACATTTATTTTCTCCAATTTACAATGCCCTGCCAGATTCTGAGAATTTTTTTCTTTCAAATGTCCAAATTTTGGAGTGGTAAACATAAAAATACATCCTTCTGTGGGGAAATTTTCCCCCATTGACTGGTGTGGAGGTTCAAATCAGTGCTTTTATCAACATTGTTTTTTATATTATTTAAAAATAAGTTTAGTCGGCTCGTCTTCGCTCAGAGATATGCTTGCATATTTACACTGTTAAGATTCCTGTTTTATGCTGTATCTCTCACAGTACCTCTCTTTCATGGCACGATCTGGCTTCCTTTCCTCCTTCCTCCAGTGGCTTTTTCTTGTTCCTATTCCCTTTGGTCCCTGTGATTATAGAGTGTCATTCCTTCTGCGAATAGAGATTCTGTTCTCTTATAAATTCACTGAACTCCTTTCCCATGCTATTTGCTTTCTTTTTCTCTCTGAACTTCCAGCAAAACCGAGTCTTCTGAAGTTACTGTTTCCCACATGCTTCGCTCGTGTAAGAACAGCAGTCTCCCATGAACCCTGCCTGGCTGGGTTGAGCTTTAAGGGCGTCACTTTCCCCTTTCCTTCCTTTCCCCCATCGCTTCAGCTGTAGAGGAAGAAACATCTGATTTCTCTTTCTTGAAGGCTTTGCCTGCTATCATTTTCTCATAGAGCACCGGTAGACTTACCTTTATCTGTTTAATCAGATACAGTATATTGTAGAAATCAAAACCTAGAATTTGGCAAGAGGCAGAACTAAGCTTGAGACCCAGATCCACAGCTACACTGAGTAGCTGCATAATCTTAGGAAAGTTGCGTAACGTCTTTAAGCCTCAGTTTCCTTGTCTGGATAATAAGTATATATGGTAGCATCAATCCTTTCAAGAATTTTTTAAATGATAGGTGGTAGAATACTTAGCATAATTCTTTAAAGATAGTAAGCATTAAATACATATTAATTATATTTTAATTTCAGATGCATTATTGTCCATTTTATTCTGAACTGTCAAGATGTCTCTGCTGTACCCAGTGACACTGGGATTTGCATTGTCATACATTTGTGATTTAAAACATGCCGATTTCCTTTTTTAAAATACAATATAATGTCCATTTTCTCCACGCTAGAATGCCTTTCAAGTCTACATCTTAGCTGGAAGTGATTTCCCAAGCTGTCTGTAGTAGGTTTTTCACTGGTGAATTTCAGTTTTTCTGTCATATCTAGTTGAAGGTGGTTACCATGTGGCAAAGTTAATACTCCCAGTGCTCTAGTTTTGTTTTAAACTTCTAGTTATCTGTCCACACATCAAACCTATGTGCTAAATTTACTGGAACTGATCATTTGTCATCATGAAGGTTATGTGAGGGCACAGTGTTGCTGACAGCCACTACCCCAACTCTGAGGGTCCTCTTCTGTAAATTAGTGATGTGTAGAGTAGCTTTGGAGAATTTGGGGGGTGGGGTGCATAAGAATAATCAAATAATGACTAGAATGCCTGGTACGTAATAGGTGTCCAGGATATATCTGATAGAAGTAAAAATAATTTTTGTTTTTAGTTTTGGGGGAGGTAATTAGATTTAATTATTTATTTTTACTGGAGGTACTAGGATTGAACCCAGAACCTCCTGTATGCTAAACATGCGCTCTACCACTTGAGCTATACCCTCCTCCAATAATTTATTAATACAGAAAATGACACTGGTTTACAGTGACTTTGTTTCTCAAGTGATATCTCATCTTGGGTGGAGTCAGGATTCAAATTCAGCTCCCATGTCCAAGTCTCTGTTCTTCCTACTCTACTGTACAAATGTCTGTTAGATAACAAAATAGACCAAAAACTGGCATCTAATGTTTATCTTTTCTCACTTCCTTCTCCTTTCTTTCTACTCCCCACCCCCTTTTTTTTTTCTTATTTAATTTCCAACCTTTCTTCCTCCCCGAATCATTAGTTTTGGTTGCTGTTGGGTTTTTTTTTTCCCTCCTCCAGACTCCCTATTCTGTTGGCTAGTAGGTGCACATTACCTGGTTGATTCAAGAGGAGTGAATTGCAGGGCTCTGCCCTTTGAAGCCCACCCACTCTCTCCCTTCCTTGTTGCTCACAGACTTCCTTTTCTAAATCTCATTCTCCAAGTTCTCTGTCTGTAGTGCTCCCAAGAGTATGTATGGTGAAAGCAATATGAGGAAGAGAATCAGGAGGTTGTACCATTACAAGCACTGGACTAAATCACTTCATCTTTTAGACCTCAAGTTACTGATCTCTTAAATGAGGACATTTGGCTAAGATTATTGCTAGGGTTCTTTACCATTCTGATAAAAATCACATAGCTGTGGTGCTTTATGATAGCATCTTATTTAATTCTTGTAACAATCATGTAAGAATTGCCTCTTCCTTAATATTTTTTACATAAAATAAGATTTTTTTTCTCAGTATAAAATGAAATCATGTCCGTTGCAAAATATTTAGGAAAATCAAACAAACAAAAAACCCCATATACCATAGAAATTATCCACATTTTCATGTGAAGAGATGAAAGCTCAAGAGTTTAATTTGTGCGTGGTCCATATTTACCTCCATGGTACAACTGAATCTCCGCCCTTGGTCTCCTTATGTCCTCTACCTGTTCTCTCCAGCAGGCTGAGATCAGCACTAAAAGTCTATGGATTTGACTTCCTCCTGATCTTCAGCTTGAACTCCCTGCTGTTATATTCTGGGTTTGCTGCCCCGTCTTTCTCACTTCCAGAGATGCTGACATCCTCCCAGTGTACATCACATACAGTGGAACTCATTTAAGTTTTTTAGTGACCCTGAGAAATTAGGTAGGGATAGTGTACGCTCCCATTTATTGATGGGGCAACTGAGGTTCAGAGAGATTAACACGTTCCTGGAGTCACTTACAGACATTTCAAGACCAGCCTTCTTAAATTAGTTTTCCTATGTTTAAAAGGCATAATATCGTGGCTTATAGAATAATATAGGTAAGATAATAGACTAGAAGATAGATGCTTTATACATTATTTTCCACCTACAAAATCAACAGTTAGTAGTATTTTGGCAAACGTGCCCCCTTTGTTTTTACTATCTCAATTCAAATTTTGTAGTATTGAAATTATTTAGTTAGGAATGTGTTCTAAAAGGTAGCTTCCACAAATTACAGAATTCACAAAGGAAATATACTGGAGGCTTCTCAAAGCATGACAGGGGTAAGAATATTCAAATATATCATCTCCTTCCCTTCAACTTATTTTCAAGCTACTTACATGAGGAATATGAAACAGTTCAGTTTTCTAAAACATCATACAACTATCCCCTGAAATGGACTGCAGACCTTGAATGCAACATATCGATAAGGACAGCAAGTTTAATAACTCTTCTCAGACGTGAATGGAACTTTCAAATGGTCAGTTATAGTTCAGCTCTAGATTCAAGTCAACAGCAATGAGGTACCATTTTTTTTTCTGTTATTTGAAGCTTTGTGTTAAGATAGTCAGTCTCCAAACTGCCATCTGTATCTAATGAACCTTTGACACCCCTAGACATCTGTTTTGAAGATTCTACTCTTGTTTTTGCAAGTTTTTTTCCGGTTTTCAAAACACATGTTTTTTTAGTTGACAAGTTCATCAGGATACTGCCACAAGGAACCACTGTATACAGTACAACCAACCAATGTATTTTTTTTATTGATGTATAGTCAGTTACAATCTGTCAATTTCTGATGTACAGCACAATGTCCCAACCATGCATATACAGACATATATTTGTTTTTATATTCTTTTTCATTTTTTTTCAGCTAATATATTTGTAAAAGCTTCTTTTCAGATATTCGCCTTCCTCTAGAAAGAAAAATGACTAGAGAAAAACTACTCATGTTCAAAAATAACACAGACAGCCTTATTAGAAAATACTAAAGGTTGGGGTCAGGGTATAGCTGAGTGATAGAGTGTGCTTAGCATGCACGAAGTCCTGGGTTCAATCCCCAGTAACTCCATTAAAATAAATAAATAAACCCAATTGCTCCCCCCACCTGCCTAAGAAAATAAAATAATAAAGAATAAAGTATTTAAAAAAAGAAAATATTAAAAGTTATCAGATTTCATTGAAAAGGACTTGTGAATATTTATGTATTTTACCTTTCCACACTCCCAAGTCATTATCAACTTCTGATAGTTTTGTGCTGACGTTATAATATTACCTGAAACAAAATGAAAATCTACCTCAGTTACTCTAAGAATTTTTGTTTTTATTTTGAAGAAGTTTTTTTTAGGAGTTTGAGAAGAAATAGAGAAGTTATTTGAGAACAGGACCTACATTATCTTCACTCTTGAGGTTTTTGCCATAAATGCAGGTGGGCGCTCACAGATCAGAAGTGAATATATCACAGGACTGAACATGAGGCAAAATCAATTTATAAAATCAGATAATTAAATTATATTGTAGTAGATATGACCAAAATATTACGGTGATTGCAACATGAATTTTCATGAAAGTCATTCTGTAAATTTTTGGTTAATAATTTTTTCATTGCTTAAGGAATTTCTTGGAGGGTCTGTTTATCAAGGAACCATGGTTGTTTTACATTATGACTGATTTTAAAATTTAAAATTTAAATTTCAGTTTCTATTTAAAAGAAGATAAATTACCCAAGAGCTAGTCAAATTTTAGCTTAATAAATTAAAGGGGGAACAATTTAATAAATTTAAGTGTTTACTTTAAAGTACTTTGGTCTAATTCTACAGGCACAACCACAGAAAAAAAGCCAAAGGATAGGAAAATATGTAATGAAAAGTATAAGTACATAATGAAAATACAACACCTATGACCTCAAACAAAACAAAGTTCGGTATGCTATTTGTGCTTTCAAACAAAAGAAAAACACATTCTAAAATTACTGTAACCCTGGGAAGAAAGCTTTTCTAAAAGGCTCTGTGCATTAGACTATATCCCCATTCATACAGAATCAAAGAAAGTTATGTGAAGACATTAATAAAGCAAATCAGGGCAAAGGCTGATGGAGGCCAAAAGACTATCTTCTGAGCAGGAGAAGAAATTTTATTCTTAGGACAGTGGAGGTTAAAAATAGATGACCTCACCATCCTGAGAATTAATTGAATCAAACCAAGACATTCCTTCTTTCAACTTTTCTCCTCTAAGAGACATTCTAATTGGATCTCAGAATAGTTTCTCTCTATAGTCATCTCTCTATCCTTTCCATGCTGTTTCTTTCACGACCAATGCTAACTCTTCCCCTGTTAGACTTGCTTACTAGAGAATCTCCAGTTCAGAGGTTTGCAATTGAAGAGAGAGAAGCTGTTTGCAGATGGAGTCTCTGTCATTCATTCCCTCAATTAATATTTCCTGCACGTCTACTGTGTGTCAGGGACGACTCAGCAGTACACAGGTGAACATGACAGTTCTGCTTTTGTGTATGCATTTCAGTATAAACAGACATAGAAACATTCAGGAGGAAGAAGCGAGGGGCTCACCCCTAGCACACGCCACTGACCTAGAAATGCCCACATGAAGATGTTCTGAGGGGCTAAGACCATGGCATGTGATTCTCTGCAGTCTTGGGGGGAAATTTTTGAGTTGAGAGCTATTTGAAGTTTCTCTGGGCTGGGCTGTGTTTCTTACCATTGGTGTAAGAAAAGACACAGGGCCCCCTGCCCCAAGTAGGTAGCAGAGTAACAACATGGCACATGGCAAAGGCAGGAAGGGATGGATTCAGGATGTTCAAATAGAGAGAGAAATAGAGAGATGGACACTCTTGCCCCTGCACGAAAAAGGAGCCCTAGATTTATGTTATGGGTAAAAGATCACACGTTAATCTCCTGGTCTATATTTGTAGAACTGCCATTTGTGTGTTTAGACCCTGGAGGCAGTATTTACTTGCACCTAAGTTTAAATGGTTATCAAGTAAGTGGCAAACCTGCATCAACTTCAGAGTCGTTCCACTAGTCCCCCAGCTGTAACTAAGCTTCCTGGAGCTTTGGCCGCCATTGGGGGTCAGGTGATTCAGAAGCCTTTCAGACTTTAGGTGCAGGAGGTAGGATGGATGGTACTGTCTCAGAGGTGAGAGGTAAGGATGTAAAGTACTTAGAAGGGGCCACTGAATTGTTGCGGGAATGACCAACTTAGGGGAAGAGCTGTTGGTGATTGAGAATTAAAGGATGTGGGTCTGCGGGGAGTGCACAGCTCAGTGGTAGCGCATGCTTAGCACGAGGTCCTGGGTTCAGTCCTCAGTACCTCCATTAAATAAGGAAACAAACCTAATTACTTCCCCTCCCCCAAAGGAGCTGTAGCCGGAAGTCTCTGGAAGGAATAGAAAGCAATGGTAGAATTGTGAGATTGATATTTCTACTTCAAAACCAAATGTCAAGAGAAAAAGGGGAATGGGCTGCTTACATCCCCTTGGGACTAGTGCATCGTCCAACAAGACGCAGTGCACTTGGGGGGTCGGGTTCAAATCAGTAACACCTGAATCAACTTAGTGTCAGAGCAATTGCTAGTCAAGCAGGACTGAGCACACCTTGACTCACCCATGAACTGGTGCGCCCATCTAGGTTCCTGCTTTGGTGAGGATCAGTACGGAAGCAGGCGGAGGAGAGAGACGTGACCTCTGGGCGTCCTGGAGCTCCGGGAGGAAGATGCAGAGTCAGAATGTCGGACAGAACGTGAAGGGCTGGACAGAGCTGGACGTGAGGTGAGTGGCAAGATGGAGGTCAGCCTGCATGTCAGTGAGAGCTGGGTGAAGACAGCCTTTAACTGACAAGCATAACTAAAACTTTTACCTAGACAAATGTTATTACCTTCTTTGTGTATTCTTTTATTTCTGGTGTACTTAGAAACGCTGCCCATCCAAAGATCAGTTAAATACATATATTTTTCCACGTTTTCTTTTTTACACTTAACTCTTTGGGTTACAGTATAAGAGGAGGCTTGGATTTGATAATTCTCTCCAAGAGCCATTCCCCCCCAACTCTTTTTGAATACTCTAGCCCCGTTGTTTGCAATGACCGTTTTTACTGTACATTCTATTACTGAGTTAGGCTTTGTTTCAGATAATTTATCCTATTTCACAGTGATGCCATATTTTGCACCAGTTCCGCACTATTTTATTTTTGGTAGTTTTATATCCTTTATTTATGTTCTGTGGGTAACTTACTATCGTAACATTTCTGTTTGATAGTTTAAAAACCATTGTTATACATATTCTTCCAAAGAAATATTAAAATTTTGTCAAGTCGACAAAATTACTATGCTGATTGAATTAAAGCATTATATTAATTTGGGGAATATTGACTTTTCAATGCTGTTTAATGCTTTGGGCTAAAAAAGCCCCCATGTGTATCTGGATATATTCTATCTCCTTTTGCGTCTTCCAATTAAGTTCTGCAGCTTTTTTCATGTGAATTGCATTTTATTTTTGCTAATTCTAGATCGTTAATGTAGTTTTATGTTTCTTTCTATGACTGAAAAAAATGTTTCTTTTGTTTTATCTGATTTTTAGTTGTTGATACGGGAGAAATCTAGTGATAGCTGCATTATATATGACAACTTACTAGTTTTAGAAGTTTTTAAGTTGTAAATAACGCTGCATTGAACATTGAAGTGGGTTTATCTTTTTGAATTAGTTTTTGTTTTTTTCCAATACATACCCAGGAGTGGAATTGCTGGGTATGATTGTAGTTCTGTTTTTAGCTTTTTTGAAGAATCTCCATACTCTTTTTCCATGGTGGCTGCACCAATTTATTTTCCGCCAGAGGCTTACAAGGGTTCCCTTCTCTCCACATCTTTGCCAACATTTGTTGTTTGTAGACTTTTTGATGAGGGCCATTCTGATAGGGGTGAGGTGATACCTCATTGTGGTTTTGATTTGCATTTCTCTAATGATGAGCGATGTTGAACATCTTTTCATGTGCCTGTTAGCCGTTTGTATGTCTTTTTTTTTGAAAAATGTCTCTTCAGGTCTGCCCATTTTTAAATCAGGTCATTTGTATTTTTGATATTGAGTTGTATGAGATGTTTGTGTATTTTGGCTATTAACCCCTTATCTCTCATATCATTTGCAAATATTTTCTCCCATTCAGTAGGTTGTTTCTTTGTTTTGTTGATGATTTCTTTTGCTATGCAAAAGCTTCTAAGTTTGTTTAGGTCCCATTTGTTTATTTTTGCTTTTATTTCTATTGCCTTGGGAGACACCTAAGAAAAATATGTGTACGATTTATGTCAGAAAATGTTTCTCTGTTCTTTTCTAAGAGTTTTATGGTTTCAGGTGTTACATTTAGGTTTTTGGTCCATTCTGAATTTATTTTTTTATGTGCTGTGAGGAAATTTTTTAATTTTAATAATACATAACCATATATTAAACAAATAGAAATCATTTATCCCCATATAATTAGTGAGCACTTTTGCATAATCTGGTATATTTGGCCAATTTTCAGTCTTATAAAGCTTACAATCAAATCTTCAGACCATATTGCATGGAAAATTGAAATCCTATTTGTATTTAGTTTGGCTCGTTTATTTAAAATGATAATTTTGTGGTTTTTTTCTTAATAATATCTTTTGGTATCACTGGCACTCCAGGTTTCTGTCCAAGAACCAATAAACACGGTGACTGTACTTTTTAGTGAATTGAAGTACATTCTGACTGTTGTGATCAATAAAATTTCATCCAAAGGTGTCATTGGAACTTCTGTAAAGAGTTTTATAAAGGATTATAACTGTCTTGATAGTTCAGGTTGCAGCGTGTGAAGGGAAAGTGAGGGAAGTTTTCAAAATGACTCAACTTCGTATATTTGAGAGAGGCTTCAAAATGGCAGAACAGAAGGGCGCAGAGCTCACTCTCGCCTACAAATACATAAAAAATACATCTACATGTGGAACAGTTCTCACAGAGTACCTACTGAACCCTGGCAGAAGAACTCTGTATATTAAGATGGTGAGCTTAAATAGAAAATACTGTGGTTTTTTTTTTTAAGAGATACTCCCAAAATGGGTTCAAGGTTAGCTTTGGTAAAGATTAATGGAGAGGCCAGCCAGTCAGTCTGCAAGCTTGTAATAGGTAAATCTTACGGATCGAGCACCATCCTGTTTTCCACAGAGATGGCAGAAAATGTTCTCTCCTTGTGTTCAGCCTATCACGCTAGGGACTCCCTCCCTCCTTTGCAGTTTTTACTGGATATGAGTTCAGAGGGAGGAGAGTCATGTGCAAGCTAAAAGGGTCCAAGAAAGCTTCCTGGAGATGACAATGGAGCCAGGATGCTGAACTTAAATGAGATGTGGATAGACAAAGAGAGGGAAGGCATTCTTAGCACAGAGGCTACTTTTATCAAAGGCATGGTAGTGTGAGCATGTTCATAGAGAGCGTTGATCCGAACCAGATAACCAAAAACAAGAAGCCTCATGTGCACCAACATTTCATGTGAAACAGGAAGTAAATTAAACTGAGGTCAGATTGTGGGACCCTTGAAATACAGAGGGAACATTTCAGACAAGGCCCCTGTGATGATTAATTTTATGTGTCAAATTGACTGGGCCATAGGGTGCCCAGATATTTGGCCAAATGCTATTCTGGATGTTTCTGGGGGTATCTTTGGATGAAACTAATATTTGAAGCAGTAGACTGAGTAAAGCAGATTACTCTTCCTCATGTGAATTGCCTCAGCCAATCAGTTGAAGGTCTGTATAGAACAGAAAGTCTGAATAGGAGGGGCCATCCCCTGCCTGACTGCTTGGGTGGAGGTTTGGTCCTTTTCAGCCTTTGGAATTGGACTGAAACATCGGCCCTTTTTGAGCGTTTAGGCTGCCAGCTTCCAGACTGGAACTTCACCATCCAGTTAGCTTGCTGACTCATCCTGGGGATCTCGGGACTTGCCAGCCTCTATGACGTCATGAGTCAATTCCTTGTAACAATGGGTTTTCTCTCTAGAGATGTACATCCTACTGGTTCTGTTTCTTTAGGAAACCCTGACTAATACAGACCCTGTAATTACTGTCATCTTCCTAAAGAAAGAAGCAGAAGGTCTTCATTTAGATGTGAATTTTATGGCTACATTTTGGCACCCTACAAAAAAGGGGAAAAAAATTGCAAGAGTCATAGAGAATGCTTTGTCTCATATGCAGAAAATATCCCAAGAAATACCTTATTTTCTGTAATGCTTGATTCCATTATTAGATTTTGGAACATTTATTAAAATAATACATTATTTTTCTTAAATGTTCCTCAAATATTCAAATGATTGGGTTTTATGCTGTTTCATAGAGGAACTGTAGCATTCATGTTTCCAGTCATCTTTGTGATCATGTTGTCTCCATTACAAAAATGTACCTTCTATTTCAGCTACAGTTTAAATGTTGAAGCAGTCTTAATGGTGATGTGTCTCTTTTGCATCATAACTGGTGTAGGTGGCCCATTAGTGCTTTAATCATAATTAGTTGTGCATTCTAGATGCACGGCCTGAGATAATTACAGAATTTAAGGAACAACCCCATGGGTCTGTACTTGGGCTTCCTTTGTAAAAAAACAAACTCTATAAACTCTTATGAAGCCCTTGACTTCCTCTCCAGCTCATTCTTTTTAGGAAGTTCCAACAGTGCTGGCTTTGATTACCAGTCTTTAACCACATTCTTTTAAAACCATCCTCCACTTGCATTTACGTTTCATTTTAGTGCTCGTTGTCATATTACAGTGGTTGCATAGCAACGGTATTGGCAAAAACATTATCTTTTTTTCTTGCACACAAACTAAATCTCTCAGTGCTGATCGTAACTCCTCTTTTGCTTTAACTATTGGGAAAAAAAAAAAAAACTCTGATGAATTTGTTGGGTGAATTGAGTGAGGTAGCAGGTGCAGTGTTCAGAAACTGAGGCACCGAAGCCAATTGTGTAGGAAGTAAATGGGTTAAGAGAAGAGGCAAAAACCATAAAACCGTGCAGAAACTTGGGAGATATAAGGACAATTTAAACAATGGAATATTATTATTGGAATTGTGTGGGAGAAATTAGGTTTGTGGGCTTTGCGGGGTTGTGGAATTGAAAGTTAGATCAGAACACTGGTGGTGAGCAGTGCAGCTGGGACCCTGTTGCATGTGTTGGAAACCCATTCATCTTCAAATTTTTAGAAATAAAGACTTAAGATAAAACTCAAGCCTTAAGCTTGTATTTCCCAAGTAAAACATGAGCTTTGTTTTCTAGAAAACTTAAGACTGAGCACTACAGCATGTGAAATACTATACTAGGCAGTCCAGGAAATAAAAAGATGGATCAGATTCAGGTACTAACTGCAAGCAGTCTCAGTCTAATAGATATTTTCTGTTTGTATTTCAATTAACCTTGAAGAACATGGTTTTTAAGTTATGTTCAGATGCTCTCCGTGAACTTGGCTTTTCCTTCACCCCCTGTTTCCCCCTAAACTCCCTCCCTTCCTACTGTTCTTCTCCCCTACTAAATTCCAAGCCATTACCTGTTAGGCTAAACCACAAAAAAGGAGTTTACTGGATTTTTGCTATTTTATTCCTTCACAGCAACTTAGGGATGGTGATCTTTTCCGTATTTTATCACGTGTAATTGTCAGTTGGGTAAGTAAAATGCTGCTCCTGTATGAGGTTAGTTCTTAGAGATGAAAGAATACCCAGTAAGGAGGAGTCTTACAGGGACATTGTTTTGCCTCAGTTGGGAGCTCTTTCCCGCAGACCATGTTGAAAGGGGATCACAACTCTGTGACTTAAACTACGAGAGTTCGCTTGGGAAATAGTTAAAAAATACATATGTTATTTGTGAACATTGCCTGTTGTAATTTGTGAGCTTCTAGGAAACTGGAACTGAATTTAAGTTCACTTCACTTTTAAGCTTTCAGCAATAGAGAAAAATAAGCTGTGTCCAGAGTTGTAATCATCCAGGATATTGTCACACTTTTGATCTCTTCAGATAAATATGGGAAAGTATTAGGAACAATTTTGAAATTAATTTATCGCTTAAGAATTATTTATTACAAGCACAGAGTTGGCTAATATCCATTTGTGAACCTTCTTAAGGTTACAGTTCTTGAGGTTGCATTCACCCTGCTACTCTGCTCAGGGCCAAGGCAGACTTCCTGTTAGCTTCATAGGAGTAAGGAAGATAGAGCATGTCTCCTGCTGAATCACTTTTTAAAGACTTTTATTGAGTATATTTTATATATCACATAGTTTACCCATTTCAGAGGTAATACTTTTTCACTTAGCAGTGTATATTTTGAGGTTCATTCATGTCATAGCATGTATCAGTAGTTTTCTTTTCCTTTTTATTGTTGAATAATATTCCATTATATGGGTATACCATATTTTGTCTATTCAGTAGTTGATGGAAATTTAGGTTATTTCTACTTTTGGGCTGTTATGAATAATGCTGCTAAGAATATTGTAAAAGTAAGAAAGTGTAAAAATCTTTGTATGGATGTGTGTTTTCATTACTCTTGGGTAGATATCCAAGTGTGGAGTTGATGGTTCTTAGACTGAATTTATATTTAACTTTTAAGGAAACTTCTAAACAATTTCCAAAGTGGCTGAATGATTTTACAGTCCCACCACTATTGTATCAAGGTTCCTATTTCTTCACATCCTCATTACCCTGTATTATTGTCTTTTTTTTTTTTTTGAATAGTCACTCTAGTGGTTTTAATTCGAATTTCCCTAATGACTATTTCTGTTGAGCATCTTTTCAAAAGTTTATTAACCATTCATGTATATTCTTGGGTGAAATGTTGATTCAAATATTTTGCCTATTTTTTAAGTTGAGTTGTTATTTATTAAGGCATAAACCTTTGTATACTTTGGACACAGTCCTGTATAAGATACGTGTTTTACAGATATTTCTTCTGAGTCTCTTATTTGTCTTTTCATTTCCTTAATGGTGTCTTTTAAATGGTGGAAGTTTTTATTATTTTGAGGTCCAGTTTATCAGTTTCTTGTCTTATAGGCCATGCTTTAAGTGTCATATAAAAAATTTTGCCTAACCCATGGTCTCACGTTTTTATCCTATATTATTTTCTAAAATTCTTAATTTTTAGTTCTTGTGTTTAAATCATAATCCACTTTGAGTTAATTTTTGTGTTTGGTGTGTGATAATAGCCTAAATTCATCATCTTGCACATGGGTGTTCAGTTGTCCAACCATCATTTGTTGAAAGGGCTGTCCAGTCCCCAACAAACTGAATGAATTAGCACCTTTGTGAAAAATCAAATAATTATAAATATAAGGATTTATTTGTTGACCTTTAGGTTTGTTCCGCTGACATTCACATTTGTATGTATGCAATAGAACTGTCCAAGTAATAGTAGTTTGAAGTAAATTTTGATTTGGGAGGTGAAATTTCTCCAACTTTTGTTCTTTTCCAAAATAGTTTTGGTTATTCTTGATCTTTTGCAATTTCATACCAATTTGTGAATCATTTTGCAAAAAATGCAAAATACTGAAACTTTTTTAGGAATTGAATCGAGTCTATAGACAAATTTGGGGGAATTTTTATCTTCAGTATGATCATCTTCACAGTATGAACGTGGAATGTCTCTAGTTGAATTTTTAAAAATTTCTTTCATCAATGTTTCAAAAGTTTCCATGTCCAAATATGATGTCTTTTGTTAAAGTCATTGCTAAGTATTTTATTCTTCTTGATACTATTGTTAATGAAATCTTTTTCTTTATTTCATATTCAGATTTTCATTGCTAGTATGCGAAAAATAAGTTTGATTTCTGTGTGCTGGTCTTGTATCTTGCCGCCATACTGACCTTGAGTTTTAGTTCCACTAGTTTTGAGTAGATTCTTTATATGATTTTCTGTATACAAAATTGTATTGTCTGAGAATCACAACAATTTTACATTTTCCTTTCCAATCTATATCTCTTTCTTGCCTGATTACATTGACTAAATTCTCCTATAGAATATTAGAGGAATGGAAAGAGTAGTCATGTTTGCTTTGTTCTCATGCGGAAGAGCTGAATGAGTTCACTCTTCTTTCATTATGAAATATCCTTCTTTGTTTACGGTAACTTTTTTTTTAATTTTAAAGTCTATTTTGCTTAATATTAGTATCACTATCCCAGTTCTCTTTATGTTACGCCTTTTACTTGAATTTTTTTTTGTCTTAGAGTCTAAAGTACGTCTCTTGCAGACAGTAATAGTTAGATTTTTTCTTTTTATTTAGTAGACAGCCTTTGCCTTACAGTTGGAGTGTTTAATCCTTTGACATTTAATGCAGTTACTGCTATGGTAAGATTTACATCATCTGAAATTTTGTGTTCTGTGTCTTTTTTTGTTCCTCTATTCCTCCATTACTAATTTTTTGTTTTAAATACATACTTTCTGGTGTACCATTTAAAATTTTAAACTCTTCTTTTTACTATGCTTTCAGTCATTTTCTTAGTGGCTGCTCAGGAGATTACAATGTATATCTTAGTTAAAGGAAATCTACTTGAAGTTACTGTTAACGGAGTTCTGTAGTAACTAGAAGCTCTGCTCTAACAGTTCTCCCTCTCTTTTGTGCTGTTTTTGTCATGCAAATGATGTAAAAGACATCAACTCATTTTTATAATTATAGTTTTATGCAAGTGTCTTTAATCAGTTGGAAAAAGAAAATAATTTAAAAATGTTACGCTGTCTATTATATTATATTATATTGCATATGTAATCACTTTTACCAGTGTTTTCCTTCGTTGTGTGGCACAAGTTACCGTGTAGGTCCTTTCTTTTCAGTCTGACATACTGTGCCTGTGGTATGTGATGAGTCGCTTTTCTCTGCTTCGTTTTGCCTTTGACGTTTAGCAGTTTGATTATGAGTTACCTAGGTGGATCTTTCTGAGTTTATCCTACTTGGAATTTGTTTAGTCACTTGGATGTGTAGATGATGGTTTTCATAAAATTGGAAAATTCTCACAATTATTCAAATAATAGACTTAGTCTACCAAGTCCAACATCTGGACCCGCCTCAGAGGCATTTTTTTATTGACTTTTTATCCCACCCACTCCCCTGCCATGGATGGACCATACTTTCCTATATCTTTGCAGGTCTTATAATTTCTTGTTGAAAATAAAAAATATTGGAAAATATATTGAAGCAACTTTGGAATCAGAGCCCGCCCCCCATATTTGTTCTGGTTGCTCTTAATGATGTGTTCCCTCTGGGGTGCGGCTGCTGATTTCTTTGCTTGCTTCTTTTTCTTTTTTTTTTTATTTTTTTTCACTTTTAAGCCTGGATTCCTAGGGTTCCTCCCTAGATCATCATTTTTTTCATGGTCCACCAATGATCTGTTAGAACATTTCCTTCAATATCTTGATCCAGTGTTGTGCCAAGGAGATTTGTGCGTGAAAGGATACCTCACATTTCAGGCATTTCACAAATCAGCCTTGTCTTCCACTTCCTGCTTGCAGAGGGCAAGCCGGGACCAGCCGTAAGTGAGTAACTGGGGCCCACTCTTCCCAGCTCTTTCAGGGTATACCAGGAACTTTGTGCATATGTACAGTCTTCTAGGTATCCATGAACATGGCAGAAATTTTTAAAGTGCAGTATGATCGACTGGTTCCTAAATTTTCCTTTTAAATTTTGGGCCAGTCTCTTGTTTGCCCCAACTGAAAGTAGACTCAGGCAGCTGTGATACTGACATTCCACTGTGTTGCTGTTGGTTCTGATATTGGCTTGGGGCCAAGGTTTTCCCTGTGGAGCTGAGCTCTGAGTCAGATTAAATAGTGACCAGTACTCTGGGATCAGGGATTTTTCTAGGGAGCTACAAGCCTGGCCAAAATACTGACTGTGCTCTGGAGATACGACTTTCAACAGCATTCTCAACAGATCAGTCTCCTTTGTTGGATGTGAGGCTGCCAGCTTTCCATGGCTATTGCTCCATGAGCTTAGGGAGGGGACATGGAAGCAGCCACTGCTGTAAATTAGCTGCCGTGGACCCAACTGTTCCTACTGGGTTTAGTCATTTTTTGTGAATAAGCATCTTGCAGTTTGCTCTGTGCCTGTGACTGTTCTTAGCCTTCTGCAGTGACTGGTATTGAGACCTTTGCTGTGATTTTGCTTTTATCAGAAGCATGGAGTCACTCAGGTACTCATTTCATCATTCTGGAAGTTTTACCTGTTGGTTCTTTTCAACATTAAGGATTAAAGAACTTTGTGGCTCCTTCTTTGACGAGGGGCTTAAATAAAAGACCTGTTTCTTGACACATGGGGAAGAATCAACAAATGCAGCTTATAACATCCTTTTAAATAAAAGTATACATTTCATACAGTCTGGTGGCACTTTTCAGTATCTTACATATAGTATCTGTTAGTAACTCTGTCATAGTTTGTGAAAGTGCAGGGAAGTTGCATCGATAACAGGAATGTGATATTTTAAAAATTTTACCAAAGCACTTATATTATATTATATTAAAGAATTTTAAGTGGCTTACCCTTCATAGTGTTAGCTCAAATTATGTAAAGGTATACTTAAACGCACACGCACACACACACACACACACACACACACGCACACACAAATTGAAATATACAAATATTCCTGTGGGGGAAAATCAGTATATTGGGGTTCAAAAATTATAAACATTATATTAGCTATTTTTATTTGAAGAGAAAAAATTATCTTTTCTTACTCTACAGTTGCTTGCACAGTTTTTTCATTGTGGAGGAATTTTTGCTCAGACTTTCACATAGGAATTCAAATTTGATGATTAATGAAGATCAACAGAAGAACTTTGGCATAAAAATGAGTAGGAAATTGTTAACAATCCTTTCTCTTTCCGTCTCAGACCCTCCCTTCCAGCTGTATGGAATCTTCTTTATGTAGCCAATCCCATTCACTTTAGTGAAAAGAGGTATTTTTCCTATCCAAACTGCCAAAAATGCAAATGACAAACAGAATATGTGAGACACTTGATTATTTTAAATTTTAGCAGCTTATATTAAATGCGGAGTTTTCAAGAAGTGAAATGAGGCAGTTAAGACCACAGAGTGTGCAGTTGGTCAGGGGCAGAGGGAGACATTGCTGTGCCCTGTGATCTTGTGTCCATTACAGATTGGCTGTGAGGTCTTGGGCAAGTCACTGTGTAGCTCTGGCTCAGTTTCCTCATCTGTTATGTGGGGAGAATTGTACCTCACAGAGTAGTTCTTGATCAATTAGATAAACTGTGAAAGTACTTGGAAATTCAGCAAGCACTCAGATGATATTTGTTGAAATGTAATCCTGTTACATGTTTTGAAAAATGATCATTACAAGTAGAGTACACCTGAGGAATAGCAAAGCAAGACCCATAATCCTGGAAGTTTGCATAGCAAGTCTCACTGGGAAAATACAAGCTTTAGTTCCATTTTAAAAAATTACCATGGCTCTGACTTGTTTTGGCAATGAGACTAAAACAATTCATTAATGTGGTAAGAGTCAGAGATACGTAAGACTGTTCTGCATATGATCATAAACAGACTGATATAAACTACTTTTTTTCCAAAAAATAACCATTAATAAACATGTTCCAGAAAAGTTAGAATCATAGTAAAAGATTACTCTGTGCAGAGAAGAAAAGTAGACTTTAAATGAGTGCACCCAAAACGTCTATTTCTTTTCACATAATATTTCTCCCTGATGTCTCATAACCAGTCTTATAATTCTTACTCTGAATTCACCAGTCAGCAACAGTGAGTGAGTTACAATCCTTGGCATTAAGTTCAGTGAAATCTTTACCCAGAGGACCTATCTATGGTCTGTTCTTTTTGAAAATGATATACTAAATGCTTATTAATGACAATAATAATAATTTAATTGATGGATTTTCTTTTCAGAAGCAAATTTAAAAGTAGGTCTGGAAAAATCACACTGTGAGGACATAATTCTATTCAGTAGAGGGATGCTGAATGGCCATTCTGTTTATTTTGGAAAGAAAGCTGCTGGACAGAGGAGGATCTGTGTGGGAAGACCATGCTTTGGACAGGCAGGAACGTGTACTAGTAGTAATAATGGTGCCTTCTGTCTGCATTTCTAGAGTTTTTAAAAAATTGAAGTGTAGTTGATTTACTATGTTTCAGGTGTACAGCAAAGGAATTCAGTCATTCATATACATGCATATAATTTCTTTTCATATTCTTTTCCGTTATGTTATCACAAGAAATTGAATATAGCTCCCTGTGCTATACAGTATGTCTCTGTTGTTTATCAATTTTGTATATAGTAATGTGTATCTGTTAATCCCAGACTTCCAATTGATCCCTCCCCCACGCTTTCCCATTTGGTAACCATCATATCTAGATTTTCTTTTACAGCATTTTACCTGCCTGCATGGAGTAGCTTTTTGAAAAGCCATTGAAAGCTTAATGAAAGTCAAGTGTGGGAACTGACACTTTGCTGTTCTCTACTTTTTAGTGGAGATATTTCAGAAACCATCAAAGCTCAACATTCAAGAACTATGAAAAGAATCTGGCAACTTTCTATCCACTGATGGTACAGAGAGGAACACGTAGGCGTGGTCTCAGTAAAAGCAGCCACACATAGAAGGAAAGAGCACTTATGCTATTGAACTATGGAAGAAATTTACAGTGCATGTGGCAAAAATGTCACGTGTATATGTGTGTATGTACATATGAATGTGTGTATGTAGATACACAGATATGTTTAATCTCATTTGAACAATGGCAGTCCTGGCTATACAAATCAGTCAGTCTAAGCAGTGTGGAAGCGCAGTGAGAGTATTCCACCTTTTGCGCTGGAAACCAGACCTAAAAGAGGTGTACTCGTTCCATCTTAGGAAGCAAGTACTAGCCAATTTGTTTCAGTCCCTGCTAATTTCCTGGCTTCTAACTGGTGCCTGACGACCGTGTGCCGCTGAGCTTGACCTCAGAGTCCAGCCTGCCCTCTACCTTTACTACATTGGCTGCCTATTATATCAGCAGCTTTTGCCTTGTCTTCTCTTATTCATACATGGCCTGATTCCCTTGCCAGTTTGGCTTCCATTTCCTTAGCCTTTGTCCCTGTGCTCTGGGCTCTGGCATTTTTATTGTAACAAAGAACCTATTTTCTGTCTCTTCACCTTGATTACATCTGTCAGCGAGCAGTAGATATATTGAATGACCTAGGTACCATTCACTAAGCTGGAAAAGCTTTAAGATTAAAATACTCTTGGGGTGGAAAGGAACAGACTGGGATTTCAAAATTTGTAGATACTGACAGGCATATGCAGAATAGGTAAACAAGATTATACTGTATAGCACAGGGAAATAATATACAAGATCTTGTGGTAGCTCACAGCGAAAAAAATGTGACAACGAATATATGCATGTTCATGTATAACTGAAAAACTGTGCTCTACACTGGAACTTGACACAACATTGTAAACTGACTATAACTCAATAAAAAATGTTAAAAAAAGATTAAAATACTCTTGGGAAAATTAAAACTTATTTTCATCTGTTCAATATAAGAAAATGTAATTATAAAATACTAACTAGAACTAGTATTTTACTTGTTCTGGATACTAAAGCCATACTGGCTACGACGTATGGAAGTTCTCCTAGGCTCAAAGCACTTTTTCTGCTGTTTTCTCCTTTCATCTTCACAGAACCACATTGAGTAACTGTTGTCATTTTCATGCAATTTATAGGAAGCCAAGGATCACACAAAACATGTAGTTAGTAAGTAAGAAGGAAGAAATCCAGCTCAGATTTCTTTTCATACAACTTACGGATTGAGAAAAGAACTATATATTGTGATATTTCAATGGGGGACAAAGTTTTCCTGTGTAGGTAAAGAAGGTAAAAACCTCCAGTTTTCTGGCCAAACATGGGCTTTGTGAACATGGTTAGGAAAAATCACTCTTCATCGTTAACGATACTGTTTTCCTTACAAATGATCAATCTAACAGCAGCAGTCCATGAAGCCCGTAAGAATTAAAGGAAGAAATTTCATCCTTGACTCTTCCGTCTCCTGCATCCTCTGCGTTCTGTCGTATGCATCCTCTGCTGACCACTTCATAAACTCCATCCACGCATCCAGGAAGTTCCTATGATTGCATTCATCTTTATGCCCAGCTCCCAAGTATACACACGTGGACCAAGTCAGGTCCTCTACACTGTGCTCCCAATGCACTGATTCCCTATTTCTGTCATACTTACCGCAGGTAGTCTGGGTTTTCTTTTTCATGTTTGTATCTCCAGAGCTTAGGTTATAACAGTAACTAGGCGTAAATGAATATTATGGAAGCCTTGAAGAGGAGCCACACATCAGTTAATTGTCAAACTCAACATAGTAATAAAACCATTCAGATGGGATGAATTTTCCCTCAGTTGCAGACTTCACAGCCTACTTTCCTCCTCTCTACCCCCAGTTTCAGGATTCCCAAATAAAATTTTGAACACCAATATAATTTTAACAACTTTAGTGAGACTTAATTCCTATACCATACAATTCACTTAGTTAAAGTGTATAATTTGTTGTTTTTGATATATTTACAGTTGTGCATCCATAAACACAATTTAATTTTAGAATCTTTTCATCACCTTAAACCCAAAAGTCACTCTCCATAACCTTCACTTCCTCCTGACCCTAGCCCTAGGCAATCATGGATATACCCTCTCTCTATAATGACTTGGCCATTCTGGGCATCTCCTGTAAATGTAATCATACAGTATGTGGTCTTTTGTGACTGGCATTCACTCAGAATAATGTTTTCAGAGTTCACCCATGTTTGAGCATGCATCAGTAATTCATTCCTTTTATTGGCTGAATAGTATTCCATTGTAAGGCTACACCACATTATTTCCATTTTTTGGCTGCTACAGAAAATGCTGCTATGAACATTCACATGCATACTTCTGTGTGGACATATGTTTTATTTCTCTTGGGTATGTGCCTAAAGGTGGAGTTGATTTTTCATATGATAACTCTATGTTTTAATTCATTGGAGGAACCACTAAACTTTTTTCCATAGCAACTGCACCATTTTACATTTTCACCAGTGACATGTGAGGGTTCTAGCTTCTCCACATCCTTATTAACCTTTGATTGTATTTGATTTTTGAGTCTAGCCATCGTCGTAGGTGTGGCTCGGTATTCCAGTGGATTTGCATTTAATTACATTGAACATCTTTTCACGTGCTTATTGGAAATTTGCATATCTTTTTGAAGAAATGTGTATTCAGATCCTTCGCCCATTTTTTAAATGGAGTTTGTTGCCTTTTTATTATGTAAGAGTTCTTTACATGTTCTGAATGCAGATTACTTCTCAGATGTATGGTTTGCAAATATTTTCCCTCGTTTTGTGTTTTGTATTTTCACTTTCTTGATGGTGTCCTTTGAAGCACAAAAGGTTTTAATTTTGTTGAAGTCCAACTTACTTTTTTTTTTTGTCAGTGTGGCTTTGGTGTTGTTTCTGAGAACGGCAGCCTGGCTGCTTCTAAACTGGTTCATTCACAGTCGGTTTTGTTTATAGTGTTTGGTGTAGGTTCACCTTCATTCTTTCACCTGTGGATATTCCAGTTGTTCAGGCATCATGTGTTGAAAAGAACCAAATTTCAACACAATTTGAATTGTCTTGGCACTCTAGCACCAATATAGTTTTAATAAAGGCGGACTATATCCATTATAGCCGTTACAGCCAGCAAAGAAGTATTCTTGATCTGAACAGTGACTTCAGGCCCCTAAGTTCTTTATCCTTTTTCCATCATTTGCCACTATGTATGAAACTAGGACCTTCAAAACCAGAATGTGAATTGCTTTACCTTTTTGAAATAAAGCTATAAGGAACCAAAAACTTCACTGGCCTTTTACATTTTCTCTTTGTTCTTGGATCCAAAATGCAGACAGTCTGTCATTTAGTAGCTTGTTAAGTAGTCTGATGCATTAGCATTTAAGTGTTTGTATAATATCATCTCTATAATTTAGTTCCATTAAGTCCACATCCACTGAATACAGAATAAAAGTGATAAATGACTTCCTAGATTTTCTGCTTGAGCAGATGGAACTCATTTCTCACAACTACTCAACCCGCAGTGACTTGATACAGTTCATACAGTGTGTTCCACTTGCAGCGTGTGAACAACACATACCCATAATGTGAGAAGTACCATAGACTATATAGCCCAGTGCATCAGGTTGTTTGTTTCCTTCGGGATCTTTTGGCCACCTTATATATAACTCTTTTGCAAATGAATATAATTGTTGTTTTTGAAATTACTGTTGAGCTGAATGAATATCCTTTTTGACATCACCGAGAAACTCAAATGTTATGGTACAGATTAGAAACCATATTGAGTATTTTTATACTTTGGATCAACAGGTCAAAGAAAAAAATCTCTAAAAACAAGCCAATTAAAAAGCAATTCAACTCTTAGAAGAGAACATAGGGCAAAAGCTTCATGACATTGGATATGTAATCATTTCTTGGAGATGACACCAAAAGCATAGGCTAAAAGAAAAAATAAATAAATCAGACTATCAAAATTAAACAATTTTGTGCATCTAAAGACACCATCCATGGAGTGAAAAGGCAAGCCATGGGATGGATAAAATATTTGGAAATTATATATCTAATTAGGTATTAATATCCAGAATATATAAAGAACTCTTACAACTCAACAAAAACACCACCACCAAAATGGTAAACAACACAACAGAAAATGGGCAAAGGATCTGAACAGACATTTTCCAAAGAAGACATACGAATGGCCAATAGGCACATGAGAGAATGCTCAGCTTTGGTCACTATTAGGGAAATGCAAATCAAAACCACAATGAGCTATCACTTCACACCCATGAAGATAGCTATTATAAAAAAGAAAGAAAAGAAAGAAGACAACATGGTGGCAAGGAGTGGAGAAATTGGAACACCTGTGCAAATGTAAAATGGTATAGCCCTTATGGAAAACAGAATGCCACTTCCACAAAAAATTACACTTAGAACTACCATATGATCCAGCAGTTCTGCAGCTGGGTATATATATCCCAGAGGAGTGAAAGCATAGCAGATACTTGGACATGCACATTTATAGCAGCATTATTCATAACAGTCAAAAGGTGCATACAACCCAGGTGTCCATTGATGGGCGAATGGATAAGCAAAATGTGACATATACATAGAATGAAATAGTAATCAGCCTTAAAAAGGAATGAAATTCTGATACACCTATCGTCTGTCTGTCGTATGGCTCACTGTTGGGCTGCCTATTCTGGTGCTTCTAACTGTGGAACTTTTTTATCTGATTTACAGGTATGAATAGTAAACTTAATGCACTTTATTCATTCCTTTACTATTGGCTGTTGAAGTTGTTTCTTACCCTGTAATGATGCTGTGATGAACATGCTTTTACATAGATCTGTATGTACTTTTAGTTAACAAACACACACTCACTTAATTCTTACTATGTAGATATTTTCTATGCTCAACAATCTTCACTCATTTCGGACTCAGAACAACACTTTAGCACCAATTCTTTCATGATCCACATTTTGCAGTTGAAGAACTTTTGCTCCCATCTCTCTTTGTGGAGAGAGAAATGAGTCTCCCTTTGGTGCTTCTGTTGGGCTCTGTATTTACTTTCACCACAGAACCTCCTAGCATTTATTTAGTGTAGAAGAGTCTGTTAAATCCAGGAGAAACAGAAAGGTTAAGGAACTTGCCTAAGGTCATATATGCAGTAGTTAGATTTAAGCCCTACCAATCCAACACTACCATGCAACCATACCAGGCTGCGTTGTTAGTTAATTCCAGTAAATTCTTAGAATTTGAATTATTGAAGTAAAGAATGTGAAAAAACTATCTTTCTTTTGTAGTTATTATCCAATTTATTTCCAAGGTATTTGGATCAACTTACAATCTCACCAAAAACATTTAGAGATGTCACTTTGCCTTGCCAACTAGGGACTTTCTTCCTCTCCTATTTTAATGGTAGACCCTATGCTTTACATTTATTTCTTAAATTATTTGTTGTTATGGACATTTCTTTGCATATATTTAATGGTTACTTGAAGTTATTCTACGATTTTTTTCTTTGCCCATCATTCTGTTCTTACTAATATAGAGGTTCTGATCTATGGAATATATTAATTACTCTTCTCTTAAAAATAATGCACATTGTTTTCATCCGCAGGAGCAACTTTGTTCCTCTAGCTACATACTGCTAAATTGCTTTTTCATAATAACTCTACAGATTTATATGTGACAGTGTGTGAAACACGAAAAAGCAACCCAAGCTGCTGCCCCAGTCTCTTCTGGTTCACTGAATACCTTCCCAACTGTTCTTCGTGCCTCCCATGTGGCTCCGTGTTACGCTGTCTCTTCTACAAAGTGTGAGCTTTTAGAATGAAATTTTAAGCACACGTAAGTTTTTGCATGTTTCTCAGTGGTGAAGAACGTTTCACCTGAAAGTCTTAGCAAAGGCTGTAGAGCCTTTCATGCCTTCCTCCTTCTCTCTCTAGAGGCGGCGCTTCTCACCATCCCACGCCACCTGCCGTGCCCGCCCTCCGTGCGCACTCGGCCATACTGGGCTGCACGCACGGCTGCGTCTTACTGCTGGGCCTCCGCTCCTCTGCCCTCTCTGCCCTGCGCCACCCTGCTCAGGCCTTCAGAGTGAACATCTGATCACTGGAACTTGTTTATCCTATAAATTTTTGCTCTCATCTCCCTTCGCGGAGAGGGAAATGACTGTTCCTTTGGTGCTTCCATTGGGCTCCATATTTACTTCCATTGCAGAACCTTCTAGCATTTATTTAGTGTAGAACAAGGTTAAATCCAGGAGAGCTGGACAAATTCCCTTGTGCTTCTGAGTACCTATACCAATGTCACATGGACAACAGGCATAAATAATTGATGCTTTCTGTCTCTAATCACCCAGCTAGGTTGCTCTTTATTAGCCTTGCAGCTCTCTGTACATGCCTTCACCCCTCAGGGCTGAAGGTTCCTAATCTGTTAAAAGAATAAAAGTATGTAAGCCAGAAATCGTAGGGTTGTTTTGAACTTTATGTAGGATAATAGTTGTAGTGTCATTGATAGTCAATAAATACTTCTTAGAATCACTTTCTCTAAGGGGATTTAAATTCGGGAGTTTGTTTTCATTCTACTTTTCTATAATAAAAAACTATACATTTTTGCCTCTTCAATATTATTTTTCTTTTGGCTGAATATGAAAGAACTTTTTGCTTGAACTTTCTCTTTCCTGCTTTCAAATCTTAATTTACTGAAAGAGTTTGTATTACATATTAGTATGAAAGTAATTGTTCCTCATCTGATCTTTGGGTATTGTCAAATGGAGATGAGTGGATGAGTGCATTAATCCTTGCCTTTTGCGAAAAAACAGCATATATATTTAAACATATTGACAAATAGTATCTGGATTCCTCAAACCTCCCTTTGGCACAAAAATTATGAGATGCTTTGGTGTCCTTTCACAGTGGTCCACTGCCTAGAAGACTCATTCATATCCATCACCTCTTAAAATTTCCACACTATATGGGTATAAAATATCCTTCTCTACTTTGCTACCTTGTGAGTAAAAATGATTTCTGAATCTGATAAGATTCAGACAGTCCTCAGTGAGAGCCTGCTCATCCCGGAGCGAGTACCGTCTAGTTCCACTGAATCTTCAGGCTCCGAGTATGTCAGTTACATCTGAGCGATGGTCACCCGGGTGAATAGGAGATATTTTCCTACTTAGTTTTATTTGTGTGTGTGTGTATGTGTGTGTGTGTGTGTACACGTGTATCCCTAGCAAAAATCCTCTCGAACTATTGTTTATTCAAAACACTAAAATCATTTTTGAGGATGAGTGGAAATTATCAGCGAGGAAGCATTCTAGGTAGAGGTTACACAGCACTACAATATTGGGTCAGAGTAAGGTGCTAACTGAATTAGTCAGCTCCCCCTCCAGTCTATACCAGGTAAGAGAACCAGCCTGCTTTATGCTAAAAGACAGAAACAGATCATGAAATGTTTTAATTATTGACGATCCCATCGAAAAATCTTCTTTCTGGGCATAGTTTTTGAGAAGTAGCAAACTTTCTCATCTTTACTTTTTAATAAAATGCCATCACCTTGACAGTTAGTGCTCTTCCACGTGACACAACACATCAGCTACTCTCGAATTCTACTTCATCCAACCGTGAAAGCAAAAACTGCAGACTGGCGCTCACAGCATTGTGTTCCCTGATCAAGCGTAGCATCACTGCCAACTGTCCTTATTAAGATGAATAAATAACTTCTTTCATGTATAGAGTCGTCTCTAGATCCCCTAGCACATGAAAGGAAGCCAGAGAAAGAATAATTCAATGAACATTTAGGAGCTTTTAAAAAAAATGCTGTAGCCATGCTTTCCAGAAGCAGAAATCCAGCAGGAATAGGTACACAGGGACCTGGAAAAGGAGTACTAAGGAATCGGATGGTAGTAAGGAAAATTTCTTCTTCTTATCATATAGGCTAATTTTTTCCTGAACCTTAAACTATTTCAGGGAAGAAAGGTACTAACGATATTTAGCTTAAACCATTTCTCTGACATCTGCCTTCTCTGATTCTTCCCCTGGATAATTCTACCCGTTTAAGTCACCCCCTTGGAGGGGCTTCCTGACTCACAGATTATGTTACGGCCCCCTTGTTTATGCCCCTGCATTTACAGTAATGACTTAAGTTATAATAACTCCTTAGAATGTGTGTCTTCCCGTCTCGATAGTAAGTTCTGTTATAGCAGGATGACCAGTATTGTGTGCTCAGAGGCATCCCAGGGCTGCCTTATAGTAGGCAGTCAGTAAACATTCATTTAATGAATGAATATGTGAATAAAACCCCTGAGAAGCAATCCCCCCCGATTGAGAAACACTGCTTTACGTCTGTGTGATGCATGATTGTTCCACATACAATATTGACTTCTAAAGAACATAATTCTACAGTTAATATTGAAAGGAGCATTATTTTCCAGATAGGATTTGCCTTTCTTCCCCACAACTGAATATACGGGTTTAGCGGTGTTTTGTGAACTTGGGAACATTCTCCTGGATCCAACCCTGGTCTTTGTCATATATCACTTTAAACATCTTCCCCAATTCCCCATACTTTAAGACTCTATCTGTTTCAGAAGCAAAGGTCGTATTGTTGTGAATACAGTGCACCCTGGGTAGTTTTTCATTGCTTCCTAGGAAATCTGGAAGAATTATTGAAGTTATTTTTAGTCCAAATGACTCTTAAAGGCATCATTCATCTGTCTCAGTCACTCACATTTGTCATTTATTTCAGAGTTCCTTTTACATTAGCTCCACTCTGGTAGAATTTAGATGACCAAGGGCAAAGTTGTTTGGGCAAAGGTGAGGAGAAGTTAAAAGGATTGTCACTTAAATTACCTTTCTTCACCTGCTGCTTGAGGAAAAGTCTCCTTTCTTTGAGTAACATGTTGCTATTAAATACCATTTATATTTTAGTCAGGGACTGAAATAACAGAGTGCAGACATCCCAGAATAGTGTGAGCCCGTTTTGTTGAAATGCCTTGGAGTAATTTTCATGTACCTTAGCACATGGCTTTATAGGTAAATTTGAGGTATGGGATGACAGGGACTGGAAAGAGATGGTCTCCTTTTAGACTTTGCAACATTGATTTTTTTGCCTACAGAAATCCCGGAGAAGGTATCATTTTTAATAACCCTCACCAGGGGCAGTGCCCAATTACCTGACACGGTACCTCCTGAAGGGATTGATTCTCGCTGAGCAGAAGCACTACCAGCATCAGTTCAGCAGAACGACTCCGAGTATAACGATGTGAAACAGGGGTGTCCGTTGACCATTCAGTCCTTAGGACAGGGTGACGGCCACGGAGCAAGCAGTATTGATGGCTGTTGGCACCTGTCCAAGTCTCCAGGGCTGTCTTCCGTCTGTTCTCACGTTTACCAGGGGTCGGTGGCTGCAGGAGCAGAAGGCCGATTTGTTAGCCCTGGTTTCTCTCTCGTAGCGGTGGAGATGAATACCGTGAGCACTGGGAACGTCCCTTCTCAAGGAATCTCCTGCAGAACTTCTGCCAGTTGTATTCATTTGACAAACAAGGAGCTCTAGAAACATTCTGGTACTACAGGATGGAAAGATCAGAGTTCCTCTTTGAGATCAGCCGGTTGAATCCCTCATTTAGTGAGTGATCTCAAGGGCAGTTGAATTGGCCAAGTCCACGTGACTAACTCTTAGCAGAACTTGGGTCATTTGACTCCTTAAGTGGGAAAAAAAGTTTTTATACCATATATTGCCTATACTTTAATGTGACTTTTGATGACATGGGGCGGTTGGAATTTCTTATTTCAGGCTGTCGTCACAAAATACCACTGACTGGGTGGCTTAAACAACAGGAACTTATTTCTCACAGTATTGGAGGTGGAAGTCCATGATCACAATGCCAGAAATCATCCTTAAATTCTCTCCTTAAATTCTAGGTGCTGCATTTTCACTTTGTGTCCTCACTTGGTCTTTTCTCCGTGTGTGAAGATGGAGAGAGAGAGAAAGCAAGCTGTTTGATGTCTTTTTTTAAAAATAAGGACACTAAGTGCATCATAGGGTCCCCCCTCATGACCTCCCCTAAACCTGATTACCTCCCAAAGGCCCCTTCTCCAAATACTGTCACATGTAGGTTAGGTCTTCAACATGTGAACTAGGGGGCTGAGGAGGGGAATAGTTTTGGCACATGAGTTTCTTTGGAAATGCACAGATCTGAAAAGAAGGCTCTGTGGACTGTTACAGAGTGGTGTGAAATTGCTCTTTGGGTCAAGATTGCCAAGAGGGGCCAAAGAAGCCGAGGCAGCTTGACCACGTGTAGGTGAAATTTACAATCTTATCCCACTGAGACCACTGTTCCACCTAACAGGGAACATCCTTCCATATGAGCTGCTGATGTTTGTTTAGGCAGGTAACCGCCTGTGGCCGTGACTTCTCAGTGGCATTGGAAGAGCAGCTCTCTTCTTCCTCCATCCTGCTACGTCTCCCCATATTGGTCATTTCTAATTTAAAAAAATGCTTTCCTCCCTCTTGCTCTAATGATGGTATCTCCGTCTTATTTTGGTTACCTTTCCTTCAACCCCATATATACGTGGAATGCTTGCTTCTCAGAGCTGTGCAGAATTATCCCTGGAGGACAGCAGCTGGTACCCAGTGTTTTGGGAGAGTTACACCAGCCAGAAAAGAACTCAGTGAGGCAGCCGGCAGCCACAGCACCATGAGCATCAGCTAAGACTTCCTCTTGGGCTTCTCTGCCCTTTAATCCTTCTCCAGCTCCTGCCAGTGGTTTTTTTGGGGTATATCTTTGTTCTCTTTCTGTCCTAGTTCTTTTCTTACACACTGCAGTAGATGTCAGTACACTTTTATTTCCATTATTTGAAGCTGACCCAAGCCTTGATGCCTGGATTTTAGACTTGTGTTTGAGAGAAATATAATGGTTTCAGCACATCATGATTATCAGATGTGAATGTCAGGCGCTCATAAGATTCTTTACTCCCTCGATGTACTTGTAGTTACTTGTAGGAGATATCATTGGTAAGCACACTCTAAATCTGTGTACTTTTCTGGTTGTTTGTAGCCCTTATGTTAAAATTTATAATTCAGAGAAGTTCGGTACTAGACTATTCTGCTAGCACATAAGAGTTAAGAAAAAAAAGTCATGAGTTTTAAGTTGTCTTGACTGTAATTCTATATACTTTGCTATAAATACTGGCTTACCAATTTGTTCTTTTTTGTGTCACTAAGTTCTGTTTAGTGACTCACTACGAAATCCCCTCACAAGAGTCCAATTCTGGTTTCTTTTATGTTTCCTTTTTTAGTTAAATAACTACCTAGGTCACTGCATGTCTCTACAAATTACACTCAAGAGCATCTGTTCTTCAGTCAGTCAAGCCTTTTCCCAATTTGGCGCTTGACCACCCTTCTTTCAGGCTGCTGCTTTTGCATAGAAAAAGTCAGCCTAGACAAAGCATCGTTACCGTTCCAACTATTAAGAATGGCCCATAGTTGAACTCTTAACTTACTGGCTCCATATAAATTATTAAAATGAGAATAAACACTCAACCAGCAAAGAACTAAGATAGAACTTTGGATAGGAAACCAAGTAAGAGTCTGCCTTGAAAATGATCAGTAGAGCCTCTGCAGAAGAACAGACTGATGTCCCATAAGGAGAAAATGTTGTTAAAGCGTAATTTTAAAGAAGACAGTAATGCTGGCTACGTGGATTGCAGCGTTTATTCATTCCATCAGTAGTTACCAAGTCGCCACCAGATGCCAGGCACTGGGCTCAGTGCTGGGAATAAAACTGAATAAACTAAAAAACAAAAAACCCCGAAGAGCATAGGAGACTTATTACCTTGTAATGTGTGTACCATGCGTGCAGCACTAACCATGATGCTTGTATTGAAATGGACTCTGGTGAACTCAAAGGCAGAGCAGCAAAGTGTTGAATAGCGTAGGCTGCTTGATTTCAAGCTCTGTCGCTGACTGTAAGTGAACGTCCAGGCCTTGTTTTCCTCATCTGCCAGGTAAATGATTCATAGTGCATACCTCAGGTGTTGGTGTCGTAATTGAATGAGTTAATACAGGTCAGCATTTCAAATACTACCTGGCAAATAGTAAGCATGCAGTAAAGCCAGGCCAAATCTAATCCAGCAATGTGCAGTGATAAAAAAGGATTTGGAAGCAGTGTGTGGATTTAACAGGAAAGAGTTTTTTGCTTGATTAGTAATGTCTAATGTATGATTGATTAGTAATGCCTGCAGTGAGTAGGAGGCTGGGGGGTGGCAGGCATGTGTGCTGCTTACATAGCCTCTCTGCTGTCTTTCGCTCACTTTGTAGATAAAGAAGCTGAAACACAGATTAAAATATACAGCCAACATGACATACTTAGGAATAAGGCTAGAATTACCATTCATGCCACTATGTTAATTTTCTTAGACCTCACAAATCATTTATTATTTGTAAAGAAACAATTTTCAGACAAGGCTATAAAAAGTTTCTCCAATGAAGAAGAGAAAATCTTACAAAATATCTATGTCAGCAATATCCAAAGGAACTAAATAGAGAATATAATTCAGCTGGTTTGCATTGGATTTATACATTTTAGAGGTAAGCTATGGAGTTCTTTGTTGAGTCAGCTCTTTACAAATTCTGTTCCTTTGTTTGACTAGTGACTTTTAAACATAACTAGTTAAACTCATCCTAAGGTCATTTTCGTACACTTTTCCACAGCACCATGAAATGTGCATAAGAATTTATGTCGTCACGACAGTGTGTACAGACTGGTTGGTTCTCATGTATAAGTTTATGTGAACTGGCAGCCTCGAAACGACGTGCTTTTTTTTTTTTTTTCAAATTAGAAGATATTTACTAGTAGCTCTGGGTAGGAAATTCAGTGAATCCATTAAACCTGGTCGTTAAATCTTTATCTCCTCCTGTGTTCACAAAAGAAATAGTTTCTTCTTTCTTCATAGCTGGGGAAATTAAGACACAGAAGTGAATTTTCTGTGAAATGAGCCACAAAAAGCAGAAATGAACCCACGAGAACTGGCTTCGCTTCCAGCGTGCTAACTGTGTTGCCTCTTAAAAGTTGCCCTACATTCTGCTTTTGGCAGAAAACGTGGGGAATTCATGGGTGAACATTTCTAAAACAAGAGGATCATGTCTCTTTGTTTTGGAGACAAAGAAATATAGTGTAATATAGCTCTGTCGGCACGTAGAGCTCAGGCTCTCAGCTTGTAGTGTGATGAGGGAGCTGACGCTTTGTCAGGTACAGTGGGTGCCAACCAATTGTTATTAAGTTAGAGTGAATAAGGAGTGCTACTGTATCGAAGAGGTGAATGAACATTTTTACTTCCCTAAGAAGTTGTGAACTGCAAAGCTATCTGTTCTGAGATCTACAGGATTTATTAAGTCACTTAGGGATCGATATTAGGTGGACACACAGACACATAAACACACACACAAATAGAACGGTGTACTGAATCCCAGCAGAAATTCTGTTTAAATCAAAATCTTACTAAACAATAAAGAATAAGAGAATTGCAATGAAGAGTGAATAACAGAAGTGTATGGATTAAATAGGTTCTTTGCTACTGGTAGTTTCCAAGGCAGGGAAGCATAAACACCAAGAGCAGAAACAAAAACAAAATCCCCCAGATCACATGTAGTTACCGTGACTACTGATTTTTGGCTGTCTTACATACATTTCCTTTTCAAACGTCCCCGTGTTTATTTTGAGGACTCATCCTTCCCCACATCACGCGTAGTTTTGAAGGGAGTCCACTCCCCACAGGAGAAATGAAGGCTGTCATGTGAAATCAGCTGAGACAATCAGCATCTTCCTTCTAGGGTGCTGGATCTGCAACAGCCCTTGCGTCAACAGAGGCTTGTTGTGTCCGCTGCCTTTAAACCATCGCTGTGGTTCCTGCTTCCTGCTGCTGCTTGTCCGTTTATTTATCCCTTTCCTAGCCACATCTCTGCCAGCTGCCTCATTTTATTAACATCCTCATTGAGCGATAATAAACTTGCAAGTCAGTGCACGTATTTTAAAGCATCTGCTTTGGTAAGTTTTGACATACACCCATGAAATCATCACCACAATCAATATCCATCTCTCTCAAAGTTTCCCGTTCACCCCTATCTCCTCTTCCTCCATATCCCCTACTCTCCAGGAAACCACTGATCTTCTGTCACTTTTGATTAGATGGCATCTCCTGACATTTTATATGAATAGAATCATGCAAAACGAATGATTTCGTCTGTCTTCTTTCACTCTTCCTAAGTATTTTGAGGTCCATCCATGTTGTAGCAAATACCACTAGTTAATTCCTTTTCATTGCTGTGTCATATGCCATTGTATAGATAGACAAGTTTGTTTATTCATCTGTTGATAGAAGTCTTAATTAGTTCAAATTTTAGGGTATTAGAAGGGAAGTTGCTGTGATCATTCATGTACGATAGTTTGCCATCTCAGATGTATGGGTTTCTCTCTCTGAATAGTTCTCTTTTCTTTGCCTCTTAGTCGCATGAACTCTGATTGCCTCATTCTCTGATTTCTGAGCTCTGTCCCCTCAGTGTGGGGAGTTTGTCTGTGTGCCTGCCCTCCAGAGTGGCCTGGAAACATCTCCAGGCTGTCAGCTGGGATATGCATACATCTGACCTCGTTTGTTTTCAGGCTCTCGGGAGTCACTGCCCAGCATTGTCTGAGATCCAGGTTCTTGAAAACCATGATTCCATGTGTGTTTACTGTTTTTCTGTGGTAGTGATGTCTGCACTTTTTCTAATTTCAATAATTTGAGTCTTCTTTTTTTCTTAATCCATCTAGCTAAAGGTTTATCAGTTATTGTTTGCTTCTTTTAATTTCTATTTTGTTTATCTCTGTTCTAACCTTTATTATTTCCTTCTTTCTGCTACCTTTGGGTTTAGTTTGTTCTTTTTCTTGTTCCTTAAATTGTAAAGTCGTTTATTTCAGATCTTTCTTGTTTTTAAATGTAAGCATTTTTAGCTCTAAATTTCCCTTTGCATCCCATTCATTGTGTCCCATAAGTTTTGGTATGTTGTATTTTAATTTCCCTTTGTCTCTTAAGTATTTTGTAAAATTTCCTTTTTGTCATTTTTTCTTTGACCCTCTGGTTGTTTAAAAGTGTACTTTTAATTTCCACAGATTTGTGAAATGTCCAGTTTTACTTCTGTTACTGATTTCTGGCTTCATGCTGTACTGGTTGGGGAAGATACTTGTGTGACGTCTTTCTGACTAATCCTGCTGAGACTTAATTTCTGTCCTAACATATAGTTTATTTTAGAAAATGTCCCATGTACACTTGAGGAGAATGTGTATGTTGATATTGTTAGGTAGAATGCTCTATGTATGTCTTATTAGATCAAGATGGTTTAATGTGTTAAGTCCTCAGTTTTTTTTACTTCTGTTTGGTTCTATCAATTATTGAGAGTAAGATATTTAAATCTTCAATTATTATTTTAGACTGTCTGTTCTTCCCTTCAGTTCTGTTCAGTTTTGCTTCATATATTTTGATGGTCTGTAATTAGATATGCAAATAATTATAATTGTTATATCTTATTGTATTAAAACTTTTATTAACATATAATGTGTCCTTGTCTCTTGTAAACTTTTTTTGATTTAAAGTATCCTTTGTCTGATTTTAAGATAGCCATTCCTGCTCTTTTTTGATTACCATTTGCACGGAGTATCTTTTTTCATCTTTTTGCTTTGAATCTTTTTGTGTGTTTGGCTCTGTAGTGAGGGTCTTGTAGACAGCAGATAGTTGGATCATGTGCTTTTATCCATGCTGTCAATCTTTGTCTTTTGATTGAAGAGTTTAATTCATTTACATTTAAAGTAATTGCTGATGAGGATGTCAGTCATTTTGCTGTTGGTTTTCTGTATGTATTCTTTTGTGGATTTTGACCCTCTTTTCCTGCATTACTATTTTCTCCTCTGTTTCATCTATTTTTGTAGTGAAACATTTAAATATCCTTCTCATTTCATTTTATATAAAAACAAATACACCATAAAGCAAATATTTCAATAGTGAGTCACACAAAATTTTTGACTTCCCAGTTCATATAAAAGTTACATTTACACTATACTGTAGTCTATTACATGTGCAACAGCATTATATCTAAAAACAATGTACAGACCATAATTGACAAGTACATTATTGCTAAAAAATACTAACCATCAGTTGAGACTTAAGTGAGTCATAATCTTTTTGCAGGTGGAGGGTTTGAAATATTGAAAGAATTACCGAAGTCTGACACAGAGATATGAAGTGAGCAAGTGCTGTTAGAAAAAATGGTGCAGATAGAGTTTCTCAGTGCTGTGTTACCACACACCTTCAATTTGTTTAAAAAAAAAAAGCAAAAAAAAAGCAGTATCTGAGGAGCTCAATATGGTGAAGCACAATGAAATGAGATATGCCTGTATTTATGGCTGTTTTCTTTATGGTTACTGTGGGGATTACATTTACCATCTTAGAATTATAACACTCTAATTTTAATTTACCAGCTGAACTTCAACAACATACAAAAACTCTGTTCCTTTAATATCTTCATCCCCACCCCTTTCAGTTGTTGATGTCACAAAATTACATCTTTATACATTGTGTGCCCCCAAATTTAAACAAATCATTCTCTTAATGTATAATCTTTGAAATTATGTATAAAGCAGAATGTGGAAATTACTAACCAGAGTTACAGTACGACTAGTTTTTTGACTAATACTGTTTTTTAAAAATGTTAGTCTATAGTATGTATAAAGCAAAAAGTGGAGTTGCAAAACATGGTTAGAATAATACTAACTTTTATAATTACCCATGTATTTATCAAGATTTTTCTTTCTTCATATGACAGCTGCTGTCTGAGTGTCCTTTTATTTTACCCAGCGGGACTCCCTTGCACACTTCTTGTAGGGCTGGCCTAGTGGTCATGAACTCCCTCAGCTTTTGTTTATCTAGAAACGTCTTTTAATTTTTTCCTCACTTTTCAGGACAACCAGATAGAGGATTCTTGGTTGGCAATTTTTTTCTTTTAGTACTTTGAATATATCATCCCACTGCCTACTGGTCTTCAGAGTTTCTGCTGAGACTCTGCTGATAATCTTGTTGAGGGTCCCTTAGATGTGACAAGTAGCTTTCCTCTTGCTGCTATCAACATTCCCTCAGTTTTTGGCTTTCAAAATTTATGTTGTAATGTGTCTTGGTGTGGGTCTGTTTGAGTTCATCTTGCTTGGGGTTCATTGAGCTTGGATGTTTACATCGATACGTTTCATTAAATTTGGGAAGCGTTCAGCCATTGGGAAGAGCGCAGGCCCTTTGCACTGGAGGGCACTTCAGCCGCTTGGGGAGGGGCTTGTACAGTTGGGAGAGGCACAGCAGCGGTGGCCGCCTGCCTCTGTGTCTGCAGCCCTGTGATTAGAGGCAGCACGCAGTCATCAGACTGCAGATCCTTGATATTTGGGAGATGCTACCCCATCCGTTTTGCCCGTCCTGGCCCCCGCAAGCTGTGGGCAGGAGCCTTGGAACATGTGCACAGCTGCCGGCCATTCGGCTGGGGTGGGAGATGAATAGCCGCTACCGTACTAAAAAGCTGAAAGTGACCCAAATTAACAGCAACAGTTCACCGTCCGAGCCTGTCCTGGAAGTTACAAGCCCTTAATAGAGGCCAGAGTTCCAGAAGAGTGACATCAGGCAGATTCTGCCAGTGCACTTGTTGTCATGGTGGGGAGACAGATTCCTGGTTTTTCCTACTGGGCATCTTCCCAGAATCCTTTAATTTGCTTTTTAAGCTTAATGCACAGTGACATTATTTCATTTAAAACGTGTATGTCTATACTGTCGTGTTTGATGATTATGTAGTACACAATTTCCTAGATCAAAAGTTGGCAAATTTCTTCTGTAAAGGGTCATATCGCAAATATTTTAGGCTTTGCAGACACATGTGGTCTCTTTGATGATGCTCCCACTGCTGCTGCTTTTTCTGCCTACTTTTCTTCCTTTTCTTACACAACTAAAAAAAAGTTAAAGCTATTCTTAGCTCAGGGGCCATCATTTGGATACATTATTAACAATAAGCTAAATAATAAGATTTTCCTCTAATTTGCTACCACAAACATCACTATAATATGAAAGAAAAATAGATAATAGTTACAAGATATCCAAATTTTTTGTCTTCTCCTTCCAGCTTTTCTGTTATTTTACTGATGATAAGAATTTCCTCACTAAGTAAAAGAGACCTATTTTTCTGGTCTCTAAATTTTATTAACTTAATGGCAAAAGGTTACAACAGATTCTTTCATTTTTTTTTAATTGAAAACTGTTTTTTTCATTTTTTTGGTGTATATATTTATTGAAGTATGGTCAATTTACAATGTGTTAATTTCTGGTGTACAGCATAGTGCTTCAGTCATACATGAACATATGTATATTCATTTTCATATTCTTTTTCACTGTAAGTTACTTCAAGATATTGAATATAGTTCCCTTTTCTATACAGTAGAAACTTGTTGTTTATCTGTTTTATATATATTAGTTAGTATCTGCAAATCTTGAACTCACAATCTATCCCTTCCTGCTCCTTTCCCCTTCTGGTAACCAGAAGTTTGTTTTCTATGTTTGTGAGTCTGTTTCTGTTTTGTAAATAAGTTAATTTGTCTTTTTTTTCTCTCTTTTTTTAAGATCCCACATATAAGTGATATCATACGGTATTTCTCTTTCTGGCTTACTTCACTTAGAATGATGATCTCCAGGTCCATCCATGTTGCTGTAAATGGCATTATTTTATTATTTTAGATTCTTTCATTTATTAATTCAACACATATTTACTTAGAGCCCATTAAGTACATGACAACATACTGGTAGTCAAGTCTATTAGTGGTTGTTAGTAGAATGAGCCCTCAGTCAAAACAGATTATTAGTACCATCATCTTAGCTGTCCCTTTTACTGTGTTTTGTAGAACACGTTTAACCTGGGGTGGATCTTATGGGTTTGACACTGTAAACTTGTTGAGGAAATGTTGTCCAAAAAATTAGGTAGTGAAGAGTGAAATTTAACATGTCGATTTTCTCAGTAACCTTGCACAAGTTAATAACAATTGAAAATGGCAAACTGAAGTTTTATTATCCATTTAATTAATGGATTATGTCTTGGGGGATAACTTGATGGGGGAGAGGGGCATGGAGTTGTTCTGATGTCTGGTATCTTGGTTACAAGAGTGGCTAAGAAGCAAAGTCTGTCCAGAAAGCAAGTGTCACAGGCAGAGGGTGCACACTGGGCGTTTGGGTGCCCTGCCTCCAAAGACATGTTTCATTACTTAAGGTTTGTGTGTCACATTTTAAACTGACCCTTTTTGTTGTTTAAATAAAAAAAAAAAAACAACTTTTTTTTTCTAGTTCCAAGTCCCTTAGGAACAAAACTCTAATACAAAAAGAAAAAAATTGTGAAATTTGAGAATATAACAGATAGTTTTCTATGTACTTAATTAATACCCAGAGGTCTAAAATTTTGAGAAACAATTTAAGTGAATTCTCTGTCAGGCACTGTTTTGGGTGCTGTGGCTATATCAGTGGACCAAAAAAAAAAAAGGACCAACTCCTTGCTGTCATAGGTTTACCTTACAGTGAAGGGAAACTACAAATTGAAAATGAGTATATAAATAAAACGTAGTGAAAAGATCTATGGATAAAAGTATGCCCCCACTAAAAAAGGGGAGTATAAATGGCTAGGTCTCACTGTCAAAGTGGCATCTTTGGCTTCAGTCTCCAGGTAATATTTGTGCTGATGCCTAAAGGAGACAAGGAACTGAACTACAGGGATACCGGATGTGAGGAAGACTTTCAGACCAAGGTCCTCAGGCATGCGCAGTCTGGAGTGTTCAGGGAGCCGCGTGGAGGAGGCGGAGCGGCTGGACCATCATGGGGAAGAGAGTGGGAGTTGAGACCAGAGTGTGGCAGACCCAGACTGGGAGCCTGGTGGGCAGTGGGAGGGCTTGGCTTTCTAGGAGTGGGATAGGAACTCACTGATGGGGATAAGCAGAGCAAGAGTATGTAAAGTGACATCTGAGGGTTGTGTGGAGAAGACAGGGAGGAAGTAGGATCAGAGGGAGCACTCGGGAGCCTTTGGAAATAACCCACGCAAGACGGGTTATTGGATGATTTGGTACCTGATACTTGTACTGGAGGTGGTAAGAGGTGCTGGTCGATAAGACGTACGAGGTGAGAGGTTGACAGGATTTATGGATAACCTTCTTGTTTAATAATTTTTGCTTATTTTTCACTGTATCTACAAAATCTACAATATATATTTTTATCGGAGACATAAAACGTTTTCCCTTGAGGTTGACTGAAAAACAAAGATGCCTGCTATGTCTATTTTTAAAAAAATTCAAGTACAGTCAGTAGCATTGTGTCAATTTCTGGTGTACAGCACAATGTCCCAGTCATGCATATACATACATATATTCATTTCCATATTCTTTTTTATTAAAGGTTATTACGTTTTGTTCATCATTGTCCTGGAGGTCTTGGCTAAGGAAGTAAGACAGGATACAGTAATGGAGTTTTAAGAATTGAAAGAAGAAATTAAAATTTATTATGTTATTGTGATTGTATATACCTAGAATGCAAAAGAATCTAGAGATGAATTATTAAATACTTAGGAATATAGCTCCCAAGAGATATGCAAGACTCAGAGAAAACTATAAAGTTGCAATAAAAGAAAAATCTAAAGCAATGCAGAGATAGGGAGAGATATAAATCATGGTCACAGTCACAGAGCTCAATATTATAAAATTGTCATTTCTTCCCCAGTTATTTATAGATACAGTGCTATCCCCCCAAAATCTGAATACCTTAAAAATACAGGAACAGGTTTCTTTTCTTTTTGGTGGAACTTGAAAAGCTGATTCTAAAAATCGAGAGGAAAATACAGTGGAGAGAAAATCACAGACACTTGGGAAGAGCTGAGGGGAGAGGACCTGCTGCCTTGAAAGTCAAGATTTAGCCTAAAACTATGGAAATGAGAGTGTGCTCCTGTCTCAGACAGAAAAACCAAGTGCAGCAGAATAAAAACAGACTGAGGTGTCTAGGAGTGCCTGATTTATAGCAGAGGCAATGGTGCAGAGCAGGCAGAGCCAGGTGGTCTTTTGAAGAAATGAGGCTGGAACATTCATACTGGAAAAAAAGAAAGAAATATACCTCTACCTTATTTCATGCACATCAAAATCAATTCATTTTGATCATAACATAGAATATCCTCACAATCTCCAAATAGAAAACATTTTTTAAAAACAAGACCCAGAAGGCATCTATCAGTAAGATAAAAAATGGATAAATCCTGACTACATGGAATTTTTTGAAATTGTTGAGAGACAGCCTAAAGAGAGGGTAAAGGAAAGCCACATTGTGAAAATATATTTTTGACACATCACCAACCAAGAGCTTATGCTTAAAATGTGTAAATGCTTACAAAACCAATATAAAAAAGCATCTAATAAAAATGGCATAAGATGTGAGCAGGTGCTTCCCAAAAGAGAGTATCAGTGGGACCAAAAATGTCCCCAACCTCATTAATTTGGGGGAAATATAAATTAAAATTACAATGATATCAGTATGAGTCCACCAGATGAGCAAAAATTAAAATGTTTGACAATAGCTAATGTTGGTGAGGATGTGAAGTAATCAGAATTGTTACACACAGCAGATGGGAACAGAGGTTTATAAAACTGCTTGGAACAAAATTTGGCAGTACTGACTCCAACTGAAGATACACATACACCCTTTTCTATTCCTGGATGTTCAGTCTACAATACTGTATGCTTATAATATCCTCAGATACATGCAAAAGAATACACAGAATAGAAGTGTTCAAGACAGGTCTAAATAGGAAACAATCAAATGGCCATCAGTAATAGGTAAACACAGTGTGGTATATTCACACTGTGGGACATTATACAGCTTTGGAAATGAACTACAGAAATACACAACTGCATGGGTGAATGATAAAGACAAAACATTGTGTAAGCGAAGACAGGCACAGGTGGAATAAACAGTACATTTTACTATTTGTATAAACTTTGAAAAGAGGGTGAAAATAAACTGAATATATTAGAGATACTTAGGTAATAAAATTGTGAACAAAATCAAGGAAAGGAATCCCTTAAAGTTCAAAGTCGTGGTTGTTGCCAGAGGGTAGGAGGGGTGATGGTTGGGGAGGGTCAGCAGTGGGGAGCTGGTTGTGTTTTACGTCTTGATCCAGAGAGTGTGTCAGAGATTATTGTTTTATCACCATTTGTCAATCTGGGAATTTGTGTTTTATGTACCTTTCTGCTTGTTTCTTACTACATTTAACAATATTATAAACTGATGCTCAGAAAGTTAGAAAATCCATTGTATGTGACAAAGCTGGTAATTGACAAAGCTGGGATTTACTCACCGTCTTCCCTGCTTCAGAAGCTCTTCCCTTCTCCAGTATATCATTGGTTCTTAAATTATGGGTCGTGGACCACTGAGAAGAAAACAATGGCATGGATCCAGAGTGCACATTATAGAATTCCATGTAAAACTGATTCAGAATCTTTGTGTTGGTGGATCCATGAGTCTGCATTTTATCAGATACTTCCTGATAATTCAACAGGTGATTCCAAAAGCATGATGAAGTTGAAAAATCACTGCACCAAATCACAGTTAAATTTCCTTAGAAGGAAATGACTTAAATAATCTATGCCCTATGAAGATCTCACATCTTTCTCTTTATTCCAAGAAGGGAAGTCACTGTGACCATTAAAAAAAAAAAGATGATTGTACTTTATGAAGCCAAAAACAAGAGTTAGGATCAGGTGAAAACCAGCCTCTGGGAGTCCGGAGTTAAAAGTGAAACAGGATATTAAGGAATTTGGACGGTGTGCTGAGGCTGCCTATCCAGAGTCTGGACCCAGAGTGAGGCTGCCTTCCCGGCCTTCACATGTGATGTAGTGCGTGAGTCGGGGAGGAAGCTGATTCCTCATGGACTGTTTGTTTATTTCCATAGTCCTGTCGATATTAAACTTGTAACGCCGCCTTCAGCATTATTTTATCTCAGCTATTCTGGAGGTAACTACAGACAGTGTCAAGGGTTAGTTTCTTCCTACCACCAAAGAGGACTCTGACTGGGTCCCTGGTGTCTCCCTTCCCTTCATTTCAGTGATGGAGCCACCCTGCCAGACAGATGGAGAGAGAGTGTGTGTGTGTGTGTGCGCGCGCGTTCCTGAGATGTAGAATCCAGAGGAAAGATTGTAGGTGGGAAACAAGGAAGTGCGATAGAATCATGTGGGAAGATGACTCACTGGCAGGTGGTCTGGAGCAGGTGAGAGGCATCTGTCTGTGGATGAGGGGTCTGAAAGGCATTGATGCAAAACAAGTGAAAGGTTTTCTTTTGGGAGGAGTTTCTGTGATCACAGCACTGCTCAGAGGCCAGGCCACATGGGGTACAGCCTCTTCAGCAGACCTGAGTTGGAACTTGAAAGGGTGAGCAGGGCTCCCCTGGAGGGCAGTGCAGGCTCTGGTGGCACCAGTAAGCGCTGAGAGATGACAGAGGCCGGCTGAGTCGGCCGCTCTCCCCTCTCTGCCCCTGCAGGTACTCAGCCCAGTCCAAGTGTCTGTGGAGGGCAGTCAGGGGCGAGACATTTTTTTCTTTCTGCATCTCTGAACTGTTAGGCTCTGGGTCTCAGGCAGATCAACAAGATAACATTTTCACTTTCTAGAAATACTGCTTTTACTAAACCACCTGAGTAGAAGCATCCTTGCACAGTGAACAAATTAGGTCTTGTTTTCGGTAATACAGTAGCCTGTGTGGGGTATCGTGCTCACAGCCAGAGAACAGAACAATTTCTTCTTTATTTCCAGAACATTGGTACAAAGTGTAAGCAAACAATTGAGAGGCTGAATTTTAAATCCTTAGCTGTAGCCTACCTATTTGTTCCAACAGGGACCATTTTTAAAAAAATGTCTGTTGGCTTTTTTGGAGAAGCAAACTTAACTCATATTCTTTTCCAGACTGAAAATGACTTAGGACTAAAGATAACGATGCTGAACATTTGTACAGCACTTTATAGTTTGCAAAACCTCTCAGGGGTGTTTTCATATACGACCGCCTTCTCAGCTCTGGGAATACGGTTTGTTATTTGCACACCGCACTGAGGAGAACCTGAGTGGAGGATTTGGAGTGACTCGGCTGAGGTCACTTGAGCAGGATGTGACTGAGCTGGGCAAGAACCAGGTCTTCTCTGCTCTGTCCTGTGTGCTTTTAGCTTTATCACAGATAAGCTCATACAAACACACACACATACATACAGACAGCTATTTTTCAAGGACATGGTGAGTGTTCTCTTCAACACCTGCCACATATTTTAGCATCTGTTTGATTGAAATGGTTACCACCCTGGAAACACAAAAACGTCCGCGAGGTCTGGGACATTAAAATTATCAGGCAAAGTGATTTGGACATCATGAACTTCTTAAACAAGAACTGCTGTAAGTCACAATTATGATCTCCAATATGATGGATGACCAACGTAATCTCCTCAATGTGATGGAAGGTCATTTTAAGAAAGACCATTATCTCTAGCATGAATATCCATTATCTTTTTGGCAGACCAGGGCTCAGGTTCTGGTCCTGCCAAAGCTGTGTTTCCCCATCACAGAAACGTAATTTCTCTGAGGCTATGATTCCTGACCTGTGAAACAGAGGAAATGGCATCCCTCCTGCCTATTCACTGAAATACTAGATAAGACAAATCAGAGAAATTAGACAGTGTAGTGAGACTGTTTTTCACTTGTAATGTATTATACAAACATACTCAGCATGAAAGGCATTCTGGGTGACTGGATGTGATCTGTTGTGTCTCATGAATATTTTAATGTAGGTGTAAGGGCTTTTTAAAAAATCTAAAAAAAAAAAAAAGATCATGGGAAGAATAGGAGATTTTGAAATAACACAGAGTTCCCTTTTATACTTCAAATGACAAAAGTGAGTAGTGGGTCTCCATGAGTTTTAAAGGCACAATATGTATAAAATTGAGATCTGTAATAAATGCATGAATTAACTTTTAATGAAAATAGAAAGCTGAATGTTATTTATAAAAGTACAACTAATAGGAGCTCCTGCTCATGTAGATTCATTTTACTAAAACATAATGCTGTTTTAAAAGTGCCCACCAAATTCCTGGTATTAAATGGCAAATTTTGGTAAGAATATTTCATTTTGTTTTTCAAAAACAGAGGTTTGGGAATTTTTTCAGTGACAATAATGTGGAAACTGCAGATGACACAGCTGTAATGACACACTCTCACTCTGGAGATGTGTGAAGTGCAATGGTCCTTGAGTAAATCGCGTGATAATTTCCTTGCCTCACTAACAAATCTGTAAAAAGAAGAGGAAATAGACTGATTTGGCTCTTCAGAATGTAATATACCCATAACCATAAAGTGCTAAGTGGAGACTTTCTTAAAAGAATAAAAGACCACTGTGGTTATAGGAAATGATTTGTAATAAGACAGTGAGGAGTGTTAAGCGGGACTTTGTTTCCTGCATAGTCCTGCATGTAAGAGGATGTCTCTACCTGTAAACAGCCTATTAGCTGGAAGTAAAGTCAAGTAAATTGATCTACAGATAAGACCAAGAAGTGATAGGGCATGGATACGTTTGTTGGTTTTTTTGCCCTCAAACAACAGCACGTGGCTCCAGCCTTTGGCTGCCATATGAAGCAGCACAAGGGTGTGTCACGGCTGTGGGAGCAATGGCCCTGTAGTGGCACACCCAGGTGCAGCATCCTTCTCAGTGGGATTTCAGGATGGTCAGAGGTCTCTGGTGGCCTGTGTCAGGATTCTGTATCATGTATTCTGTCAAAGAGTACAGCCCATGACTTTGATGAAAATAGAACTACTTCTCAAAGTCTTAGTTTATGCAAAGCTGGGGAGAGTGGTAAATCAATTCAGTGGAGCTTCAATAAACAGAACAAATTCGACAGTCTGAAATTATGGTCTGAAATAAATAGTAAAATCTGACTAATAAAATAGAAATTCTTCCATTAAAGTTACACAAATTAATGACATGAAATAGAATTGCAGAGCCTGGTTTAACTGCAGTTTTAGAGGAGAAATGCCTTTCCTCTTGCTTCATATTTCTATATGGAGAGGCTTGTAATACAGTGACATTCCTGTTTTCTTACCCCATGACCTGCTTGCCTGGTGGGTCACAATCGTTAATTCACGACTGGTGGTGGGGCTGATCCTCTATACATGTGTAAGTGCTGGAGGCCACTCTTGCCCCTCCAGCCTGGGGCATTTCAAGACAGCAGTTAAGGGCATGTGCACCTGCTCTACAAAATCAAGTTACTTATGATTGTACTGTTCCAATACCCAGGTTTACAGGAACCAGGCGTAAGTGGTGGCAAAACCATTGTGTTCACACTTAAACTGCACACTTACATTTAGCTTGCATCTTTAATAAGTTTCCATCCAGGTGACTTTTGTGTCCTTTAATTTACCCAAAGTCTTGTGGGCAAAATTGTATTATTGCATTCCCTCAGACTCAGATAAACCTATTGTGAAACAGCCTAAAGGTATTAATATTTAGCAAAGAATGTAGATGATTTAAAGGTAGAGAATAATCATGCTTTTAAAATATGTGAAGGACCCTTTTTGAATAGGGATTACTCTGTGTAGCCTCAGAGTGAAACAGATTTTTGTTAAATATAGAGAAAATATTTCTAGCAATTAAAGTGGGGACAAAAGAATTCATTTAAGAATCTTCCAAGAGCCAATCACAGTGCAGGGAACTGAAGATGCAGCCATGAACCTGCCTACTGTGATTCTCTTCCCTCATGCAGTTGGCTATTCAGCTGGAGGAACAAACAGATGATCACATCGTAGTGTGATGAGGACCACTTAGAGAAAGTACAAGGATGTTACTGGAACACATATAACAGACTGTCTCACCCAGTCTAGTCAGATGAGAAGGATTCCCAAAGGAAGTGCATCAAGTTAACAACTAAAGATGATTGATCTAAGTGCAGGAAGGGGAAACAGAACAGCATGTGGAGAAGTTCAGAGAGGAGTAAAGATGTAAGGCACTTGGACTTCATCCTAAAGATAATGGGAAACAGCTGAAAGTCGAAGTGTTCCAAAATCAAATTTTTAATTTTAAAAATTTACTGTTCTGTAAAGAATACAGGATGGTACAAGAAGAGGGGTGATACAGATGGAGTGTGGGGATGAATGGCTCGGGAGGTGGTGAGCTCCCATCACATGAAAGGTTTGGGAAGATGCTGAATGACCATGCAGTTATCAAAGGTGTGATATATAAGCTTCATATTTTGACTAAGTGTACCGTCATCTGTAAGGGCATTGCGGCCTCTAGATTCCTCCCCTGCCCTGCTTAGCCAAGTTGAATAGAACTGGTGAAGGTCATGACTCCTCGAAATTGGAGGGGTTAGCAAATGTTCAACCAAATGAACGCTTCAGCGTAACAGCTGTGGTTTCTCCATCTAACCACTCAAATACGTGGTGATTTTCTGATATGGAGGTGGTGAGGACTGAGCTCTGTGATGGGGTGAATTTTTTGATATATCTGTATTCAAAAAGGCATCATTACTTGAAATTTAACATTCCCTAGTGAGCATTTGGAGATAGAATTGGTATTATCAGGGGCCATTAGAGATAAGTGGAAGCAATCTGCCTAAATTATGGCTGGTGGTTTATATATATGATTTTACAAATATATATATAAAATTTACATATTCAACTCTTATCAAAGTCATATATGCATATATTTTAACAATTGGTTTAAACCAAACTTTTTTAACATTTTTTTATTGATTTATAATCATTTTACAATGTTGTGTCAAATTCCAGTGTAGAGCACAGTTTTTCAGTTATACATGAACATACATATATTCATTGTCACATTTTTTTCTCTGTGAGCTACCATAAGATCTTGTATATATTTCCCTGCGCTATACAGTATAATCTTGTTTATCTATTCTACAATTTTGAAATCCCAGTCTATCTCTTCCCACCCCCCACCCCCTTGGCAACCACAAGTTTATATTCTATGTCTGTGAGTCTATTTCTTAAACCAAACTATTAACAGTGAAAACCAGCAGTCTCCCTCACACCCTCCCCAAACCTCAAGTGCTGTTCCCGAGGGGCGTTTTTAGCTTTGAAAGCTGTTGCTTCTGGCATGTGCTTCTTCTGATGTTTATTCTATTTCTTTACCTATCTCTCTTAGAAATTATCTCTTGGCTTCGGTTATAATAGATATAAATCTAAACTTACTTTCTTCTTCCCAGCTTTAATTTCAGCCTCTGTAAAATATAAGAGAACACTAAGCATTCAACCAGTAGATCACCGTGGGCCTCAGATGAGGTCGTCTCAGAGCTCTGGCACTGACACCGAGTGGAATCTGTCTTTCACCCGCATTTTCCATCCTCCGCTCAAGCCATGGAAACTCACTGGGTTTTACCAGGGAACATGGCTGCCCAGCTTTCATTGCAGCTAGAGGTGTCCACATGATGGTTTTCACCCATGGAATATGAATAGAAATAATGAGGGCCACTTCCTTAAAGGAACTGTCACTGTTCCAAACTTCTCTTTTTTCTTTCTAAAACCTGGGAAGCAAATATACTGACGTGAAATAACTTTGGCCCAGAACAAAAATGCCTTAAAACACAAGGCAGCAAGGTAGAGGACTTCTTAGTCTTGGGATGACCCCGTGAAGCAGAACTGTCCTTGACGCCTCTGCATCAGCACTTTGCCACCAGTTTGGGTAGCTACTGGAGAAAACACACATTTATAATCTGGGTACATACCTAGGAGTGAAGCTTCTGTGTCGTGAGGTAGCAGGTTTCATCCTGAGCTACTACCAGAGTGTTCTGAGCAACTGCCAGAACAGCTGCACCCTTCTGCCTCCTCCCTCGCAGTGCATGAGGGTCCCAGCGCTCCTCCACTCTGTCCTCTTTCTCTTTATCCGCCTTTTAAATTTTAGCCATGTTAGTGTGGCATGCAGTGGCACCTCATTCCGGTTTTGATTTGCATTTCCCTGATGACTCATAATGTTTAACTTCTTCCCACGTGCTCCATGTGCTTAATGCCCATGTGTATACACTCCTCTGAGAAATGTCTACTCAGATCCCTTGTCCATTTGTTTTCAATGAGTTATTTGACTTTTTACTCCCCCAAGAATTCTTTTAATTCCATCGGATATCTGCCATATTCCATGGATGCACCGCTTCTCTTTCCCTACACTAGAAAGTAGTTGAACTGGTTTTTTTCCCCTCAAGGACTAAAGCCTTTTTAGAACATTAGTTTCCATGTCATAAGCTTCTGCTTTTCTGGAGAGTATCAGAGATTTTTAGTGCCTTCCTGCAGGCTTCATGACATGACTAAATAAACCCAATACAATTCTTTTCTGCACTAGTAGTTAGGGTTTTCCAACCAGAACAGCTTTTATTGATCCCTGGGGGACCAGCTAACAGAGACTGACAATGAGCTGGAGAGCTAGGTAAGCTTCTAAAGTGATTATAAAATTGTAGTATTTTTCTTTCACATTCTTCCAATTCCAGTGAGTTTTTCATGGGGACTTTTAAGTTTTGCTTTGTATATTGTAGATCCAGACAAAAAGCAATTCATTTCACAAACCTTGAAAAATCATTTTAATTATGATTAAGCATTCATTTTGCTGTGATTTGTGTGCATTTGGCATTTTAATCAGAATTTCTCTTTACAAGAAAGATACATTTTTCATGAAACTTTTAGGTGCCAAATAAATGACATCAATATGTATGAGACAAAAAAATAGAAATGGGCAAAACCAACAGTAATGATGGCCTCTGTCATACCATTTTGAGTCTTTAATCTGTAAATAAAATAAAAATAAAATCAAAAGGTAAAAGAGTATGAATAAAATAATCAGAAATACAGCAGAATTATAAGTAACCACAAGCTAGCTATCAAACAAGCAATACAAAGTTAAGAGTATTCCTTTTCATTAAAATTTTTTTAAAAGGTTAATAATTTTGTTCCCTTGTTTAAAACCCTCAGAAGCCTTCCCCTTGCTCTCAGGATAGAATTACAAATATTCCACGTAGTGTAAAAGAGAGGTTCTGCATATTCTGGGCCCACGTGACCCTTTAAGCCTCATTGTCAGCCATTTCTTTCCTTACTCTAAATTCCATTCATATTAGCCTTCATCCAGTATTTTTTTAAATGCATGAAGCTCTTTGGCTTTAGAAGCCCTTACACATAATGTTTATGAGAACTTGCGGTGAATTTGTATTTGACTAAATGGTATTAGGACCAGAAACCTAGGAATAAACAAATCCTACAGAGACTTCTCTTCAAGAGGCTCTCAAGGGAGATGCTTACCAGAGAATAATAACACAGAAACACAAATGCATTACAGCACTCAGGCAGGGCTGGGCTCTACTCTAATCTGAACTCTGGTTAACTGGGCTAAAATATGTGGTCTGGGCAGTAGACTAATTAGCCTTAATATTTTTTGAGGCAAATTCCAAGTCTCTGATTGATCCTACACCAACCAGTGCCATGGCAGACAGAAAGCATGGAGTGAGGGTGGTCAGCCTGGTGGTTCCTACCGGTGCTCTAGGTCAGGCAAACATCCCAGACAAACTGGTAGAAAAAGAAGATGAGAACCCACCACAAAATAAGCATTAACCACATAAAGCCATAAACAGAACACACCTTCTTTGTCCTGGATGCTGACAAATCCTTCACAGTTTCTCAGCCTGGGAAGGGTGAGAACAGATGATTGGTGGTATTAGAGGAGATACTTAAAAACCATCCCCCAGTGTCAACATTATTCCCTTTTCTGAGATTACTTACACCTTTCCGTGTTTTTAAAAGAAATTAAAAGAACAGGCTCAAAAAACAAAAACAAAACCAGAAAACCACAACAAATAGAGAAGGAGGGAAAGTCATGAAGGTTATTTTTCTCAAATAACATCTAGAAAGGCCTAGACCCAGCCTGATTTACAAATAGATTTATTCAAACATTTATGCAAAGGTAGTTCTTAGGTTATTTCGGCTTCTTAAGATTTGAGCAACCAAAGGAAAGCCTCTCAGTTTTCCTTATTTATTAATGGTGACAGTACACCAAGTGGAGAAATTAAAGTCAGGTCCTTTCATTCATACTTAGAAGAAACCGAAGAAGTGCTCGAAGAAATATACATCAGTGTTACTATGAACACGGCATGTGGACATATAATACGAAATTTCATACTTTGTTTGGACAAGTTGTTATGAATGACCTGAAAATGGAAACTGAGCAAACTATTTGCAATTTGTATAACTGACAATGAATTGAAATACATATGTAAATAACCAAGACCCAAGTAGACAGATAGGTGAAGGAAATGTATGGATAATTGACATAGGTGAATGATAAATTTGGGAAAAATTATTTTTTGCTACTCATACAACTGATTAAACATTGGAATGCATGTAAAGATCAGTAAGATAAGGAGTAAACACCCCCATTGCACATGGGTAAGACTAATATAGAAACAGTTAAAATGTTTCAAAAGTATATGAGAAAATGCATTACAAAATAGTGTATTGAGAATAACTCTTCATAATTCAGATTTTTACTAGGCATTTCTTTGGTGCTCTAAAACAAATTGTGGGGTTTACTGTTCTCCCCACCTTGGAGGTCCTTTGGGCAATATGACAAAATGAGGAGAAATGGGAAAATGTGAGGCCATTGCCTGAGAAAGGTTTTGAGTTGTTTCTCTGCAGTTTGTGGAGGAGACAGATTCAGATGTAAGATGTAGTGTATGAGAGAAAGGACAGGGTGAGGGGAAGAAGTACCTTTCTTAATGTGTTATGGAAGACAATAACAAACCACTAGGCAGCTTGTTTTATATTTTCCATTGGTTTTGTACACTGAATTCTATTGGTTTCATGCACTGAGTCCCTTTTTGCGTTGCTCTGGGAATAAACTTTGTAGGTCATAGCCTTACATGATTTGCACGTAACCTTACAGATACAGAATGAATGTCTTTATAAAGATATGATAGAGTCACGAGGAAAGAATGAAGGGAGGGAACAAATGCTTTTTGTTATCTCCAGTGGCTGCAGGATAACCAATGATTTTTTTGAGGGGGTAAGTTTCTCTGCTATGTTTTAAAGCAATGTATTTATTTTTGTTATCTCCTCCTCAAAAAAACACAGAAAAATAAGGGGAAATTTTAAGACATTTTACAAGTTAGTTGTACTATTTTAAAAATGACATTGCTTTAGCATATTTTTGAAAAAAGTCATTTTTTAGAACGTCAGAAAAGTTGTCTGAATAAAAGAGAATCAATTTACAGGGCTTTTCAAACAAATTTAATATTTTAAAGTAGAATTAAAGTCTGTCCTTAATCCATACAATACATATCCGATTTATTTTAGCTTGAGACTATTGAAAAGAAAATTAAAGTTTGTGTTTTTTAAATAAGAAAGGTGACAAATCTTATTAGAACCTTTGAGGCGACTGTGGGGAGGAAGTGACACCTTTTCTTAGGGAAGTTTTGTAATATATCAAATTTTACCTTAATTTTTTTCCGAGTCAGTATGATTTTTTTTTTTTTACTGTAACTAGATGCATTTTCACTTTCTCTAGAGAATTATGTTAGGCTTCAGCAGTGAAGATGTGATAGCGCCATATATCCTCAGTAATGCCTGTTCTAGTCCTGGCGTGCTCCCAGCCAGGCACTGATGCTGTCCACGTGTACATCTCCAATTTGTAGTCCTCACAGCAAGTAGAGATGTGAGTTGAAATTGCTGCTTAGGAGATCACAATAGAACACAGAGAAGAAATGCATGAGTACTAGATACACAAATGCTATAGTCATGCCAGATTTGGGCAATGCACCCTTATTCCTCGTAGATGAGCTAAAACTCAGTCTAATTCGACGAGCGATGACACCCTTCCCTTTCCTGGTGAAAACCCCAGCTCTTGCTAGTCATACAAAAACCTCACATTTTCAAAATCAGAAACAAATTTTTGCATGAATGTTAGCCTCATACAGATTAGACTAGTAGGCCCATTATTTAAAATCCTACAAGGTTTCTGCCCATTTCCAAGATGTTGTAAAAGCTTTGAGCAAGAAGTGAAAAAAAGAAGGGATAAATTAGGAGTTCGAAATTTGTACCTCTTGGGGAGTGATAGAAATGTTAGCTGTCTTGATTGTGGTGGTGGTTTCATAGATGTATGCATCTCTCAGAATTCATCAAATTGTGCATCTGAAATACGTGTAGTTTACAGGAATTATACCACAATAAAGGTGTTAAAAAAACAAAGGTGAATGATAGCTTCTGTATGCAGCAGGCATTGGAGGCAACTGAAATGAAAATACTCGGTGTTTAGAAACAGAAGTAAAACTGTGAATAAGATGTCGCAAAGTCTCTTAAGTTCATTTTGTAGATGTAGCAGAAGTGATATCTATTATCTAAGATGATTCAGGAATTCTCAGTGTCGAATTCTAAATCTCAGTAGATGAATTCATAGTATTTTATGTCATGTTACTTGGAATAAATAAGGTAATAAGATATAATAATAAGATGTATTAGTTGGAATAAGCTAACTTGTCCCACATTAGTAGGAGCTCCTGGGGTGAAGGCCATCCTAGTTGGCAGCAGTCCATCAGATAGGTTACCTGGGGCAGCCTGCCCCACGCTGGCTTCTGCAGGGTGGGAAGTGCTGTGCGCAGACCGCCCTCTGGCTAGTGCACACTGCGTGTTAGCAGGTCAGAGGCTTTCAGGGGTCCTGCAATAGAGACTTTAATCTTTTCACTTTAACCCACTGTTCCCCCAAATTACTTGACTGTTGTTTTAGTCATTTCAGATGATTGCAATAACAATAGATATTTATTTCTTACAATTCTGGAGTCTTGGAAGTCTGAGATCACTGTGCTTGCAGCATTGTCAGGTGCTGGGGAGGGCCTGTCTTGGGTTACAGACTGCTGACTTCTCATTGTGCGTTCACTTTGTGGGAAGAGAGCAAACAAGCCCTCTGGCATCTTCTTGGAAGGACATTAACCCCATTCAGGAGGTTCCACCTTCAAGACCAAATTTACCTCCCAAAGGCCCTGCCTCCTAATACTATCATGTTGGGGAGTAGATTTGACTTTTGGCCACACACACTCAGTCCATACAACTAGGAAATCTTTTTCTTTCTTCTTCTTATAAACCAACTAACATGTCCATCATTTTGTATTCCAAAAACACTCTTTAGGGAAATCAGATCAAAGGAAATACACTGATTCCGGTGTCAAATTGTCTTGAGTACCTACTATCCTTAAAATACTTCAAAACATCACAGTGATTCAGGCTCCAGCCACTTACTGTGACCAGTGGCCTCCAGCGGCCCACCCAGGAGATAATTAGCATAACAGACACGCAGAGTCTCAGTAGTCAAGGCTCAAAATACACACTCTGTTCTCTTACCTGTTAGAACAAAGAATCTGAGCAAAGACCCTAACATGACTTCTGGAATCAATCCTAGAGCTAATTTGTGAATGTTAGAAACCATTTGCAGACTCTATCTTAGAAATTGATAGACTAAATTCATGGAGTAGCTGAATCAAAATGAGCTGTCTATATAATAAATGCTCCTTCCTAAGTCAAAATGGGGTTTTTCCATTGGCTGTGGTCTTAATAGGAAAACGTGGGTGAAATTGATTCATGCAATGTCATGAGATGAAGTCATCTGAGAGAGTACCTAGAGAAACAAAAAAGCACAGAGTAACTTTACTGAAGATGGCAAGTTTTCTAAGGCTAAAGGAGGGAGAAAGAAAATGTTTCTCAAATTGTAACTTACATGTGAGAGAGTAAAAATCAGAGCTAAATTTCTTCCTAGAATTCATCTCTCTTTCTATAAAAAATTGTTCTTTATTTTTATTCTTTTTGATTTTGGACTGTATCTGTCAAGATTGAACCAGGGAAACAGAACCAGGAGGAGATATATATTAAGGGATTTATTACACAGAGTTGGTTTATGTGATTTGTAGGACTGGCTTGGCATTGTTGCTGGAGAATAGATTATTGTCTTGTGCAGGAAAGAATTCAAGAGAGAGCCATAGTAAAGTGAAAGTAGCTTTATTCAGGGACATACGCACTCCATAGACAGAGCGTAGTCCGTCGCAGCAGGCAAGAGAGGTGGCCCTAGGAGATACACATTCCATGGACAGAATGCAGTCCGTGCTGCTCAGAAGGGGGAGTGGTGGCCCCAGAGCGTGGGGTCATCTAGGGCAGCGAGAGCAGCCACAGGAGACACACATTCCAAAGGCAGGTGCAGGCCATCTCAAAAGGCGAGGGGTGGGGTGCAGGAGTGGTTAGTTTTTATGGGCTTGGTAATTTCATATGCTAACAAGTAGGAAGATTATTCTAGCTGTTTTGGGAAAGGGGTTGGGATTTCCAGAAATTAGTCCATTGCCACTTTTTGACCTTTTATGGCCAGCCTCAGAACTGTCATGGCATCTGTGGGTGTGTCCTATAGCGTGCTAATGAGAATATAGAGAATTAGAATGAGCATATAATAGGGCTCAAGGTCCACTGGAAGTTGAGTCTTCCGTCATCTTGGGCCGAGTTGGTTCTAACCAGTTTATGTCCTTTCATCAGTTATTCTTTGAATGGTTGTGCCTTGCCCTCTTCCCTCCTGTTTCAGTACGTTGGAAATTGTTGGATGGGCTGTGAGGAAGGGCAGACAGGAGGGGGGAGCTGGAATAGCCATCCACAGATGGAGTTGTTGCTTCATCAGGAATCCTGAGGCTCCTTTTAGGGACTTTTGAGTGATTGGATCAGACCTACCCAGAATGTCTAGGGTAATTTTCCTTACTTCAAGTCAACTGATTATGGACTTAAGTTAAATTTTCAAGATAACTGATAGCATCACCTGTGTTAGTGTTTGATTGCATAACTGGAATTGTAGCCTTGTCAAGCTAACAGGTAAACCTGACCATGGCCAGGACATATGAGTTCATAGATACAACATAAGTTTTTAAAAATGATTCATGACTCTGAAAACCTATGAATTCTAGTTACGTTGCCACCAACCAACTACATACACACACACAAGTCTCATGGTAACACGCCATAGTCTAAAACAAATACAGGCTGCTTTTTAGGATTAAGTTTGGCTTTATATGACAACAATGTCGAGAAGAAAACTTTTTTCTTTTAAGATAGAAGTCTGTTTCTTCTTCACAGGAACACAGTCTGCAGGTACACCACCCAGGGCGGGTATGGTGGCTCTTCTGTCAGTGATTTAGGGTTTCTGTTTTTCTTGCCCTTTTCTCCTCCACCCTCTTCCACACATCTCTTCCATTGTCAAGGTTAACCCTCTGTCCATGAAAAATTGTAGAGCTCCTCCATTCTTCATTTCTGTTCTCTAAGCAACAAAAGGGGCAAAAAGGGGAAAAGGCTGGCCCCCTCCCCTTTCAGAGAGCCTGGAAGTCCCTCATGTCTGTTTACACCTCATTGGCCAGAATTTGGCCACATGTCACATACAGCTGTTAGGTAGGACGGGGAACAGTCTCTGGCTTCAGGAGGCAGTGTGCCCAGCTAAAATGTGGGGTTCTGTTACAAGAAGCAAAGTGGATGCCGGAGTAGGCAACTAGTGTCATGTGCCTCACAAGGTGACCTTGAAATCCTCAAGACAGCTTGGCCTCTTACAGTTATACTAGGACAGCCTCTTTGAGATCGATTTCAAAGGGTGCGTTGAGCAGGCATTATGGATGTACTTAGCAAGCATACTTGTGCCTTTTCGCCAGCTCTTGTAGACTTGGTCAGGTTAGCAACTTCTGTCACCTGTACTTTTTACCTTCTAAAGCTGTTCTATCTACAACTCCAGGCTTAGCTTTGAAATCCTTATGTTGGAAAGGGTCTCATGCTGACCAAACTCTATAGAATTGACATCAAGTCAAATCAATTCTGGCAACTGGACTTTCCTGTCTTGTTCCCAAGTGTAGTTCCCATTCTGTACCCAGATTTAGCCAGTGAATTCGTGTGTGTGTGTGTGTGTGTTTCTTTGTGTTTTGGTGTTTCTCACTGTACCTTAGGGTCTGTGTTATCTAAAATAGGGGAGAGGAGTGGGCCTGCCTTGCTTTTATCAGTATGACCTTAGGGTTTGATGTGCTTCTGCTGATGTTGCTGAAATGAAAAAAAACAAAACAAAACAAAAACTTTTTTTTTGCCAGCTTTGATTTCTTAAAATTATTTGGAAGTCTGAATTACACAATACTTGTCTTTTCCCTTTCTCATCAGCTACCCTGGGTAAAATTTCTCTCTTTAAATATTGACATAAAATTATTACTCTTGTATTTAATAAAGGAGGCTTAAACATGCAAATCTCAGAACTGTGCTATGTGGTGCAGCGGCAGTGTTCTGAAGAGGACCATAATTTCCTTTCACATTTTCAAACCTACAGAGGGGGTGGGGACAGAGAACAATATACATTTCTATTTGTGAAAAGAAATGCTTCATTTGTTTATTACTGATTTGTTTGATTAATCTGGAAATGCCTTGACTGTGCAGTTATGAGGTTGCATACCTTTTGCTTATTGCAGTCATTTGTAATCATTCACAAGGTTGCTGAGTAGTAATTTTATTATTGTTGTGAGGAGATAAGTCAATTAGGAAACAGCGATTGCCAACGGTTTGTCCCTTACAGCACCATGTAAAGAGAATTATGATACCAGTCACAGTTGTCCTTGAAACATTGGTCTTTAATTGGCAATAGCAGAGTGCAGTAACAGCTAGCGGAGAGCTGCTTCAGCCTGTGTTCCCCCCCACAAATGGTCACACAGGGACCATTGTCTTCCAGTAGTCAGGGTAGCACATAGGTCTGCATTGTGGATTCTCTATGACTTTGAACATTTTCATATCCTCCTTTTGTTGTGGCTTTCTCCTTTTCTTGCATCATCTTTGGAAAAAAAGCTATCAAACTGTCATGTATTTCATTTTGCTAATCATATGTGAGAAAGTCATGAAGTTAGATCACCATTTGGGTTTTATGTTGTTTAAGACATTTTTTTCCTTCATTTAAAAAGTAGATGAGTGGTTTCAGCTCAGAAATGGAGAGAGCTGGAAAAAGAGCAACATACCTACCCCTACAATAAGAAAAAAGCTGGACAAACTGCAAATTAATGACTTTTCTTAAAGCCATCAAAGAACTGGATAACAGGGCCAGCCCCAAAAGATACATGTTATGTGATATGACCCCATTTATATGACATTTCTGGAAAAAAAAGCTACAGAGATGGCACCTAGATGGGTGGTTGCCAGGGGGTGAGGCTTGGAGACGGGGCTGACAACAAGGGATTGCAGGGGAGGAGTGGTAGGGCGATAGAAGTAGGCTGACCAAATGCTCATCTTAGTTTTCGCAGGGCTGTCCAGGTTTTACAGCTGCAAGGCCTCCATGCCAGGAATGCCTCTTACTTCCAGGCAAACCAAGGTTGTTGGTGACCCTAGATGAAGTACCTTGTTGAGTACTGGCTTGGTAGACACACGACACTGTGCCTTTGTTACAACTCACAGAACCATTTGCTGCAAAAGGTGAACTTTACCTTATGAAAAATTTTGAAAAATTCAGCTGATACCTCACAGATCCCAGGACATGATGCAGGCTATGACAAGTGAATCTAACTATATCAGAACTGAAGAGAACTTGATAAGAAATTGGAATCATATGAGTAAAAATTAAGAGCAGTTACGTAGGGTTTTAGGTTCACGTGATAGGAATCTACAAATATTTGCAGGGCTGCCATGAAGAAAATGCATTAAACCAGTTTTGTTCTAGCAGCATGATACATCTAATGCCCTGAGGTTTGTGGAATGCACAACCTGAACAACTGTGTTCTGTGGCCCTGCATAATTAGACTTAATCATTAAATATCTTGAGGTCTTACTTTCCTCATTCAAAAAGTGAAGAAATTACAATGATGATAATTTTGCATTTATATGTTGAGACTGTGGGCTCTGGAATTGATCATATCTGTGTTCCAGTACTGACTCCAGAACTTTCTACCTCTTGAGTATTTCAGCCTATCTATGTTTCAGTTTTCCTTTCATAGAATAAACATTGTGACAACCTATGTCCGAGGCTGGGGTAAAGGTAAAATGAGATCACTTATCTATAAAATAGCACAGTGCCTGGTGCATAGTAAAAATGGATATCAAAACAGTATATTCAGAGTGGATAGCTTGTGTTCTCATTTGACTTTTCTAGTTTTAGGGCTAATGTAATACAGAAGAATATAAAAACTAAAATGCCAAAACAGATTTCTTTTCCTGTTTCAAAAAAAAAGTTGCAATTCTTGTAAATTTAACTTTGTCACCTACATACAAGAATGGAGTTCACAAGAACATTGGAAGAGTGTCACAGGCAAAGAACAGTTACATAACAGAAAAACAGGTGACAAAACACTAGGCATTTGTTTGTCTGCCCTTGGGTCAGGCCCTTTTTACCCCAGAGCTCAGATGCTGTAACTGTATTGAACGTATAGCAGGATCGAGGGTTGGCGTAGTTCTTTCTAATCTCCTACTGCAAATCTCTAGGAAGCTACCACAGTCCATTGTGAAGTTAATGATCTGTTAAGAGAGTAAGCAGGGACTTCCAGTTTCCAGTTTCCCATGTAAGGAGCTGGGAAGCTGTCACTCCATCCTAACAACGAATAAAAAGCAAAGTACTCTAAAAACCCAGCAATTCTTCTTGGATCTGTTAGAGGGGAGGATGCAGTAGTAAATCACTGCCCCTAAGATTAGAGGGACGGGTAGGTGAATACAGGTCACCCGGGCTCCCCAGAGCACACTCACAAGCAGAGACCTGTGCCAGAGCAGGAAGCCCCGAAGTAGAAGTGATGAATTGCTGGAGGCTCAGTGGAGACGAATCTCAGAGTTAAAAACTTCAGCAGAACTCCGTCCTAGGGAGGGCCCCCAAATATTGTGAAATTTACCTCCAGGAATTCTATCAGATTCTCACAGTAAATATTTGAGAAAAATTCCTTGGGCTCCCGCAGGGGGAGAGGAATAGGAAATATGTTGAAATATGGCAGAGCACGCTGTTCTTCACAAGGCCTGTCCTCAGGAGAAAACAGTGAAGCAGAGCCTAACATGCTAGGGTATTATCGGAGCCTGTCTGACCTGGGGAAGGGAGATATCCAACTCCAGGCCACTCTCACCATCCTGTCCCACCTGAGGGGCGAGAATCAAAACCTGAGAAACACTTGTCATGTTCACAGTCCAGAGGACAGGTTCACTAGAGACTGGGACCTAATCCTAGTACTGTGGGGTGCTTCCCCCCACCCCCCGACACCTCACCACCACATTTCTAAAGGCCTGTTTATAGCAGTTCCTTATGTTACAGCAAAGTGTTACAGCACCTGAATCCCGGCGAGAGACCAAGCGACACTTGGAGGGTTGGAGAACTCAGGTTTATTATGCTGGTGGGCCCAGAGGAGTTAATAACACTCCAAGCTCTGGACCCTGTTTGTAGGTTTACATATACTTTTATAGAGTTTCAGGTTTTGGTTAGGTTTGTGCCATATACAAATGAGGTGTTAGAAATGGAGCAATCAGGAGTGAGCTTTTGGGACTCAATGAATTTTAGGGGTAAGTTTCGTTTTCCTAGAAGCAAGATGTTTTACAGAAGCACAAAAGCGAGAGAATGCCGCTGGGCTGGGGAACCAGATGGCGCCGGCGGAAAAGCTGTGGCCCTGGCTGGGGGTCCTGCTGATCTTTTTGTGGGGCTTCCCACCTCACTTTTGCCTGGTACAGCACGGCTATCAAGAAAAATTATAATTAAAAACGATGATTAATATGTCAAGTGCTCTGATGACTGAAGTAGTATTTGAATAAACTTGTATTTGTTTATGCATTTGCTTGTTTTACAAAATTATAGCTAGTTCTCAGATTCTTGGGTGACTCTAAGAATAGGTTCACATGAAGAAGCTCCCAGAACCACAGCTTAGAGCTGTCTGGCAGCCACTGAGCCCAGACATTGTGGCCTCTCCATCTGTACCCCCAAATCAATGCCTTTTCCTCAGGCAGCTCAATTCTGACCTGACTAATGTGGCTGCATCTCATGGGTGGAATGTCTGCACCTTACATGTCTGCACCTTAGCGATAAAGGAAGCTAGGAAATAACAGTTTTTGCTCAATTTCATGTGGAGAAGGCAAGATACACAATGTAGGAAAATAGCAAAATGCAGAGAGTGATTCAGTTATCTTGAGCTGTCAGAAGTGACAGATGCCAACAATCACGTCCTAATTTAGTTTTCTGATCCTGAGTTCCCCCTCCCAAATTATCTTCTAAGCCTTTCCCTTCTGTTTCTAGACCTTTTAAAATCTGCACATGGAACTTTACATCTTTATCTGTTTAACTTAAATTTGCTTGCTTGGATTCATTGCTTCAACTTCTTCAGATCACATCAAAACCATTTTGGTCACTCATTGTCACAGCAAGCCAAGCCAGTTTTGTTTATTAACACCTTGAATATGTGTCCTTTTTAATTTTGTGGGGCATAGCAGAATATCTCTTAGGTGGTGATTATGGTCTGAAGATGTTCCCAAGGATGCTCTCATCTCTTCTCTACTTAAAGAATAACTGCTTCAAACACTTGAAATATATTCTAATTTCATTTGTCAATTCTCCCTCTATCAAGCTGAAAAAGAAGGTATTGATATTAAGGGAAGCTGGGTGAGACATACGTGGGAACTCTCTATACTACCTTTGCAACTTTTCTGTGAACCTATAATTATTCCAAAGTCAAAGTTTATTAAAAGTTTAAAACAAAAGAATCAACACGTTGTCATACAGTGATTCCGTCTTCCATGAATTCACCTCCTCTGTGGGGTAGAACTTGCGGTCACTGTACCTCCCCCTAATCCTGAGACAGGTGTGAAGGAGACCCCAGTGGAGACGATCAGAGTCATTTTCTGGAACTGATACGTGAACAGCTGCTGTGTGCTTGGAGCTGGATATAGGATGAAGCTGCCCAAGGACAAACAGAGCCGAGGGTTCCTGGGAACCAAGGGCCTTGGTGGCATCTCCTGAGTCCCTGGATCCTGCTGTATATAAAGCCAGTGCTGGCTTCCGCCTTCCCAGTTTTATGATCTGATGCATTCCATTTTTGTTTAATCTAGTTCGTGTTCCACTTCTGTCACTCAGATCAGAAAGGACACTAAAAATACTCTGTCATCAGTCTGACTTTTAGGCGTATTTGTGATTTTTTTTTCTCTTCTATCTTCAGAAGTATATGCAGGAGATACAAAGAGGCTTTGCCAGGGGCGATTCCATTCTGTTATGCAGAGAGGAATTAATACGGCATGGCGTAAGGGGTGAGGTTAATAACAGCATGTTCCAAGTGTTTTAGGAATATCAAGGAAAAAAGTGACTACGTGCACAAACACAAAGCCCGCCCCGTGCCCTCGACCCACCTGGTCACCACCTCCCTCCCACTCGGTGCCGTCGTTCTGATGCCTGTTTCAGTGTCAGAGCCTTGATCAGTGCCTGCCCCTGCTCTCAGAACCTGCTCCCCAAAAAGCTGCTTAGATCCCCTTCTTGGGCCACTGACAAATTTATTTCTCTTATTTTTTTCTAGAATTTTAAAAATGTATTGTTTGAGGTAGAGTTTTATGTTGCTTTTATGCAATATCTAGCCTTCAAGGTTAACCTGCAAGTTTATGTTAATTTCCCAGGTTGGCTGTACATGCTTTTGACTTTCACTTGAATCCCCTTTGCGGTAGTTTTTTCTCTTCCATTGGCACTGGATTTGTAAATGCCACTGGCTGGTTAGTTCACCTTGGTGTATTCAGAGGAAGCAAGGTGGGTAGAATTTAACCATTGACGTAATGGTTACAAAACAGCTGTTCGATTTGGAACACATCTGGATAGCATTAGTCCATTGGTTAATTGGCTCTAAGTCATACATGTTTGACCTTTTAGAAAATGGCAGTGTTTCATTCTGAGTCATCCACCCGATTACTCTTTTGCTTTGAAGAACAGAGGTTTCTTGTGTTTTGCTTAACTTAGCTGAATTACTTATGCAAAATTTAACACCCTTTGCTCTGACCTACAGTTCTTGCCAATGGCTAAAATCTTCATAATGTTCAGTAGAAGTTGCATTAAAAGACCAACTCAAGAGGTAATGGCATTGATGAATTGATCTATTTTTAGATAATAGGTTAATTTGTTGCCCACAATTTGTGAGACCCAGTGGGACCATCACTTTATCTTAATGATATTTTATCTCTCAAGCAACCAGCACAATTTCTGGCTCATAACAAGAGCCAAATAACAGCCTATAAATAAAAGTTTATACATGAATAAGTAAATGGAGAAATTTTGTACATTTTAAAACAAGTATACTGAGTAATTTTCTATAAACGATGCAATTTCCTCTTAGACAGACAGACATATAGATATGCCTTCTTTCTTCTTTAATCCCACTTCAGTATCTTTCCTGAACTCACCATGTCATTGAACTGGTAACATAGCTATAGTAGCTTCGGGGTGGTAATGAGGAAAGCTACAGGAGGTTGGAGTGCAGAAGGTAGACTTCAGGAGATGAGAGGCTAGTTGGGAGTTTACCAGAGATGGAGGAATTTTCATCTCCCATTTCAGGTTGCACGTCAGAACAATGAGTGGGAATAAGGCAACTGTCCGTTTAGAGAGACCCCATTTATATTTTGGGAAACACGTCTGGTTAATAGTGCTGGCACAAGTTTGTGGGGGTCCAGGGTTGGTACTGAGATTCATTATCATCCAAAAGAAGAGGATCATGGAGAAAATACTCAATAGTATACTCCAAATTCTTAGTTAACTTTTAAGTGGTTTGTGGTCAGGTTCTAGGAAAATAAGGATTTGTGATCCAATTCTGATAAAATATGTAAGAGTAGTAAGAATGAATAAGCTTGATCTATATGAAACAATATAAAGAAATCCTGTTGGTAAGAATAAAAAGCAAATTGGAAAAGAGTGATAGAATTTATATGCCGTTCAAATTTTGCGTAATGATTATGGGTACAAAAATATGTGGGGAAATATTTATATATGTATGATAATTTGGAAGTCTAAATTTAATCACTGCACATTTTACTGCTGTATCAATATATAGCAATGTATCAACGCTGCTGTTGATGAACATTTGAAGTATATAAACTTTGACTATTATAAATAGTATAATTTTATATTATGTTTTAATATAAATAGTACCGCAAGATTATTGCAGGTCTCTGCTTATACAGATGTGTGAGCTCCATACTTCCTGTATAAACAGAAATTGAACTTCAGTGGCATCTTCCAATATATTAAGGATATTACAAGGTTTTCGGTGATTTTCAGACTTTCTGACTGATTTTGCTTTTGATGTTTCTCATTGAAGTATCATGAAGGGGATTTTCAAAATACAATTTGTCTTTTAATATCTGAGCATAATTTTTATAGTCATTGTGATTTCTGAAATATTGGGGCTTATTTAAATCATATAATTGTCTATTTGCCATTTTGTATTTTACTTTGAGTCTCTTTCCTTCTGACTTTATTATGTTGTTAACGTAAGAAAAAACCCTCTTCTGGTTTAAAAGGTATAGATAGGATTGAACTCTTCTGCCCTTACATTTTTTCTTTAAAGTGTCTAAACTGATTCAGTATTCTTTGCCCCTTCTCCCAAACTTGAAAAGATAACTCTTTAATTACTAAATGAAGACACCTCTCTGATCTTGCTGTTACTGTGCAGGCTATTAGTTTTAGATCCTTATTTTAAGATACAAGTTTTTACTTAGTGTTTACAGTCAATAGTTAATGAAGTTTCCCAGCATTTAATCAATTTAGGAACTCACATGTTTCTTGACTACCTCAGCTTCCTTCTTTGTTCAGTTTTCTGCTTGCTAAATTATATATTTAATAGTTCTTAAATGAGAGTCTGTGTAGGTGGTAGATTATTCTGGTACTTTTAAGCATGAACATCAGTTTTCATTGACTCATAAATAAGCATTTTATCTGTGTATGAAGTTTTAGGGTTACAGTTACTCTCCTTCAGCACAATCGACATTAACACACTGTCTTCTAGCATCTGTTGTTGCTGAAGGTCTCTTCTTGGTGTAACCGGTCAGACCATGGTTGGGAACGTGTTGTTACTCTTTCTCCTAATGCTGTACAGCGTTACCGCCACAGGGCTATGGATTCATTTATTTTAAGTCCTCCTGCTGAGTGCCTGAAGTACACTTTTGATGTGGGAGGTTTTCAGCAATTACTTCTTCACATTTTATTGCTCTGACATTTGCTCTACTCTGCTTTTATTGAGCTTCTGTTGCATGAATGTAGGCGCCTCGCTATGCATTTTTTTTCCCTTAGGTGTTTTCCTTCGTTTGTTTCTTTTGTTTTACACGTGTTTCAGGGTGACAGTCTAGGTGATGTCCTAATAACTGTTCTCCAGTTGACTAACCCACTCTTAGGCTCTGGCCAGTCCAGACACCAGGCTGCCCTCGTGCTCTTCTAGAAGACCCAGGGCTCTCACTTCACTTGTTCTTGGATATTTCCATTCAGTAAGTCCTTTTGGTTTGAACTTGAATATACCATTGGTTACTGCTTTGTGTTTGCAGCAGATTAGAGGATAAATTAACTATATCAGTTTGTCTGTACATCCCAGTACAGTTGATTTTTAAAGTTGGTTGTTATAAAACCTTGATCAAATATTTAGCATCCTGTAGTATAAATGCATGTTATATTGCTGACTAAAAGAGCCAAAATGGGTTATTTGAAGTGTCTAAATCAGTTTTGAATGCAAGGGTAAAAACACCTAAAGACACATGGAGATAAAGTTGTTAAAATATCCATTAGTTCATTTCAACAGATATCATAATGAGTCATGACAGTCACCACCACAGTAAAAAATGAGTATTGAATTTTTTATTTTGTTCACATTCCTTTTTTAAAAGAATTTCAACAATTATTCAGAAAACAAGACTAAGTTTCTAAAATAAAACAAGTACTTCTGAAATTGTCGTAATGCCAGTAGAATTTTGTCTGTCTTCTTTATTATATTTTATTACAGAGTAACTTCATTTTGAAGTGACATTTCCTTTTATAACCAAAACGAATATTGTTAGTTATAAAGTAATCACTCAGACTACTTTCTAGAGAGTGATGTCAAAATGAGAAAAATGAACATCTGAGAAATACCTTGGGAAGAATTTATGCAATTCTACGTCATAACTGTTTACAGTATATTCAAAAAATAAGGAATGAACAAGTAGTACTAGAGAACATAATGTTCTTTAAAGGGTAAAATAATTTTTTGGTTAATGTTAAAGCCAATTACCACATTTCTTTCCTTCTAATTTATTAAAATATTTAAAAGAGTTGAATATAGACCTCTTAGAACACTTTCAATGAAAAGTCTCTCTTAAATGCAAAGCTTTCAAAAGGTAAACTTCATTATGAGCAAAGCTTTAAAAGAATCAAATTCAAATAAGTACATAATGTATATTTTCTCAACTTTTTATTAAACACACTGAAGATTATTTTATTTCAATGACATGCAACTTTCACCTCATCTCTTTCATATTGTAAAAACCTACTTGGTTATTTAAATATAAATTTGTGTTACTACTATTTAATAGCAGTATGTTCAGATGCTAACTAAAATAGACCTAGTTGTGGAAATTTCTGGATTTGTCTGCAACATATATTATTCAACAAAATTACTTTTGAATAAAAGGTTTAAGCCAACAGAAATATGGCAAAAATTTTAACACTTTTACAAATTGAAGTGCACATTAAAAGGATTATATACAATGACCAAGTAGGATTTATTCCTGGGATGCAAGGATGATTCAACATATGCAAATCAGTAAATGTGGTATGCTACATTAATATAATGAAAGCTAAAATCATATGATCATCTCAATAAATGCAGAAAAAATACTTGATAAAATTTAACATCATTTCATGATAAAACCCTCAACAAATTGAGTATAAAAAGAAACATACCCCCATTGTAATAAAGGCCATATATGAGAAACACACGGCTAACATCATATGCAGGTGTGAAAGGTTCAAAGCTTTTCCTCTAAGTTCAGGGACAAGACAAGGGTGCCTATTCTTACCTCTTACTCAGTGTAGTACTGGAAGTCCTAGACAGGGCAGTCAGACAAGACAAAAATAAAAGATATTGGAAAGGAAGAGGTGAAATTGTTTTTGTTTGCCAATAACATCATATTATATACAAAAAATCCTAAAGACTCCACCAAAAAACTGTTAGAGCTAGTCAGTGAATTAAGTAAAGCTGCAGGATACAAAGTCAACGTGCAGAAATCAGTTGTGTTTCTGTGCATTAACAATGAAATATCTAATAGAAATAAAGAAAACAGCCCTATTCACAATAGCATTGAAAACAGTGGTATTCTTAGGGATCAATTTAATCAAGGAAGTGAAGTATCTGCACACTGAAGACTACAAGATTCTGATGAAAGACACTGAAGACACAAACAAATGGAAGGAAGTTCCATGTTCATGAATCAGAAGAAATGATACTGTTAAAATGTCTACACTACCCAAAGCTGTCTCTTGATTCAGTGCCTCCTTATCAAAATTTCAACACTGTTTTCTCAGAAATAGAAAAAACAATCCTAAAATTAGTAGGTAGCCACAAAAGACCCCAGGTAGTCAAAGCCATCCTGAGAAAGAAGAGCACAGCCGGGGGTATCGCACTCGCTGGTTTCAAGCTGCGCTACAGAGCAGTATGGTGCTCACAGAGACCAGAGCAGCAGAGTAAAAACCCCAGGAATAGACCCCACACATACACTCAGCTATTACGTGACCGAAGAGCCAAGAATACTCAGTGGGGAAAGGATAAACTCTTCAGTAAATGGTGTTGAGAAAACTGGGTAATCACACTGCAGAAAAATGAAACTGGACCTCTGACTTACCCCACTTACAAAAATTAATTCAAAATGGATTGAAGACATAAACATAATATGTGAAACTGTAAAATTCCTAGAAGGAAACATGGGTGAAAGCTTTATGATGCTGGTCTTAGCAACAATTTTTTTTTTTTTTTGGATATGACACCAAAAGCACAAAATAAAAAATACAATATATAAAAGCAAAAATCAACACTGGGACTATATCAAGTTAAAAAAGCTTCTGCCCAGCAGAAGAAACAATCAAAAGAATTAAAAAGTAACATACAGAATGGGAGGAAATATCTGCAAAACTTTTATCTGATGAGAGATCAGTATCCAAGATATATAAAGAATACTTACAGCTCAACAACGACACCAGATCTAATTTTTAAAAATGGGTGAAGGAACTGAATAGATGTTTTTCCAAAGAAGACATACAAGTGGCCAACTGATACATGAAAAGATTGTCAACATCACTAATCATCAGGGAAATACAAATCAAAACCACAATGAGGTATCAACTCACACCTTTTAGAATGGCTATCGTCAAAAAGACAAGAGATAACAAATGTTGTTGAGGACATGGAAAAAAAGGGACCCCTTGTGCACTGATGGTGGGAATGTAAATTGATACAGGCACTAAGGAAAGCAGTGTAGAATTTCCTCAAAAAATTAGAAATAAAACTGCAATATGATCCAGCATTCCCATTTCTGGTTATATATCCAAAGGCAGTAGAAACAGGATATTGAAGAGAGTCTGCACTCCCATGTTCACTGCAGCATTACTCACCATAGCTGAAGTGCAGAAACAACCTGAGTGCCCATCAGTGGCTGAGTGGATAAACTTTGAGGACAGAGACTGTGTCGTATTTATCTTTGTACCCACAGTGCCTGTCACTCTGCCTGTTACACAGTCCCCTGAACAGCCTTTGTTACACTCTTACCTCGCATGTGACTATCGCTCTGACTTTATACTCTTTCCTGCAATGTCCTTTTTGTTTCTTCCCCTTCATGTAATTCTGTCATTATTCAAGGTCAAATGCAATTCTACTATCTCTTGTTATCTTTGAATATGTATGCTTGACAGTCCAGAAATTCGTAACAAAGCGTAGATTTGATTGTGGGAGAAGGGAGGTTGCCTGGCTCCCTTAGCACGCCTCACTGCTCAGGGCTAGAAGGTGCCTATCCCAGTGAAGCCAGGCACCAGTTAAGAATGAACTGATTCTCTGCCTTTAATGCTCTTTTACCTAAACTTCCTATTTTCAATCATTCATATTTTTGAGGGGCATCAAAAAAAATCAAAAGAGGTTTGATTTTAAAACAAACTAAAAGCCTACTTCCAATTTATGATTTATTGGAGAAATAAAAATAAAGGATTGTGAATCCATTCAAAGTATTAAGTATTTGTAAGATCACAAAAGCAATATTTTTTATAGATAATCTACCAGTTGATCTAGCAGTGCTATGCTTTTGCTGCCCAAATATGACTATTTTGGTTATTGAGGTACTGTGTCTTGGAATCCATCTCACTGCATTTCCATTCATTTCATGAGTTTGTGAAATGCCAACAGATACCACCAGAGGAAGGTCTATGTCCATGTCCCACGCCCCAAACTCCTGCTCACTTCTCTCCATATTCTCTTGGTGATGGATAATGATCGGCCAAGGCCACATTTTTTTGTAATTACTTTATAATTACTGCAAGAGCCTCACAGCCTAAAAGCTCCTATCACCAGGGAACCCTACTTACATTGTCTGTGTTGAACAAATCTCACAGTTGAGCCTTTTAACTTTAGCAACGATGTTACTCGGGAGAAAAGGAGGTGCAAAATACTCATGTCTTACCAAAATGTCAGTTAGCAGCCTGTATATATTGCGTCTCCCTGATGACTTGGTTTGGTAAACGGGTATAAAACATTACCTTGTTACTGCAAAATAGCAAAACTATGAATCAAAGCCTGACCTTTTGCATTCCCTCCACAGGAAGCCTGGCTGTGTGGCTCCTTTATGACAGCATTTAAACATATTTAAGAATCTCTAATAATTACAAATAGGCTTCCTAGAACCAGCCTCTCCCCTTGATTCTCCTCCCCCTCTCTGTCACACTTCTTGAACAGCTGCACTCCGCACTTGTCCGTTCCTTTCTGTCATCAAAGAAAACCCATGTAAGCTGGCTTCCACCCTAAACACTCTACTGAAAGACTGTCTTCATCGTTACCAGCAACCTTCATGCTGCTGTGTTCCATGGCCAACTTCAGGTTATTACTTAATCTTTTTTCCCCCCAGTTTTTTTGAGACATGATTGACATACATCAGTGTATACGTTTAAGATGTATAGCATGATGACTAGATTTACATATGTATTGAAATGATTACCACAGCAGGTTTAGTTAACACGCATCATCTCGTGTAGATGCAATAAGAAGAGAAGGAAATATTCTCCTTGGGGTGAGTAGGCTGTCCTCTGTAAACAGCTTTCCCACATGTCATGGAGTAGTGTTAGCTGTGGGCATCTGACACTTCCTTTAAAAATTGCTATCTTCCTGGCTTCTATGATGCACTGGTGTTTCTTCTTTGATTCCCTTATATGGCTGCCTGTTGTCTGTCTTCTCTGACTCCTCCATGCTCTATTCTGTGTCTGCCTCAGCTCTGTGTCTTAGACTCTGTGCCTCACTCTTCATGCCCAGAGACATTCATTATCATGGCTTCACATTTCCAAATTATATAGCCTCCCTCTTAAGCTCAAAATTTGAAATTCCCACTTTGACATTTTCATTTGAAGATTGTCCTGGGACCTCTAACTCAAAACATGTAAAGCTAGTGAAAGAAAGAGGCTGGGCTTTTGCGTTGAAATCCACTTTCCCAATTCACCAGCTGTGTTGCATTGGACATATTATTAAAACAACTCTCTGAGGTTCAGTTTCCTTAATTGAGTTATTGGGAAAATTGAGACAATGTTTGAAAAACCAACAACAGAGCTCTTGGCACATAGTAGGTGCTCAACTGCAGTGCTCTGTCCAACCGCTGTGATTCTGTTCTCGATCTGTTACCTGTTAATGCACCTAACTCTGCAAGTGAATGACTTGAGCATCAACATTTACTCCCCTTTTGAACTCACACTCCTCATTCAGCCACCTGGTTTTGTTGGTGGTCCTATTTAAATATATCTCAAATACACCTTCTACTTCAGGTATCCACTGGCATCTCGTTGAGGCCATCAACATCTCCTGTTTTCTCCAACTCTTATCATCATCTAAACCCACTGCTTTTCCTCTCGTCAGTCTCATTAACTTCAGATCCGCAAACCACAAAGTCACCAGATAATGTTTCATAATATTAACCTAACTGAATCTGTTTAGCTATTAACCATTGCTTTCAGTATAAATCCCAAGCTCTTTCACTGAACATGAAAAGGCTTTATAGCTTTCTCCCTCACCTCATTCATCTCATCTCTCGACGTTCACCTTATTTTATGGTCTGACCACACTGTGCAGTTGTCTGCTCTTGGTTTCGGTACGGTTTGGTACACTTGCACACAACAAATGGTTTTAATGTGTCATGTCATTTCATGATTTACAAAGTTATATTGAGTCTTTTTAAAGAAAAACAACACAAAACATTGTTTCCCCTACATTGAAGACCATATGGAATTAATTATGAGAGGAAGAGTACAGAAGTGATCACAAGACTGAGAAGACAAGCGCTTAAATTCCGTGATAACTTACAGAAATTCCAGCGAGGATCTGCCAGTAACTGCGAAAATGATTGTAAGTGCAATAGGACTAGCTCAAAACTTCAACAGTTAGGTGCGGAACATAAAGTAGGTGGGAGACTAGGCTTGTGAGAAGCATAACTCAAAAACATTTCCAAATAAACTGAATATTCAGTCGACACTGGAGTAGAGGCTTAATTCCAGTGGACTGTTTGCTTTTAGAAGAAGATAACCTTCTAAAGCATAGGTATATTCCCTCATTTATTTGATTTGATTTCAGATTCTTATGACACCTTGCCTATGCCAACCATGGTTTTCCATTCGTAGTGCATTTCTGAAAAAGAAGGCTTTGATTGGTAGAGACTGTGGTTCCCAGAACACGCCATCTTCTCTCTCACTTGATCATTTTGTTGCTTTAAATATTCTTTCCTATTCTTCAGCTCTTTCCGTTAGTTAAATTCTACCCATCCTTTGTGTCACGTAACCTCCAGAAAGGCTACTCTGAAGTCTTAACACTTGGTCGGGTTCCCCTCTTGTGTCTTGTCCTGTGGTTGCACTTCTCACCCTGACTTGGAATCACCTCATTCCTGTGTGTGTCCCTGTTATACTGTCATCTCTGTAAGGTGAAGGCCCTCGACTGACTCACCACTGTATACCCAGAAGCTAGCAGAATGCCTGCCTTTTAAGAACAGCTCAAAATGCATTTGGAATCACACATTTAATACTTCTAAAGGTGCAAGCCAAGAATCAGTGATAAAAATCCTCTGCTTTCTTATAGAACCATTTTTTAAAACTGTTTTCTATTTTCAGTAATTTTCTCTAGCCAGTGCTAATAAATGCTCTATCTGAAGATTTGTTCTAATGACATCTCTTCCAATAATGTGCTTACTGCGCTCAGGAGGCTGTCAGCGAAGTCTTCTTTAATAATGAACATCCTTTTCCTAATATGGGTACCACTGTTTTCATTCTGGTTTTGCTTTCCTTATTTAATATTTTTCTTTTCTTAATTTCCTTTTAATTTTATTTCTTTATCATCTTGTCATCACCAAAGTCTCTGTTTTCTTTTGGCTGTTGTTTTCGTGGTGAAGAGAAGTGAGCTTCTCGTTAGCACTTCTCTGGTGCCTGACAGCAGAGTCCCTTCTCCCCGGTGATTATGCTGATGGCCCTGGGCCAGTCATTATCAGTCACGATGATGCTGAAGTTTTATGTACAAGACCATGATGGTCGTTTATTGTTTCCCAAGAACTGATGAATGTTTTTAGATAATTAAAAAAATCTGTTGAGCTTCTGGAATCTTCTTGGAGCTTTCATAGTCATAATTATTTGCCTAAAAGTCACTGCCACAAAGAAGCATTTTATCATAATTTACTGAAGGTATCTTAAAATTAGATTCTATTCTGGTTTTTTAAAGAAAAATAAAATAATAAACTGGCTATAGAGCGATAAAAGTACAAAGTATCAGAAGAAGTACAAATTGACATGAGAGAGGAGAAGACTGAGATGTTCTGTTGCCTTTAAGGAGTTTCCAGCACACTGGTGAAAACGCACACATATATGTAGAGAAAATTAGAATTTATTCACATGTGTGTCATTGTAAAGCCAGGCATCGTTTGGAAATTCAGACTCTGAGCACGATCCTAGACACTGAGATCTGTATTCCAGTGCTGTCCATGGTTCCGCTTTATAGCTGAGTTATGCAAATTTATTAATCCTTTTAAGCCTTAGTTTCTTCATCTGTAAAACTGGATTATTAGTAGACTTCACAAGAAATGTTTGAGACTTATGAGACAACACATGTGCCCGCTGCGTAGCAGATGTTCAGTTCATGATTAACTGTTGTTACAATTGTTAGGATTTATAAAGGCCTTTAAAGAGAACACAGAGGAGGAACTTCTAACTGTACCTGGAAAGGACAGCGGAGGCCCAAGAGGAAGCCACGGGGGATATCCTTGTGCTGTTTGGAAGGCAGAGAGTAAGCAGCAACACTGCAGTTGATACAGCGCTGTTGCAGATCTGCTGACTCACCGCGTCAGTGCGAGGCAGTGGCTAAACCTGCGGTTGTTCCGCCTTTTCCTGGAACTTCCTTTTGCTTTTTGCCCCCTGTGCTGCAGGTTTTAGCTTCATGACAAAAGGAATGACTTATGCATTCATTACCAAGGCCAGAGACAAGCCATGGAGTCAGCTCATCCACGTGGGTTTCCAGCTCATGGTGGTGGGTCCCATCCTGCTTTTGGTCTTCTCCATTCGCATCTGTCCTCCTCTTGACCGCTGCCCTGTTAACTTCAAGTTCTAGTGTTTTATTAGGAGACATCAGTCTTGCAGAGACTGCTCGGTTAGCCCCTGCAATAGTGTAAGCCAATCCCCTGAGAGAAATTCACACATGCATTCACGCCTTCTCTCTCTCTCACTCTCACCTACTGGTTTCTTCTTCTCTCACTGAACCCTGACTGATACGTCTTCTGTTCTACCGATGTTCCACTTTTTCTTTGTGGGACACTGCTGTATGGCCTTAGCTTTCATTGTATACATACATCATGCCCAGAACAAAAACATGAAAAAGTTCCCATCAGTGTTTCCGAATACAGTAGCAAATTTGTGGCTACCATGACATTATACATGTATGATACACATTTATTTCAGAATCTCAATATCATTTTAGACATTATTAATCTATGAAATAAATGAAAATATAAGTATATGAATGAAGTATTTGAAAATAGAGCTCAATGACTGGTTGAAAATATTTCTTCAAAAGCAAGTTTACAGTATTTGTATCTCCACCATAACAAACATTACACAACATCAGAGGAGCGTACTGTTTATGAGACTGTCTATTCTAGAGGAAAGCCCACGTGTCTTCTCCTCCGTTCTATAAACATTTTTACAAACTGACAGACAGAGAGGACCAAAATGAAGTAGAGTGGAAACAGTAGTTAATAATACTTACATCAAGGTCTTTTATTTATCTGCTTCTACTAGGAGGAACTTTGACATTTAAAATGATCAGAGACTGAAACAAAGGGAAAACTCAGTAAGAAAATTGCAAGTAAATAATTATCTTTCAGAAATACATAGTTTATGTAAAGATACTATTCTTGGTTCTCATTTTTTCTCCCACTCATGGTTTTCTGTACTGCACTGGTGTCCATGGTAACATCCCTGGCTAACGAGTAGATTACCACCGATGTCCTACCACTGCCAATCACTGTTTGCTTAAGTCCACGCAAATTCTCTCTTATTTCGGTGATTTTCTCATCCCCTCTCTCACTGATAAACAAGAGCTGAATCTGTACCAGAATAAATGGCATCAGCACATGACTATCTGCCACCTTATATATTTTGCCACATTGGAAAGTTTTATCAAGATGATAACATTTATTCATAAACACTTGGGCAGATTGGAAACTTCCCTGTTCTCTTTACATAACGAGCGTAAAAATAATGGGTGAACATATGTCAGATTATTCATGGAAGGCACTGTGCCTTATGTACCATATTAGTGAATATATCTCAATATTTTTCTATTAAAAGACTGTTTATAATATTAAGAGTAGCAGACAAGAATAAAACATAATGTAAGAGAACACACCATTTTAGTATGCAGTTAAGTGCGGATTACTTTTGCCTCCGTGAGAATAGTGTGAGAAGGTTAGGCTGTGCTAGGGCAGCACTTCCCATACACATTACTTTCCGTATTAATTCATGAAATCAGCTTGGTCAGTCATGGTCCTCCCTCTTTTATGACATCAGGGAAACTAGAACAGAATAGACAGATTAGATTGCATCATGTGTTGTAGGAGTTAATATTTTGTGAAATTTGATTAAATTTAAAGTTAAATGTAAAGTATATTCCTCACCGCTGTCATAGTCCCACACAGTTCTAAAAGGATAATGTCTAACTTTCTCTTGATTCTATGAGCTTTTGTTTTAAGTTAAATTTTGTTCCTTGAGGTTACAGTCTAGGTACCAAAATTCTTCTAGCCCCACCCATTATTCAGTTCCAAAGTGCTTCCCCGTACCCTCCTACACTGATGGTGGGAATGTAATTTGGTGCAGCCACTATGGAAAAAAAATATGGAGCTTCCTTAAAAAACTAAAAATAGAGTTACCATATGATACAGCAATCCCAGTCCTGTGCATATAACTGGAGAAAAGGCTAATTCAAAAAGATACATGTACCCCAGTGTTCATAGCAACACTATTTACAATAGCCAAGATACAAAAGTAACCTAAATGTCCATCAACAGATGAATGGATAAAGAAGCTGTGGTACACACATACACACACACACACACGTATATGTATACAATGGAATACTACTCAGTCAAAAAAGAATGAAATAATGCCATTTGCAGCAACATGGATGGACCTAGAGATTATCATACTAGGTCAAGTAAGTCAGACAGAGACAAATATATAATATCACTTACACGTGGCATCTAAAATGTGACACAAATGAGCTTATTTACAGAACAGAAACAGAAAGAAAAACAGGCATAGAAAATAACTTTTGATTGCCAAAGTGGGAGGGACAGGAAGGATAAATTAGGAGTTTAGGATTAGCAGATACACACCAATATATATAAAATAAACAACAAGATCCTCCTGTGTACCACAGGGAACTATATTCAGTATCTTGTAATCACCTGTAATTAAAAAGAATATGTATCTTTCTTTATATATCATTTTACTGTACACCAAAAAACTAACACAGCGTTGTAAATTGACTGTACTTTAATAAATAAATAAACAAAGAACTCCCCATTTTTAGGTATTTTTTTTTACAGCAGCACCCTGCTCCTGGTACCAAAATCTGTGTCAGTGTCTTAGGGCTTCCGTGACAAAGCACTACAAAGTGGGTGGCTTCCAGCAACAGAAGTGTGTTATCTCATAGCTCGGGACGGTAGAACTCAGTCAAGATCTCTGTCAGTTTGGTTCCTTTCGGGGGCTCTGAAGGAGAATTTGTTCCCTGTTTTATCTCCTCGATTCTGATGGTTTCTGGTAATCCTTGGCATCCCTTGGCTTGTTGATACATTGCTCCAGTCGCTGCCTCCACCTGTACATGGTGTACAGTGTGTACCCTGTGTGCCCGTGTCTCTGTCTCTGTCTTCTCTTCCTGTAAGGATATCAGCAATTATGTAGGACCTCAATTTGATCAGGTATGCAAAGACCCTGTTTCTAAATAAGGTCACATTCACAGGCATCGGGGGCTATACCTTCAGTGTATCTTTTTAGAGTACACAGTTCAACCCACAACACCCCTAGGTGTTAGTGCTGCAAACTGTAGACTAGGTTCTTGAAACAGATTACTTCTTTGTGCATTAAAAGCATCCCAGGAGAGAACTATCAGTACCTTATAATAGCCTATAATGAAAAGGAATATGAAAAGGAATAAGGAATATATATATAACATATATATATATAAAATAGACTCACAATGCTGTACATCAGAAGTTAACACATTTGTAAATTGACTATACTTCAATTTTTTTAAAAGCCTCCCAGAAAAAGTCTTTGCCATTTAAGAGAAAAGGATTATGCAAAATACTTAAATTAGAAATATTTAAACATTAAAATTATTTAAAATCTTAACTGTTTAAATGTGGAGTCATAAATAATGATTTTAGGAAAAATACTGTTAAAATACAATTCTTATTTTATGTTATCAGGTAGCTTGATGTGTAGTCAATATTGTCAGCGGAAGTCAATACAAGAGTTGTATTTTGCAACAGTTATAGTTTACTTTGTACCTCTATTTATAAAAAATCACTTTTGGTAAAACTTAATTATGTGTTTTGAAGACATATTACAAATATTAATTTTCAGTTACCTGACATATTTGCTGTCTTCTAGAAAGCTTACTTTAAAATGATACTTTGCTTCAAACAGCAGAATAAATGAGCTTTAGGCAATTTCATACCTGTTCTGTAAAACTGCGTGAAGAAGCATTTACTTTGTAATAAATAAATTACTGTCATGCTGCTTTCCACTCTGTTCTTGACCAGTAGATGTCCCTTACTGTCTTGTCGGCTTATTGAGAGCCCCTGAGCTTTCTTAAAGAAGGCTTTGACAGTCTGTCTGAACCATTTTTTTAAGTCACATTGCTTGCAGGAAACTTCTCTGTTTTGAACTGAGTATGAAGTGACTGTAGCACATAAAACAAAAAAGGGGGAAAAAGCAATTGATTAATAACTATAAAATCTTTGAAAAGATAGTTAAATAATTTCATACTACATTGTGCTATTTCAGTTGCCCTAAATGTTTGTCTCTGGTTTTGGTGATTCTAGGTAAATATGCAACATGGTGGTGGAATAAGACCTGCCGTTGGTTTTTGGCGGGTTTTGGTTTTTATTTTGTTGTTGGTTATCCCATCATGGATGAATGATGTTTAAAAGAGAATTTTTTTAAAGCACAAAGAGAGAATGATAGAAATGAGAGTCATGGTACTGGTAGCAATACAGTCAGATGTCTTCAAAGAGTTATGAAGACTAAGTAAATAAGTTACTTAGCATTTTATAAATGCCATCTACAAAAACCCTCAAAGTGTCATTAAAATATATAAAATAGTTGACTACATAAATAAGTTACTTACCATTTTATAAATGTCATCTACAAAAACCCTTAAAATGTTGTTGAAATATATAAAATAGTTGACTATATCAAACTAAAATGTTCTGCACAGCAAAGGAAATCATTAACAAAATGAAACAGCAGTGTATTAAATGGGAGAAAATATTTGCAAATTATATACCTGACTTGGGGTTAGCTTCCAAAATATACAAAGAACTTATACAACTCAGTAGCAAGAAAAAAAAAAATCCAATTAAGAATGGGCAGAGGATCTGGAGAAGACATACAGATGGCTAACAGGTACATGAGACATTGCTCAACATCACTAATTGCCAGAGAAATGCAAATGAAAACCACAAAGTATTACCTCACACCTGTTAGAATGGCTATTAACAAAAAGACAGGCAGTAACAAGTTGTTAGTGAGGATGTGGAGAAAAGGGAACTCTTATGCACTGTTGATGGGAGTGTACATTGGTACAGTTACTATGGAAAACAGTACAGAAGATCCTGAAAAAATTAAGAATAAAAATACCATGTGATCCAGCAACTCCACCTCTGGGTATTTATCTGAAGAAAACAAAAACTCGAACTTGAAAAGACATATGTGCCCCCCATGTTTGTTCCAGTATTATTTACAATATCCAAGACATAGAAGCAACCTAAGTGTCCATTCTTAGATAAATGGATAAAGAAGACATAGGCTGTATATCCAGTGGAATACTATTCAGCCATAAAGAATGAAATCTTGCCATTTGTGACAACATGGTTGGAGCTTGAGAGTATTGTGCTAAGTGAAATAAGTCAGACAAATTAAAATACTATATGTTCTCATTTGTATTTAGAATTTTGAAAGCAAACAAAATCAAGCCAGAGATAACTGGATGGCAGTTACCAGAGGTAGAGGGTAGGAGGTGGACAAAATAGGTGAAGGGAGTCAAAATGTCCAGCCATCAGTTAGAAAATAAATAAGTCACAGGGATATATATAATGTACAAGCATGGTGACTAGAGTTAATAATACTGTATCGCTAATTTGAGAGTTACTAAGAAAGTAAACCTTAAAAGTCCTCACCACAAGGAAAAAAACTTCATGACTGTGGTGACAGATGTTAACTAGACTACTTGTGTTCATTTCACAATATATACAAACATTGACTCATTGTGTAGTATGCCTAAAACTATGCAGTGTTATATATCAACTATACCTCAGTGCATTTTTAAAAAATGAAATACAGGTATATTTGATGTTTCTTGTTTTTATAAACTAGCAACATAATTTATTCTATTCCATTCTGATCATATATTTAAAGACACAAATTAAGCTAATCAACCTCAAGCATAATTTTGAAGTACCCAAGGAATACCAAGGGGATCTATCAAAATAGTTGAAGTTAAGTGTAAGGGTATTCAGGTGCATCCCAATAATTAATGTCTCTTGTGATGGGGACAAATGCAAAAGCTTTGGAGTACTCGCATTCAGTGTCCCATTTAAACACAAGGGCTAGAGACGCTGAAGTTTTGGCAGGTTCTTTAGTAATTTTGCCATTTAAAAATGATGAAAATCCTGTTTGGGCACAGAATGAATACAAGAATCGATAAAGTCCTTTCATCAAAAAGTAAAGTTTATTTTAATATTCTAGACGTGGCAGAAACCAAAGAAATGATTACACCTCAAGTGTGGCAGCATACAATTCCTTAACAACTGGCTTTCAAGTGTGAGTGGACCAAGAATTCCGTGAAGACTTTTTTTTCATTTAACCATTGAAAATAGCTATGATTAGAGATTTCTAAATAATTTGACAACTCCATCCCAACTAGTAACACAGACTCAACATGATATATTGAGTAAAGCACTGACACTAAAGTTATATTTGGTCTTAGGCTAAGAAAACCTGTTTCAGGCTTTTAAGGTGTTCCAACAGAAGCAAATTATATTCTGTGTTGAACACATAAGGAATGTTTTTGTCCCGTTAGTTGTACACAGTTATTTTGGAAAAATATTTTAACATCTGTTGAAATTTTCATTTGTCTTATGGATAGACCTCCAAATTCTTGACTATTTGTGAAGAGATAGGGAATGTTTCCAAAAAAACTGCTATTTCAGACTGAATCAGGTTGACTCTGACCAAGTCACAACAGTGTTTCATCAGGTAATTAGAACTTAACTGTCTCTGGAAGAGATATTTAATCATTAAGATTTATATGCAAGAATTTGCAAATTAACTTAATTTTGTACATGTAACTGCTCATTTGAAGACTCTGAATGGGTGAGTATTAGTCCATATGAGTTAGATGAAGCTGTGGCAATAAACAGTGCCCCATTTTTGACATGCAAAACATGAGCCTGTGTCCTTCTCGGTGTGGCTAGAACCTGGTTCCACAGTGGTGGCCTTCATTTTGGAACCCGATGGGACAGACTCTGACCATTGAAGCATTGCCAGTTGCCAGTGGCAGGGGCAAGGAGATACAAGGAAGTGGACACTGGCTTTTAAATCTTCCACCAGAAAGTGACCCACGACATTCCATTCACGAAAGCATGTCACATGGCGGATTTCAAGAAGGTGTGAAATTCGAGCTTACCGTGGGCCAGGAATCATGAGAACTAGAATATTGTTAGCTTCCTAATGACACCTTAGCTTCCTTACAAGTTACATGTGCTTAAGTATGGAGTCAAAAAGAACAGAAGCATCACATAGTTAGAAGTAGGTATACATCCCTGATCAAACTGACGTCCTGTTGTCTAAACTGCTTATGAACTTGTTTGGAGTTGCGCTCTTAAACCGTTTGAATTGCTATAAAAAGGCACTTGAAATATTTGAAAAAAGTTCTTTTTTTGAAGTATCTTCAGTTTACAGTGTTGTGTCAATTTCTGATGTACAGCATAATGTTTCAGTTCTACATATACATGTATTTGTTTTCATATCCTTTTACATTAGAAGTAACTACAAGATACTGAGTGTAGTTCCTTGTGCTATACAGAAGGAACTTGTTGATTATCTGTTTTATATATAGTGGTTCGTATCTGCATATCTCGAACTCTACTCAGTCAGAAGGCTCTGGTGAGTGGATAATGAATCCTTTTCTTATCATGCATGGGCAAAGTACTAATAGAACTAGATTCATTCATTCTGCGGATTACTCCAGAGGACAATTTGAAACAAAAGTCTAACAAAGGTCACGTATCTTTTCAGGAATTAACCCTTGGTGTCCAACTATTTTAGAGAAATAAGTTGTTTATTTTTCTTTCTGATCCCACATGCAAAGTTTTGATTCTTTAGTTAGTTTATAAACTTTAAAAAACAAAATTATTTTATTCAGGAATCTCTTCTTAACCTAATACTAAGCCAGTTGTACCTTTGTCTCTGACTAATCAAAAACGTTACGTTTTTCTCATTGAGTAACGTAACTTTGGATATGCAGTTTTGCAAATTGACTAGATTTAGCATTACTTATATATTCTTTAACATAAAAGCTTGGTTTTAATCATATTTACATTTATAATCGCTCTACTTATGGCAAGTGAGATCATTTTAAATACATGGCAGTGATACAAAATATTTGAAATATATACATTTTAATAAAAGGTAACAAAATATAGAGTGAGCAAATGTAAGGTAGAACACATATACAGCTAAAAACTGTGAGTGATGGAAATGATGATGTTTAGAAAGAAACAATGTAATACATGGATTATAAATAATTATTTGAATTAAAATAGAAAATCAGTCTAAGTTTGTTCTGAGTTAAAATTATCTTTCTTTGGGGACTTTTTTAAAAAAATTTTTGTTTTTGTTTTTTTGGGAGAGGAGGCCATTAGGTGTGTTTGTTTGTTTATTTAAGGTCCTGGGGGTTGAACCCAGGACCTTGTGCATGGGAGGCACTTACTCTGCCACTGAGCGATACCCTCCCCCGTCTTTCTTTGGGCACTTTTAATCGTGAATACATTTTAGAAATGCTAAAGATTTTAGAGTACTACTTCCAATTATAAAAACCTGATTTTCTAAGGCTCCTTATTAATAAACAAGCTCCTAAAAATCAGAAAAAAAATGTATAGTGAAAAATAGTTTACATAAATTGATTTGAATATGCACATACTGTTGATTTTTTACTATAAAATACTTGTAATTGTATAGGTAAGTAAAGCATTTTCAGACCCGTAGTGATAGTTATATTGTGACTTTTTTCCTCTGTTGGATATTACTTTATGAGGATATACAAGAAGAGAAAACATTTCTTACTTAACAATTTACTGCTGTGAAAGTTTACCCTTAAACACAACTGGCTTAAGACAGGACGGGCAACTTTGTGTGGGAGGAATTTTCAAGACGTCGAAAAGACCTCTAACTGCCGTGAAACTATAGCAGAAGCTTCGCTTGGTTTATAGTGTGAATCTTTATTAAAACCTAAATCATCCTAAAAAGGACGCAGTATTCTCACCTGTTAGTTATTGTTTATAATTCAGAGTGCATCAAGTCTCTTAAAATGAACTTTGGTTAGAAAGAGGTAAGAGCTCATATTTTAACTGAATATTTGAAGAGAAAGTGAAGAATGTGAGGATGGGGAGGAATGGAGATGAAAGTTGAACATTTCACAGCTTTACTCAGGGCTGGCGTTAACAGCTCATCCCGAGTCGGTTGCTGGTGGCTGTGCCCTGACCTCTCGCAGATATCTCAGGATTCAAATCCAGAGCCTAGGGACCAGTGGAGCCATACAAGGAATTGCCAAAGTCATCTTTTCAGCATTACAAGGAGGCCATGAGGACAGTCTTGCCTGCCTGAATCAAGAAGGGGGCCCTGTGGTTAAAATACTTTTGCCAGCAAACATCTGAGATCCTTGCCTTCTGTCTGAATTCCAGGATCCCTGAGCACTGCTTGGGGAGTACATTTGGAGTTGGGGCCACATCGGCTTAGCTATGTCAGCATGCTGCTGAACACCAATCTGTATGCACAGCTAGAAGAATTTTAGTTAATACAAAAGTATTAAGAACCACCTATTCAACAGAAGAAAAGTATTTGCTGAGTTAAGTTTCCCGAGATTGCTGTTGTAACCACTGGTCTGTGGACTCGGACAAAGGGCTAGGCTATCAGGACAAAAAGCTATGTAGTAGATACAGAAATATTTTCAAGTTAAAGGGTGAAAACTACAAAGATAGAAAACACTTGGATATTTTAAGATAAAACAGATTCAGCAGAAACCAGGAGAATATAAAGTGTACAAATTTGTGTACACACAATGCAGAAAACATTATGGAAATAATCAGTGTTTAGAGATGTATATATTTAATGGTAATTTCAGAGCTGGATGGGATCTTAAAAGATACATGTAATCCAGGACTGTTACTGTATAAATTGAAAGTATCATTTATTCCATAATCATTCTATCCTTCAGTGAAGAATAAAGCTATTTTTAATCATTCAATAAAGAAGGCAGCTCAAAAAGCAGGATATAGGGAAGAAAAGCAATAAATGAGATCTTATTAAAATGTGAAATTCTGTTCTGCTAAAGATACTGAAATCAAAAAATAAGCCACCAACTGGGAGAACATAGTTACAGAATACATATCTGACAAAAGGTTTGAGTCCAAAATAGACAAAGAACTCTTACAAGTTAATAAAAGGAAAACAAAACAAAAAAATAAAATAATGAATTCAGGTGAAAGATCTGAAAAGAGACTTCTCCAGACAAGATACACAGATGTCAAATACACAGAAAGATGCTCAACATCATTTGTCACTAGGAAAGTGTTAATTAAACCAATAGTGATGTATCACAACATACTTAGCAGAATGGCTTAAAAGGGATTAAAAAACAAAGCAAGCTGACAGTAGCAGTTGCTGTTAAGGATGTGGAGCAATAGAAACTCATTCATAGCTGGGGAGGGTGCAGGGTTGCTACAGCCACTTTGGAAGACAATTTAGCAGCTTCATATGAAGCTAAACATAGCTTCACACAACCCAGCAATCATGCTTCTTGGTATTTAACCAGCTGATTTTAAAACTACAAAAGTCTGCACATCAGTGTTTGCAGAAACTTTTTCGTAATCAGCAAACCTAGAAGCAAGTCAAATGTCCTTCAGTAGATGAACTGATAAACTATGGTATAAATAAAATTACATGGTATGGGTTATACGGACAATGGAATACACATAGGGTTTTCAGTAGAAATACAGATTCCTGTGGCCAACCCCAGAACTACTGAGTACAAATCACAGGATAGGGAACCCAGAATCTAAATCTTTAAGATGATCTTCAATTTAGCCACTGTCATAATTCCTATGGTTTAACATTTATTATTGAGGAAGTAAATTCTGAAAGGCTCTTAAAATAATGAAAAGTACATTTTATTCATATATGAATATCAAAGATTAAATTGTCTGTCTCTTTTCCTTAAGTCATCAAATAATTAATGCAAAGCTTGTGTTTACATACACACACACACACACACACACACACACACAAACACATGAATTTTGATTAACTTATGGTCCTGCTAGCACACTCTTTATTTGCTTTTCTAATTTTTTTTTTCTAATTTGTTTTCTAGGCAATTCTTCAGGCGTTCTATACGTGGCACCTTTCTTTAACAGTTTCATCCCTTTTATATATTTGTGTACCTCATAGATTATTCAGGAAGCTTTTTAAATACCAGCTTTAGAGAAATTCTAACAAAGCATGCATTACTCCATCAATTTTCAAAGATCTCCTATTTTGATACCACTTGGTGATCACTTTCTTCATATGTGTATGTGCATCTCTTTTAGTTTAGAAATGTTTCCGTTTGGTGTTTCCTTGGTTGAATAGTATTTCATTGCTGTAGAATGTCTAGTGGATTCTTGAAAGTTCTAAGATCAGTTGTTGGATTATTTCTTACTTTAGTTTTGTTTTGTTTCACCATCTCTGATTATTTTTTCCTCCAACTAAACTTTCAACAATTCAGATGTGTAATGTATTTTGTTACAAATCTAACCATGTTCTAAAATGTCCTAGGAAGGTAAATGTTTCATTTTGTCCAGAAGCAATATCATCATGAAATCAGTATCTTCTTTTTTTAAATTCCTGTGTTGTAAGGAACAGGAAGAAGCAATAATAAAGGCCTCCAGGCAGTGATGCAAGTAACGGCCTAAACTAGAGGAAAGGAAATCAGCTCCTGTAGGCAGAACAAGGAGCGGTGGTCAGGTGCTTTCAGTGACAGGCGGGATAGGAGGGCCAGGTGTTGTAAAAAGGGCCAGGGGCCAAGCAGGTATGAGAGAGAATCTCAGCAGAAATGTGTAAAATAAACTTTTCGAAAATGGAGCACTTCGCAGTTAAGTATGAGGAAGCCTGTGATTGGTACTTAAAGTTTTGGGGTTTTTGTTTTGTTGTGAATGCTCACTCTCCTGGGGCACATCAGGCTGTTTGTAGATAAAAAGTAGAAAATAAAGTTATCTGTGCTTTTAAATTAATAAAGATACTTTTATGAAATCAAAAACAATGAATAAAATTGTTTGCCACACAGAATAAATCACGAACCAATTGCAGGAAACAGTGCTTAGTCCAATGTTTTCAATCAATTACATGGGGTGATCTTACAGACAATTTGGCTGGCCAAGCTGTTAAGAACAGAATGTAACTGAGTGAATCGGAAGATCTAACTGGCTGTATTGGAGGATTCATGAATCAGGCAGCATCCAATCCAGTAAATAGAGGGGTGTTACAAGGGCTTGTACGAAATGGAAGGTTTTTATAGGCAGAAGGAGGTGGGGGGAAGCGAGGAAGCTATTAGCAAAAGAAAAGAAAGGATTGTTTCAGGCCAGGACACCGTTTGGGGGAAGGATGAGACTGTCACCAAGCAGATCACCTCTTCTTCCTTCGGACGGAGTGGAGCAGGTCCACGTTACAGATTACATCCTTGGTGATGACCAGAACATTCCACACTGGCCTGTTAAGATGACCTCACCTCCTTCCTGGGGAAGGCTGAAAGTACAGAGGGGTCAGGTGTTAAATCTAGGTTTGACTTCACCGGCTTTAGCACAAGTGATGCCATTTTGGACGTACGGTTTTCTCTTTAACAAAGCTTACACTTGGATAAATACTCCCGTGTAGGTACCGTGTGACTCAAGGGGTTACGAAACGAAGAGAAAATAGCATATTCAAATTAAGGGATTTAAGGTTTGGGGATAATTTCAGTTTCTAAAATAATTAGGAACAACAGTATACTCACTGGTGCTAACTGTTGCTGAGAAAACCCTGTGCCGTTGCCGCTGGTAACAGCTACGTGGTCACTGAAAGGGGAGGAAGGACAAGGGAGAGGGAATCAGTCTGTCCATTTCCTTTCTTTCTGTTAATGAAGTAAAATTTAGTATCTCTTGTGCCATCAGGAGTTTGTTAATGCAATGGTAAAGAAAGAGTGTTTTGTTTTTTTCAGTGAAATATTTTTTAATACTACTTAGGGAGTGCAAATTATATGCCACATTCGATTCTGTCATCTCATCCCATGACTACTGTCTCGTGCTGTGGGGAACCGAGATGAAAGCATGACAGACCACAGTTTTGGTTCTCGTAAGTGTTTATTCACATGCACTTTGAGGACAGTTTGTACGGAGAGCCTAACCTGGCTACAAAACCTCTGATCACATCAGTGTTCTTTAAATGAATGGAATCACAGAGAGATTTGACGTGAAGAAATGAGTAAAGGTAAAGAAATTAGCCCGCGAGCCTCACTTAACCAGTAATGACAAGCATTGCTCGGCTTTGCTTGATCCCTTTGCAAAGCAGCCCCACTGGGACAGTTCTGCTCCAGGTGGTGGCAGTGGTGGTGAATCAAGCTTTTCAGCGGTGCCCGCCCATTTGCCTCCTGGAGGCAACAACATTAAAACGCAGGGTAGTCAAAAGAGAGCTTCATGCCCCTCCTGTGCTGGTCCTCTGGCATCTTCAGTCTTGGTTACTGACAGCACCATCCACCTTGTCACAGGATCCAGAAACTTAGAACTTACATCCCTGTCCTTAAGCCTTTAACTTCCTGCCGTAATAAACCTCTACACACTGTTGAGTTAAACTCTTTGATATCCCAATCATCCATCCTCTTTGTTCAACCCCTGATAGAATTTTCTCAGTCTCACCAGAACCATGGTTTCCTGACATTCCAACCTCCATGCTTGATTGCCTTCAAAATATCTATATTTCAAAGATGACCAGAATAATCTCATAAAATTACAAAGCTGCTTCTTATTCTCTGGCTTAAAATGCAGATACAGTTGTTCAGTGCCTATGAGCAAAGTCTGCATGTCTCAACCCCTTAGCAAACATCTACCACCGTCCTTAATCAGACTCCTTATTTCTTCAGTCATATGGCCAACTTCCTGATGCTGCAAAAGTATCAAATGACTTACCTTTTCCTGTATGTATGTATTGGGGTATGTATTGGGTGCTATGCCGTGGGGGGTTCTCTCTGCCGGGACTTCTCTTGTTCTTCATGTCCACCTTGCAAAGTTTCATTCACCCTCCACAGTCCTTCAATTTCCTATTCAAATGTGTCCTCCTCCCTGAGCCCCTCCCTGCCTCAAAACAAACCAAAAAAAATTCATTTCTTTCCTTGTTCCATTTTCCTGCCTTGTACACACCTTTGTTAGGTTACACAGCATACTATTTTATATATTTTTTAGGTGTTTTTCTTTCTACTGTATTATGAGAGCATACTTGATCTTAGTACTTGTAGTCTTTTCAACACTCTACTTTGTGTATTAAGTTCTCTCTGTTTAAGGAATTGAAGATTTGTCTTAGAGCTCACAAGAGGAAAGAGGACTATTACAGACAGATGAGATGCAGGGAGTTAGAAAAGAGATTGTTGTATCCTGGGAATAATGGTAAGTTTTGTATAACTGGAGCATGTGGTCATATGTAATAGATAGTGGTGGTATTTGTTGGGGGCAGATTGTAAAAGATCTTAATTGACAAATGTAGAAGGCTCTTTTGAAATAATCTAGAAAGAATCTGGAATAATCTTTAAATACTCTAGAGTCTGATTTTAGCGGTGACAGATTGGAGTGGAAAATTCCATAAACATTCTTGGGAAGTGTCCATATTGGATGTGTGATGTGAAGGAGGGAGAATGATGGAAGATTCCTCTGTGGTTTCAGTTTGAGAAACTGGGTAGATTGTGATACCATTATTTGTGATAAAGAATACAGAAGGTTGACCAAAATTAGGAGGCTTTTTTTCCAGATAAGAGATTTCAGATATTTGAAGAGTGTAGAACATGGCTATAGTTTGCATAAAAATAAAGGTTGAGTTTGTTGGGACCTTACTGTCGTTGAGATCATTTCAATTTAGAATTGGATGACTTCCACATACAGATTAAATTCCCTGAATACCAGAAGGAATTTTGAAGAGGAGTAGGAGGATATTGTCACCTCTGCCCTAATATCATCCTTCTTTGCCTTCTTAAAAGATGTCAAAGGAAACAAACAATGTATATTTTGTTTTTGGCCACTAAAACTAAAATAGTCTCTCTCTATATATCCCAGAGTACCTAAAAATAGTGAGAACTTTACTGTTGGGCCAAGGCTTGAATTTAAGGAGAAATAATGGAATTACCCATGCTTTTGTGAATACATCCAGGAATCACTTCGAACGGAGTCCTTTTTACCAAATACTTACCTAGAGGATATAAAGATAAAAAAAAATCAAGAAAACTCAGGTACCAGACAAGTGCCTTTATTTTAGGCCAATCTAAGTTAATTCTGAATAATACATGGCTAAGGTTTCAACTCTTTCTTCATGATGTCAGTTGCCAGAAAGTTTACTTGATGAGTCTGTTTATAAAAACCACACTCTGTAAAGCCTGACTCACTTTTAAGTGCCTTAGGACAAAGGAAATAATGTGTGAGCTATCACAAAAGGGTAGAACTCAATTCATTTAAGACAAGGATTAAAAAACCATTAGCATGTAATATTTATACATGGAAAAGACCTCTTTGTCTTAGTGGAATGTAATCACTCTTGGATATACCTTTGTTTTAGACACAACAGATTTAATCTTTCCATGAACATTTAGTGACAAGTTTATTAGGAACTGAAAATACAAGATGAACAAATTCTCTATCTTTTGGGCTAGCCGATCACTATTTTTCCAACTCTTTCTTACATCGTCCGAATTCTAGTCTCTGCATCATTCTGCTTGTCCTGCTCTGGGCATATTCCATTGTCTTATCCGTCAACTCAAAATACAACTAGCAGATTGAGTTTTAACCCTTCAGCCATTGACTGAAATAAGCTGTAAACACTGGAAGGCTCAGTTCCCCAGATCAGAGAGCTATTATGTCTGCTAATGAAATTATGTCTTACATTAAATTTTAAGGTAGGCATGCCTACTTTTGTTTCACATTGCGTTTATATTAAGCTTGTCACTTTAGAAACTAAATTGTCAGTAAAATTACTTCATCTGCTTAATCAAGTGATCTTTTAAAATTTTAAGAAAAATTTTAACAAGAGGCCGTGACATTTCTTCTTACAAGGTTTGTGTTGTTGTAGCTCATTGTCTGAGCATGCCAAGACCTTTGTGAGTGATTTTTTGGTCCTTTACGTGGCACCTGTCCTAGGAGCGTTGTGGCATTGAAGATTTAACCAGCTTGGCTTCCTTATTCAATCCAGTGACAAAATCCATTTGTAAAGAGGACGTGGGAGAACCCTGTTCTATGCAGCTATTGATTTTTCTGCTTGTCATCCTCAGTGATTGACAGATGGCATTCATCAACCCTCTTAGAATAAAATTGTTCAAATATAAATGATTTCAACTCACTGGACTGTAATGCAATCCACACTTTTCCCTCTTGTCCTCAGGTTACGAGTGTCGTACTTGAGGGGAGCAGAATATGCCACCCTCAAAATAAGCCACTTTGGCATATTGATTAGTTTGAATTAAAGTTACTTAAGAAACTGTCAGTGCGAGGAGGACATTCTGATCTCCTGTATCTTCTTGAAAGCAGGAAATAAACCTACCATGTGAGGGGTACCCCCCCTGTACCAGGAGGTGGAAGGCATCCTTGTCACCAGAGATAGGTAATTTAGGGCCAAAAAGGCTGTATAAATAAACCTTGTTACATCTTCACTAATTTGCTACCCCAAGCCCAAACCCCTTTTACTTGTCAATTCCTCACAGATTTATTGTTTCCTTGTCTAAAAGGTATAAAACCTGCCTGCTTTGGTCATTTGAGTTTCATTTTTATAGACTCCCATACATACAAAATTAATTTTTTTCTCCTTTTAGTCTGTCTTATGTGGACTTAATTATTGGACCAGCCAAAGACCCTAGAAGGAAAGAAAAGCTTTCCTCACTTTCAGCGCTTATGTGAATTACTGAAAATTAAGATACCTCCTCAGTATGTATAAACTTCTGACCTAGTCAGTAATCCTATTTTTTATTTACAAGTGAGTCCATGAGAATTTCTTTATTTGTTTATACTGATAATCAACTTCTTTGTTTAAGGGATTTATTAAATTATCTTTTTCATCGTTCTTTGTAGAATTTTGCTGGAGACGGATATAAAATTTGGCAGTATTTAATATCACAACTTTTTCTTTATCCCCTTTTGAAAAGATACTATGGTGACATTGGTAAATCTAAAGCCACCCAACACTTCGCTCCATACCAGGATTTAAAAAAAAAAAGAGATTGACAATATTTCTTCGATTGTATCTAAAAGTTCATTGAAAATATTTTATTTAAACACATTTTGAGTACTGAAGGGTGACTTACTATCTTTCATCTCCTTACTATCTTTCGTCTCCTTCAGGTATCACTTAATAAAGGTTTTAAAACTTCTGTATTGTAGAATGTTCTCTTCAATTAAAAAAATATTAGTAACAGCAAAAAGGACACAGAAAATAAGACAAATAGTTTGATAACATTATGCCATCTGCCTAAATGATTGTGCTTAGGGCATCTTTGGTCTTATTCCAATTTTAAAAAAATAAAGTCCTGTGTTTCCTTTATATTAAAATCATGAAAGTGGAGTCTGGACCATGTTTTCATAGACATCCTTGGTTCTATGTTTCTCTTGATAACATTTAAAATTGTAATTTTCAAAATCTGAGCTCAACAGAAAGCCTCCTCTGAAACTAATTTTGTTTCTTTAGAAGCTTTACTCTGTCAGTTCGGAATAATTTGTGATTGTACTAATTTTAGAATGTTTCATCCCTCTTGGCTACTATTTCGTTTAAGAGTTTCTCACTATTAGATTGTATCATTTTCTCCATGTATTTTGGAAATGAGGGAGTCTTGTCCGATTATACTCAACATCTTTCCTATCATTATAATAACTTCCTCTGCCATTTTTACTTATAATAAATACATTTATTTCACTTTTATCAAACTAACCCATATACATGGTAAAAATGAAATAGTATTAAATAATTGATAATATTTCATCTCATTCCTTATCATGTCCAATCCTGCTGCTGGCAGGCAAGCATTTTTAAAATTTCTCCTAGTGACTCTTTGCCTATAACTCTTAGTATAAAAATATTTCTTGATTTATTAAACAAAATTTTAATTTTCCTACAAATGACTAAGCACTAGTTAAGTTCAAATACCGTCCCCCCAACATCTAGCCACCTCATAATATTCTCAGTTTTATGAATTATATTATTACAGGCAGACTTCGTTTTACTGGGCTTTGTTGTATGACATTTCAGTGCATTGTTTACAGACTGATCATTTGTGGCAACACTTCCTCAAGCAAGTCTGTTGGTTTCATTTTCCCAGTTGTATTCGCTCACTTCATGTCTGTTTCACATTATGTAATTCTCGCAATATTTGAAACATTTTCATTATTATTATATTTGTTATGGTGATCTGTAACCAGTGATCTTTGATGTTATCACAAAAAAATTATGACTCACGGAAGGCTTAGATGATGGTTAGCAGTTTTTAGCAATAAAGTATTTTCTAATTACGATATGTACACTTCTTTAAACATAATGCTGTTGCACACATAGCAGACTACAGTATAGTGTAGACATAACTTTTATATGTACTGGGAATCAAAAAATTCATGGGACTCGCTTTACAGCAATATTTGCTTTATTGCAGTGGTCTGGAATCACAATGCAGTACTTCAGAAGTATACCTGTTTTTTCAGTCATTGCTTGATTTTGTAATACTGATCCATTAATTTCAATCTCTCCTTCAGTTGAAGTTACTAGCTTTCCAAATTATCTTCCTCATCTTCCTTACATCTACCTTCTAAATTCTGTCAGGTGTAGTTTTATCTTTATAATGGAAATGCCAATCATATTTTAGGTTACTTTATAACTATAATTATATAAGTTTCTTGAAACTAATAAATAGTATTTACATTATTACAGTTGTGTAACTACTGCCAAGAAAGAACACACTGGTCTAGCTTGGCATTTTAATCTCTTGGTGTCCAATGTCACATCCCAGGACCACTTGAGAAGAATGTTCCTTAACTCCCAATCAAACAAATGTACTTTTTATATTCTTCTTCAGTCATCTGAAATCGGGTCTTATTTTCTTTTGTTTCATAAATTAGCCATGACTTTTTAGTATAGTTGTTTAAAGAATTTTTCATCTTCCTTACATTTTCATTGCTGAGAGAATAAATATATGCATTCTTCAACATAACACTAAGAATCTCCAGTTTCCTGTTATTTCATCTATTAGCTGGAACGTATCCCATCCTTTTAAAGATGTTCTTCTTGGAAATCACTGTCTTAGGGATCTAATTTGAACCAGTTACTTTCCAGATTTACTATGAGCAAGTCACTCCAATGTTTGATTCACTGCATTCCTAACTCAGTAGCAGGGTTTCTCTTCTTTGATTTTTACCCTTGTTTTGCTGAAGCACAACCTCAAGAAATCTCCTCCAAAAGGGTACATCAAAAGGAAACTGTCATTATTACTGCAAGAATTAAATTGTCTTTATTTTATACCCACAATTGAGTAACAGATTGATCAGACATAGAATTATAAATTAATTGTTTGTAAATTTCCTGTCAGTGGGATTTTTTTCTTTTCCATATGGTTTATTATAGGATATTGAATATAGTTCCTTGTGCTATACAGTAGGACCTTTTTGTTTATTTCATATATAGTAGTTAGTATCCACAAGTCCTGAACTAATTTATCTTCCCCTACCCCCTTTCCCCTTTGGTAACCATAGTTTATTTCTATGTCTGTGAATCTGTTGGGATGTTGATTATTTTGTAAGTTTTGTATTGTCTCTCTCTGTCTCTGTCTCTCTGTCTCTCTCAGATTTAAAAACATTAATTCTGAGCATTATGAGAGTTCCCAGGGATGTATATATGTGTGGATTTAGGACCCATCTTTCTATGCATTCAATGAGTCCTTTTTATTTTATTTGTAATTTTTTTTTAACCAAACTAAATAGTTTATGGTGTCTTTCATCTTTCTCTTCACTGACTTTGGGGTTGTCATTTTAACTTTCATACCATATAATTTACTTTGGTGTACAATTCTTTGAATTTTGATAGAAGTCTAAACAAGACAAATAAGATATGGAATGGTTCCAATATCCCCAAATACTCCCTGTGCTACTTCTTTGCGGCCAGCTCCTCCCCCTGTCCTCAACTCCTGGCAGCTTCCAATGTGCTCCTATTTCCTATAGATTTCTATAAACAGAATCATACAATATGTAGAGTTTGAGTCTGGCATAATTCTTTCACTCAGCATAATGCCTTCAGGATTCATCTGTGTCTCATGTATCGCTCTATTTTATAACTGAGTAGTATTCCGCTGTATGGATGTACCACACTTTGCTTATCTTTGACCAACTATAGAGCATTGGGTTATTTTTATTTTGGACAATTATGAATGAAGCCAATAAACATTCACATGTTAACTGTTGTGTGAACATAGCTTTTCATTTTATTTGTTTAAATACCTAGAAAAGGTTTGCTTTGAATATGGCAAGTATATATTTGAATGTGTAAGAAACCACTATACTCTTTTCTAAAACGCTGTAACATTTTGCATTTCTACCAGCCAGGCATGAACATTCCACTTATTCCACATCCTCATGTACATTTGGTATCATGCATTATTTTTAGTCTTAGGCATTTCCCTGGTGACTAATGGTACTGAAATTTGAGTCACGGGCTAATTTACCATCTGTATATCTTCTTTAGTGAAGTGTCTGTTCAAATATTTTACATAGTTTGTGATTGGGTTGTTTCTTTTCTTACTGAGTTTTAAGTGTTCATCATGTATGCCAGATACAGTGCCTTTGTCAGGTATGTGATGGGCAAAAAGAGTTTTCAAGGGTTTCTGTTGTGTTTTTCTTTACATGATAGTGTCTTTGCCAGAGCAAAAATTTTAAATTTTGATGAAGTCCAGTTGATATGTATGTATGTGTGTGTGTTTGTATATGTATATACATGTGTGTGTATGTATTATGGATTGTGCTTTTCTTCACAGACCTCAAGGTTGCAAAGATTTTCTTCTAGAAATTTTATAGTTTTAGGTTTTACACTTAGTTCTATGATTCATTTTGAGTTCATGGTTCTATGTAGTATAAAGCATATATAAAACTTTTGGGGGGTTTTGTTTGTTTTTCTGCATGTGGGCATCTACATCAAGTCCTTCAGCAGGACTCATTTGGGGGTCAGTGCTCCATTGTCCTCTTAAGTGGGTGCCATTTTAGAAGGGCAGTGCCATTCTTAGTCTAAGGCATGTTTCTTTTTTTCTCCAGAGAATACTGAGATTCTTCTTTTACCAGCAGTGTTTTAAAATTTTATGATGATATACCCTAGTTTGTTTTAGATTTTTATGATTATATACCCTAGTTGGAGACTTTGTATTCAATGCACTAGATACTTACTGGGGACATCAATAGAAAAGATATTTTAACAGAGCAGCGCTGGCAGGTGAAATGGATTCCAGGAAGCTCTGGACCAGCATGTGCGGAGGTGTTGGTAAGACCAGGGAAGGGAAGGGAACAAACAAGGGAGGTGAAAACAACATGGATGGTCAGCCTGGCACGTAGAGCAGCTGCATTTGATAATAAGCTGCCCTGAAGAAACTTTCTAGGCTCTTCTCGAAAGAGCTGAGCTACATTCTATGGGAGAACTCAGGTAGCCTATCTCCATGTTAGTGACCTAGGACCCATCACTCTTTATTCCAGAACTTTGCAGGGTAGGGGGAAGTGTTGTGCAGAACCCAGGCAGATGGTCAGTTCCTGGCTGTCAGAAGCTCTAGTCATCTGGGGATCTGCTTAACGTAGCGTGGTGAGAGCACAACACACCAGGAGCGTGGAGTGGAGTAACTGGGCACAGTAGGCAGCTGTGCTTGGTGATGTTCAATGACGGGGCAGCATGGCTGTGTGTGCATCTCTAGCCTCACGCACCTGCTCAGTGTGGGTACCGAGGAGGTGGAAGGTGGGAGTTTTCCCAGTGCCACTTCATACATTAACTTACGAAATCTCCCAATCATCCATTGCCGCCATCTGCTTAGTTCTCATCACAAATCCTTCACTCCAATTAATACTCGATCTCTATTTTTAGGATTTCCCCAAAGCCAGTCCTTTTGAAGCACAAGGATCTAGAACTCTCCACAAATGAATAGCCCTCTCCTCTGTCCATGCCTTTTGTGTTGTTATCTCTTATCTGTTTATGTCATGGGGTCCCTTCTGAAGGGAAAGGAAAAGAAAACAGTAAATAACCACTGGCTCAGACGGGAGGATCCCTGCTAGACATGTCGGCCTGGCCAGTGGGAAACTATTGGAGACCATGTCTCCAGTAGTGTTTGAAACACATCAGCAAGGATGCAGAAGAGCTAGGTCCTGGAGGGAGTCAGCTCAACCCCCAGCCTGCCCAACCTGCAAGGACACTGAGGTTGGCAGACTGGTTATCTGAGGAGGGGCAGGGGGAAGGCTGGTGGCTCAAAATCAAGTAGTCTCGAGTACCTCGCTGACGCCTGACTGCACTTAAGGAATACTAAACGCAGAAATAGACTAGAGTTTGGATGGTGTTCCAGGACACATTCCTCCTTTCCACTTTGATGGGCCACTTGACCTCTTATATGTAGATGGTGGTCCCCTTGAAACTCGATTCTCTTTCTCAGCTTCTCCAAAAAGACTCTAGACTGGAGCTGGTCTGCAAAGATGTACTACTGGACTGTGGGGAGATTAGTACCAAAAATAAGAGTAAACATTTAAAAACTCTTCTAGAAATGTAACGTTGGTGTAACAGTCAAGCACATTTTGTATGTTGTTACATGTATTGGTTCTTGGCAGATTAGGATTTTTAAAAATTAAATCTAATCTTCTGAAGTTTTGCTCAATAGAACACTGGTTATTAAAAAATGAGTGCATTTCTCAGGATATTGTAAATGTGAAATAATGCTTTGTTCTACTTTCTCAAAGAGTATTTTTCAAGTTTAATATTCCCACCCTCACCTTTCCCTTCAAAAAAAAAAAAGGAAAATATTCTGCCAAAATGACTTGAGCTCATTAAAACGACCAAATCCCTTCGTTTTTCCTTAAGCTAAAGTATGAGTATCAGTCAAAAACGGGCTTCCCTCTGGTTGGTGTCTTGTCTCAGTCCTACAGGATCATGTCAGGAGTGAGAAGGTCTGCAGAAGCCCCCCATCTTTTCTTCATTTTATTCTTCAAGGTCTCCAGTTTCTATTCGCCTGCATTTTCCTGTTAGGGATTTAAAGAGCAAGCAAATTGAATCTTTCGCAGACTTTATTTAAATAGAAACAAGCCATGAAGAATGTTGCTTTCTAACATTTTGGTGTCTCTCTTCTTTCTTACTGCCCCCATGATACCTGATATATTTTTACTGTCCCTTGTTGTTGACCAAAACACCCCAGTGGCTTCCTACTCCTGGCTACATTGAAGCTCACTGCGTCTTGCTCAAGGAGGCCACGCTGGTGGCCTTCCTGGGGCAGCGCTGAGGGTGTCGTGTGCGTGTGCAGAGCAGAAGCAGACAGCACTGCATGCTCCCAGCGCTTGACCCTCCTGTTTCCCAGGGGCGTGAAGAGTCGAGCACTGCACCACAAAGCAGAGGCAGGGGGTTACATTGTGAAATAAGATTGGAAGAGCTGAGCTTTTAAACATGAAATAGTCACACTTCCACCTGAAATCTCTTTCCAGATGCCCTCACAGTATCGGGGCATCTTAAGAAAAGAACTGTGTGAAGTCTCCATTCTTAGAGTAATATCTGGGACCACCTCGTTATTCTTAACTTAGCTATTGTCAACCAGAAAAAAAAAAGGTGAAAAAAAAGAGAAAGAATTGGCTGAAATATCAGGAGGTTTTGTTTTCATTTAATGCTAGTGAAGAACATAAATCTATGCTACTAGATCCGGACTTGATTGGAACAGGTGCTTGAAATTCAAAACTAAACAGTCAGGGGGACAGGAGCACAGCGTGGAAGGTATAGGGTGCTTTCTAAACGTGTGATGCGCTTACGCCACTGGCCTTTTTAAGCAGAATCTTTTCCGGGGAAAAGTTCCCTCGTTTATCACAGAACTAATTAACTGAAAATTACCAAATTTCCAGTAAATTAGCAACATTTATTTAGGACCTACTCCATATAGATTATCATCCGAGCACTCAGAAGTAGGCATTCCTACTAAATTTTTTTTTTACTCCTTATTGCCAAAGAAGTGCTTCTATAGATTCAGCATATAGATAATCGTGTCTTGTATTAACTGTTCCTATTTCTCAGTCTCTAGACTGAAAATTCCTTGAGGGCAAAGATTAAGTCTTACACGTCTATGCAACCCCCTCAGCGTCCATCACAATGCTTTCTACATAGAAGTTGTTCAAAGAATGCTTGCTGAAATAAGACAGTGGAGGAATATGTTCCCTATGTGGGGTTCAAAGAGGGTTGTGACCACAGTTGGAAGACAGGATTAGTTTTTCACTAATGATTAATGGTTCTACTTGATTATAATTAATTAATTGTTAATAGTTTTTAACTAATCACAACTAATTAATTAACCGATGTGGTCATTCCAAAAATATTTATTTTGCTCCTACTGTGTGCCAGCATTCTTTAAGATGCGAGGGGTACAGCACAGATGACTCTCAGGTACACCATACTGAATGAGATAAGCCAGGGGATGAAACCTGCATTCCATGTAATTACACTTCTACAAAACTTTAGAAAATAATCTATGGTGACAAGAAGGAGAAGAGAGTTTGCAGGGAAAGAGCGGGTTTGATAAATGTGAGGTGAAAGGACAGAGGAAGATTTTGGAGGGATGCATACGTTTATCTCTTGATTGTGGTGAAGGTTTCATGAGGGTTTCACGTACACACACATGCGCCCACACATAGATGCAGAAATTTACCATATGCAGTTTACTGTATATTTCAAAGCTGCTTAATACAGTTGCATAGTCCTCTGCCATCTTAAACCTTTAATATAAATAAAATTTCCTTTCCAACTCAGCATAATTATTGGGTATATTAACCAAGTTTTAGAACCATAGTATACAAATAGTGTTGGTCTCTCTTGGTGAAATTAAGCCTGTTACCCACACAAGTGGCCCTGGGCTTCTTTGGTTTGTGAAATTTTGTTTCAGCTTTTTAGAGTTTATTTGTTATCTGTGATTTCAAATATCAAAAGTTTTGTTTTTTGATTTGTTGCTTTAAATCTGTCATAGAAATGTAACCCTTAGAAGTCACCAAAGATTATAGGAGGATGTGTCGTAAAAATATAGTCTTTAAGGTCAGAAAGCTCAGGTTCAAATCTTGACTCTGTCACTTACTGGCTGTCGGTCCCAGGAAAGTTATGTTAGCCAAGCCTCATCTTCCTTACCATGAGATGGGACTACTGTTGGCTAATTCATAGGTTTAGTTTCAAGGATCAATAAAACTCTCTATATACAAGGTGTAGTACATGGTAGGCACATCAGATTTTTTCATTCCTTTCTTCATTGTATTAGATGAATTAACATTAACTCTGTAGTTCATAAGTCTCCAAAACTTCAATGGCTAAATGCAGCAGAAATGCATTTCTTGCTTATGGACTGTGCAGTTGGTGGCAGGGAGTAGGCAGCGGGTGGTGAGCAGTGCAAGCACCCTGCAAGTGTCAGTGCCCAGCCCGCCATGCAGAGACGGGTAGTGCTGGAGACTGGACGAGGTTTCTGTGGGCCAGGCTTAGAGGTACTAGACATCATTTCTAGCAGTATTCGCTTCGCCAGGACAGAGTCAACGACTGTAGCCTAAGAAGAAATGGAAGCCAAGTTTTTGCGAACAGCTAGTGTGTTTCTGCCGCATGCCCTGTGCAGAGTAAGAACGGAGGTCTGGGGAGCACGCAGGTGGGCGTCAGGACATAGCCGTGGTGACAGCTGCTTGTTGTACAGAGCCTGTATCAGCGCTGTGTTTTAGAGCTGAGGGCACTGATATGTGAGTTCTTATGTGATGTGTTATCACCCTAAACACTAGTGCTTACAGAATTATCATAATCATCATCCCCGCGGATGTCATCAGCTACCTTACTTGAATTCCAACTTTCCAACAAGCATCAGGTGATGCATTTCGCCAACATTATCTCAGTAGGTTCTGTTTTAGAGTGGAGAATTCTTACGTACAGAAGGCAAACCTTGTTATTTTCTTCCTGCAAGCACTCTGATAGGGAGCAGACTGAAAACAGACCCTGACTGATATTTTTGAAAGAATGAAGATTAGAAACAAAACCTTAACACCTAGGAAATCTACGTCAGTTGTTCCTAGCTTCCTGGACATGAATGTATGCTCACCGCCTTTTTAAAAAAATATTTTATTGAAGTACAGTCAGTTTACAATGTTGTGTCAGTTTCTGGTGTACAGCATAATGTTTCAGTCATAATATATATACATAGATTCCTTTTCATATTCTTTTCCATTACAGGTTACTACAAGGTATTGAATATGGTTCCCTGTGCTGTATAGTAGAAACTTGTTTATCTATTTTATACAAAGTAGTTAGTATCTGCAAATCTCAAACTCCCAATTTATCCCTTCCCACCCTCCTCCCTGTTAACCATAAATTTGTTTTTTATGTTTGGCTCACCACTTTTTTAAATAGACCTTTAAGTGTCTTAGGATGGACGTATCAATATTAATAATGCTATGCTTCTGAGGATTCGATAAATTATATCATATGACAAATTTGTGTTGACAGAAACTGACAAACTGATTCTCAAGAGAATATGGCTTATTTACAGAATTTTTTTGTGAGTAACTTACTCAGCTATCCACACAAACACTGAAAATTCACTGTTGATTTTTCTTAAATAACATATTCTCTCACTAAAAAAGAGAGAGATGTTTTGCTTTTGAAGACAACAGTAGAAACATAGAATTCTTCAGAAGTGTGCATGCTTATTGCTGGTTTATGCTAATTTCAGGTCATTTCAGGTCATAAATTATCCTTTAATCTAGATTCTCTTTAACAGGAGTAAAGTTTAAAATGGCATTTTTCCTCTAGACATATCAAGTTCATATTTATCTTTATATGAAAATTTTAAATATGAATTGGAGTTGAAAAAATCAATCAAATTAAGTGTAATGCGAAAAAACATTATCAAGACCAATAATGTTCTGATGTATTCCTTCAGTTGACTGGATACTTCGCATGTAAAAGTAAATGTCAAATCCTAATCCTATTATTTGTTTTTAAACAATTTTACTCACTGTAGTTTGTCACAAGCATTTATGTCTCTGGAGAAACAAGAAGACAACATAATTACAAGCGATTTCTTGAAAGGGTAAACTGTCTTGCTCAATTAAAATCCTTAAGGGAGAACTATTTTTTTCAACTTTACTGAGGTATAATTGACAAAGTTGCAAGATATTTAAAGTACACATCACGATGATTAGATGCATGTGTACACTGTGAAATGATACACCCCATTGAGTTAATTAACACATCCGTCACCTCACCTAGTTATTTTATTTATGTATTTATTTGGTGAGAATGTTTAAGTTCTACTCTCCTAGCAAATTTCAGTTATACAATATAGTGTTAACTGTAGTCAACATGTTAGACATTAAATCCTCAGATCTCATTGGTCATGTGCCTGAAAGTTTGTACCCTTTTCCCAACCTCTCTCTATTTCTCACACCCTCCCAACCTCTGGCAACCACTTGTCTACTCTTTCTATGAGTTGACTCTTTTTTTTAAGATTCCACAGGTAAATGATTCCATGTAGTATTTGTCATTCTCTATCTAGTTTATTTTGCTTAGCATATGGCCTTCCAACTTCATGTTGTTGCAAGTGGCAGGATTTCCTTTTTAAAGACTGCATAATATTCCATTGTAGATCTGTACCACACGTTCTTCATCCATTCTTCTGTGGATGGACACTTGTTTCTATACCTTGGCTATTGCAAATAAGCTCCAGTAAGTCTGACTCAACTTCAGAGTTGTCTCTCAAACGTTTGTGAGTCTCTAAGACTCCCTCTTTGTTGTTAGTGGCTCCTAAGGTGTGTAAAGATTGGTCAGTGTCCTAAAGGGACAGCATCTGTTGCAGTCAGCACGTAGATGCAGACTGACTGGAAGCTGGACCCTCAGGCAGCAGCTGGGAAAGTAGGTACCTAAGTCCCTGCAGGAGAAAAAGTGAGATGGGTGTTTTGCCTGCTCCTTCTCTGCTGGGCTGAGGTGTAGAGCTGGGTGAGGGATGTTCCTGTGCTCATTAAGAGCTGTTTCTTTGTTTGCTGCAGTCCGAGGGGACTTGTGAACACAAGCCTCATTGACCATCAGGGCCCGGAAATCTGGGCCCGTTCCTCGGGTGGCAGCCACAGAAGTTGGAGCCACAGATAATAATTCTTTCAATCTGTGCACACAGAACTCTTCCCATTTATTTCTGTTTTCTTCAGTTTCTTTCATCAGTGTCCTAGGTTTCAGTGCACAGGTCTTTCACCTCTTGGTTAAATTTATTTCTAAGTACTTTAGGGATTGGGATTGTTTTAAAAGGAACTCTTTAAATACAATACTTCTAAACAAAAAACTACAGTATTTCTTTCCTCAAATGTATGCAGTAATACATCAATTTACGTTTGTTGTGAGGGTATTCTGATTCCTCCCCCTCTTGCACTATGTGCTGATACATAGTTGGCATACGTGCGTGTACTATATATGTCAGCAGTCCCTAGTGTATATGGGCGGACATACGTTCTTCTGTGCGTTTATTATTCTTGGATTTATTCATTTTTAACTATAAATTTTTATTTCCAAACTGTTAAAATTATTTTAATAAAGTTTCTAATCCAGTACATGGAAAATCACTCCACTCACATAAGTTAGTTTGATAATTTAATGAAGAAAGAATCAGATTGTAAAGGGCTTTGCATGTCATGCATAAGGTTTCAGATTTTATCTTGAAGGCAAAGTGGAGGTACTGAATAATTTTAAGCAGTAGAGTGAAATAGCTTATTGTTGTATGAATTTCTTAAAACTTGGTGACTAATTTTGATCTAGTAGATTAGGTAGGAGAAGGATTACCAGGATGACATCCAAACTTGTGGCTTCAGTATCTGGGTATATGGTGGAAGGGACCGTCAACAGGAAGGCTATATGGGAAAGCACTACTGCTGGATGGAGGATGGACGGTTTGTACCTACTGAGTTTGTGATGTCTGTACGTTCCTTGCAAGTGGAGATGTTACACACGTAGAAATGCTGGTTTGAAATTCAGCATCAAACTGTCCTGTCTCCTAAACTTCTCTCATTCTTTGGTTTGCATGGAACTGCTCTTTCCATGGCACTTCTTTCCTGAGTTACCTCCCACCTGTGATGCTGGGCTCTTCCTCATTCACCGGTGGGTATTGCAGACAAAAGCCATCATCCTGACCAAGAACACTTTCTCTTTGGAGACCTCATTCTCACCAGTATCCTCAGCTGCCATCTTGGGGACACAATAATTACAGTTTAGGAGAGGAAGTAAGAACACTTAGTAGCAGAGAACGAGAAGGAAAACCAGGAGACAGTAAAATAATGGGCATTTCTAGTGGAAATTTTGAAAAATCAGGTATCCACTGTATGAAATTCTAACTAGGAGATGAAGGGAATGGGAACTCCAAAGCGTCTTTTTGTTGGGAAAATTAGACCACCTCTACCAGAACAAAGCCAGATCGCACTGCACAAGGCTCACACCATATTGCAATGAGGGAAAAGGAAAATGGGGGAGGGGGGTGTTAGGGAGATGACAGGAACGGGAGATGTATATAGATTAATGTGTAAGCAGGAATGATAGAGTATAAAACAAGAGTTGTGACAGAAGCTAAATCAACTGGATTCCAGTATTTATATCTTTAATAAAAATGTTCAATAAAACATAAAGCAATAATGTTCATTGAAAACTGCTTGAGGACAACAAGGCCATTTCCTTTCAATGAACTGGCTGTTCAAAGGAAAAACTAGACATAGTATCTTCATACGTCCTTCTTCAGTTTTTTTGGCTTTTTAAACAAAAAAGAAAGTTTCTGCTTATTAAACCTGATGAGTGATGGGTTTTAGAATTTGGCTACAGGTTATGTTATATCCCACATAGGTGTCTACTAACATATTATGATATATACCAACATCACAGAATGTTCTCAAAATCGTTTGGGTTAAGCCCCACAGATATGTATTGATTTTCTTTTGAGATGCAATGACTATGCTAGGTATTGGGAATCCATATAGGCATAGCTACAGTCTCAAGAAGACAACCTAGATAACCTGAAAAAGTTAATATAATATCGTAAAAACTAAGATTGTAGTAGGTTCAGTGAGCCTGGGCAACATTTAATCCAACCTACTGATTCAGGTCGAAGCAAGCTTTGAAGGAGAAATAAATATTGCCAGCAGAAGCAGAGAGAGGGCAGTCAAGACAGAAAGAGTAGAACTGAGACACTCACAGATACGTTCCAGAGCATGCCACACGAATGGCACGATAAGCAGCGGTCTGATTTGCTGAAGCAGAATGCATACACCCCGAGAACAAAGGCCAGAGAAAGTGAGGAAAGCAAGTTTATGGAGAGCTTTGTGTGTCATTCTAAGGAACTAAATCTTATAAAGGTATAAGGCACTAACTGTAGGTAAAGCTCGATGTAACGTGGTCTGAGTTATATTTTTAGAAGACCATTCTTGCTGCAATGAAAATGAGGCAAGTCTGGGAAAAAAGAAAGAGGTTAGGAGGGTAATAACCGAGAGGTGAGATGACAGCATGATGGATGGGGTATATAATAGAAGTAGAAATAGAGGAGGGAGTCAAGGTCAGTTCGGATGGTGGGAGAAGTCAGCAGTGTTTGGTGGTGGACTAGAGGTGACTGGTGAATGTAGAAGTCTAGGATAACTCTGGTTTGGGTGACTTGGTGGATGATGATGCCGTGAAGCTATATAGTACCACAGGAAAAGGAATAAAAATTTGAATGGATGGAAAAGGCAGAAAGTGATGTTTAATTTGGATCCATTAAGTTTAAGGTACAGTGGAAGCTTCAAGTGGATTTGCCTAGCAGGTCTTTGGATTCACAAATACGAAACCTAGCGAAGAGGTCAAAGCTGAAGATACAGATCTGGAATCACCATTTAAATGTTACTTAAAATCATGAGAATGAATGAGGATGCTTCGTTAATGCTGAAGGAAACTGGTGTGTCTTTCACACGTACCATTCAGGTTGTCCTTCCAGTTCTTTCTTCTTTCACAACTGTACTTTATTTTAATGGGATTTCACCTGTTTGACCATGGGGTGGTAGGAGGGAGGCCAGCATTTTGACTGGACCAGAGAAATGGAAACTCCTGAGCAGGAACCCTCTCTGTCCATGGTTTCCAATTTCCTGTCCTACCAACATACTATTGATTCAGCCCCGCTCTGAGTCATTTTCAGATGTAGATAGGTCTACCTTTCTGCGTTTCTTCTACAGTAAAGGCTCTCGGGCCACCTGCCACCAGTGTGGGCTTTGGGGAGGGTGCTGCCGAGTGTTAGGTAAGTTATCTGTATTAGTTTCCTGTAGCTGCTGTTAGTAATTAGTGAACTTGGTGGCTTAAAGCAACACAAATTTATTACCTTACCATTCTGGAGATCAGAAATCTTAAATCAGTTAAACTAGGCTAAAACCAGAGTGACGTGTTCTGGAGGCTCCAGGCGAGAATTGTTCTTTACTTTTTCTAGCTTCTAGATTCCGTTGATTGTGGTTGCCTTTCTCCATCTTCAAAATGCATCACTCCAACCTTTTCCTCTATCATCCAATCTTTTTATTCTGTCATTGACTTTCTTGTTTCCCTCTTATAAGGGCCCTTTTGATCAGATTGGGGCCATTGGTATAATCCAGAATGACTCTTCTATCTCAAGATCCTTTACTTAATGGCATCTGCAAATTGTCCTGTAAGATAACATTCATTGGTTCCAGGGATTAAGACATGGACATCTTTCCAGGGCCATTATTCAGCTACCACACTGTCCATGACGAGAAATGAACACATCTGCTCACCCTGGCTTGCAGTAGTGCTCATAATAGGCACTATGCTTGTATAAATAAGGTAATTGGCCATACATACAGTATTTGAACAACATTCTTTAACTGAAGCAAATGTTCAGGTTTACTTGTACAAAATCACTGCTTATTTCCAAATACTCTACAATATAAATTTGATGGCCAGTCATTGTAACAGACATTTATCTTTTCTTTTTTTTTTTTTTTTAACAAATCAAATTCTCCTTCTTAATAACTCCTTGAACTTATTTTGAAGAATTACCTATCTCCGATCATGTGTATTTTTGGAAGCATGATACATCTAGGTTCCTACCTTCCATTCTGGAAGTCAAAGAACCAAATGTTTCCTCTCCCTTTTCTGGTACACCTGGGGAGTTGGTGCCTGACTCAAATTTGGCCAGTCAAATGCTCTGCCCAGTGACTTAAATCTTGATCTAGGAGTGTGAGGTTAGGAGACACAGTTGACACTGATGTTGACAGTGCGGCACCAAACAAAACTGCTTCTGTCTTCCTAACTTACCCACACTGCAGGCCTGCCTCAAATCCTGCCTGTTTCAAAACTGGAAGCTTTCAGTATCTTTCCAATAAATACCTTTCTCCTTAGTTAGCGAAATTTGGTTTCTGTCACAGTCAGCAAACCCTGATAATAGCAGTGTTACAAAGATATTATTATTGCCTGGTTGAATCTACCGTAAGAATTGTATAAGAAAATTGATTTTCTGCTTCAAGTAAGTTTATTCACTAAAGCCACCTAATTTGATTTAGGGCTTGACAGTTATAATGGCCTTCTCATTTATGTGACCTCATTAAAAATTCAATGGATTAAACATGCTTACAAATCTAGAAAGGCAAGGTAGCTGCTCTTTCCGGATTATGCATGCTGTTCTCCTATGTCAGTATTTCGACTTTCCTTGGAATTTTATTTGAAGAATAAGTGATTCTATACAGTCACTCCTGAAATGCCCGGGGATATCTTCTAGAGCTTTGTTAAAGCTTTATGATCACCGCGCTACAATGTTGAGGATTTACCTCCATTTCTCTGAGTGTTTAGTGCTTTAAAGATTTTTTCCCCCTCTTTAATGGAAAATCATTCAGTGAAATTGTGGAAAAGTGATTATTTATCTGAGTCATATTTTTATGGAAACTGTTTTTCACTTCTCTGCATTTTTAGAAGTGTTTTCTTTAAAAAGGATATTCTATTAATATTTATAATTAGATATCACACAAAGCAGATGCTAAATCTTATGCTATAACTTTACGGGTACAATTACATAAAGAAGATTACACACTCTTTGGCATAATGTTCTCTCGGGGAGCTGTAGCACAAAGGACAGACATGCTCCGTGAAGATGCCCATTCTTTTTTGAGTAGAGGGAAACAGGAAGGCAGTGATTGACCACGATTATTTTAACTATTATCTTCCAGAACATCTTACTGAAGTGGTTAGAGCGGGAGCTCAATAAACACTAGACTCTTTTGTCTCTTTGACCCAAATCTCAGTTCATCTGTTCACACAGTTTTTATTTCTATTCTTACTTTGAAGCCTTATGGAGTCTTCCTACTTTCAGAGCACATGGTGGTGTGGTCCTTAGCCAGTGTGAATGGGCGTGGTTTCCAAACGCGCTTGGGGCGGATAGCCCAACTGAGATCAGAAGACAGGAAGAAGAGAAACTCGTTTTTCTAATTACCTTTAGGCCAATACCTTGAGAAACCGATGGAATAATATCGTGTAATCTGATCTACACTCCAAAGAGCCTTCATGGTATACATGGGGAAACTGAGGCTCTGAGGAATAACTGAAAATAATGGCGCTGTGTTTGAACGTCGGTCCTTGTGAGACTAGACTCTTTCCCCCTCCCTAGTCTCCTCCCTGGCGATTGCTTCTTCAGAAGTTCTACTAGGGACCCCGAGGACGGAGGGAGAACATCAAACCCTCTGCCCGCCAACGTGATCTCCTGTGATGGAGAGTGTTAAGTGCTCCGGATTGCCTCCCTGAAAAAGCCTAGGTGAGGAACAAGAGCTGACAAGTGAGGAGAGGCAGGTTCAATTCTCCGGAGACGGCGCAGGGAACGCACCGGGCACGCCCACTACCGCGCGGCCGCATCGCGGCTCCTTCTCCGGGATGCGGGGCTTTCCCCTCTGTGCGGTGTGAGCGCACTTGCTGCCCAGAGGCTGCGCGGGCACCACCCGCAGGCCGGGAGCCCACTCCGGGAGACGCCCGGCGCCTCCCCTGGGCTCGGGCCAGGGCGAGTGGCCTCGGCGTAGTAGCTGGGGTGGTGGGAGCACCGGCTCCGGGCCGCGGCCGCCACCCGCCCGCCGGCTCGGGCGGTTGGGCGGAGGAAGCGCGGGACTCCTCCTCCGCATCGTATTAACATGCACCCAGGGGCGGGTGACCAGCTCAGCCTCGCCGCCCCAGCCCGCCACGTCCCGGCGCTCAGCCTCCGCGCCAGAGGTGAGCGCAGCGCTCCCGGCGCCGCAATCCGGAGGACGCGGCCTCTCCGACACCTCCGGCACCGGGGAATCGGCAGCATCAGCGGCGGGAGCGGCCACAGCCGCCTTGGCTTCTCTCTCGAGTCCTTCCCATTACATCGTTGAGAGCCTGTCTCGGCCACCGGGACCCCTCTTTCATCCTCCGTTCGACACTCGTGGGCCAACGGACGGACACAGGACCGAGGGCCGGACTGCGGGAAGCGGCAAGGTAACACCAGGCTGCGCCGGGGGCTGGGGCGTGCGCTCGCGGCGGCGGCCACCAGGTCCCGGGCCGCCGCCACCGCCGCCGCGGTCGCCGCGCGCTGGGTGTCTCTCGCCGGCGGAGGGACTAGGGGCTGGGCTCCTCTGGTCGCCTGCCCGCTTCTCCTTCCCCTTCCGCCGCCTTTGGCGCCTTCCCGCTCTGCCCCCCCGGAGGGGGGAACCCAAGGAACCCGGAGACCGGCATGCCCCTCTCTGGGCTTGCGGTCATCGAGGCTCCCGAGGGAGAAAATGGATTTCTAATTGCGACAGGGTCCTGGAAGGGGGAGGGGAGGAGAACAGCCTTCCCTGTCGCGTCCCCAGGCCAAATGCATACCCCCGCCCCCAAGCCCTGATGCACCTTGTAGGGGAGGAGGGGGCTACTCCCTGCGGCGGGTTTCTCGACTAGCTTCGGGGTCGTTGGCAAAGCAAGTTTTTGCACTTGTTTTTTAGGTGACATTTTGGCATTGGCAGTGGAGACAGCCCCCTCCCCTGTGTGTGTATGTGTATGTGCACGCGCGCAAGAGAGAAAGCAGAGACACAAAGAGACAGAGGCACCCAGGGAGGGACGGAGATACAGAAAGAGAGACACAGAGAGACCAGGGTCCGAGAGAGAGGTCACTGGAGAGTCGCCCCCCCGTGCCCGCGGCCGACGCCAATTCCGGGCAAACAGCGGGGCGGGCTATGAGACCTGGCTATGAACGGGGCAAACTGAACGAGCGGGGCTGAGCTGGGGACAGACAGGGACCCCTCCTCCGGGCGATGACAGATAACACATTGCACTTTCTGGGAGGGGCGGCAGCAACTGCGGTGGCGGGGGGTGGGGGGTGGGTGGCGCGGAGATGAAGACCCTGCCTGCGGGGCTCCGGCTGCGGTGCTCCTCGTGGGAGGTGAGCCGGCCCGGCCTGGCCTGGTGGCCCCGGGAGGCGGTGGGAAGGGGCAGCCGGTGGTTCAGGTGCCTGCGTCCGTGACACTGTCGGTCGCTCCGGCCCCTGGGCTCGCGGTCTCACCTCCCTTATGGCCCCGAGCGCTGCGGAATTTTCAGTCCCAGAAGGGGAGAGGGCTCGAGGCGGCGAGAAGGCCGGGACCGGGACGCCCGGGGGTGAGATGCTATTTCCTTTATGGACTCAGGCGAGACTGGACACTCCTGCCTCCGTGAGCCCAGCTCCATTCTTGAGAGACCGAGGCTCCTAGTCTCCCCCACAGCGTAACACGTGAAGTTATGGAATTACAGTGATGAAAGACCTGTAATAAAAGTCACAATTAAAGATGGATCTTTAGCTTTTATTGTCTTCATGAATGGCTTTGTAAAGTGGTGATGGATCAGTCTAAGTTGCAGTCAGACCCTGGGGTGGGGAGTGTTTAGAACTAGGAAAGCAGTTTTAGGACCATGCAAACATCTTGCAAATTATTTTTACCAGGAAGGAGCTAATTGCCTTTTGACTGTTATAGCAGAATTTCAGCTTCAAGAAACAACTTTCTGTTGGCCTATGTGGTTTTGCATATATAGCAGTAGCCTTTATCCCAACTGAACGGAAGTGACATGGAAGCAAGAGATACAAGTGTTCTCATTTATCTAATGTCAAAAGGATAGTTTTCTTCGCTAAAATTTTTCAAAAGGAAATTCAAAGTCATAAAGAAGTATTGAATGTCTATGCAAAAATGTATGAAAATTAAACGTTTAGGTTACAAAAGCTACCCATGGTTCAGAAAATTCATATTCTGCCATGAAATAGGAAAGTTCATAGAAATCTGGTGTCAGTGGCCTTATTAATTTCCTTTGGATGTATTGGTTCAGTTTAAAGTTGCTGCAGTGGAGTACTGCCTTGAAATATTCCTAGTTTTAGAGCTAAAATTTCATGACTATTAAAAAACAAACAAAAATAGACTCATACAGGAGAAAGGATTATCTACTTTGTATGAGAAGAGACTTGAATGCTTTCACACATACAGAATATTGAAAAAATTACATCTATTTCTCTGTGTATTTCTATCCTAAGAATAGTTTGCCAAATAAAATATTTTCTCTCAAAAATTATAGACAGTCTAAATATTGGCAAAATGACCTGGTGAAAGGATTCTTAAAGAATTTGTGAAAGTAATTTTTTGACAAAACTCTTCAAATCACACACTAGCAACTGTGCTTTGGGAGGAATGATACTTGAGTTTTCCTTGTGGGGACTTTTCACGGGTTAGCATCTGTAATTTCTCCTTCTGTGTAAACTTTGCTCTCCCAGGACCAAAACCTTGACAGGCATGGTTATACAAATCAAGACCTTTTTGTCACAATATTCTGAAGCCTATACAGAGAAATAGTCTAAACTAAATAAGTGATCGTATACTTTCTAAGTTCTTCTAGGCTTAAGTGCTCTATTGAATCAAATTTGGAAATACAAATTGCATGCACTTTGATTTAACTCTGTTAGGTATGTATGCCTTTGTTCCATATTGCTGTCTAGATTGATTACCTTTTAAAAATAAATTTAAAACTGCAAAGGGGGTCGGAGGTTTTACCAACTACTCATTTAGAGACATGTGGCATAGTAATCGTTTCAGGTACAACTCAATTGAGACAAGTAACATTCTTTGAATAGCAACTTCTTCTGAAAACAAAATTCAGCGTTCTGATTTTGGTGTCATGTGGCATTTCAAGTTCAGAAAGAATAATACAATGTTATCTAAATGTGTATTTTAATAGTGACGTTTCTATGACAGAGTCAAATTCACATTATGCTCTCTTCTCCATCCTTCCCACAAATTGTTCTACCCTTGAGCAGAGCAACTCTGCTCCATGCAGAAGGATCTGTTTCCTTTTAGGAAGCCTTCATTTGGAAGACTTTCATGAAGACTTCATCTCCGGAGAAATCAGGCTTGCCTCTCCTTGGTTAATTTCAGATAGCCATGTAGTTGTAAATTCTTTTGTTTCTTTTTCTCCTTTCTCTCCTCCCTGCTCCCAAAGGAGCATCATTAAAGCAGGAGGGCTGAAAGGACTTCTGAAAAATCTAAACACTTCTCCAGTCTTCACCTCCCACACTTACAATCTCTGCCTTATGTCTACGATATGTTGTTCTCTTTATACATTTTTATTTTAAAGAAACACAATCACAAGAAGACCCTATTACAGAATTCTAAAAAATTTTGTGCTGCTGAGCCGCTTGGAGATTCAAAAGCACCCCATCATGTCTTGTGCTGTCTCCTATTTCCAGAAGATCCTCAGGACTTGTAATTCTTCAGTTTCAAAGAAAACAGTCCTTTCTTCTTTGACCTTCTTCTTCTCCTTCTTCTCCTCCTCTTCCTCCCTCTTCTTCTTCTTTCTTCTTCTTTCTTCTTCTTCTCCTCCTCCTCCCCCTCCTCCTCCTTTTTTTTTTTTTTTTTTTAAATCATGGGGCGTGTGTAGCCGGTTTCCTGTTACTGCCCAATGAAGGTGCCAGAGATTTTGGTCACAGGAACGTCTAAACTGTTCTACACAGAGGAGGATTTAGGACTTCACTTTAATTTATTAAACACCCACTGATAACTCATTGTATGAGATACCAAGTACCAGTTTTTTTTGTCTTTTAACACATACTTATTGGGGTTAATACCATTAATGTATAAAGCATTAAAGCATATATACATGTCTACGTACATATGTATATATTTGCTACTTCTCTTTTTGTAACTCTGCAACACACAAACTTGCAGAGGAAGACACGTGGTTGAGTCAGAAAGAATGGGATGTGGATGGAAGGAGGTGAAAAAGGTGAATAACTTCTCTTTGAGGTCTTTTCTTGTCTTCTCTGCACAGAGGTTGGTACTATGTAGGAACTGCCCTGACCCATACATTTTACATCTTTCACTCCAGAGAGCAGTCGGGCCCGCCAACTGGTGCATGGGTGAGAAACTGGAGATAGTCTCCACCTTTATTGACTTCAGATTTTTCCAGGGTGGTGTTTATTGTTGTCACCTTCCTGTAGGAGGTAATGATGACTGACTAACAAGTGACATCCCACTTGGGAAGCCCAGCTCGCACCCAGGAAGCCCTCTGGATATGTTGCCACAGATCTTTGGCCCAGTTTCTTGGGCCTTTTTTTCTTGGGTAGGTGAGAACCCCTTACAGCTGGGATCTCATTGCCTCATTTGGGGTTGTGAACCAGGTAGCAATGCTCTGGATCTTCTGTGAAGATGCCAACCCCCCCTCCTCCTGGATTTGCCCAACACTAACCATCATAGTTTGTGCATCTCTTGTCACGGACAACGTCTACATCTTCTCTCAATGTTCCGTGTTGGATTTGTAAGTAACAACACAAAAGCAAGCGTGATGCATGTGGTTTGGCATTGTCTTAACTGCCCAGTGCCAGGATTTCTCAGGATGCAGCAGAGAGAAAGCAGGGCCTTTAGGAGGTATGTGCCAGGAGGACCTGCATTAACTCTCACTCTGACCTCCAGCTTACACCCTTTCCCTGGGGACCCCGGCTTTCTTCCTTTCAATTTCAGTTGGAAAAACAATGGCAAGCCTATTTCTGCACTAGAAATTTCCCTGCTAGATATCACTGTGATTTCTTTGCAAAACACATGCTGCAGGTTGAGAGAAAAATGGCATTTTGATCTTGTCTCAGACTTTGCAAACAAGTCTTCTTCAGTATGATTCATCAGATGACTCCAGCAAGAGCAAGAAGACACAGTTGCTCCCCTTGAAGCTCTTTTCCCAGACATTAATCTAGAAGCAAAGTCATCTTTTCATTCTTTCACACAGGGATGAGCTGTCCCATTTGGAGCTGGGAAGGGGTAGCAGGGGAGCACAGAAGTTTACTGTGTGAGCCCCTTGGAACATGGTTTCTGGCGTAATTTCCTCTTTCCTAGACTTCAGCTGGAAAGTCATTTAATCAGTGACTCTCTCCAGCTGCATGCAGGTTTAGTGCTTTATACTTTGTATTGTGGTCCTTTTACAGTAAAGAATGATGCGTTGACTTTTGTGAGTATCCAATCAACTGTATTCCTTGCTGAACCACTCATTCCATGAGAAGGAAATACAGCGTGTTCATGAAATACCACTGCTGTCGGGCACAGCACCTAGCACTTAGGGAACAGTCAGTACACACTGGTTTAGTGAATGAATGGATAAACAGATGAGTGCTTGCACATCTGTATTCTGTGTCAGGACCGTAACTCTGAGTATTACATGGCTTCTGCCTGGCTCTCCTTGCAGTCTCAAGCCCTGCCTTCTTTGGTCCTAAGCTTACTCTGATAATACCTGGTAAATACATGGCTGATATCAGCATGGCCAACATACGATGGGTTTGGTTGTGCTGTATTTCCTGGCTAGGGAAGCTGCAGTCTTCTGGTAGACAGAGGGAGGTTCTGAAATAAGATAAGGATTAAAACAAACAAACAAACAAACAAACAAACAAACAAAGCAATACAACCACCCCCCCTGCAAAAAAATCATTTGTCCCCTCTTCTTTCTCCCCCTTCTTGCTCAGAAAAAACATATGAATAGCTTAACCTCCCTACTTGCCTTTATTGAATTTCCCCCACTTTTTGATGCTTAATGGCTTCTTTCCTATCCTTTACCCCAGAGGATTGAGTGCTCCTCTCTGTGTCTCCACTGAATCTGATGCATACTTATATTCCATTTTCTGTTTATGTGTTTGTCAACCTCTATGAGACCATAAATTCAAGGGACAAGAGAGATTGAGGGTAAGAGGAGGGTTGCATATGGAAGAGATGCAAATATTCATTGAGGATTTTTTTTTCAGTTTTTTAAAATTGAAGTATAGTCAGTTTACAAGGTGTCAATTTCTAGTGTACAACATAAATTTTCAGTTATACACATACATACATGTATTCATTTTCATATTCTTTTCATTAGATATTACTGCAAGATATTGAGCATAGTTCCCTGTGCTAAGCAGTACAAATTTGTTTTTTTAATCTGTTTTATATATAGTAGTTAATATTTGCAAATCTCAAACTCCCAATTCATCCCTTCCCACCCCCTCCCCCCCAGTAACCATAAGATTGTTTGCTATGTCTATGAGTCTGTTTCTGTTTTGTAGCTGAGTTCATTAGTGTCTTTTCTTTCTTTAGATTCCACATATGAGCAATATCATATGTATTTTTCTTCCTCTTTCTGGCTGACTTCACTTAGAATGATGTGCACTAAGGATTGAAAGATTGAATCAGATCCCCGGATGAGAGAGAGGGGGTGGGCAGGGGAGAAGTGGTGACAGCTGACTTTCTTGCTGGAGACTGATTTCTGTAGAGGCACTTAGTTAGAACCCACGTGGGGCGATTCTTGCTCGTAGCGGGTTTTGCAGTCTGCTGTTTTAAATTATATGGAATCATAGCCTTCTAGAGATTTCCTTGGTTTTCTTACACTAGTTCCTGGCCAGGCCTGTAGTATATTCTGTCCTACTCTGTGCTTCTGAGGTACTTGAATGACATGTGCGATCAATGGGCCAGCTGGGTGGGTTTGCTCACCTGCCCTTGGCACCCCGCCAGACAGGTGCTACAGCCACTGTTCAGCCTTAAGGGTCTGTGAGGAACTGTAAGACTCAGCATGGACAAGACCCATGTTTTTTATAATATGCCTAAGAATTTTTCTAGATTTGCCTTCACCTTATTAGTAAGTTAAAATATGTTGCTTTGATGATCCGAATCCTAAGGGATTTAGATGATTAGCGTCAGGTATTTGGCATGTACGTAGCCTTCCCAAGTACAGGCAAACAAGCACCCGAAGTTACACTGTCTTCCTTGTGCTCATTAGCACGGGGAGTATAGAAATGCAACACGTGGTTCAAATCCTTGGGCAGCTGCAAATCTAATCCGAAGAAATGGGCTCATTTTGGAATATTTCTGAAAGAAGAGGGTCTTAAGCTGGGCTTTCCTGGAGGGATAAGACTTAAATAGGAGGATGACTTAAATAGGGGGTGACTTTTCAGAAAAGGCAAAACATTTAGGACATGGAGCTGCAAACAACTTGGTGTATTCCTGGGTCAGAGAGATGTTCTTCAGCTCTGGCTCCTCTAGTGCATTTTAATTAGACCTGGATGAATTTGATTGGAAAGGGTGGAGACATGCTGTGGAGGGTTTTATTGATTGTACAAGAGTGTTTACAGTGAACAAGAGTGTTGAAGGATTTTGAATAGATGATGCCATGGTGAAGTGGCCTCTTGGACCGATGGCGGTAGATCAGTCAGCCACCAGATTGGGACAGAAGCGAGTGTTTGGGAGCTATGACACTAATTCAGGTGTAAATGATGAGACTTAGGTCTTGGGATGTAGGGACGCAAGAGAACAAGACATGAAATATTCTGAAAGCTTCTCAAGCAATATTTGACTGTTCCTCTGTTACCTTATCCCTGTGTCACAAACTGCTTTTCCATTCTTTATTATTAGTTAAGAATTATTGTGAAATATATCAGCCCCACCAAAACATTAAATATTGTAATAAGCACCTGTGTACCCAGTCATTGCGCATCCTGTCAGATACTCCCAGAGTGCTCCCTCTCCGAGCGTACCTCCCCTCAGTGCTACCCTGGGCGTGAAGTGTGTGTTTATCGTTCTCCCACGTTTCCTCATGCTTCACTCTGTATGTGTGTGTGCCTCCACAGTGGAGTCTTGTGTTGCTGTTTCAAAACTGTATAAATAGTAACAGGCTCTTTTTAGTTCTCTGTACCCAACGTTAATTGATCAGTGTTTTGTTGGTCTGTGTAGGTACTGTTTGTTCACTTTTACTACTAGGTGGTATTCCATTTATTGTATAATATATAGCGATTCATTTGTCAATTTCTGTTGACGCGTAGGGTATTTTCCAGCAAGGCTGCTGTGAACGTCCACACACACATCTCCTTGTGCTAACAAAGGAGACTTTCCTTAGGGTGCCTTCCTTGGAGAATTATAGGAAGATGTTGACCTTTTTTTTTTTTCTTCTCTTAACATTCCGATTTCTTTGAAATGCATAGTGATATGTGTTCTTCTCTCTCCCTGGGCCTTAAAAAAAAACTTACTGATTTGTAAGAGTTATCTATATATTCTGGATACCAGAGGCTTTTTTTCCCCCCTGCAATTTCATTTCAAAAATTCATTGGGCTCATTTCAGTGGGCTTTTCCACACTGGTGGCTTGTCTTTTAATTTTTATGATGTCTTTGAGTGAAAAGATTATTTGTAAAATTTAAAATAAATGCAGTTTTGACTTTCACTCTTTATAATATAAGTATCTTGTTTAAGAAGTCTTTTCCAGTTCTGAGGGACAAAGGTATCACCCTGTCATAGCTCATAAAATATTAAAGTTTTATGTTCACCATTAGTTCTTCAAGACTTTCTTATCAAAGGCTATTCCCTAAAGCCCTTAATTACATTCCCAATTTGGGCACAACGCTTAGCGTCTCTTGGCATCATTTCCTGCTCATGAAGTTACACTTTGAAGCATTTGTGCTGTGAGGGTGCCGCTGCTGCCACCCCACTTCAAGGCTTCAACCTTTTATGTCTGGAATGTGCAAAAGTCTCTTAATGGAACTGCTTGGCCCCCGGGTCTCTTCCTGATTAAACTTGCATCTCAATTGACTTCTCTAAGACCCCATCAAAGTCATTGTGAGACTCCTCAGACTTTGCCCGTGAGACCAGTGAGGACTGCAGTCAAGTCCGTGTTTTCCGGCCTGCATCCTCCAGGTACCTGGAACGTGGTTGGTTGTCCCTTTGATGTGCAGAGGGGCCAGGCAGGGAGGCGCAGCCGGCTCCTTCCATTTCTTCATTCGTTGCTTCCAGCAAACCCCTTCTCCACCCTGACCACCCCTGCTCACCAGGTCTGCACTAACCTTCTTTTTTCTTCATGTATTTAAATTCTGTCAACTTGACAAATCACTCGCAAGATTCTCCTGGGACCAGGACAAGTGGGGTCTGGGATTTTCTCTTCCCTTTGGGTCCTTTTGTACAGTTTGAATGTTTTATCATGGACAAGAAATTTCTTTTCCAATCATTGTTTCAAAGCTTTCTCTCTCCTTCAAGTCCCCGTCAAATCCTGCCTCTCCCATGAAGCGTTTTACAACCACCCCAGCCCGGGGTAAACTCTGCTCTGAGTTCCAGTTGTGTTTTTCTGGATCATTTGCTTTATGATTTACTTTTAAAACATTTTATGTGAATATGCCTAGATTATCAGCTGCTTCTCCTGATGAATTGGCTTCCATGCTTTTCTCTAAACCCAGTAGCCAGCAGAAGAGTTTTTGATGGGTGGTGGCTGCTTTTTTGATGACTGTAACTCGTTATTGAACATGGCTTGGGCTGAGAGGAGACTTGGAATGTGGGGCCATTGGGAATAGTGACATTGCTGAACCATGGAAGGATTTGGGATAGGGAGCTAAACTGCCGTGAGCACAACTTGAGCTCTGTTTCAGTTATGTTGATTTTTGAGATAATATTGGATATGTCCCATCAACAACTTGGGGAACATGAAATCTGAGTTTTATGAAATGATAAAAATTTGAGGTCTTGATGAGGGCATTATTTGCTACAGGTGCCATTAGATTCATGAGACCAGCAGCTGTTTCTGTGTTCCAGCCCCACAAGCCGCAGTCCTGACTCTGCTCCCCTGATATCTAACTAACTAGAGGACTTGGAGCAACTTAGTGAATTTTTCTGAATCCAGTTTCCTCATCTGAACAGTGAGGATAATTCAACTTATGTATCAGAGTTCTTGAAAAGATGCAGTGAGCCTTTTTAAAGTATCTAATTCAGTGGGCTTATGGTGGGTAACTAGTAAATGCTGTTATTAACAATATATTTTATCTGCAAGAACTCATCTGCCAACCATCTTTTTATGTCAAAGTAACACCTTGGTATAAAAGTGCTATTTTATTTTATTGAAGTATAGTTGATTTATAGTGTTGTGTTAGTTCCTGGTGTACAGCTTAGTGATTCAGCTACATGTATACCCACACGCGCGTGCGCACACACACACACACACACTTTTTCATTATAGGTTATTACAAGCTATTGAATAGAGTTCCCTGTGCTGTGCACACACTTGTTGATCTGTTTTATATATAGTATGGAGTGAATGGAAATCAAATCAGTGGCAGTTTGGTCAAACTACTAACTCTCAGACACGTGTCTCCAGTGGCCTACAAGATATACCTTTTTCTTTCCAGTTGTTTCACTTCACAGCCTTGCTGGCCCAGGAGGTGGTTATTTGGGAATTATTGAAGCGAAACTCCTGTTCTTTTTCTTTGAATCCTGTCTCCTGTTTCCACACAGCTCATTTGTGGAGAACAAGCTTAGTGGTAGAGCACATGCTTAGCATGCATGAAGTCCTCGGTTCAGTCCCCAGCACCTCCATTAAAATAATAATAATAATATGTATTTTTTAAATGCCTAAGTGTCATTTGTGGAGAACACAATAGAAACAGAATTACTTCTGCTAAAATCATAACCCTCTAGTTTGGAAGGGAAGCTTTTTTGTTTTGTGATGTCTGGTTTATTAAGGAATCTCCACAGATCTTTGGTTTGTTTCACCTTAATTGCAACTAGTGCTGCTCCGTGGGCTCTTCCAGGATGCAGGCGTCTCCACGGCTCCAAGGACCAAGGGCATCAATGCGTTGTGTTCGGCTCACCTTCCGTTTCCTACCTGCCTCCTCCCGCTTGTCAGAGAAATTCTGTGTGACGGAGGTGAGTCTCTGTGGACCCTTATAGGGATGGGACCATCTGCTTGCTCTGAAGAAGGTCAGTCCCTTCTTTCTCACAAAGGATCTGTCGGCTGCAAGGGAAACTTCAGCTCCTCCTTCCTATCACGTAATCTACTGGAAAGGACAAACCAGCATCCCCCCAGGACAGAGGATGCACCGAGAAGGACCCGCTTCAGGGAAGCCGGCACACAGAGCTGGCGCGCCTGGGGCGAGGTTCAGATAAGGACTTCAGTGGCAAGGGGGAACAAAGATGTTAGATTGCCCTCCTAAGAATCCCAGCAGAAAAGTGCTCACTGCCTCTTAGGATTCTTTGAAGTTCAGTCTGATAGATTTAAACACTTCATTCTGTTTAAACAGACATTGGTAAATCAACACTGTTGTATCCTTAACTCAAGAGCTAGGTAATTCAACTGAACTATAAAATACTAGGATAGTGCAATAGTTTTTTTGGTTTTACTTTAATTTTTTAAGGAAAAGGCAATTTGACTATATAAGCATCTCTGTCTAAAGTAAATAAATACCATTATGATGTTTGGCTGGTGTAAATGAACAGAAGCCGAAATGAAGATGGATACATGTAAACTAGTAGAAGAGTGAGTGCCTTTTATAAAGTCCCTGCTGCCATAGGGTTGCAGAAAACAAATGCATTTTGTAACTGCAGTGTCTTCAATCTTTCTTTGCATGTTTCTGCATAGATTATCTCTAATGCTTTTGTTTTGTTCAAAATTGCTTTACATTCCTTATGCAAAATAAGTTTGAGTGTTGAATTGACTAGGGTATAAACTTAGTGAAAGTTCTAGACCGATACTAATATAAAAGTGATGTACTAACAGTATTGCATTAATTTGTGGGAGACGGGAAAGGTATGGCTAAAGGCTTTGCCGTTTGTCAGTCTACAAGTGTCTTCCACTGAAACTCAAATTCAATTTATTTATATTAGACATGTTCTTAAAATTAACTTGTATGCACACGTATGACATGTATAAGTCAAAGCATTTTATTAGAAATTCTATCATTGAACTGCGTGGTTTACATCACAGAGTCACATAAGTTTAGGTATAGAATGTAAGGATAACTAATATTTTCTAAAACATTTTGTTCTATCTGCCTGGAATTTTGCCCCCAATCCTACACCTGACTCGTTTTCACATGAATATTTTCTTTTTCTGATTAATGCCACTTTTTGCCACCATTTGTAAAGTAGTTCAACCTGTCTCCATATGCTCAGCACCCTGGCTTGCATAGAAATTCTTAATAGATATTTGTCAAATATTATTCCTTAGTAAGTATTTGTCCAAAGAATGAATATGAATGAATAAGTTCTCAATAACTTAATATTTTTTGCTTATAATAACAAGGCTTTGTTTGAACTACTTATTTGCTTCTCATAATTACCACCTGGTAAGAAATTGGTAAATAAAACCAAGCATACCAGCATTACTTATTCCATTAGTTATTGTTAGTTGATCAATTATTCTGTAATTCCAAAAAATGTGAAAGAAGGTAAAAACATTATCCCCTCAGTCAGATATCTCACTTGGCAAGTATGTGGCAAGGGATTTGATGATCTTCCCTGTCTCCAAAGTTGCATTAAAAAATCTTTGTCAATGTTTCAGTCCATCAATATTCTTTGTAAAATTTCAGATATGAACCAGCCCCTCTGTCCCTAGAGTGCAGTCGTTCCTTGGCAACTTTACTGGATTTTCCTCTTGGCTGCTTTGTCGTCGTTTTGGAAAACTTGTTTTTCTTCTAAGTCTTAGCAGCATAGATGGAGAAAACCAAAGTCTTCCCTCCATTGTTAGAGATTTCTCCTTTTCTCCTAAGTATAAATTGAGTCTTCTGTGATGATTGACAAATTATTGATGATGTTACCGGAAGTACTTTATTGGCATAAATAGAATTTCAAGTAAGCAGGAGCTGTAAGTAAAATGTTTTGGTCACACATACCCAGTATTAGACCCCATGAAGAATTTAAGCCCATAGTTTAAAGAGAGAAGCCTACTTCCTTAAAGAAGAGTACCCTGCTGAATCCAAAGCAGAGCTAACTTGTCACCATTTAACTTTACATCTCCATGTAGCAGTAACTTTCAACCTTGTCTAGGCATCGGAAACATCTCAGGAACTTTAAAAACTACTGATCTCACGGTATATACATACCACATCTTCTTCATCCAGTCGTCTGTTGATGGACATTTAAGTTGCTTCCCTGTCTTGTCTATTGTAAATAGTGCTGCTGTGAACATTAGGGTGCATGTATCTTTTCGAATTATAGTCCAGACAAATGAACTTACTTACTAAGCAGAAACAGACTCACAGACATAGAAACAAACTTACGGTTAGCAAAGGGGAAAGGGGAGGGATAAATTGGGAGTTTGAGATTTGCAGATACTGAATTAGGAGTATAGGATTAGCAGATACAAACTACTGTACATAAAATAGGTAAACAACAAGGTCCTACTGTATACCATAGGGAACTATATTCAATATCCTGTAATAAACTGTAGTGAAAAAGAAAAAAGTGCAAAAAAATAAAATACCCATCTCAGGCCCCATCCTCATCTTTTTGTAAAAGCAGAATGCTCTCTCTATAGCCCATCCAAACTTTGATACTTGGATAAGCTGGAAATGGCTGAAAAAGGAATAGGTGAGTCAAGTAGACATGGATAGGGGTTGATGTCACCCAGTCTCTTAAAAGGTAAGATGCTTTCAGATTCCGGTGTTGAGATCACAGAATAAATGGTCAAAGTGATAATGAGCATCCTTACCATCCACTGATCAGGAGTTTTCAGAATGGGCACTTACTCGGTTGTGACGGAGAGATAAGCTCTGTGAGGGCTGCTGTATTTCCAGTGGCTCGAACAGTGTCTAGTATATGCCTGAGTATTAGATGAACAAAAGAATTTGAGAATTTGTGTACATGTCTCAGTCGTTCTATGTTCCCATTTCCCTAAAGAACCTCTTCAAAAACAAGGTATTCCTGGTGGAACTTAGTGAGTTTTAGAAGTTTGGTTTTGGTACGTGATTTTTTTTTTTAACATTTTTTACTGATTTATAATCATTTTACAATGTTGTATCAAATTCCAGTGTAGAGCACAATTTTTCAGTTATACATGAACATATGTATATTCATTGTCACATTTTTTTCCCTGTGAGCTACCATACGATCTTGTGTATATTTCCCTGTACTATACAGTGTAATCTTGTGGTACGTGATTTCTGCAAGCAATTTGAACACTTTTTGTTAACAGTTGATTATTAGGTCAAAAAAAAAACTGTTCCCAAGAGCAAACTTAAATTAAGGTAGAATTACACTGTCCTGGAAGAGAAAATGTTCCCAGAGAGCTTTAATCTATTTCTGGTGCTTTATTACAGATGAATAAATTGAGGTCGAGAGAAGTTGAATGACTTAACCATAGTCGTCCAAGTAGTAGATGTCGAAGCCAAGATTAGGACTTGGCTTCTAAAATGCAGTCGGTATTATTTCCATTGTGTAAGACTGCAGGCCACCTTGATTTTTAGTCAAGTCTTAGCTCAAAGTCTGTGAGGAAGAAATCTCCATCTGGCTTTGCTAAATTCCCACAGGGAGAAGCCACCTTGTGTGACTGCTGCAAAATCCTAGGGTGGCAGAACTCTGGAACGGGGAGGAAATTAACATTGAGGTACAGGTAAGTAAATTACTGTTTAGCAAAGACACGTGGACGCTTGTACATTTGATTAACTCCTTGTGGGCTTGTTTTTGAGAATGAGAGAATTAGTCCAGGTAGACGCGACATCGCCCAAGGTAGAAGGCTTAGAGGTTGACACAGTCATAGGAATATTCTCCAGAAAAGACTCAAGGGATTGTTGCCTAAGACCTGTATTTTCCGGTTGAAAGAAGAATCCTCAAAGAGATGAAGTGGCGTGTACAAGGTCACAAAACTCTTAGTGACTATTTCAGAAACAGAAACCAGAATTCTTCATTTGGAAGAAGTGAATATTGCTTTTTAGGTAGGAAATACACAGCCTTAAAGGAAGTATTTGGGTTTAATTAAGGGGGTGCATTTAAGAAATTTTTTCATTGTAAAATGTCTGTGTGTGCTGTGAAGCATTAACGGCTCCACGTGTCCCCCAAATGTGCCATCCATCTCAAGGTAGAGCCTCGCCACCAGCCACGAGATGCTCCCCGTGCCCTCGGCTTCCTCCCAGCAGGCCCTGGCACCCATCCTCCACAGCGACCTCATCTCGGGAGCTTCCTTTTTGTCATTCTCTCTCGGCTGTTTATTCTGTTACTGTTTATATGCATTATTCCTACAAATCAGTTTTTCAATAACTTTCCTTTCTTTTGACCTTGATCAAAATGGCAGCAAAATGTTTGTATTCTCCTTGTATGCGCCTTGCCTGTTGCGTTGAATCCTGTCCTTTGAAGACCCATCCATGCTGATGGGCACAGTCAGTATATTTTTGGTGTCACAGAAACTCCAGGTTGTGACTGTTGTGCAGTTCACTCCTCCGTTCTCTCGTTTCTGTATATTTGGTTGGTTGGCTGGTTGCTTTTGTTTGTTTTCGCTATTACCAACCAGGCTGCGCAGACCTTCTTAGGCATGTCTCATGAAACATCAGTGGCAGAGGCTGGGCTGGGCAGGGGCCCAGCTTTTTAAAATAATGCCCAGCTGTTTTGCAATGTAGCTGGGCCAATTTGGACTCCCACCAGTGGCATATAAGAGTCCCCAATGTTCTAAATCCTTGCCAACACTTAGTGTCACCAGCCTTCTTAATTTTTGCCAATCTGGTGGGTGGATATTAGCATTCAAAGGTCATTTTTATTGTGCTTTCGGGTCTAATATTTTTCCTGTAAGAAATACATATACAATGTTACAAGGGAATGCAAAAATAAAACAGTTTATAAATACTCACTTAAGACAAAAGGATTAAGAAAAACACACAGCATGATTCTATGCAGAAAGTGACATGTGAGAGGAGGGAGATCATCACAGAGTGATGGTTGTTGATGTATTCAGCAATAACACCTTTTTGTTCGTTAATATTTAATGATAATCTTGAATTAATTAAGTGAAGTTCAATTTATTCATAGTTATTCATTTTTTCCTGCTGTTTTAACTCATCCTGGAAAAGAATATTGCAAGATGGGAGTTTATATATCTATATATACATATGTACATTTACATTTGTAATATATGTAAATGACTCAGGATGCAATCATATACTGACCTAAATAGATTACACTGCAAGGTTTACGGAAGTAATAACACTGTAACTGTTTGGGCTGTTTTGAGATTTTCACAATTTATCTTAAACCCTCTTAGATCCTTGGTTGGAAAGTGCCCTGACCATGCTTATTATATGACATTTAATGACCCCAGTGTGGTGACACAGGCTCTCTTAGCTCATGTTATAGGTTGTTTTCTGCCCTGGTGGGATCTGTTGTGGTAGCACCAGCTTCCTATTTTAATGTGCTGGTAAAATTTTGGCATCCCTGGGTATCCACTTCCACACTCCACTGATCCAGGAAGAGCAGTTGTGCTCTAATAACTTGTTACCAAAAATAGATGAACAAACTCAGAGAAGTGGAGCATCTTTTGGTACAGACCCAGTAAATGCCCCAAGTTCAAATGAGATTTAATAAATATCTCCCTCCATGATCTCAGATCTGCACAATTTATATTCAGGGTTGACGGAAAAGACTGACTTTGTATTATGAAGTTACTTTGTAATGAGACACTGAATATGGACACAGTGGGGGTCACTTCAGGTGTTATAGCTGCCATAAGGACTTGGGATGGGCACCTAGCAATAATCAGAAGGGACAGAGTTAGGAGACCAAGGTTATTTTAGGATCTACTCGGAGCTCAGCATTTTCTCCACAACTACCAGTGTAAACCTGTGACCCTCCCAGAGTTTCTAAAACAGTGGATCCCAGCAGTGGATGGTTTTTTTCTCTAAAATTAGTTGGAATGGGCATTGGCACCCAGGGTTCCCATCACCCCTGCTATTCTCCTTAGATGGGTTTCACTCCTTGATGGCAGCGTGGGACACAGTCTGAATTCCAAGGTGTGACATTAGCAGGTGCCATTCAACTGACAAAAGCTCTCCCAACCCTATGTTCCTTCCTTGCACCAGGGGTCCCAGCAGATGAGCTGGGGTGACGTGGATTCCCAAACCCCGTCTGACTCAATGCTGGCAGAGCTGCAGGACTTCCGAAGGTCTGGAGCTGAAAAGTTCAGTATAGCCAAGGGTGTCCCAGGGGTTCTGTCCTTTGTTTATTGCATAACTCCCTTCCAACTCCACCACCAACCTTCACCCAAGGTGGACCTAACCTATCTGCTTGTTGCTCTGTCCCCATTTATTCTTCACTTCCTCTGCGTGTGGCTCTGCTCCATGTGATACTGCCAGCCTGGGAATGCAGGCTCTCTGCTCCATTTGGTTAATTAGTCTCCGACTGTGTCTGTGGCTCACCTTGTTTTGCAAGATTATAAAAACTCTGGAATTACCCTTCTTAGTTTTTCTGCTTCTTCATATATTGTCCTGAACAAACTATAATTTCTAAATTCCATGACTTGAAGGCATTCTATTTCTGCTAACTCAAAAATGTATAATGGTTCTATAATCCATAATAACATCAATAATCTCATAATCATATCTCAACAAATGGTCTTCTTAACCAAATACTTTTCATATGCTTCTTATTTAACCTAGTATGTTTCCTCTTTCATTATAATGTATTTCCCTTTTGATTACTGCTACTCAGTGTTCTTGAAAGTATCCAATCATATTTTATTGGTTTTGCCTGATTTCAGATCTAACCGAGGAGATAATGCATGTTCAAAAGGAAAACACAGCGACTTAATAATACCTAGAAAATTTACTGAGATCTTATTTTGTCCTAAGCAGATGACAGTTTGCTATGTGTGCTATTTGTATTATCATTTAATTCTTACAATAAGTTATTGATGTAGTAATGTTATTATCCCCATTTTGTAGATATGGAAACTGAGGCATGGAATTGTCCATGGTCACATAGGAAGTAGCTTGTGGAACCAGTAGAGAAAGGATGCAAACACAAGAAGTCTGTCCCCAGTGCCAACTGTCTTCATCTCTGGTCTCTACTTTATCAACATGATACATGTGTCATCCTCTTTAGATCTTTTCTGAACAAGACAGTTCTTTTAATTTAAAAAATTTTATTGAACTACAGTTGATTTACAATATTGTGTTAGGTTCAGGTGTACAGCACAGTGATTCAGTTATATATATATGCATACATACACAGACACAGACACACACACACACACATATCTTCTTTTTCATTATAGGTTATTACAAGATATTGAATGTAGTTCCCTGTGCTCTACAGTAGGTCCTTGTTGTTTATCTGTTTTATATACAGTTGTGTGTGTCTATCAATCCTATACCCCTAGTTTATCCCCCCCCTTTCCCCTTAAGATGGCTCTTTTAAATAAATAAATCTATTCCTTGGTATGAGAGAATGGACAGAAAGTAGTATAAGAATTCAAAAACAGAAGTAATCACAGCCAGTATTTATATTTAAAAGGAGCCTTTCTGGACTTTAACTCAAAGGCATGAGTGAGACAGGACGTTCAGATGCCTTCCCAGGCCACTTGGGGAGAGGTTTTTCAGGGGAGGACATCTCCTGTTACAGTGGCCTCAAACCTGGCCATATTGATTTCCTGTCTGCACTGCATTAAGGCTGTGAGATGAGAATTAGGGTCACTGGGGGGCCAGAAAGGACTGGCAGTTTGTGTGCACGTAGAATGTCAGTTGTGTTGTGACGTGACCAGCACAGCCATCACCCGGGCATCCTGCTCCATGGAGAACTTTTATCTTATCTGTGCTTCATCGAGTTCTGGTGCTGTGACTTCCTTTTGTTATTACTTTTCCCTGAAAGTGAATATAACCTTACCCATCTTGCAGAAAAGTGCTGGGTCAAGGGGAACCACTGCAACTGGGTATTAGAGGAGGTCTTAAGAATTTCTATGATACAGGCTTTCTGCCCTCAAGGAATTTACTCTGAGAGGGGAAAGATGGGTGTGACCAAATTCACTAGAGAAATAAAACCAAAAACAATGCTGGGCTTTAGGGAAATAAGTACCAAACCATTATACTATGCTGGTGTTAGGGGGTTTGCAGATGGAGAGAGGTAATGAGTTGGGGTGTTCCCTTCAGTGTGTCGTGTTGTTTAGATTCCAGGAAGGCAGTGGTCAAGTCTACTTTGGTCAGTGAAGTGTCCTCATCACTTGGCATAATGCCAGGCTGTAGCAGATGTTTGATAAATGTTTGAATGTTTGGGGTGAAAAATACAGGGAAGTAGTTTTCTACATGCCTGAAATCAGTGTCTGGAGAACTAACTAACTTTGTGTCTTCAAGCAGGCGGGTCAGCATCCTTGGCACAAGTTCAAGTCTATGTAAAGTTGTGCTAAGTGTGTCCTGTCAGACTGGCTGTGTCAGGAGCCAGTCCCTAGAAAGCAAGAGCTGACACCTTCCTTTACCTTAACCTCAGCAGTGGGACAACAGGAGCCTGAGCTCGAATCGGGTCCAGATGAGAGCATGTGTGAGTCTAGTCCCTGGTGGCCACCTTCAGTACTGGTGGCCAAATACTAAACAGTTTCACAATTGGATTTCAGAATTGATATACAGTATCTTATTTTGCTCAAGTATAAATGAATTCTTTCATTAACTCCTGTGATGATTCATGAAATCATTTTTTAAACTTAATACTTTTGCTTGTTTTGCCATTTTTCCTTGATTTTGAGCTTGAAAAAATAACAACAAAAAAGTAAATGAAATGCAAGTCAATTTTTAGCCCACCGGAGAATATGGCATTATGGTTCATTTCCCTGAACACTTGCACAGCATTTGGTGTATACTAGGCATTACATGCGTGCTGGAGGGGACGGGTAGATGGACATAACTGTATTTTAGATTTAAAAGAAGTTTCTTCCGGTGGAATAAACAATGGCAGTAAATGTCAGATTCCTGCTGCTAGGGAAATCTACCAATAAATTGAGTTTGGAAAAGTAAATGAAGAATAAGTTGCAAATTTAGTACTTAACATCCCCATCTCTAGTATTTGCACTTTTCTTCCCAAAAGGAAAAAGACAAAAGCCATCTAAGAACTAAATACTTCAGCAAAACTACTGCTGCTTTTTCTTTTTTCTAATTGGTGATAAATAACTCTGCCCTTTCAGATATGCCATGAATTAAATCAGAATCCCACAGGGAACAGTATGCTGACTATTTGGTCACAGTTTGAAGGCATTCCCAGATGGTTTTAAAGAAAAACTAATTTTATAAGAATGCAGGATAAATGACTAATTTTATCCTTGAAATTAGAAAGTTCTCTCTATCCCAGTGACTCTGGTTGCCTTGTATTATCTATCAAGTGTACATGAGTTAAAATTTATAATAAAATTTTTTGATAATTTTAACATTGGGAAGATTGTCACAACAACCAGAAACAGAAGAAGATGAATTTTAGCAAATGTTTGTTAATCTTTTATGCTGTCTCTAAACTAGAATGAGGAACTTGGGGTCTGAGATAGAGGATCCAGCATGTTACCAACTCATTTATCTGGGGTCAAGTAAAATTAGAAAGAACAACTTTGGTTAGGTTCCCTCTCCATCTGCAAGGGTTCTGCTGCATCTTTTTATTATTATTATTATTATTCAAGTACAGTCAGTTACAATGCATGGATCTCTGGTGTACAGCACAGTGTCCCAGTCATGCATACATATACATATATTTGCTTTCATATTTTTTCCATTAAAGGTTATTGCAAGATATTGAACATAGTTCCCTGTGCTATACAAAAGAAACGTTAAAATAATCTTATTTTTATACATAGTAGCTAACATTTGTAAATCTCAAACTCCCAGATTTATCCCCTCCCACCCGCTTTCCCCAATAACCATAAAGTTGTTTACTAAGTCTGCGAATCTGTTTCTGTTACCACATATGAGTGATATCATGGTATGTTTCTTTCTCCTTCTGACTCACTTCACTTAGAATAATGATCTTTAGGTCCATCCATGTTGCTGCAAATGGCATTATTTTATTCTTTTTTATGGCTGAGTAGTATTCCATTGTATAAATATACCACAACTTCTTTACCAGTCATCTGTCGAAGGACATTTAGGTTTCTTCCATGTCTTGGCTGTTGCGTATAATCGACAACATCCTTTTTAGGACTTTCTGTTAACCTTCACCAAGTGCCTCGTAAATTCCTGTGGCTTCAAATTCTCCACCCTCTGCTTTCCAGGCAATGATAAGATCATTCCTGGTCACCTCCCACTTACCTGTTGTCTCCTGCCCTCCGGGTCTCTGCAGTCTGTCACCATCCCAGGACATCTATAAATGTTACTCTGGAGTAGGCCACCTTTTAAGAATCCTCTGGGCTGACAGAATCGAAGCTGCTTTTCCATGTGTTGGAAGAGGCTCATTTGGGAAGCTCTGGCTTCTTGACAAGACAGAAGTGTAGATAGCACATCTTCCCTGTTTTCTGAAGGGTGTTGAAACAATCCAGCAAATTCTGTTGGTAGAATATGAATTCGCTACACCTGAAATTAACATGATAAATTACACATCAGTAAAAATTTTATGAATTTTGAAATTTTTCTTTTAGATGATTTATGATGTGAACAAGGTTGAATTTGTTGTACAAGGTGAGGATTCCAACCTACAGTAACAATTTGGGAAGACCATGCCTGTAGCTTGACGTGAAAGGTCTCGCACTTAGGCAAACAGATAGTCATAGAGAATGTAAAAACAAACAGCAACCTAATCACTGTCACAGTTAAATGAATTGTGAACTACTTCTCACCTTAATATTAATGCAGACGTTCTGCAAGTGAACACGGCACAATTTTCATTATTCATTTTACGAAAAGCTACATAAAGTTTTCCATAAAAGCTCTAAGAGGACATTTTTTGATTAATTCATTTTCCAGTTGAGGGAGCAAATACCAGTGGAAGTGAATGTTTATTAGGTCTTGGAAGAATTGGTGGATCACATTTAATGATAGCAAAAGAGCAATTTCATGATATTTTTTAGGTTTGAGCTGTAAAGTATACTCTGTACTAGGGGTATATAAAAGATCATTCTTTTATGAATTAGATATCAAAATAACTCTTGAAAGATGCATTTTGTGGGCAATAACATCACTAGTCATGATGCTTAATAAGATGAGAGCCTCTTCCAGAAACAATTAAATCTTATAATTTATGTATATAATTTAAGTTTGTTGATATAATTCCTTCACAGTCTCGTTTACCAAGCACACATACACATACTTGGCTTTGTAAAATGGCCTGTAGAGTATATTTACAGCTATAGGCTAGCTTTATCTTAAATAATGAATGTTGATTACACTTAGGAATAAAGGTTTTATTCTCATTTATTATATACATAGATAAATGATAGTATTAGTAATTTTACTCAAGTGGTTCAAATTTTTTGCGCATTTGGTCTTTGTAATATTTATAAAACTATTTTGGTTTTTTTATCCAAATTCACTTGTATATATTTTTATATAATTTTATTTTTTTAATCCATCAAAAGATAAGTTACGGCTAAAGTATTTTGAAATTTTAAGGAGAGTTATAAATATATTTTGAAGAAAAGTTACTATGTGTCTGACACAGTAATTACTTTTCAGCTATTTAAAAATATGAGTAAGCTCACAAGGAAAATTCAAAATTATAGAAAAATGAGTTGATAAAATCCCAGTGATCCTGTCAGTAGTAATATTTATATAATCAACTGATTCAGATTCTTTTAGATGTGCCTTTTTATTTACTAAAATGTCGTACTGTTCATGTCATTTTATAACCTTGGATTTGATGGTATCGTGAATCCTCTTACATGTTATGAATTTGGAATTATATTTCCAATTTTGATGGCTGTACATGTTATGGTATGAATTCAGTATACATACACAGATATTATATGTATAGACACACACAATTTAATTCCATTGAAGCCCTATTGTTGAGCACTTTAGGCTAGATCCAGGTTTTCTTTTCAAATATTAAAATGACTGTGGTGAAAGGGAAGAGTATAGCTCAGTGGTAGAGCGTGTGCTTAGCGTGCACGAGGTCTTGGGTTCCGTCCCCAGTACCTCCAGTCAATCAATCAGTCAGTCAATCAATCAATAAAGACTTAGGCGGACATACTTGCACGTTCATATGTGAACCACATTTCTTCATGGGATAGAGTTCTAAACTTATAATTGCGATATTGAAGACGACATACACATTTTTGAAGCCTTTTTTTTTAACCTTGCCAAATTGTTCTCTGCAGAGATCGTGCCAATATAACTTTTGTTACTAGTGTGTGATTAGCCTTTCCCCAATACCTTGCTAATGATGAGTCTTATTATTTTAAGTTTTTGACAGAATGCTTGTAGTGAGCTAGATGGTGGCCCCTGAAAAGACATGTTCAAGTCCTAATTCCAGAACCTGTGGGTAACACCTAAAATGGCCAAAGAATGAACATGACCTTATAATGCAAAGGTGTGATTCTGTTACTGCTCTGGAGAGGAGTGTGTTTTAGGTTATCTGTCTAGGCCCTGAGTGCAATCCCACAGCAGACAGGCAGGGGGAGTTTTGAGGAGGAAATGTATGGGGAGAAAGTCATGGGGAGTCAGGGCAGAGATGTGAACACAAGCCAAGGAGTGCTGGCAGCCTTTGAAAGTTGAAAGAGGCATGAAACACATTCTCCCTTAGAAGCTCCAGAGAGGATGTGGCCCTTGTGACTCTTTGGTTTCAGACTTCTGGCCTTCAGAGCTGTGGGAATATAAATTCTGTTGTTTAGAGCTATCCAATTTGTAATGCCTTGCTGCTGCAGCCCCAGGAAGTTAATGTATTCCTTTACAGAATTCATTCTTGATCAAGAGATATTATTAGTTTGAAGGGAAAAAAAATCTCTGAATCAAATTCTCAAGAATCATCAATACCTGGTCAAGTTGCCACTTGATCTTTAATATCTGTTTATCATTCTCTCTTATCACCTCAGTTGTCTTCAATGAGTACCAGTGCCTTGGGTCACCTCCTTGTCTCTGTCCTCACCTAAGTTCTCCTGCCTCAGGAAGTCTCGTCTCAGTTACTACTATGCATTAAGTCTCAAATTCTTGCTTCTGCCTCACATGTCACTGCTGAGCTGTAGACACTGGAAATTTGCCTTTTTTTTTTTTTTTGATAGCTTATTAGCACCTCAAACCTCGCATATCTGTTGCTGAGCTGTATGTATATCTTGCTCCATGTGCTTTATCGTCTACCACGAGGACTCATCCCTCCCTCCCCACAGATGTGTAAGCCAGACTCACACATCCTTCAGTGAGAGATCTGCTGTACCGGGGAAGCTTGCTTAACCCCCCAGTTTGTTATAAACGGCATTTCCCTGTGGTCCCAGGTTTATATTAGGAGTGGTACTTTTTATAAATCGATGTTTGTTTCCCATTAGACTTTGAGGTTCTTTAGGGTAAGGACTGTTCATCGTGCTTGTCTCCAGTTCTACCAAAATGTCTACTGATCATTAGAAATTCACGAAAAAATTAGCTGATCTTTATTACATACTTCATTTATGCCAGACATTGATTGTCCTGAGGGTTCTCCACAATTACATCTAATCTTACAACACCCCCAGGAAGTAAGAAATATATTGTTCCCTTCATTTTAGAGGTGAGGGATTTGATCCACTGAGAGGTTAAACAAATTGCCCAACATACATTTAGTACAAGGTGGGCCCGTATTTGAATGCTGGCGATCTGACTTCAGAGTCATTTTTCTGATACAATCCTTTCAATACCATACATTTTCTTCTATGCGTTGCTTTAGCTGCATCCCACAGAATTTGATATGCTGTATTTTCATTTTCCTCAGTTCAAAATATTTTAAATATTCCCTGACTTTTGCTGGTTGGCCCATAGGTTCTTTTTAGAGGATGTACTTTATATTATTTAAAAATTTTAAGGGTTTTTTTTACCAGCCAGCATATAGTTTATACTGGTGAATGTTTCGTGTGAAATTGACAAGATTATACATCCTGCTGTTGTTGGGATGGGTGTTCTGTACATGCAAATAGAAGTTATGTCAAGTAATCTGATTGCATGGTTAGGTCATCTATAATCTTACTGATTTTCTCTGTAAGTCCCTGAATGGAAATTGAAAGTCCCTAGAGCTCTTATTTTCTTACTAAATCATGACACTAAGGCAGCATTTCCCAAACCTTTTAGTTTCAAGACCCCTTTCCATCAAATTTACTGAAACCCCCAAAGATCTTTTGTTTGTGTAGGATATGTTATAGATACTAACTGTATTAGAAAGTAAAGCTGAGATTTTTAAATAATTTATTAATTCATTTTAAAATTAGAATAATAAACGTGTTATATATTCACATAACTTTTTTTGGGGAAAATTAAACATATTTTATAGAACAAAATATATTTAGTGGTAAATACTTTGTTGACTAAGTTTACTGATATCCCAAGGCTGTTTGCCATCTGATTTAAGAGACAGCGCACTTGGAGCCTCATGTCTCCTCCCTACATTCAGGGGGCTGCCACGTCACAACACAGAGCCTCTGGAAAATTCTACTGTAAACTCATGAGAGTGAGAGTGAATTTTAGTATTAGTCTGAAAATAGTTTGAATTTTGAAGACTTCTCAACGAGATGAGGATTCACCTCCCACAATGAGAGTAAATGAAACTATACCCCTGACTTCTGACCCTCACACTGCTGAATATATATCACGTCCCATTGTGTTAGAAAGTTCAGTTTTCATATAATACACTACACTTTTGAGATTTTAAGAAAGAGAAAAATATAAATTTAAAAGTGGATCTAGTACGTGACTGAAGTCACATGAACCAGTTTGACCTGACTCTTAGCCTGTAACCTTTCTCCCATGCCATTGTGTCTTGGATTGGTTGGAAAACGGGCTCGCCAAAGTGCACTGTACAGTTAGCACCTGTTTCCTATGGCATCTATATTGGTCTTCTCCAAACTAATAACAGCATCTCTTACCCCTTCGATCTGTAAATGATGTTTAGATTGTTGGATCTTATAGGGAGTTAAGTCACAAGCATTACCTTTGGGTATTTAGATTTATAAGGTCTGTACGTAAACAGGCAATTCGTAGATTTCTTACTGTTTCAGATGTTAACCAAACATGTATAATACCTTTAAAAAATGCACATTGTGTGTTGTTCTACTCATGTCTTATGGTAAAATCCGTACTTGAACTAGAAAATGGTTGATACCAATGTGTAATTCTTTTATTTTTCATGCACGAAGGGAATTCGAAGTAAAGGATTTGTTATTAATAAAATATGCCTATTTGATAATTCCCTTCTAATGTAGCATAACTCAAATTAGCAGCCTGTTAGCAGTCTAACCTTGTATAGCTCATCTTTGGAATTTGGAATTATTATAAGTTGTCCATGAGGGACACAGTTCCCAAGACACCTGATAATAAATCAAGAGAGGATGGACAATATTATGTGATGGGGTGTGAACATATGCTTTGTTCTTTCTTAAAGTCCACTGCATCTTTGTTGAATTTCCTGACTGAGGAATTTCCTGAGTATTAATATGTCACTACACATTTAGGCCCTGAAGCATAAAATATATTCTAGTCAGAATGCTTGCCAAGACATGGAGTTGAAATACTGTAATGTGCTTATTGAACAGCATAAACGTAATGAATAGTGTTGCAGGTTATATTTTACTGTGAAACCTCAAAACGATTAAAAGAAAGGAAGACAGAGAAAGAAAACAGATAGATTCTGTAAAAACTAAAAGGAAATAAATTCTCAGACCCCAAGCAATGTAATTCATAATGCAAATGCCCATGATATAAAGAGCCTGCTCTATGAAACTCCTACTGTGTTTCAGTGTGTTAGTGTATTTCAGTCTCTTTCCTGGCAGTTTCTATTCTTCATAATTACTCTCTGAGGTGGGTAATACTCCCATTTTATAAATGAAAAAACTGAGGGTCAGCGACATAAGGAACTTAGCTCCAAACGCAAAAGTAGTAAGTGATAGAGCTTATATTTGAGCCTGTGTCAGCTGAAGTACAACATCTATACATGTCTTTTACATTCCGCCAAACTTACTCTTCCAACAGTAGAAAAAAACACAAGCCACATTTACAGTAAAGATATTATTTGTGCTTAGAAACTTGATTTATTAATCCTTTGTTAAAAGGCAGTTCATTATGCAGCATTATGTTCTAATGACTTAATAAATCTGTAACCTGATTCATTGTGTACAAGTTTTCTGATTTTGAAAAATTTTCCAAGGTTTTTCAGGGAGTATGAGACATGGCACTGGATTTAAAATTTCTTTGAAAATTATTCACTGGCTAAAGATGGTTCCTCTAGTATTAGCAGCCATTATGTAAACATAATATCCTTGGCCACAAGCAGGAAGAGGAATAGGAAATACATATTTCAATTTGACCCAGTGTTTTAAACACAATGTTGTTTTATATAATATCACAGAAAACCCTGCAGAGTGAGCATCATCTTTTCTTTAGAGACGAAGAACTACAGATTCAGAAGAGAACCAACCTGTACAAACTGATGCAGCTAGTAATTGACAAAGTCAGAATTCATCTGAGACTATCAGATTTTATAGCCCATGTTCACTTGATAATATGAAGATGCCAGAGACTCTCACTTTGCTAAGAGAGAATAAACTCTCTACATTACTTACTACGATTCTTGTAACAGAGTAAACGTCTGTCCTAGTGACATTGATGATATACTAAGCATCACATAAACGTAGCTCTTTCACGTACTCCAATCTAAACAGTCAGTAACTCTATTTACTTTCTATGAGTAAAACAAAATGAACTATCTCATCTCTTATTTTGAAAAGCAATTTCTGGATGGTGTCCTAGAAATAGTTTAAATTTACTTTAATCTGTTCATAAAAAGGAACCATAATAAATGTTACTGAATGTTTTCTGTATTCTCTCATAGCGTTGTCCTTTGTTCTTTACATGAATTATCTTATTTAGTAATCACAAAATTTCCATTTGGTACTGCTTTTATTCATATTAAAGACTGAAGACATAAGGTCCACAGAGTTGAAAATCTGACCAGCGTCACATGGTTAGTAAATATCTAAGTCTGGCATTGAACAGACTGTCAGATTCAGAGCGTAAGGATGAAGGATGATAATTCATACTTGTATTGATGACCTTGTGGTGCCCCAAAAGCAAAATCCTTTCTGAATTGCCAAGAAGGGTTGTAAAATACAGGTTTCTAAAAAATATTTTCTTGAAGTATAGAATATATAAATAGAATCCAGTAAACACAGTTTCCAGCTTGATGAATTAAAGCAATGGTTGCCAGGCTCACATCACAGCCACTCATGGGATGAGGTCCTTCCCTTGGACAGAGGAACTCAGGCATGAGCTTTCAACAGTCAGCACTCCTGGCGGCCATGCTTTGTGCTAAAGGAGGAATTCTCCGTGGTACACCATACCATCCACTACAATTTCTTTTGTTGATGGTAATGGTGAAATTGGTCCATGTTGTTGAGTGAACCTATTGTTAATTTGTTCTCATTGTGTGACTACAGTGAAATGTATTGATTGGTTCTATCTCTGTGAACATTTTTGATGCATATGTGTGTAAATGTTTATATTATATATGTGTGTGTGTGTGTGTGTGTGTGCGTGTGCGTGTGTATGTGATACAATCTCAGGAGGATTAAATACCTGAGAGCAAAATTGCCGGATCACAGCATATATGTAATTCCAGCTTTAGCAAATAACAGCTTTTAAAAGGTTTTTTAAATTTTTAAATTTTTATTTTTTTATTGAAGTATGGTCAGTTTACAATGTTGTGGCAATTTCTGGTGTACAGCATAATGTTTCAGTCATACATATCTTCCTTTTCCTATTCTTTTTCATTATGGGTTACTATAAGATATTGAATATAGCTCCCTGTGCTATATAGTAAAAATTTGTTTATCTATTTCATATATAGTAGTTAGTATCTGCAAATCTCGAACTCCCAATTTGTCCCTTCCTCCCCCCTTCCCCCTGGTAACCATAAGTTTGTTCTCTATGTCTGTGAGTCTGTTTCTGTTTTGTAAATAAGTTCATATGTGTCTTTTTTTTTTTTTTAGATTTCACTTATGAGTGATATCATATGGTATTTTTCTTTCTCTTTCTAGCTTACTTCACTCAGAATGACAATCTCCAGTTTCATCTATGTTTCTGCAAATGGCATCGTTCTATTTTTTATTGCTGAGTATTCCAATATATATATATATGTATCTCACAACTTTTTTACAAAATGTTTTAACCAACTTATAGTTCCATCAGCAAAGTATGAGGGTTTCATTGTATATAGTTTTATACTTCATTTTAAGTTTTAGAAATGTGACACCTTACATATGCATTTATGTGTGTTTCTGATAATTCTCAATTAGAATGATATGGTATTTAGAAATACTTGGAATTCATTAACTTTAAAACAGTTAATTTTGTTTGGTTGTTTGACATAGTCATATTGAAAATCTAGCCAGATTTGTTGAATTTTTCTGCCGGTTTAATTTTTATCTGCTTAAAGCTTTAGCATATATAATTGGAGGATTTGTTTTCCTTTCAACAATGTTTATTTTATATCTCTTGGCCTCTTCAAAAGGAGATAAATCTGTAGTTATTTTTTTCTGGATTTGTGTATTCCTTGATAGAGGTAGAAAGACCAACAAAAGATTACTGTTTCTCAACTTGACGTGTGTCTGTGAGGTGCCCAAATTCATGAATATCACGCTGTTGTTGACTACCTTCCAAACATGAATTTCCTAAAGATTTTGACCGCTTTGGAAAGAAACAAAATTTAACCACAGTCTAAGATGTCATCTTTTTTTTAAGCATATTTTTTTTCATAAATACTGAAATACTCAGTAACTGTCTTTTCTCAGCTCCTATTTTATTATGGTTATTTTCCTTATCATAAAAATAAAAACCCTGCATCGTTTTATTTATATATGCCATGGTTTAGATATATCATAATTAATTTAAGTAACTTATTGCTGAACATTTGGTTTTTTTTTTTGGTTCTTGTAAATAATACTAATTTTATATGTATATATAAATTATGGCTTTTTATTGTAGTTTGATTTGTTGATTAAGCTTAAATTCTAGAAGGAATTGCTAGGTTAGGCTAAAGACATTGTCAGATTATCTCCAGAAATATTATTTGGTAATGTCTTACCACTGCCACTGGAGAAACAGTTTTTCTACACTTCACTGACATGATATTTACAATGTATCACCTTTGCCAGTCTGATAAATGAATAATGTACGTTATTGCTTTAAATTGTATTCCTTGTCTGGTAGTGAGAATGAATAGTTTAGTATATTTTTATTGGACATTTTAGTAGACATTTGTTTTGCAAATTGTCTTTCATTCATTTTTAATCGGTTTGTTCATCTCTTATCAATTACCTCCAACTGTAAACCCTTTGCTATCCCATATGCCAGTATGGCCTGTGTGTCATATCCTATATGTCAATGTCATGTTTGTATCTTGCCTTTGCTTTTCAAATCCTACTAGAATTTAGACAGATTTCTTTTTTTATGGCTTATGCTTTATGCTTTAGCCTTATACTTTTAAGACCTTTCTAACCCCCCAGGTTTTCTTCTGATTTGGCTCTCAAATTGGATGTATCGGCCAATGGGGACTGCTTACTGTTCTAGTTGTGTGCTTTTTCATGGTCTGTTCTCTGCCTGGCACAGCACTCTGCCCCCACACATGCAAATACACACACCACTATAACTGCTACCAAGAATGCGCACCTGGTAAATATCGGCCCTTTTGTCCAGCCTTACACCAAAGGTGGCCTTTTCTTTGAGCCTTCCCTGAGTCTCCTCCCTTCCTCCCCTCAGTGAAGTTGACTGTTCTTTTCTTCTTGTTTCCTCTGCCACCCCTAAAGTAGTTATTATAACATCTCTAACGCTTGAAGGCTATTACTTGATTACAGGTTTGTATGCCTTTACAGAATTGTAAGTTTTTTGGGTCAACATTTGTGTTATGTCCATTTCCATACCCTGAGCAGTGTGGGATAGTTACACAACAGATGTCTGTTGAGTAGCTGTTGGGAACTTTCAGATACACGATTGAGTGAAGTGATTTTCCCAGGCTTGGAGAGATGCTAAGAAGCCCAGCCCAGCCTAATCCCAAACTCCCTTCTTTTGACTACACGCTGTTGCCGCAGGTCTGCCCATTAGGTAACAAGGAACACTAGATGTCTTCTGCACATTCAGAAGGTTCACATCCACAGCCTCTCTCTTTCTTACCTAGTTTTCATCTGGCTAGAACTTATTTAATTTACATGTGTAAAGACAAGATCTCCTTCTCTTTTAAGGGAAAACTTGAATAGCCAAATAATTGTTTGGGATGGTTTATGGAAGACTTGTCCATTTTCTTCAGGATTAAAAATCCTCCCACCCCCGATTTTCTTATTTCTCACTGCAAATGTTACTTTTTTCCCCCCTTTGAATTCAATTGTGTTTTGCCCATTATTTTTTCTGCTTGGTAAAATTTGTATTGCTAAAGTGGGATTAAACTTAACGGTTATTGTTTTGTGGCTAGAAGTACATGGAATAAGCTACCTTCTTACATTAAGTAAATGGATTTCTTGGTTCAGCAGCTCACACAAAGTAATTTAATGTGACAGGGGAGCATGATTTTAAAAGTGAAGATCCAGATGATCATAAAATCATCAACTTTCTTTTGAACTGGAAGAACCCACATAAATTGCTTTCTCTTCCAATCACCAAAGTCAACAATGTAGAAATATATTTATCTAGCTTTTGGCTAAATTACTTCCATTTGCATCTTCCCATAAGGCCATTCATTTTATGTAGTTGTAGTTATTATAAGGTTTCTTCGTGTATCGAGTCTGTTGGCTCCTCTCTCCACTGAGTGCCCTTGTTGGGGGCACCTGCCATCCTCCCTGACTCAAACTGTTGCAGTAGCCTTATCACCGACCTCTTGTTCCCATTAAGTTCACCACAGCCACTCCCAGCCCGTAGCCATGCTAATTCTCTTTTGTTTGTTTTTGTTGTCCATTGTCTTTTTTTTTAATTGAAGTATAGTCAGTTTACAATGTTGTGTCAATTTCCGATGTATAGGAGAATGCTTCAGTCATCCATATACATACATATGTTCCTTTTCATGTTCTTTTTCATTATAGGTTATTACAAGGTAATGAGTACAGTTCCCTGTGCTTTACAGTAGGACCTTGCTGTTTATCTAGTTTATATATAATAGTTAGTGTCTGCAAATCTCGAACACCCAATATATCCCTTCTCACCCCCCTCCCCCAGTAACCATGTTTGTTTTCTATGTTTGTGAGTCTGTTTCTGTTTTGTAAATAAGTTCATTTGTGTCTTTTTTTTTTTTAAGATTCCACATGTAAGTGATATCATACAGTATTTTTTTCTGTTTCTGGTTTACTACACTTAGAATGATGATCTCCAGGTCCATCCATGTCACTGCAGATGACATTATTTTATTCTGTTTCATGGCTGAGCAGTATTCCATTGTGTGTGTGTGTATGTATATATATATATACTATAACTTGTGTATATATACTACAAAGTTCTTTACCCAGTCATCTGTTGGTGGACATTTAGGTCGTTTCCATGTCTTGGCTGTTGTAAATAGTGCCTCTGTGAACACTGGGTGCTTGTATTTTTTCGAATTAGAGTTCCCTCTGGATATATGCCCAGGAATGGGGTTGCTGGATCAAAGGGTAAGTCTATTTTTAGTTTTTTTGAGGAATCTCCATATGTGCTTGGATTTGCAAAAAGGACATCTGCTTACCACTGCCTCTCTTCCCACCTGGTGAAAAGATACCTGCAACTTCCTGGCAGTTTGACCTTGGACACCCGCTGAACCACTGTTACGCTCGGTGTCATCAGCGATAAGGGCTGACAGGTGCTCTCCCACCTCACAGAGCGGTTTTCAGGTGAAATGGTGTGCACAGCAGCCGCTAGCACGACCGCACCAGACCCCGCCGTCAGTGGTGCAGTGTCCCAGGGCTCCACGTCTGCTCTGTGGGCCCGTCCCAGGAGGTGTCCAGTCCCACCTCAACATCCTGCTGAATGGTGGCCCCCCCTAGTGTGCCTGACTTCTCTCTCATTAACTCTCTCTCAGAGCTTAACACTTGCAGCCCGACCTTTGCTCCTGTTCACATGCTCTCACTGAGACTATCTTTGCTCCTCTTCCTGCTCCCTGAGAGCAGGTACATTTTTGCTCCAGTTTCTGCTCCCTCCGGCTCCAGGATGGTGCCCTTCGTAGAGGACACCTCAGGATGGTGTTGCTCTCGTTTTCCCAGTGCTCTTGCGCCTTCTTTGGAGGCCAGTCTTTTCTTTCAGGGTGTTCTGGTTCCCTGTGAGGGACACAATCGACTCTGGTGCTGTAAGTGAAGTCGCTGGACCCAGTCTCTGTCCTGGGGAAAAGTGTTCTAAACACACAAACCAGTCTGGTGAGAAACAGTGAAAAAGCCCCTTTGTGTTAGCTGTGGCCATGCGCAAGGTCAACCATCGGTGAGAATAGGGAGCCGTTATACCCCTCCCCCCACCGTCTGTATCCAGGGTTGCGTTTTTAAATTCTCAGACGGCAACGAATTTTCTGAAACAGAAAGTTGGCATTCTGAAAATATTTATTTTATTGTTTTTTGAGTAGTGCCTGGTGCGGTGCTGGCCTTAAGAACTATTACTTTCTCCCTTCCCTTCACAGTTAATGGTGAGTGTTTCCATGCTGTGTCCAGACTACAGGAAGTATCCAGAGGAAATGAGCTAATACGTGCTGCTGAATCCACCATAGATGGTGTCGGCCATTGGGAGATAGGCCAGGTGTTGCCCTGTGACTTGGAGCCCATCGGGGGAACAGTTGTGGCTTTAGCACTGCTGCTTGGCTACAGCGCTGTCCTAGGTACTGATATAAATCCGCTTTCAAATTGTAGCGAATAATCCTGTGGAAACTTCTTTCTTTTTCAACCACTACCTGCGCCAAGTGTTGAAATTCCACTGATGCGCGTGAATGTTTTCCAATTGGGTGGTGCTGACTGTACTTCATCTTAAGTAAATCCCTAATATCCTTGTTCTTTCTCTAGACCATGAGGGTACCATTCTCCACTGTGGTTATTCTCTGTCTCAACAATTTGCTCAAAGAACTGGTAGAATATAGTTGTTTCTATTTTTAGCTTTTATTTCAAGATCATAGGAAGGCATGGAGAAAAGTTTTTTACTGAATCATACGATAGATACCCTACATAATTGTCCCCTGTGGACCACGTGGTCATGTTTCCTTCTCCTGTCGAGCCTTCTATGACTTTGCTGTATTGGCCAGTCCCTTCTTGTCTTCTGCGTGTTATTGCATCATCTGATTTAATAGGATTTGGTGTTTATACTTATATTTTTCATTTGAGACAATTAGGAATGAAAGAAATACATGACAAAATTATGTAGAATAAGAAAATAGAGTCCATTCCAAATCATTAGATTTATTTTAACCCTAAAAGCTATTTCCCAGTAATATACATGAAAGTAAATTACTATTCAGCTGTATGTTATATTGTCATAGTCAGTTCATGCTATCTGTAGGTTACCCACCTTGTGTATTACCTACGGCAAGTGTGTATGTGTGTGTGTGTGTGTATATATATATTTTATCTTATAAGCTTTCTTCTAAGTTCTTCCTTCCTTCTACTTGCCATGTTTCCTACTATCTCATAGAGCAATTGGTGTGTGCTCACTAAAAGCAAACTCGTTTACATGATTATTAGGAGGGGAAACTGACTTCATAGGAAAAAAATCATAATGTATTTCAGGCTAAGCAGGAACTGACTTTTGTGTGATCTGATGCTATTAAATAGATTTCACTTGCTCATATTTCTTAATGCATAGCATTAAGAATTGCCTATTCTTTCCAAGCAGGATGTAGTGGAAGACTGATAGTCTTATAGAAACAAGCAACCGTTGGATAAAGAACATTTTCCTCACCACCTCCCGACCTCTTCCACTTTACTCCCTCCAGAGTCTTATGACTTTGGTGTCTGGCAAGAAGCCTGCCCCATCCAAGACTGGCCATCTGTGGTCTCTCTACAGGCCCCAATCCTGAAAGCAGTTTAGCAGAGGATGGGTTTTGACTGGAATCGGGGTGCTTAAAGGTTGATGACTGGCTAGATAGTGTGGGAAGGTGCAACTGGAATCCCCCCACTTGGGAAGCAGGAGTGAGCCAGGGAGAAAAAAGAAAAGCGAGGTTCAATTCTTGTTAATATTGTATAACCTAAGATGTATACGCACAGTATTTTCCCTGAGGGGAGCAAATTGATCCCGCAGGTCATCTGTGGGCTCTCCACTAGACTTTGGCAAGAGGAAAGAAAAAAGAGAGCAGGAAGGGAAGGCTGGAAGGAGGGAAGGCTGCACCCATTCCAACAGACAGTCTCAGCCTCTTTTGTACATTTTTGTTTAGCTTTCATGAACATGAGAACAAGGTTGTTATTTTTAAACGTAACAAAACATTGATTTGCATAATTGAAACATTTCTGAAAACGTAATTTAGAATTTGGCAGGAATATAGACTTAACAGTGGAGGGAAATTTTATCAGAATTTTTCTATGGTACTTACATATGGTAAGGTATTGCCTGTTGTTTAAAAAATTGTTTTCTTGAGAATTTTTAGCTAAAGACAAAGTTGTTTTTTTTTAAACATGGATAGCATTAAACTTCATTATTGTAATATTGAGTTTGAAAGATGAAAGAATGCAATAATTAGAATTGCCATTATCTTGGTCAAATTACATTATATTTTCTGAAGTTTAAAAATTCAACCTGTATGTCCTAGGTATATTCTAGTTGATCGTAAATTAGTGGCCTTTTTGGCAGAACTTTAGTACTTTGTTTATAGACCAGGTAAACATCACATGGTCTTAATCCCCACTAGTGGCCAATTCCTCACACATTACAGTGGGGCCTTCTAAACGGCCAGGCTTGTGACAAGATGTTAACAGGTGGTTGATGAGGTGGACTTTAGCTGGAGACAAGCTGACCCAGATTATCTTGTAAAAACATTCCAGTTTTGCCCTCTGTGTGTCATAAAGGACAAGTCTTCTGCTGCTGTTCGAAACAGAGGAAGGACCTGCAGGGGTTCCTGACCTGCGCTCCTGCATCTGCTAGTGGTGGACGTGGGCCCTGTGCTCCTGAGACGGTCTGGACCAGGGAGGCGCTGACCTTGGGCTGTGAAGTAAATCGTTGGCTTTTAGGGTAGGGATGTTGAAAGGATACATAGCTGGACTTCATCCCAGGGCTGACGAACGATGCTTTAGAGCAGTGATTCTCAAACTCTAGCCAGCAAAAGAACCATCTGGAGGGTGTTTTCATGCACAGACTGCTGGGCCCACTTGCATTGTTTCTGACTTAGTCCATCTGGGGTGGGGCCTTAAAGTTTGCATTTTTGCCAAGTTCCATGGGTCCTGGTCCTGCTGGCTGAGCAAAACACTTCAAGAACACTGCTGTAGAATGATCTACTCTGGCTTCAAAGGTTTGAAGATTTCCTTTCCCCCGTCGCGGGCGCCTCCCAATGTGTACTGTTTATGAAAACAATGGATGTTCTTTTTTTCCCATATTCTACCATAAGTTAATTCTTCTCTTGGGTAGTTAAAGAATGGCAAAATCTTCTCAATTACTTGGAAGGCTAGATCCTGTCAGGAGATCTAAAATAATATCAGGTTGGGTAACTCACATAAAAAGCAGGAAATCAGGTTATACACTGTTACTAATGTTCCCAAATGGTCAATGGTCAGATTAAAACTTACAGACATTTATTTCTGCTGTAGTTTGAGCCAAACCAATGCCTGTTAGAGTTGGCCATACAACACTCTAAAATGGGCACTATCATGTCTTAGTTGAAGTTCACAGGCTTTGGTTGGATGAAAGTATGAAAGAAGTTTAAATCTTCATACCTCATGTTTGCATTCTTTTAAAATGATTTCTTTTTGCAAAAATAATGCTGCCTATCCTGGAGAGAACAAAACAGCCACAACTGCTGGTAAAAAAAAGATCTAAAATAAATGTGCTAATCATTATGCTTGGCATAATGAAGTTTATTTTTTCCCCTTGAGTTTTCCTTGTATAAAATTTAGAAGAATTACACTGATTTATCAGCTGCTGAGAGTTTAGGGACCAAGAAACAGTGAAACAGAATCATTGTGTGCATGAGTAGCACCTGGAGGTCTTACTAGAAAAGTATAACCCTGAGACCACCCAGGGGATGGGCCAGGAGCCCACGTCTCAGTGAGCACGCGGGCAGTTTAAGCACCACGCGGAGGAGCCCAGACACGGAAGAGCAGTGTGTCCAGGGCCCCCTGGCGGTACCGACAGGAATGGCAGGCTTAGCCGGACAGCGCGCGGCTGATGATAGCTTTTCCAGGGCAGGGAGATGTATTGTGCTGGGTAGCACTAGCTGAGGTCTGCTACTCTGTGGCCAATAAATACCTAAACAGAAATCAATAACTTTGTGTTATCCAACGTGAAAATAGATACTAAGTTTAAAACTCCTTTAGGACATTACAATGAATAAGGGGTCATAGTTGAACTCGCAACTATAGTCTCTAAATTCTTTACTGAATTGACTGAGTGTGAGGAAATTATTTTTACATTGATAAACAAAATAGGTTCATCAGAAACAAACTGTTCAATCTGTATGATTAATGTTAGGAACTAAAATCATAATAATCCCATACATTTGGTTAAAACAGTCATTTTCAAAACAACGAACTATACAGTGATTGATAACTAAACTTCTTGTGGTGATCGTTTTGCAATAAATACAAATACTGAACCATTATGTTGTGCACCTGAAGCTAATTTAATATTGTATGTCAGTTACAACTCAATTGAAAAAACAAAATAATAAATAATATTTATTACCTTCCTTGCTTTTTGAGAAAACTGTGGGAGACAGGCAGGGCCTCAAAAGAGCCAGTTGTTAGAAAGGGGGCATAGAAAGGAAAGAAACCTTCAAGGTGTCTGTGGCTGAAGCACCTATTCTGCGAGTACCCTGTATTCCCCACGCCCTGCCTTTCCCCTTCTGTGCACAGCTGAGTGTGTCAGTACAGCCTGGTTATGACGCATCCTGAGTAGCAATCTGCTGTAGCCCTGAGAGCATCAATGTCAAAGCCCTGTCTACGGAAGGCACTGGGATGCCAACATACGCGGGACCTGGGCACACCTGGGCCCCATACACATGGACGGCCAAGAACCGTGCAGGTGTGACTTTTAGGACTAGGGAACCCGTTGAAGATTTCTTATGAGTTGATGCTTCAAAGCTGGTAGCTGTGATTTGTCACTCTTGTAAATTTTAGAATTTCATGTTGGTAGTAGAAGATTCTATTTATTTGCAGTGGAGAAGTGCTAAGGAAGTAGTTTTATAAAAAAGACATACATCCTTTCTTTTTAGCAGTTTGTCGTTGAATTCAGTTATCAAAAAGATGTTTTGAAATCACCTCCCCTAAAGATCTTTAAAATAGGTCACATTTGATGTGGAAGAGTCTGGCTAAACTATAAAAATTCTTCCACATTTTGAGATTTAGTGACTTCATCCTTGGCCTCATGGACACTTAGAAAATTGAAGTGACACAAGTGAAAGCAAAGGGTTCACAGCGGTTCTCCATTTACCAATTTCTAGTGTTTGTGAAGTGGTTTCTGTAGTTATCTCTTAGTAGCAGCAGTAATGCTTTTACCTTCCATCTCATCATACTCATCGTCCATCAGTTCTAAAACATTTTCTATCATAGATATTAAGTTAATAGACATTTCAGCCTGCTTGACTCAGAGTTGGTAAACAATTTGTCTAGGCTGGAGAGGGGCCAGGCATGTGTAGTTTCAAGTTAGTACATCCACAGAATATCTACTACATGGACATGCAGTTTCCCCTTTCACTAAGTTTAACTTCAACTTGTAAGGTAATTGGGAAAATTGAAAAGTCATTTTTCTGATAATGAAACAAACTGCTTTTTAAAAGTCTTTTTTCCTTCTGTATTCCTGCAGAAAAGCAGAGGGAACTGTGATAAAAGAAGTGTATATTTGGTCTCCGACCCCTTTCTGATACAGAACTCCTGAAACCTTTGGAATTTCCCAAGTGCAGAGATCAATAATGGTGTCTTTTGTTACGTTAATGAGGTACTTTTGGAGCACACCTAAGGATGGGGGCTGGTTGGCAGGGGAGCCAGCCTGTGATTAGAGGGTTGGAACTTTGAGTCCCATCCCCTGACTTCCTGGGAGGGGAGTGGAGCTGGAGGTGAAGTTCAGTCACCAGTGGCCAGTGATTTAGTCAATCATTTCTACACAATGAGACCCACATAAAAACCCAAAGGACGGGGTTCAGAGAACTTCCGGGAGAGTGAGCACGGGGAGGTGCCGGGAGAGTGGTGTGCTCAGAGAGGGCGCGGAAGCTTCTCACCTTTTCCTGTACCTTCCTTGTGCCCCTTTCCCATCTGGCTGTTTCTGAGTTCTAACCATTGTCATAGGTAATCTAGGAAGTAAAATACTTACCTGAGTTCTGTGAGCTGCTCTAGCAACGTAATCGAACCCAAAGAGGGGGTTGAGGAAACCTCCAACTGAGAGCCTGTTGGTCAGAAGCTCAGGTGACAGCCTGGACTTGGGATCCTCTGAAGCAGGGGGCTGGGGAGTCTGGTGGGACTGAGCCCTCAACCTGTGGTACCTGATGCTACCTCTGGGCGGAGAGTGTTAGAGTTGCCTTGAATTGTGGGACCCCCAGCTGGTGCTGGAGAATTGCCTGACGTGGGGGGACAACCCCACGCACATTAGAATTGGCTGCAGAATCTTAGGGACAAATGGAAACGTGCAGGAATTCACACCGAATGTTGCCTACTGTTAAAAAACAAAAGTCATCTGAGTGAATTGTAAAGATCTTGCTGGCTTTCAAATTCAATATTTTATGAATCGGGTAGCATCCCAACCAGCAGAAGAAATAGGAGCTCCAAGGAGCTGTACAAAGTGAGGGGCTTTATAGGCAGGAGGGAGCAGGACTAAAGAAGTTAAACTAGGCAAATATGGGGCTGGTTATCGCAGGGTTCCTTTCCTTTAGTTGATGGCAGGGGTCTATCAGGACGATTACCTAACTAGCAGTTACCAGGCAAGTCCTGATTGACTGGTTAAAGACTGCAATCCTGGGAGAGCCGGAAACTGTATAATTACAGCCTCAGCTCGGTGACACGGGGCTTAGCATAAACGATTCCATATTGTCTTGTTTTTAACACCACTCCATGTGTTTAAAATGCTGAAACCTAGGCTGTTTGTTTTTTCACTGCTTGCTTCACGTGAATGTGCCTTGTCTCCCAATATGACTTTATATGTCCCATGGTTCTGAACGCATGGTAAGAATTTATCAATTTTTGTTGAATTTAAATTAGTATTAGGTATGCACTGATATTTCTAAAAAATATATATGGCAGAAATAACACACGTCTGACTACATACACCATTAACTGATACCGTGCTGTATGCCCGATTCTCTGTTAAGAGTTTTATGTCTTAGAAAGTCACTACATCTTAAAAATAAAAGCACACCCTAAATTAGAGTAACGTATTGATGAATGATCTGTAAAACAGCCTTATTCACTCATAAACTCTGCTTACTAGCCAGATAAATGTGTCCTGAGGAAAAGTAGGATTAAGAAATCTGCACCTCTAGTTGGTTAATTTGAATTTTAAGTACCACTGACTCCCAAGACGTGGTAGGATTGAGCTACCAAATTACCAGTTTATCCTCACATATCATAACATTTTATTAACTAGAAATGTAGTAATGGGTGAAGTGGAGTCATTTCGGCTCTAATATTCCCAGATTTGTGACAGTTTCACCTAAAAATCGCAGGGTACTATGTAGGAGAAAAGGACTTGTGACGCCTGTAAGGATAATCAAGAACGGCGAGCGTATCTGAGAGAAAACTATGGGGAGACTTTAGCTTTCCTCCCAGTGTGCAACTGGGTGCTCATAATTTCAAGTGAATGTTACCTGTTCAAAGAAGGTGAATGTAGAATCCAGGAAGCCCTCTGATGCAAGTAAATACAGGGTGGCTTCTAGGAACAGAGAAAGTAATCACATGTTAGAATGTGGTGTAGATGTTAGTAATTTAAAATAGCCTTTCTTAAGATTAGTACTCGCACTGACTTTGACATCAAACAATTTAAAAATTTTTTTAAATTTTTTATTGAAGTGTAGTCGATTTACAGTGTTAGTTTCAGGTGTACAGCAAAGCAAATCAGTTATACAGATACATACACACATACATATATATATATTTTTCTTCTTTTCAGATTCTTTTCCATTATGACATCAAACAATTTAAAACAAACCACAGTGAGCCTTAGGGAGCCAAACTGAGGAAATACACTCTTTAAAAAAATTTTTTTAGAGTGAAACCTAGCGAATCCGCAGCGCTGTGTCCGCTGGTGGTGCGCAGCATAGGAAGTACAGCCTTCCCGGACTCCCCACGTCACGGTTATGCGGAAACCACTGCTGTACTACCGACTGCAACGGCTTGCACTGGGCACCCGCTGCGTGTTGCCCTGGGCGTGTCAGGTGACATCTCTTCTTCTCACAGTTACCCTCTGGCAGAATGTGTTACGTGCCCACTTGACAGATGAAGGCTCAGAGCCTGGGAGATTTTAAGTGACCTGACTTGGTCACACCACTCGTAAGTAGCAGTAGGCTCAGACCTCAGCTGTGTCTGGCTCCAGAGTCCATGTTGTTACTGTTTGGCTCTAACTTAACACCACTTAGCAGCTTTCCGTCTTATTTCCAGTTCTGCCCCCACTGTGAAGTATTGCACAGGTGACGTTCCAAATAGCTCTGACAACAAATTACTGCAAGTTACGTCATGTAGGCTGAGAACTCATGTGCATAACCTAGCCGGGACCCCTTCCTTCCAGCAGCCACAAGCCCTGCGCTCCAGCCCCCCGGCCCTCTTCACCTGTCTAGGAGATGACTCCTCCTTCTGACTCAGGTGGCGAGAAGGAGGTAGGAGGTTTTTCCCTCTCTCCCACTGGACCTCTTTTGGCCACTTAGTCCTAGCAGGAGTTCCTACCTCCCCAGATGAACCAGAGCCGTAGTTCTTGGAAGGGGAGGACATCGGCTTCCTCTCCCCGCAGCACATCTGCTGTGCTTGCGTGGAAACCCACCTGCTCTCATTCGTGGTACAGGCTCTTCCTCACTGTCCCTCAGGCCTCAGAACAGCAGAGCAGAATTACGGAGAATAATACCATCTCACTTCATTTGGCTCTTTTGGAGAAATTCTTGGTCCTCACCATCGCGAAGGACGCCTCCTCTGCACAGGTGCGCCTGCCCTGCGCTAGGGCTGGTGACGGAATTCCGTGTGGGGTCTCCTGCTGGCTGTTCCATGGCATCGTCTTCATGCCTTTGCATCTTTGTAGAGCAGACTTTGGGTGTGGACGTTCCCTGTTTCCGGTCTTCCTTTCTTTATTCTCTATTTTCCTCAGACTTGGAATCACGTGTTAAATTTTTATTTCCTTTTACTGAGGTGTAGAGACAAAAATCATCTAGAAGAGACTAGCTCACCTTCTTTCACATGATTATAGCCAGTTACTCAGCCTCTCTCCTTGCCTGAAACCTCTGGGGTGCGAACTCCTGTACATACGTCTAAGTTAAGCTCAGGATGACTTCTCTATATTCCTGCTATGCAGGAGGCATGTTTTTTGGGTCGAATAGAGCCTGAGTCTCCCTCAGAGGAGTCTGTTGCTTTTCCTGTGGTCTGGGGCGAAAGTGCAGGGGATCATGAATTTGTCTTTATCCCAGGGTTTAGAGGCATTACACTAGTTCCAGCTCACACATTCAGAGTTAGCTGGGCAGTTGACTACCGAGTGTTTTTATATTCCATTTTGGTATCCAGGAGAAGCTGCAGAGTGAACTCTCTCCCCTGCAAATTAGGAGGTTTATAATTCAACAGGTATTGACTTAAGCAGTTTGTTATTAACTCTTCTAGTATTCAGAAATCATTAGGTTGTAAAAAATGCTGTTTGGCCATCAAATTATTCATGGTATTTACATTTACCAGAATAATTCCATTTTCTATCTTTCTTGCATCTGTTTCCATCCTACTTCTAATTAATTGCAGACATTTAGAGAATGCCTACCCTATGCCTGTAGATTTACTAGGTTAAGAAACCATCAGCATCCTAGCTGGAGGTAACGTGCTGAGTTCTCTCATTGACATAGACATTATTATTTAAAAATCATAATTTTAAAAATGAGACCAAAATCTTCATTTTATTTCCAACTTGCTCCTTGATTCCAAATGAGTTTATCTTCATTTCTTTGGACCCAAGAGACTGCACTAGTACTGCCCTAAGTTTTTAGAGCCAGTAACAGCAATATAAAAAGAAAAAAAAAGATCAAATAGCGATATGGAATCTTAAAAAAAAAGACACAAATGAACTTATTTAAAAAACAGAAACAGACTCACAGACATAGAAAACAAACTTGGTTACCAGAGGGGAAAGGTGGTGGGAAATGATAAATTGGGAGTTCCAGATTTGCAGATACTAACTGCTTTATATAAAATAAATAAACAAGAAGTTTCTGCCGTATAGCACAGAGAACTAAATTCAGTATCTTGTAGTAAACTATAATGAAAAAGAATATGAAATGAATATGTGTATATATATGTATGTGACTGAAACATTATGCTGTACCCTAGATATTGACTGTAAACTGTACTTGAATTAAAAAAAAAAGATTAAATAGAAGTTAGTGCTCATTTGGAATGTTACCTCCTGCTTTTTAATTTATATGTTGACAGGGGAAAATGTGAGCTTAGATCAGGAATTCCAAATGCAGCATACTATTTTACAACACATGGGTTTGCATTGAAATCCTTCAAAATTTTACATAAATCTCAAAGGCTGAAAATCAGAAACTGGAAATTTAACATTGGAGTTTCTCAGTAAGTAAATAGGACTCTTTCTTTTTTTCTTTCATACTATTTAATATTATTCTTTGACTGTTCTGAGGAAGATTGAATTTCTAACTAATGGCTCATTTCAGCATTACTGGCCAGAATGAAGACATTTCCCAAGTGTGTCTCATGTTCCCTGGCTGGAACTGAGCCCTCTTTCTCCTCGACAGATGAGAACTCAACCCCCCATGAAGCCATTTCTAAAATCCTTGAAGAACAAAGAAGTCTTAAAATGTCCCTGTTGACATCAGAACCTTAGGAATTTCTCTGATCATCAAAATCTTGGTTTCTAAAAATAGATTTGTTCCCACCTGCTTAAGATCATCTGATTCACTGGGAGAGGAATTTATATTACAGAGAAGTATTTTAACCATAAAATTGAAGTTTTCATTTAGGAGCTACATTTTCATGAATAATTAAACTAATTCTTTCAGAAAGCAATTGAAGGCAGAGATTTGGGCTTTCTGTCATAGGTATTTGTTTTTCTTTAATTCTCCATTTATAAGTGCATCTTTCTGTTCTGTTGCTTTATTGTTTAGCTGTTGTCATACTTAGACTGAAGTAAGTTTTTTTCGAAATGCTAATGAGATAGTGAGTGAAGAAAAAGGAAATTAATTTAAAATTTTTATCTCACGCCTTGAATAGCTGCTTGTTTCCTCTTGATTAAGAACGGTAGACATTTAAACTTATGACTTCCGGGGAGAAAAAGAGTAGGAAGGGATAAATTGGGAGTTCAAGATTTGCAAATTAACTAGTATATATAAAATAGATAAAGAACATGTTCCTTCCGTATAGCACAAGGAGCTACTACATTCAGTAACTTGTAGTAACCTATAATGAAACAGAATATAAAAAAGGAATATATGTATGTGTATGCATGACTGGTACATTAAGCTGTTCACCAGAAACTGACACATTGTAAATGGCTATACTTCAATAAAAAAAAAAAAAAGAACAGTAGACTTTTGATAACTGATCCTTATTAAAATTACAGCAATTAATTAGCAGCAGCAAACCCATGTCATCTAGTAAATGGATTTTACTTAAAAAATGAATTTTTGAGGTTCCTGGGGCCCATAATAGGCCTTACTGTAGCTTTCCTCTTTTTCTGATTTTCTTTGTATATGCAGAAACTTTCTTGTCCCATTTCCCTATTCAGCCACATAGCTACCTTTATTTGCTTATTTGATAAATATTTACTGCACATCAGCATACATTGGTTGTACTAGGACTTGGAGATGCAAGGGTATGTAAACCATCGAGTTTACCCTTAGAGAGTTCACGAGCCATTGCGAGAGAGGGACAAAAACAATCAAATATACACAGACATTTCATTCAGAAGGTGTCACTAGGTAATTGATATGTAGATTGAGGTGAAGAGGAATGGGAGGGGGAGTGGTTTAAGGAGAGTGGTCAAGGAAGCTCATTAAGGAAATAGCGTTTGACATGAGACCTGATGTTGAGAAAGAATCAGCCACATGTGACATCGGAGGCAGTACGTCCTAGGTATGTGCAAATATGTGCAAAAGGGACGGAAAGAGATTGGCGTGTTCAGGAAATGGGGAGGAAAGACTGCTGTGGCTTGAAGCAGAGTGACAGAAGGACATGGGATGAGGTTGACAAGTCTGTATGCAAATTAACAGGAATCTAGGCGTAGTTTTTCCAAGGCCACGAAGGAGTTAGGATTTTAAGTGCAAAGCGCCTTCAGCCAAATTGTTTGAGTGTGCAAATGACAAAATCTATTTTATGTCTTAAGATTGTTTCTGTTACTTCAAGGAAACCCCACCCAGGGGAATCTGACCATCGTTTTGGGATGTGCCCTAGGTTGTAAGAGGTGCTGAACGCCTGGCTCAAGGTGGTAATGGACAACCTGCAGAAAAGTAAATCAGTTCCATAGGGTTTTGGAGATTGAGTAGCCGTGACTTGCTGATGGATTAAGGGTGAGAGGTGAAGGGGAGGGTGGAAACAAGGGCATCTTTCTGTTGCTGGTTGCACAGTTGCCCGCTGGTGTCTTTATCCTGAGAGGGAGAAACTTGGAGTTGGGAACAGAGACATCAGGACTCCAGTGTTTTATCTCGGTGGTTCTGAGTTTGAAATACCAAAGTTGAGATGCCAGATGGGCAGTCTGAAACATGAGGCTGGGCCTCAGAAATGAGACTTGGCCTGGGGATGTAAAGATGGGAATCCTAAAACATAAAGGCGTGTTTAAATCCATGGGCCTGGGTAAGGCCACCTTAGACTGTATGGTCATTGGAGAGTGATCAGTTGATGATAAAATCTCCTGCTTCTATTAGCCTTTCACATGTAGTCAGACACATCAGCCAGGATGAGATAGCTACCAGCATTCTCTTTATCTCTTGACCTGCACTTGCCGAAAGAATAAATCTGCTGGTCAGCGTCTCCTCCTGAAGCAATAGGTCAGTTTCTCCCCTTAAGAGTTTCTAGCCCCAAACAAACAGGCAAACAACAGTAAATCTGTAACAACAACAAAAATCCAATGACCTCGATCTCTTTTTCCATACACGTTTTTTTCGAGTTATTTTTAGATCAGATAAGGAGGGCCTGGTATCCAAGCAATACAGAAATGTGGTAGGATAACGGCCGGACTACGTCTCCATCTCAGTGGACTGCGCTCTGGTGATGCTCACAGAGCCCTTTGGTGCTGCTGAAATGGTTGTTGTGCTTGAGAACGCCTGTTGGTGGGAGCGTCCTTTAACAAAGGCTGTACATCCGTTTGACAGCCAGATAACATGACAGCCAGCATTTCTACTTGAGCAGCTCTGAAGGATGCTGTTACTGGGACAGACCAGTTGACATAAGTTTCAAGACATCATTCAGAGGTGCTGCTGTGGCCATTGTGGTTGTGTCTTCACTTACCTTCGAGCTAAGGGGCTCTTTGGTTAGTGCCATAGAAGTCATCGAAAATGGCAGCCTGTTTATTGGTTGGGGCTGATGTCACTCAGCATCAAAGCTGCAGCAAAATAACCAGTGACTCAGCTTTAGAGGCTGGTATAATGGGTCAGTGAGGATCAGCAGTGCTAAGTACTTTCAACTGCCGTATAGCCAATCTCTGGGAATTTTTCTCATCTTGCAAAATGGAAACTTGGTCCCCATTAAACAACAGCTCCCCATTTCTTTGTCCCCCTCAGTCCCTGGTAACCACCATTCCGCCTTCTGTTTCTGTGAATCTGACGACTCCAAGTACCTCATCTAGGTGGACTGATGCAGTATTTGCCCTTTTGTGACTGGTTTATTTCAATTTGGCATATCGTGCTCAAGGTGTATCCATGTGGTAGCATGTGTGAGAATTTCCTTCCTTTTTAAGGCTACATGATATTCCATTGTGTGCTATACCACATTTTGTTTATCCATTCATCTGTGGATGGACACTTGGGTTGCTTCCAGCTTTTGGCTATTATGAATCCTGTGGCTATGTACAGGGGTGTACAAATATCTTTGAGACCCTGCTTTCAAATCTTTTGGGTACATATCCAGAAGTGGAATGACCATATCATATGGTGATTCATTTTTAATTTTTTGAAGAACTGCAGTACCGTTACCCATAGTCGCTGCACCATTTTGCATTCCCGCCAGTGCAGTTTTTCTCCATCCTCACCTGTGCTTATTTTCTGTTTTTTTGTTTGTTTGTTTGTTTGTTTTTATATACTAAACATCCTGATGGGTATGCGGTAATACCTCATTGAGATACATTTTTGAGATAATTTTGATATATGAAGTCATTGTAAAAATACCTTAAATTCTTTAGTAGTTAAAATGTCTTTGGCTGTAGGTAATGTATAACTTCCATTCAAATTTACTGAAACAGTTGAGGGTAAGTATTTTGAAGGAATTGCACATTACATTTTTGAGAATTGCTGCATTGGAAAGCCCTGTTTTAACTCATTGTACAGATAATGTGAATGATCTATGGAACCGATGTTTCAGGGAATACTCTTTAAGAGACGCTCTTGTCAGGGAGCAGAATGTGTTGTAGAGTTAGGAACATCAGGGTTTAAAATCCCAGTTTTACCTCGTATGAGCTGATTGGCCCGCAAATAAATGTACTGACTGTATTAGACCATGAAATCTTATTATTCTGCAAGAGGAAATTTACAGTTATCCAACATCTTATGCAAAGATTTTTCACCAGTGTCAGTTATTGGTGAGATTAATAAATATTTTTATCTCTGGGTTCTGAGTCAGGCACTGTTCCTGTGATATTTGCTAGCTGTCACTAGCTAGCTAGCAAATGTCTTCTCTGAAATAGCTTGTCAACTTCTTATAAGTTTTGAATGTTGGAATCATCACTGTGCTGGCTGCTGCTCACAGGAATGAGTTGTCTTTGCCCTGTGTCCATATCTGTTGCCTTCTCTCATAAAAAAAAAAAGCAGGATGTTTCGGGGGAGGTCACAGCTTTCAAGAATGCGATTATTATAGAGTAGGAGATGAGAGTCAAGAAGAGGTGAGAGTGAGGAGTTTAATTAAGGAAAGAACTAGATAATGGAGTGTTTCTTGTGCCAAGTTCTGAAGACTGGACCTTTTTCTATAGGGACTGAGTGGCTTTAGCAGTAAGTACTGGGGGAAACAATATAGAAGATGGACTGGAGACTAGCTACAAACATTAAGATGAGTTTGCAGGTCTTTGCAGTTTTTCAGGAGAGAAATGAGGTTGTGTGTTAGGGTCACAGCAGTGCTAAGGAGTCATTACAAAGTGGAATGGGCAGGATGAGGAGAAGTAGGATGGGGAGAAAGAGAATTCTAGAATGACTTCCACAGTTCTGATCAGGGATAGTGAGGCTGATAACTGAGAAGGAGGAGAGGATTTTGGAGGAAAGAAAATGGCCTCCATCTTGGACAAGTATACATGGAACATCCACTGAGAGATGTACGGGAGGTGGGTGAGTGTGCAGCTGGGGACCCTGGGCTGCTTGACCTGGAGATTGAGAGCTGGGAGTCTCCCATGGAGAGACGGTTATAGGAGACCCGAGGAAGGATGAGCTTGCCTTGTGCGAGCACGTGGTTCAGGAGCAGGACTGTGGGGTCAGTAGCTTTTCAGGGCTGGGCAAAGGCAGAATAGATAGTGGGGAAATGTAAGAAGGAATAATGAGATACTGAGACAGTCACAGAAAAGATCGCCAGTTTTTTTCTTAAGCAAGATCTGCATTAACTTGAGATAGCACATTAGCAAGGAAAAAGTTACTTTCCTCAACCCTTTTCAAGTCATAACTCAAAACCTGTATGAAGTTGGCGCTTGGCTTGATTTCTCCATATCTGGCTGTAATGAGACGTTTTTATGACCTATTTGAAAACAATCGCAAGGTTAGAAACAGAGCTCACAGAACTTGACCCAGAGGAGCGACAGTGACAGGTGGTGGAAACTGCTTGAGAAGAGTTGAAGGTCTGGATGCGAGTCCAGTGTTTTGCCATGAAATAACTGTGTGACCTTGTATGTCTGGCTTAACCCCTCAGGGACTCAGTTTTATCATCTGAAAATTAGACACTCTCTTCATTTCCCTCCTGCTGTAAAATGTATTACTTTTAAAGCAAAGTCATATATTTTGCTCATTCAAGTCAGAGAAGTCTCCCCTAGAATAAACAGTATAACATTCATGAAATTAATTTAAAATAAAATACATTTATTTCACTTATGAAATAAATTTCCATCACAGTTACTCTAAATAACATTTTTAAAGCATCATCTGGTCAATAATATGGCCTTGCTTTAATCTTTATCATGTAAATTTAAAAAATAATGGCCTTGCATATATTTTAATCCACATGTCTCTTATTTCCCAGTTAGGCTATTATGTTCTTTTTCAGTTTCCAAATCATCAAACAAAATACCTTGTAGGTGTGTTTGTCGTGAAGACTCAGTAAGTATCTTTCAGCTGGTTGATACCAGGTACCTTTCACTCCACCAGACCCATCATTTCTTCTTTCTAGCCTTTTCATCCATTCCCATGGGTTTTATTATTCCAAAGAGGGTTTGAGTAGTTAGAACACTGAGGGGGTTTAGTAAATAACAGGAAGAACCCCATGCTTCCCATTTTGACTTAAATCTTCCTTCATTTACAAGGCACGTTAGAGCAGGTACTTTTACTGTTTATCTCCGAGTCCCTCCGAGGCTGCGCTTCTCTCTTACCCCAGACACTCTTGCCCCACAGACTTTATACCCTAATTAGACCTTGTACGCAACTGTGATGCTTCACTGTTTTTCTTTCTTTGCCTCATTTGCTTTGTGGTAACTGGCATCTCCTCCTTTCTAAACGTAGCCGTACTCTATGTTCTTCTTTTCATTCTTGCGTTTCTAGGTCTTACAGTGTTGCTCTCCCAGTTAGGCATCTTTTAATGGCCTCTAAAATAGTTACTGCTGCTACTGCATTTCCTCCAAACGCTGTAGTACATATGATCCTTCTCATTAATACCACGACCTGGGAAGACTCCTGCCTATGTTTTCCCATTACCGCCTGTGTTAACTTTAAAATTGTTTTCTTTTATTGAAGTGTAGTTTATGTATAGTATTATGTAAATTACAAGTGTACATACCTGTGTTAACTCTTACCTGACTCTTTGACCTTGGACAGGTGTACTGGCCCACCCAGGTGTGGCTAACTTAAAAACAGGTAACTGTAACTCTTCTGCATATCGCTAATGTAGCATTAATTATGATGAACTGTAGTTAGGTTGGGTAACTGGCCATATCCAGTGGACTCCAAGCTCCTGAAGGGATGCTTAAGTTGTCAAAGAATGTCGTAGCTACCACTGTAATCACTCTATACCCCTCCCATGGTCACAAATGCATTTACATTTTTTTTAGTAAGTGACCCTTAGAACACTACACTACTACAGCTCACGTCAGTATGTATTCTGAATCCTTGTGGCAGTCTTTTTTAAGTTGTGGTTTGTATTCTACACATTTTTTTTTACTTAAAATTTTTTTTATTTTTATTTTTTAAATTGAAGTATAGTCAGTTTACAATGTTGTGTCAGTTTCTGGTGTACAGCATGTTTCAATCATATATATACATACATGTATTCCTTTTCATATTCTTCATTATAGGTTACTGCAAGATACTGAATTTAGCTCCCTGTGCTATACAGTAGACACCTTATTTATCTATTTTATATATAGTAGGTAGTATCTGCAAATCTCAAACTTCCAGTTTATCCCTTCCCACCTCCTTTCTTCCCTGGTAACTGTAAGTTTGTTCTCTGTGTCTGTGAGTCTGTTTCTGTTTTGTGAATAAGTTCATTTGTGTCTTTTGTTAGATTCCACATATAAATGATATCATGTAGTATTTTTCTTTATCTTTGTCTTACTTCACTTAGAGTGTCAATCTCCAGATCCTTCCATGTTGCTACAAATGGCATTGTTTTACTGTTTTTTATGACTGAGTAGTATTCCATTATATAAATATACGAGAACTTACTTATCCATTCATCTGTAGATGGACATTTAGGTTATTTCCATGTCTTGGCTGTTGTAATAGTGCTGCTGTTAACATTGGGGTGCATGTGTCTTTTTGAATTAGAGTTTTCTCTGGATATATGTCCAGGACTGGGATTGCTAGATCATAAGGTAGGTCTATTTTTATTTTTTTGAGGCATCTCCATACTATTCTCCATAGTGGCTGCACCAACTCCATTCCCACCAGCAGTGTAGGCTGGCTCCCTCTCTCCACACCCTCTCCAGCACTTATTATTGGTTTGTATTCTGCACAGTTCTTTGTGATTTTCTATTGGATTTACTCTAAAAACCTACAAAAATTTCCTATTCTCTACAAAAATGATTTGCACAACAGTGTAATGTTATTGTCACTTTAAGGGCATGTTTACCCTAACTATTCTAACATTATGCCACAAGTAATATGGGATCATTCAAAACTGAAGTGATAAAAAGTAAAATGTGAAAAATAAATCTGCTTTTTATTATGTCTATGTATATTTGTATATTTTTATTGTATATCTTGTTTTAGAAGTCTCTGGATGGCAAAAACCCTGAATATGCAGATTTCTTTTACTGGAACAGCCTGTCAATTGTATGATACCCTGTGGTTTTTAAGGTCCATATGCTAATTCCCATGGCTCTTATTTATTTATATAATGTGGTAAATTACTCCTTGCAGCGACAAGCAGTCTGCATCTCTCAAATCAGATGTGATTAGTAACAGAAGGGCTTTCTGCTGAGGTATGGACCAGTGACACAATGAATGTGTGTCAATATCTAAGTGAAAAAGGATGAAAAGTAAATATCCAATCTCCTTCACACCAGTTTGACCCAGATTTGGGGGGTTGGGGAAGGCATTTTAGGAGCTTGCATCCTAAATAAGGTAGTTGTACACGAGATAATAATCTCAAGTAATCATAGAACAAGCTTCATTGTCTCACTCTTACTTTGGCGTTTTCTTGATTCAAAATCTGCATGCTGCCTGATATCATCTGGAAGTGCATGTGTGAAAATGAGAGTGATAAGGGGAAGGGGAAATCTCATGGACTCATGGCCAGATCTAAGGTCTAAGGCAGTAATTGTTAGTGTCAGGAGGGCTGAGTTCTATTTCTGGCTCTGCCCTCCCTTCCTGGCTACAGTGCACGCTGCGGAAGCTTTCATTATTACTTATTTTATTGTATTATTTTTTAAAGTGATTATTTCCATAGCAACGAGGCACTGTTCCAAGCATCAGAGAGGCATGACAGCCACCATGGACTTGGGAATCAGCAGAGATAAAGGGAGTGGAGAGGAAAGGAGTGGGGGTGCGAAGAACTTTGAGGGCAAAGATGTAGGATGGACCTGGATAAGCACCAAAAATATTCTAATTTCAAATGTCAGTTAATGGAAAATTTTGCTTCGTGTTGACTAAGGCGAGCAAATAAAGTAGATTTTTATGTTTCTAATAGTAAAAAAAAAAAAAAGAATATTTTCTGAGATAATATTGCTGATGATATTGCAAGATCTAACCTCCAGACATCAATAGGTAGTCTTTTTTTTTTTTAAACATTTTTTATTGATTTATTAGGTAGTCTTTCTTGATTTGACCATCACTCTTATCTCTTTATGGGCATCCAAATCATCAACAGTGATGGGCTAATTTTAACTACGTCAGAAAGAGGGAATAGATAGAGAGTACTTGATCAGGAAGCAGCCCTGATATTAAAAAATATATTCCCACTGTGCTGTTGAGGTTCAACCTGTCTTCTGGAGGTAAAGGAATAAAATTATTCTGATGAACAAGATATGGTATATGAAAGTAGGTTAACCCCTGCCAGCCCATTCTGTCACCAGAGTGGACTGTGGTATTTCCACAGGAAAGCAAAATAGTTGACAGATCCGTAGTAATAACCCTAAGGATCTCAGCTTCTTGAGCACCTAACTAAATTCCAGGCACTGCTCTAATCAATTTCAGTCTTACTTCTCTGATGAAGGAGATCATTTGAAATCCTATTCAGTGTGTGTGATTATCCTTAAAATGAAAATTTAGCCTTAAAATGTCCTCACTGGACCCCAAGAAACCCCGATCAAGCTGATCATAGGCAGGTTAGATATTTACTTCTCATCGTTTGTCAGAGACAATATTGAATCACACATTTGATTCCATTATTAATACTCATCTTAGGAGGAAGCGCCTCAGCAACTATGGGCTGAAGCTGAGGTTTTTCTGTTGTTGTTGGGAGGAGTGCAAATTGCTTGTTGCTTCAAGGAATAATTTGCCATTTTATAGCATAGTGTTGGGAAGCTTTTTTGACTTTTGCCCATTTTATTAGCAGAGTGAGAGAGCATTTTGCACTAATCTTTTCTGACTCACTGAATTTCAGAGAACTGATCCAGAGCCATTTTATTGTGTAGGTAGGAGCCACTGAAACAATCTCAGTTAACCTTAAATTTGCAGGTTGGTTGTAAAGGTGATGTAGGTTCAAATAGAAATGGAAGCACTTTGCTTCTTCCCTTCACTGTAAACATACGTGAGTTTTCTTCATTTGGTTACTTAAGGAGACCACATGGTCACATTAGTTGGATTAAAAAGAACACAGTATAACAATCCATTATATTTGAGCACTTCACATTTGACATAGCATAGTCCCAAAGCATCCCACCTGATCTTCAAGACTGAGTATTCCTCTGAAGTATATAGTTTCCTTGTTTGGTGTCTGAGGATGCTTGATTTTGTACAGAACCATACAAATTCTAGTGACTAATCAGTTCAGAACTCAGATCTCTTAAGTGCCAGTCTAGCGTTATTTCTAGCATAGCCTCCTGCCCTTAAACCAGAAAGAGATATCTTACCTTCTATTTTACTAGAATTATATTTTCACAATTTAATTGTATAAGGGAAAAAAGAGAATGCTAATGAAAATATGAAAATCTCCCTAATGTACTGAATATTTGGGGTTTAAGTCCATAAAATTTACCCATTAATAAATATGTTTGCACAGTAGTTGAATTTTAAAAATTAAAACTCCAAAGATAATGCCCTTTCAATTAGATGAATATTAGAACATTCTTCCCCAGGTAATTTTTTAATGTTTTGTTTGTGCTTTTGTACTTTCTGGAAGGTGATGCAGTAATTCTTATGACATTTAGCCTTTGTTAAAATGAAGAAGTGAAGCTGATTAACTTCGATTTCTTTGCTAAAGTCTGTTAGCCTTTGACCTCTACTGGGCAAAAATTATGTGAGGGAAAGACATAGCTAGAAATCATCTGCTAATTCTAAATACTGTTACTGAAATGCTGGCTGGCCCTGTATATATTTACTTGTTTTCCAAGGCATATAGTTACCCTGGCTTTGAAAGAATTCTGCATGTAGCTGTTTAAGCCACAGGGCTGGAATGTTGTGTCAAAGGGATGTTTCATTCAAGGAACATCAGGGAGCCAGTCAACCATCTGTATTAAATTCTTGCTGCCTTAAGTACTGGGCTGAGATGAGAACTGGGCGTGTGTGAGAAAGCAGAAAATAGAAAACCGATGATATGGGAAAGCTTTGATTTTTTTATGTAACCTTTTTTAAAAAATGGGTTAGCTTTCCTATCCTTGAAGGTAAGCAAGTCAATATTTTATTTAAACCCAGGAGCTAAAGACCAGAAATCTACAAAAGAGATTTAAATTGTACAGTAATTGATTCTCCTCCATGCAGGTGCTATGCTTGTATTCCTCATATATGAAGAAATTTTTCAAAAACAATTTCATATCAAAATGGAATCTTTCGTTTCAAAAATAGAACAGTGCTATGTTTTTACTGTTCCCAGAGGTGTTAAATCTGATTCCTGTGTCCTGAAATTTTGCCTACCAGGAAAATCTATTGACCATGAGAAGAATAATGAAAATAATAATAATTGCATTACTAACGAAATCACTAATGCAAAATAAAAATAATTATTTAATATTGACATTAATTTAGTGCTTAATATTTCAAAAGTGCTACGAGCCTAAGAGATGATGCCTATAATTATCCTTATATATATATAAGTACAACTTGCATATAGATAAAAATTTATATATTTATCTACATAAAATATAAGAATAAAATTTTATATAAATATGAATAAATTTATATAAATAAAATTTATTTTTAAATTTATATTAAGAATTTTATATAAACAAAAATAAAATTTATGTATAAATATTTATTAAGTTTATATCATATATAAACATTCATATATATATGAATGAAAGTTCAGCGACGTGTGCTGGGAAATAGAGTCCAGGTGAATTTGACTGTAGCTCTGGGGCTGAGTCACTACATGCACTATGTGAAGTAAAACCAGTCAGAAAGGTGGAAACTAGCGCCTGGAAGTTTAGAATAGGAAGTATAAAGGAATCGAGAAAGACTTCATAGAAACGGCGGTGCTTTAGTGGGACTTGAGAGGATAACTGAACACACACATGCTAGTGTTGAAGAATAACATCAGCTCAATTAAAATTGTCATTAAGAGTTTATGTGCATAAAAGAACAACTCGTGTGTTCAAACTGAAAGAGGAGTGAAGCTCAAAGGTGCATCGTCGTAAGTCAGCTTATAAAGCAAAACTGCGGACACTGTTTAACATTTACAATGACTCGTCCCAACAGTGGGGTTTTCCAGATGCCGGGGGACTGGTGAAAAGTGATTTATCTTATACCATTTCAGGATAATGATTTAAGTTTTGTTTATGGTGAGTGGCGGCCTTTACCAGAAATGACCTAAATATTGCTTGCGTTGCAGAATAAGCTAGGTTAGGTTTTGCTTACGTGACTTAACTGCTTTTGTAGGGGAGTCTCAGGCCAGATCTGCATTTTATCTTAACCCAAGTGAGTGGAGAAGGTGAAATGCCAAAAGAATAGGAAATGGAGGCTCCAATCCAACGGGTTCCTATCTGTTAGAACGTGAAATGAAAATCGAGACAGATTTTTAGAAAGAAGATGAGAAACATATTGAGGATGACCTTAAGTATGAAATAAAAGGTTTAATAATGCCATAGCACCAGATACTTCCACTTTACTCCATGAAAGATCCCTTTTGAAGGTGGGGAGAGAAGCATCAGGCTCATCAAATATTCCCAGGAGACTGACACTTTCAAAATAAGCTCCCTATGGTTTCTGGCAATTGGATGTCATTGTGATTGTATTTGCCTTTAGAAATGCGTCTCTGAATATTTATAAGATTAGTCTTTCATTTTTTATGTCTGTCTACCCATCTCTGAAAATAAGCGTAGGCCGACTCCACTAGCTACAATAACGGCCATACAAGGGCTCAAAATTCTAGGCCTCGGAGAGTACAAGCATAGTGAGTGTAACGTGAAAAACTTCTCAGTCAGCCGCGTGCCGGCCATTTCGGGGGTGTGTGTGTGTGTGTGTGTGGTATATCTGAGTAATACCTGACTAGTATTTGCAACCTGGGAAATGCTACCTGATAGGCTGGTTGGAAATTAATGATTATTTGTTGGAAATTGATCAAGGAAATAACTTAGTATTCTGGATTGTTGGCTAAAGCTCCTTAAAGATTAAATGGGGGTGTGCCTCACTCTGGAGTCACGTGCTTGAATCAGGTCAGCGGTGAGGGGAGTTGTGTGTGTGTAGCAGAGGAGAGCAGAACTGGTGACTGCGTCATTAAGTTGCCTTCTGGAAGATTTCTCAGGAGAGGCTGAGTCCTGGTGCCAGAACAATAGGTCAGAAGACAAAGACCAATCTCACTAGCGCGGTGTCTGAGCAGATGAGGTGAGACTGGTAAACCTGTATGCAAGCAGTGAGATCCTGAGGGACATATTAATGATAAGGCAAAGCTTAAATGGGCTGGACAAACAAAGTCAGAGGTTCATAAAGGTTAAGAGAGAGTTGATACTGAGTATCTGTTAGATGAGACTCTACCCTCAGTGACATCCCTTAATGCTGAGCGTGGTGCGCCTCTGGGACCGGGCGCGGGTCTGTGACATGCACGTGGATCATCTTTAGTGAATGGGAAGAGGGAGTGCTTTGGGAGAGGAAGGAAGGAAAGGAAGATGGGGAAGATGTGTTGATCTTTATCTTATTTTCTTTCTTCTGTGACTCCTTACCCTCCATTTTTATTCTATCGGTAGACTTCTTTTCTGCAGCCAAGAGCAAATGCTCATCCTCCTATTCTGTTGGTTGAACTGGCAGATTTTTTTAAAGGTTGTTCTAATTTGGAGGGGGTAGTTATTTTATTGTATTGTAGAACAAGAGTAATTATCAAAATTTAAGTGTATTCCTTTTATTTTCTAGTGATAATATTTAGGAAATTATGAAGGATTGTATGTTTGTGATGCATGGTATTAGCCAGTAGACTCTAACTCCTTTTAATAGTCATGAGTGTAATTTTACTTAAGATTTTCCTGTATCTCATTTATTCTGTTCCTAGAGGGATATACATGTATAAGGGATGCAACACATCGACAATAATATTTTATTTGCCTTCTTTCTTTTTCCAGGAGTTTTCTCCTGGGTTTGGAACATGAAACTGGTGCTTGTATATGTACTTAAACTAACTCTAAATGTGGAAGCAGTATATATTGGTTTATTCATTTTTTTCAAAAAATGACTCCCATTTTCTAGTATATAATATCTCTTTATAGCCTTCTTCTTTCATTTAAGTATTTTCATTAGATCTCAATGGTAGAATATGTATCTTAATTACTTATTTGAATGAGCTTCACTTGTATTTTTGGAAGCTAGGCTCTCAGCAACATAACCTATTTCTTGAATGCCTACTGAGTGCTTAAATACAGAAACTATCAGAGACATGAAGCACTTTACCTCTGCCCTAGAGGTAATGGGACAGTCCAAGGGACATTCTCTATCAAGTGACAAAGGCAGGACCCAATTAAGTTAGTTTCACTAAGAAAACATGTTTTAAAAGATTGGAGTGGTGTCCTAGAACCAAAGGAGATTAAGAACCACTGAGTTGTCTCAGGGTAGAATTAAGAAGCCCATGGGAAGAGCACAGCTATGCTGTTCCTTCTACTCTGTTCTTTCCCTTGTCACTCTGTTCTTGTTTTCACTGTTCATCATTTGGTTCTTGTTTCTGCTTCTGAGTGCCTGCAGTCTGACTCTCTCTGTTTAGTAGTTAGCACAAGTGGCCCCAGGAGCTTCCATGGCTCCTGATCCTTGGTGAGATTCTTAAGAAAGAGAGGACCTGTTCACCCAGCTTAGATGATGAGTAGGGAGTGGACTCAGTCCAATGAACTGTGATGAGGCGGGACAGGAGATCACGTGCTATGAACATGGAAGCAGGAGCCCACCCTCTCTGGAGGGAAGTGATGAATGTGTAGTTGTCAAAGATTCTCAGAAAAGGGAAGGTTGGCTGAGAAGGCATCCCATACAGGGGTGCGTGGGAAGTTACGGCATGATGTTGATGAAATTGTGAGGTAACTGAGATACTAGAAGGGAGGCTCTGTCTTTGGGAAGAGCAGGAAATAAACATAGATAAAATGAGTTCACAGTAAATAGCAAGTTAAAGTACACAAGAGGACAGGCTACTCACACTTACAAAATGCATATTATGTAAAATTGTAGGCGCTTCCATATTGTATAGTGGGCTTCCTCACCTGCTCAGTCCATAGTCATGTGAGAAGCTGGTTTTGGTTTTTTGTTTAGTTTTTCCTTTGTTTTTAATTATAATTCAGACTGTAGATTCATAGAAAGAAATCTTCATTTTGTCTACAGGTATCAGACTAACTTACCAACACTATAGGACTACCGCTCACTTCAGTATAGGTGTTAATTCCGTTCCCTGAGCATATTATTTACATGTTTGAGTTTAATTATACCACATGATTTTATGTTATCATTTATAGCATTGCTCCTGTTAACTGGCCTTTTGAGTTTTGAATTGAAAAGTCTTATAGGGTCCATGTTTATTGTAAAACATTGAAATGATGCAGAGCTAAATGTGAAATAGAAGATGTAAAATGTAAAAGTCCCTGATCTGACCTCCTTCCTGGCCTTCCCATACCCCACTTTTCCCTAATCTCCTGTCTACTCTGTAGGTAATCCTCGTTTGCAGTATCCTTTCAGACTTTGTTCTCACATACACACTCACCCACACAAACACATAGATGGATGGATGGGTGGCTGGATAAATAGATACAGACTTTCAGATTTTATGGACATGAGATGTTGGATACATTATTTTTTAACTTGGCCTTTCATTTTTTACTCACCAGTGCATCTTTCCATGTTCAGTGCTTGTGGCTCTGCTTCAGTATATTTAACTGCTGCATCTATTCCATAATAGGGATTTAACTTAGTCGTTTCCTAAGTTCGTGCCCAATAAAAGTGAAGGGCTTATCCTATTAATGTTATTACATTAATAAGCAGTCTTATATGTATTGCTGTGCATATGTAATTATACTATGATGGAGTCCAGATTGTAGAATTTTTGGATCTAAGCATAGGCACTCTTTAAATTTTGATACAACCAAATTGCCTTCCAAAAAAGCTGCACTAACTTAGCACTCTCACCAACAGTGTGTGAGATGACCTGTCTTCTGTTCCCTCACAAGTTTTATGAAGGATGTTTTCTTGGTCTCCTTTCAAAGGGAATCATGATTGTATTCGTGTTACCTTAGTGGTGTGGATTCTAAATTTTATAAGAAAGTAATAATGTACATGTCACCACATAAGGACAGTGTAAGAGAACTTTTAAGTGTGATTGAAGCTGAAATTAATTTTAAAATCCTAAGGTGTGTAATCTCTTCAGTAAAACTTGTTTATCCTTTAAAAGAAAATATTTATTACACCCAACTCATTGAGATCAAAATATGCTTCATATTTTCTCAAACAAGGAAAACATGGCCAATGACTAAAGGTTTTAGAGCTTTTATAAATACTTGACATTTTCAAGCAATGTGTTTTGCATGAGAAAAATTAGCTCGATGTCTGGGAATAATGAATTTAGAGGAATACGCCAGTTCTTTTCCATTCTAAGCTTGATTCTCTTCCTGAGATGACTGGAACGATAGTAATCCAAGTCACTCAAGGCTGGAAAGTTCCATTCACCTGCCCTTAGCCTCGTCTGTGTTCAGACCTAGAGGAAGTGTCGTCTACCAGTGCAGCCATCATGCCTGATCTCCATGCATGCACGTGTGTGCGCTCGTGAACGGAGAGTAACAGGCACCCAGAGTAGCCCTCTGAGGGCCTTAAAATGCATGAAGTGCTAAGAATCTTTCTTCAAATAAACCCTGACTTTGTTATAAGACTGTCCTTATAAGACTGAAGACCATTTATTCTTCTGACTTAGAAAGTTTCCTGCTGTATAGGAAAGTTCTATCCTGGCTAAAACCAGTGTTCCCTAAATTGATGGGTTTTCCTTCATATGAGATGACCAAGATCACAAATCCTCAGATAGGAGTGGTAGATTCCTATTGACTGTGTTTGTGGTAAAGATACATAATTTCGGTTTCCACTGAAATTCAAGTAAGCATTATGTCAGTGTCAGGTGGAATGAGAAGCAGCAGAGGGAGAAAGGATATAGAATTCAGCAGTTGCTCCGTGGATTCCAATAAGGGAGCTGTGGTTTTACCTCGTGGAGAATGTAATCAGACTGAAAGCTCTTGAGCTAGAGGACAACAAGTTATGGAACTGGAGTACATGCCAAAAGTCATTCCTGGATATACTGAAAAATAATTGTAGTAAGTTGCTAGGCGAGTCCAGTGCCATTAACAGCTGGTTGCGGCCTTGGACCACATGCAGGATTTGAAATAATGCCGTTATGTATGCCCAGTATTATGTATGCTTGCGGTGGTTTTAGGGAGCCGTCTGATATTTGCTGTGATGAAATATGATTCAGTGTTTTCAGTTTGTTTCCATACTCTTCTGAAAGGTTTTCCTTATTTTAAGAATCTACAGATTTTCCTTTTTATATTGATACATCACATGTACGTGTTTTATAAATTAAAACCACTTGTGTTTGCCAAAGTTCTCTCAATATGTGTAAATTGTGGGTTTAAGCTGATGAAGAGAAAAAAAGTTGGTTTTGTAGGGTTATAAGCAGTAGGACTTGTACAGACTCGTAAATATTAACTGGCGCTGCGGGTTTGCTCTGTTGGAGGAAAGCACTCGGTGCGCTAAAATTCAACTCTCAAGTCGTAATTTAATCCAAAGGACGTGCTTGTATTGCATCTTCTCCAGCCTGGACTCTGCCGGGGTACGTAGTGTGCTCGGTGCTGGGCTGGACGCGGACGGCTAGGACCCCGGTCATCACAGCGTGTGCAGGCTGGCGTCATACCTGAGACTCACCATGGAGTGCCACTGCCCCGTTTTTTTTCATGTAATGTTGAATTAAATCACTCTTGGGGGCTCTTATAAAATAAACAATACTTAGAAAACCGTTTGCTTTTGAATTTTGCAAGCATTGTTCTGTTGTCCTCTGGACAGTGATACAGAGCAGTCAGTGGCAGCCTCACCATGTTTTCCCTTAGAAGTCTTTCTGCCTGGCCTCCCAAATACTCTTTTCACTGTATCTTGGTTATTTTTATGTTGATAGCCTGTATGTTTATATTTTAGAGTTTCCCAGTTTTAAGTAGCTCTTTAAGGCCATGTCTCAGGGCTGGCCTCTTCCGTGAGTAGTTTCCTGAGAAAAGACTGTGCTCTTTGAACCTACGGAACCAAATAGTGCTTTTAAAATTTTCCTAGAATTATATTGTTAAATACTTTCTGGTTCTTTTTGTTTCTGTTTTGTTTTTTTTTTTTAAGGGATTCTAATTATTGCCTACTTGGAACAAAACAACCTAAACAGGAATACTTATCTTTCCTTACAAACCTCCTTTGTTCCTTTCTACCTCCACTTACTTGACAAGATAAATGTGTCAAGTCAAGTATTTACACTGACTTCTCTAGTCCCCAGATGTGCAAGACTTCCAAGTCTAAGGAGGATCTGGTCTTTGGATGGGCGGGGGTGATGACAGACAAATTGAGGAAAAGAAAAAAAGGCTAATAAATCACTCTACATAAGAAAAAGGTAAATAGAAAATTCCCAAGTGTGTGGTGGAGAGCTTTAAAGAAGAAAAGGAGAAGATAACACAGGAGAGGAAGGGAGAGAGAGACAGATGGACAGTGCAGGTGTATGTATGTGCGTGCATTGTGTGTGTGTGTGCATACACGCGAGCGCGCCCATACTCGCACACTGATGCAGGGATGGGCGAGGCTGGCCTGGAGATGGTGCCGCGTGTGAACAGAGGAGCCAGGAGATGGCCCCTTACCTCTCACTCATAGGTACTTGGATTCCCTTTCTCACCCAAGTTGGAACCTGTGAGGCTCCTTGAATTCCTCCTGTTTCCTCGTCTTACTTTCCCACCTCTGCTGTCCCACGAATATTAGTATCCATTATGCGTTGATTCTGCTTCTGAACTGGACTTGCTGTCCATCACCACTGCTGGGCTTCAGTTCCCGCTTTAGCTAGACCTTTATCCTGTCCCCTTAGGTTGTTAGTTACTGTGGCCATTTTATTTCCTCTTCCTCTGTAATCAGTTTTTAACACTGTTATTAGAGTGATCCTGCCGAAATTCAAATGCACCTTTCTCCTAATTAAGTTTTCTTGGTGGCTCCCTGCTGTCTGTACTAAACAGGACAAAGCTCTGCCTCCTGAGCGTGGCACGGGACCTGACGGCAGGTTCTTTTCTGAGCATCTCCCGTACGCTCCAGATGCTCCAGCCAGGCACAGTGGCATGCCTTATTTTCCTATTTCATATATCTGTTCTTTCCAAGTGACATTTCTCTCTGCCTCCCCCTCCCTCCCTCCCAGTCTCAGTTCCTGTTTCTTCAAGACTCAATCTTAGCCACACGGGAGTCTATCCTTCAAAGCGGCACCTACATCGGGCCCCTCCCTCCACCACCAAGTACCTCCAGTCCAGGAGAGATGACTCTCCTGTGGTCCTCTGCATCCTGTGTGTATCTACAGCACGTGCTGTTTTGAACTCATTCCTTCAGCACGTATTTATTGAGTATCAGTTCCTGAGATCACTCACTTGAACTGCTTCCAAGGCCACATCCCGGCTCTCTGTTGCCAGGACTTTCCATAGTGCCGTGTAAGTTACACATGGTAGATGCTTATTGAAGTAATGAAATGCTGATTGGTAAGTGTTGTATTAATTTGCATGTTATTTGTGAGATGGTCATGTTGTCCTAGCTGCTTCGTGTCTGATCGAGTATGCCTTGTGGCCCAGCAAGCCTCACTCCTCAGGAAACAAACCACATACTGAATTTCTATCCAACAGTGCCCACCCCCATTCCATCACATTTTCTGTTTATTAAGCACATTGAAGTGATATGGCTTTCGAACACACTGTTCATCTCCAGCTTGGACTCTTGGTAGCGGTGTGTGCTGTGGTCTGATTTAAAGGAAGAGATTATTTTCTGCACCTGAGAACAGCAGCCTGGTCTTAAAATGCCATCTAGAGAGATGCATTGTTTCAGGCTGAGAATGAACAGCTCGTGTTCTTGTGTCCTCCTTCATGGTAGGAGACTAAAACAGCAGCACCTTGATCACAGCTGGCCTGTCAGGGGCTTGGGAGTATCGAGAAGAACCCCACGTGCGAGGGCGGGGCTCGCTGCAGGGACAGAGAAAGTCGCAGGCCGGATGTGGCCTGCTTGGCCATTTGGCTCTAGGCTCATCCCAAACACCAGGATATGTGCTCTCAGAGTGAACACTTCATATGTGTGTAATTCCCCTGCACTTTAGTATTCCTAGCTGAGACAGATGCTTAAAGCTCAGTCTGAACAGACAATGATTAAAGTCTCAGTAATTACAACTAGAAGTTGATTTAAAAAGCTTAGAGCAGTGAAATAGAAAGAAGAGCATAATAACGTAAGAAGTGAGGTGGGGTTTGAGTCATCCCAGTCTTTAGGGCTGAAGAGGGCTGACTGTTTAAGTCACAAATGCATGTGATGTGATCTGTGCTAATAAGTGTTACATGGATAAGGGGAAAAAATGCAAGTTTCAAAGTCAAGATGCTGAAGTGCAGGCTTTCTTAGTGCTATGCTTTTGTGTAGCAGAGGTAATAGAGTTTTCTCATTCTTCTCTCTTCCTCTGCCTCCCCCTCCCTGCCCTGCACTTAGCCATACACATTTATGTAACAGAGTCTATTTTAATTTCTTATTTATTTGTCTGTTTCCCTTGCTAGACTGTAAACTCCTGAAGGACACCGTCAGTCTTACCCACACATCTCTCCACCTCTGTACCTAGCGTTGTATCTCGTACAACAAATTGATTTTGAATGAATGAGTGGGATAAGTGCTGTGCCATCTTTGATGTTTCCTGAATCTGTTTTATTTTTTGTTGAGCGTGATTTTGTGTGTGTGTGTGCGCACGCGGTATACTGTATTACTAGGTTGTTATTTTTGGCTTAAAGAGTATGCTAGGCTAACTGTAGGCTAATAATATGTTATTAAATAGAAGTAAGTGATTACCTCCCATGGAGGATAAAGGGGAGATGATAAGTGTTTTCTTAAATTTTTTTGTGTTGTTTTAGGTGGATATCTCAAGCATGCTTAGTTTTGGAAAAGATCAAAAATCCACATGCACATACACACACAGCAGAATTAGGGAACGGAGATGCAGATGAGGTGGGGTAGGCAGTGAAAGCTTAACACTCAGAGCCTTCTTCTCACCTTCCTCTCTAAGGGTCACTGGCAGTTCTACCATTCATGTGTTTCTGGGGGAGATTAAGAACCCAAGCTTTGCTTAATTTTTCCATCCAGAGGCATGAGACTGGAATTAGTTGTCAGTGCCATTAAAATCTAAAGCAAGATTAGATGGATGGTGTTAATTAAAAATATCAAGGACAGGAGGAAAACTCAACGAGAAGCCATTCCGCTTTAAAGGTGGTGCTTCGCCTGAGCCATCTCACTAAAGGCTGTGGTCTTGACGACTGGTGCACCGTTGATTCTCAGCTCCCTCGTCCACCCCGACTTCTTTCACGAGCCTGCACCTTCAACTGAGAAGTGAACGTCTCCATGTGAATATCCCACAGGAACTTCGTATTCACAGTGTTATCATCTCCCTCCTTCTTTCCCTTCTCCCCTAGATCTGTGTTTCTGTCTACCTTCTCTAGTGGAGCTGAAGTCTTTAGATCATTCTTTGCTCCAGTATCTTTCTCTTCCACATGCTAAACATTTAGTAGGTCCTGCTGATTTTTGCCTCCTGAGTAGTTGTTCAAATCCACCCCCTCCCTTTAAGTCTTAATACCTTTTCCCTGAGACTGAAGTCCTTGCCTTTGCCTTTCTTACGTGGACTGTGGTGCTGGCTGCCTAATCACAGTCGGGTCGTGGTACCCTCAGGTTCTGCATCTGTGGATTTTAGTACCTGTGGGGAGTCCCTTTGGTACCCATGGGGAGTGCTGGAGCCAATCCTCTGCAGATACCAAGGAATGGCTATAGTTTCTGGTTTCCAGTCATGCTCCCTGCTTCCACTCCTGTAACAATAATTGTTACAACAGTGCATTCATAACTATATCCCTCCCTGACCCAAGGCTGCTCCAGCTTGATCACCTGTCTGGTCCTTTGTGTCTCCATGTCACTGAATTGCTGTCATCCTATTGCCAGGAGCACCATTCTCCTTTTCACCTCTCTCTCTCTCTCTCTTTTAACTTAGCCAAGAATTATACCAGATTTTACTTCCTCTAAGATTTTTTCTCTAATCCCATTTGCCAATCTCCTGACCCCAACCACACACTACTGTTCCCTTTCACTCTGGGGACAAATCCTGTCCTCTCTGTTCCCTGAGAGCCTGGGCTGTTCTCTGTTACACACTCACTGTGGCATCAAAGTGATGTGTTTGTTTCTGTGGCCCAACATGGTACCTGGCTATTCAGGAGGTATTTTAATTTGACTGTAGAAAGACTAAGCCCGGGCCCTTAGATGGGTATCAAAGTTCTGGGAAAACAGACAGTGTTAAATTCTTTGAATCAGGAAAGAAGGTAAGTTGTGGGTCACTAAAAACTGCATAAGGATTGAGGTTCTGGATTATAATTAGAATCAGAAGATAAGATGGGGGAGTTCTGGTCAGCTGGGGACAAGGTAGAATAACCAATATTTTTTCTTAGTGAAACACACATGCACACATCGTACACAAAAAAATTAGAATTATTCCAGCTGACAAGTACATCTCAGATATAGGGAGAGGCAGTTCTATTTCTGGTTCTCCCATCAGATGATTTTCTGACCTTAGAAATCTGTCTTTGCTTATCTGAACCTGTTTCCTTACATTGGGGAAAAAACTGCATATCTCTGATGCAGTGTAGGATGGAGGTCAGCTGAATTCTTTAAAAATTTGTAGTCTTTAACTTGCTTTATTCCATAGTCACTGCTTCACCAGTGTTGGCAATAGAGAAATAGAAGAAAATGGGAGAGAAATCACTTTTCTGCCCTCCGCTCTCTCCTTCTTGTCAACTGAGAGAGGTCTGAATTTTAATAACAGCTTCATTTTAAATAGCATTACATGGGGAAGTTAATCATTTCTCTATTAAAAAACATTAAAGTAATATTCTACCACCTTTAAAATTAAGAAAGCATTATAAATCTGTAGTTGTGCAGGTGCTCCTGGGAATTACAACCAATAGGATATAAAATCTATCAATCGATTGATGGATCTATCTACCTATTGATATATAGGTAGATAAAGATAGATAGACATAGATCAATAGATCGATCAGTTGATTGATAGACACTATCTATCGAGCAAGAGAAAGATTTATTTTAAAGACTTAGGCAAAATTGTGGGGGCTAGCAAGTCCCAAATCCGCAGGGATGGCCAGCAACCTGGAGACCCAGGGAAGCGTTAACGTTGCTGTTCGGGTTTGAAGGTGGTCAACTGGCAGAATTCCTTCTTCCTTGGGGCAAGTCGGTCTCTTTCTAAAGACGCTCAACTGGCTGGATGAGGCCCACCCTCTTATGGAGGAGAATCTACTTTATATGTTAATTACGTCTCAAAATACCTTCAAGGCAACATCCATTTGGTGTTTGACCAAATACTGGACACTGTGGCCTCGCCAAGTTGACACATAAAATTCACCCTCAGGATATCTAAACCTTAAAAAAATGAAATACCCTTGGCCAAATTGGGAGAGAAATTGTGGTGAATAGGAAGGAAAGATGTGTTAGAAAATGCTTAAAATAGCTTGAACTATGGTAGTGCCTCTGGTTTACAATCATCACGAAAACTCTGTCTTGGGTAATGTCTTTAAAGCGTTTTCTCCTGAGAATCATGAACTTAGCCCAGTGTAGTCACACCATGCCGTGTATTGCTCTTTGTTTTAAAGGTCATCAAAATGAGTACATTGCTTATGTCCTTTGTACAAATATATGTTGATAAAACAAGATTCATTAAGTTTTTTTTAGCATTTTGAGAAAAGTATGTGACCAACTAAATACCTTTTTAAATTCTGAATAAGCTGATTTACTATTTCTGAGTGTTCCCTCTATCCCTCTAAATCATTTTTATTTTTGTACCACATTTGGTAGAATTGCTGAATTTCTTAAGGAATAATTTGGTTTCTTAGTACTTCTGCAAGAAGTAGATACATTGAATTTAATTAGGAAGTTTGCAAGTTTTTTTTGTTCTAAAAGAAAGCTTATTTGGTAAGATGAAGTGAAAGCAATTTAAAGAAGAGAAAATTGGGAAAGTCATCATCACAGATACATTTTTGAATCTAAAAATATTGAATCAAATCATTGACCAATTTATTTTTCAAAGAGTTCTGAAAGCCACATGCCGCTCCTTTTTCTGAAATCCACATGCCGCTCCTTTTTCTGAAATGATGCGATGCCAGTTCCTCCCATCTACATTGCTACTTCTGAATAACTAACTCCATCATGTGTTAGACATAATGGGTGTTTAAAATTAGTGTGCTTGATTGTCTTGAAGCAAGTGCTTTATAATTTAGGTCAGCAAAGAAAATGCCAGTGTACTGGATAAGCAGAATTGTCGCTGTTTTTGTTCAGCAGCTGCAGGGTAAGGAAACTTGAGCACAAGATTCCTTCCCTCCCCCACTGCCAGAGCAGTGTGCTCAGTTATTCCATAGCATTTGCAGATCGTGAAAGTGAAATGCAAAAAATCAATTTTTTACGAAATTACTTTGCTGTCTCTCTGTAGGTTTGTCTATATTGTGTTTGATTTGTGGCGTGAAAGATCAGTAACACCATTAACTTTTTGGATAGTGCCTCTAAAAATATGCATGCAAAGTGCTTTGGTATTAATGTTATCTCACGCTTGCTTTTGGAAGGGTGATTGACAGGTTCTTACTATAGCAAGAATCTTGAAAAATGATGAGAGAGGAGGAAGCCAAATAAATTATTTTGAAATTATCCATGTAAGTATCATCTACACCAGTGCTTCCCAGCTTCTTTGCATGATTACCCCATTCAGGGCCCTGTATGGACTTGTTTTTCCTCTAATCACTCCTCCTTGAAACTTTACTACGTGGATATGTACTATATTCCATTTATGTACTCTGGTCCTTGGCACATGATCATGGTAATTTCTAAGATTTTTCGTTTGCTACAAGAAACAGTCCTTGTGAGAGGGGAGGGTACAGCTCAGTGGTAGAGCACGTGCTTAGTATGCATGAGGTCCTGGGTTCATTCCCTAGTACCTCCATTAATAAATAATCATGATAAATAAATAAACAAACCTAATGACCTCCCTCTCCCCCCTCAAAAAATGATAAAACACTGGGCTTTAAAAAAAAGAAAAAATATATAGAAAAAAATGAGTAAGAAAAATAAAAGTTTTTTGAAAGAAAAAAGAAACAGCCCTCGTGTTGAGAATACATGACTTCCTCTTCATTACTTCTTCTCTATCAGATTTAGAAACAAAACTTTTACACTAAAGGGACTAAGATTTTTTCTCAGAACCCCAGTTTTCCAAGAAAAATTCAGTTCTCCAACCTCCCTTAAAATGGCTCAAAGTTTTCCATTTTTCATAGTTTGATTTAACATAGATTTATGTACGGCTAAGAATATCTTAAGAGATGATTGTTTGGGACCCAGATAAACTTTTTCAGATTTCAGGATGATTTAAATTCATTTTACATGAGAACTTGGCCCAGTGGGATCCAGATTTGGGGAGCTTCAGTGGAGAACGTGGCCCCTGGCTGCATCATCCGATTGAGTTTATGAATTGTTTTGACAGTATCTGTATGTTTATAGGTTTTTGGCCAAAATTGTCATAATTTATTGCAATCTTAATGTAATTCCACTTGAAAAAAATCAAAGTATCTTGCTAAAGAAGAATAAGATATATTTATACTGATATAAAAAGTATCTTGAACTAATTATAAGCTATCCACATTTTTGTTAGAATAGAGATAATAGCTTTTGACTTAATAGTAAATATAAATTTCACAAGTTAAGACAACAGCCAAATAGTTTATTTAAATATTTCCTTTCTAACGGATGAAATAGAAGATGATGTTTTATTGACTATAAAATTATAAAGAACATAATTGAATCAGTTCCTTTTTATTGCTAAATCCCCGCCTGTGATCAGCACTGCAGAGCTCGATTTAGTCATACGAGACTTCATTTGTTTATGAAGTTCTTATGCATATTTTCCCCTGCCAATCAGGCCATTTGTATTTTAATAGCTTTATTGAGGTACACAGTTCCTACAGTGAAATTCCTTCATTTTAGTCTGTAGTTCAGCGATTTAAAGAACATCTGTGGAGTCACCTGGTCCTTCTGCCACTTGCGATGACATAGATGAGCCTGGGGGACATTATGATGGGGGAAGTAAGCCGGTCACAGGAAGACAAATGCTGCATGATCTCACATAGAGAACCTCAAAAGGTAGAACTCGCAGAGGCAGCGGGTAGACTAGTGGTTGCCAAGGGGTAGAATATAGGGGAGGTGGAGCGATGGTGGTCACAGGGCACACACTTCCAGTTATGAGTAAGTTCTGAGGATCTAATGCACAGCGTGGTGATCACAGTTAGTGTAATGAATTGTACACTTGAAAGTTGCTAAAGTTCGGTGCAGCCATTATGGAAAACAGTATGGTGATTCCTCAAGAAACTAAAAGTAGACTTACCCTGTGATCCAGCAATCCCACTCCTGGGCATATGTCCAGAGGGAGCTCTAATTCAAAAAGACACATGCACCCCCCCAACACACACACAAATGGTAACTATGTGGTGATGGGTGTGTTAATTAGCTTGACTGCGGTAATCATTTCACAATGTATACATAGGTCAAATCACCACACTGTGTACCTTAAAGATACACAATTTTTATTTGACAATTAGACCTCAGTAAAGCTGGGGAAAAACCAGAGCCTCCATTCCCGGGGTCACTTCTCCACCTTCAGCTTTCTAGAACCCTCCTTCCCTCTCCCTACGCAGCAAACATTCTGACTTTCATTGTTTACTTCTCAAACACGTCACACTGGTTAGTCCCTGAAGGCCTTTTAACTTTCTTTTCCTTCTTTTAGAAGCATTCTGCCTGCAGCTCCTACATGGCTAGTTCTTTTTAATTATCCACATTTGTGCCCACATGTCACCCCAGAGTAACATGATCACCCAATTTAAAGGAAACACTTTCTCTATTTATCATCCTATTTTATTTCTGTGAAGAGTTGTGCACAGGGTTTTATGTTAACTTAGTTTTCGCTTCTCTGGGACCAAACGCCCAAGAGGGCAGTTGCTGGGTTACGTGTTCCATGCACACTGACTGGTCTGCGACACCACCAGACTGTTCTCCAGAGTGGCTGCTGCATCTTGCATTCCCACCAGGAGCGTACGCGTGACCCAGGCCTCCTGCATCCTGTCCCGCATCTTGTGTTGTCTTTTTTTTATTGATGCCATTCTGATATGTGCATAGGGGGAAATTTCTTTATAAGAAGACAGTAATTTTGGAAGAGTCGGGAGACTTACCTGTACCTCCAATCTCTTCTTAGGTAGCTTGAAGACTTAACAATCTAGCCCATATTTTAAAATATTGCAATAAAATATTGTTGTGACATGTATGACCACACATGTGATGTTTGTTTGAAAGAAGATCTTGTAGGCATGGAGGAGTGGAGATCATCTCCATCTATGGCATGAAGAGCAGGGAGCCTGTTCTTTGCAAGGCCCCCTACACCTGTCACTTGGGGGAGCAATAGCCAGAGAGTGTTTTGACTTGTGCCCCAGTCTGGAAGCTGACTCATCCCAGTCATACACATCTGGGCCCTAGGAGGAAATTTACATTAGTTTTACTGTTGGTGGGAATGCAGTTTGGTGCAGCCACTATGGAAAACAAAATATGGGGGGTTCCTTAAAAAACTACAAATAGACTTACCCTCTGATCCAGCAGTCCCACTCCTGGGTATATATTCGGAGGGAACTCTAATTCAAAAAGACGCATGCACTCCAGTGTTCGTAGCGGCACTATATACAATAGCCAAGACATGGAAACAACCTAAATGTCCATCGACAGATGATTGGATAAAGAAGCTGTGGTACATATATACAATGGAATGCTACTCAGCCACTCAGTCTTAAAAAAGAATAAAATAATGCCATTTACAGCAACATGGGTGGACCAGGAGATCATGATTCTAAGTGAAGTAAGCCAGAAAGAGAAAGAAAAATACAATATGATATCACTTAATGTGGAATCTAAAAATAAGACACAAATGAACTTATTTACAAAACAGAAACAGATTTATAGACCCAGAAAACAAACTTACAGTTACCAGTGGGGAAAGGAGGTGGGAAGGGATAAATTGGAAGTTCGAGATTTGTAGATACTAATTACTATATACAAAATAGATGAACAGCAAGTTTTTACTGTATAGATCAGGGAACTATATTCAGTATCTTGTAGTAACCTGTAATGCAAAAAGAATATGGAAAGGAATGTATGTATATGTATGACTGAAACATTATTTTGTACACCAGAAATTGACACAACACTGTAAATTGACTATACTTCAATTTAAAAAACGGAAAAAATAAAATAGATAAACAACAAGGACGTACTGTAGAGCACAGAGAACTATATTGAATATCCTGAAATAAGTCATATGGAAAAGAATATGAAAAAGATTATGTATATACATGTATAACTGAATCCCTTTGCTGTACACCAGAAATTAACACAATATTTAAATACAGTATACTTCAATAAAATTTTTTTTTTTAATTTATGGTAGTTTTCAACAACCTGAGAATTGTAAATTTGAGTTCTTGTATTTTTTTAATCTATTGTTTGCCAGAGGGACAGAGAATATGTAACTTCAAAGTGCCTAAAAGTTGATTTAAGCTTATTAGACACTGGTACGTCAAAGAACAAATTTTTTTAAAAAACTTGAAAACAGAATGAGGGAAATCTCTATGTAAATATACATTAATATACAGGCAAACCTCATTTTATTGTGCTTGGCTTCCTTGTGCATCACAGATACGGAATTTTTAAACAAATTGACAGTCTGGGGCAACCCTGCGTTGAGCACGTCTGTCCGTGCCGTTTTCCCAGCAGCGTTTGCTCACTTCATGTCTCTGTGCACATTGTGGCAATTCTCACAATACTTCAAGCTTTTTCATTATTAATCTATTTGTTACAGTGATCTGTGATCAGGATCTCTGATGTTACTATTGCAAAAAAGATAACTTGCTGACGGCTCAATTGATGGTTAGCATTTTTTTTAAGCAATAATGTGTTTTTAATTAAGATAGATACATTGTTTTTCTAGACAAAATGCTATTGCACACGTAATAGTCTGCTGTACAGCGTGAACGTAACTGTTATATGCACTGGAAAACCAAAAAGTGTGTGACTTGCTTTATTGTGATACTCGCTTCATGGCAGTGGTCTGGAACCAGACCCACAATATCCTGGAGGGATATCTGTGTAAATGAAGTGTATATACATACATAGGTTCAAGGTTTCCTCATGTTTAAGGACACAAAATGCTTTTCATTCTCCACCTGAAAATAATGTTTTCTCTGAGCCAAATTGGCTCATCATAAAAAATATCACCAAAAAGCAAAAAGGCAGCAGAAAGTCTTTTACAAGGAGGAGAGGTTGTCCTGTGATGGAGTGAGCAGGACCGGCGGAGCACAGATGGCTGGGGCTGCAGCCTCTCGAGGACCCGGAGGAGGCTGTGCTGTGGTTGTTTGGCTCCAAGTGGGGCCACCTCTCCAAGCAGCTTGTAATAACTCGACTGAACAGATGTAGCCACTTCAGATCATTTGAAATGTGTCAGCTGGGGAAGGGTGATGGACAAGGTGTGTGACTTGCTGCCCTGTGCTCAGGGGAAGCCTTTATGGATTCACGGCATCACCTGAGACCCAGAGAGAAGACAGGAACAAGACAAAACAAAACAAAGCAAAACAAAATAGGAGATGAACAGCCCGTGATACGCAGGCAGCAAGTGAACAGCTTAAAAACCAGGAACTTCGGGATGTGGTGATTTGTATTTTAAATGCAATAAACTCTTGACTTTTGATTTAAAACAAAAGAGTTTTCTGAGAGCCAGAATTGTCCCCCAAATGCTGGCTTTCTTGCATTTGGTTACTGGACTTGATAGATAGCCTTTTGGCCTGTGATTCTGCCTGGAAGCCTCTCCGGGAGTGAGTGAAGGCGCATGTATAATTCTTGGTTGATAATCATCGTAATCTCAGAGCACATCGGTGTTTAATTGTGCTGAGGGCTCAAAATGTCACAAGCCATCTCTCTTCTGTAGGAATTTACAACCACACATGCAAAAGTAGTGGAGAGTCACGTACAGAGAATCATCAGTAAAAGGACATTAAGTCAGATAAGAATAAAGGCTTTGACTTTTCCAAAAACAATACTGTCATGAGTGTATGTTTCAAGGGAAGGGTGTGCACAGAACTCTGGGTGGTGGTTCGGGGAGGGGGTACTGGCTTTTCTTAATTCGAATGGAAACGCTTATGGACAAGACCAAATGACAGGTTGGGTAAGTGGGTGAGAGGTGGTTCTTCTGCTCAGACGTGGAGGACTCTTCAGGCATCAGGGGGCTACTTTGTAAAACAAACAGGAATCACAGGACACTTACCTTTGTTGAAGGAAAGCCATGCCATGGCCTTTGTGTATGTGTGTCCTCACAGCAAGTGGAACTGTGCCTTTGACTTAGCAAGTGCTGAGTAAATGTCATTAGCCTGATCAATAGGACTTTAAAAAGGCAGAAAGGAAGCCTTTCCCAGCCACAGTGAGAGAAAGCAGTGTTATGTGAGTTCTAACTTTGCACAAATACAGCGGAAAAGGTGCTGAGGAAAAGGAGAGATTTGGGATCATTTTTCTCTGAAGACCAGGGTTCTTGAAATGTATAGTGAAATGGGCCTGTTGTTTTGTGCATAGAATCTAGAAGTCTGATACAATTCCTTTCTTTTAGGGTGCTTTGAAGAACAAAGGCAAGATAATAGATAAAAAAACAAATTTCTTCTGTATAGCACAGGGAACTGTATTCAATATCTTATAATAGCCTTTAATGAAAATGAACATGAAAACGAATATGTGTGTGTGTGTGTATATACACATATATATATGACTGGGACATTATGCTGTACACCAGAAGTTGACACGTTATAACTGACTATACTTTAATTAAAAAAAAAAAGAAAGGGAAGAAAGAAATTTGGCAAGAGATAGGGAGGTGTATCCTTGTTTTGATGAAGTTGGCAAATGCCTTGGGGTGATTAAAAAAGGGATTTGATATTATTGCAGAAATTGTGCAAACCTCTCTAGAAACAGGTCTTTCTGAATAGTTTTCTTCAATGACGATCTTACTCTGGCACATTTCAGTACCTCATAGTTTTAGTCCAGATCTGTAAATTAAGTGTCGCGGGCAATCTGTGAGGTATGGTTCTTACGGCAAACCTACGCATTGCCTATGACAGAGAGAAAAAAATTCATTTAAATGTTTCAAATATGCCAAAACACACTTCTAACCAGTGAAGGATCATTAGTTTAAATTTTTACCATAGTTCAAACAAAATGTATAAAACAAACAAAATACATTTGAGTCCAGTATGACTTAAATTCATGGTTCTTTTGTACATCAATTCTAGGTTATTCATGATAAAATTCTGATATTTTGATAAATAGTTATTCAGACTTATCTGTATTCAGAAGGAGTCAGAATAAACCAAAGCAGAAATACATAGTTTTAGGTATTGATTTTTTTTCTGTTTATCTTCAGATGCTGTAGATTTAAAAGTCTTTCATGGTGCTGTATATATGTGTGTCTTTTAAAGTTAGAAACAGAAGTCTGTTCACCTAAGAGAGTGACCTAAGAATCTAGCGCGTGTAAGAAAGTTATTTATCTGAGAGCTACTAAGAACTTACAAATGTGACCCTGAAATAAGTAAGTGTGGCTATTTTTATAAGTTCTTACAAACCGGAAAACTCCTCCCTCAAATATGTCAGGCTTAATTTTCTGCTCTGTGGAGCACAGTTAGTAGGAGGGCAAAACCCAGTGACATTTTCCACAGCCTGAATTGCCAACCACTAGATGCCTGGGGCAGTGTTTAAATCTCCAGCAAACAATCCAACAATTGGTCAAGAAAGGATTATGTAATACTTCTTTAATATTCCTTTCTGTGGTGTTTGCATCACTGTCAAATAGAATCATCAAGGCAAAACTGGTGCCTGTCTGCTAAGGAAGCATTTTCTAACAGCCATGAGCCCGTATGATCTTGATGCTTCTCTGTAGGGCATTTGGGTTAACTTCTCCATCCTTTGCTAAACTCCTAATGAAATGGACCATATTTGAGTGTGCTGACTTAACACGTGTGTTTAGGGCTGTGATTTCAGTGGTCATTATTTTTGCAGATTGGTTTATGTTAATTCCAGTGTCTCCTGGGGAGCATTAATTAGCAAGATAATAACATGCTGCGACCTGGGTTCTGATAAATGCTTCAGTAATTAGATCCAGCTTACAAATGGAAACATGGCTAATGACAGTAGGAAGAGTTAAATTCAGAGGAACTGAGAAACCGTATTATATGAGTAGAGTAGAATAAAAGTCAAAGGAGGACCCCTGTGGTATCATGAACAAAAGTATTTGTATGTTATGAAACTATCAAAGTGAAGTAAGTCAGGCAGAGAAAGACAAATGTCGTATGATACCACTTCTTTGTGGGCACTAAAATAAATGATGCAAATGAACTTAACCAGAAACAGACTCTCAGACATAGAAAACAAACTCTGGTTACCAAAGGAGAAATGGTGAGGGAAGAGGGGTAAATTAGGAGTTTGGGATTAACTTACATACTACTGTATATAAAATAGATAAACAACAAGGACCTACTGTAGAGCACAAGGAACCATATTCAGTATCTCGTAATAACCTATGATGGAAAAGAATCTGAAAAAGAATATATGTATATGTGTATGTATAACTGAATCACTATGCTGTACACCTGAAACTAACACAACATTGTAAACAACTAGACTTCAAGAAAAATAAAGTTAAAAAAAGAGTACTTCTACAGTATAATGGACAAAAATATTTGTTATAAAATAATATGTTATAAAACTATCAAAAGTTCCAGGGGGAATAAGATTATCCAAATGGTGCTCCTAAAGCTCCTTTTTCCCCCCAACTCTGTAAATGATGTTTTATATGTGCACAGTAATACGTCATTTACCTGGCAGTTGTGTTGAGCAGAAGGGTAGTAAATTCCTAGATAATTGGAACATATCCCAAATGCCAGATTTAACTTACCGTATTATTTTGCTTTTTATAATTGAATGTATATGTGTTTCCCAGCCTTCTCTTAACAGAAGATAGTCATAATTGAACTATTCCTTTTTGTGTAAAGAATTTATTGTATGGATGTAGAAAAATAATATATTGATTATTAGCCGTGTTCAAGACACTGTATTGTAGTCCCTGTGAGTAATGCAGAGGCTGATACAGACCCTGAACATCTCACAGGCATTGGTAGAGTCAGTACTTGTGGACTAGTCCTCACATTTCACCTGTCAAGTGTAGATTTCTTTATATCATAATTTCTGCCTTCCATGAGAGAATGTGAAATCCTGAAGGAAAGGGACTGTGTATTGCTCATTTTTTTAAAAGTAGAACTTTCAGAGAGAAAAATCACGGAAGATTGCAGTTTTAAGAAATTTCAAAGTAACGTTAGTTGATTTTAGTTAATTTGAATTGCTAAACATGGAAAATTCTAGGAATTATGCAATTATTGAGGAAAATTGTGATTATATTTTGTCATCATAATATGATCATATTATATTTACTTTTAATGTTGAGAAAAATTGAAAATATGTTGTTTGGTATTAGTGCTTTTATATAGCTGAAAGTATTTGGTTAGTTTAGAAAACTATAATGCCTTACTTTATTTTATAATGCCTCATTTTAAATTTGTTTTTTCTTAAACATTCAGGGTTGGTACACTTAATTAAAATATTTTTCTAAGATGTCCCAGAGTACTGAACTGGATAGTAACCAATAACTAACATTTCCCTCCATTTTTTGAGAAGTGAACACTTTGAATAATCAGCATTTATTGTAAAAGCCAAGGTATTATCTTTTCTCACTCTATACAGTAATGAACAGAGCTAAAGCACCCATTTTCAGCAAAAGAATTGGAGATAAAAGCTGTTCTTTTCCTTTTTTCTGTTATTTTATGGAGAACTGCATTCTCAGAAATGAATACTTTCTTTTAATTGCATCCCTTGGAAAGCTCTCTCTGATAAGATGGAATATTTAAACTATGAAATGAAGAGAAAAGAATTCATTCAAGAAAAAATATTTTTTCTCTTAATTTCCATTGAATTATAATCTACATACAATGTAGGACATGAATCTTAAGTGTACAGCTTAATGAACGTGAGGCTGAGTACACCAGTATAAACCCCATGATACAAAGTTGATATTAGTTGAAATTGGTAGAGATGGAAAATTCTAGAAATTTTACAAGTATTGCATTACAGTTGTTGCAATTACTTCATCCCAAAGAACTCCCTTGTCTCACTTCCTAAATAATACCCTCCAGGGGTAATCACTATAATACATTGTTTACTATAAATTAGTGTTATCAATTTTTTGAGTTTTATATAAATGGAACGATGCATTATGTTCTCTTGATTTTTTTTTTCCCTTGATATTGTCTCTGTGGGGTTGATTCATGTTGCAGGCAACAGTTGTCTGATCTTCTTTGTGACTGTACAGCTGTCAGTTTTATAAATATGGCATAATTTATTACTCAGTTCTATTATTGATGGACGTTACCTTGTTGCTGGATTTTGGCTTTTGTGAATAAAAGCGGTATCATGATTCTGGTCCATATCTTTTGGTGCACATACCTACTCATTCCCTTGGTTATATTCCTAGGAGTGGGGTGTTGGTCAAAGGCTCTGTATTTGTTCAACTTTAGCCACACAGTCTTTCAAAATGATGGAACCAATTTACACTTGGACCAGTCACATACAAATTCCACTTTCTCTAGACCTTTGCCAATACGGGGTATTGTTTTTTTTTTGCAATTTTAGCCATTTTTCTAGAAGCTGTCTTGTTTTACCTTTCCTACTAGTCAACAGTCCATCTGGGATGATTTTTATGTTTTGGATACACTGTGAGAAAGTGGTCAAGACTCGTGTTTTTCCACATGCATTTTCAGTTTATCAAGCACTGTTTATGGAAAAGACCCAATTCGTTGTTTTCCCTGCTTACTGAGATGGTACCTTTGTCATTAATTAGATGGCCATATGTGTGGTGGGGGGTGATTCTTGACTTTTTGTTGTTTGTAAGTCACTGGCATAAAGTTATTTCTAACACCCTTTTATTTACTGTAGAGATGCCCTCATTTTCATGACATATTGCTAAATTTCGTTTTTTTCCCTTAAAGTCTTATTAAGAGTTTATAGAAACAACTTTCAGCATAGTTGAGTTTTTCCGTTATGTATCTTATTTCAACTCAGTTGATTTCCATACTCATTTTTATCATCTATTATCTTTGAATTTAATTTGCTAGTCTTTTTCTAGGTATTTTTGAAATGTTTTTAAACTTTCATTTGGAAGTAATTTGAGTTACAAAATGCAAAAATATTACAAAGTTCCCATAAACCTATCATCCAGCTCCATTAAATGTTGACATCTTATGTAACAATTGTATAATTTTAAAATCATGAAATTAATATTACCTATAAAAATTGGTACTGTCTATAAACCTTCTTCAAACTTTGCCAGTTGTGCCACAAATGTCTTTTTCCTGGTTCAGGATCAAATTCAGGATGACACATTGTATTCACTTGTTACGTCTCTTTATTTTCCTTTGACTTGGGGAACTGCTTTAGATTTTGTCTATTTTCATGGCCTTGATGTTTTTGAAGAGTGCTAGCCAGTTAATTTGGGGAATGTCCCTCAATTTGGATTTTTCTGATGTTTCTTCATACTTAACTTTAGATTACTCATTTTTTGGCAAGAATACCCCAGAAGCAATGATGTAACCTCAGTGAGTCATGCAAGGATGTAAACGATGTTGACATGTCTCTTTCCTGGTGATGTCAATTTTGATCACTTGATTGAGGTGGAGTCCGTCAGTTTTCTCCACTATAAATTTATATTTTCTTTCTTTGTAGTTAATAAGTATCTTAGGCAGACAGTCTGAGATGATGCAGATACCCTGTTCTCTCACATACCTTTGACCACTAACTATAGCCTCCACCAGTGATTCATGCCTTTGCAAAAGTTACTACAGTGATAGTTGCAAGATGGTGATTTTCTATTTGCATCATTCCTTCTGTATTTAGTGGTCTGAATTCTACTTTAAAGATGAGCTGTCTCAGCCTATTTATTCATTCATTCATCATTCATTCAATCACCTATTTCTAATATGAGCTCAAGGATATTTGTTTTATTCCAAGAGATAAAAATTAATCATTATATTATTTAGTTTGTTGTTCACTTTATTCTAGGTCTGGCCATTAGGAGCTAAAAGACTTGTTTCCTTTGCTCACTGACTCTCAATTTTTAAAATAATACTATTATTCTTAGTGCTTCAAGAGTGTAGAGGTTTTCCCATCTCAAGCAGTTCTCAGATTCTCTGGACACCAGCTGAATGTTCTACAATTTAGCTTAGTTTTGATGTTATAGCATCAGACCCTCCAGGTTAAGGGCTCAGTCTCACAAGACTGCCCCAAGCCCTTCAGACACCAGTTGCAAGTCCAGGGTGTTACCTGGCCAGCTGGCTATGATTTGGTTGTTCCCATGACCTCCACCTTGGGTTTGATTAATTTGTTAAGGTGGCTCCCAGAACTCAGGAGAACAGTTTACTTACTAGATCACCAGTTTATGACAAAGCATATTAAAGGAATATGAATGAACAGACAGATGAAGAGGTGCATAGGGCAAGGTATGAAAGGATCCAAAGCACGGAAGTTTCTCTCCTTGTGGAATTTGGAGTGCACCACCCTCCCAGCATGTGGTTGTGTTCTTGTTCACCAACCTGGGAGCTCTCTGAAACCCATCTTTTGGGTTTTTCGGATGCCTCGTTTCATAAGCACGATTGGCTAAGTCATTGGCCATTAGTGATTGATTCAACTTCCAGCCCCCTTCTTTCCCCGGAGGCTGGGACGTGGGGCTGAAAGTTCTAGTACTCTAATCACATGGCTGGTTCCCCTGGCAAACAGCCTCTCCTTGGGTACTTTCTAAAAGTTATCTCATTAACAGAAACTCAGATGTGACTGAAAGGGGCTTATTTTGAACCATAAGACACTGTTAACCTTCATCACTTTGGAGCTGTTTCAGGAACTGGAGCTTTTTGGGGACAAAAGACCAAACATCACAAAGGATTATCCTATTGTTCTTATTGCTTAGAAAACTTCAAGAGTTTTAGAAGCTCTGTGCCGGGATTGGAAGGAGGACCAAATGTATATTTCTTATTATAAATCACGATGTCATAGAGGACAGAC